>NC_089982.1:24337439-25587439 GCF_036417845.1 Apteryx mantelli | reverse complement strand
GTGGGCAGGTATGGTAGAGCTGCCAGCAGCATGAGTGTAATATGAGATGCTGTGTTGACAGCTGTAGAGGTAGATCTAGGAGGAAGCAAGCAGCCTCTCTCCTGTCTTAGAGAAATCCATTCTGAGTTCTTGCCAGCTTTGATGTAAGTTCAAGTTGTAACTGTCTGTTCAGTGCTTTCTTTTCTACAGATGTGTCATCTGAATGTGTTTTGCTAGTAACTGTGTGCTTTGTCATACCCCAAAGGAGGATGCTTCTAGCCCAACATTCACTCCCTACCAGGGAGGTTTCTGGTGTGCTCTTGTTTAGTGTTATCGTGGAAAGTGCTTAGGTATTTCAATCAAATTCAACCCATAAAACAGCATTGAGCATAATTCTTCCAGGGTAGACAAAAATAGAAAATATAATTTGTCTCGCACAGAAAATGGACAAATATTTTTAAAGGGACTTTAACAATGTTCATGATTATTCTCAATGTCTATGGTAAATTGAGGCACGTAGCATTTCTGGTGCCTGCTTGCTGCAGTGCACTTCCTGGATGTGGAACAGTGGCACAGAAAGTACTTTCGAGGTGGCTTCCCCACAGAGAAGAAATATGGAGTGAACCTGTTTAAAAATGTCTGAGGCCAGAGTTTCCTGATGCACGCTTGCTAAGTTGAACCTTACCTCTTTTGCTTATGCAAAGTCCAGTCTGCTGCTTTCACTTCTGTTTTCCAATAGCAAATTCTGATGTCCATGTGCAAATTGGAGCTTGCAGAAGTGTATTAGAGATGTGGGTAAGAGACTTAGGACATTCATTCATGGCAGTCAGTTCCACGTGAATGTTAAAAAATGTATTCTTAATTACAGTGATTTTTTTTTTTCTCTCAGAAGTAAGCAGGAAGGAATCAAAGAAACCAGTAAACCTTCATTTTTCTTTGAAGATACAAAACACATGTAGACAAAAATAAAAACTGAAAATGAGTAAAAATAGGTGGGGAAACTGGAGCCCTAAAGAACATTTCACTCATCTTACTTCTTACCTTCCCATGCTTCCTTACTTCTTACTGTTTTTGAAATCCCTGTTCCAAGTTTCTAGTGCTCCTTTTACTCTTCATCTATTTCATTGCAGAGTTTCATTTCCCCTTTTTGCTATTTGCAGCTGCTTGTTGTCGTCTTTCCCCTTTTCTCCTTTTCACTTCCCTCTTTGTATTTACTTTTTTTTTTTTTTTTGGTCTCCCTTCTAAGTGTTCTGTTCCCTTGAACTTTTTTTGGATTCTTTACATCTTCCTGCCTGTAGTTTGTTCCTTGCTTCTCCTAATCCTGGTAAAGCATGCTGGCTTGTCTGAACATCCTGATGAGTCCTCTCTAGGTCTAGAAACTAGCTGAGGGAACAGCAGAGATTATCAGTGCCTGGCTGTCAAAGCAGCAAGATGTCATTCTAGTGGCCAGTGTAGCAAGATGAATGTAATATGAGATGCTGTGTTGACAGCTGTAGAGGTAGATCTTTGAGGAAGCAAGCTCCCAGAGCGAGAACTGCATCATTTTTCCTTTTACCTTCCCTGGCAATCCTAGTCCCCATTCCAGGATTGACAACAGGATTTGGGATAAAGTCAGAAATTTCCATTTGTTTTGTCCGAGTGAGGGTTACTACCAAACCTTAAGCTCTTGCTCTCAATCTCTTAAAGGAGCTGAATAGATTCTCTTCGGTCAGATTTTCAGTGGTATTTTGTACGTAGAGTTAATTAGAAGGAAAGCAGCAGTGCTAATGCAGTTCTGAGTCTGAGATATGAGACCAGAATTCTGCTTCGCTTTGGACTTTTTCACCAATTTTGATGTTTATAAAGGCTTTTATAAACAAATGTGCCTGCTCAGAAAGCGTTTTACAAGTAAAACGAAGCTTTCA
Organism: Apteryx mantelli; assembly: GCF_036417845.1. Classification (NCBI taxonomy): domain Eukaryota; kingdom Metazoa; phylum Chordata; class Aves; order Apterygiformes; family Apterygidae; genus Apteryx; species Apteryx mantelli. The sequence continues at coordinate 25,585,556 of NC_089982.1, read as the reverse complement.
AAGTGTATTAATCTGCTAGTTGAATTCCTCCCGTTTGTGGAAAAGGACCAAACCTATTAAGTTAGAGAAAATTGCGGTGCAGCTTTCTGCTGTCACTTGGCTTTCTGAAGTGGTTTCAGACCTCTGAAGTATACTGCTTTATACTTGAGAGACTGGCTGGGGGAGCTCAGTCTGGAACTGTATCTTTTCCTAATGTAAAACAGTGTTCATTACCACAGTTGGAGAATCATATTTTCCAATCCCAGTAGCACCAGAAAATACTTTACAATACAAATATTCCCAATTTTTATGTGGTTTTTTTGTTTATTTTTAGCAAGCCCTGGCCACTGCAGTTGCTGTAGGCTACTAAAGTTAATTGATATTTACTGTCCTCTCTCAGACCTTTAAAAATGTTATTGCACGGTGACAGGAGAATTTCTAGCAATCAGAACAGCTGATGGAACTCTCCTTTGGAGTAGCAATAGCCAAAAAAAAAAAAGAGACAAGGTAGCTAGGAAGCCACATGACAGTCTGTGTATACCAGTTTTCAGCTAAATGCAGTCCTGGTGTAAGCAAGCTCAGTTCTCTCAGTGAGAATTGCGCTATCTGACATCATGTCAGACTTCAGTCTGTCATATCAAGGACCAAAAGGAGCGTAGTCCCACTTTATATAGGATAAATACCTGTTCTCGGTTGTACTAAAAGCTCCTGCTGAAAGTGATGGAAGATGTGGACGTGCATCTAAAGGCAGAATCTGTCACTGTTCCAAGTAAATTTACATAGTGTTATCTCAGCTGAACTAACAAAGAGTGTTCAAGCTTGAACTACGTTTAGGACCAGTTTTTAAAAGGACAGGGCCCAGCTCCATAATCATTAGTGCAATTGCGAGCTTGATTTGCCTATACAGTTCCTACAGTTATATATGCAAACTGGCTAACTATGTACATGATTTCAAAAGGACAATTTAATACCTAATACTCAACTTGCATGTACGATTGCATGTGTGTGTGTCACGCTGTCATGCTATGAAGGTTCGATAGCAACGACTGAGACAGTAATACAATAATAATAAAAAAGATGTTTATTTCCTCACACAAGTTCTTGGATTAGTAACATCCATTAAAACAATGCGATTACTAATTTAGGAAGGATAACACAAAACCATCAGTTACTAATTCAGAAAGGATAACCTGAAACCGTCGATTACTGCGTTATTAATTGGAAGGACTGCTTATCCCTACTTGAAAGCTAGCTTGTTCACTCTCCTAGTGAGAGGGCTCTCAACCTCGAGGAGTTACCTTCACCCAGCGTCCCAGGAAAAGGGGAGGGGGGGGGGATACTCACGGTCCAGCCGGAGAGGATGCTCAGGTCACGTTCCCGTCCCTGCTCCAACTCTCCTAGCTGCCAAGCCTCTTTTTATACGGCTGGGGCTCTGGGCAAGCACTGCTTTTGCTGACTTTTTGCGAGTTTCGCAATCACAGGACTGTCTGTTTGTCTGCTCGGGAGGACCCTGCTGGCGAGGCAAGACCCCAACACCTCCGTATTGCTTCTTCCCTCCCCGGGGGTCCGTGCAGATTCCAGGTGGCAGACTTCACTTCTCCAGTCTTGTTAATGCTGCCATTCCGCAGCCTTGCGCATGTCAGTCCTTGCGCATATCGGTTGGTAGACGACTTTAGTCCTGTTAAGTCCTCTGTTCAACAGCTTTGCGCACATCAGCTCTTGTGCTATCAGTTCTTCTGCATATCAATTGACAAACTTCAGTCCTGTTAACTCTTCACTCGCCCGTCAGTGTGTGAATTAGTTATGCAGCTGTGCATAGTCATGAACTGTGGTGCTTAGGGAAATCTGGCTCTTGTATAACAGGAAGTAGATATATGCATTTTATTTGAATAGATGCAATTTCTCTTTATAAAGAGCTCTTTATAAATTTTCTTTAAAATAGTTTATCTCAGGGATAAAATCAGCTTTAGATTTTTGTTTGTATGCTTTACTCTTTGCACACAGATTAATATATCCTTTGTAACAATTCTAGATAAACTCAATGTAGTCTTTATTATTATGAGGGAAAATGGAACATGCAGAGTTGGGCAGACTGAGATCTGACAGTTGATGTGTGCCAGAGTCCTCTGAAACTGCTGGTGAGGCACAGGTCTGCAGTTCCGCTTGTGATCTGTTGTCCGTTAGATTGAGGTGTCATCTGTGATAGCCATGAAATGCAGAAAACGGACTGATATTTTTGATATTACAAAGATGTCTGTAACCATTAATTTTTGAGAGAGATGTCATTTAAGATACAGCTAGTAAAACCAACTAAGTTAGGCTGTAAATTAACTGAAGATGCACGATGCTAGTCGGGGAACCAGAGTCCCTGCGTTATCGTGAAAAATAGACAAAGAGCTCCCCGATATAAGCAGGTCCGTAAGCGCCTTGCGCTTTGTTTGGCATTCCCCTGAAGCATGGCTTCCCCTTAGGGACCTGGCAATTGGCACTGTGTGTAGCAGGGTTTTTCAAACATGGGTTTGGATGCTTCACGCAGGGAGTTTTAGTGGTGGTGTTTAGAATAGGGAAGAGATGAGTGGTCCAGGCTTCATTTGATCTCAGTATCTTCTCAAGAGAAAACAGAGCTGTGTGGGTGGGTGACAGACCACAGATTGTGGTTTCTGCTGCCAGCACAACAGTTTTAAAACCGCAGTTTACCTAGAGGTAGAAGATTGCTTGAGGATTGGGTCCCATGGTTACAATGTGGGCAAAGTTTGGCTGTTTAGGTTTATGAAGCAATCAAATAGACTGAGAGAAACTGGATTTTACAAATAAGGAAAATAAAGACCTAGAGAGGGAAATCTAACGAGTTCTCCTAGTGTAGGATTCAAAGTCTGAGTCAGATGCTAACAATGCACACCAGGGTTTTCAGCTCTCCTAACAGGATCTGTAAATATTGTAGGCTTTATTTAATCCTTAAATTTGACAAAATAAAATTCAATGTCATTCATATGTAGTACAAGAAGTACAAGTACATATGTACAAGAGCAGGCAACTCTTGTGTAGCAGGCAAATGGTCCATGCAAGGCAGTCTGTCCTTATATGAACAACAGGGCTGTGCACAGAGTGGATGGGTGTATTTTCAGGGTACCTGAAAAAGTATGGGTATAAAGTATGAGCTGTGAGGGAAGAAACTTTGCAGCCTCCGCCATGATCAGTCAGGAGGCTTGAGACACTTGTAGACATACTTGCGGGGATGAGTCTTCATTTGTGAGAGTGAACAGCAAAATGAAACGGCCTGTGCTCTGTTGAAATTGTGATCTTCATGTGGTATTACAGCCATCACAGTTTGTCCCCCTTTTGCCCTGGTTAAGTGACTTTACACCACTCTGCCATTTCCAGGCAATATTTCATGGTTGTAGCCACCAGTGAAAACGTATTCTTATTGCACAATTTGTACTAATTGAGAAAACTGTGTTGAGCCTTTGCTGTAGCAGTGTGACTAGCAAAAACTTGCTTGAACATTTACATTTTTGTAAAACTGATGCTAGAGTATACTTTTCCATGCATATGTGTGACTGTGTGTAATGTGATTGGGCTATGGCTTAAATGCAAGAAAATCAAATTAGATTTTCCTGATTTTTTTTTTCTTTAAATTTTTGAGAAATAACTTTCTGTAATATAACTTTTTGTATTACACTTCTGTGGTTTTTAAGCAAAAAGAGAACAGTAAAATAGTAAAGAAAATGGAGTGAATCATTAAGATTAACTATTCCTTTTTCCAAACTATTAGAACTTCTCTATTTCTCATTCTGTTTCTTCACAGTTAGCAAAGCCCATCTTCATCTCTGAGATCTTTGCACATGAAAAAAGACATTTTAAACGAAGAAACTCCCCACAGCTGGGCAGCATATATTCATTCACACAAAGGCAAAATTTGAACTCTGATGTGCCATGAGGACCTTCAATAGTACAAAATCAGCTAAACTAAACTTTGTTAAACTTTAATGAGATGTCACCTTTCAACATAGGATAGATAGAATTAATACTAAAACAGTGACCTGTTTTTGTTTTGTTTTAATCTTGTAAAGTTACATGTGCCCGCAAAATTAAGGTGAGAAGGAATGTAGTTTCTCTTTCATCTAAGTCAGTGAAGTTAATGTATCCTTCCACATACTGCCAGTAGCAGAATTACAGCTACTTTAATTTGCTAAAGGAAAATTAATTACCAATCTTATTCGTGTTGAATTAACATTTTGCTGTATCTGATGATTATCATGTTTTGTGCTTGGCCATCTCAATAAATGCTGCTTTAGTTGTAATGAAAATGTGGAAGCAACTCTGAAATAAGAAATTAAGGCAAAGTGTTTCAAGTTCTCACAGACTTGTAGTAATTCTGTTTTGAAAAATGTAAAACAACTTAAGATACGCAATGAAACAACATAGTACTGAAGTAAGCTGAAGGCAAGGTATTGCTTTAGGTTTGTTGGCTGTACTGGGATTATCTTTAGTCTCTATTTTGTCTTCGCGAAGAAAATCCCCATCCTCTTTTCATATTCTCTGGCTAATATGATGAAGAATATTCATGCTCTTAATATCCTTTCCAAGCCTGACTTTTAACGGTTTTTGCTTTATTCTCTATGATGATACTTCCTTTTTGGTCTAGGCTGTTCCCCCTCACCTTTTCTAAGGTGGCTATTGAAGCTAACAATTCTGAAATCCTCCCCTACAAGGTGTTTATTTGTGTAGGATCTGATGTCTAATCATTTTCGTATCTTTCACTGAAAAGCCTTCTCTACATTCAGACCTCCATGCTTGTAAGTCCATTTCACTCCCTTGACTAGCTTATCAGAGTTTGCCTTCTTAAAGTCCTAAATCTTACAGAAATACTTGCGTGTCCTTCCACTTAGTTTTATTACTTATTACTTATTATTTTTATAACTGGCTCATCTATGCTGTTCTCCTTATTTACGAAAAACAAATCTAAAATAGCGTTACATCTTGTTGGTTCCATGACGACTGAATTAGTCTCCTGTGGCCTAGGGGAATAACGGGGTCCTATCAAGGTTGGGACTGTTTATTTCCTAGTCCATATGCGGGATGTTAGTTTTCTATAGTAACACAATTCCTAGGATTATTTGTTTGTCTCCAGTAATGTTTCAGAGATCTTGATTCATATCTGAATCTAGCCTATGGGATTGTTAGCTTATTCCTACAATTATCCTGTGCAGTCTCTTTTCCCATCTTTCCCAAAATAATTTGAAACCACTGACAGCATGTTTGTTCTTCTATTGCGTTTTATTTGTTTATACTCTTTCCAGAACATTTTATAGATGCTAAGTTAAAAATATTAACAAAACCAGTAGTACAAGGAGGGAAAAGTAATCTACTTCAGCAAGAGGAAAAAAAAATGTTAGGGTTTCAAATAAAATTTGAAATGAAATGAGCAAATAATGAAGGCAGAGGCAGTAAGGAAGCCTTTTCCAGATGACAGGAACCACAAAGGAAAAACCTGTACCCCCAAAAATGATTTTAAAAAGGCAATGTGTGAAAATGAACAGAGTTCACTGATGAATGATGAACAAAGATAGAAAAGTAGTGAGATGGAGGACTCGACTAGCCTTTTCATAGCCTGTTGGAAAAAACAACTGAAGCAAGGCTATAGGGTAGTCAAAGAGAAGGCTTTACTGGTTTGAACTGGACACCGAAACACTTGATGATACAACAAGGTAAAAGAGGCAGGTGCAGTCAAGTTTCCTCCTCCAACTGTAGCTTTATGTAAGGGAATCGGAAGCTGCATCTCAGATGAAAAAGTCATAGAAGTCAAGCTGAGAGGACATGGACACAGGAATTGAAGACCGAGAGTTTTAAGCAGTACTCTCATATGAGCTTATAGACAATGTCACAGAGGTGGTGGAAGGCAGATATACAAGCCTAAACAAAAGTGCAAGGACAGACTCATGTTTGCCTGCTTAACAGAATTGTCCTAAGAGTTTGAGAAGTAGCCACCATTTTTGTCAGAAAAGATGTGAGATTAGCTAGATGGAAATCTTTGCAATGTCAGCATGTATGAGCAACTGATTAAGTTGAAAGATAAAGCTAAATGTTAGACCTGAGCTCGTGCGGAGAGAGGAGGCGAAAAGAATACGGAGGAAGAGCATGAAACTTGTGAGCAGTATGCCAGACAAAAGGTATGTATGTAGAGAAAAGCATTATCCCAGTATCCTAGACACAACAGTTCGATAGACGCACAGGAAGGATCACAACACTTAGTTACACAGAGTGTAACTGAGGATATGGTCCAAAAGTGTGAAGTGGTGGAGGAGACTATGAGGAGAGACAGAAGAAAGATTGAGGACCAGCAAAAGGAAAAAAGTTGCTTTTACTATGTGACAGTAAGATTTCACAGGTGTAATCCACATGCCACAAATCTGGAAATGGCTGATGATACTGTGCAAAATGGAAGAAGCTGGTGGCGGGGGAGGGCACAGAAAGAGATACTTTACTAAAAGGGACTTTAGGTTTCTGGAGTGCCTAATTATCCTGGCATTGGAGGAGGGAGCAACTGTGGTTGTCTACCCGATCCCAGGAAGCCTTGTTTAAAATCATAGTAGGAAGCAGTTTTGAACTATATTTAAAACTAGTTCAGATTACAGAAATACCCTTCCTAATACAGATTAGGTTTGGAAAAGAATCTGAATAGGAGGAGGGAATTTGTTTTTTAAGAACTGGGAAAACAGGTGTTGGTTTTACATACTTTCAGAAGGTAACACACAATATTGACTTCAGCAATAACAGAAGGGAAAACTGATGGAACAAGAACAAATGAGGGACCCTGAAACAATAAGGGATTTTGGGAAAAGGAGTGGTTTGTGACAGATATGGACAGGAAGTTGAAGAAGAGAGGGAAAGGACAGGAAGGGAAAATTGGGCAGAACTTTTAAAGAAAACTGGAAGTTTACCAAAGTGTGTCTCTGTAGTTTGGCTGTGTTAGCAATGGAAAGATGGTCTCTCGGAGAATGACTCAGAACAGGCGTCTAATGTAAAACCTTGGAATTGCCCTTTGAAGACTCTGGTTTCTCTCAGTTGTCTGTACAGGAAGCTTGCCCTAGGCTTGCTACACAACACGGGTGTCTAATTTCCTGCCACGGTTATTCTCTGCAGTTGCTTTGTAACCCATTGTTCCGCATGAAGCCAACCTAATGAAAGGTGGGAAGCAAAGGGGAAAGAAGGGCGGAAAAATGAATACTGTATAAATGAGAGTAAAGAGTAAGCAGCCACTTCAGCATTGTAGAAAGAACAGCAATTATAGGCTGGGAGGCAACCCTATAGGAATGATTTCATTAATTATTTACAGCACTCAAAGCTTTTGCTGTTCTGCTGTTCTGGTGGGCAGCAGAAAAAGATTTCCTGTATCAAAAAAGAAATGATTCTGCCATACAAAAAGTCTGTAATGTCTGATACACTCATAACTTGACATATTCTGACACTACTAATTTTTAGTAACTAGAACAGTTTCTTTTTTCCTTGCCTTTGATTCTTAAGCACGTTCCTCATGGGCCGTTTTCTCTTATCCTTCTGTTTTAGAATGACTATCGCAAGCTGTCTATGCAGTGCAAGGACTTTGTGGTTGGTGTTCTCGATCTCTGCCGAGACTCAGAAGAAGTGGAGGCCATTTTAAACGGGGATTTGAATTCTGAGCCAGTTGAAACGCAGAGACACAGAGCGTCACTGAGTCGTGTGAAACTGGCCATTAAGTATGAGGTCAAAAAGGTAACTCGTTATAGCCAGTGCATTCAGACAGTGTAATATCTGAACACAATGTCATTTCATTGTTACACATGTATTATGAACTGGTGGTTGGTTATGTTAATAAGATGTAGAGCATGTAATCAAGATTTGCACAGGACGGAAGCTGGTAGAAGGGCACTCCAGTGAAGGAGTTCTGTCTAATCTACATTCCACAGCTGAAAACTGATGGGAGATTTTAATGACATAAACCAGCTGTGCTAGCAAGGTTATACATGGTTGGTCAGATCCTTCTCCTGCTTAAACCAAAAAATCCTGAAGATTTCAGTTGGGCCAGATTTTCACTCTATAAGCATGTGTCGTCTTGCCAGTCTGTGTCATAATATTACAATCAAATGAGAAAGCTGTATTTATAACAGTGTTGATTTCAACCAATGAAAAGAACTGTTTTGTTCATTATTTTTTGTCATCTTTGCTTTCTACCCTAAATAATGAGGCAAATAAATTCTCGAAAGTAAATTTAGGAAGTCTTACAATGTTCTACCAGTATTCCTACCAACAGATACATATATTTTTGAAACAAAGGTCTGTATTTTACTACTTTGAAAAGAAAAAGAGACTACATATGTTGTCATCAAATATATTGTTTTTTCCTCTTTTTAAAACATGACACTGTATCAAAGAGCTCATTTGCTACTGTGTGGGTATCAAAAAACAACAGTTTTTAGAGAGAAATTCTACATGATTGACTCTGTGTGCTCCCTTAAAAAAAAAAAAAAAAACAACTTATTAAATCCTGGAAATGAATGGAATATGTTTGTTGTCAGTTCATCAGTTTATACATCTGTGTTTGTCAGTGTTTTGTAAAGTGCAATGTGTTTTCAGCTGATAACCTTATCTAATTATTTTTAGTGAACACAATTATTTTGTGAATGAATGTTATATATCAGAAAGCATAGCTCTGTATCACACAATCCATTTGATGTAGATACATATCTGTATATTATTGCAGTTTTCAATATATAGCTGTGCTGTTCTTTCTAGAGTTTCTACTAGATTAGTTCAGAAAATAGTTAATATCATGGCATACTGTCAGAAGGAGTCACGAAATACAGCGATGCCTATGTTTTATTTACAGCTACCTATTTACATGGTCACCATAATTTCCAGTCTTAACGGCCATTATAGTTTCATCATCTCTGCAAGAATTCCTGCATCTTTCAGAAAAAATAACATTGTGTTATGTGGCCACCTGTTGAGCCAATCTGCCATATAAAATTATTTGTAAGCAACCTGACAGAACTGCTGGAAAAAGTTGGTGTTTATCATGTCCCCAAAAGATGGCTAACAAAAATTGTAAACACAGATCACAAACAGCAAATTGTTTCCAATATAGAATTTGTGTCCAGCAGATAAATGCATGTGAATTACTGAAATTTGAAGTAAACATATAGAAACATTAAATTAATTGAAAAGAGCAGAACGGGGAAGAATCTAGTTTCAGTAGACAAACGTTATCATACCTAGATAACTTATGAATTCCTTATGCTGTTGTATTTCAGCGTGGACCAAACCTTTGAGACTCTTGTTTCTGCTTTATTGCTGAAGACTGTAGTTTTCTTCTAAGAGATGGTTGTCACTAGTGAAATTCATTGCTGAGCAACGGGCCACCCAGCTCTGTTAAGAATAGCAAAAATCTACATAGTGTGAGACAATTCCATGTAGCAAACTTGTTCTCCTCTCCTGCAAGAGATTAGTTATTTGTAGATAAACTCAAGGGTTTGGTTCCAGTTCCTGAGTTCAGAACCTACAACAGCAATGATTGTGGCAGGAGGGAATAAACAGACGGTGCAGAGTTGTTTCATATTCGTACAAGTGCTGTTCCATGTAGATGGTCAGTACAGAGGGTTTGACAAGGAAGGAGCTGGGAAATTTCTGTGCCATGGTGGTCTTTTGATGCTGAAACTGGCCCCGTTACAACTGCTGCAGAGTACAGCAATACTCTGACTGCAGAACAGATTCAGATGTGGGAACTCCACACAGGATGCTTTCAACCCTGTGACTGTAGCAAGCAGGCAAGGATGGGGCTCATATTTCTTAGCTTTCAGTATTTCTAGCTGCACTTCTGGGTTAGTTGTCTTGCAACAGTGAACTGATCCAATACAGATAGTACAGCCAAACAGACCTGCAGTTCCATGAAATGGCTCATGAGCGATATGCCCTTTGGCGCAGGGGAGACAGTAAAAACCATATGACAAGTGAGCTACTGTTCTCACAAGTTTGGTTTGGGAAATGCAGCTTTTAACTCTAATGAAACTCCTGCATTTAATACCCGAGGCACTGCGTAAGAAAGTAACCCATCCTGTAAGCAGAGTATGAATTCTGGAGTTAAGGTTCAGGGTGAAACTGCAGCCCCAACAGTGAATGTCTGAGGGAATTACAAGCCAAGAAAAACTATCTAGAACAAGTAGTCTGTCTCTCTGTGCTGAACTGCTACTGCAGTAGTGCTTCTAATTCCTGTGTTGTATGTTAACTATGCCTTTAGGCTGCCAACAAAATCACAGAGAAGTAGCTGACACTGGGCCAAATTCTGCAGTTCTTATTCAGATGAAAATCAGAATGGAATTTCCAAATGAAATGAGCAAGAGGATTTAATTTTCAAACACTGAAGTTTTTAATAGATAGGATAGAAGATTCACATTTCACTTTGTATGCTGTGTGTTTATATATGAGAATATGCCAGGATCTGTTCCTGCTAGGTCTAAACTCAGTCATTTGGATGTTAGAATAAATAACGTTACTTTATAATCACTTACTCACACAGGAAAATATTTACAAACTGATGACTTGGTTCATGGTCATGGAACTGAATGCAAATTGAATGCATCTAAAATGTTACAGACAAGTATACCCTGAAAAGTAGGTACATAAAACTGGGATTTTTTTAGTGACCAGATATAATCTACATGCATGTTTTTTGTTCAGCGGGATTTGGATTGGATTGTAAAATATTAGACAAATGTGATAATAAAATAAGATAGACCTATGTAGCAAAAACTGAGAAACTGTATGGAATGCAGGGTGAGAGAGGAGAAATGCAAAAGAAACGAGGTTGCCGCATGATGTGATTGGTAGGTGAAAAATGATGCGAACTACTGTCTTCTGAGGAGATGAAGGGGGAGAGATGGATAAACAGACAACCAGAGAAGAGATTGCAATTGCTGAGATTAAAGACAACCAAAGCATAAATTGAAATATTTCAGCAGAGCCAGAGAGAAGGATGAATTTCAGAGCTTTTAGGGATGGGAGAAGTGACTTGAGTTGCTGTGGGGGCTTGGAAGTGGTGCAAATAGTGCAATTGCCTACAATTAAATTAATCTCTAAGATCTTCTCAAGAGCTCTTAGGCTTACTGCCAGAGAAGAACTTGCCATAACCATTGGCAGTTTACTCACTGACTCCTCCCTTTTTTGCGGAAGGAGATAGCATAGGCAGAGCTCATCTCAGCCTCAGATCGTACTGTTGATAGACCAAGAGGAATAAACCAGCACACAGCTCTGGAAGAGATGCGGGTGGGCCCCTGGGCTGATTCATAGCCCTAGGCAAACTCCCTTAAAACTTCCCTTCTGTTTCTTCTCATTCCTTCTGAAAATGGGAGGAATGATGTGGGTGTTCCTTTTCTCTCCTCTTTCCAGGAGTTTCTAGCCTGCTTTTTCATATGTCTTCATAATATGAAATAATTACCGACTTTCCTGTGTCTTTGCCTACAGTGAACTTGCCACAGGATTTGTCATTTGATGGCATGAATTGAGAATAAAATTTATTCTAGCAAAAGAAGAGAGCGGGGGCATATGGCAGAATGTACAAACCAACTGGTTTACGCAAACGCACAAAAAAGTCTCTTTCTAATATGACAGGCTGGTGGGTTTTTTTCTTGTATAAGCTTCAGTGGTGACAGCCTGTTTAAAAGGATAAAAATGTTGTTCAAGTTTATGTTATTTCTTACAGACTTTTATCTTTATTTATTTCTGTCTGCCATTCCATTATAGGCACAAACTATGTTAATATGTGATCTAACTGGCTAATGAATCACATACCAAAATACTTTGGGACTTTTGTTTTGGAGCAAAGTAGATTAAAATATGAAGATTGCTTCCCTGTTTAAAGCTCATGCAGCAGCTTCAGATTCTTTTTTCTGAGAGATTTAAGGTTCCCTGTTTCCATTGCCAACCATTTAATTTGATTTTTTTGAAGAAGTCTGCCCTATTGTACTACTGTGTGCACTTTTTTAATGAATTTTGGAACAAAAACGTTGTTTTGCAGGCAGGACCTGGCAAGCACCAATGCATATAGTTGCATTATGATTTCAGCAGAGTAAAAATGATAATAAAATGGGTATGCAAGGTTTGCCTTTTTTTTTTTTTTTAAGTGTAAGTAACTTGATAAAATTTCCCTCTTAATCCAACATGGAGTTTTCAGAATTATTTTAAAATCCTTTTTGTGAAAACACATTAATTCCTTACTCCAATTTACTAGAAGTGTCAACCAATTTGACAAGAATGTTAACCAACTTCTTCGAATTGCGATGAGGACTAGGCTTTTTATTCTTGTGCTTAACTGATGTCCCACGTGCTCTCGTGATGTGGCAGTCTCACAGGCCACAGTATAGCAACAGTGATAATGATGAGTATGATAATAATAATTTAGAAATGGAGTTGTAAATGTAATGGGCAGGGAACGTAGCTGTAGCGTGGTTCTCCCCCAGCCCTTGCGTTTCTTCAGTAGCAGCACCCAACAAGGGCTGCACGCTCCTGGTTATGTGATGTGGTCCCGATGGGGAGGCAGTACAGTCTCCTCCATCCATGTAGCAAGTAACTTCATCCTGAAGAAATACAACAGTGCTTTAAAAATATGGCAATACTTGCGGATCCACAAACTCAACCACAGTGATTTTAGGAGAATAAAGCTTGAAGCATATCAAAACAAATGCAGTAGTTGGACACAGCTTTTTTTATCATAACAGAATTATTTTGGGAAATAGTCCCGTCCCCATGCTGAAATCTTACTGAACTTAGGAAGATAACTCACGCATCTACTTGCTGTTCATCAGAAAGATGGAAGTTGTCTGTTTAATAATATGTAGTAGATACTTAATGTGTGTCTCAATTTAGGATCTAAGCATTTCAACAAGTGCTTCCTTTCAATTTTCTGACATTCGTGAAAAGATCTGCAGAAGCTAGGGACTAATGAAACTTTATAAAAGGCTCGGGAGCAGTTTGTGTTGGAAAAACTAATTGCCTGAGGAAAAATTGTGCGTTTATCTTGAGCATTCTCTGCTTCTCTGTTTGACTGTCTTTTGTGATTAAACCCTGATAAATTCACTTGAATGCTCTATTTCTTTGTCTAGATGTTTGTCTGATTTGGGTTTTTTTTTAGATTTTAAAGCGCTTAAGTTACAGAAATGCTTAATGATGGCTCTGCTCAGTTAGGGTCAGTTGATATTTTACTGTTGACTTCAGTAGGGGGCAGTTAGGTCAAAACAGAGTAAGTATATTTGAAAATCCTCCCTCATGTGTCCATGTCTGAGTATAAGAGAAGTAAGTACCAAAATTTGGGTGTAGGGTCAAACATTCAAAAAAATGGCCTGACATTCAGTGAATTGAAATCAGTGGTAGCTGTGTACGCTTAGACTACTGATAATCAGAACATTCTTACGTAAGTGCCTGAATATTGTCTCAGGAATGTAGAACTAAGTACTGAAATTTGAAATTTACTCAGATATTTGTATAAACTTACTCCTGTGGTTTACCCACTTCTGACTGATGTCTTTTAATCCTGCTGCTATAGAAATAAATGAGCAGTATTGATAAATAATAATATAAAGCAGTCAGCAAAAATAAATGTCTCATAAAAAGATTAATTGAAAATAAAATTATCTTGCTTAGAAAAATCCCTGAAATGTTTATATTTTTAGGTAAAATATACACCATTCAAACTTTATTTGAGCCTCTGTTAAGGTGTTAACAGCTCGTCAAAACACAGAGAGGTCTAAGAATAGCATGAGACTGTGCAGTGATAACTATGTATGCTGAAGAACTTTTAAAATCTTAAAATAGTGAAAAGGGAAAAGTGATTTTTGAAAATGTCACATTTGAGCATTTAATATTTTTCAGCTAAGATAGTATCAAAGGCACAAACTTTGAATAGAGAAAATGCAAAACTATTGCAAAATAAACTATGTATTTAGTGTAAAGGATAACAAAGCATGAAATAAAAAATCTATTATAAGGTTCTTGGAACGTCATCAAAACTGTGAGAGCATCTTATCTGATTCACAAAATGTAATTTCTATGTATTACTGAATGATAAGTTTTATCTTTCACAAAACATAAAAATGTGTTTGTAATAAGTGGCTTCTGACTATTTTTCATAGCCCAAGTAATTCCAAATAGAGGTTACAGCTTGCCTAATAGATGCTAATATAAGAATAAAGAACCCTTTCAGTACCCATCTCTCTGCCTCCAGGGAGATTTAAACACCTAAGCTATATTTTGCTTCATTTTTTTTTTTATACTTAAAATGTATAGATGGTGAATGAGGTATTTGGAACATTTGTAAAAGAATCAAATCAAACGACAGCAAATTTCAGGGAAGTCTGTGAACAGTATGTGCGAGAAGGGGAGAGGCTAAAGGTGGGTTATGGTCAGACCAGGATTTCTAGTCTCCATCAGCTTGATTTGCTGAGAAATTGTTGCAAGATAGGATTAAAGCTCAACTCTGACAGGACCCGGTTGGGTCTGTGACACTGTTCTAATGATGCATCAAAGCTTCTCCCAGTGACAGCTGTCCACATGTGCAACCTTCTCCCCAAAGTGCTGCTTTTAATCAGCTCAGCAGTTTTTTCTTTATTTATTAACCTTCATTTTAAAGGAAAGGGAGAAAAGCATGCTTATTAAGATCCGAATTAATGCCAGATGGTTAAGGTTCACTGGTCATGTATGCAATATTTATATAACTTGTATTATAAATTATAATATGTGTTGGTTTTCATTCTTTTTCTTTACAGTTTGTGGCCCATCCCAACTGTCAGCAACAGCTACTGACTATCTGGTATGAAAATCTCTCAGGATTACGGGAGCAGACCATAGCTATCAAGTGTCTGGTTGTGCTGGTTGTGGCATTGGGCCTTCCATTTCTAGCCATTGGTTATTGGATTGCACCATGTAGCAGGGTACTGACTTTTATAAATTGCACATTAAAATATCTTGTATTGTTCTGGGTGCTGTTTTTCGATTTCTGGCATCCAAAATGCAGTATTGTGCCTCTAGTTTGCTGCTTCTGAAATTGCTGCTTCTAAATAATCATATTTTTAGTGATCTCTAGTCTTGAGCCAAATGATGCTATTTGTTTTATGTTGCATTGTAAGGAGGGAACTACACTGATGAAGCATTAGAGGGAACATAAGTTGCTGTTAAGTTTAAAGAAAGAAAAAGTCCTTCTCTGAGAGTCTTTTTTTTTTTAATTTCTTGAGATCAGGCTCACCTCACAATCTCTGCTATGTGACTGAATTCTTGTATTTATTTTAGCACTGAGGGTTTTTTAATAGTCACCATGCAGTGCCCCAGGAGGTTCTATAACAATTCTCCTCTGATGGCATCTTAAGATCCGATGCTGTTCCTGTATAGACCATCCCTAGAACCTCTGTTCACTTCAGTGATGCAGAATTTAATTCTAAGTAAAATATTTGCTATTACTGTGCTAGCAGGTCTCTTTACCAGGTGAACCATAGAACAGCAATCAAATTAAATACAGCTTTCCAACCATGTGGTACAATATATTCATAAGAGAGCGTAACTGTAAACACTTACCTTTTTTAAATGACACAAAAATGAATGGGTGCTTCTACGTTCCCTGACAATCTCAAAATGAAAATAACAAAAGTTTCTTTTAAATCCTTACAGTCTGTAACATGTTAGCTATCTGCAAATGCAGCATATTGATAGATCTTTAGTAAATCAGAAGAAGTAAAAAGATTTCTCTGAGTTGCATTGTTTTTTTAAAGTTTATTTTTTTAATTTTAAGTAAATTTACTTCTGTGCTGAATATGGTCTTATAATTTTCTTTCCCTAACAACTGTACAGCAGAGGAATCTGAGTTTCACTCAGATTTGTATTTTACTTTTGTAGTTCACCTCAAAAAGGAATAAGATTTTGCTCATCTCCTACATATTTCAAGAGAATCTGTTGTTTTCTCTGCGTTAAATATTTATTTATTTACTTTAAAGATTAACCTTTATGAAATGGTATAATTGTTACTTAGACTATTCTCTGAAATGACACTTTCTGTGATTATCAGTAGTGAAGATATTCCTCACAGCTCCATGTCATAGAAACATATTAATTTTTTTTTTTTAGCTAGTGTCTAATATGGAAAAGTGACATTTGTCCTTGAGCTTTAATTCCCAGTACCAGAAACACCTGATATTTTTCCTAGTGCTCATGTCAAATAAAAGTACTGTACGTTTAGATCAGTTGTTTGATATTGTAATTTCAAAATGTTTTCTAAAGGTCAGGAGCAGGAAAGGATACTGAGGCTGTTTGCATAGGCAGTAAATGCTGTTCAGCATGTGCTGGTCTGCTCTGGCCAGAGTAGCTGACCCCAGCTTCAGAGAAAGCGCTCCTTGAAATAAAGCTCCTTACAGTTCCCCATCTACTGAATGCAGCTGTTTTCTTCTTACACGTTACGGCTGCTAATGCTGCACTTCACGGGGGATTTGGGGATGTTGCATAATATTGGTAACGTATGTGATAGTTCATCCCGACAGAACTGTATATTGGCATTAATAAAGATTGGCCGTTACGTGCAGGGCAGCGGATCCCCTGTGTGCTGAAGGAGCCAAAGAGACCTTTTGCCTTAGGCGGTGTGCAGCAGCTAAGGCAAAGCAAGCTGTCTGGCATCTACCTTGTCACACCCTGTGCAGGGACAGGGGACAAGCGTAGTCACGCTCAGGGTGCAGAAGTGGGATGTATCCCAAAGGTACTAATCCTTCCAAAGGGAAGTAGGCTGGGAGAGACTAGTAAATTCAGATGTGCAGTCCCTCCCGGAGGTCTCCAAAGAGCGCCAGCAGGGAGTCACAGTACCATCTCTGTACTTGAGCCAGTGCATAAGCTGCAGTCTGCAGTGCAGCCTTGCTGATGCTTGTACTCTTTGAGTACACTGGTCGGGAGGTTGCGGCAGCACTGGCAGCGTTAGACCTTCACTGCACAGGTAAAGGAGGCTGGCAGTATTACCCTCAGAGAGGTGGACTGTAGCCCTGGCACTTTCAACACTGCCTGCAGGGCTGAGGCTGGTACTGATGGGATCACAGACTCCTTTCTTATACGGGGAGTAGCAGCAACAGTCCCATTGCTCTTTCCAGTGTGGTCTCCTGGAGGCCAGCTGCTCCCCTCTGCTGAAAGGCTGCCTCTGCAAATGTAGAGGTACAGATGTGAATGAAAGCAGCTGAATTTATTTGAAAATAGTAAAATTTCTAATCTTGTCCTCCTTATGTCATTGCAATGCAATAGTCCTCGTTGGTTTAAGTACACATTTAAAGGTTGTTCATTTAGGACTTTTGCTATGAACATATGTTTTGTGGTTGCAATACGGTAGCCAGCGATGAGGAGATGAGTCTGTAGTTTTTCCCAGAGCTAGACTGTAGTCACAGACAAACTAATAGCACTTTCTTGTTGGTATGGAAAGCATTTTGGTATTTAGGGGCTTTGTTTGTTTGTTTTCCCCTTGGCTTGCTTCAGTCCCCCGCTGGCATATGTGAGCATTAGATCGGACCCGTTCTGGTCACTGCCACTGTGTATGTTTGTAATTCCTTGGAGTATTTCCCTGCAAACATTGCCATCTAGAGTTTATGGAATAGCATGAACACTCCCGAACAGGATGACATACCCCATAGGGCTGACTTTGGGAGGCTTCTGTCGGGAATGGTACAGCATGGCACTTCATTGTCCTTAATATCCTTAAGTAGAGAGTAAAAGTTTTTGTTTCTGACTGTCCTGAGCTCTGAGTGCCTCTTTAGGCTTCTGAAATGCTTGATGAAAGAGAGTTTCTGTTTCTGTGAGAAAGATGAGTGACTGCTTTCATTCTGCCTTCACAGCTTGGGAGAATTCTTCGAAGCCCATTTATGAAATTTGTGGCACATGCAGCATCCTTCATTATTTTCCTAGGCCTGCTGGTGTTCAATGCTTCAGACAGATTCGAAGGCATAACAACACTACCAAATGTCACTGTTACTGATTACCCTAAGCAGATCTTTAGAGTGAAGACTACCCAGTTCACCTGGACAGAAATGCTGATCATGGTATGGGTGCTTGGTAGGTATATTGCCCCTTCATCTCTATGTCAACTGTTTTCCTGAAGGCAGAAATTCAAAAAGAAAGGAGAAGCCTGGGGCCAAAACCTTCCCTGCAGCTGCTGCATGGTAGAAATAAACACTCAGGGCAGATTAGTACCTGAAAACTAGTGAAAGCATCTCTATGCTGAGCCCTCTTGCAGCATGGGGTAAAAGCAGGTTGGGGGCATAAAAGGAGTGGCTGGACTGCTTTATACCTGGGGTGCAGAGCAGCCCCCAGGCAAGAATAAGGAAGCCTCTGCGGCATTGACCCTGGCACAGATGAGGCTTGAGGCCATTTTTTCTGAACTGGAGCAGAGCAGGGCAAGGGAGGTGTGGGGAGTGAGGGCAGGAGTCCTGCTGACTGTTGCTCCAAAAGAAGGGAGGAAGGGCTAATCAGTGGCTGGAAGGGGGCCTGGAAAAGGGTGCTGTTGGTGCCAGTTGTTTCTTTACAGCTTCAATATCATTTGACAGTCAAAAGTTTTAAAAAAGTCGTAGCCTGCAGGAGTAAAATGGTCAAGCATTTTCTTCAGAGGAAGAAGGCTGTTTCATGGTGTAGTAAGTCTTGTTGATTTGCAATGACACTGCTGAGCAGTTCAGTAATTCTGGCACTTGCGGCAGGAACATAGGTTTGCTGACGGGAGCACTACAGAAATCACGCTTTGCTGAAGTGGTGTTCTTAAACAGGACCAGGAGGCCTGCTCTGCTCTGTGCCAGAAGGCCAGGAGGTCCCACTGCTTGGTGTTGCTGCGTTAGCGTGGTAGTGCTCATGTGGCAGTACTGCTTACGTAGCATTCAGGAGAAATCAGTTTCCATCAGTGTCCAGGGGCTAATGAGTCTGTTCCATTACTCAGCCCCGTGTGCTGCCCCCCACCCCTAATCCCAAACCTGGTCAGCTGCCAGCCTGTTTGAAACTATGTATGGCAGAAAATGCTGTCTTCTAGTTTTTCATCCAAGTCAGGTGCCCTGTTTAGGTAGGAAAATGTCAATTAGCCACATGATAATGTAGCATTCTCAGATTTTACTAGCTGCAGAATAGAAAGGAATTATTACTCTGGCTGTTACATGAAGGTGCCTCACCCTGTCTTTTGAATCATCTGTGTTTCCTGGTTTAAGCACTGTTTAATCCTAAACTACATTAGGGTAGGGAGCTGAGTATCCCTTGTATATGCTGCCTTTTGGGTAGTTCCCGCATATGCTGGTGGGGAACAGCCTCTTTATTTGGAAGGCAAGGCTTGTGATTTTGGTGGTCTCTGGGACTCGGTCACTGTGAGAAATTTCTTTGGCCCTCAAGAGCCGACCAGCCCAAGCAAATCCAGTGCATGGCTGCTGTGCATACGCTTGGGATGACAGCAAAATTACAATTTAGATCGGAGAGTCTGTGGCTCAAGCCTGTTCAGAGCAGAACCCCTTTGCATTATCCCTGCAGGGAAACAAGAAAAAAATATTTCTCTCTTTTTTCCCTCACAAACCTTTTGGAGTAAGCAAATATCATGATTCTCAACAATTACATCTCTAAGTTATGATGAGATTGTGGTCTGGACTAATTCCACATGAATGAATCTCTGAGGAGAAGTCTGAATAAGAAAGTTGAGTTACAGTAGCTGAATTCCACTTTCCATGCTGAAAAGCATCTTACTCTATGAAGTGGAGAACCAGTATTATAATTTTGGCATTTTTATTTTGTCATCTATACAGTTGTGAGTTGTTGTACCTTTCTGTAACAATTAACCCTTTTGATTAAGAAGTGTTATGTGAATGTAAATGATAAAATAAGTAAGGAGTTCTTTTTTCCACATTTACAATTTTTCCTTCTTTAGAAACACAGCATGTTGTTAGGCTTTTGCTTTCATTGCATATGCATGTGCATTACAAAGTTGTGGTACTACGTTATACAGTATGGAGATGGCTGAACTTTATCCTGGTGTATTGATTAAGATCTTGCAATTTGATCAACCCTGTTAAAACCAAGACAGCCATATTCAAGGTGTATGACAACTCTGTGACACTGCAAATAAGTGAATTTCTGCTCTACTTGTACTGCTTGGTTTCACGCAATGAGAGAATGCAGAGATAAATGAAAAGAGTGTGGCCAACGTTGCTATGTTTTTTCATTTCTTGTTGCAGGTATGATGTGGTCAGAATGCAAAGAGCTTTGGCTGGAAGGACCCAGGGAATATATTTTGCAGTTATGGAATGTTTTGGATTTTGGGATGCTGTCCATTTTCATTGCTGCTTTCACAGCGAGGCTTCTAGCATTTCTGCAGGCCACAAAAGCACAACAATATGTGGACAACTACATTGAGGAGAGTGATCTCTCTGAAGTCACACTTCCACCAGAAATAGAATATTTTACTTACGGTGAGTTTAATTTTTCTGCAACACAGATCTTAAAATAGAAAATCTGGTTGGCATCCGTTTGAACTGTGAAATGCACTAGCATTTTTTAGCCCTAAAATGAGTATTTGCATGTGTTTGTGTTCATAGCAATATCTAATGGTTTCTACCTCCATTTTTTTTCTCTGCTATTTAAACAATACTTGTTATGCTAATTTGATAAACAAGTTTGCCAATATATTAAAACCAAACAATAGGTAAGGACAAAATCAATTCAAATGTACACAATTCATCTGTCTTTCCGAACTGTTTATACCAAAGCTGAATTTGACTTTTTGTATTATAAACACTTCCAAGCTATATTCTATTCTTGACTTAACACACAACAAATACAGTTTTGATGTGAATTCTTTTTTTTTGTTTGGTTCAGTAGAATCATTTGTATTCCTAAAGGTCTATCAACATTTTATGATTAAGGAAGAGGCTTATACCAAACTTGGACCCAGTAAAGTCCTGTTCAGATAGAATAGAAGTACTAAATTGTAATTAAAGGTGTAAAGAATTTCTATTTGCAACATAAAGAATTTCTATTTCTACCAACAAGGACCTGTATTTGCTGCTGACAGTATACTTGTAGCATACTTTATGAACTTCAATATATTACAGTAATGAACTTGATTTTATTACTTTAATTGGTATATAATCAATCTGAATTTGTACATATATATTATTTTTGTACGTATATTATTTTGGTATCAAGCACATTTTAATTCAGTGGTGTTTTGCTATGAAGGTGCATTAACTCACATTATATATAAACTCTATAAATTCTTTATTAACTCTATTATTTCTGAACATGCTGTAAGTGAAAATCATGATCCTGTTCCCATTGAGGTCAATGGAAAAAATACCCATGACCTCAGTGGGGTCCAGTTTATATCCTGAATTTGTAACAATGGCAAAAGCTTCATATAATTAACAAATTGAATTGTTCCTCAACTAATACTGTTAACTGTCCACTAATAAACCCCAAAACATGAGTTAATTATTGGCTTTAGCCAGTGTGTATTAAGAGAGCTAATCAAATGGTCATGTTACAAAAGACAGTAAGAAAATATTTATTGTTACATAGTTCAGGTTAAAGCACACATTGTAGAAGAGACTTTCATCTTGAAGCAAGTATAATTTTTCTTCTAGCAAAAGGTAATGCAATTTACATTCATCATTTGTGACTTAAATGAAATAGGAATAGAATAGTAACTATAGAGTAGCAGCTACTAGACTCCCCAAATATTTGTCTCAACTAGTTTCAGACATGTTCATGACAAATCCTATCAAGACTTATTTTTAAACATTGTGATAAATGAGTAACTCTTTATATTTATGTCTGTATTTCATATCTTCCAGCTAGAGATAAATGGCTGCCATCTGATCCTCAGATAATATCTGAAGGCCTTTATGCAATTGCTGTCGTGCTTAGCTTTTCTCGAATTGCATATATCCTGCCTGCAAATGAGAGTTTTGGGCCCTTGCAGATTTCACTTGGAAGGACTGTTAAGGACATTTTCAAGTTTATGGTCCTTTTTATTATGGTGTTTCTTGCCTTTATGATTGGAATGTTCATACTGTATTCCTACTACCTGGGAGCTAAACTAAACCCGGCCTTTACAACGTAAGTATGAAGCTATGTTAAAGCAAAAGGAAATATGAAACTTTCAGTTTTCCACAGAGGTAAAAAAGCCTGTGAGGTATTGCATGCTCTTTCCTAGCATTAATATAACCGAAGGCTGTTGAAGTTGTTGAGAAATCAGGTATCTCAGAGCCTTAGAAAGCAGAATACAAAAGCCCAGTTCTATCCTATGTACATAAAGGATGCTTCCATTAAAATAATTTTACCTCTATATCATGGTAATTATACAAGCTTGCGGACAGCCAGCTGCAAGATGTTAGTGATTTCCCCTGCATTGTATTTTCACATATCAACCAGCAGAATTACAGTCTTGAACTGTGCTCTGTCAGACCTAATTGATACACAGAGAGGGATTTAGCCTAGGTGTCAATAATAGGCCTCCAAATGACACTTTAATCTTTCAAGAAGTGAAGTTAGCAATTCTGTAGATGATGGGTCTTTCTTAGATCAGTACTGAAACAAATCTATGAATTGCATTGGACTCTTTTGGATGAGGTTTACAGTCTGCATGATAACTGCTTATTACTGATAGTTACGTGAGTGCAAAAGAACACTGGCTGGAAATTGCATCTTGTGCAATTAGATTGCTTGCCATCATCTCCTCTGAAGTTCCTGTCTGATTTCCATTTTTTACTTCCTGAAACAAAGTGATGTTGGAACTGGTAAATATTTAGGACATTCCAAACCAGAGGTAGTTCCACAGGTTGGTGAAATTCAGAACTTTTCTCTTTCTCCCATCTTTCTACACAAGACTGAACTTCTATAAAAACTGCAGTGTTTTCATGTATTTGATTCCATGACTTTTCCTTAATTTGACATGATTTTTTACACTTATTCTTTCTCATTGTCTTTCCTGTAGATAAATAATGAGATATAATGATATTTATGTTACGGTTTCTGGTACCAGGTGTTGAATATGGATAATATTTTAATACTTATTCATTGCTTAAACAGTAGTGTTATTTTACTAGACAATACACCCATTCCTATATTATTCAGACTTAAAATTATTTATCAACATTAAAACAGGTAACTCAAGATATGTGTACTGGCTTATTTTGGATACTTATTAAAATACAGTCATGAATGTCTGTTAGTTCACCTTTTAGCAACACAAAGAAGTTATTTCCAATAAATTCTGTCCAATGGGGTGTACAATGGAAGGTACATTTTTAAAGTAGGATCAAGCTTTTTATTGAATTTCTACATCTCTTAGCTTCCATTCTTTAGCCTGCCTACTGGTGAGGTGTAGGGTAGAGCTTTGCAGTGAGCTGCGTCCTCGCTGCGTGATAAGCCAACCTGTAGCAATGTTACGCTGCCAGAAAGCCAAGCTCTGCAGTCTGCCCCTTGATCTCGGTGGCAGAGGTCTGTCTCTCCACTCAACGAATCAGACAGGCATCAGACCTGTGCGCTGTGGAAACAACAGTCGCTTTGTCGTGAAAATCAGAAGGCTCCCTGGTGCCATATCGCTGTAATCATTTTCCTTTCCCTTCATGAAAACCTTCATGGGGTCAGTTTTCCGTGGGTTGGAAGAGGAAGGGCAGTGTGAAGAAGATCCACTGTCAAATGCCCCGAAGGTCTGAAACAGGCGGTCAGACAGCTGTCGGAGAGGCCTTGCAGCTCCCTTCCTCAGAAGTCAGCCCGTCCTGGACCCAGAGCCTCAGGGGTATTTAGGTGCCTGCCTCCTACTGAAGTGCCCTCTTCCCACTGTGATTGCAACAGTGGTCTTCAACAAATGCCATGAAATCTGTTCGGTTTACCAGTTCTGTTGCTGAACCTGCTGCTACCTGATTTTGGATGTGCTCTTCCTCATGGAAGGTTTATTCAGGAACTCAGTGAAAGGAGTGCAGCAGTTTTCCTCCCTCCAGCCCCATTTTTAGCTTTCTTAGGATAGGGAGAGTCTGCCCCCTACAGAATTAGACTGGAAAATAATGAGAATATGTTTCATCTCAAAACCTGGAAATGTGATAGCCTTCTAGTTCCTTTTTCTATTGAGCTTTCAGTCTTTGACAAGTATTTTTGAGTAACTGAATGAATTTTGCATGCTTTACCAGTATTTCAGCTATATTATGCGTGAAGTATTGGAGCACAGTGGAGAATTCAAGCAGTCTGTGAACACATTTTCTTGCGTGTTGTTATTTTGATCAATGCCTAAATTAAAATCTCTACAACCTTGGGTCACGGACAAATTACTGGAGATTGTTTATCATTTGTTCTAAGCACAGCTTATGTATTTATTTGTGTAGCTAGTAATAATGCTTTCCTCTCTTTTCATACAGAGTGGAAGAAAGTTTCAAGACTTTATTTTGGTCAATATTTGGCTTGTCTGAAGTAACCTCTGTTGTCCTCAAATACGATCATAAATTCATAGAGAACATTGGTTATGTTCTTTACGGCATATACAATGTAACAATGGTTGTAGTTCTGCTCAACATGCTGATTGCTATGATCAACAGTTCATATCAAGAAATTGAGGTATGGCTCTGCTCTCAAGTTGTTCTCTTTTGTTACATTGGAAAAGGGCAGAATTATTAAGAATTCTTTTAATGAGCATATCTTGATATGCAAAAGTACAGTCAAGGGACTACCTTAGTGAAGGAGACGACAAAAAATACTATGTTCTAAGACTGTCTTTATCTCGCAACCCAGCCAAGATACAGAACCTTACAGGATCTGAACAGGTAGTTTATCTTGTGCCAGGTGTACACATCTAAGGAAATGCCATCCATCCAGAGATTTTACAAGCAAAACTAACATTCAAATGAAGACTGCTATGAAGTATAAAAAAAAGTTACTTGGCACAACATTTTAGACTATGACTAGTTCATTCCCAGTTTCTTTAGGATGCTAATTGCATGTTTTCTTAATTGAGTACACTTCAGTCTTTGGATAGGTCATTAGGATATGGATTAAATGTATTTTGATGCATTTTTTAATGGAAACCTGGTTTGCATTTCCAGTCCTTAAACTTTTTAACTAAACATGGAGGAGTTGGACACTTATGTTCATGTGCCACTACTGTACACACTTTTCTACATTTAGGTACTGTACTTGCAATATGTTGTAGGCATCTGTTCACATAATTGTTGTGACTGAGTCACACTTTGCAATGCTCACAAGCTTAGTTATGAAGCACGTACTTTTCTTCTACTTTAGGTGCAATATTAAAATTTGATTCTCGGCTTAGCTGAACTTTGTTGTGTGCCCTGAAAACACAATAGTGGTAGTTCTCCAAATCTGCCAGGTGGCTCAGTGGATTAATGACTGAAGTTCACACGCAGTGATTGGCTGCATTGCTCATCAAAAGAGATATGTTTTATTTGAATTTCATTTTGCTGATAAAGTATCTTCATTTTTAAAGTTATTTAATTAAATTAGGGTATTTAGCACCCAACTACAATAAAAAAACTCAGAAACTTTGAAGTAGAGAAGACATCTGCTTTTAAAAATAAAATTGAAATTGCTGAAATGAAAATAAAAATATATTTATAATGCCAGTCTTCCAGACCATAAATTCTGATGTTATTCAGAGTACTACATTCACATGCACACACAAGCACTGTTCCCAGCAGGGAAAAAAAAAAAAACAAATCTAACAGGTAGTGTACAGATGGATGTGTCATTTACAATACTTTCAGTGGCTTCTGGGAAACTTCAGGGAATTCAGCAAGAGAAAAACAGTTTCACTAAGCCAACTTTTTCACTTTTGGAATAAATCAAGTCCAGACTTACAAAACTTTGGTAAGAATGTATCAGGACAAAATCAGTTTGTCAGTTTTTAACAGGATTTCTTCATGAAAACAAATTTGATATTTTATGTAGTCCTTTATAAGTCACAATTAGTGTTCATAGTTATGTAAAAAACTGTGCATGCCTAGAAGCCAATACAATTACTTTGTTTGCATGAGTACGACAATCATGTAACCAATTTAAAGAAAAAACAAGACTTTTTAAAAAAGTTTCACTATAAATAGCAGAGAGTTAATATATTAGCTTTCACTCTGTGCAAAAATAACTCGTTTAAATTGTTTACATACTTGAACTAAGTACCAGTAATGAGATGTTGACATAAAGAGACACAGCTGAATTTTAGTTAAAGTGGATTCGATAAAGCAGTTGCATTTTTGCTGAACTACTAGGAGTTTTATTTGCAAGTAAGTAACATTGCTGTGTATAAGAAAAATATTAGATATTTAAAAGATGTTTCATTTGGAAGAAGTTTTGCGTATCATGAAAACAAAGCACATACCTGTTTTGTATCTTAACACAGGACGACAGTGATGTAGAATGGAAATTTGCTCGTTCTAAACTCTGGTTATCATATTTTGATGATGGAAAAACATTACCTCCACCGTTCAGTCTTGTACCAAGCCCCAAATCTTTTTTCTATTTCATCATGAGGATCATTAACTTTTCTAAGTGCAGGAGGAGACGGCTGCAGAAGGATATTGAAATGGGAATGGGCAATTCCAAATCGAGGGTAGGTACTAAAATCTTTTAATTGTAGTAATGAGGTATTTTTCCATCTCAGCATTCTGTTTTTCTTTACATTGTAGGGGATAATTTGTACTTCTGATGATAGTAGGGTAATTAGTTAGGCATTTATATTTGTGGATCTTTAATTCATATTGTCATATGGAAAAGCACAGTTATAACAAAAATAACTGAGTAATCAAAGATGCAAGTAATTCCCACATGGAATGACCTAAATATTGAACAAGGAAGCTTTCAGCCTCCACTAGAGAGATGTCACCATACAGTTTTATTTCATGGATAACAACTGGGAATATGGAGAGCTAGCTTTTCCTTTCACCAGAACAGGCAATGGATGAAGTGTGGTCGGGATGGTATTTCACTCCCTACTATCAAAAACTATGTTCTCAGCAGAGGAGAGCAGGAGGAGAGGGAATTGGTAATTATAATCTCTAGCGTTTAGATAACATATTTAGATAACATTCTAAATTGGGGTATCTAAATGTTCTGTGCAAATATTAATGAATGCAGTGTCACAACACCCTAGTGAGAATTAGATAACAATTTCTCCTGTTTTGTTGATGGGAAAGTGGGGCACAAACAGGTTAAAGAGGATGCACGTGGGTTTCTTTTTATAAATTAGCCTCAAGGCCTTGTATTTTACAAAGACCAAAACCAAAAATATTTTGAAAAGCATTTTTGATTTGTTTTACCATAAAATATCAGAAATGTCAACTCTTTCCTTTTTTTTTTTTTTTTTTTTGGGAAGATCTCTGGAGCCTAGGACAGTTGTTTTGGGCTCCTGAACCTTTAATAAAGACAATATTTTCTCCAGTTTTCTCTAGATAGTGAAAGTAGATACATATTTTTTAAAATGGCAGTTTTAATCAGTTGAGCTAGGAGCACTACTGCTACTACTAACTGCTCCACTTGGAATGCTAAAGACCAAAAGTATTTAAAAAAACATCAAAAACGACCAAAAAAACCCAACACCCTAAAGATACACTTTTATAACAAAACACTTAGTTCTTCTGATATATCATACGGCAGCAGCTTAGAGTGTAAGTCACTAAAAAATGAAAATCATGTTTGAGACACTGCTGAGACAGGTGAGGTGGAGCTAGTTTTCTTGAACTACGAACCAAATTCTTTTTTTCTGGGAAAGGCAAGGTATATCCCTGGAACATCCTTTTGTTCCCTGCAGCCTTTCCTGAGCCAAGCTGGGCTGACGCACTGTGCATTACACTGTGCACAAAGATAAATCCTGGCCCACTCCCTAAGAAAAATGGTGGCTGAGCTGACGTCTCACTGCCCACAGGAAAGAGGACAATCTGGAGGAAGCACAAGTAGCACGCTCCTGACCCAGTTTTCTTAACCAGTGACAGGGACTTGTCTGTGCACAGGCTCTCTGCAGAATATATGCACAGTATATGTGACACTGAAAGCATTACACTTACTGTACAGGTGCAGGATGACTTCAAGTCATTCTCTTGCCCCATCAGAGGTCAGGTGTTACTGGTTCAGTGACTTTAATTAGTCATACAGAAAATTAATGACAAATACAGATTAGGGATTTGAGCCTTCTCCTATGGATACGCATTTTTACTTCACTCTCACCGGTGTATCTAAGAGAAGAATCAGGCCACTGATTTGGTAATAACAAACCTTGTGCATTAGTCACAAAGCCATCTTGTTCAAGGCTTTTTTTTCCCCTTCTGTTTTTATCCCATTGCTACAAAAATCTTATATTTGGGGGAGGAGGGGTATCTGATGCCTTTGTGGTGGAATCTGCTGATCCTCTGATAATTGAGCAGTGACCAATTTTCTAAAGGTATTACTATTCCTGAAAACTATGCTTTAGAAGAACACCTTTGCAGCTACTTTGAACTGAGTAGAAGTGGTTTCGAGGGTTCCCGTAGTTAAACATATGCCTAAGGGTGCAGTTCCACAATAACGCTTTGCCAAAGCCACTTTAGGGAGTCTCTCCTTGCTCTGGCCATTCATTCCTGCCTTCAAGTCATAACATCTTCTCAACTGTGTGAGCACAATTGCTTTGAAGTTATGCTGTGAACAGGATGGCTAAAATGATCAGTATTAAAAAAAAAAAGTCAAGGCAATCAGTGGTTTTTTGAAAATAAGATTCTGAAATAGTGAATATAGAAACATCTCCAAGAAAAAAGAAAGCAGCTGAGTTTTAACTGTGAATTCCATAAAGTGCTTTAATTTTGTTTTATTGTTTCCTAGTTAAACCTTTTCACTCAGTCGAACTCCAGAGTTTTTGAATCACACAGTTTTAACAGTATTCTCAATCAGCCAACACGGTATCAGGTGAGTATGTACACTGGCCACTGCTGAGTAATGGAAGTGTGTGAAAGTAGATATATTTTTACATATATATATATATAAATTACTCCTCACATAAGATGAGTAATTATTTCATACACTTTTATTTCATAGAGTCATAGAATATTTAGGTTGGAAGGGACCCCTGAGAATCATCTAGTCCAACCTCCTGCTCTAAGTCAGGTCAGGATGTCCAGGGCCTGGTCCACTCAAGTTCTGAAAATCTCTAGGGATGGAGATACCATAACCTCTCTAAGCAGCCCTTTTCAGAGTACTTATACTGCAGTAAAGGCAGAGAAGCCTATGCCAGGAAAGGATAGACACAACTAATACTCAGAAAAGCTGCAGCATACTTTATTACCTAGAGCTCGTTCTTGATCAAAATAACTACAACAGATCAAGCACCATTTATTAGGTGTAACTTGGTGTCTGCAGGGCTTTGTTTAGTTAAAAGTTGTGTTGCATAAGTTACTCAATGTCACCATACAAGTGGCTGCATAAGTGCTAAGGAAATCTAGATCATGGCAGAAAAGTGCTAGACAAAATACAGGTTTTTTTTTCACCATTATAATTTTACATTGATAATGATGTAGATAGTACAGTTACATCCATAAGATTGGGTTTGCACACCCTGTAGCCTATAAACCCCTGGTGGCACATCTGGTGACTTCTGAAAAAGCTAACTGTTCACACTAAGCCAAACTTTCTTGTTTCCACCTGTTACACTGCATTAAAAAAAAATGAAATTACATTCAACATTTCCATATTGTCCATGTTCTCTGCAAGCAATGGTGATATTCTGTAAATAAGAGGTAACTGGATGAGAAAGATGCTTTGTTGTAATGCTGAATATCTGCATGCCACCAAAAAAGCCCATATAAGACAACTGCTTGCTCTAGGGCTGCTCATTCTTTTGCTTACAAGGAAGTGAGAAATACAGTTAATAAACAAAAGTGAGTAGAGGTTCATTATATATGCTTACCTGATCGTATAACTGTTTTAATCTGGCAGCAAATAATGAAGAGACTGATAAAACGTTATGTTTTGAAAGCACAAGTGGACAAAGAAAATGATGAAGTAAATGAAGGTAAGAGACACTGTAGTTGTAACATTCAGAGACAATTTTTGCCACGCTGTATTAGGAATTGGTATTGCAGTGGTGCATGGAGGCTTCAGTTAAAATGAGGGTTTCATTCTACTTTAAGTGCACTGAACTGAGTGTACTGAACTTAAATAGACAGTAAGGAAGGCATGTCTGTGACAAAAAAATGGACAAGTAGGGCAAAAGAGTTAGAACTAAGAAGTACTATGGGCCCCATTGATGGAAAATTGGGACACAGCCATGACTTGCCTAGAGTTACAGAGGAAATTTGTGAAGAAGCCACTAACTGTATTCAGACTTCTAGAGTCCTAGTCAGAGCTGTAGGGCTATCTTTCTCTCTGTCTCATTCAACTGAACAGACAATTTACTACTTCATGCCATGAACTACTTGGATTCCTTTCATTCATGAAGTTATGGGGAATCTTCATCTATGAAGTTGCACATAATTTAAAAACCTGCATAGTGTTAGCTGTATGGTGAGGAAAAACATGAACTGTAGCCACTGTTTTAGTGCAAGACCAGAGATCTTCGGCGAAATGATGGATCTGAGCTTCACGTCTGTGTCTGAGCTGTGGGGCCTCAGGAACTTGCATGGTAGCAGTGTGAGGGGGGCATGCACCAGGCACACACCCTGACTCCCAGTTGGGTAAGACTCAGGCGCACACTGTCCTCCTTTCTCCTGCCTTCCAGGAATGAGATGCAGGCCTGGGGGCTAAAAAAGAACCTCATGAGCTCTGGGCAAGTTTCCGAATAAAGTAGTCGGGATGAGCACAGCACTCTGCCCTCTAGGGAAAGATGATCAGGCTATAGACTAATGTTATTTCCAGGGCTAGCTCTGCTCTTTGAAGATATAAGTAACCACCCCAGCAATATTTTTGTTCCCCATAAGCTGGAGGTCATAACCTTCCTGGTCCAACCAGTAAGAAATCCACATGACCACTACCAGCAAAACATACCTGTTTTGCCCAGGTGGTTCTGGTCTGGGCTAGTTTAGCTGGGTTTCCCTGTGTTGGATTGGGGAACACTTACCAGACCACTCTATGGGCAGGCTTGTGCTCTTCAACTGGTGTGCAGTGGTGAACAGCTTGGGATCAGAACAGCTTTTACTGGCATGGAGGGAGCAAGAGACTGTGTCCACATATGACATGAGGGGCCCTGAAGGGCTGTTCTCTCAGCTGAGGCTGCATGGCTTTTGCTTTGCTTGTCAGTGTTTCCCTGTTTAACCATAACTCTCTGCAGCAAGAAGCTGGGAGCAGACAAGAAATTAGGATGTAAATTAAAACCAACTCTGTGCCTTCAAAAGGCAGCATTGTGCAGTGACTGTCATTTTGACTCTTCCCCATCTTATATGGCTGTGCCGAGCCGAGCTCATGAGTGACAGAAGCAGAGAAGCTTCTCAAAGTTAAATAATGGGGAAAGACAGTCCTGCACATGTCTTGCCCGCAGCATGCCCCTCTGCCACTCTCTGCAGAACTCCCATCGCTTTTCT
The DNA here is from genome assembly GCF_036417845.1 of Apteryx mantelli. Classification (NCBI taxonomy): domain Eukaryota; kingdom Metazoa; phylum Chordata; class Aves; order Apterygiformes; family Apterygidae; genus Apteryx; species Apteryx mantelli. The sequence goes on along the minus strand of NC_089982.1, from coordinate 25,554,033 downwards.
TCTATTTCTGCTCTATGATGGGGGACTCACCTACAGAGCGATTAAAAGAGTGTGTTTTCTCACCAATAAAATACCTGTGGAGTTCAGGTCTTCCCAATGCCCTGATGTCTGTTCAGGTATTTACATACACAGGTTTACATGAGTAAGACAGTTAATGTGCAGAAGAATCATGATGTACATCATGATTTTCCTAGAGGCAAATCCACTTTGGGCAAGTCTGCTAACCCCTGAACCTCAGTCTAAGCTGCAAAGCAAAGATACAGCATTTTGCCAGTCTCATTGGTACCTGAGATATCTGGGCTTTGAAGATACAACTTTTGAAGTCTGCTATAAATAGAAAACTCTCTTCCATTATTATATATTGCAGCTATTTTAATCATGAGTTTAGGGATTTTTCCCTGTTTTGCATCACATGGAGAACTTAGGTATTCTTTTGTACTCTTTTATTTCATACATGACAAGCAATTTCCTGCAGTGGGTACCATGTAAGAATTAATAGGCCTTGCACTTCTTAGAAGAATAGTATTTGAATATTAAAAAAAACCCTTCTATTCTTGAATGGAACATCCTGTAATGAAAAACATGCTGTTGCTTGTTATAATCCTGGCCTTGACAATTGTTTCCTGACTAAGGTGGTTCCCATTTAGATGGGGTGTTGGTATTTGCGTCAAATTGTAACATAATATTAAATTGGTTGACTTTTTCTAATTCAAAGGATATTGTTAAGGAAGAGGAGAGAGACTCAGAAGCTGTGAGTTTTATTGCCAGCTCTGCCTCACTTTTCCTGTGTGATCTTAGCATATCACTTCAGAAAAAAATCTTTTTGCTTTTTCTCTCTAAAAGCTGGGGGGTGGGGGGAATACTAATATTTACCAGCTGCTCAGCAGTGTTGCTGTGATTAATTCATTAATCGATATAAAGAGCTTTGTGAATCTTTGATGTTCTGTGTATGTGTGAAGCACATCAGTAGAGTTTGTTGGATTATGAAAATACCTTTGGTACAACCAGGGGTGCACACAGGCTCACTTGTCGAGTGAAGAAGTAAAGCCTCCTGCCCCACTCCTGCACCTGCTCTCATGAACATTTTGGATGAGCAGGAAATAATTCTGAAATATTCACTGATGTTACTTGACAGAACATTATTTAATGAACGTAAACCAAACTTTGCTAACAAGTATTTCTTTCAATGATTAATACAGGTGAATTAAAGGAAATCAAACAAGATATCTCCAGTCTTCGCTATGAACTTTTGGAGGATAAGTCGCAAGCAACAGAAGAGTTAGCTATTTTAATACATAAACTCAGTGAAAAACTAAATCCTAACATGTTGAGATGTGAATGATTCAACAAATGAACCGTGGCTTTGACTACAGCACAACTATTTATTGGCAATAATATTTCAGTATCTTATACTTGAAAAATGTATTGTAGATTTTTAGCACTAAATAACATTATGTACAGCTTCTCTGGAATTTAGTCTTAAGGAAATTTTATTAACTCACCACAAAAAGATTGCTGTCTTCATTTTAAGTGTCTAAAAGCAAGAATTATCATACTTTTTTTGCATTTATGCATTTTAAAAAGGTATAATGGTATGGATTGCTAGTATTTTAACAGGTTTATGAATACATGCTGAAAATTCTTTGCACTAAATTTGCAAGAAAAAATTAAAATACTGTATACAGTGTAGTATTCTGTTCCTTAAAACAACTGAGTATGAAGAGGATTTTTCCCTATAATAAATCAGCTAGAGATCAGTGAAGGATTACTTGAAATCTTTATGTTCTTTATTAGTGATGCTGGTAATGCATCAGTGCATGAGAACTCATGGTAACTCATGGATGAAAATCAGGTAAGTGTGACTATAATTTTAGAAGCACTGTTTAACATGTATGTATATATGCACCCACACACATAGTTTTTTCTTAATTCAGCATATTTACTTTCAACAATAACGATTAGAATTTTTTTTAAAACTACTTTCAAAGGTGATGTGAACTCAGTCCAAAGCTACTCTTTATGTGGTAGAAATGATTTTTTAAATCCGAACTCGGGGCAAGGCTGGTCTTTTGTTACGCAGTTCTAAATAATGCCTCCGATGCTTATTGTTAAATAAAATATTCATACTTTACGGCTACTCCCTGTTGTCCCGAAAGTTCAGCACTGGATTACACGATCATCCAGCGAAAGAGCCTGTGCACAAGAGAGACGCCAGAGGTAAGGACAGGCGCAGCCCCGCTGCCTCGTGCTTTCGCCACGACCTCGGTCTTCCTGGTGACAGTTCAGCAACACCGATCTGTCCCTTTTTGAGATTTAAGTAGGAAAAATAGGTTTATTTGCCTTAAAAGCGCTGAATTAAATACTCCCCTCCCCCCCCCCAGTCAGAGTAAGGAAAGCGTTCCCGCCTTCCCTCAGTGGAGCGGTGGGGGCCGCGCTCCCCGCGCGGCGAGCTCCGCCCTCCGCTGGCCCGGCGGCGCCGCGCCGGGTCTCCGCGGGAACCGCCCCGTCCTCCCACGTGCCCCCTCTGCCCAACCGCGGCGCTCCTCTCCCTGCGGGCCCGCCCCCTCCGCCGCCGCGTCTGGCCAATAGGGAGCCGGCTTGGGGCGATGTGGGCCGCCGCTTACGGTTGCCGCGGTAACGGGGGCGCCGCGACCGTTGGGCCGCGGGGGGCGAGCGCGGGTTCGGGCCCGGCCGAGCTCGGGGAGCGGCGCCGCAGCGGCTGCGGCCGGGCCTCGCTCCGCTCCGCTCCTCCTCGCCATGGAGCTGAGCCTGGCCCGCGTGGACTACCTGCAGGTAGCGCCTTCGGGCCCGGGCGGCGACGGGGCCGGGCTGCCGTTACCTCGGGGCGGCGCGGCGCGGCCCGGTAGCGAGCTCGGCCCTCCTGGGCCCCCCGGCGAGGATGGCGCAGCCGGTGCCGAGGGCAAACGGCTCGGGAGAAGGGCCTGAAGGACCCGGTGTCCTGTAACCAGGCACAGCGGTGCTCCCGCTCGCTCGCTTAAGGTGCCCAAAGCTAAATGCGTCCTTGCAGCTTTGCCGGAGCGGGTTCCGAAGCTGCCGTCGCTGTCGGTGTGGTGGCGCTCAGGAGAGCGTGATGCCTCGCTGGGAGAGGGGAGCGGCAATCAGGGGTGTCTAGAGCAAACGTCAGCATCTTCACGGTAAAGGTGTTGGTGAGGACAGGGTGGGCTGGAGGCTTCCTCAACTTGGCACTTAGGTGCGTGTTAGCTAAGCTGGAAAAATGGCAAAGGCCACTAGTGCGGCATGGCTTCTTACTCTGTACAAATAGAAATTAATAATTCCGTACTCAGTATTTCTTGTAGCTGGTTTTTTTTGTTTGGTTGCTTTTTTATTATTTAGGAGGTGGAGTATATAATTTTGGTTGTATAAACAATCTCAAGCAGCCTCTTTGAGGACTAGCAGTGTTTAATTGCTGGGTTTAGCAGAGTGGTTTTCATCTGATGAACATAAACATAAGCAAAGCTTAAAATAAAGGTGGAAGATCAGGTAAATGTCTGTAAAGATGAGAAGATGACATATACTGAATTAGTGTGATAGTTTTATACGTTCTGGAATAGATGAATCCTGAATTTAGATACTGCCAGAACAGTTTCAGCAGGGCCGAGTGTTCCGGTGTCTGTTCGGATGAATTAAGAATCCCCAGAGATCTCCAAGTGTTTCACTTCCCTTCGGCAGGGAATTGCTTCTCCCCAGTCAGTGACTGCTCTTGACCTTGTGTGTTTAAGTAGCAGAGCCAAAATAATGTTCAATAATAAGAATACATCTTTAAACAGGTGGGAGTAACATCTCAGAAGACTATGAAGCTTCTTCCTGCATCAGGACGTAAGGCAACACAGAAGGTAGTGGTTGTTAACAACAGAGAACTTGTTCTGCTGTTTCTCACTAATTTATTTTCCAATTTTGGAGAATACTATGATAATATTATTAATCATGTTTTGAGGTTCTCTAGCTGGTAGATCATAGGAAAAATTTCAGAACCACTGCAATTTAAAGAGTTGATGAAACTGCAAGGAAGGTCTTACGTTTTTCTCTATTTCTATTTTGCTAAAAAAACACTTAATATAGAGCTTTTTTTTAAATTGTTTTTAATATAAGTTCAAATTGAGTAAAATATTCTTTAGGAAAACTCAACAGAAACAGCAGTGCATTTTTTAATAACAAATGCAAAATATGAAAATACACCTGTTTCCCAAATATGCCTTTCTGGGGGGAGGGGGGGGTACCACCTGATGATATCTGGCCTTTACAACAAGAAGCAGAAAAAGGATTGTAAAGGCTATCACTTAATACCTAAATTGTTTTTAGGCTTTAATGTCCTGTTTATAGTAGTTTATATAGTTTTCTAAAGCATAATCCCATACAGCTATATAAACTAAGTACTGTAGAATTTAATAATATTTACCAAGCTACAGAAAAATATGATTAATCTAGGAAAAGTGTTGTTTAAAAATAATATTTATGAATGTAATAAAATATAATGTTGTACTATACTTTTGAAGGTTGTTGTTGGAGATCAAGATGGGGTGATTACATGTTTCGGTATAAAAAAGGGGGAAGCCGTGGTAAGTTTAAGTTTTTCGTTTAAATATATTTTTCTGGATAGGAGTGCAATATGTAAGAGTGACAATATTAAAAAAAACTTGCACAGCTACCAGCAGTGCTGAAACTGTCTTGGATAAATAAGGATAAATAATGTTATAAGGTTTTTTAATTTATTATATTTCAAAGCCTTGTACTGATTTATAAAATGCTTGATTTCTTTGTGATGGTGAAATGTGCAGTATGATTTTTGTCTGCATATAATCTGTAGTATCATTAGTTTTGCCAAAAATTGTAAAGTAGATTTATCATCCTTTGTGTGAGAAGATGATTGTAAAAATGATATTGGGATGATGAAAATTACTTCTCTGTTTTACAGCCAGTGTTCAAGACGCTGCCAGGCCAAAAAATTGCAAGATTGGAGTTAGGAGGAGCTCTTAATACACCTCAAGAGAAAATTTTTGTGGCTACAGGATCAGAAGTTAGAGGTTACACAAAAAGAGGGAAGCAGTTCCTTTCATTTGAAACTAATCTCACTGAAAGCATCAAAGCTATGTATGTATTGTATTTATATATTTGTTGTTATCCATAGCAGATTTTTAGTTTATGGTTTTATGAAATAGTTCTCTTATTTTAATGTATGCTTGTAGGTGCCCATCCAGCTTTAGCATGCATCAGTTGCATGACATGTAGAAAGGAACTTACTGTGAAGTTTAGAGCGTGTACAGGGGCTTGGGAGGGGAGTGGAGGCACTTGCATTGGTGCAAATGGAGGTGATGGGAGCTGGGGTTGTTATGATAACGTATGAGGTCCCTATACCCCTCCTGTAGAAGACCAGCTTGTTTATTCTTTTTTCGATTTTGTTGTAAGGTGCTTGGGACAAATTGTACATAAACCAGCTTGAGAAGAATTAATATGCTCAAATTATATTAATTGAATTTCTGTAAAGGTATTCTAAGGACTTTACATGAAGACAGAAGATAAAATTTGAGAGCTATATAAATTATATGGTTTTAGCATGTGTAAGAAACATTTTTTAATCGCTGAAATGGATAGCTTACATGGCATGCTAATCTGCAAGCATATAATCCATGCATATAGCAGGGCTAAAAGAATATCACTGTAACTATACTGGCAAAATGTTACAAGAAGTGTTTTCTTTTTCTCAGGCATATTTCAGGAGCAGATCTCTTCCTTTGTGCAAACTATATCTATAACCATTACTGTGACTGCAAAGACCAGCACTACTACCTATCAGGAGATAAAATCAATGATGTTCTCTGTCTTCCTGTAGAGAAAGTGAATTGCATTACACCCGTACTTGCGTGTCAGGATAGAGTCCTCAGAATTTTACAGGTTAAAATACTTGCTTGTTTTTCTTTTGTGTATTGATGCCATAGAATCTGGCTAAATCTTAAGTGAATCAACATGTTTTAAATGTTATAAACATATTGTATCTTATTTGGCAGTGTTATTGCCTATAATACTGCAACTACTTTTTTTTTTTTTTAATTGAGGAACAAAGTTCTGTTTTGTGGAAATCATGACAGTAAACTTGCAAAATAAAGATTAATAATATTCTACTATAAATAGGCTTTGGAATTTAGGGATGGAAGTAGTTAACAAATGGATTCCTTTTCATATAACTACAACTGCTCACACAAGTGAATTAAGTATGCAACTATTTATAGGTTGGGAAATTCTTACTCTTGCAAATTACTGTCATGGTAATTCTGAGTTATGTTAAGTAGTATAGCATAGTTATTTCTTACTGGCAGATAAATTCTCAGACTGTCTCATCATAAAATGAGTTTTTAAATGGTAATAATATGTTTTAAGACCTTTTTAAAAATGAGTGCTATGTTTTGTATATATAAGCTTTATGCTGTTCTGTCTTAGAAATGGTTCTCCCACAGGTACTGAGAATTTGTATAAATAAAGCATAACCGTATAAATAAAACCTAATTATTTTATTTGCATCTATGATTATTAAAAAACTAATTCAAGACAGTTTTCTCTGTCTTTAGGGATCTGATTTACTGTATGAAGTAGAAGTTTCTGGACCACCTACTGTTCTTGCTCTAAACAATGGAAATGGGGGTAACAAGATTTTTAATATACATATAACAAAATAATGCTATTTTATTATGTTTCTGAGATTTTAATGCTTATAATTGTTAATTGCATACAGCCTTGATTTTGAAGCTGATGCTAAAAATGTGGCACAGCTGTGACCGCTAAAGTCATTTCTTATATTTAAATATATATGTTTGATGGTAGTTTGAATCAGTACTTCAAAACATTCTAATTAGATGAGAATTTAGTTGCACCATTCACTTGAACAAAATTATTGGAAAATTGCTGAGTGGGGGTGGAACTTGAAGGTATTTGCATAACTTCTTCCTATTTGGAAAAGTGGGGAAAAAATCTTTTAATAGTACTTAAGACACTATCATTAACCGAGTTTTTTTTGTTGTTGTTGTTCTTTTAGTGGAAAAGGTTCATATGCGGCAAATGGGATGAAAAGCCTGTTGACACTAAAATAAATTCAAATTTTAAAGATACCTTTTCCTCCTCACACACAAAAAAACCAGTTTTTGAGTCAGAGTTGCAGCATTTATACTGCTTAGGCAAGTGAGAAACTAGTAAGATGAAAAGGGAGAGACGGATGGAGGAGTACTATAGTGGTTTTAGGTTGAGATGCTGGTGAAATTATTGTGGAGACTTGGGACTAGGGACTATTTCTGCCTTATGCTTGTTCTGCTCTGACTTTAATTCTTTATATATAACTTTTTAGACAGTTCTAAATGATACTCACATTTCATTGAAAGCTTCTTACAGCAGCAGTGAGATGTAAGGTGGTTTCATTGTGTAAATATGAACTAGCCTTTGGGGGACTTCATGCAAATTCTGGGTTTGGATTTCTCTCCTACACGTAGATTTCCTTAATTAGAATCCTTATCTGTATCCATCCATGGGTGGAAGAGAATATTGGGCAGCGCTCCCATACACTGAGAATGTGGCAGAAGGATCAAGCTTAAAATAGTTTGATCATTCTTCTTGTTAACATGTTCTAACCTAGTATTAATCCCTGTGGTATGTTAATCTGGTGCTTAATTTAGTTTAGGTTAGACTATTTGACAGCAATATTCAGAGTTGGTTTGGAAAAGTAGTTCCTTTTTGCTTAAGCCTAAATACAATATTCACTGTTACATCTGTGTTCTTAATGAATTAATTTGTTTCTTTTCCATAAAGGCAATTTTATTTGCTAGTTTGAACCACAAAGCCTCTCTCTGCCTAAATTTAAAGTACTAGATTAGGAATGCCCTGACTTCTAGGCAGAACTCCAGTGTAGGAGGACATTCATGCACAGGAGAGCACTAGCATTGAAGAAGTTATAATAACAGTTGCAGTTTTCATGTATTTGGCTTTTTTTTTTTTTTTTTTTTTTTTTTTTTTTTTTTTAAGTCTGACAGTTCTGTTACACAATATTTTCTTTTATCCTTGGGAAGTAGAGTATAACTACACACTATTTTTAAATCCTTAAAACAAGTGTACTTGATCGTATTGATTCTAAAATGAATTTCTGTGCTTAGGTGATTCTGGAGAAGAAATTGTGTTTGGAACTTCTGATGGTAAAGTGGGTCTGATCCAGATTACTGGTTCCAATCCTGTACATAAGTGGGAAATTGGAAATGAAAAAAAGAGAGGAGGTATGTGTCTCAGTCTCTTCATCTTTAGTTTTCTGGCATAGCTTACATATTATTACAAGTATAATAATCAAGAGATCTTATTCATAGATACTTTGGATGTGTATTATAATTATTCCAGTATATGATATATTAATATGAATAAGTTCTCTTTCATTCTCCTTTCTTCTAGATTTTAATCAATTTGTCTTGCTTTGGGTTTTCTTTTCGTATTATTTCCAGTCCTTCAGTATAATTTTGTTATTACAGTATAAATTTTAAAGTGGCAATGTTAAAACAGAATATAAATTCATGTATAATCCCTTGAGGTTTTTATGATTTTGGTGACTATTTTTAAATGCAAATGTGCCTGCTATATTTTTCAGATGTTCAGTAATCTTAAAGTCTTTTCAGAGGAAAGGTCAGCATCTTCCCTGCAAGACTTTTTTTAAATTAATCTTATGGTTTCTCTCTGAAGATAGAACAAGTATTTCCTTAAAGCTCCATAGTATGATTTAACTGGTCAGAACATAGTAGAGCACTTTCTCCACTTTAATCTTGGTATGCTGTTGCTTCTGCAGCATGTATTAGTCTTTACTCCTTTGAAAAGGAAAGCACCAGGAATACATTTTGGTTTTTTTAGTTAATTTAATTGTCTCATAAAAGATATTGCTAAACTTTCCTCTTAATGCATTTAAGTATGGCCATACTCTTCCTTTAAAATACTTGAAATGCTTAAATTCCATCTGATTTTTCTTATTAAGTCTTATACTAAAGCTTTCTTGCTCTTTTTTTTTTTTTTTTCTCTTCCAGACTATAGCTCTGTCTGTCCTGTCCAAACAGTATTGGTTGTCATAGACTGTGGTTCCACATTCAGTGGTAGTGGGTTTGTGCACTAACATGTCATTTAGCAGTATAGACTTAACCCCAATCTGGCACAAGTCACAACCCTATTTCCATCAAATTAGCCAGAATTTGTAGTAGTTCATTTACTACAGCTTTATGTACGCTCTCAGAAACAAATAATGCTACAGCAGAGTGGACAGGCAAATAGATCATCTGGGGAAAAGTTTGACATGGTAGGGTTAAATCCTTCAGGAGCGAGCTTTTGGATTATCAGAAGGGATATCTGTGCATGCTTTTCACCTGTAGTGTTGTTGACTGGAGGGGGCTGTAGTGTTGTTGACTTGGTGTTGGCTGCCATAAAATCTCTTGGCATCTTGTTGACCTTGGGCCACAGATCAGAGACTTCAGCCCTCTCTAGTGGACTCAGCCAGAAATAACATTAATAAAACCTTAAAAGCTGACCAAGAATTTCTTTCTATGTAGTTTAATGTGGCCTGTGTATTAATGTGTCATAAACAAAGATGAAGTAAGTGGTTTCCTTGTCTTTTTGATTAGGTATCTTATGTATTGATAGTTTTGACATTTTGGGAGATGGAGTTAAAGAATTACTCATTGGCCGAGATGATGGTGTGCTAGAAGTCTATAACTTTGAGAGTGCAGATGATCCTGTCCTTCGATATGATCATGTAAGTCCGTATTCATCATATTCTTCTTTGCTGGCAAAATGAATTAAAAAAAAATGTATTTCAAAATTTCAAGGTTTTACAAGATCAGAACATACAGCTAAAATGTCGTTAATCTTTTAAAAATTGATGCACTCTGTAATGTTGACAGTATGAACTTCAAAGTGTTATGCTAATATTTGGGAAGCAGAAAGTGACATGATCCTGATTTGAGCAAAAATCAAAATAGTGTAGCAAAATAGTATGTTGATGCTCTGTCTCTGGTAACTACTGAACCCTCTCCTAGGTGAAACCTAAAATAGTGCTTCTTTCTCAGTGAAGAAACTAAACCCAAATTGTATATAATCTCTCTCTTGCATATGAAATAATAAATGAGAACTGTCAGGATTTTCTGGGCTTAGTTACCTTGGTTATGCATTGCTAAAATAGTGGATTTAATTCATAGTGATTATTTCAGCCTTCAGTCAGACTGCTAATTACCACTGGAAAAATAGTTACATCAGTGTTTTACTTCAAGTCACCTCTTACTGCCTTTGCTACACAGAGTAGAATCAGAATGTATTAATTAAAACACCATGATTTAGCTGCGATAGTCATCAGCTAGCTTACTTGCTTTTTGTGTCTAGATATTCTGCATCCTTGTAGATGTTTTGCAATGCAGGTAAAAGACGGAGGGGGAAAAAAACCCTTAAAAATGCAAAACCAAACTTCTAAAATCGGTGCAGTGATATTTCCCTCTACTTGAATGTATTTATTTGAAGGCTTTATCAGAGAGCATTGCATCAATCCAAGGTGGCTGTGTAGGAAAAGATGGATATGATGAAATTTTAGCATCCACGTATTCAGGTAAGCTGTATATCATTCATTCAGTAGAAGTTGGGTATGGTGATGGGATAAAGATGAAAAGGAAAAACACACGTACACCTGTGGCTTTCCAAAGGCAAACTGCAGTGTGGTGTACAGTAGATTGGGTTTGATAGATTTTGGCAGATAAGAAAAATAGTGCTCCAAACAGTAGAAGTTACATTTGAAGCCTGGCAGTGTAGGACTTCTGTGAATTTTTTTTAATTTGTGCTCCGTTATTTGGCTTTCTTGGTAGTTGAAGTAGATAGCTGAGGAATGTGAAAGATTGTGGACGTGTACTTGTCAACTTTCGTGGCACATTTTATAATAATGTGATTTTGCTGTTTGTTTTCATTTGGTGAGGTAAATCTAGAAGTCTAAACACCTAAGTCTGCATAGCATACCTGAGGTGTCACAGTATAACCAAGAAGTATGTATTTTTTATAGGTAAATGCTATTAAGAAAACAAAAAAGATTTTTTTTCACTTCAACCAACAGCATTCTTTCTCAATACACACTATGCAATATGTAGTTTGCTATGAATAATTGCACAGCTCTCTTTAGTGTTTTCAAATATAGTGCTGTAAATTATCCCAGGTATCAGAAAAACTTCTGTCAGAAGCAATAGGGATGAAAACTAAACCCTCAGATAAAAATTGCTACAGATAGATTTATTGTTTAAACTGCTCTATGAAAAAGGATAAGTAATATTTTTCAATTTGTAAATGCAGAATGACTACCTACCCATAAAAATCTATGCTCAGTGTGTAGAGTCATCCATTTTGGAGTTTATCCTCCAAAACAGGATAAAACTAAGGCTTGATTCTCCCTATCCAAAATCCTGAACAAAAGTCACTCCATACAGATGTAAAAGTTGAGTGTAGATTTTTATTTATAGCTTATATGAAATATAAACTTTGTATATTGGTTTAGGGTGGCTGACGGGACTGACTACAGAACCTATCCATAGAGAAGGTGGATCTGGTGAAGAGCTAAAACTAAGTCAAGAGATGCAAAGCAAGATTTCATCCTTAAGGTAATTTTTACTGAAAAGAAATGTAATAAAATTTCAGATCTTAAAAGCTGAAATATCCTCTTCCTTCTGATCTCATCAGATTGTTTTTGTATCAATTGTGTTTTCAGAAAAGGAGTCAAACTTTCTCAAAGTAGAAATCAATAGTAATCTGCTGTTTCATGGTCCCTTCTGTCTTGTCTTCAGATGATGTTGTCTTGTTGCCGTCTTCCTCACAGTGTCAGCAAGATAAGATTCCTCACTTCTGTGTTGTTTATATCTTCTAAATGATGTGAGGGAAATAGTCACTGACTATTATTTATTAAAAATATGTTGTATTTTTGGAGGAGAGAAAGTGTCCTTTTCAGTGTCTCTTAGAAATTTCTTCAGGCACAATATGGTAGAACCTACGTTTTCATATTATGTAGTTTTTATTTTATCTTTGTGATGTTATGTATGTGGAAGGGGACTTACTGGTCACATCTGGTTGGAAAGAAGCGGACAGAAGATCAGAAATATGATTGCTTTGCAAGTATAATATTTAATTTCTAGTGTAGCTTTTACAGTTAATTTTTCTGAAGACTTTATACATGTTTTCTCCTTTCTAGGAGTGAACTGGAACACTTACAGATGAAAGTAGTTCAGGAACGTGAAAAATACCAGCAGTCTTCTCAATCCAGTACTGCTGTTTCATCAGTGCCTGCATTTAGTGTGAATGATAAGTTTACATTAAATAAGGATGATGCTAGCTACAGCCTCATCTTGGAGGTGCAGACGGCTATAGATAATGTCCTGGTACAGGTGAGAGCATTTGTTTTCATGTTGGCTGTCATGGATCTTTAAATAAAAGTTAAAACATTAAGAGACTTTCTATTTAAAAAGACAAGTTATAATCTGCTAAGGATGTGTTTGTTTTTAAATGTCTGAATTGTTAGAGAGTTGAAATGTGTAGCCTTGGAATATTGATGCAACTGCTCTATATGCTTGTTTTGGAACAAAGAGAACTTAAATCTTTAATGAGCGTCATTTTGGTACCAAAACAGACTGAAACATGCGATGTACTAGCGGGCTTATATGTAACTTTTGTATTTGCTCTTGCACATCGCATTTATTTCAACAGCAATGAATTCAGTAGATCTTAAATGTGATCTTATTTCTCACTGGACCAGTTAATTACCTTCTGTACTGGAAGGTCAGTTTTTGGAATGGTGTGGGCTACATTTGTGCACTTTAACAATTTGCAGCAGTATCTGATTTGTATGTCGTTGGTGACAAATATGCCTGCCAAGTAAAGCCATCTTAATTAGTTATTCCTCTTAATATTCATTTCAGCTGATGCTGTATCTTTGGTAGTCAGAAGAATAGTGGTACTGAGTTAACTTCTTTTGGGATATGCCTGGGGAGAAAAAATTGACTAGGAGGAGTTTCTGTCTAGGTAAATTTGCCATACTAAAGGGGAGGGAACTACTGAATGATTTTTTTTTTCTTTCACTTTCTATTAAATATTTTTATGGCAAAGGATTTAATCAGAGAAAGGCTAAGCAATAACCAGTTTGCAGCTCTACGGTTTCTGCAGTTTTATTAGCTAAGCGAGGAATACTCAAACTGTTTTATCTAGGCCTGAATTTATTGTAAAGCTTGCTTTCATTTAAAGAAAAGGCTGTAAGTTCTGAGGTAATGCTTGGTATTGCTTTCTAGTGCTAGAGAAGGCAATAAAGCTTTTTTTAAGTTCTTAAGTTTTAAGGCTTTTAGCAAGCTTTTTGCATATTTACTGGTGTTTCCTGACACTTTTGTTAAGTTATAAAGCAGTATCAAATCAAGTGATTAATTATTATAAAGCTTTTTAATCTTGTTACACTATCAAAATAGTGTTAGTTTTCATTTTAATACAAATGAAAACACATCTAGGAAAGAAGTGATCTGTGTCAAAAGCATTGTTGTAAGTAAAAGCATCATTAATAATAATGATCTCATATCCTTTGTTTCCTAGTGAATGTTATATTCCCCCTATTAGAATGGGGAAACATTTCAGTCATGAATGAATATACATCAAGCATGCATGAAAAACAGTTGCCTGTCTTGTATTGGGGTTGTAAGACAGCCACAAAACAGTTCAGAGTGCCGTAAGAGAAAGATCATCACGTTCCTCTGGAAATAAACTTTAAGAAATGAGTTGCATGTCTGTTAAGCTTTTATGTCTTGGTTATAAATGATGAAGCAATTGTATTGCCTCACCATTACTAAAAATGATTGATTAGAGTTAGAGGATAAATGCATTAGAAGCTACTCAGGAACTTAAACATTTTATTTTCCCTTCCTTATATGTTCTACAGAGTGATGTCCCAATAGACTTGCTGGATGTGGATAAAAATTCTGCTGTTGTTAGTTTTAGCAGCTGTGATTCTGAGGTAAGTGAAACCAAGGAAATAATGATACTTAGAGATCGCGTGATGAAAGAGCTTAATAATGTTTATTAAAAAACAGAATTTGGATTCATATATTTGCAATTTTAAATATATGGAGTTAAATATATGGAGTTAAATTTGGTAATTTTGGAGAACTCAGCCTTATTAGAGATACTGCAGAATTAGGTATTGGGGGAGACCTTGATATAGGGCGAAGCTAAATGTGCAGGGACAGATCCAGAAGTGACTTCTCTGGCACTTTTTCCTTCCTAATTAGAGGTGCCCAAGGGGTATTCAGTATTGCTCTCCTTGGATTTGCCAATATCATATATATTCAGTTGAAAGTAATTAGACAAAGAACATTATATATATGTGTGTATAATCTTACTGTATCTCTTAAATCACTTTGGAACAGGAAAATTTTGCTGTCTGGAGAGTCACATGCTTGACTAGGTGCTTTTTTAATATATAATTATACAATTATAAACATACTTAAGTATAGATACATGTATTTATATATAGAAATACATATATAAATACATATATTTATAAATGTGTGTGTGTATACACACGCACACCCATATATATATATATGTATGTACATATTTCTTTGGGGGAAAAAATCCAGAAAATACTTAGGAATATTATGAAAATGTTCTGTGATATCTCTCTCTTCATAATGGTCCTCTAAGTATTCTCATTTTAATAAGAGCTGAATTGGCACCTCATAGGTTTACCCTGGAACTTTCAGAAATGAGCTTTTATTCTGAGTTTCTTGTCATTCTTCATTGTCATTAATTTAGCTACTTTTTTTTTTCCTGTCTTTGGTGTGTTTTCTTATGGCTCTTTCTTTCCATAATTAGCATAATTGCACTTTTCAGGCATTAGGCTGTATTAATACTGCAGATGAGTGAGTCAGGCTGACAGATATTCTTTGCATTAAAAAGTTTCTAGCTATTTTTTTTTCCTTTTATGGTGTTATTAAAGAGTATGAGAGTCTGCAGTTGATTTGTCTGTATAGAGAGGAATACACTTTGCTATTCTATCATCTTTAAAGTTAATTGGAATATTCATGGGAACCAAAGCTTACTTTGTTGTATTTATCTTTTGTAAAATAGCTGTGTAAAAACAGCAAACTCTTCACTGTATATGTTTACATTTAAAACAGACCAACAGAACTGTGCATCCACAGACCTGTTTTGTATTATTCCACTGTTCTTTATTGTTCCAGCCAAATAGCAACTTTCTTCTTGCAACTTACCGATGCCAAGCAAACACTACAAGACTTGAACTTAAGGTAAAATGCCACAAAATACTTTCCACAAGAAATCGTGTGGTATGTA
The DNA here is from genome assembly GCF_036417845.1 of Apteryx mantelli. Taxonomy (NCBI): domain Eukaryota; kingdom Metazoa; phylum Chordata; class Aves; order Apterygiformes; family Apterygidae; genus Apteryx; species Apteryx mantelli. The sequence continues at coordinate 25,538,658 of NC_089982.1, read as the reverse complement.
GCAGTCTGCTTAGGGATACAGAGATCTCCACCTGGATTGACTGGTTAGCCTGAGTAAATGATGAGTCAAGTTATTCTCACATGGTGCTTTTCTACCGCTGCTTGTTTCCTGAGAAATTTCTAATCTGGTGCTAGTGTTCCTTTATATTTGTTTGTAGAATTTGTAAAGGCTTCTATAAATATGAAAAGGAGAGCCTAGGATCCTTCTTTGGCCGTCCCTAAAATGAAAGCAGTTGGTAAATCGCTCATTGTGAAAGTACTCCATTCTAGAGACATTGTGTGAAACTTCAAGTGGAAGAGTGTGGGAAGGAAAGTTCTGGGGATAAAAAGCACTGGAAGTGTTTGAGAGAAATTAGGCTGACCAGGGAAAATAGACTGTATTTGTATTTTAGGGAGGAGGCAAATTATGTACATACATGTTTATTAGATTAAAGGCATGCTTTGTGTTTTTTTTTTTTTTTAAATGATCAACCAAATTCACACATTTCTGTGGCTACCACTTCAAAAATAAGTGAAAACATGATTAGTAAAGACAGTCCTCAAGACACACACAGACTCTAGGCTTTCTCTTGATGCAGTCACCTACCACTGCAGCTCCTCATCTGATGTGTGTTTATTTATGTAAAATTCTCAGTCAAACTGTTGTTTTTATCGTTAGAAATTTAAGTTTGCATAAAATATATAAAATGTGGGAGAGTTGTGGGGTGGGTTTTTTTGTTTGTTTTGCTTGTTTATGGGAGGGGAGTGAGATCACAGTAATGGACCTACTGTGCAGAATGAAGACTCTTATCCTGTGTCACTCAGGTCCCCCTAAGCAATGCTTTAGGTGTGCTTATTGGCTCTGAACAGGTCGTTTCATCTCCTTGTGTCTCAGTTCTCTTATTTTAATTTAAGGATATGACCCTGGCTGCCTTTACTATTAAAGGTACTGTGTAAAGAATAGGTAATATAACACACACAAAAAGAGGATCAAATGCATTCACAGTACAGTACAAGAAAAGAGAATTTAGTTACCCTACAACTAAAAACATTGCTGTTTAATAGTGTATTATCAAAAAAAAGGTCATCAAAACATTATACTATCATACTGTCACTTTGATCATGATGGAATGGATCTGATCTATATAAGTTCTTGATGTACTGAGTGAGGTGGCAGTAGAAACTCCAGTGATTTACTTACCCAATGCCTGCCACATCCAGTTTATTCGCTTTTGTATTTCCTCTTTGCACGTACAGACTGTACAAAGACTTTAGGTCTTTGAGATTTTTATTTGCAAAGAGAATTTTTTTACTGACTTCTAATAAAAACACACTGAAGTGGATGCATTTCTGCAAAACACTCCTTTTCTAGTACTGAGATACTATAAAATATGTGATATAACTAAGGTTGTAAAACAAAGCTGTCCAGAGATGGAGACAGTGTCTCAAATGTATTTGCACATCCTGCTTGTTGGGTGTTCTGAATATTGAGCTGTGAAATCTGATCTCTTTCTTTCCCAAAAATAGCTCATGAAGAAGTTTGTTATAAAGAGATGGACACTAAAGAAAGAATATTGTGAAATTCTGCTGGCTTTTTAAAATTATTTTTCTTTAATCTATTCTGTGTTGCTAACTGCTACAGAATATAATTTATAAAAAACAGTAATGGGCCTACTGAAGAATTAGGAGCAAGTTACAGACTTAGTATTTTAACTAATCAGAAGGTAAGTTAGTGGGTTTTATTTTTTTAATATTACATTCATCCATGATTTCATCTAGTTTTAAAATATTCTTATCTGCCCTATTTATAGGGACAGGTAAATACTGTATAGTACTCTGTACTGTACTGAAGTTCTGCTGAAGATCTATGGATTATCTTTAATAAATTTCAAAGACCCACCAATTCTCTGAATTCTGGTAAATTAATCTTTTCCCTCCTGTTCTTGTTTGTGGGTTCTGCTCCTATTTATGCAGGTTCGATCAATTGAAGGACAATATGGGACACTTCAAGCATATGTAACCCCAAGAATTCAACCGAAAACCTGCCAAGTTCATCAATATCATATTAAACCACTTTCACTTCATCAGAGAACTCATTCTATTGACCATGACCGGTATTTACAAAGAAAAATCAATGCCGTTTTCTTCTGAAAAGCTGATACAATCCAGTTGAAACAATGTTTACTGTATAAGCTTAAGTAACCACGCTTAACTTAAAAAGTTGAGCCTGTGATTCCATTTTAATGGGTTTTCTGACCAAAAAAAAGAACGGCAGATTTAATAGCTTCCTGCTTTCCTTGCCATTCTTTATCACTGTATTTTCAGGTTATTGTCCTCATTTTATTGATCTGGCGTTACAGCGCAGCCCCATGTGTTGGTGGAGCTGAGGGTGTGGCAGAAAGGAAACTGTCCTGTGTGACACTCTTTCGCAGTTTCAGCCTCAGTTTTTCCCCGACCCCTTTCTTGTAATTCTTTCCCATTGCTAACTTAGCTGCAAAGTGACTTTTTTTCCCATATCCCTCTCTCTTTTTTTTTTTTAAAACTAAATTTTAATTGATTTCCCCACCCTTAATTAGTATCTTATATTACAAACTATTGATTGCTTAAAACTGAAGGATTGAATGAATGATACCAAATGTATTTGCTTGAAATGTAAAGGTGTTCCTTGTTTTTGATATAAATGCTATATGTCTGTGGTTTACAGAATGGAAGGCATTTGAGGCTTTTAGTCATATTTTTTTCTTTTGTCAGTTACTTACCTTTGTCATAAGTTTCAAGCTTAACAACTTGAAATGGGGCATGTCAAAAACTTCCAACCAGTTCTTGCCCAATTTTGACATACCTACTAGTAGATAAAATTTGCATGTACTCATAGCTTTTTGTCTCGAGATATAGAAAACTGTAATCTGCAGTACACAACTACTTAGCAAGATACCAGAGTTAGCCAAGATATTTTCTGCAGGATGTTGATCAAAAGAAGATGACCACATGGAATTAAACTTTTTTTTTTTTCATATGAATAACCAGTGCACTGATAGTGCCACTCTTAGTAACTAATGACGAGTTTTTACTTTCATAATTTCATAGACCCATGAATACACTTATGCTCAAAGGCCAGTTCAGTTTTGCTGAAATTCATTCCTGGGTTGTGTTTTGCTTGCCTGAAGTCCCTGAAAAGACTCCAGCTGGAGAGAGTATCACCTTTTATTTTCAGAACACCTTTCTGGGTACACAGCTTGAAAGTACTTACAGGTAAAATATAGTTACTGAAGGAGAGTGCGACTATGCTGGGGTGGTTGTCTTTTTTCATTCTTGACCAGTCTGAGGACCTCATGCACATACTAATGCTTGCCTCACCATTCCTCTCACCTCCTGCCCCCAGGAACAACTCACAGTGGAGATAATGGGAATTTTTGCTTAAAAAGGACTGTCAAATATTACCATGATTGAGTCCTGTACAGTAATGATACAATCGCTAACTTTAACAACTAGCAAGTTGTTGGGGTTCTTGTGGGGGAGGGCATGTTTTTTTCTCCCTTCTGGTAATGAAGCTTGCCTTCCTGTTTGCCTTCCAGGTGTTAGAATGATAAATGTAAGATAGATATAGATGGTATATAGAATACCATCCAGAATCTTACTTGTGTAACCTTAATGCCATGCAGCAAGCAAGATAAAACTGCTTTATCTGTGTATGCTTGAAGATACTGCTTTGTATTAACTACTGGAACAAATTCTGTTCTCTGACAAGGTTACAGTGTGAATAGGAAAAGAGGGCATAACATGGGTGTATACAACCACCCAATATATGAAGAATCATTATGACCTATATAGAGGTTGTTTGCTCTGATTGGGTATTAATTTATAGGTCTTGTATTTTAAAATGGGGAAATATCTAATGCATGCATCTGTTTTAGATTGGTCCGTTTATTTAAAAGTTTTCTTTTTTTTTTTTTTTAAATAGAAAAGGTGAGGGATTTTTTAAATCTGACAACATTTCTACCATATCCATCTTAAAAGATGTGCTTTCCAAAGAGGCTACTAAAAGGAAGATTAATCTTAATATATCATATGGTAAAACTTCTTTGCTTTTTTTTTGTCTTTGACTTCATTTTATATTCTTTTAAATGAAACATTATTCATTTGCTTGTTGTTTTGTGGTGGGTTTTTTTTCTTTGATGCCCTACTAGACATAAATGAAGAATCTGTGAGGTATACATTAAAGCTCATCCACCCCAAATTAGAGTATCAGCAGCTGTTGGCCAAGAAGGTTCACTTAATAGATGCTTTGAAAGTAAGTATTCTCCTCTGAAGGATTTTTATGTGGATTATGTTGGCAAATATCAAGCTGTATGGCTCAAGTCAGATACGTGTCATAATGTCATCTATTCTTTTTCTATTCCCAAGACATGTATAGTAGTTATCGAGGAGACAGACATTTTAAAGTAAAACTCCTATTTGTGCTATATAACTAGCGAATAACACATAGAATTACTGATTGTTGTCGAGGATGTCTATATTGGACAGTAGACATGGGCAACTGATTCCTTCCTGCGCTTGATTCCACCAAAGGACTAGTTGTCAAAACTCTTTAGTTAGTGGAAAAGCTTTACTGCTAGTGAGCACACAATATGTTGTATATTTTATTATCAGTAAAAGTATTTTACTTAAGCTTGATTCAACAAACTTGAGAGATACAAAATAATAGAGAATTTATTCTTATTGCATGTTATGTTTGTGCATAGATAATGATGATGCAGCTCTTGGAGAAAGTGTTTTGTGCTTGCCTTAAGTTTTTTTGGTTAGCAAACCTTTAACTTTTTTGCGTCACTGGTATCTAAATAACTTATTTATCAAGAGGCAGTAAAATAATCTGGCAACTGATGAAAGCTATTATCCCTGAAGACTCAAAATGCATAATTACCTTCAGTCTAGAAGTACAGTCCTGTACAGTCTTTCTGTACAGGATAAAAGGATGTATATTAATTTGGTCTGCTAGTAGACTGGGGCATTTTAGAAGAGGTCCTTAAAACCTCTTGCTGTTATTGAGTTCAGCGATACTTTTGGAATTTACTTTTACCTGTGGACTTCTAACGTATGCTACATTTTCTAGAAATTTACTTATTCTGTAAAAGAATGCACTTATTCTGTAAATATACTTATTCTGTAAAATTTACTCATTCTGTAAAAGCATGATGAAGGCTTTGGGCCTTCATTAGGCTTGATTCTATAGAGGCTGAGCTGTGGAGTGATCCTGTTCTGGCAGCACTTGCAGCTCAAAGCTGTAATACATAAGATTTTGATAATCTAGTGTATGACGTGACAAGTAACATCTGGCATTTCATTAGAAGACCTAGAAAATAAGGTACTTCTAAAATAGCAAGAGTTATTTTGAAAGACGTTGTTTAGTCCTTGAAGTATTTTCTCCTGTCAGATCTAAGCTGAATTTTTGTTACTTTTATGTTCTTTTAGTATTTGCCAGTCTTTAATTTTCACAATTTAAAATGTCTTTGAGGAATTACAAGTTCATGAAGGAAATGTGGACTTCCTGCTACCTAAGTACCGTAGCATTTTAGAAGAGGCAGATCAGCTGCTTGAGGAATACAAGAAACAACCTGCACATCTTGAGAGACTTTATGGTTTGTTGCTCAACCCAGCTTTTTTTCTAATTGCAAATTAATGTTCAGAGAACACACTGGACGTGACTGAAATAGTTATGAAGTCAGTATCTGTAGCATTGAAATAATTTGATAAGAAGGTACATTTGAGTAGCTTCAGGAGACCAATAGGTGTCTAAGTATATATGTCCATCTGCTCTTACAGCTGGGCTGGATGGTTACACAATATTTTTGATCATAAAATTCCAGAGTTAAAGGTAAGGTAGTAGAACTTAGTAGCAAAACCAATTTTGGTATGTACTACAAATTTTGAATGACTCTCCAAAGGTCCTCAAGAATTGTTCGCCTGAGAACTTGTCTTGCCTGAGAATTGTCTTGCTGTCATAACCATAGTGCTGTGAATGCAAATACAGGATTATTTGCAAGTGACTTGTATCACAGAATCACAGAATGGTTGAGGTTGGAAGGGACCTCTGGAGATCATCTAGTCCAACCCCCCGGCTCAAGCAGGGTCACCTAGAGCACATTGCACAGGATTGCAGCCAGGTGGGTTTTGAATATCTCCAGAGAAGGAGACTCCACAACCTCTCTGGGCAACCTGTGCCAGTGCTCTGTCACCCTCACCGTGAAAAAGTTTTTTCTCATGTTCAGATGGAAGTGTCTGTGTTTCAGTTTGTGCCCGTTGCCTTGCGTCCTGTTGCTGGGCACCACTGAAAAGAGTCTGGTCCCATCCTCTTGACACCCTCCCTTCAGATTATTTGTACACGTTAATAAGATCTCCTCTCAGCCTTCTCTTCTCTAGGCTAAACAGGCCCAGCTCTCTCAGCCTTTCCTCATAAGAGAGATGCTCCAGTCCCCTAATCATCTGTGTAGCCCTTCGCTGGACTTGCTCCAGTAGTGCCACATCCCTCTTGTACTGGGGAGCCCAGAACTGGACGCAGTACTCCAGATGTGGCCTCACCAGGGCTGAGGAGAGGGGGAGAATCACCTCCCTCGACCTGCTGGCAACACTCTTCCTGATGCAGCCCAGGATACCATTGGCCTTCTTGGTCACAAGGACACATTGCTGCCTCATGCTTAACTTGGTGTCCACCAGCACTCCCAGGTCCTTCTCCGCAGAGCTGCTTTCCAGCAGGTCAACCCCCAACCTGTACTGGTGCCGGGGGTTATTCCTCCCCAGGTGCAGGCCCCTGCACTTGCCTTTGTTGAACTTCATGAGGTTCCTCTCTGCCCACCTCTCCAGCCTGTCCAGGTCTCTCTGAATGGCGGCACAGCCCTCTCGTGTATCGGCCACTCCTCCCAGTTTTGTACTTTCTACTTCATAGGCATCTTTTTATATTCAGATGATCCTTTATGCACATGATTAAGGACCGTATTCTAATTCAGGATGACATTTAAGAATGTATATAAGTTGAATGAGTGATTAAGTTCTGCCAAAGGAAAAAGACTTTTACAAATTAACAGAAAACCAGAAAAATATACATGGGATGAGAAGCAAGAATCTTTGATCTAATTAAGTGAAGGACCTGTTACCTTTTCTGGTGCTCCCCATATAGCTTTAGCTCAAGGAATCTCTGCCAGGCGCTAGGTTTAATGATGAGTCATCCGTCCCTACCCTTTGACAGTTCCTTTCTCCTGAGTGTTTCAGGTATGGGTAGTTCTAGGGCAGAAGTACACCCTTGGGAATGAAGCTGGAATCTGGGATAACAGGAGAGTGCTTTGGGTTTATTTAGAAGTAAATCATTGTTTAAAACATGAAGTTTAAAAACAGTCTGTCTCTAAAAACAAAATCAACTAGAATAGTCTATAGAGAGTAATGAGTTAATAAAAGTAGAGATACCTCATAGTGAAAACAAGGCAAATAAAAATCTCGGAACTTTACTTTTGCAGGTATGATCACAGATCTCTTCATAGATAAATTTAAATTTAAAGGCACCAATGTGAAAACGAAAGTTCCTCTTCTTCTGGAAATTCTGGATGGCTGTGATCAAGATGGACTAATTGCTTTTTTTGAGGCTGCAGCCTGAACTGGCAGTGACGAGGAAAAGACAGTGATTTCTTTTATTTTTTTTTTTAACCAAGGCAGTCAAATATCAAGTCCAATATGTTATTTTGGGAAAAGTGTTTTTATTATTCCTTTTACTCTTTCATTTTATTCTTATTTATTACCATATTGAATACTGGTCAATTTTAGTTCATATAAACTGTTAAATGCACACATAGTTTATATATACACAAATGTTCTTCATAGCTGAGGAAGACTAGAGAACCAGATGCTGAATACCTTTTTTGCAGAAGTATATTTTCAGTACTGTTAGGGATTATAAATAGGAATATTCTCCCTTTGTAAAAATGTATGAAGAAATTTATTTTCATGGATTTAGCACATTTAGAAGAAAATGAGGTTTTTAATGTATAGCTATTTGTTAGCTGTACTGAGCAAGTGGTACAAGGCTGTCAACTGATTTTATGTAACTGGTGTGCACATAAAAGGGGGGAGGATTATTTCTGAATTGTAGATTTACATGATCACTTTAAAAGTTGCACATGAACTCTTTTTTTAGAATGCATTGCATTAAACTTCCTCCATGCTTCTCATCTGTCTGAATTCTTCATTTTGTAACTCAGTCCAAGGGACTTTTCAGTACTCTTCACTGAAAAGTCAGTGTACTCTTTAGCGTCTTATTTTATTTAAACTTAAAAAACGTTAAACAAAAAGAGGGTTTCTGTTCCTTCCCCTCCCTCCCCGGCTGCAGGCAGCGTGGTCTGGCGCTCCTGCACCTGGCTCTCCCCTTCTTCCTTGGCCAAGGGGGCCGGCGTGGGGGCAGAGCGGACGGGGGGCAGCGGGACCCCTGGCAGCCAGCGCTGCGCCGTTACCCGGGCGCAGCTCGTGCCTTCGCCTTCACCGCAGCAGCAGCCGCCCCGGGGCTGCGTGGGCGAAGGGGCCGCAGCACAGCCGTGCGGGGAGGCTCTGCGCGGCCCTGCCCATCCGCTGGTCGCACGCTGCAGTGACAGGCGGACCCATAGGCGTGCGGGGCCGAAAGCGTTTTTAAAAAAATAAAAAAAAACTCCGAGCCTCCCCGCCCCAGACACCCCACCAGCCCACAAGCACAGGCGGGGCAAAGCGAAGGCGCAGGGAGCTGCGGCGCAAGCGGCAGGGCTGCATCGGGGGCGCCGCCACCGCCTCCCAGCTGAGGCCCGGCGCCGCAGGCGGGGGGGGCTGCGCCGCGCCACGGCCGTGCCGGCCGCCGCCGCTGCGCGCCCGCGCACCGCGCGCCGCCGCCGCTTCGCGCCCGGCGGGGGCCGAGCAGGGCCGAACGCAGCCGCCCCCGCCCACTGCGCATGCCCACTTCCTCCCGCTCTGCAAGCCATGCCCCCTCGCCTCAGGCCACGCCTTCGCCCCGCAGCGCGGCCCTCCCCGTCCCCTTTGGCCCCTGCCGCTGCCCGTAGGCCGCGTGACGCGCCGCGGCACGCGCCCCTCATTGGCCGGTTCAATAGTCGCGGGCTACTTGAACGGCAAGAGCGGCGCCGCGGCGTGAGACTCGGTGGTCCTAGGAGTGGGCCTGCGTCGCGCCCATCCCCGCGCGTCCTGCCTCCGCGGGACGCGGGGCCGCCCGCCTGCTCCGGCCCGGCCCGGCGGCGCGATGATGTTCGCGGAGCAGGAGAACCAGGAGAACGTCCCGCCCGGGGGCAAAGCGCCGCCGCCCGCCACCGCCGCCGCCCGCGTGGCGCTGGGGCTGCTGCGGGGCCCCGCGGCGCGGGCCGGGCCTCCGCCGCCGCAGGCAAGTGTGGGGGGCGCGCGGGGGGCGGGGCGCGGGCGCGCGGGGGCGCCCTGCGGCCGCCATCTTGGTGCGGCGGGAGCTGTCAGGGCGCTGTCAGCGGCGGGCGGGCCGGGCCGGGCCGGGCGTGCTGACGGGCCGTCCCCTCCTAGGCGGCGCGGAGCGGCGGCGGCGAGGGCCATGCGGCGGCGGGGCGGCCGGGCGGCGGCCAGCCGCCCTTCGCCATCCATGTGGACGAGCCGGACGGGGAGCAGCGGCGGCGGCGGCGCGGCGCGGCGGCTGAGAAGGAGGCGGCGGCGGCGGCGCTGGGGCTGCGGGCGGCCGTGAGCGTCCTCGGGGCGCGGCGGCCGCTGGCGCCGCTGGGCAACAGCCCGGAGCCGAGCTGCGGTGAGTGGCGGCAGCGGCCCCCCTGCACCCCCCCCCCCCCCGCCCCGGCGCGGGCGGCCCCGCCGGTGCTGGTGCCGGCGCTAACGCGGCCGCTGCCTCCCGCCAGGTTCTCCGAGCATTATGGATATTTCGATATCCTCCGACGCGGAGGAGAGAAGCCCCAACGTCAACAACGTGCCGGACTATGTCAGCGATATCCACACGTACCTCCGGGAAATGGAGGTGAGAGGCTGCGCGTGGTCTTGCTTGGACACGGCTAACGGGCGAGGCGTTTGGGGTTGAGGGACGTATCTGAGCGCTAGTCGCTACTGAGTGACTGAGGCTGAGGCGGAAGCTTGCTGGAAAGAGCAGGAGGGAAGAGAGATGCTGTGTCCACCGCTGTGAACACAAGAGCGCTGTTTTGTAGTGAAGCTGACTGGGCTGTGCACTGAGCATAAGCTGGAAAGCAACATTACAGCAAAATAGCTTGCTGATCCTGCAGTTGCCATTTCTGGCTGCTTCTGATCTGCTTAAAACCTTTTAACTAGGATTAATAGAATTAAAATACCTGCTTCCGCACAAGCACTTAATATGAACTAAACCTTGTATGTTATCAAAACTTACAGGTGAAATGCAAGCCTAAAATGGGTTACATGAAGAAGCAACCTGATATCACAAACAACATGCGGGCCATTCTCGTGGACTGGCTGGTAGAAGTTGGAGAAGAATACAAATTACAGAATGAAACCCTGCACTTAGCTGTAAATTACATTGATAGGTTTCTTTCTTCAATGTCTGTTCTAAGAGGAAAACTTCAGCTTGTGGGTACTGCAGCTATGCTGCTTGCATCGTAAGTGAAACTGGTTAATTTAAAATTCCACCTGCCGGTCTCATGCAGATGGAGATCTCTTGGGGCTATCATACTTTGTTGTTTGTAGTCAGATTGACTCTGGATGGTTTTACGCTAGGTAAAAAGCAGCAGTTATCCACCTAAAAGCTTAGCAGTCTACGTCAAACTCTGCAAGCAAGGTTCTAGGCTATGTTTGTGAATTGGCCTAATGTGAGGATTCATTATTTCTAGCTGCAGCAGCAAAAGGCTTTTGAAATGTATTTGGGGGAATATGCACAAAGAATGTGAAAAGAAAATTTTGCTCACAACTGTTAGTCTACTGTATTTTCAGGAACTTTAATAACTCTTGAGTCCCAAATTATTTAATGGTAAAATTGCTGAGTGTAGCTCTCCATAATTTCAAAGTCTGCTGATCTAAGACCTAGTTGATGGGATGCAGCAAACTTCAGTAACAGTATACAGCTACTTGACAAGTCAGAACTTGTAGTAAGCTGTCTTTCATTAAGTGTTGCTAGTTATTTGGTTCTCTGCTACACAATTACTTGCTCATAACTGTTCTTTATGGCAGAAAGTTTGAAGAAATCTACCCTCCTGAAGTAGCAGAGTTTGTCTACATCACAGATGACACCTATACCAAGAAGCAAGTTCTAAGGATGGAGCACTTAATTTTGAAAGTTTTGTCATTTGACTTGGCAGCTCCAACGATCAACCAATTCCTTACCCAGTATTTCCTACACGAGCAGACAAGTGCTAAAGTTGAGAGCTTATCAATGGTAAGTAAGAATTAACAGTTGAATCTGTGTAACTGGGAAGTTATCTTATTAATGCACCTTACAAGCTCTGTTTTCTATTCCCAAGAGAAAAGGAAAAATGGTAAAAGATACTTCAGTCCAGGCTTTCCTGTTTCCCAGTCTGCCTTAAATCAATAACCCTACTCTTTGGGAGCCTTCCGGAGAGTGCACCTGGCATGCCATGTGCTCCTCCAGTGGTGGTGCTCTGCCATTGGAAACTAACCCTTTTGTCAGCTACTTAGCAGTGGAGCGTCTCAGATGGTATTGCCCTGGCTCAAGCATGAGTGCTTACTCAAAGCAGGCTGAGACTGATAAATTCAGGGTCTGTGTCAGTGCTGGATGTTTCCCCTGATGCTTTCCCATCTAAAACTAACACCCTCTTCTCCCACCCAAAAGGGACATCGTTCCTTAGGTGTCCATGTTAAAATTTCCTATGGAAACTGAATAGGGATCAATGCATAAACGTATCGGTCACCAAAAACTAACATCTTGAATAGCTTGTATCTTGTCTGGGTGGACTTGTCTACTTAGTGGTTGTTTGGCTACAAAGGACACTTTTTGGGGGGGAACAAGCATCAAGCTCTAAATCCAGAAGCTAGTTTCTAAAGCAGAGCACAATGAACATCTCGGGCTATTCTGGATAAAGTCTTAAATTATCTTAAATACAAAGTGTGTGGCAGGTGCCAGAGATGTTAAATGGAAGCAGTTGTCTCACTAGGCAAAGGTTAGACATGACTAGACTCTTCCCTCTCAATCTTGCATACCTCTAAAGATAAAAATGTGGTATTGAAACAGCGTGCATGGGAATGGTGCTAGACTGTGGCTAACACAGATGCTAAAAGAGATATTTCTTTGGTATATTCCTCAGGTTTTGTTGCTGTTCAGGGATTCTCAGAATTAGAGGTGATTTAGTTTGTCAGCCCTTCTTCCCCTGTGCCGATGTCCAATTCCTTAACCTGTGTCAACTTTGTCTTGAACAGAATATCAGTATTTATTAGAAGGAACAAATCTGTGGACCAGCTCAGTAAGGGGCTTAAGTGGGAAAAGCTGTTTCCCCCGACTGATGGCAGGATTGGAAGTTTAAATTAGGGTCCCAGTGGAAGTGTTTAATATTTCTCTTCCTTTTGGAGGCAGATCATTCCCTTGCTCTTGTCTTCCTTGCAGTATCTTGGGGAGCTGAGTCTAATTGATGCTGATCCTTATCTGAAATACCTGCCATCAGTTATTGCTGCTGCAGCATTTCATCTAGCAGGCTACACAATCACTGGACAAACTTGGGTATGTAGCACTGAAAGTGAGTCTTCAAATCCCTGTATGCACACCTTTATGCATATATTCATATGCAGTTCTGCATGCTCTGGCCAAAGCTGTCCTTTGGGCTTGGGCTGCAGGAATTACAGCCCCTCCACACCAAGAGCCTGTTAATTAGGGATTGTTCCCTCTGATATTTGAAAAAGAAGGGGGTGGGAGAACCTTTTCAGGGAAGGGGGAAGCATCTACTGATGTGCTCTGTTCTTGTGACTCTCCTCAAAGCTGTTAGCAGCTTCCCTGTGATGAGGAAGTGAGCAGAAAGAAACCCTAAACAGTGGAGGCAAGGAGTACTTCTAGTTTCTGCCTCTAAAGGATATGATAGTTTTCAGGATTAATGTAAATCTACACAAACTGCTAAAGTCTGAGCAGTGAGTATTGAACTGCTTGGTGCTTGAGATAACCATACTCCCCCAGCCTATCAGGACAACAGCAGAATACACCATTCTCTGCTGGTTTCAACAGGAAGCTAAAAACTCAACAAATGGTATTAGCTCATCAGGGTAAGCTAACGGAAACATGCTCAAATGTTCCTCTTGCTTTTCTTTTCCTCAGCCTGAATCTCTATGCAAAGTAACAGGCTACACCCTTGAAAACATTAAGCCTTGCCTCATGGACCTACACAGGACCTACCTCAAAGCAGCACAACACACACAACAGTCAATAAGGGAAAAATACAAGAGCACGAAGTGAGTATCTGTAGAGATGTATGATAAACTAATATTAAGCATGAGTTGTCCTAGCATGTAACTGCTAAACTGGGGGTTTTAACTTGAGATGAGTCTTAAGTCAGACTAAACTAACCAAATACTCAGTGTAAGTGAGGCTGTGACAAGACTCTGCCAAGATTTTTGCATGGTGCTTTGTGGAGCAATACTTCATGTTCACCAACAGGCTAGTTGTTGCTACCCAAACCATTAGCTGAACTGTCCTGCAGAAACTGGAGGGATTTTCTTGAGGTTTCTACAACTGGTAGTCAGGAGACTACATAATGCTCCTAAAAATTGGTGTCAGCATGGCAGCTGACAAGCTCCAAAATGTTTTTTTGGTCCTGCCTTTATTGAAATGCACTTTGCTGCAGTATATATGCTTTGCTTTCCAGCAGAGAGCACTTAAGCAAAGTTACATGTTTTTTTCCCTCCTCTAGGTACCATGGAGTATCGCTCATTGACCCACCAGAGACACTAAACTTATTGTAATAATCAAGAGACTGATCTTTTTAAAAGATGTATATTACCTTTGCAAGAGAATGATGTACAGTTTTAAACAGGGTTCAGAAATCTAGATGTGATCATTCAGAATATTAATGCAGGTTTTGATGAGCTTAATTATGAAGTTAGTTTTATGTGGTTTTAATGTAAATCTTTTGTACATGCAATCTTGTTAAAATATTTAGCTGGATTTTTTTATAAAAATGTTCTCTTCAAGTGCAGAATTAACCATGCAGACCAAGTGCATGTCTGAGACTGCTTATCTAATTATAGAATAAACAGTTATAATAGCAGTGCATTAAAGTAGGGCTTTTTCTCTTTCCAAGTGAGAGTGACTTGGACTCCACAGCAGTATTTGTAGCATTTTTCTACTGTCTAGTTTAAACTGAGACTTAGTATAGACCCAAAATGTGGCTTAACAGCTATAATATTGGAAGAAACTGCATAGCTACAAGGAGAACACCTTGCTGAAGTTAACTTATGTGAGACTCTAGGATGTGCTAGATACTGGAAGCCTGGACTTCTACCTAATGTACTGCCAGATTTCCGCCAGGTTAAAGGTTGAGTGTTCTACTGCAGGGACTGCATGGCTCAAACTAGTATACCACTTTGTACTTCTCTCTTCCTGTATGTAGAAAATGGTCTTGCTATAGGTATTTTTTCTAGTCAAAGTGTAAAACGGATACTAATTTAAGCCCATGGAGTTTCCACTAATGTACTAGCTGCCCCAAAAGCCCATCAGTGTCTACTAAAAAACTCTGGTCATCAGTCTGCTTACGTAGCACTTTGGTGGCAAGATTAAACTGCAGCAGGGTGAACTGCTGCTGTGTCCTCAAGAGGAAGGAAGGAATGCCTTTTGGCTTGGATGGCCTGTGTGCCGAATGGTCCTGACTGTGTACATCCCTATCCCTTGAGAAGGGTTCCTCTGCAGCATACAGCAGAAATGTAACCAACTTGTCTTAATTTCTCTTAGTTACTAGAACTGCTACACAAATTAGTGGCAAATAATCAGTGTTGGATCAAATGGACACTCACCTTCAACCTGAATAAATGGAGTAATGTCCTGTACCTACTGTGCTTTGAGTGTAAAGCAGTGAATGTATGGAAGTGGATTTTTTTAAATGAGCCATTTCCAGATTGGCTAATAAACATCTTTACATGTGATGTTAGTGGTCTTGCTGATACCTTAAAAACACTGACAGTTGGTAGTATTACCATAAATTGGCATTCATTTCTAACTCCTTGCAAGGACTGCCCTGTGAAACCTGTGCCATTGTAACTTGAAGTTAGTTAATATAGGTGTGTGGCTAATGAGACAAACAGTACCTGTTGAATTTTATAAATATGTGGAGCAGTTGGTGTGATGTGGGCTATAAAAAAGGACATCAACTGTCCTCTATCAAGCTGATAAACATGCATTTTGGTGAGTAAATTCATGTGTCAACTCAGTAACTAAAAACTTGCTGTTCTGCATGCCTGCTAAATTCCAGTTCATGCCTGCTCAGTCTGGTCTGAGCCCTCCACAAACGAACAGAGTTAGTGGAACTCTAGTTTAGCGGTGTTGGCTTATGAAGTTAAGACAAAAGTATGCAGCAGAGAGGCTACCTCTTTTGGCAGATCTGAGCTTTTTAGGATGCACTTTGACAGAAAGTTTATATGTATTCTAATGTGTAATGAAGAACCATATTTCACTGGTCTTCCTTGTTCTCCAGTAGCCTTCATTAGTTCAACTGCAATAGCTTGCCACTGAAAAGCTAAAACTTGTTTGATTAAAACTACATAGTATCATGTCTGGTGCTTAGTATTGGAAATACTCTAACCTTACAGGGGAGTGAGTTTAAATATACATTAACACATGTGCTTTTGCCATAGTTGCAACATCAGCTTTGAAGGTCAAATGAAAATGTTGAATGGCCACTATTTGAAGACCTAGAGCACAGTGCTCTTCCTCAGAAACTGGGTCCTGCCTTCTCCTTTTTGTGGCAGATACTGGGAACTTTAAAGACCACTAAGAAGTGCAGACATAAGAGGAATAATTTAAAGAAAGCTTATGAATTACTTTCCTCAGAAAAGAGCAAGATACCAGTATTCAGGTGAAAGGCTTCAGTAGTTTACTGTATTAATTTACAGCTTAAATGTCTCCTTGCTCCATTTTGGATAAAAAGTATTGTTATTGTTTCTATAGCACGGAGAATAATTCTCCCTTGCTCCCTAAGCTTTGCTTTCAGCATATGGTATCTGGTATGACTTCCTATATAGCCTAAAAAATGCTTCAGCAATGGGCTGGCATCTCAGCCTGGTAGGACTCTGTTCCTCCTGCCACACTGACAGCTCTTGTTGCTGCAGTAAGTAACATCCTTTTCCATCTCTTCGGTTTCTATAGCTAGCAGGGGGAGTTTCTAGCTCTTGCCACAGAGCTTTGAACAAAAAAGCCCAGGTTGCACTGTACTACACTTTTGTCTATCCAGTGTAACTTCTCACATTCCTTTCAAAAGAAAAACTAAGGGATGTAGGGTATGCACTATTATGTGTGGAAATAACAGGATCCCTAAATAAAAGGGGAGAGAAACAGTTGCAAAGAATGCTGTTCTTTGTGGAGAAGTTGGAAGAAATGGAATCTTCACTCATTCCCGTGCTCCTAACAGCCATTTCCAATCAGAAGAACTGACACTAAGAAAATGCACTGGCTTAGCTCCTGGAGGAACAGGGGTTGTTTGTCCCTTTCTGAAAGAGCACAACTTGATTAAAGCTGATAATTAGCAAGGAGGTTGTTTTTCCCCCCCCTCCCTAAGTTCTAAAACTGATTCTGGGATGTAATATCTGTGACAGCAACTTCTTTCCTGTTCATATGTCATGAAATACTGAGGTCACATGTAAAATAGTCCTACTTTGCTCTTGTACATATGTGTGTGTTTCTGATTTGACTCAGTTTTCAAACAAAGCAGGTAGGACATCTTGGAAACCTTTCATTCTGCTTTGTGTTGCCTGATTTTAAATTCAGAGCATAATTTTTTGACTATGGTGCAAGAAGCATTCCTGTTTGCATGTAATATTTAATTAAACTTTTTAAAAAAACTGTGTTGCTGAACTGTGAGTCACTTCTATATTCAAGTTTTACAGCCTCTTGTCCCCAGCCAGAAGCTGTATGCTATTTTAAGCATTTGTATTTTTGCTGATTTTATACAAAGCAATTTTAGTGAAGGTAAGATAGAGTAATATGGAAAGACTGTCTTAGTCACAGTACATCACTTCCTGCTGTGATATCTTTCAAGGTATGATACAGCTATATTAGTCAAAAAAAACTTTTCCTGGCATTAAGCTTGAGCCATAATTCCTTTTACCAACTGAACTTGACTATACCTAGCTTTCAATGACTAGAACTGTTCATTTATGCTCATTTAAGAACTAAGTAGTTGCTGGGACTGTTTTGTTAAGACTATCTACCCTGCTTGTGCAACTTGAGTTAAATAACTTGAGTCAGTTTAGCAGGATACTACCAGAGAATTTAATTTATACACAGACTTGATTTTATTTAAAAATGTGTACAAATATTATGTAAAATATACATGGAAGCAAACCTGAGTTTGGGGTGGGAGGAAAGTAAGTTATCTACAAAAATAAGGTCAGTAACAATAGACAAATTATGTATCTTACAGTGTTTCTGAAGGACAGATGAAGGCTTTAATGAGTAGCTCTCTTCTTTTTTCTCTTTTTGTTAAATGTTTTCTTACTTGTATTTTCTTGTTTCAAGTTGGTCTGTGTTCTGTGAGCAAATGACATTTTAACAAAATAACATATTAAGCAATTTTATTTCAAAAGCAGGTAGGCTGATCCTCTGTAACAGGGCAACCATCCACCATGCTGAGCACAGAGCTTAAACTTCAATTTCTAGTGAGTGTTTAAACTGAAGTTTCCATAGCTAATGAAGGGGTACAGCAATAAATCTAATCTATGAAAAATTAAAATTTAAGGTTAGCTGTAACAGGCAGTCCCTGCAGCATCTCTTAAGCAGCAGCTGCTTCAAATCCACTTTTATGCTCTTATGCCCTTTGGTATGATTAAGATTAGTGAAACATCTGTAAGCCTCTCAAACAGCTGCAGGTCAGCCAGGACTACTGGCCTCAGAGAGGAGCAAACTAGTATGGATTTAAACTTCTTGACTATACTATCTCTGCAATCCCCTTGATCACTGGTGTCCTTGTCTTGGCCTTGCCAAAATTCTCAGCACAGGCTAGAGAGCAATGTCCTTGTAACATCTGGTGCTTTCAGAAACTACTCCTTACCTACTCCTTCCCCATCTTATTTTCACATTATGGTTACCTTGTTTTCTTTGGTGTGTCCTGGGGTTCCAGGATGACAACTTCTTCTTCTTCACTGTCAGACAATACAATAGGTTCATCTTAAAAAAAAAAAAAAAAAAAATCAGTTTTGTACAAGCTTCTGTAACTAGTAACTACACTAGTTCTAAAGAAATTCAAAGTAGAAAGACTGAGGCTCACTCCTGCTAGTGCATAATTTGGAGCAGTAAGCTCTTACTATACCACAGAAAAATCTGTTTTGAAGTGTCCAGGTGAAATCTAAGTAGCAAATGTGTGTCTCTTTCAAGTAGAAAGTGGCTGTGTTAGTTCCCCTTTCTTGCTAAGGGGATCTTTCACATTTTAATTCTAGATTGTTAATAAAGTGATGTTATAAGTGTATCCGGTATCAAGATGAATACTTGCCTTTCTCAGTTTCGTTCATAATACTTGTATCCTCCATTTCCATTTTCTGACATTCAAAAGCAGTAGCATCAGTTTCACCTTCCTCTTCTGCTGCTTCTTCCCTCTCAGATTCTTCAAGGTCTCCCCAGGCATTTTCTATTCCTTCCCCAATTTGGGCTGTCCCACGGGTGTGCAGTATTGGTTTGGTAAAACTTTAAGTAGTTAAGAAAAATACCAGTTAACTGGTAATCTGTTTGTATTCTTAATGCAAAATAGTTGGATTTTAAGGTGTCTTTTCTCCCCAGGTCTTTAAAGGGGAGGTAGGAGAGAATACTTCCTCCCTGGGAAGACTGACAGTTTTTAGTTTTGTTTGATTCTTTCACAAGGATTTGTTACATAATAACCAGTCACTTCGGACCACAGTTTTGCAGTTTATGTTAGGAATTAAGTTATCTAAAGGCAGTTACTACCAAAACCAATATGATGGTGATGTTTCATTTGAAGGCTATGAGTCTACCTAAGCTGTGAAGAATTTTGGTTATGTGTTTAGCTTCCAGTGGCCCTAAAGTGGCAGTGGAGGGGAAGCCTGTTTTTTTCCCCTGAATGACGCAATAAGAAAGATACACTTCTGAAGGAGGGTCAGCTTTAGTGATGATTTCTTCTGCTTGTTCTTCCACATCCTTAGTATCAACAGCAGCTCTTTCCATTTTGAAGGCAGTGATCTTTTGATTTGGTATAGATTCTGCAAAGCCAAACTTCCCACCTTCTTTCCTAGTCATTTAATGACAAATGTTATTTCAGGATGTTTTATATTTATAAATGCTTTTTCTTTTCAAGCTCAGCCATGTATACCTTACTGTTTAAAACAGCTACAAGTTAAAAAAAAATTTTTTTTTTTTGCTATTCATATTAAAGGTTGGCTTTTTTTTTTAGCATGTTTCTTCAAAATGCTCTTTTCCCCTCTTTCCCAAAACTCACCTAACTTTCTGGTCATTCTCCAATGCCTTTTGAATTAGTTCTGTTATTTCTGCAACCTTAACAGCTGTTATTTTACTGCATCTCAGAACCTGTTTGTAATATATATTAACAGCAGTTTACAATTGTGAAAACAAGGCATTTTTATCAAAACCCTAGTACACCAGAGTCACAAACACTTAAAATACAATATGGCATCTTAGTATGAGGGACTGGATTCACTACAAGCTCATGTTAATACAAGGGCTTCCAGCTATAAATGAAAGTGCAGTCTGGGTTCCTTTATAGCCTCCATCCTCCAAATCAAGGGGGGGGGGGGCAGGGAAGAGATGCATATCTGACCAAGCCATGGTGCACTTTGTTCTGTCTCTTCTTCAGCACCACTCACAGCTGCATGCTCTTCCACTAGGACTAAAAACATATCTTTTTCCAATGAAATCAGACAGGTAGTTTTCTTAGCTTCAAAATGTTAACAACTTTTCAATATCAACATTACAGTGCAGGAAGTAGCTTAGGTTTGAGAGAAAGACTGGTCAAGGCAAAGATTTACCTGATCTTTTAATAGCATAAT
The DNA here is from genome assembly GCF_036417845.1 of Apteryx mantelli. Taxonomy (NCBI): domain Eukaryota; kingdom Metazoa; phylum Chordata; class Aves; order Apterygiformes; family Apterygidae; genus Apteryx; species Apteryx mantelli. The sequence continues at coordinate 25,518,514 of NC_089982.1, read as the reverse complement.
CCCACCACTGGACTGTATGGTACAAATTTCACGATGTTTATTCATGGCAATTACAAGGAGGCCATCCATTACACGTTCCTCTCTTTCACTTGGATCCACCAATAAGTAGGTCCTAGAATCAAGTTTTCAAATATAATGCAATAATAAAAGTTTAAGGCAAGTGAGTTACTATTCTTAAGAAAATATAGCCCAAGAATTGGCTTAAATAGAAGTAATTATGATTATACCTTCCCACCCCCAACCTGAGAAAGTTTTCTACATTGTCTGTGAAAGGTGCTGGTTACTTAAACTTGTGCAGTACACATAAGTATCTCCATCACATCTCATTTCAGATAGGCTGATTTCTTATAACACTTTATCAATACAAATATTTTAGGACTCTTCTACATTTATTGTCAATTTCTGCAGAACTGATGATAGGTTGTTTCTGTCAAAGACTTAACAAAAAGCTTACCCTTGTTGGAAGAAGGCAAAACTGACACAAACAGGCATGTGATGGATACTCAAAGGGACAGGATCACGCTCCTCAGGGGTGTACTTTAAAAAGAGTTAGCCCAGAAGACAATTATTTACAAAACATGTATTTAATTTCAAAAGGATGTACCGTACACACAAGATATTTAAAGGAATAAAAAGCAAAGAAAAAAAAGGCACAAACTTTTAGTCATATAAATATTGACAGAAATCTTTCTAACACTTCTTGTGTAGTTCTTTCTGTTTGTTACCTACATAGGTAAATAGAGCCCATTCTTCATTTTTGTATTTGATTCGGTTGAAATACTGCTCATCAGTTAAAACATTCCATGAAATACTTATCTATTACAATTAATATTCCCACAAACCTGAAGTTGATAAAATTCTGTATTCAGCAGGCTGACTTACTATCCTCTCACATGTTCCGCAGCAATGCATTTATCCTAAAGTATGTATCTTGGAGTTCATCTATTTACATAAACATTTATTTCTTCTCTCTCAGACAGAGGGGAACAACTATCTGTGATCCTACAGCATTTACTATGGGCTGATACAACTTACCACGGTTACTTCCTCTCCTTGTACAGATACATCTGGTCTGCGGAAATGACACAAAGCTACAATTCCTGCTATGCTAGCAGCATCAATAATGTTCCCATCATGATTTAACAGATGCAGATCCACACGAATTTGCCAAACCTGAGAAAAAATGTACATAATCACGCAGTAATTTATAGCATGATTCCACAGAAGCTGTCATTTTTCAAAATGCTTTCAGCTTTCAAATCATGAAAAAAATCAGGGTATATTCATCAGTTCTTGGCTTAGGAAGTTATGATGAAAAATCTTGGTAAATTCAAAGATACACACTGTGCTAGGTTTAAACACTGGTTAATTTTGACAAATACACAACAGTGAAGTACAGTTAAGACATTCATTCTGCAAAGAAATATTCAAGGGTCCTAACTATCTCAAAAGGACTACATAGATGAGCAAGTTAAAATACATGCAAACTCAGATGGGTAGATCCTTATTATATTAAGCTAAGTCAGAATTCTTAGTTTTCAAAACAAGGCAGTGACTGCCTTAAAAACAGACCATATGCATCCTCTAGTATAAAACCATCTGGAATCAGTAGCTTTCCATACCTTTTCACCAGCAACAACACAGAGAGATTCTGTATCTATACACTTGGAGTTTCTCAGGCATCGTTCTATTAGTCTATTCAGTTTTACCAGTAATTCAGATTGCCTGTTAAAACAAAATTGCCCCAAATTGTGTGATTGCACTTTATATTTATATGCACCAAAACAGTGGCTGTTATGTTGGCCCTGTTCTTAGTCTTTTTAAGAAAGCTACATACCTGCCAGGCTCAAAAGCAGGTGCTGCCATTGGTGAGAGCTCAAGATTGAAGAAAAGGATACCTTCTGTAGCCCGATTTGGCTTGGGGGGAACAAGTTCACATGAGACTTGTCCGAGAACCCTGCAGAGGGAAATAAACCCCCAGACCAAAGAATTTAGTGGGAAGAAAACCCTACGACTAGAAACAAAATATATTCACTGAAAAAAATGTACATTGGGGCTTTTATTTTGTAGTCTGTCTTCTCCCAGTTTCTACCCAGGCCCTGTCATACATGTTTAAATGCTAGTCACTAATTGAAAGAACTGAATGTAGACATTAGAACATTGCCCTAAACTTTAGGATTAAAAGCAGAATCGAACACATGAGAATTGAGAACTAAAAGTTTATTTAAGTGCACATATTCCACTTTCCCCATGCATAAAAGGGACATCTGATTTGTGGAAGGCTGTAAAATGTATGAGATCACTGAATAAGGGGATGAAAAATTATACACAGTGCTTATAATTGGTAAGTTTTTCTTAAGCTACCAGCAACGTGGAAATCCCATCCTTCCCCTCTCCTTTCCACTCCAATTTATCACTTATACTCCTATTCCTGAAATGCTGCTGCTTTCAGGCTTCAGCCCCTGAAATCCGCTTACGGCGATTTCAGTGGGCTTCCCAACGTCCCTCACCCAACGCGCTGCGTTTCATTTGCTTCTGCCGGCGGGGAAACGTAACGTCTTAAGGCCGAGGCGCCAGCAGCGCCGGAGTCACCTTCGCCGGGCAGCGAGGACGAGGCCAAGCGCGGGGAGCGGCCTCCCCCGGCCGGCTGAGCCCCCCTCCCGCCCCGGCCCCAGCTACCTGGTCTTCCCCAGCTCCACGATGCAGCAGCCGTAGTCGGCGCCGAAGGAGATGCGCACGTTGCGGTAGTCATAGCACTGCCGCCCGTCCAGGCGCTGCCAGAGAGACAGACACACACAAAGTTACTGCGCCATCCCCGCAGGGCGGGGGGCAGAGGCCCGGGGGCCCGCCGCGGACGGGGAGGAGGGGAAGGAGGAGGGGAGGGAGAGAGAGGCCGGTGCGGCACCTTCCGCTCCTGCACGGCGCGCAGAAGGAACCGCCGCTCGCAGTTGGACAGCGGCGTCTCCTTCATGGCGGCCGTTACAGGCGGCGCGAGCGCAAACGCGGTCCGCACGCCGCGCGCCGCTGCGTCATCATGGGGCGGCCGCTGGGCGCCAGGGCGCATGCGCAGGGCTTGCTGCGCCCGGCGGCTGCGCGAGCTGCCCGCAGGGCTGGAAGCGCCTTAACGGCTCTAACGGCTGAGGTGAAGCGCCGCTCGCACGGGGCTCTGCAGGCGGCTGGCAGGGCGCCGCCGGGAAGACATTGGCGGCTAGAAGTGGAATTAATCTTTACAGTCTTGGGCAGACGCACCTTCTGAGAGAAACCTATATATCTCCGTTGGCCGAGCCTGCTAAATAAAGGTGGTTGATAGAGTGGCTGATCTTAGTATCATGTTCTGTATTTATAAACTTGTTCTCTGGAGAATTTGCAAATTAAATCGATCTCCATTAATCTACAATTTGATTGGTATCACTAATCCTACTTTAAATCGGTAGAGGAGACTTTCTGGTGCTTTTGTAAGTTTTCCCTAGGTTTTTAAGCTTTAACTCTGGTAAGGATTGAGAGAGACCTTTGTGAGTGAAATTTGTACCTGTATGACCTGAAATGGTCATAAGGTAGTGAAATGTGTTGCAACATGAATACATACAAAACAATATTTGGTAGCTGAGAAAGTAAGTTTTAGCCATAGTTTGGAGGTCTGCTCTCACAAGTGATGACTTGGGTGGAAGGGGTTATTGTTGCATTTTTTAGTGACTAAAAGAATAAAGGCCATGGGGATTTGTGCCAAAGGCCTTGTTGTCTGGGAAATTGTATGGAATTAAAAAAATGAATCTCATATTTTCATTGGTTAACGCAGATGCAGTGCCCAGTCTTCAAGACAGGCAGAATACTAAAGAGAGGCCAAAGAAGAGCAGCCTGTAAAAAAACAGCTAAGCTGGCAGCAGTAGCAAGGTAAGTAGGGCTATAGAGAAAAGTGCAACAAAGCTTCAAATTCATTTGAAGAACCTCATTTCCTGTTGTTCTGAAGTGTCTCCTGTAAGTGAAAATTCAAGGCCTTTACAAGTGGCTTTTATTTTTAGTTTGAGTTGAAATGAGAAAATCTATTAATCACATATTTTCTCACATAAAAATGTTGAAATATCTTAATTATATTGTCTTTTTAAAGCTTGTTAATACATTTAACAAGTGTTAACAAGGGTTTAGTCTGAACTAACAAGTGAATCACATTTAGTTTATGCCAAATGAGGACAAGTGCTGTAAGATTGCCCATGCTGGTTTTATATTTTCAAAACAGAATAACTGCGTCTCATCAAAGATATTTATTCTAAAAGAATACCAACAAGAGATTATAATGGCCCTCTTGTAGAGACAAAGATAAGCAAATAGTTTTCCCAAATGGTACTACCTGTAAAGCAACAATAAGGTACAAAATGGTTTAATACTTGCAAGCTTTCCTCTAGTCACAAATATGTTAACATTTGGAATGAGGTTCTCTCTCATCAACCGTCATTGTGTTTGTTTTATTTTTCCCTTAGACTTTGATGTGCAGGTTTTACTCAGGTAGAGATTCAGATCATTTTGCTTTTATCATTCTTTGTTTAAATTCAGTGATGGCATTCGTTAGTGAAGACTTGGGGTTAAATTCTGGCCATTTCGAATCACTGAGGAAAAACACTTCCACTGAGACCAAGCTTGCTCCTTATTAGCAAACTTGGCCCTTAGTTCTGCAGTGCTTTGGCTCATGTGACTTTTTGCATTAAATGTAGAGCTTAGGTACTAATCACTTTCCATCACTTAAGATTTGATAAGAATTAAATTATTTTCTAAGAATTAATAGCAGAGCTAATTTCTGAGGTATGTACAGTTGGGTAACTAATGAACAACTAGTATTTCTAAGTCATAGAAGACAAAGAAATGTAACATTTTGAGTTGTTTCATTTGCTATTAGCAGGAAGATACACGTTTTACCAAAATATTTCTGTCAGTGTTTACCAAGCTTTATTTTGCATATTGTAAGTTGAATAGCAAAAGCAGCAGACTTCCGAAAGAGGTGGGATATAGATGTAAGCATTGTATTTTGAATGGCTTTCTAATTTAAACTATTTTTGCCAAGTATATTAATGAAAATCCTTTCCTATAACACTGATGCATTTCTTTTGTTGCACTGCGGTCTGTATGTTGCATTCATAGAAACTCAATACAACTCAGTACAATTTCAGACACTACAGTTGCACTGAAGAGTTTTTTGGGTTTTTTTGGCATATTCAAGTAAACCTGAGCTAAACCCATGAATTACCTTCTCTGAATATTTTTTCTTACATCTTTTATGTGCTATCATTTTGTATTTGTCAGTATACTTACTAGGAGTCCATTTTCATCCATGCTGTAAGTCATAGTATTTGTGGAAGCAGGATTGTGGAATATTTGTCATTTTGTAATTTAAAAAGAGATGTGAGATCTTTTTACATCCCAGTGAATAGAATTTGTTTGCTGGTGCATTTGAGTTACGTCTCTAACAAATAGGGTAATCAGAACAATGTTGTATTACGCTTTTCTCACTCTCTTTCTCTCTGTTCTAGTGTAGGAATCTAATAGTGGCATTCCACAATATCATTGTGATTGCACATGCGATCTTCTATTTGGCTAACCTATTAAGGGAAATGAGAGGAAGATGGCTGGGCTCACTGTCTTTGAAGAGAACTCTGGAGAAACAGTTTTTTGTAACATGTTCCTTTTACTGTATTATTGGGAATTTACCTACAGTCATTGTAAATTCTCTCCATAGTAAATTGAGTTAGCTCTGCCATTACTTGTCTTACCAAACCTCAGGAAATCAGAAATTAGCTTGTCTGAAAAAAATCATTTAGCCTTGTGAGAATGATTTCTTTCCAGGAGTAGAATACATGTGTTACATTCAGTAAGGGGGATGTGTGAATATGCAACCAATTCAGGTTATAGGGTTCCATGTCATGACACTTGGGACTGAACTGAAGTGATCTGAGGGTGTACATGCACTTTCAGACAAGGTCATTTAAGGTTTCCCCTTACTTTGGCACGACAGGTTTTTTTCCACAGAATTGCTGAGGTTGGAACGAACCTCTGGAGATTGTCTAGAGTCCAACCCCCCTGCTTCAAGCAGGGTCAGCTAGAGCAGGTTGCTCAGGGCTGTGCCCAGTCGGGTTTTGAATATCTCCAAGGGCAGAGACTCCACAACTTCTCTGGGCAACCTGTTCCAGTGCTTAGCCACCCTCACATTAAATTTTTTTTCTTCTTATGTTTAAATGGAGTTTCCAGCAATTCTGTTTGTGCCCTTTGCTTCTTGTCGTGTCACAGGATACCACTGAGAAGGGTCTGGCTCCGTCTTCTTTACTTCCCCCCATCAGGTATTTATACACATTGATAAGATCCCCCTTAGCCTTCTCCAGGCTGAACAGTCCCAGTGCTCTCAGTCCCTCCTCATATGTCAGATGCTCCAGGCCCTTAATCATCTTTGTGGCCCTTCGCTGGACCTGCTCCGGTATGTCCATGTCCCTCTTGTACTGAGGAGCCCAACGCTGGCCCCAGCACTCCAGGTATGGCCTCACCAGGGTTGAGTAGAGGGGAAGGGTCACCTCCCTCAACCTGCTGGCAACATTCTGCCTAATGCAGCCCTGGCGGCTGTTTGCCTTCTTTGCTGCAAGGACCCATTGCTGCCTTATGTTCACCTTGTCCACCAGGACCCTCCAGGTCCTTCTCTGCTGGGGGCAGGTCAGCCCCCAGCTTGTACTGGTGCAGGGGGTTATTATTCCCCAGGTGCAGGACTTGGCATTTCCCTTTGCTGAACTTGATGAGGTTCCTGTTGGCCCATTTCTCCAGCCTGTTGAAGTCTCTCAGAATGGCAGTGTATACACCCATCTGGTGTATTGGCCTCTCCTCCCAGTTTTGTGTTGTCCCCAGACTTGCTGCAGGTGCACTCTGCTCCATTGTCTGGGTCATTAATGAAGATGTTAGAGACACTACTAGTGACTGGCCTCCAGCTGGACTTTGTGCAGCAGCACGAAGCACTGATCAAAACCCTGTGAGCTCAGCAATTCAGCCAGTTTTCAGTCCACCTCACTGTCTGCTTATCTAGTCAATACCTCATCAGTTTTTCAATGAGGATGTTATGGGAGACAGTGTTGAACACCTTGCTAAAGGCAAGATAATACCAGCTGCTCTCCCCTGTCTACTGAGCTAGTCATTTTGTCGTAGAAGGATGTCAGATTGGTCAGGCATGATTCCCCTTTGGAAATCTCTGCTGACTACTCCCAGTCACCTTCTTGTCCTTAATATGTTTGAAAATGTTTCCAGGTTTATTCCCAGGTATTGAGGTGAGGCTGACTGCTCTGTAGTTCCCTGGATCCTCCTTCTTGTTCTTCTTGAAGATAGTGGTGACATTTGCTTGCTTCTAATCCTCAGGAACTTCCCCTGATTGCCACAGCCTTTCAAGTGTAATTGAGGGTGTCCTTGAAATGACGTCAGCCAGCTCCCTCAGCACTTGTGGCTGCATCTTGTCAGGGCCCATGCACTTGTGTACGTCCAGTTTATTTAAATGTTCCCTAACCTGATTCTCCTTTACCGAGGAGTTTTACTTTACCAAGTCTTTCTTGCTCCAGACTTTCCCATTGGTCTCAGGGGCCTGAGACTCCTGGAGACAAATCTTACCAGTAAAAACTGAGGTGAAAAAGGCATTAAGTACCTCAGCCTTTTCCATGTCATTTGTCACCAGATTCCCACTCCATTCAGCAGTGGGCCCACATCTTCCGTAGTTTTTCTTTTGCTGCTGAAGCCCCTGTAGAAGCTCATCTTGTTGCCCTTCACATCCCTTGCCAGATTCAATTCCAGATGGTTTTGGCTTTCCTTACCCCACCCCTGCACACTCCGACAACATTTCTGTATTCCTCCCAGACCACCTGTCCCTGCTTCCACCTCTTGTGTACTTACTTTTTATATTTGAATTTTGTCATGAAATCCTTGTTCATCCATGTATCAGGTCCTTGAGGACACTTCCAGGTCCTACTGGCCCTGCCCAGCTCCTCTGAGGCCTGCCCTGACCCTGCCCAGGGCCCAGGACCCTATTTCAGCTCAGTCCCTGCCCCAGCAATGTCACAGTGGTGCCAGCCTCCAGCTCTGCCACAGCCCTGCCCCTGTCTGGTCATGGCCTCCCTAATCTGGACCCTGACCCACAGTCTGACAGCCTGGCCTGGCCTCGGCCCAGCCCTGTCACCACAGCCCTACCTGGCCATTGCTGGACCTGATCCTGATCCCGACCTTGGTTTCACTTCCCAGCTTGCCCTTGGCCCTGCCTCCTCACCGTGAACTTCTGGATGATCTGGACTTGTGGTTGAAGTTGGCCATGATCTCTGGGTCCACCCTGCTCCCTTGCTTGGGTGCTGTGGGACAGGCCCTGGCTAGAGAGGCCCTGCCCTGCTGGCCATGTTACTGTGCTTGGCTTGTTGCTCCCTGGCACCACGCAGGCCTCCTGCTGCCTTTGCTCGAGTTCCTGCTCACCACGGTGGACCGTTCTTGAGCTTGGAGCAGGTGACCCTTGAAAATCAGCCAGCCCACCTGGACACCTCTTGTCTCCAGGACTGTCTTTCACAGGATTCTCCCAAACAGGTCCATGCAGAGGCCAAAGTCTGCTCTCCTGAAGTCCGGGGTTGGGATCCTGCTATTTTTCCTGCTTCCTCCTTGCAGGATCCTGAACTCCTCCATCTCATGATTGCTGGAGGCAAGACTGCCCTGACCTTCACATCCCTAACCAGTTCTTCTTTGTCTGTAAGAGAGGTCCGGCAGAGTGTCTCCTCTTGTCGGCCTCCTCGATCACCCGTGGTAGGAATTTATCACCGATGCTCTCCAGAAACCTCCTGGATTGCTTGTGCCTGCTGTGTTGCCCTTTCAGCAGATATTGGGGTGATTAAAGACCCTCTTGAGAGACTTATGCCATTAGTTTAATCCTCCAAAGCAGCTGTGCTTTATTTAAAATAGGTATCTTATGCTACAGAATCTGAATCCTATGTGTACACAAATGTATTCACGTTAGTGATGGGAGCAGTATTAAATATTTTTATCTGGCTTGCACAGCTCAAGTGGCTGAGTAGAAATGAACTAGATTATTTTCTTGATGCTACACATGCAAATTTTGGTTCTAAATTCAAGTTAAAGGGCCATCCAATAAATCCATGGAAACAGTGAGGTTGTGTAGGTTTCACTAGAGACCTGGTCTGGCACACAGCCACTTTGTTAGTGGCGATCATATGCCAGAAGGAGAGATCCCAATTTGAATTACAGAATCTTGATTCAGTTTGGAAAGCTAATAGCTTACCACAGAAAGATATTTTTTCCTGCTTGTACATTTCATATGCAAGATAGTAGGACATGGTGACTGAAACCTTACTGTGCCATTTTGTCAGCTTACAGTAAAATATAAGGCACACTGAAAACCTTACCAACTTTTTTGGATTGGAGAAAAACAAGCTTTTATTGAAGAGCAGGCAGGCTGTGTGGACCATATAGGCTAAAGGCATAAAGGCTAAAAACATAAGACTAAGACTTCAACCAGGGAAGTCTTTCTAGAAGCATATCTGGCCTGATTAAAATGCTTTGTGCTGAGCTGCCCCTTCATCTCATTCTGCACTCTGTCATCTGTAACACTCTTGCATTCCATGTACTGTATTCTGCAACCTTAAATCGACCTGTGGACATTGACATATGCAATTCTCCTCACTGTGTAGTCTCCATCTTTATTGCAGTAGCCCACATTAAATCCAACTTGTATTACTAACTGTTTCTTTCCACCTTTTCCTCTGACTTTCTTTCTGGGGCAAAAAAATACAACTCACTGGATGAATGTAATGCTGGCAATTACTATCATCAATAAATTAGTTTTCTTAAAAAGTGAGTTAGACCATCTACCTTTTTAGAAGAAGTAGACTCTGAAGACCTGGCATTTTCACTCCCTTGATTCCCAGGAAGTTCAGGATAGTCACTTGTTTACACTGGTGTAAATGAGTATAGGCTCAGAGCCTGAATGCTTATTATCTACTCAATTTGAAATCAACAGTATTTGTGCTTCAGGTGGGAAAATTGGACCCTTACTATTTGTATTTAGTTTCATCACTGTGGGCAAACAATTGAGTTTAAGCATTTTTCAGCTTAGTCTGATTCTCATAGCTTCTACAGAAAAGGTGATCAAGTTGAATTTCCCACTTAAACGGAACATTCTGTGCTGGTGTAATATAACAGTTCAGATATTTAACAGAAAAGGGCTTCCTCGAGCAGCTTACCTTCCACTGTCTGCGTTATTTTTTCAGCATTTTGCTTATCTTGGCCATGATAAATTAATCCATTTTACCTGGTTCTCGTTCACTAGCACCATTTTGTTATACTTTAATTGCAGGCTTTGTAGAGAATATTAATACTTAAATTCACTATGATATGCTTCAAAAAAAAAAAAAATTAGTTTCCTAACCATTGAGAAAGAGAATTGAGCTCTGGAAATTAGATGTATAGCTCAACAAATCATTCACATAGGTTAAAATGCACTCTTCTTGCAAACTACATAGGCAGTGGAATTTTTACTCTAAATGGTTGCTCAGTAGAGCAGTCCAAAACCAGTTTTGAAACGTGGCAGTCATTTTCATTTTGAAATGAAGCAATTTTTCATGAATCTTTCTTTAGCTGCTGAAAGCAAGCTTGGAAGGGAGACTTCTGTGAAAAAAGTCTCAAATGGTTATTGTTTCTAGAGCCCCTGTAAAAAGTGTTACTTTCCACCCATTACAAAAGTATCAACATGGATATAAGCTGAGATTTGTGTTAGGGGCTACAGTAGCAAAAATTCCTGGGCCAGCTCTCACGGTTAGCTGTTGTGTGCCTTGGTTGGCCAAGCCAGGGCCAAGTGCCATTTGGTGCCCTCTTGACAGAGGTGAGCGACTGAGTGGTTGGGCTATTGAGGAGTTACAGTCCAGTTACTTAGCAAAGCACAGCAATAACTCTTTTGTAAAATAAATTTTTATAATGGTTTTGATAAGATGGTATTTTTAAAGGAGTCACATGTTTGACCCCCCCACTTCTGCTAGGTTTTCCTGCAGTAATACATGTTCTGGTAGCAACTTTTGCAGAAGTTAGTTCTAATTATCTTTATTGCTGAGGAGGCAAGTAAGGTAAATTCCTGCTTCTGAAGCTGTTTTTGTTCAAGATCAGTAAAATACGTGGAGAATTTGATGATGGACTTCAGGAGAAGCTGAATGGGAGTCCCAGGGAGTCATCATTACAAGCCCCGAAAGAAGCAAGTCGTGTGTGGTGATTGGAAATGAGTTATTTCCTATGATTCATGCCATATTCTTTGCACAAAGTCTACTTTGTAGATTTTGTGCATGCACATGTGCTAGGAAGGATAAAGAATTTCATGCATAAATTAAGGACGCATGAAATCACATATTACTGGAAATTTGAAGTGAAGTGAAATATTCCCATGAATACATGGGAAAATAAGGTCAATACAATAGGGTAATGAAACAGAAGTTGAGCTAATACACAATTACTGCAATGTTTCTGTACAGTAAAAGGCAGAGTTGTAATTGTAACCGGGTAATAGAAATACACTGGGTATTTGAAATGAGAGAGAAGGGGAATGAGCGTATTACACTGCCCAGTAAGTGAATAAATCACAGGCACTTAGGCTAATGCAGGAATTCTCCAAAAGATGAGCCTAATGATCTATTGTGCCCACATAGAAGTGTTCCTTCATTTGAGATCAATGTTCTGGAGGCTGAAATGCTTGAATTGGATTATCTTACTGAACTGAGCCATGAGAAAATCACATTTGATGGCTGAAAAAAAAAACAAACTGCATCAGAATCTTGGTATCTTGACTCTAAGCCTCCAGCAACCACATTTTATGGCTTAATAAAAATAAATAAAAAATTGATCTTCTCTCTTCACAGTAAGCTTAACTACAATGTGCCCCATGCTGCTTAGCTGCTAGTCCCACTCTCCATTGTCTCTAGTATACACATTTGCACGTGTATGCACAACATGATGTATTCAATATTTTAGTATATAAATTTGGGAAGAAAGGCTCTACATAATAAATGTAAAAATATTCTTAATAGCTTGGTTTTAGAAGAGCCTCTGAGGCTTTGAAACAAATACAGTCCTGCTTGATGGGGTGGGGGAGGTGGGTAATCACTATGAGCCACACAGCCTGCGGAGATAAAACTTGAGCGGTACAGGCTGCTTAACAGCTTGATGCAGCGAGGTGCTGAATATTCTGGCCTCGATCCAGAAAAACACTTAAACAAGCTCTTTATTTGAAGCACAGCTGTAAGGGGGTTTGTCCCTTGCTGATTAGAAGGAAGGTGCCACAGCTTGTGTGACTAAAATTTAGGAGGGTGGTTTCCCAATTTATACACCAAAGTAATTTTATACCATAAAAGGGACTCTGAACTGTCAGCAAACCATCCAAATATCAGCTTAAAACAAGTTGGTAATAAGTTCTGGTCCATCTACTCTTTGGATGTTCATTTTATTATTTTTCCTAGGCTGGATTTCTGAGTATGCCCCAGAATATTGTTACTGTTTCCATCCATGCTGTAGCCTTCACATAAGCTCTTCTTTTTTATTATTATTACGAAAGAAGTTTATTTTGCCAAGAAAGAGTCCTGTCAGAGGTTCTAGGCCTGTCAGCAGTTCTTCATTCAGCACTTGTTACCTCTAAGCAATCCTCTGGGAAAGCAGTAAAGTCTTTGCTGGTCGGGATTTTAGTCAGGCAACAAAGTTGCAGAAAAGAAATTCTCTCTCTTCTTTTGCTGCTGCTGCCTATTTTGCTGTGGAAGCTGCTGAAGAGCTACTGAAATGGCCGAAATGTTATCTTGTCATCATGTAATGACACTTAATTAAGCTGTAGCTTAGAGTGTCGGCACAATAGTTAACTATGAAGAGGCTGGCTTTCTCTAAATTGTGCGATTTCTCCTTCTCTGCCTTAGCCACAGAGGTATGCACTGCAGTATGCCATTCTCAATAAATGGTATGCCTGGTTTTTGTTGATTCAAGTGCACAGTTGACAACAGTTGCTGAGTTGAAAGTATCACATTAAGCCAAAATAGTTAAAGCTAGTATCAAAGGTTCTAAATGTACAAAAGCAATGTCTGGATTAAGATTTTAGTGTTGCTTAAGATTTTCAAACCTGTTAGAAGCATCTTCAAGTTCAAAGGAGCATGACACTTGTTTATATCAAACCAGGATTTGACTCTTCTTGCTGAATGTTTCATCATTTTAAAAAATAAAAAAATGTTAATGATAAAGTAGAAACTGGTTTGCTTTCATGTCAAATATTGGATAATTACTGAGGGTGGGCAAAAATTAATTTAAATTGTTGTAAAAAAACCAAAAAAACAAAAAAAACCAACACTTTCATGTATCCTGGTCTTGACTATTACTTGGCAGAGATAATAGGTAAATTATTGGATATTAAGTTGATATGAAATAAGTGGCTTGATACAAGAACTCAGGAGTTTGAAATTGAAGCTAATATAGATTGGGAAATTTAAATTTTTCTACTGGAAAAGTAGACAAAAATGTTTATTGATACACATTGTTGATCTTACTATTGTAAGTACTTACTGTACTATTCCTATAACACAGGGAAAATCCATAGTACTGAAAAGCATGTAGGTCACAGCTGATCCTTAAGTGATGATAGCATATTTATGGTTAACAAAATTGTGGAATATTTTTCTCTTTTTGAAACCGGGATTATTTTGAATAGTTCAGTTCAGTTTCCCATAATCCACAGTTCTGTTGATCCCAAATGCTGGACTACACTGCTGCTGATATAGTGTGGATGGAAGAAATGTGTATGAGGTGCTGTGATAATCATGACCTGGATTTCTGTTGCCTATTAATTGAATCTGCTAAGCCTTACAACTCTAACAAATCAGTATCATTTCCATTCCCAGATCCTCCAAAACACCATCATGACTCAGAGTGATAACTGAATGAATACATTTGGTTACAAATACACAAGGAAAATCTGACTGTGCACATATCGAATTGTCAGCTGTAACCCTGTTAAAACAGCGTGTATTGATGCAATTACAGGAGAGGTGGTTTCAACCCCAGAAAAAGCAGGATAAATAATAAACAATCACGTTAAACCACTAAATAAGAAGTGCTCTTTTTGATTCTTTTTCCTGATTGTTCAACTTCCAAGTATCTGTTACAAACAAGAAATTAATCCTGACCGCCTCGTTACCTGAGACACTAGAAATCGTCATCTTTTTCTAGCAAGCAGTTTTGTTGTTCTCTATGGATAACCTCTTTTGAGACTACTAAATCTTTGTACTAAAATATTTTTTTAAAATTAGAAGATGCATTTTAATAATGTATGGGTATGCCTCTTCTGAGTAATTTGTTAATATCTTTCTATAGAGCCTTACTACTTCTTTGTATGAAGAGTAAGGATTGGGAAAGAATCCTTGCATACCTATCTATTGAGGTTGTGTATTATACATTTTTGTTCACACTGTGTGAAGCATTTTGCATTATATCGTTATAGGATTAAATAAAACATTTTGATAGTAAAAGATGATGAAATATTTCTTTTCTATTCTATACAACTTCAAGAAATTTCAGAATTCTGTTTTGATCATAAAAAACACAAGCAAGTAAAAACTGGATGTATTTTTGCTGATTAATTTAAATACAATTTTGTATTTGCAATTGTTTCTTAAAACACAGTCATTGCTGAAGTGTAAAAGTGTATTTCAGAAGTAACTGCTGCTGGGTACCACAGCCATTTACAAGGCATTAGTGTCCAGTGCACAATAGCAGACTGTCTTTCCTAGACATTTTGATCAATATTCTGTGCATCTCAAAAGCACGTTAATATTGTCATATTTCCCCAAAATGCTAATTCTGAATTCCTCATGGAGAAATGCTGATGACAAAATACTGTTTTAAGTAGTTCAATTCCTCACTAACAATACGAGCAAAATGGGAAACTGTTAATTATTATGCTTGAGGGACTACAGAACAGGGAAGTGTCGACTGCTGGTGAATTATGGATGCAGGGCTTTTGTGATTCTGTCAGATAATATTTTCTACAGTATTGATGAAAATGTCAGATTGAAGCTTTGCTACTTCAGGGAAAGGTGAATTATCATTTTCCCAAATTGCTTCAAATTGTTTATTAAATATTATTATGAAGATCAAATGAGTATAGAAGTTTCAGTGTAAAATGGTAGCTCAATACATAGTCACCTCCTCAGCTCTAACTCGCATTGAAGCTATATTTATATTAATTTGAAAGGTCTTATTCTAAATGAAGTAGAATTTATACGTTTATTTGACGTATTTCTTCAGGAAGTAAGACACTTAATATAGTCCTGACAAAATTTGGAATATGCTGCAGTGCTTATGTTCATTCTTTTAAATTTCAGTCCTAATGCTTGTAAATCCATGTACACTTTGGGAATGTGACTTTAGCCAAGATAAATTGCTTGAGGAAAGTGGACAGAATGCCACCAAAAAAAATGCAAGTAGGGTTTTCCATGAGGATAGCAGAGAATGGACATCCCTCCACAGACTTGGTTTCATCTGCTCTCCTGCAGCCTCGGTGCACTGATGGTCCTTTGGGGAGCAGAGAGAAGTAAGGAGAGATTAGGTGCAATAATCTGAAAGTATGAAGTACACTCTGCGATTTTTTTTTTTTGCTTGGTGCCACTGTCCCTAGCAAACCACTGCAGCTTGTGAGCTCTACCTGCCCTGAGTGTGCTCGGGGTTAATGTGGGCAAAGTTTCAGTTCCCAGCAGGCTGGGGTCTGTGAAGGGGCAGGTGCTGGTGAGCACCGCGGCGGTGTCTTGCCAGAGACCTGTCGCTGAAGCATGGAAGTTCGGCCACTGAGCACAGCAGGCCAGAAGGCTGGCATGGGAGCCGTGGATGTGTGCCAGATGTAACCCACGCGCATCCCTCGCCCGGCACCTCTGTTAGCTGAGCGACAGCCAGTTGTTTGAGATTCAGGTCTCTGAAGGGCTTACGATGTTTTTTAAAGTATAGTTTTTCATGTCTGTCAGAGTGAACTAGGTCAAGCAGTCAACGATTTGAGTTGGCTTTTCCATCCCTATAGTAATACCTGACAAATGTCTTCATTCCTGCCCAAGGGAGCAGTTCTCAAACTCTTCCAGGAGAGCGCCATTTGCTCGCACTGAGGCAGTCCGGAGCGGGCTGGCATGTACAAAACCCTTTAAGAACAGCGCTGCGTCGGACCGTCTCGTCTTCAGGGCAGAGCCCGCTCCCGCGACGCGAGTCGCCCACCCCGCGCCCGCTCCACCCGCCCCACCGCCGCGGGATCCCGGCTCCGGGGGAAACCCGCAGGGGGCGTGGGGAAGTGGCAGCGGCGGTCGACGCTGCCTGCAGCTGCTGAGGCCGTTTGGGCCAGAAGGGCACTTTTGACCCGAGCCTGCCCCGCGCCTCCAGCAGCCCCCGGCCGCGCCGCGCCGCGCCGCGCCGGAGCTGCTCCTGCCGGCCGGCCCCGAGGCGCGCCCGCTGCGGGTGGGGGAGCCGCGCCGAGTTGTACCAAGCCGTGCCGACCCGTGCGGAGCCGCGCCGCGTCGTGCCGAGCCGAGCCGGGCTGCCCCGGGACCGGCGTGCCCGCCGCCGCCGCCGCCGGGCATGGAGTGGGAGCTCAACCTGCTGCTTTACCTGGCACTCTTCTTCCTGCTGCTGCTGCTGCTGCTCCTCCTGCTGTGCCTGGTGCTCCGGCAGCTGAAGCGCTCGGCAGGCAGCGCCCCCGGGGCCCCGCGGCGCGGCCGCCCCTCGCGGCGGGAGCCCTGGGGCTTGTGCCGGGAGCAGGCGCTGTGAGCCGCCGCCCGTCGCCGTCGCCTCGGGCCGCCCCAGCAGCCCCGGCCCGGCCCTCGCAGGGACCCCGGCCCGGCCGGGCGGGACTACACACCCGGCAGCCTGTGCCCCACAGGCTGCTGCCACCTGCGCCATGCCAAGGGCTCCTGCTGCCCGCAGGCATCTCCCGCTCTCTCTCCTTGTCTTCACCTGTGGCAGAAAAATTAAGGAGAATCTGAAGGTGAGCTTACCCTGCAGCTTTTAGTCTCTAACTAAATCATGTAAAACTCCCGTCATGTAAATGTAAAATGCTTTGTGGAAGAGACTATTTTGGATTTACTTTGGCATACTGAGATCTGAATTTGACTCAATTATACTATTTTAAAATTCAGCATTTGGCAACAAAAAAGAAGATACTCATATTTTTAAAAGTCTTTTTTTTTCTATCACCACTATCCCAATTTTCATTCCGTTATTTCACAGGACTTACTCCCTATGTATGACTAAAATACTAGGTAGACTTAACTTGCAGTAGGTGGGGACAGACCCTTCTGACTTCTTCAGTTCCCCGATGAGGCCAGGGTCTGCTTTGGCCCCAGCACAGCAGCCCAGGCGCTGCAGGGCCGGCTGGAGAGCCCTGGAGTGCACATGGCCACTCCTGCTGGCCACCTGTCACCCTGCGCTCATGGACTGGGCACCCTGAAGAAAGTGGTTTGGCCTTTGGGTCGTCAGGAAACTCCTACGTGTGCAGATTTTCTCGCAGTGTCATTTTTGATAGTTTTCTTGTATCATGGTGTCTTTGAAAACTAGGCCGTACGTGAGTGAGTGCTGCCGTTGCGCATTGCTAGTGCCCTTACACAAGTTTTGATGAAGTTATTAACTTCTGAGAGCCTCTCACCACTCCCCCTTTTTATACAGTACAAAAATCTATGAAAACAGGATTTGGAAATGACTTTTGATTGCTTGAATGGCACGCAGTTACCTCTTGGTTCTGCAAGGCAAAGCAAAATGGCTCAGTAAAGCGGCACATTGGGTTTGAGGTTACTGAGCCATGGGCTGGTAACTGCCAAAGACACTGAACAAAGTATCTCACATTTATGTGGGGGCTGCTGCTGGCAAGGAGGCAAGGCACTGGAATGGGTGTCTCTACCATGACAAGAGGACGGACACAGTTTGGTCCTTATGGGAAGGGTAAGTGGAGAAGTTCATGATAGATGCTAACAGCTGGGCAGTGAACTTAGTGAAAGAAAAATATTTTAGAAGTCTTGTAGAGTTGGTGTTCCTTTTTAAATGGGGGGGGGGGGTTAATTTTTTTTTTTTTTCAGATGTTATTAGATTACAGTTCCTGGAAGCAGTCTGGCTGCTCGAATAGCATGCAGCCTGGTCTAGCTTTGCAGCAGAGTGTATTTTAGAAGGCAGAGCACCGTGCTAATTCAAACAGTGTCTCTTAGTGTACCGCCTGCTGTATTTAGATCTGCTATGCATTTCTCCGTTGCAAGGTAGCATGCTGCGCAGACAAGGCTACTGTTTTGCCAGCTTAGTATACCAGCTCACCAGCCCTCGCTTTGGTGAGTTTGGGCTGTCTCCCCATCCACCCTGCGCCATGCCCTTCTCCCATTTCTCTTTATGCTCACTGCTAGGTGACAGGGCATAGAAATATGGGTCAGGGGGCCGTAGCCACAGTGGGCTAACGCAGCCTGCGAGGAAGACGTAATCGCAGGCGCAGCCAGTGGGAGCTGGTGCAGTCGGAACTGTGGCTCTCCATACCTTCCCAGCCTTTCCGTGGGCTCTGGGGCTGTAACAGAGCCACTGCCCTGCTGTGCCCAGGGTGCCGGGGTGCTCTGCTGCACTGGGAAGGTTTCGGCAAACGGAGTGACAAGGGCACATCCAGTTTGGTTGTGGGGAAACAGTATCAGTCAAATTCCCAAGGAGCCAGTGTGCAGGGGGCTGTAGCTTCAGTTCTCTCTAGTCCTGTCTTGCCTCCTCTTAACGCACCCGAATTGCGTTTCAGCACCCCTGGGTGGGCTTTTTCAAGGTCATGGGAAAATGATGAGAAAACAATCCTGTGGAGGTTTTCCTGTCTGTGACCAGTTAACCACATATCTATGAGGTTTTCTTTTTCTTATTCTGTGAAAATGGTGGGGATAACTTCCGTCATTGGTTAGGAAGAAGACTGGCTAATGCTTTTACTTGATAAATACAAATAACCATGGAACTGTATGGCATATTGTACATGAGCACACAGAGATTATCTTTATACCTAGCTGACTTTACAGATAAATAGCTCTGAAGTATATCAAATAATGTGAATAGTTGGGATGTTTTTAATAGTAGGAATCTTAAATGCATTTTAATAACTTGATTTGCAGAAGCACTGCATACTTATTGTATTGTGAAGAAATAGAGATAATTTAAATTTTTAACAAATCTTCATAAATGCGACTGACAGACAAGACATAGGCTGAGTTACCTTTATTTGTAAATTGGAAACTAATAACCATTCTCCTCTCACATATATATATTTTATTCCAATGTAATGTGACAGAAGTCTGTGGGGCTACTCAGTTAAACATTAGTAAGTGAGAGGATTATCAGCTCTTCATTTTGTCTTGCTTTGGTACTAGTATTGCATCGCAAATATCCTAATTTCACAAATATCTGCAGTGTAGGAATATTTGCACCAATATTTACTTCCTCTGCAAGTAGCATGAGTCCTCCATGAAAGTAATCTCCATATTTCAGTGCAGTCATCTACAGTGTCACTTGGAAGGACAAACAGCGAGGTGGTTTGGCACACAAGTGACACCACACATCTGCACCAGGCAAACACAACATTTCCATTTGGTATGGATTTTAGGGCACAGCTGTAGAGGCAGCACCATCCCATCTGATGATATAGTCACCAGGAAAAGGGCAAACAGAGATCAGGGTCCTCTGTGCTGCTGTTGTATCTGATTATTCTCCTTTCCAAATGAAGATTGATGCTGCTGATTGCCCCTCGTCCTTTTGCTCAGAGCAGAAAAAAGACCACCCCTGGCACAGAGAGTGCCTCTCCCACTGTCCAGAGCTCTTCCTTCAAAGTTTCTAAATTCCCAGTGGCCACCTTTGAAATGAAAGACATGCCTCATTTTGCCTAATCAGTGAAGAGAGTGAGAAGTAATCCAAAGGCTCTAAGAGATGAGGCAGATGAATCATTTGGGGAAGATGCAAACAAATAAACCAAAGAGTGAGAGAAATATAAGGTGTAATCATAAGCAGTAAATTAATCCTCAGTGTGCAAAGCAACAAGAGGGTCTTGTGTACTGATGACCTGTGTAAGCACAAGTATCCTGTCGCTGAGCAGGGACTAAGGTCTTCTTTCTGTTCAGCCCAAATGGGCATCATCCAGACACCTAGTTACTAGACCATTGCCAGCAAAAGGAGGGAATGCAGATAAGAGCAATAAAAAGTTTTTAGGGAATTGTGAGGGAAAGATTAAAATAGTGTATGCTTTTGCTAACTGGCAGCTAAAGGGGAACACAATCACCTACCTATACTCGAGGGATATAAATACCGAGGAAGAAGACTTGTTTAGCAGAATCTGTAACTAGGCATAACGAGATAGAGTAAGACTAACAGCAGGAGAAACTGCTTGATGATGAGATGTGTTAAATTAAGAAATAATCTCCCAAAGAAAACACAAGAAGCTCAATATTTGCATGTTGAAAACTAGGTACAATGTACAAGAGGGAATAAACCTGTGCTTTTTCAAAGATGTACCAACTATCTAATCAGCTCTTTTCTCATCTCTAGATTAAAAGAACCTTAAGCTCAGTGTGTCAAATTTATTTCTGGTGAAACCTGAGGAATTACACCAGAAATGTCCTACTTTGGGAATCAGTAAATAATCTAAAATAAATACAACAATCTATTTCTTTGTTAGATGTTTAATTTGGTATGGATATTCTCATTGTGACAGTCACAGCTGTGCAAGACCTGCTTTAATTTCCTGGCATCCCAGAGAAACTCGTTATTTCTTTTGCTTCCCTGCAGATGTGTTGCATCTCTCAGATTTTATTTTGAAAATCCACCTATTCAGAGAGGGCTGTCAAAACTCCTGTTTTGAGGGGCCTTAGGGGGCTTTAGCCAAACAGGTTTTCTGTTTAGGCATGCTGACACATCTGAACTGAACTACCGGCTCTTGCAACTTGTGTCACTCTCAGAAGATTTGATGCTGGTTTTAGAGTCCCAGCTTCTGGATTTGTGTGATGGCGTAGTGGCATACACGCCTATTTTCTTTTGCAGAAAGCTTTTTAAATCCCATGGTGCAAAGAAAAAGCTTGAAAGGGAGAAAGGTAGTTGGTCAAGGTTTTGCGGTTACATCTTACTCTTTCTATAGAAAAGACCTGATCCTCTTTTCAGATAACTGGATGATTGTGAATGCACAACGCTCTCAAAACGGAATATGATGATCCATCTGACTTGGGCTTGCAGAATAAAAGATCTTTTTTTGTCAGATTGATTTTTTTAGCTTCCCTCACAGTAGTGGCTGAAAATTTTAGAAAATGGGGAATATTACAAAATTACAAAAATTGAACTGAATTCAGTTCTATGAGAGGCCTAGACAATTGTCAGAGAAACTAAAGAATGCCTCAAAAATCCATAATTCTATATTTGCAGTGTGACCTTACATGAAATGCAACAGCATGTACTTCAGATGACTTCTTTCTAAATGCGTATATTTTATTTTTGGTTTCCGTAAAATTAACTTCCTCAGATCAGAGCACATCAATAACAATGGACTTAAGATGATATGCAGTCTTCTGCTTTTTTTTCTGGGCTTTTTAAAAATATTAATGATAAAAATGTGCGTCATCAGTCTGTTTAGTTTATTGTTTCTGAAGCTATCTCGATGGAAACAACACCCTGAAAAAAGGGTTAAAAGACTGCGTGCATCCCTGCTTCATTGGAGATAACAGATGATAGAGAAAACCGAATTACTTTTCATTCCAGTCTTTGTACACAAAGGCTCTACTTAATCTGTGTGTTAGTAAATGGCACTCCTACTCTTCAAGGAGATTCAATATGATGCTCTCAATATCTTTAAACGCTGAATTAACTGCAAGTCTACTGTGATCACCAAGCTTACTTGCACCTATTTAACACTTAGGAGTTGGTGTGCCCTAGCATGTATTTCCTGCTGAACACTAAGCTTTGCTTCCCTTCTTCTAAGCGAATTAGGCAATATCTCACCATATAATTCAGGCGTTGTTTTCCTTGTGCTTGTATTTTCTACAGCAGTTGGTGAAATACCTCCTAGCACAGCATCTCGCTCCAGGTCCCTCTAGTGGGATGATGCCTAGGGGTATTCCTACACCAGCTAGGGATGCTCTGCGCAAGATAAATGGGTGTAAAGTAACAAGTACTCAGTTCCCTGCCTTTGATTTAATTTTCAATAGAGCAGCCAGGAGACACAGAGTGTGAACTGGAAAGGCTGCTGAAAGGTGGCAGCAGGGAAGGTGAGGAGTGCTGGCTTTCAGTGGTCGCAGACTGGGTCTGAACTGGGATGCGAGCCGCCCCTTGGTCTGACTTAAGCCCTGCATGTGTTGGAACTGCTGGGTTTCGAGGTGCGTGGTGCACAGGCCGGGCTCCTCATGCCGGCAGGTCATTTCTTTCTAATATCTCCGTGATTGCACAAAGTCGGCTTAATGGTGCGAACAGCTCTTCAAATTACAAAGATTAAAAGCAATGAACCTTATTTTGGTTTGTTAAACAGGAATGGTATTCCTATAAAGTAGTAGTGGAAACCAAATCTGGGTAAAATTGTAGCACTACAGTGATACATTTATGTTATTCACACTTTTAGATACCTGTTTTTCATTTTGATCTTAGATTTTATTATGCTTCCTTTTCAAATGAAGTTGTCACATGCTTGGGTATCCTTCACACAGATTAAGACTACTATGAGCTGTTTCTTTATCATGTTATTAAGATATCAGAGTTTAATAATCTATGTGCCTGATAATATGGGGTAAATACTAATTTTACAATTGATACTGTAGTAATTGTAGAAAAGGAACCATGTCCGCTATGTTAATACTTCTGCACAAAGTGGTCAATAACAGACAAGTTACCAAGATTAAAAAAAATATATATATATATAGCCAAAAATTCATTCATTCCATGAGTTTGCTGTATAGTATCTCTGTATCAATCTAGAAAGCACAGAATAATTTAGTTTTTTTTCTTATCTCCAAGTACTTGTAGAAAAAAATTGTCCATTGCTTCTGACCTTAATTCTGTCCCTTTTTAATAGTGTTTTGGGTACACAGTTAATGATTCAAAGAAGCAATTTTGATTGTCTAAGTGACTTTTGCAGCTGCTGATGTGAGACAAGTAATTGTTTGGAAGAGCATGATGGATGTAAACTTAAAAACAGACTTGGAACATGCACACGCCTGCTGCTGTTTCTCCTATGCGTGATTAGCAGGAGGGATTTTCAGCAGTGCAAGGAGACAAGGTGAAAAGGAAGCGTAGAGAATTGTTTTTCTAAAGCTCAGCAGAGCCTGTGCTCCTATCACTGTTTGTTTGTGCATGCCTTATTAAAATTTATGTTGCATTAAGGAGATGCTAAGAGGCAACTCCTTGTCTTAACTAATGGTAATGGAGTTGTCAGTGGTATACATTCTTTAGCAAAAGATCATCTATCTGCGGTAGAATGGGTTTCGCTGGTGCCTTGATTGATTGCTCAAGACAAGTTTAGCTATTCTGCACTGCTAGAGAGGGTTGCTGGCGTATACTTTCCCTGCTTTGTTTTCTCTCTCTTTTGGATGATTGATGCACTTGAACCAGGACCTTTTACATGACATGAAAGCCATGTAACTCCAGATGTGTGACGAAAACTCAGTATGCCCATTTCCAAACTGAAGAGCGCCTCCCAGAGCCCAGGTGTTCATATCGTGACAGTATTGCTGGCTCACTGACTCTTCGGGATAAGCTCTGCAGAGCCTGCCAGACGCTTCTGGCTGGAGCTGGCTGGACAGGTGGGTGGCCAAGGCCAGCGGTGCGGGAAGGGAGCTGGGAACCTGCAGGCAGCGGGACTTGGAGGGGAGGAAACACAAGTGCTTCGATGAGAAAGCTGGTGCTAGGGAGAGCGGAAGGGGAGCTGGCTTGTTTTTGTCATGACAGGGGAGAGTGGACACCGAGAGATTAAGAGCAGTGGGACATGCACCTGGCAGTGGCCTGAGTGGGATAACTGGAGCCCGGCGTGGGCTTGTCGTTGCCGGCGGGGTGGAGGACGGGGTGGACATTGTGGGCTCGTCTGCAGTGGCTCCTCAGGGGCACTCTGGTGCATGTCTGCTGAGACGGGCCGGCAAGGATGCGGAGACAGAGCGGGTCCCGGGGAGCTGAAGAGGAGAGGCAGGAACAGCAGAAGGGGTGAATATTTCATTGCCCTTTGTTTCTGATGTGTAGAAAGGAGCAAAGGCCTTGGATGCCGAGGTATGTCTCCGGAGGGGGGAGAAATGTGTGGCAGTTTTTCTCTACTTTGATCAAATAATTTCCAAGGAAATAGTGAGTTTTTGCAGAGTCTTAGATAAGGAGAGACTTCTCTTACTTCCATTTGTCAAATCTGGGCATGAGACAGACCTTGGGGCTATGTGGAGACCCGCTGCCTTACTTTTTGGCTCCCGTCCTGCAAAGGGGAATCAGCATCCTTGTGTTGTGCTGGGCTTCTGGACAGGACATGGGAAGGGACCCTGCGCACCCGTGTCCCGCAGTGGCACCCCGTGCCAGTCTGCAGGGAGCTGCCTAGTAGGGAGGTATGATGGTGTCTGCTAAATGCTCCCCAGCCCTTCAGGAGGGGTTTTAGCATCAGCACAGAGGCTCTTCTGTCCAGCTATGAGCACAGCCTAGTACCCTTCTGCTGAAGGGAGCCACATACTGCCTTAAAAAAGATGGAGATGTCCTCTTTGGCTTTAAAATTGGGGGGGGGGAAAGTGTATGTCTTTATGGTCTTTTCATAAAGGCCTAATGAAATGATCTTGTCAAAAGAATGAGTTGTGGTAATTTGTCAGTAGTTGAAATGATGTAAACCACTTCTGTGTTAAAATGTACAGTTTGATTAAAACAGAGATGTTTCAATTTCATAATCCTTATTTAGTACACTCTGCTTAAGTGATTAACTGAGTTATCTGTATCTGTTGCCCCAATTCAAATGTGTACTCACTGGAGACTCTTCGTTTGTCAGAAGATTATGGATATTTAGCAGAGGAATTAGAGGTCTGCAATACATTATTGTGCGAAGAATAAGCATGGAGGAAAAGATGATTCATCCCTGCTCTATACCAGCTCTGTATTCACATAACTCATTCAAACTCAGCTGAATTCGATCACCTTGTGCAAGACTAAAGCTGGAAGGGAAACGTGCGGCATCCGGTCTGCTCAGGCACTGCTCTTCACCTCTGGAGTTCGGGGCTTTGCAAAACCCCCTTACCCTAATTCCTCAGATGGGAAAGTGAGGCATAAACTGGCTGTAGGCATGCAGAAAGGTAGCATTACTGCCAGGATACAAGGCATACTGCGGGCTGGCTCACACGCAGGTGAGCCCGCGGTGCCCCCTGCCTTCAGCCCCGGGTGGCAGCAGCAGAAACTGCGTGCCAGGAGCAGACTGTGAAGTGTGCACCGAGGGACCTGCGCACACCCAATGCTGCCCCCGAAATGCTGCTCGGAAAAGGTTCCAAGGAGTGTGCCGTAACGCCAGACAGACAATGTTGTATGACTTTGATCACTTGGCTTTCATTTCAGAGAAGGTGCAGCAATTTTTCCCTGTCCTGTTGCTATATGAAAGACAGGTGAAACTTGGTGTGGGGGAAAGGAGCATTCACCATGACTCATGCTTGTTTTGTAATGTGGGTGACTGGTGACTAGGAGATGCATTGAGGAAACTTGCTTAAGGAACCTACAAAAAGCCCCCCCCTTTGATAGCAAGTTACTAGCTTTTGGGGGCAGCGCTAAGCCCTCAACAAGCTCTCTCTTCAGCCTCCCCTTTCTGCCACCAGCACTATAAGTAAAGGTAGGCTCTGTCGAAAACCCTAAAGTGACAACACTTTAAAAGGTGAAAGACCTTAAGCATGGACAAAATATTCATGACAGAGAGGCAGAGCCGTCTGAGGTAAGAAGACACATAACAAACTGATCTGCTTATCTCAGCCTGCAGTTGTGCTAAATGAAATATTACCTGGACGCTTCTGTAGAAAATATTTCAACTTTTAAGCTTAAATGCATAATTCCATAACTGCCCAATGTTAATTTAAGAAGAAATTACATTCATATTATTATTTTTTTTATCTGATGTCTTGAGTGTATTTCAGTTCTTCATACATATTCAATGCCTGACCTGAGCCCTCATTCACCATTTGAAAATTGTTTTGCTGATAGCTTTTATGAGTGTCAAAATAAAAAGGATTTGCTTGACTGAAACCTGCCTGGACTGGACAAACATTTCACAGTTGTGAAAATCTTTTCCTCTTCCATTTTCCTTTGAAGAGAGTATCTGAATACTAGAGCATACTGAAGCTGTTGCAGTGGAATAAACCAAGTGCTTTTATGAATTATGATGATTTTAGTTGCACTCTGTGCTGAAGTAACAAGACTTAGCTATAGACTTTACTGTTTTCTCCTTATTTGTTCATCTTTCACCTAGTTTCTGTGGGATTTGCTGGTGTCTAATTTCTCTGGCATGAAATCTGGTTCCTATTTGTGTAAAATAGAATCCAAATTTACATTTAAAGTCTTATTAAGGACCAATAACAAAGAATTAACAAACACGGAACCTTTTTTTTTTCCATTTACTTGATTGCATTTATATAAGGCCTATTTCCAGTTCAGAATCTGTCTTGCTTGTTTTAAAGACAAACTCTTACTGTGAAATTATCTATCAGTATGAAGCGTTTTTCTTAGTAGTATCAGGAACCTACTGATGGTTTCATGCCAAAAAGAATGGAGAGCTAGAGGGAAACCTACCTACAGATGGTGAGAAAGCTCAATAAATAAAACCATTCTGGGATCAAATACTAGGATGCTGTGGTGATATTGTAGGTAAACAAACCTTTTCTTTTTCTTCAGCACCAGAGCTGTCAGTTTTAACTTCCCACAAATAAGAGCAAAAACATTGTCAACATATTTCTGAGTGTGAATCCATAATTTAAATGCATATGGCTGGCCTCATCTAGACCTTTTGACTCCTTGAGGTGAGAGAAAGGGATGCAAATAGTAAACATGATAAAAGAAAAACACATGAAGTGAGATACCTGCCTGATTGCCTGGTGGTATTTTTTGAATTGTTGGAATAAAACTTTTGCTTGTCTCAGGATTTTCGAGGAATTGTATGTATCACCACTGTTACTATTTACTTTATCATAGTATTAATGGATGCCCATGAAAGATTTGAAAAGACATCTTTTTTCCATCCCTCGGCTGTAAGTTCAATACCCATGCCTTGCCACTAGATGTCTCATTTTCTATAAAAAAGCTTAAATCATGCTGCTTTAAAAATCACTAATGTTTGAAATATGGGAAGGGATTTCAGTATGTCATTATTTACATTATTCTAAGTTTTCACTTCCTCTTTGCCTATTACTGTAGCTATTTTTGAAAAAATTTGCCGCTAACAGTGGTTTAACATAGTTTAACTAAAATTCCTACTGGGGACTGGATTGCAGATGTAGGTTTGACACGAAATGCATAGTGCTTCTCCATCGTGGTATTCAGTAGAATAACTTGTGATAACTTGCCTTTGAATTATTGTATGACAGCACTGCTATACAGGGATATATATTTTAGTGAAAGACTCATACAGAAACCAAACTGTGGGTTCTATAGCTACCAACAGTAGCAGGTATTCGGCATAAACTACTTGTTTTGAGTTCCTTTCATTTAAAAATATTTCTGAGGCAAAGCTATGCGTGAATGATGTGTGGTGTAAGCTGTGTGCAGGCCTGAGCAGAAGATTTGTGCCTTTGTGCAAAGGTGTGGGAATTATAGCATCAAATACACCAATTTATGGTGCACATGGTGACATGAGCTACTCCTTCCACGCAGATTATATTCACTCAGGCTCCAAAACAAGGAAGACACCTCCAGTACAGATTTTGGCCCTCCGGACCCCAAAGCCGTCTGTCATGATCCTCATGCATTAAACCCCGGGGCTTTGACCTGAGGCCCCTCGCACCCGTGCAGGCGCCCTCCTGGGGCCCGGCTCCCAGAGCGGCCACAGAGGCCCGCAGGGGTTTTGCTCGCCCCCAGTGGCGAAGCAGACGGAGGCCCGGAGGCCCGTGGTGCGGAGAGGTTTCTGTGTCTCCTGGCTTCCTCCTGTGGTTAGAGGCACAGCAGCTGTCACCCATTTCTGGGACGTGCGGCCGCTCGCCTTGCTCTGCGCCACCTCTCCGCGTTGCCTCCTAATTCAACAGTTCAGCAAGGTGCAAATTCACAGCAGAGAAGAAAAGCCCTAACTAGCCATATGTATTCATTTATTCTGGCTGAAGGAAAAAGGGTGATTTATGTTTGCAGCTGTCTTCAGCAAATAATCTAACATGAAGAAGCAAGAAGTTAGGTATTAAAAGGATACATCTCCTCATGTTCTGTAGTTTGGATGCAAAGTTTAAACATGCTGATTCACCTGGTCCCATTGAATGGGTGTGAGCACACCATCTTTTTCAACAGCTCGCAGTGTAATCTTCCTAGATCTAAGTACTGTAATGCCTCACTAGGCAAAATCTAGGATACTGCCATTTGGTTTCACTTAATTACTACAGTCATTTCTGGTGCTGATATCTGGTATACATCTCTAGCTGCACATGAGCTCTCTTGATGCCCAGTTCTGGACAGTCTGGAGTGTTTCTGGCTCTCACTGGTATCAGTTATACTCAGCAGTTGGCAGGATTGTGCCCTAAAGATTTTTTTAATGAAATCTTTGCTGGCATCACCTTTATTATGGGCTAAGTTTTGAGTTTTTTGATGACTGCTATCTGAGGGCTCAAACAGCCCCACTGTGCAGCTGTAGTAACACCTCACTCCACAGGCAGGGTAGTGCCTTGAAGTCAGTGACATATGTGGCATTTCAGGGACATGTATCAGGGTGCTGAGCATTTTACAAAACAAAGATTCTGTCTTAATTCCTGCCACTGGTTTTCTCACTAACTGATAAACCTAGTAAGAAAATGGTGTTGCTGCAAAACATATGGAATAACAGCAGCTGTTTTCTGAAAGGCTCCTCTGCAGTTTGAGGGACAAAACCGGGATCTGTTACTGTGAGCACTATATCAGCACAGAAGAGAGAAGTTTCTTGCCCCTGAGGATGCAGAGCATGGAAAACAGAAGCAAGGGGTTTACAACTAGGATAAGCCCGCAGAGAAACGGATAGAGATGCTTGGCCGTGCTAATGACAGAGAGGAGAACTGAGGTGTTAGAACAGGGACAGGGGAGCCAGTAAAATTACAGAAAAGGGAGTAAAAAAGGCAGAGCTGACATAAGTTATCCCCTGTCTATCCATGCTTACCTTTGATGGCTGCTCTTTTCCTTGGCTATTAATAAAATAAGATGAGAAAATGTTCACTGTTAGAGCACCATATTTCTCCTCCTCCTCCCATTTTGAGCAGGGTTTGGTGATCTTCATGAAAGAGCAGACAGTGAACCAAGCAAACATCAGGGCTGTATGTGGGATAACAGCATGCACAGTTTGTATGTCATGTGCCTGCTCTGTGATAACATTTCTCATGCACCTGGAAGTCTGCTGCTGGACAGCCTGGTGCCGCAGATCCTTCCGCAGCCAGCAGGACTGTAAGGCTGAAGGTTTTTAAAGGAGAGTTAATGGGATCAGGGCCAATATTTCTCCCCTTTTCCTTGGTCCTGCCAGTCCAGAGCTGGGAGGTGTGCAGTTTTACAGGAGCAAAATTTGACACGCTTTCTGAAGACTGCGTCAAAACAGTGCTCTCTAACCCCAGTTTCACTGATCTGTTTGTACCAGTGCAGAAGAATATGCAAGGGCATAGTGAGGTCTGGACATTTCTTTTTTTTCACTCTGGGAAGATAATTTGTCTGGCTCAGTGATGGCATTTCATTCCCTCTTAGCTCCACACAATCAGTCCTGCATCTGGGTCTTTGCTTCTATGAGCCTTGACCTCTAGACATGAAATGTAATGGCAATTTTATTTGCAGGGTTGTGGTCACCTGGGATGTGGGCAGGCAAGCAGTGCTGCAGGCAGTCCATGGGGAAGACCTTCAAACCACTGTGACCAGCAACAGGTGCAGCAAAATGAAGAGCTCAAGATAAATGGGGGGGATGACATTTAATGTAAGGCAGTCTGCAGTTTCCTTTGCAAATATGCTCATCCTGTCACATCTGAATGCCAAAAACCAGGCTGGTGTTTGGTTTGGTAACAGATCAGGATGTATGGCAGTAGCTACATGTGTACTGCAAAAACAATGTTAATCTATATTTTAGGGTTTAGCCCTCATTATCATCTCATGTGTAGACATTTTCATCAAGGCACTTTTATGAAGAGTATGTATTATTCTAACCATTTCACTCCTGGAAGAAGAGACTTTGGGTCTCAGAGTAGCCTAATAGTGGATCCTGGAAAGGACTCAGCTTGTTACTCTCAGTTCATTCTTCTACTCTGGAAAAATTAGCATTGCAAAAGGCTGTCAGTATGATAGCTGACAGAGCAAGCAAATCAGAGAGTTTGTCATTAAAAATACTTTACTTGAACAATAGCTAAATATATGTTCTTGCGAAGGGGAAAAAAACTACTTTGAAGTAAACAAAACTACAGTCGTTTGCACCAGGATAGAATTTGTTACCATGTTTCTGGACCCTAACCTGTTTCTTTTTTACTTAAAGTTTTGCTGTGATTACTGCTACAGCTCAAAAATGCAAATTAAGGTAACAAAAGCACCCCCAAAAGTCTTTGAGATACAGAGGTGCTGTGGGATCTCAGAGGAATATTACTGCAGGCATTTCTCCCAACTAGTAATTTATTTTCAGTTGAACAGCTAGTTTAGGAAGAATAGAAATAGTCTCTTTTTACAGACAGCTTTTACAAAACGTGATGTGGAGTGAGGAGTTGAGACTACTGGGAATGTTGACTACACATACAAGTTTACCATAAATTCATTATATTTGCTGTCTTTTTTTGCTAAAGCTTTAACTCCTTGAATCATGTTATCACCTGGAAATCTCATCTTTCATTAAAAAAAAGCAATAGAGAATTTCTCTATTGTTGCTATAGAGAAAGGAATTGACAATATGACACAAATAGCTATGAAAGAATTGCATATCATACTACCTGAAGCCTAGTCCTGTTCTTGAACAGTGGGGCCAGCAATACATAGAGAAAAAAGGTGTTGTGCCTGGCAATGACCAAGATGGGAGCAGGAGAATACTAATAAATGCTGTTTAAAGGTGTATTTTAAAATTTTCTTGGAGGGGGAGGTAGATTATTGTAGGCCCTTCTACATTGTATAGGAAAGAGCGAGAGTGAGAGAAGGCGGATTTATGGAGTTTTGTCCTATACGGGGCTACACCCAAATGCTCATGTTTGCATGCATAAACCTTTGTCCAGTTACTTGCTCATCTTTGAAGTTTTAAAATTAAGTAAAGAATAGATCATTTTTAAATCTAGAGTGCCTGTGTGTGTGTACAGAGCAGCAATGACTTATTGGGAGCAATTAAAAGACTTCATTTATTTGCTGGCAGTTTCAGTAGATTTGTCCTAGTCCAGATGTCAAAACGTATCATAGAAACCTGTAAAAGGACTTTAAAGTCTTGAGCTAATTGATAAAAAAGCTTCTTGTGTTTACAGGAGCAGTAAATATCCAGTGCTAGAGGAATATATGAGAAGTTATGGAAAGAAAGCGTAGAAGTAAATTAGGTTCAAGACAAATTATCAGAGCTCCGTAAAAGACACTAGTACCTCCTGATAAGGCTGTGGGCTCTCTCGATGGTGCTGCTAGCTGCACACATGGTCTGAAGTCAACGCACTCCGTAATGGGGGGTTGATGAAGTAGTGACTGGGAAGATTATTAATTAGATCAACATTTTCATTTTAGAAATGTAATGAAAGGTTGAAGTGAAAGCAAGCTGATGTAGGCTTTGTTTGCTTCTGCCTCCAGACTTACTCCCTCGTTACTAAACTAAACTTTTGTGGGCCTGATTCTGTTCTTACTTGGGACTCATAGTCTATACAGTTTTAAGGGAGAACAGTCATGCCTTGTGCTTTCAAAAATACGCAGAGATAGAAGGGTGCTTCTTAAATTAACATCCTTAGAATAATTTGTGGGTTTTTTTTTCCTTTGTCAGTAAATATGTAAACCAAGGAGGCAGTTTTCAGTGACACTGAGGTCCTTTGGCAGTATAAAAAGAGAAAGAACAGCCCAGCGCTAAGTCAGTAGCTTGTGACTTGACACCTGGGTTCAGTTACCGACTGTGCTGCAGATTGCCTATGTGACCTTAGGCAAACCACTGAGCCTTAGCTTACCTTTATTCTCCATTTGGAAATGAGGATACTAGTGTTTCTATATCTCAAGACTCTCGTGAGAATGCTAAATGGTAGCATGCTAACCAGGGCCTTAGATGAGAAAGAGATCTTGTTACAGGATCTCACTTACTAAGTATTTGGGAATAATAAAAGCAAATGCCAAATTTATTTAGTAGCATTGTGACAGTTCATATCAGCTAAGTTGATTAATGTTTCCCTTCATCACAGAGCAGGAGACATGCACTAGTGGAAAATTTTTATTTTCTTCTCCCAGATTTTTCAAATTTCCATTAAATTAAACCTCCAGCAAACAGAATTGAATGTTCTTCTCTCTGCTCCTCTTTTCCAAGTATAATTAATGGCCTAATGGGCTAAGGGAAACATCTTTCTGAAGTTTCATTGTTTACACTTGATGGATATTTACTGCTGTATCACAGGTTTGTGATTTCTCTTAAATTCTTTAAATGATGCTTTAAGTGCTGGGTATAAGAGAATGTTCTGCTACTGTTGATGGGCTGTCCCCCTCATACACTCTCATGGTGTGTGTGTGTGTGTGTAGAGCACAAAGCGTAAGTGATCTGCTTGAGATAAAAAACACAGTACAGAACAGCCAGAAATATAACCCAAGCTCCTGACTCCTTTTCTCTCCCTTTCCCCTAGGGAAGTCCAAAGCACTAGTCATCAGGGACGTCAGCTGTGTCTCTCAGGGAGAATAAGGCAGCCTGGTGATCAAGGCTGGCCTTAGCATAATGCTGCAGAATTGCCCTTGTATCAATCAATATTAGCATCCAGAGCCTGAGAGAAGTATTGGAATCTGGCTCAAGGGATTTATCTCTGTGGATATAAAGCTTTGCTTGAATTCACATTGATGACATTCTTGTAGTATGTCTTTCTATAGAGATAGTTGCAAAGAAACCTGCACCTCCTCTGAGTAAAAGAAAATATTTTTTTCCAGTAAGGTGTATCCAGCTGCTTGATGCTGTAACAGGTATGAATGCTCTTAACTCCTGTTAACCTTTTCACGTTGTAGGGGTGTCCCAAGAGAAATCAAGAATCTGACGGAGCACTGCTTTGTAATGGGCTGGGGATTAAAAGTAATGAATCACTTACAGGAAGTTGTCTTTGCTGGAACATAAACCAACATTTTTAGTCTCCAAAGCAATTCTCAAAGCACTTTAAAAAAAAAAAATCTTCCCCTGCTTTGTACTTTTAACCTGTCCTTCAGCAACCCCTTCATGCCAGCACATACAGCATGGAAAGAATTTAATAAACTTTCTGTTGGTATTATAATCTGAGCCCATAAACCAGTAACACCCTCCCTTCTCTCCTAACATATTCCTTATGTTCAAAGGGTTGCTGTTTCGAATTTTGTCTTATACTCCCACCTGAGGTGCTTGAGTGCTGCCAAAGCTCTTCTCACCGGAGCTAGCAGTTGTGCTGCGCATGGTGTTTGGTAAGAGCCAAGCGACAGGGGGCACTGAGAAACTGCCATCCTCTGGCATCTGGTCTGGAAATGAACTGGTTCCCTCTGTGTTAGTATTAATCAAAGCATCAGGATGAAATTATTCTTTTCTCCTCACTCAACTTTACTTCTGACTTGTGGTTCATCAAACAATTTTCATTGTTTCACTTCCAAAGAGACATTAGAGATAGAGTGTGAAATGCATCTAAGGCCGATCTTCGGTTATAGTTTCGTAATGGAACTGTGACTACAAGCACTAGTGTCTACTCCCTAAGATTTTGCAAGCCTGAAATCTTCCTGGGCAAAAGTTTATTGCTGTTCATTGCCTCTACAATAGGCTTTTTTAGTATTCTGCAACGGGATTTTTTTTTCTGAAGAGAAAATATTTGAACTAGGACACTGACTGTCCTTGGCCTTTCAATATCCTGTGAAAAGGACTCTAATGTGATTACAGTGCTTTGACTCTTTTAGATAAATTGAAAGACCTTTTCCTTCTCAGCAGCCGTCTGATACATAGCTGAAGGAAACTTTCCTTTAATATGGGCCTTGTTTTTTTTCTTCTGTGGTGCACTTGAAGGTAGCTATGTTGTGTCATAACATCTTGGAAGTGTTATTGGTAACAAAGTGATGTATGATACTTTTGGGCAGGAGATGAGGACACACACTAGAAGACTGTCTTGATACAGCAGACCATCTATCTTTATTTTTTCTTTTTAAACCTGAAGTTATTGGTCTTTCTGTGATACAGCATCTTGCATTTGACAGCAATTGCAATAGGGTGTGCTTTTGAAATTAACTGCTTTTTTGCTAACCTTTCATCCTCTAAATCTTTTACATTGTACCTGAAAAATATGCGGATGCATTTCAGTGCTACAACAAGTCTTTAAAATCATTTCCCAGTTCCTTAGAAACCCATTATCAATTAATTATTTCACATATCTGGTGATTCTTGTATTTAACGTTTGCCTCCCTTCTACAACTGAAGGTCATATAATGAATCTGTTGTGTAACTGTGGGGTGATGGCAATTTTGAACTTTATGCTGTGGTCAGGGCTCCAGGAAAACTCATTGGTTTATTTATATTGAATAATGTGCCCAGGCGACCTACCTGCATACCTGAATTTCATATAGAAGCAAGAAGGTTTACTGAGATCACACTTCTTTAGATAGCATGTGCATATTGTTTTTGTATTATATAATTTGCAATCCTGCCTACAGGCTCCTGAACCCAGGCCCAGAGATGCAGGTTATGCTGAGTTTGGGTTTTTTTTTTTTAAAGAAAAACCCCAAACAACAGAACAATAACTTTGTTGTTGAAGAACAAAAGGCGACTTTCAAAGTTTATCTGAAGCCACAACACAATCATTTCATCCGGCTGCTTCCTAGTGTGGCAGCAAACAGTCCTTGTCTAGGATTTCAGTCTTTGTGCACTGAGACAAAAACTCTTTCAGCTACCCGGTCTAGAGTAGCTCGACATTTCTTTGGGAGAGAGCAAAACCTGCATTCTCCCAAAAGTAGAGAAGTGGTGATAGATGAAGATGGTGCCCATGACAGTCTTTCATGCTCCTCTCCTACCACCTCCTCTGTAGGACTATATGGTGAATTCTCACAAAGGTGGGTTTCAGGTTAGC
The DNA here is from genome assembly GCF_036417845.1 of Apteryx mantelli. NCBI lineage: Eukaryota > Metazoa > Chordata > Aves > Apterygiformes > Apterygidae > Apteryx > Apteryx mantelli. The sequence continues at coordinate 25,483,112 of NC_089982.1, read as the reverse complement.
CCCCTGGTCCCCAGCTTCTCACCTCCTCCGGAGGAACAGAAATGCGCAGGAAGCAAGCCCTCATGAGCATTAGTCATTCTGGTTTTTGTCATTGTGCCGTTTTGGATATATATTGTGTAGTTGTTAATCCCTTTCCAAGAGGTTAGGCCAGGGAAGTGCTAATCTCTGACACAGCAGCAGTAGCCTATGTCTCTTCAGAGCAAAACCCTGTGAATGCAGAGTGTATCCCCTGATTGATGCAATCCCATCTTGCCTCCTGAGGAAGTGCAAGATTGCTAATGTAATACATGCTTCTCACATCACTTTGGCTTTCTGGCTGCTGAACACTTCTTGATTGCCTAACTAAGGCACATTCAACCTCAGTGTTATATTTCAGCATTTCTTTACCCTTTAAAAGCATGATTTTGAGGCCAAGTCAGAATTTCACTCCACGCAGAGAAGATCTGTGCCTTGAAGCAAATTTGGGATTTGAAAAAGCATGACGCTGCTTGCAACTGAAGTTGTTGCGTGTGCTCAAGCTCAATACATCGTTAAGGCATTGCCGCTTTATCATTTTTTTACATTATTATTGTTGTTGTTCCAGGTGTTTACAGCTCTGTGCTTAGGAAGGCTCAGACCTATGCTTTGCCAGCAGCAGCAGTGCCAGGAGGCAGGCTGTTACATCCTGGAGTGATGCTGCTTGTGTTTGAAGATGCAAAGGACAAGCAGGGCTTGGGAGGGGGAAAGACTGCTTTAACCTCATATGCTCTTTCTTGCTTGAAAATTAGGCTTTCTTTAAAAACAAAAAACCTGACAGGATTATACTAAATCTGAAAGATCTATATGTGGTTTGTGGGTGAACACTATTGAATACTAGAGCAGCTAGCAGGTGTGTATGCACAGAGGCTATGAAGGTCCTGCACCTGATGCTTTTACTACTTCACTATCTGTAAGTGTGTCCTAGCCCACCTTAAATCTTGCCACCAAGGCAGTCCGTACAATATGCATTTCCCTCCTGTTACATGCTCATGTCTTCCTCAGGTCCATTCTGGATTTGCTGGTATGGCCATTCTTGCCTCTTCCCTTTGTATTCAAGTCAATGCAAAGACCAATATTCTGTGATGAGCAGGAGATTTTCGAACATCTGCTCATGCCAAATGGACTAGTAAATCATTTACATAATTTTATTCTAATGCCCCTCTAGGCCTCCTTGCTCCACAAAGTTGTGCAAATATTTGCTTGCTTAAACAAACATTGATGACATTTTAGTCTGACTAGAGTAACTTTTACTCCTCCTAACTTCATCTGTTGGCAACAAGATTGCTCTGTTCTTCTCAGTTTAACCTTTCCATTGCTACAGCTAGTGTTTATCTTACATCATGTGTTTCAGACCCCCTTCAGATCAGGAAAATACTATGTGTTCTCATATCCAAGATTATCTGTTCCTTATCCTTCATGGATTTGAAATCCAGAGGTTACCTTAGACTGGCTGCACATTACCTCATATTTGACTGGGGGTAAGACTGTGCGTGCAGCGAATGGAGTAACAACCTATTGTGTGTGAGCTCCTTGAAGGTAAATGAGAGGAAAACTATTTCAAATGCCTCGAAATGAAAGAAGGTAGACTACTTCACATTCATTGTAGATTAAGTGTGTACACAGAGACACTTACTGCAGAACAAGTGGCATATGTTATTTTGCTCCCAAATCCACAACCTGCAACACAATGTTTAAAGGGAAAAATGGTACTGAAGACATCTCTTAACTTTTGATGATTTTCTTAAATTTGAGAGTGGTTATAAATTAGTTAGGACATTAAATATGGCACAGGAAACACAAATCATATAATCCACGTACCAGAAAAATCCATCCTCATAGTCTGAAAGATATTTGAGAAGAGCTAGGCGAAAACAAGCTTTTTTTTTTTTCTTTAAAGTGCTATCATACACATGAAAATTCGGCAGTGTTTGTGTTAAGCTAGCAGCAGTTATTTTGTGTCAGACTGCCCAGTTTAAACTATGCTGGCTGTTACAGGAAGCTGAGAATTCAAAGTTTACATTGCCGTTCTGGGAGCCAGGAGGGGCTTGCTGCGGCAGAGGGGAGGGCAGGGGAAGATCGCCGTCTTTCTGAGGCAGCGCAGTTGCGTTCCAGGCAGTCTGATGCTAATTGCTGAATAATTTATTAGACAAATATACACATTTTTCCAGATTGTTCAAGGTCTTGTTTCATCGTTTGTGAAGCTTAATGGATACATTTGTATCAATAAAGGGAACTGTACCAATCTTTGTTTGCTATAGGAAGGAGAGCCTATTAACACATTTCAAAGCAAGGAGGGCTACAGCTTTATTAGTTTCTAGACAGCTTACTAATTGTTCACATGATACTAATAGAGTCCTTTTAAGCTTTCTCATTATCGAGTAACTTTTCCTTTACTTATCACACATCCGAGTCATGAACATGGTCTGAATTCCATTTGGCTGTGCTCACACCTGTGGCCTTCTGTGCTCTGCGCGGCAGTTGTGTGCCTCAGTCTGACAAGCAGAATTTTGGAGTGCACTGAAAATGGCAGATTTAGAGCCTACTGTTTTGTTTTGTTTTTTCCTTTCCTGTGTACATACTTGTACTTTCTCCAGATGGTAAAGCTTGAAACATGAACCCAGCATGTCCTGTATCTGCTCTGGAAATAATGTGTAAGGAGAAAATGGCTTTCACTGTTACAGAAGAAGATGGGTGTGCCTAAGCTGGGTTGTGCTTGAACTGAAAGCAACCAGTTTGAACTTTCACAAATATTTTTTAAAACCACTTCATAAGCCTTAATGTTTTCTTAAATACCCTGACCCTACATCTGATCCATTGTGCATTTCCACACGTATATATTGAGCAATATTGAACAGCTTACTATTCCCTTCATGAGTCTTTGGGTGTGTGTAGAATGTCACTTAAATGGATGGGTTGCAAATTAGACTAATAAGGAAATCAGGCCATTTTAGCAAACCATTTGGCCCCCAATCCTGTAAGCAAAGCCAGCTGGATCTCATGTTTTTCCTGAACTGTTTGTGAACTTTTGGGGCAACATGAAATGATGGAAAAAGATGTAAATTTACATCATGATCTGCAGTTCTGTCAGCGTTTTCAGAGGCAAACACAAATCATTTTAAATAAGACTGAAGTCACCATTGTATGTTAAAATGCTCACATAGTGAGATAACGTTCATGTCTTGTTTTGGCAAAGATGCTAAATTCTGTTTGTGCTGTAATTGCTTTTCCTTCTGTCATCTAACACACAGCTCGAGTGCATCTGTATGGGTGAGGAAGCAAATTTGTAGCTTAGGGTGAAAATGTTCATTGAAATAGCCATGCAGACTGCACCCTCCCTGTTCTCCGGAACAGCATATATATTCTCTGTACTTGGGTGACTGGAGTGGTCCCACTGTAAGGTGCTGAGAAGTAAAAAACATCATCACCACCCATTAGATCCTGTATAAAATGTTTTTACCTTACTGGTAGCCCAGACTAATAACCTTCACACTCTGATCCAGTGTCAGGCTCATTTTGCTAACCTAGCTTACTTGGAAGGTAACCTAAGTCAGCTAATAAAATGACTGCTTTAAAATTTAGTATAGGTTTGTCCTTTAGTGATGGGGGGACCCAGCTCCCTTTCCTCTTGTGATTAATAGGAGGGATTTTTCACTGATTTCAGCAGGAGGAGCCTTGCTCATGCTTTGAAGACTCTCTGCAAATGTCATTTTTCTTCCCAAGGTTTATTACTAAAAAAAGAAAAAAACTTTAAGTGTACACTTTATTGGCATAATAGAGATGGTGCAGAAAGCGGTCATCTAAGGGTGACCGGCTGCGTTTTCCGACGTGCTCGGGCCTCGGGAGCGCAGCGCTTCACGCTGGCCGGACTGGCCTGCAGCAAAGCGGCGGCCGCTGCCCAGAGCTGCCGGAGGAGCCGCCTCGATGGCCCCCGGGCCCGGCCTTCCCCAGGCGGCGCCTTCGCGCCCCTCGCAGCCTCGGGAGCCGCTACCCCGCCGGGCTCGGGGCGGCGGCGGCGGCTCCCCGCCCGCCCGGGGTGGGGTGGGGCCAGGCCCGTCCCGTCCCGTCCCGTCCCGTCCCGTCCCACGGGTGGGGCGGGCTGCGGCGGGGCCGGCTCCCTCCCTCCCTTCCTCCCGTCCCGCCTCAGTGCTCCTGCGGCTCTGGGCGGCGGCGGCGGCGGCGGCTCGGCGGACCCGCTAGCGGTGAGGGGGCGCCCCGCGGGCGGGCGGGCGGGCGGGGAAGGCGGCGGGGCGCGGGGCCGCCGCGGCGCTCACGGTCTCTCTCTTCGCAGACTTGGCCCCGGCGCGCGGAGGACCCGGAGATGGCGAAGGTGAGGCGGGCGGCGGCGCCGCGGGGTGGGGCGGCCGCCCGCTAACGGCCGCCCGCTAACGGCCGCGTTCTCCCCCACTGCTTCTTCTTCTTACTTCTTCGCTCTTGCCGGTTTCTGGCCTCCCTCAGATCGGCCCGTCCCCAGAGCTCGGGAGGCGCTGGGAGGAGGACGGGGAAAGCGGCTAGTCATGTGAGCTACACGTCAGGCATAACTTTTTTTCCGCCAGTTTCCACTAATTTGGCCAAGTTTTCAGTACCGTGTATTTATATTATGCCTGGGTGGAAGCTCTTTCCACTGGCGGAGGGAAGAGAAAAATTATTATTTTCTCCTCCTTCTCCTCTTCTGGTGTTCCTCCTCCTTTTCCGCTCGGCACAGGACAGCCGCGGTCGGTGGAGGCTTGCCCACGCAGCCCAGTGACACGTCTCAGGGCTGTGTAGTCCCTTCTGCTACTTTGCCGTATCTAATTGTTTTTTGTTGTTGTTGTTTTTTGTTTTTTTTTCCTGAAAATGTTGCCGTTACCACACTGTTTCACTTGTTATTTTTTCCTTTGCAATCCTTGTGTCACTGTTGCTACCTTGGAGCCTGAATGAAGCCGTGGAGAATTAGTCAAACCACACTGTTTCTACAGTTACAACAGATGTATTCACATTCTGCAAAGTAAAATAAAAGTTAAATTGCTTATTGCTCTTGTGCTGCTGTAGGAAATGAAAGCCCTCGGATTGTATGAGTGAGGCTAATTGCACAGTAACACTGTAGTAGTTTTTTATTTTAATTTGAAATAATAGTTGAATGATTTTTAGTTGAATACTTAGTTGAATGGTTTAATACTAGTGATGTTTTAATGTTGCTGAGAGTATTTACTCATATTCTATCTGAATTTAGTTTTTAAAGAAAGATGGGGTTCTTCATTTTAAAGAAAGGGCATTTTATTTTTAATAGTATTCTGCTAAATCCTTGCTAGGCTTTTTGAGGGATAGAAAAGGGGATTTCCTTTTAACTCAGCCTGGCTTGTTTAGGGTGTATCTCACTGGAAAATAGGGAACCTTACCCATGCCAGTGCAGGATATCTGGCCAGACTGATCTACCTGGACAACCTTTTATTGCCACGGTATATGTAATGTCACTTGTAGGTTTGAAGATAACTTCTGTCTTGTGAAAACATGGAAATCTCTGATTCACTTGTAATTTACTCCACATAGACACTGACTTTGATTTTTGATCTTTGTAAAAGAAATGTTTCATTCTTCCAAAGCATAAACCAGTTATTCTTGTATTCATGTGGCAGGATTTTCTATTGCCTGAGGTAACACTTGGGACTGAGTTGCTGACTGTGGTAAATTGCGGTGGGCTGAAGTAATTGGAACTATGGGGTCTTGTACCAGGTGGGTCTTGCCCTCCAGTTTCCTCCTTCGGAGGACTGCTTTCCACTGACTTCAGTAACCTTCTGCCTGTATGTGGCAGTGAAAGGCTGTAAGAGTGTTAAGGCTTTGTAGCCTGTAATTCATTCAAAAACAAACAAACGTGAGGAATAAGGTCTACTCCTCATGGCGAGTGTATTGCATGCTTTTGCATGCAGAGAGCTTTTATTTTCTGTTCTTAATTTTGTTGCACCATGAAGTAACACCACAAAATGAAAATACATATCAGTTAATTATGAAATGTTGAGTATTAATTGACGGTAGCTATTTATACAGGCAACTAAAGGTTCAGAGTTCAAAACAGCTGCGCAGAACAGCACCAAAAGTGCTGTGTGCCGAAGTCCAGTTAAGTCTAGATATGTCACTGAAGAATAAAACCTTTGAAAAAGGTAAGTTTTTCTTGGAGTCTCAGCCACTGAAGTAATTGCTCTTGCTCAGGAGTGGCAAGTTTTATTTATTTATTTATTTATTTTCCTCTCGAGGTGCTGAGGCATTTTGTCTATTGCACTGCCAGGAGAAAAAGATCCATTCATTTTGTGGGGAAGCTACGGCACACCATAATGCGCTGTGCAGACTGGTCTCTCCATGTCTGTGTTTACCAGTTTGTTTGGAGGAACACTGCTGCTCTAACAAGCTGCCTTTTCTCACACCTTTATCTGTAGTGGTCTTTGTTAGTGCAGAGGTGTGTATGTGACAAGATCTTCCTGCTTGATGAACTAGCTGCCTTGGAAATTCTACCCCGTAATCTTCGCTAGTTCAGAAATCTTGAAACAAAGCAGCAAGAGTATTTTCTGCTTGCAGGATGGTGGTCTTGCATGTTGTGGACTGGTCTATGTTGGTATGCTACTCTCACATTTTTCCCTGAAAGTGAAGTTGGGACCATTTTGTATGTCCATTTGTAAATATTGCTGGGAAATGGTTGCTTGTTGCCAGTGCAGGTGTGGCTGCTGTGCACTGTATCTGCAGTTCCTGTTATGCCAATTTGCACATGTGACTAGGAGCACAGGAGTAGTATCACTAACTCCATTTTTGCTTTAGAGAATTATTTCTGACATTCAAAAGTACACACGTTTTAGCAAGTGCAGAATTGGGTCCTGAGCAGTTCCACTGTCTTTGTTGGGATTATTTGCAAGGACAAATGCTTTGAGTGTTTTTGAAAATGTTCTGGTGTTGATTTCAAAGTTGCTGTTGCTTGATCTATTTCTTTCTCTCTCTCTCTCTCTTTCTCCTCCTCCTCCTCCTCCTCCTCCTCCCCCCCCTCAACCCCCCATTTTTGGTATCTCTATGGTGCAGTGACTCAGAGTTCAAAACAGATGTTGTGCAATTTTGTCTTTTGTTAGGAGTTTAAATCTAGTAGGGCAGATGTGAATATAGTCTGCTGACCAGAGCTTATTCTTTCCCTTTAAGTGAACTCTATGAAGCATTACTAAATTTGGAGAGATGTTTTATAGAAATGTCTTTAAAATAGTTTCACATACGCACCCACTCTGTGCCTGTATGCATCCATTCGCTATGTAATTTACGTTCTACTGGCTGTTGAAATTTTAGCAGAGATGTCATGAAGTAGATGTATATTTCTTGTATGATGTCAATTTTAAAGCACAGTTTGAACCAGGATCTCTGTCCTGTCATTAATGGCCACAAAGGCTTTCAATTTACTGGTGAGCACTATATTGTGCTTTATCTGCAAGATGGCTGTACTTATCTAAGAAATCTTAAGGGAATCATTCATTTATTCCAGCACGTGAGCTTCTGGGCTCTTCTCTGTGTTCTCAAAATAGCATACCTTTTCTGTTCATCGACCTACGTGCTGAAAAGCATTCTCCATTTCCATTCCCACTTCTCACTCCACCATTTTCCTGTGCTGTCTTGTAAACAGATGACCGATTTAAAAAAAATCTGATGTCAGATACCACTCTGTATTTTTGTATTCCTCTGTAACAGACACTGGGTTTTTCGGTAGTAGAGAGATGAGACCCAACTTCTCTTGCTGCAGCATGGTGAAAAGGTGTAGTTTTTCATGTACAGGAATCTGGCTGGTAAGGACTTGCTGTGAGTGGGTATGGAACAAGAGTGATTGGGAGTAAGTCTGAATCAGTCCAAATGTGGTCTTTTATTCCCTAATAATGAATGCTTTGTATTTAACAGGGCTAAACACAAGATCTTGTGGGTAGGAAATCTTTTTGTCTGCTTGGTAGGAAAAAGAAAAAGGAACCTAGTTAAGTGGCAATTGTTGATTTTACAGATAGTGCTGTTGCCAGGATATGTGGCCACATGACATCAAATTATGAAGCAATTTTGTCTATTGGGAGAAGCTGTCATAGCTTGGAGGTGCTGGTTAGAAAAAACACAGCTGATGAGACCGTATTTTCTTGTCCTTCTGCAAACGTGCCTACAAACTTCTGCCAAGGCAGAAGAAACAAAAAGAACAAACAAAACATTAATTTCATCATTTGGAGGGGCATGAGTTTTAAAGCTAGATCATCTCTTCCTTTGAAATCTCACGTTTTTTCTCCGCCTTTCCTCTTCATGTTAATTTTGTCTATCTAGTGGCTTCATTGGTCTCATTGTTGGTAGATCTCTGGAAGAAATGGAAGTTGCTGGTTATTTCTAGTGTATTGTCTCAAATAGCCTGTGCACTATACATGATTGTTTAACAACACGCAGTGTATTAGAGAGTGTGGAAAGAAAAGAGAATGTGGGTAGGTTTGGGGTGGTATAATCATCTGATATTCTTTCTATTGAGGTTGTGCCTGTTGTCATTGTCTTTATATTTTACTACTCACAGTGTACAGTGTTGCCCCTTAGTAAGGGATCATTCCAGATTACAAGTGGATTAATATCAAAGACTATTTATGTTTTCCGTTCCATTGATATGCTTTACTTACTTTTTCACATGCTCTGCTCTGAGTGAGAAACTTAATAACCAAAATAAAAATGTCCTATGAGGCAGTAGTGTTATTGTGTATCTATTTGCATAAATAACAAGGCACACTTTTAGAGATGTTAAAAATATCATTTATTTAACTCTATAAAAAAGTTATGAAGTTTGGAAACAAATGTTAGATAATTGTCTTTCAGTGCATTGATTTTTCACGTAGATAAGGATATCATAGCAGATGTGAAACTGTGATCTATCTGCAAGCATGAGTTTGTTTTGATAAAGTTGGAACTCAGTGTGGAAATTATAATTCTCTTATAAATGAGCGCCTGGCTTTTCTCAGAAATGCTGAAAATCAGAGTCACAGTTGTACAGATCTGTTTTTTTGTTAGAAAAATCTGCTTCAGAGGTCCTATTTCGGATTCTCTGTGCCTGAAAGTTGACTTCAGTGGACACAGTCAGCCTTTAAGTTTCTGAGCCAGGGTCTCTTCAGGTAGTGATGATGGTTTAGAACTGGCACTTGCCCTCTCTTTCTCTGGCCAATGGTGCTATGTGTGGGAAAGATAAGACAGCTCTTTCCTCCATGGACCAACTTTGTTATCACTGCAGAGCTTTCTACCACTGTCTGTTGGTCTTGCAAATGAGAAATTGGGACTAGAATAACTAGTAGTGGTGCTCCTGGTTTTTTTTAGATGGATTTGTGGTTATTAAACATGGGGTGTGTGACTGTACCCTCCCATGCCCTGTTGCTGGGTCACACTGCTCTAAAAAGCTAGAGGAGTAGGTTTGTCACATACAAGGTAGGGATGGCTTGACAACTTCCCAGTGCTGGGACAAGTCCTGTCAGCATTGCATCTGCCCAGGTGTGGCTTCCAAAGGTATTTTTAGACTGCAGCTTTGACTGCAACCCCCATAGCTGTATCCAAGCTTGCCTTATACTAACAATCACTGCTGGTGGCTATTTGCACTAGCATATATTGGCAAGGGCAGCATAGGTGGCTGGAGAGTCTGCCATTACAGCTGCACTGTTTGGGGGTACTCCCGTGACATGGATTTGCGCTTTCCTGGATGCCAGAGCTGCAGCAGTATAGCTGGTTTGCAGGTTACGTGCAGCTCAAATGCTGCACCAAATCCATTACTACTTCTGCGGTGGGACGGGTAGGGATTCTCCGATGGCCATAACATACAGGTGGCCTGAGAGGTGGCAGCGCTTCAGAGCAGTTTCTGGTTGGCGCTTGCCAGCTGTTTTCTCTCTATGCTCTTCTGGCTGACCTAGCCTACATGAGTACATTGGCTTGAAACAAAAGTACTGCGTGGCTGAAATTGCTAACCTGGCATCACAGAGGCCAGATGGCTGCGCTGCCTGTGAAATAATCTGCTGTCAGCCTCAGGAGGCATCTTGGCACTTCCTTCTGTGCTCTGCATCGTAAGTGGAAAGATGCCCTGGCTGTACTGATTGCTACCTCTGTACAGGAATGGCTACAAGAAATCTCCCCCACCCACCTGCCAGCTGTTAGAAAAACCTCCCTATTCCCAAACCCTAGCTGTTTTCCCTCTTGTGCTCAACATCAAATCTAAAGTAGCTTACAAATTACCTATATGTGTGTAGCACAGTAGGTTCTTGAACTGTCAGGTTTAAATAAAGACAAGTCTTCTGTAAGGGTGATGAATATCCTTTTGTGTTTGACCGGAAGAGAAACTCCCTGAAGAGTTATGTTCCATGGAAACCTAATGGAATTATTTTTGTGTTTGGATGGCTTGATCTTTTATCCTTATGTTTGAAAGGAAATTTCTTTTTAGCTGTAAACTGCTATGAGAAAGGTAGCTGAATTACATGAGTAAAAAGGTGCTTGTACCAAAACATACATGATGAAAAGTTGAAGCCCATTGTAAAGTTCAGTAGGTCTCATTTCCAGTGTGATGGGAAAAATCAAAGTATGACAGGGACTGAGAGCTCCAGTAAGTTTTTCTTGAGGAAAGGAAGTTCTTTCTCATTTCTGAGCATGTCATGGATCTTTGTGCAGTTTTTCCTAGCACACATGCTCTGTCCAATTAATTCCTCAAGTCACTCTAATAAATGATATTTCCTTAGCCACTTTCCTGCATTCAGGCTTCAATGTTGTAACTACCAATCCTGCAAACTATCTTCGTGTAAAAGACCTGAACTTAGCAGGTCCACTGCTGAATGAAACCGTAGTAGTACCTTTCTAGTGAGAGCTATGTTTGCATACCCAGAGAGCTATTTAGACAGACGTTTGCAAGAAAAATACTAGTATCTTTTGGATCTTGGGTTCAAATTCTAGTCTGAGCTGACTTACAGAGAGCTGAAAAGTGCTGATATCTTCTATCTCATGGCTTTGCTCCTTCTCCCACCCCCTTTTTTCCCCCTAGTACACAAGAGGCACCGTGAAGGCCTTCTCTCCTTTTGATGCCAGAGCTGATGCAGAAGCCCTTCGTAAGGCCATGAAGGGAATGGGTAAGAATAATTTAATTTATGAAAGGGAAAGGGCTCTCACTCTTGCATTAGCTGCCTTTGAAAACATCCTGTCTGAACTCATTTTTTATATTAGCAAATGAGGATAGGGCGTGTGTCTACATGCTGTGGAATGACAACCCCAGGACTGCAGGATCTAGGCATGTCCTAGTTCTGACTCTGCTGTTCTTAAGAGTGTTTATTTTGGGGTTAGCACAGGGAAAAAAGAAGGTGGTTTGCATGTTCCCAGTTCAAAAATTAATACTCCACAAGCTTGTCTGCATAAGAGGATTTACTGCACAGTAAGTTAGACTCTGAATTTACAAGGCAAAACAGTAGAGAATTATGACAATATAGCTAGATGGTCTGTGCTTGGAAAATGTGTGACAGCCACCTTTAGTCTGGAAGTGGGTAAGCTGTGTTACAGTTACTGTTCACAAAGAATACAAACACCCAGAGTGAATGTAGGCTAACAAGTGGTCTGTAAAACTCACACAGTAGCTTTCTGACCCAAAACTTCCCTGTATGAACAGATAACTTGCAAGAAAAGCTGCAAGAAAACAGGGTGCAGGGAGGAAATGCAATACACCTCAGCCCATTGACGAATTAAGTAGGGCTAGTAAGATGTTGTGCTGTGAGGACTACTTTGCAAACTAGTATACATAAAATGAGGATAGCTCCGTATTTCCATACTCTGGGGTATTTAGGGTCACTAGACTGAGTTTTGCTGGGAGGAGGCAGAGTATTTATTCTAAAATAAATCCCTTGGAGAGTCTGAAAGCAAGGCTCCTTTATAGAAATACAGATTGTGACTAAATGTTATGCCTGATGCCTGGGGTGCGGGAAGCAGTGTCTGGAACAGGGTACTGACTGAGAACAGTGCGTGGGTCCTCCAGCTGTAGTTTTGCTACGGCAGAATACCACACTTTGCAGCACAGCTTGAGGTGTCGTTACACTTGTTACTTAAATGCTGGTGTTTTTTGTCAATGAATTGCTATTTTTAAAGCATCTTTCTTTGCCATCTGAGTTTGTGCCGCAGTTGTTTGTTTTTAGAAAATGTTTTTAATGGATTGGTTTCCTTCTTTCTAATTCAGGGACTGATGAAGAAACTATTCTGAAGATCCTTACCAGCAGAAACAACAGTCAGCGCCAAGAAATTGCATCTGCCTTTAAAACCTTATTTGGCAGGGTGAGAAGAAAAATTACTTTAAAAATGAGCTGAATATGGCCTATGATGATTACTTAAAACTGTGAGGCACATACACCTGTAAAAGATTCCTTTGAAGAAAATCTAGTTTTGCCACTATCTTTCCCTCCCACCCTTAATAATTCTTAATTGCTGGCTAGGTTAGAATATTCCGTTTAGATTATCACAATGATGTGTTGTGACTTTCTTTTTCTATATGTCATTCCAGTAAGTGTCTTAGATTTATTTTTGTGCAAAACCTCCTATAGTTTCCTGTTACCATGCTTCTAGTACTGACATCATCCTCAGTATGGAAGGAATTATCCAATATTTTGATGCCACAAATTGGTTTTGGTCTGCAGGGTAAAGTGATAGTGAGAAAAGGATTTTCTAGTGCTTTGATTTCTGTCAGTTTTTCTAGCTATCCAATGTAGGAGAGAATGAAGCCAAGCATATTGGTAGATAAAGCCATAAGGTAGCTTAAAGCAAAGAGGATTTGCTGCTCTCTTTGAGCATTGCTGGATCCTTTAACATCTTGGCTGGCTAACCTTTGTTTCAATGGCACATGCAGCTAGCAATTAGGGTTTAAAGAATTTCTATATATACATAAACAAACAAAAAAACCCACCCCAGATGAACCCTCTGTCCCAATTAGCATTAGTTACCAAACAAATCCAAAAGGCTGTGATTGGTAGCAGCCATTCCAACCCCCTTTCCTTTCTGACAAATTGTGATATTTGCTTATATGAGCTGTGAAGCTGTTTGTATATTGTTTCTGTTTTAAGCCTATCATTCTGCCTTTCTGAAGATGATGGGTTTTGTTAGCCTGCAGACCAAAATATGTCTCAGGTTTACCAAATGGCCATATATACTCTTCTTTTTCCTCCTTTGCCTTTTGGCTACATTTATTTCTGTGTAGGTGCCGGTTAAAATGAAAACCAGCCCTGTTGCTTGCGCTTCTTGATGTGTCTCCAGAGTGTTCTGGCTTGCAGACGTGCATGACATCCATTTGAAACGTTTAATCCTTGTTCGTTACAGTACTGTGTGTGTTCTGCATTAGGATCTTGTGGATGACCTGAAATCAGAACTTACTGGCAAATTTGAAACCTTGATGGTATCTTTGATGAGACCAGCATACATTTTTGATGCTCATGCACTGAAGCATGCCATCAAGGTAAGAGGACCAAGGGAAGGGCATGAATATATTATATGAAATGTTTGTTGCTCTTGTTTTGTTTTATATAAGTCTAAATTTTCTGTTGGTTCTATTAGCATTCAATAGAAGTCTTCTCTTTTTATAATTAGGAATGTTATGCTAACATGCTTGCTAATATGTTTAATGCCATGGTTTTGCTTAGTTTCTTATTCACCGTAATAACTCATTAGCAGTATATTAGAAATCTAGTCTGTGTAATGTTTTATGTGAAATTATTTTAATGAGAAACTATATAATTTTAAGAGAACGGTGTCACTGTAGGCGTTCATTAAAATTTTCGTAGCATGGGACTTATTCCTTCTGATTTAGGTATTATGAGTTGGTGTGTGTGTGTGTTATTAAATCCTTCTTGCTGCTAAAGTGCAGTGCTAAAGTTCAGTATACACTAGATGTTTCGCTGTAAGCAACACAAGATTTATAGCTATACAGCTGTCTGCATGGGCTGCAAATTAGTTCAACACATTTCATTAAAGTATGATGGGTTTTGGCTGTCTCTTGTTGACTATTATTTAAGCCAGAGAGCTTTTTATACCTGATAAAGTACAGTCCAACTTCAAAATTGATGGGCTAGCATGCTTGTGTAAACTCATGTCCAGGACCAAAATTATAAATGTTTTTTATTTTTTTGAATACATTTTAAAAGCTGCCTCCAGTTATACAAAGGGAAGAATTGATAACCCTGTCAGTGTTACCTTTCTAACATTTCTCTCTTTAGCTGAATGCATTTGGTGTCTTTTGGGGAAGGACAGGTAAACAGACAATTTATGATCTATATGTTTAGATGTCTTATTCAGTGTGTTTTCTTCCATATGTTCCTTCCTACTTTTTCCTCTGTCCCATATGTCTGATATCGTCACCCTGTGGAAATTCAGGAAGTGGATGTCCCTGAATTGTTTGCAGAACCTGTTGATTGATGTAGGGGACATTGAACTTGACACAGTGTCAGCTAGTGCTTGGTTGGGTGACACCGGTGCGTAAGGTCCCAACATCCTTGATGACGACCTGGTTAATATGTAGGCTTTAGTTAACTGTGCAGACTAGTGCTCCTGAACCCATGACCCAGCAAATAGTATGTCAGACAACGGAATCTTTGAATCCTGGAATTTTCTGTAATGTCTCTGGTTAGTGGGGGAAGGGGAGATAGCACCTTACAAAGAAACAAGTAAAAGCTGTCTTGACTAAAAGGAACAAAAAAATCCCCAAACTCCTTTTGTTGATTTAAGAGCTGAAGACTGACAGGGAAATGACGGAACAGACACGTATTGGAGGAAAAATAGAGATAGTGAAACAAGAGTGTTTTTGTTACCCTCACTTGAAATAAACAGTATTACACACGTGATCATAGAATTTCAGAGAATGTATCTGTGCAGGAAAAGATGTTGATGCTAGCTGCAGTTCAGGTAAGGTGGGTAGCAACAGTAAAGAAGTCCTGATAGCACAGATTTCAGCACAAGGTAGCAATCTGGCTAAGAGCATGAAGTCTGTGTTGAAGCTTGTGCTATCTGTTTTCACAACTGCTGCTACTTAGGCTCCCTAGATTATAACTAATGTAACTGTGCCTGCCTTGTTCACCAGGCACGTTCATGAAACAATCTGTATTTTGTAAAGGATTGCATGTAATCTGGTAGGGTGGTTGTTTTTGGGTTTTTTTTGATATCTTTGCAGAGAATTAGCATACAGATTTTCTTTATAGGAAGAATTTTAAATAACACATCGCAGCAAAATATACACAGTATTGTAACTGAGTGTTGCTTTTTTTGAAAAGACTCCTTTTGAAGTGTAAACAAAGTGTAAGCAAATACTTATTCTTATAGGTAAAGTAGATTCTGACATGTGAAAACAAGAGATTGCCTTGGCTTTTGTAAATTTTATGCTTGCAAAACTGAAAAGTGTCTGTTGTGCCTTCTTGTAATTAACAACTTAAACTATCTGGGTGCCCGGATTAGCAATTCTATTGTAAAAAGTCTGTGTTTGCAGTGTGAGAGAGGTTGGATGTAAACATAATAGAGTTCATATAAGGGTAAGGATCATTCCTGGGTGGCTCTATGTTTTTGTGTATACTAGACAATGAAAGACAGCATATGAACTAGAGCTAAGATGGAAACTGTCATTTTATACATTTGGTCTCCTTGATGTTACTGACTGTGATATTGAAGAACTGAGGCATACCGGGTGTGCTTGAACATGGAAGGTCGCATCTGAAGTCAATGGTAGTGAGCCTTAATTAAATGTGGGTTTGGTTTTGAAAGCAATCAATACAGAACTGAAAGAAAAATGTTATTTCCAGTGCTCCCAAAATATAACAGGTAAGAAGAGAACAATTTTTCGCTTGTGATTGTCTAAGGGAATGCTCGTCGTCTTTTTGTTATTCTATCAACGAATTTACGCTTGCCCCCCTCTAGGGAGCAGGAACCAATGAGAAAGTGCTGACTGAAATTCTTGCCTCCAGAACCCCTGAGGAACTGCGGAATATAAAACAGGTTTATCTGCAAGGTAAAGTTCAGTAAAAAATAAACATCTAGGTTCTTCTTCCAATTCTCTCAATATAGTTTTAATGTTTGTTTCAGATAAGGCCTATCTGTGAACTGAGGGGTGTTTCCAACAACTGGGATTTTGTTTTGCTGGGTTGAGAAACTTCATACTGTAAGAAGCTAGGGTTTGGATTGTAAACCGAAATCCTTCTTGTTTTGCAACTCTGGGATGCAGAATTTGGTGTTTTGTGATTTATAGTTAGAATTCCTTCAAATATATTTTTCTTCCACACGTTATTTTCATCTCTTTAACAAAAAGGGGATTTTTAGTAATTGGAAACTGACACCACATAAAGAAATGGAAGCAATTTTTTTGCTTCCTGCTGAGCACTCTGTTCAAATGCATTTGTGCTAAAGCAAGTACAACTTTTGGTTTGGTTGGCATGTTTCTAGATTTGAGGTGGACCACAGAAATATCCACAGGAGTATAGGCTTTCCCTTTGTGATTGTGTGGGTGGTTTTTTTTTTCGTTTGGTTGTGTTTTTTTTAAGCCAGTGTTTAATTCAGCACATTTCTTTTGTATCTATCCAGCTTTCTGTCACACAAGAAATTCTCATGTCTGAATAAGGTTCAAGACAAAACTTAGGGTCCCCAAGGACAAAGCTTGTTGATGCTATTAAGTTTTGCAAGCAAAATGAGACTTTTCTGGGCTCCCACTCACTGGGCTGCTGTATTTCAGCATAACAGCAGATTTGTGTGCTCTTTAGCTCCTTTAGGAGCTGAACCTGTTTGTGGCACTCTGTATTTTATAATATTTTGAGTAATCAGCTCCTGATATGAGCTTTGAGATGCTATCTTTTTGCCACTGTTTTACAATAATGTTAGGTTATAAGTGAGGGTAGAGTATGTCTTTGGGTTATTAAAGCTATTTCTGGTAAGTGATTCCACATGCTGTGAGTCAAATAACCTCTTTGCTTTTCCTTTTTTTTCTCATAAAAGTACTGAGGAAGTGGGTAAGGTGGTGAACAGGTATTGCTCTTTTGCAGAATATGAGGCCAACTTGGAGGATAAGATCACAGGAGAAACATCAGGCCATTTTCAGAGACTGCTGGTGGTCCTGCTGCAGGTCAGTATCTATATGCGTGTGTGTAGGGTAGACACTGAAATGCTGGGCTGCAGAACTCTGCCACTGCTGTGGTGGACAACAGACTAACTGAAATTATATATACTCCTGCTCACTATTTCATTTCTGCTTTCATGTCTGACATTTCTTACTTACTGGCTTGTGATTCTAGACAGCCTTGGTGACAGGCAGGGTTGGTTCTGAAACTGAGTAACTCCCACTAAGCTGACAGGGTCAGTCTGGAGCTCTGTTACAGGCCACTTCCACAGCCCTGGCCTGAGAAACTTCTGTGATGCACGTAGGTATAGCAGGGGGCCTGATGGTTTTGAAGGTAGTGGGAGAACAAAACATTTATTTCATTATGCTGCATGCAAGCAGAAGGGAAAAATAAGTTTTGTTTCAGAGAAGATACATTACGGATTGACTTCTCACAGTAACTCTTACAGGCTAAACATAACAGATTAGTTGTTTTTTGATTCAACTATCAGTGTAATAACTTCTACAAATTCTCTTTAGGCAAACAGAGATCCTGATGGCAGAGTTGATGAAGGTCTTGTTGAGCAGGATGCTCAGGTGGGTGAATGATTTTTTTCCTAGAGCATTTCATTGTCTTGCAAAGAGAGTACATGGATGGAGCCCAAAATGTGAGAGAGAAGTTCTTGAGGTTCCCTTTTTTCTAAATACACTTTGCTGCATTTTTATACATTCTGGATGAGCGAAGTGGCCAAAGCTGAAACATTGGGGTCATTTTGGGCACTTTCACATTTCAGTGCAAACCATGTCCTGTTTTGCTTATTACTTCATGAGGTGCCTGAATGATACAGTGACTAGGTCAATAGAAGAGTTATGGATGGTGAGACATGATGCTCAGAGACCCACTGCTGGACAACTCAGAGATGTTAAGAGTTCCTTCCTTAATATCTGACTTCGGCTTCTTTCTAATTCCAAGACTTACATAGCATGCATCATATAATAGCTAGAGGAATATTAACACTATTCCATGAGGGATGCCTCCAGAGATGGTGAAATACTAAAAAGAGAAAATATTCCAAATACTTTGCTTTACTGTAACTACACGACAGTCCCAGAATTGCCACCAAAGAATTTCTAGGAACCTGCCTATTGCCCCTGCTGAATATTTTCCATGGATTTGTCACTGATCATTAAACTTGTGTTCCAGACAGGAAAAAGAATACCAGCAGTACGCTGGTGGTATCCTTGATCCAGTCTTTTGTTAGATTGTATTGGCTTTGTTGTTAGTTGTAGTAATGGTCAGTATTTCAGCAATTTGATTACAGAGCTTGTTTAATGAATGTTTCCTCTCAGCTATTTTGGATAGCTTTGAGCTAGACATTTTCACTCATAGATTGTCAACTGAGATGAAAGATAATATATGAATTGCTCAAAAAAGGTGAGACGGGGGAAAAGCAGAATACCAAATCAATAAAACATTCTATTGACAGCAGTGCAAGTTGGAGAGAGATATTGGCAAAACATATTTTATCAGTGCAGGCCTATCCTTTGTTATGTAAATCCAGAAAGCATCATTCTCCTGCTATTAAATATAAAAATTTCAGCGCTTGAAAACCAGAGACTTGAAATTAGTGAAGCAAATGTTCGATCACTAACTAGATTCTCTCATGAAACTGCCAGGCTTGGTTTTGGCTGGGTTTACATAGTTGAAGAAAGCTGTTGACCACAGGCCTTAGTAGACAGATTTCTCTTGGCCTCTTTAATAGATATTAAACTGCATCTAAATTTAGGAGGCACCATACCTATGTGCACAAAAAGTCCTGATTTTCTAAATGATCTCTGTGGTTTGTGTGCAATTGGCTTAAGCTGGGACCCATACAGAGACGTGTTCTGTCATGTTTCTCTTAAATGGTGTCTTTACATTCAACATCTAACATAGCTGGAACAAATTCAGATAATTGTGTAATTATTGCCAACTACAGATGGTCAGAACTGAGGTACGTGACAGTGCAAATATAAGATCATATTTTTGGCTTCCAAATGTTTGTATCTTGATTGATATGATAATCTGGGAAGGGTATTACACCTTAGAGAGCAACCTTTTTATTTAGTGGTGATTATTTATTTATTTATTTATTTATTTTTGCCTGTGATCACTAAACATACATTAATTCAAAGTAGTTGGGGAAAAGGCAGCTGAGACAGTACAAATATGCAGAGAAGTTGTAAGGTTTTTCTGAGAATACTTGAAGGAGAAAGTTTAACTTTTTGAAAGAGATTTTGTGAATATCACTTTTTAAAAATTATGCAATTGAGGTATCTTTTAAGTACTGCACAGTGGCAAGGCATGTGAAAATTTAATGCAGCTAATAAGTCTCAGCTATTTTTACAGTTATGAACTGTTGTTTCTGGTAACAGTAAGATCAATGTGAATGGCACCTAGCTTATCATCTGTTTCTAGCTTCTTTGTAAGTAAATACATATCCCTGGTTGTAAAACTCTTTACTTGGACAGATTTATCAGATATTTGAACTATCATTCAACAGAATACATTTTATGAAAGCTACTAGACCACATTGGTGGTTTAGTTTAGATGAAGAACTTGTTCATTTGTACATCATGGTGGGAGAATGCATGGAGATCTCCTACTTGCCATTAAGAAAACATTTCAAGTAACGTGTGAGATCAGGCTTGACGAGCATGCTTCAAATCTAAGATATTATCTCTAGAACATTTGTAACAGTGCTTTACTCCAGAGGAATTGAAGGAAGGGAAATATAACTAGCTGTATAAAATCTGGCCCAAACCTAGATGTTAATGACTGTTAGAACTTGCATAAAGTGCCATTCAAAACTCCCAGTATCACCAAAGAAATGTATTCCAGGAGTTTCTAAACGCTGTAGTGGGACTTCACGTTTGCTACTGAATGGAGAGTGCTAGCATTCAGTCAAAGAACGTAGCAGATTTTTTTTTGGAAATATCCCTGCAATGACTAAATAGAGGGCCTTTTTCCAGTCTGTTGTGCTTTGTACCATTAGTTAAAAAGAGCCAGCAGTGGTTATACCAAAAGCATTTTGAATAGGATTGTGGGATAAACATGAATAGGAAATTCAAAACATTGCATTCAGTTTTCAACAATATGGATAGACAAACGGTCGACAACATTGCTGTGCCGCAGATTTGGTTGGGTGGGTTTTTCCAGAAAATATTTGATTGTCTGAATACAGATTCTAACCTGTTTGCCTCTCCTCTGCTCACTGAGGAGGGAGGAAAAAAAGCTGTATACTACAAAAAAAAGCTATATACTACAATATATACAAATATTTCTCCTTGTGACGTGTTTAGCACGCAATATGGAAAAAGGCTTCTGAGTTTCAGGAAAAGGAGCTCATTTCATTTTCTGATTTTTCGATTGCTTATCCCAATTTTGGAAAGTGTTTCATTTTCCTAAAGGCTGCTCTTGGCCAAATAGCTGTTTACATTGAAGAAGGACTTGCCTAAGGAGCAGTGAATGTGCTCTAAAATGATTAAAATTTGTTATCAATCTGGTTTCCTATGGCTAAGAATTGAACAGTCTAAAATCTTCTTTCTGAGAGCATCTAAATCTATCTGACCCTCCTTTTTGGAAAACTTTCTCCTTGGCCAGCTCAGCATGGTTCTCCCATTGACATGAGTCATCATGTAATAAAGTTTTGCCTGTCTGATTTTAAAGAGAGAGGAAAAAAAAAAAAAAGAGCAGTATTAGAAATGAAGTTTATCTCCTGTTTTATCACAGTTTCAGAAGGCTTCAGACTTATGAAAAGGACTTTGTGCACAGCAAATCTTAGGGCCTTAGGCAGTATTATTCATGTAAATGCTTTCACAGTCGATTTCAGAATATATCATTTCCTTTCTAAAGTCAGTTCTGTATTTTGAAATTTTATTCCTTTTTTTTTTTTCCTTCTAAGACTGAAACAAATGGAGCTTTTCAACAGGGTGTGTGGACACATAACAAATACTGTAGTTTTAATCTTTGGAATTTACAACAGGTCTTGTTCAGGGCTGGGGAGCTGAAATGGGGAACAGATGAAGAAAAGTTCATCACCATCTTGGGAACCCGAAGTGTTTCCCATTTAAGGAGGGGTAGGTAAATATGGTTCAAGTATGACTGAATTACAGCCTAAAATCTCAGTGCTGCTCAGCTGGTAGTAGAAACAGTAGAAAAGCTGTTTCTTCTACTGCATTTGTCAAGCCCAGCAACCTTTATTCACCTCTTCCCTCTGCCTAATAAATTTAGTTTTGTTTCCTATAATTTATTTCCCCAAAGCAAGAAGCAGTGCCAATCTGCTGTTTGAAGCAGTGGTGCAATAGATCTGAGGGACAGCTGGAGTGCATCTTTTTGGATGCTTGTTTATTTTTTTCCCTTTTGAAAGAGGTCATGGCCAAAGAAGTGATGCTGATAGTCTGTTAAGAATCACCATCATCTGATGGAGATCCAGCCCTGAAAAGAGCAACTCTTTTACAGGTGCATATTTTATTAGGTGTTAATAAAGAGACAATAGATTCCTCCCTGCCCCCCCCCCCCAACTTGTTTATAAGTCTTTTTTACCAAGCTCTTTAGGCAGTTGGAAATAGTGACCAGAAAGTTTTGCTTTGGTTCTCCAGTCTTTCTGTTTTTCCTTTATCTTTGGACTCATTGAATTTTCAAAGTAAATTTGGTTTGTGATTTTTATTGTTTAATTTTTGCATTAAAGTAATCCTAAAGCTTGTTTTGATGCATCCAATATTTACTTAGCACTACAGAAATGCAAGATTTCACAGAGGAGTTGTTAACAGTAGAAAATCCAAGTCTTATGGATACTCATGAACACAGAACTTGAATAGACTGCCAGTAGGACAGTTTGTTTGCACAAAGTTAGTTGGATGTAGTAGCCCAGTGTGGGAAGAGCTTTGTGTGCAAGTGAGGTGGCTGATCCTGTTAGATAGTGTCAACATCGTTCTTGTGTTCCATAAACTGCTGGTGCCAACTGAAATTCAGGCCAGTGATAGCTGCTCCCTGGGAAAAATGCTTGTCATTTCCTACAACTTCCCCTTCTCCCCCTTCTCTCTCCTTCCCACAGCCTCTCATTGAATATGTTGTAGAGTAGCAACCTGGTAGGAAATAGATATTTAAAATAGGGCAGAGGGAAGAATGAGTGGAAAATAGCATTTGAACAGTGGATAATGAGGTGCAGATGGAATTAACCTGTACTGAGGAGGATGCCAGGAGGAATATCAGCTATACATGTGACTGCACACTTTCTTGTTTTCCAGTGTTCGACAAATACATGACTATTTCTGGCTTTCAAATTGAAGAAACTATTGACCGTGAAACCTCTGGTGATTTGGAGAAGCTGCTTCTAGCAGTTGGTAATCAACAGTATTA
This sequence comes from Apteryx mantelli, assembly GCF_036417845.1. Taxonomy (NCBI): domain Eukaryota; kingdom Metazoa; phylum Chordata; class Aves; order Apterygiformes; family Apterygidae; genus Apteryx; species Apteryx mantelli. Next base: position 25,460,622 of record NC_089982.1, on the reverse strand, counting down.
ATAGATCTAAGACTGGCCTTCTTTCATTTACTCCCCAGCCCCCTTAAACTGCAGCTGGATAAGAAGTGGCTTGAAGACATGCCTCCTTCTCAAGTCATTCACCTGGGATCTATTTTTGTGTTTAGAAAATAAGCCTTTACTCTTCCTTTAATAGATACATGGGGGAGGGGAGGTGAACTCCATGCTTTTCAGCCATGTGCACCTGCACTAGGAAGTGAAGCAAAATTCTGCCTTTGTTTGTATTCCTGGCAGCTCACTTACTACAGTGTCACAGTGGGTTTGTAACCAGTGGTAGAATTTGGCTCGCAAGGTTTATTTTCTTTTAGAAATACATGGTGCATTTTAAATCCTAGAACCTAAAGAGTTGTAGCAGAACAAGGGATTAGTTAACTGTAAACTTAATTGTTCAAACTGGAGGCAGTGGTCCAGAAAAACACACAGCTACCTTGTCTTGCCAGAAAAAGATTGTCTTGCATTGAATAGCAATCATTAATTTATTTTTTGTCTTTTTAGTGAAATGCATTCGCAGCGTTCCTGCCTATTTTGCCGAGACTCTATATTATTCCATGAAGGTAAATATATGGTTTCTATACATCACTTTTCCTCTCCTCCAGCTACAGTTCCTCTCCCTTTCACCTGTTCGTCATTTCTTCGCATTTACTGCAAATAGCAACAGGATACTGTATCGTAAAGCATATGCAAAAGGTTTGGGGGATTGTAGATCTGGGACAGGCTACAAAGAGTTCAAAAGCTTTTCTTCGAGTTCACTGTAAGTTTGTCAGACCCTAAATGTTTCATAGGAAACATTGGTTTGAACAGCTGTTTTTGGACTTGATCTTGTGATGCTGGAAAACTTCTGGCTAGATCCACGGAGCACATTCAGCTGAATAAAGGCTACAGTATCTTTATGTGGATATACTTAGAAATAGTAGCTATATTTAGAAAGTAAAGATGACCAAAAGCTAAACTGCAGATTGTTCTATGGATCTTTCTTTTGGAGATGAGTATTTACAGACTAAAGTTGGAGTTAGATTTAAAACACATTTTAAGGACTATTCATCCCATTTTGAGAAGCAAAGGAAACTTGTCAGAGAAAAAAGAAAAACTTAAACAATTTACAGTGAAGATTTATAGTTGAAGACTCCATAGGGGGACCTCATGGGAACCTTGTCAGCTACACAGCCGTTTCTCTGATGGCTTTGCCTTCTCTTGGATGGGAAGAAATAAGAATGCAAACTGTATTTGTAACTCACATTGGCTAATATTAATTCAAATCCTAGGAAAGATGACGTAGTCTTCTGTTTTCATGCAAGTTCTCAGATTCCCTGAAGACTTCCCCCCTCCACTGCTTGCTGAAAAGCACTGAAATACTTGTCACCAGATGGCTGTGTTGATGAGGTGTCAGCATGAGAATTAATGGAAAGAGGTGAAATAATAGCTTAATTTTTTTTAAAAGCTGCTCTACTGCTTTATAGACATCAAAGTAAAATAAGGTTCAGATGGAAAATATAAAATACTGTATCAGTATGCTGAGCTGTATGAGGAGCAATTACTTTTTTTAAGAATGCAATAGAAAACCTTTCCCTATGGGTTTAGGAGTCTCTTAGATGTCTATTATGAGGGGTCTACTTTCTCTATTAGTCTATTGGTGAAATCCAATTTTTTTTTCTAATAACAATCATTAAGAACTTTACATAAGAAAGCTCTCCATCATTTAAAACTTCAGCAGAATTTGGCTTTTACCAGCATTTAATGTCAAATTCTACTCAGAAACCACTATACTCTTGGCATAATTTCTGAGCAGCTTTAGGGCATTTTTTAGATGTAATCCAAGAATATTACACCCATTCTAAGAGTTGAGTGACCCTGGAGATCAGGGAGGGCTCTGCTAAGTCCTTCCTTGAGGTGCATTAGCAGAACAGCATGTGGAAATTTGTATTGCTTCAGCTTGCCTGGAGTCTGACTTGTCTGAGCAGGAGGGGTCGGGATGTTAGTCTGGCATCGCTTCCCATACAAAAAATCAAACTTCTAAAGCAATAAAGTCAAACAGAATAATGGAGCATATTTGCATGGTTGGAAAAGGCTTATTATGAAGCTCACCTCCATAATAAATGGGCAGATAATTTGTGGAATGGTTTGCTCTGCCTATGTCTGACTGTACAGTAAGTTACATGCTTTCCATTAGTCATTGTTAGGATTTATATACCCACTTCCAGAAGCCACTGTGGTTCATTGAAAGGGTGATTTACATGTGATTCTGATTGTGGTGATCAGATATGCTACTGTATCATCTTGGAACTAGATTATTTAGAATTTATCTGCGCATTCACAGTTGAAGCCTATGAAGATGAAACATATGAAGTAAGAGGTGTAATGATATGCCACTTCATAGGAGTCCAGGGCTTAGAGCACTTTGCATGGTCAGCCCTCTGTTCTCCACATTGTGGTGTGAATGTGTTATGATACTGTCTAAAATAGTCTCTGTTTTGGAGTAGAAATGTCATGCAGGAGTGTTTTGAGGTGTCATCTGCTTTCTTCTTGCACCCTGATTGTATGTATTTGCTGTTTCGCTACAGCATCTGTCCAGAACAAACTCATATTGTAATATTATTTAACCTTTTGTCTTTAGGGGGCTGGCACTGATGATGATACTCTGATCAGAGTCATGGTTTCAAGGAGTGAAATTGATCTGCTGGATATTAGACAAGAAATGAGAAAGAATTTTGCAAAATCATTGCATCAGATGATTCAGGTAAGATTGCTGCTCTGTTCTCAGAGGAAGTAAAGGTAACTGGGATATGTTTTCCACTGCTGTTTATTGAAAGAAGTTTATGCGGGGTGGGGCGGGGAGCAGATGTGTTTAGAGCTGGTCGACACAGTGTAGTCAGAGCACTGTTGGGCTGCAGTAACTTAATGTAATTGAAGTGGGAGACATTTCCTTTGAAAAGCTGAAGATTTCTTTCCAGTGCTCTCTAGGAGAGCAAATGCAATCATATGAAATCATTATTACTCATGTTTTTCCATTTTTGGCTTCTTCATTTCTTTTTTTCTTGCCTGCTTTCCTTCTAATTTTCAGTGCTTTGGAGAGGGTGCTGGTGCCAGAGGAAATAGCTTTGGGGTTGGGAGTTTATATTGTCATGAGGCTGTAGCTTCAACCTCAGATTGTTATGTGGAACTTTTCCTGCCATTTCAAAAGGCGAAAAAAAAATCACTGCAGAATCATTATCTGATTCCTAATCTCCTCTGAGTGGATGGGAAGGAGCAGGAAGGGAAAGAGCCAGCAGGAAATCCAGAGCCAGCTGTCACAGGATTGTAATATATTTGCTGTAAAGTTGAAGCCAAAATACTTTTTCCCTAGGAATTTTTTCAGGGATTTCATTTTTCTTATTTTTGTGAGGTTTTGTAGCACTGCTCTTACCCTGTTCTGTTCTTATTCCTTACTTGATGCTCTCAATTCTTCTGCACTGCATTGCTTTTAACAGTCAGTCAGGCCCAGACAGCAGTGCACTGCAGTTTGTGGCAGAGGTTCCCGTTAAGTCTAGGGAGCAGGGTGGGGCCCTGTCGAAGTGATAGTAGATGTACTTTGCACATTTAATGGCTGCTGCTTTTGCTGCTGCTTTGTTTGGTCTCTCACTTGCAGATGAATGCTTTCTAATATGCAATAGGTAGCACAGTTCTAGTAAAGTGAGTTTAAAGCTTTCAGAAGCTTTCTGAAAGTGTTTCTGAAAGTCTGTCTGTGTAAATATAACTCTTAATGTAAGAGGCAGAGAATTTCCTTGCGTCATTCCTGAGTGGAGAGTCATCCAAGTGGATTTCCTGTGGGCGGGACACATGTGTAATCTGTTGGAGTCCTCCCTGGCTGCTGCTTTTCTTTGCATTTCTGTGGTTGTGACTCATGGTGATTGGTCTGTTATATTAACAGAAAGATACGTCTGGGGACTACAGCAAAGCACTCCTGCTCCTCTGTGGTGGAGATGATGAGTAATGCTGGCAGTGACACGAAGGATTTGTTGTACTCTAATTTTGCAGTCCTTTAGTTAGCATGTCTAGCTAAGATTTTGTATGTTAATGCTTTATGGCTGTTTGAATTTATACTTGTATCGCACTTGTTTAAAACCAAGCATATTGTTATCTAAACGATAGCCAGTCCCTTCTCCTCCTGACATCCCAGCTTCCAGGAATTTCAAGTGCCTTCTGTGAGTATGTGGGTGTTCTCTTCATGGAAGATGGGTACTGAGCACAGAACTTGGTTCTCTGTAAGTGTTTTGCTGACGTAGGAAAAAATAATCATGCATTTCACTAATAATTTTAAAATGTTTTGCTTTTATTCCTCACATTTCCATTGAATGTTAAGCTAGCTCTAACATTGCAAATGAAGAAAAGATATCCTTTGTATGTAATATTTGAATGAATTTGCTAAACATAATACAAGCAGTCATTGGAAATCTAAAGGACCAATAAATTTTTTCCCTCTCAGCACAATTGTGTGTGTTTTTTACGGGCAAAGACCCATTTTCCCTCCCCAGGTCATATGATTCCATCACTTCAAACAGTCGATATATTTTTCCTACTACTTTGTAAGTTTATAAGTATATAGGATATTTTTCAGCCGCGTGTCATGATGTCTTGTCTGGACAATAGTGGTCAATATATTGGTGCTGCAGTAACGTTGCTGTTCCAAATAGTTGGGATACCAGCTTACTGGTATCTACAGGGCGTTGTATTCCTGTTCTGTGCTGCTTGCTTGCTCTTTCTTGTGCGCGCACGCTCTCTGTGGTTTTTTGGGTTTTTTTTTTTTCCTTTTTCTCTTCCTCCCCCAAAGCTGGGGGAAGGAAGAAAAGCTGTTAGCACATTGCCAAAGTAGAGCAAATGTGTTGCACTTGTAGGACCAGCTGAAGATTTCTGCGATAGGTGAAGAAGAGATCTGTACCTCAGGGGTCTTGGGAGAGGGAGATGATTGCAGTACCGCGCTCTCATCGGGTTCGCAGGGAGCAAGGCACAGTGTGAAAGAAACACCAATGTGCCTTACAGGCTGCCTTAAATTCACTGCTGTTAGTTTACCATTCATGGCTAGCTCTGAAAATTAGACAGGCATGTGTGATGGAGAATAAAGAGACTTTTGTTTCATGCATTAAGAGGTCTAAATACTACGGCTCTAAATTTGGCTTATTGGTCAGTCACATACTTCAGCTATAGAAACTGCACATTTTTAATAGTCCTGTTGAAACTGATTCTTCACAGATTATTAACAGCTTTTAAACTTTTATATTGAATAAATGCAAGGTTTTAAAATTTTGAAAGTAAAAATTTGAAAGCTCTTTTTATAAGTAAACATGTTAACTAAAGCCTAATCCACTCTAAAACCTTTGTTTTCCAGTGTTTTCCTCTCTCTCTCATTAACGTGTTTCTTCCCTGCTTCTCTTTGTCCAAATTTAAAACCTGTAGACTTACAACCAGCACAAGTGATTTTCTTTTGTGAAAGTTAAAGTACTTCCCTCTGCTATTCCTGGACAGTTCCTTGTATTCTCCAGGTCACTGCAGTATTGGGAGGTGGCTGTGGATGCCGTTTCCATGCCCCCAGTAGTTTAAGCTAATCTAAACTGGTGCTGCCATAGTTGTGCCCTGCCCACTTCCTCAGGCCCCATGTTCCCACCCCTCCCATGTGCTGGCACCGATGCTCTCCCAGCTGGTCAGCGAACTGATTCAGGGACCTAAGCTGGCAGAGTCCAGCCATGCAACTATGGCTTGGTGCCTGGAATAACTCAGCAGGGCATCTGGTGAGGGCTGCTGCTGGTGGAGGGAAGGGCTGGAAACATGCGCAGGGTGAGAAGAAATCTTGTTGGAGGGGAGACGGGACTCAAGCTGGGCTGTCCTGGATTGGCATCTGCTGTCATGAACTGCACCTGGCAGTGCAGAGAGTTGTGAGAGCCTCACCAATATTAGCAAATATGTTCTTCAAATTTCCTTCTGCAGGAACAGGCCCAAATTAAGGAATTTACAAGATGTTGCATGTGAAGTCAAAGATGATGCTTGAAATCGGGTTGCATGAATCCCATGCAAGTGCCTTAATCATAACATTTCCTCTTCCTCCTTTACCTGCTTTTGAAGGAGACTAGGGCAGAATTCAGATTCAGAGAAACTACCTAAAATTAAACCAAATGTACATGAAGTCTTTTGGTCTGCCTGATTAAATACAGTCAGTCCAGTTATATCAAGTTATTTGTATGATCTGTTGTTCTACCAGTTACAGACTTTGGCTGTATGTACTGTGTTTGCCTCCTTGCTGGAGTGGAGTAGTATAGTCTTTTGGAATATGATCACATTTTTCCCAAATAACACAATGTTATGGTAGTAATGTTCATGCAGTAATTTTGGATTTAGGTCATTAAGTGCTTGGCAAAAGCAAGAAGCTATATTATATGTTTGGATTTTGTTTTCTTCTCTTTCCCGTGATTCATTTTCAGCATTTTGCAGTTTTGTGTTCCATCAGGTTCTTACAAGATTCATTATCAGGGAGTGTCAATGTGTAGTTGGTCATCCTTGATTAATATGGTCATCTGCACACACTACAGGCTTAGCCTGACCACTGCTTGGAAATATCCTGTGACCATAGAAAGTCCATTTCTGTAGCAAGTTAGGATTTGCCCAGGTAAAATCAATTACAGTATAATTGCTGGTAAGCACCTATGAAAACAGCTGCATAGGATCAGATCAGAGATCTACCTAGGGGTAGCTGTGCCTTCCTTGTCTGTATGCTCATTGACTTCTCCAAAGGTTGGCAATAGATTTAGGAAGCAAGACTTTCCCCAACAAAGGCTGTGCTGATTCTTCTACAGTGTATTACGTTTGTATTGTCACTCCTGGTATGCTTTATTCTGGTTTTACCACTTTGCTCAGTGTGGATGTCAGAACTACTGTTCTGTAGCTTCAGACCAGTGGACCCCTCTACAATCCTTCCTAAGATGCCACATTTGCTGCGTTCTACTGCTCTGGTACGAAGGCAGTTTTAAGTAATAGATTAGACAATTATATTTAATATTTCAGCTGTTTCATACTTTGAGTTCATTTAGAAGTCTTGGGCTTGTTTTGTAGATTTTGGTGTATATTCCTGCTGAATATACATGAAATATGTCCTCCAGTGTGTGCCTTGTAAGGAAGGCCCCTGCTGTGTTGCCTTTGCCAGAGGCAGTGATGATGGTTGGTGCATGAAGCTATTCCTGCAAAGGTTGGAAGTTATCACAAACATGACACTTATGGCTTAAATTGAATAATCTAAATTACTGCCAGATATTATGAATAGTAACTCTGAACAGGAGTTGTGTTTAAGGCTGAATATAGTATCCGTCATCTAAAAACAAATACTAAAATGCAAATGGTGCAGAAGCAGTTAAATTCCATTTTGAAGTAATTAGAGAAAAAACAAGTATGACCACCCATGCTTTCTCTAAGAAGTCTAATTAAAATGGAAAGAAGTTTACTGACTTATGTTTTCCAGTATTTGGTATATAACTTCCCATTAAAAATAGAAAATACGGAATTTCTAGTACAGTGCAAAGGTAAGATAAATTTAAACTACAAATGCTTATTATTCTTTTCTGGCAGTAGTTAATCGCTGGTGGGATTATTTTTTCCTCTCTACAGCTTTTCTGGTTGCATTCATGAAAATTCTTGTTCAGTTCATTTCTGGCACATTTCTGAACTCTTGAAAAGTCCTATCAATTTCTTTGTAAGATCAGGAGCAAATTGTCACATGAGTAGTAGAATCATATCTCCTACTTATAAAGAGTCTATTTTAAAGAAAACTTCAAGAAATCAAATCTTGTGTTCACCTAAGACCCCTCCTGTCTCTGCCCTTCCCTCCTTCCCTTTCTCCTTTCCTATCTGTCTCACACACATAAAGTGCTCTGAGAGATAGTATTTTCCTGCTAGAAATATATTTTACCTACTTTTTTTCATCACAAATGGTTAATCTTAGCACTATTGCATACACCTTATAGGACAAAAATTTGTGGAACTTACTAGCTTATTTAGTTATTTTTTTCCTCTATTTTTTGCTGAAGCATATAAAAATACTATTTTATTTTATTTGGATTCATGATAAATGCTCATTAAACTAAAATGAGCTGCTTATTTTCTTGTTAGGTAATCCAGCCATTTAAAAAAATTTTCTTGTTGAGATCTTTAAAAGTAAAAATAAAATAAAGACTTGTGCTGACTCGTAAGAGTTAATTTTAAGAATTAAACATGATTTTGTGGGCATATATCACTGGATCACCCAATTTGGTGTTGTTTGTATCAGTGTTTCTTTATCCAATTGCTACCATATGACACCTCGAATTGCTGCTGGCATTCATTTATTCAGAAATCCATCTTGAAAGCAGTAATTTATGAAGAGGCAATATTATGAGTGAAAAGCCTAACCAATTATACTTTTTCTTTCCTCTTTTCAGGTTTAGCATACAATACATTTACAAATCATAGATCAGCAAAGGTTGTCCAATGTATTGGTGAGTGAGTCATTACAATGAAGAGTGCGGATAATAGCTTTTGTGCTCTGTATAGCTATTTTTGGCATCCTTTAGAAATGCAGCTTGATAGCATTCAAAGCTGGTATTTTCTTCTCCTTCCCCCAGGCCTTCAAAGAGGAATGGGCTGGTGGGAATGGTGAGGACCAGAGATATGGTGCAAATTTGTTTTTACTGCTCTTTTGTTGGAGAGTGACAGAATATGGAGAAATGAGGTTGGATCCGTCCTTAACTAAGATGCTGGTTTCTCTGCTGAAGCTATTAACAGAGCTGCTGACTTTGAGGATGATTTTGTTGTGTCAGAAGTATAATAAAATGCTACAGAAACGGGACCTTTTTAGAGCTCAGTGCATTTCCTTTCTTCCATTTCCCCGCTGTGAGCATAGCTATACATTTGTCTGCCTTTTAAAGGAATGAATTGCTATTGAGGTAAAATCCCTGCTCCACTGTTGGGCCAGGCAGCACGGTCAGGTTCTTATCTTCCTCTGTTTGCCATTCAGGCGAGCTGAGGTGGCTGGTGCAGAACGGGCCACTGCTGGATTATGCTCATCACAAAGAGGAACTTTCTTTGCTGAAATAAATCTTGTCTGTGTCTTGCAAGCTTTAAATCAAAAAACCTTCAAAAAGAATGTGTCAAAATCATGTTATTGTCGAAAAGAATCCGGAGCCTGGAAGAGGAATGTGAAGTGTGACTGAACAAGGCACTTTATAGCTGATCTGCCCATCTAACGCCTGCGGTTTGTTCCTACTGGTGCCACCTTTCTGACTCATGACTGGAAGGCTCCATCTTCTTGGCTCAGTGAAGCTTTTAATCCCATGTTTCTTTTCATCCCTGTTCAGCAAAGTATCTGTGCAAATGGTGAAACCTCACGAAGGAGTCTGTGGGCTAATCATCTCCGTGTTGCTAGGGGTGCTGCAAGCCTTCTAGTCACAACCAGTAAATAGTAATCCAGCGTCCATGTTCCCAAGAGCAGTCAGTGCCTTGAAAGCAAGCAAGGCTGAGCCGGTGCCTGCTGGAGTGAGTGCGTGGTTCCTGCATTCAGGGGCACATCTGGTGGGACTGAGCGAGGGCTGTCACATGGATCGGTTCTCTCTGAGCAGTTTCCAGTTCTCTAAATATTCTAAAAAACGCAGCCACCAGGATATTCTGCACGGTCCCTGTTTAGTCACACGTGTTAACGAAGGTGGTGTTCATGTCTCACTGCGTTCAGCGCTCGGGGTCTTCCCCCTCTCAGCGGTTCCTGGCCGGCAGGGAGGATGCCTGTGGTGTTGCCCTTTTTGGCCTGCAAGAATTCCCTCCCTGCCAGGGAGCAAACTGCCCTCCTTCAAAAAGCAACCAAAGCACAAAACTCTTCGGGGTTGCTATTTCAGGGATTTTCCCTGCTAAGCAGGAAAAAGGAGCCGATTGGAAAGACCTGCGCCTAGTCTTCTAGTGTGCGTAGTTGGAGCACCGGTTTCTTTGCATGCAGGTGTCTGAGCGAGCTCGCATGCTGCTTTCCCAAACGGGCTGGGGGTGTGTGTGTGTCCGTGTGTGTCCGTGTGTGTGTCCGTGTGTCCTGCAGACGGCGCCGGAGCCCTTCGCCTTGCGAGCAGCGGGTGGTGCTGTTGTTTAAGTGAGCTCACCCAGGCAGCCCGTGTGCTCACGGCTATTTCAGTCTCTCTCAAATTACTTCCTTCATGTCTTGCTATCTCTTTCAAGTTGCTTTCTCTGGAACGTGCTGCCTTTAACTATGACAGTCTGCTTTTTAAAAGGTTCACGACTGTTACTAATTATCATTCTAAATTAACATGGCTTTCTCAACGTGAAACATGGGTCAGACATGCCATTCAAGCTTTTTGTTGTTATAACGTTTTCAGAATCCCATAATGTAATTTTGTGTTCAGTATAAAATGAGAGAACACTAATGTGTGGGGAATAATGAACAACAGATATTGTTATGAATAGAAACTAATTTATGCACATGATATTTCTTACACACATTGTGTGTAAAAAGGCATTGAATGTTTACCTTCTGCAAGCTGAACATATGCAATATGCACTGTTGCTCCCCAGTCACAGCCATGAGAAGTCAGAAAATATTTTTTTTGTTAAAGTCTTGTACATATACCTTTTGAGTTGAGAGTGGAACATATTTTGCTATTCAGTAGTATTCTCTGTGCAGAAATTTCTAACTTTCAGTTGCCAAATTACTAGTAAGTTTTTATAAGTCTGTGACTTAATTTCATACCTTTTCAAGCACTATCTAGAGAAATTGAAAGGCCTTGGGCCTTTTAGAATGTTACTCTGTAACTAGCAGGAAAAAACTCACTACTCTCAGGGAGTGGAAATGAGTGGGAAGATGGGTTTTTGAATTTCAACCAGTTGTGGTAACAGAGATAGCAATTGTACAATGTGATGTCAAACTCTCAGTGCAGGAGAGAGGAAGGATGCTGCAAGGCAGTCTAATCTAGTTTGCTATTATAAGAAGGCTTTGGTCATTTTCTACTTATTGGCTTCTATTGTCAGAGGAATTTTATGCCTGATTTTCTTCTGTCGGATCCAACACCTACTTAAAATCCACAGCCCAGCATACCTTCTGGAGAGTTTATTTTGATGCACAGAGAAACAACATGTGTTTCCTACCAGACAGAACAGTAAAATAAATGGCCTCACTTTTTTCTGCAGTTTCTCAGTGATGCTTAGATTCAACAGGTTAAATACTGTGATGTTATGGATATGTATAAGTTTCAGCCCAGGTCCATAAATATAATTTTTGGCATATATCTTCCTCTGATTTCAATGGGAAATAGGCTCCTAAATCCTCCTGTGGATCTGGGCCTTTGTGTCTAGTGCCTGTGTGCTAGTATAATTGCATTGGCAGAGTAGTCTAGTATTTTAACTTTTCAGCTACTTCTATGCTTATTTTCAATAGGTAAACAGTATCATACCACAAGAGGTCCAATTTTTGGTCCTCCTTTTATACAGCTCTATGAATTGTGTCATAACATTGAGGCAATCTGAAGAAAGAAAAAAAAGTCAGCCTGGGTAGCTGATTATTTCCACGTACCTTGCAGTAAATGTCCTTTCCTCTCAACCTTCCTGTTCTCAAATCATCTTTCAAACTAGCAGCAGTGACAGGCTACAGGCCACATGTAACGAAGCCTAAAAGGCACAATAGTATCTCTGAAATCTAGTGAAAATGTCATTAGAAGTCTTGTGCTGTATTAGTTACCAAGTATTCATTCCATATTATACTCTTTCACACTGACTGCTTTTCTTTGTATACTGAAAATCAGTGAAGTTGCTCCACAGATGTCTCTAATGCTTCATTAAATAAGTTTTACCTTTTTATCTGTGTTCACCCTTCTGGCATTTTGTACTTAATCTCAAAGAGCAGTGCTCTGATGACAAAGATGGATGGAAGAAATTAAGAAGTTATAGATCCTGATTAATGCTGGCACCACAAAGTGCATATGAATATTAAAAAAAAGAGCAGTGCATTAAGTTTTGGAGTGATTTGGCAATGGCAGCTTAGGAGTAGAGCTGATTTCACAATGTTGCCATGCACCGTTGTTAACCAATACACTCAGTAAACAAATGGAAGAGTTTTGTCACAGTTTACGTGCTTTTTTTTTTTTTTTTTTTTTTACCATCACAATAACATTTTGTAAGTTATATGCAAACCTGTATGTGAGCTTTACTTGAAATGATCTCTCTCAGGCACTTCTTCACTAGACACAACCAAAGGTTTCTTGAGCAGTGATACAGGCATAGTTAATGTGATTTGCGAAGAAGAGAATAATGAGGCTGGTTTTTTTGTTTGTTTTTTTTTCCTCCTGCTTTAAGTTAAGACTTAGGTAATCTAACTTGCTGCATACTGAAGAGCATATGCAGTGCAATGCAGGAACAATCCAGGGAAAAGGCAGAGAAGAGGAGGATTTTTTAGAAGGGAAAATGTGTCTGCACAAATTTGCTTCTGAATTCATACCTTTTTTTTCAGGGCTTCTCTTTGTGTTTCTCTCCTACTGGGTTTTCCCAAGATACCACCCTGTTCCCATTCTTTGCATCACCCTTCCCTGTTCCTATGCCTTCCACCACAACTGAGATTTCCTTTTCTCCTTCCCTCTTTCTGATGGGTGACTGCATCTTTTTCATTCCCACTAGGAAGGGTCGCTTACACTCCTGCTTCCACCACCTTCACTAAGGCTGTCCCTCTCTTTATTCTGGAATTTGGACTCCTTTGTCTCTCTCTTTTGCAGTGTGAAGGACAACAATAAAAATCCAGTGGAGGACCATCTTCTGCAGTGCAAGGGTGGTGGCACTTATGTGGATGTGTAATTCTCACATAAGCAGCTACAATTTTAATAGAATTATAGAACCAACTGTTTGGACACTGGCTCTTAACCTTCCATCCATCTTTACCCAAGCTATATTTTAAAACTGAATGCAGTGTTGTAGTTACCTTACTGTTGAAAAAACACACTAATTATAGTCTCGCTATAAGTTTTTTCAAAGCTATACTGAACTGAAGAAGATACCTAATATGGCTGTGTTCTCTAACTGTGATTTCCTTTCTGGGTACAGCAGAAAATCTTGGTACTGAAGGAGCTTTGTTTTTAGCAGATTTCTGCCAGTGGGTAATTTCAGAAGCAACTGATGAGAAAGAGGTATTCCTACCAGTGTACTTTAATCCAGGGTGTGCACCTCTCTGGAGCAATGTCAAAAACTCATGGACGCTGAAGATCTGATACCAACAGAAACAGGTTTGGCTTTTTGTTTTTCCTGTTAACACTTTTCAAAATGCCCACAACTCTCAGTGCAGGACAGTGCACTTGCCTAGGATCTGTCAGGGTCTAGCCTGCAACAACCACACCAGGATATAAATAAACAGACTAAATTCTACTTACAACCTCTACAGGGAACAGCAGAACTTATTTTCGGCCAGGCACGTGCTAAAAGCCATAACTGTTCCTCTGCAATTGCATTGCCTTCTTTTTCTACAGGCTGCTTGCTCAAGGAAATATTTTCTTTTGAAGGCCTCACAGCTGAACAGATTGTTTTTTGAACTTCCCTTTTCAAGTCTGTCAGCTCAGCTCCCTCAGTAACAGCAAGGAAAAGGCTAAATAATCAACAGCATAGAGCTTTCAAAGCCCCCTGACACAAGGGACTTGTTATTTTTAAAATGAGAACATTAAACTGGTAGATGTGAGACTTGTAGTGTAAGAGGAGTAACATTTATGTAGGCAGAAATGTCTTCTTTCAGCATTAGTTGGTTTGGCTTAGGGTGTTTGTCATAGCAGCCATTGCTGATAACTCCTAAAATTATTGCTGCAGCAGACTGGTTTAATACAATCAAGGCTGTACTTAACTATATCAATGTGTGCCTTTTTTTTTTTAACGTGATAACCACTAATTTGAACATACAGTCTATATTTTCAGTCTGAAATAATAACTGCTTAGAAATGACAAAAAGACATCAATTGTATTATAGAGCCTGAAATCTCTCTGCTGAACTGGAGTTACTGTCAGTGGCTGTCCTCCAGTTATAGTGTTTTGCTCCCTAAAATTGTATTTTTGCTACACAAAACCTGCCCCCTAGAACAATGGGTTTTGTTAGATGACATGATCAAGCTAGACAGATCTCTATTTCCCTGCTGAGGTTCTGCAGAGTGGGACTCCCTGCGTATCTCGTGATAGGCATTTTGAAGGTGATGGCTTTCCCACCACCAGGGACCTTTCCAAAGTGCAGGATCTGTTACAGTTTCCCACAGTCTCAGTGGCTAGTAACTGCCCGGAAGGAAACGAGAGGAAGGGATTTCCTGCCTGGGCGTGTTGGGCCAATGACTCCTGGCATGGGCTCACATCGGAGGAAAATGCACATGCTTCTGTTATTTTCCCTGAATTTCTGAGAATCTTGTTTATGCTGATTGCAGCACTTTTGCAGATACCGTACTTAACTGTCTGGCTCGTGGTCCTGTGGATTTAAGCACCTAAGACGAACATTGGAGGAGCTGGATGTAATTTAGGCTTTACGACACCTGGTTATGGAGTCCCACATCGGAAGGAGTAGAGTTAGATTGGAACATGCATTAAAGGAGTGGGACAAAAGCAGGCTGAACTTTGGTCAGAGCCATGTGGTACAGAGGCTATGAGGACTCCAAGGCTGAATGCAACTGTAATAGACTGGCAAGCATCCACAGAGAGAACCTTTCTGGGGTATAATTGTTACATTTACATGTTTTGAAAAGGGCTGGATGTTCTTTTCTATCAGAGCTGTAAGCTCTGCATTGTAAGCTACATTCCCTGAAGTACATTTGTAGCTGGCTTTCAGAGCAGTGGTGGCAGAGACAAGCTTGGAAACAGGTGGCTTGCTAATTTGCTGTTTTGAAGTGCTTGTGATGGCATTCTTCTGTTCTTTGCTCCTCTGAAAATAGCAAAGTCTAAATAAACCTTGTCCACACCTTCAAAATTAGCCATTGCCTGTTAAAGGACCTCTAAGCATGTTTAACTGCATATCTTCTTCAGCTAAAATTTCCTGGAAGATCATGAGGTTTTGTGTGCAAAAGGAAGGTGAGTTGCAATGCTGGTGGTGCTCGGTCTGTCAGTGAGAAGGTGAATGGGCAGAGCAATATATAGCAATGCATTACCCGTCTCTAAATTCTGAAGGCTTCGATTTGACTTTGCCTTGGATCAGAGCAAAGGGTGGTGTATTAAACTTCCCTGAAGTTGTCCTGGGAAACACTGACTCGGTGACATTTCATTCCTTCTCTGCTGTCTCTTTGCTCTAAGGAGGGATGTGATCATTTGTTTCTGGCTGAAAAACCACAGATCATGCCATTCCCCTGTGATGCCTGTGCTAAAACAAGCTTATGCTAAACCCTGACCTCTTAACTCTAGATTTGCAAGGGCAGCAGAAAACCCATGGAACATACTCATGTCTGTGGACCACGGCCAGTGTGTATCGACATTTGGTAATATAAAGTAATAGTTTCTTTTACCTTTTCTCTCCTCTTATCTTCTTGCATTTTTAAATCAATTTGGTGCTCAGCACTAACAGTATACCATTTGGTTGAGCAAGTGACTAAATCTTCATTGGACTCAGTGCATGTTTTACCACTCACAGTTACCCTGGACCGGTTAGCACCCTGGGAAATTTTTTTGATAAGCTGCAGACCTAGAATTTAGAGATGCACTAAACTCAGCGATGCAGAAAATTGTTCAGCTTTCTACTGGCTGTATTGCCAAGATTTTCAGCATCAGAGTTAGGAAAGTAAGAATATTGTGGTCTGTGTTTTTAAAACCTTAAAATACTGTTAATGTCTAGGGCTATCCCTAGCATGACCTGCTACTTCTCAAGCTGACCTGTTTTGCACAGAAAACCCATAGAAAATTTCTTTCTAGATATCTGCTCTTCCCTCCTTTCAATTTGGCTTCATATGGGTCCTTTGATTTACCAATATGTCAGCTTGTGGCTGTGTAGAAGCTTTGCTATGAATATATGTTTGTACACCGGTACCTGCTACACCTGTTTGAACATGCTTGTGGTTAGTATGTGCTGGGGGGATCCTGTAACACTGTAGCGGGTGGCGCAGTAATGGATGCAGAACAGTGTTCAGCATCTTGGGTATTGCTATGTTTTGGGTTGCACGGTGAACTGGGAGGGATGAGGAGAGGCGGTTTTGTTTCCATAAACCTGCTGTCAGTCCTGTAGAAAGCAGTGTAGCAAACTGGTTACAGAGAGAGCCATGATTAGGGTTTAGAAACTGTGTCAAGTCACAAACATTAAAAGCTGTAATGTGAGCAAGTTTCATGAAAATGGGGTGGTGGGAACAAGCCAAGACTTTGTGGCACTTTGAGAGCAGTTTTGGATTGCCATTCATTCTCTGTGATTCTCAGATAATGAAAACCTTGCAGAACACTATGACTGGCCTGAAAAAATTGCTTTCCATGTCAGACTGAGTGATCTTACTTTTTTACTCATCGTTTTCTAGCAAGAGTTATATTAATAGAGAGTATATGTTATAGAAACTCAGTAAGAACAGGGAGAAATAACATCCATTCTGAAAGTAAATCATTTAGAAAAGTACTAGTTTACTGTCAAGGTTTAGTACTTACAAAACAGAAGCTAGTATATTTTCTCACAATAAAACCATATAGGTAGCCTAAGCAGCATAGTTTCAGTTTATTATTTTTTGTTGCTTTGTGTTTGTCCTGTGATCCTGCTGCTTTAAACACCAAAAAATTGGAAAATGGGATTGTTGCTAGGAATCTGGGGGATGTTTATGTGAAAACTGGGACACTAAATAAAAAAAGAGAAATAGTTGATGTAAATGCAACATAATATCAAAACCTCAGGCTAACTTTGGTTTTCTAACTCAGAGTGGGTATTGATTTTAGGTATTAGTAAAATAAAGGAGTGACTTAGATACGGGTAGTTTTGAAAGAATGTTAATTGTGTGTTTGAATCTCAGCCTGATTCTGTGCTAATTCACTCCTGTGTTTATTGGTAGAAAAACCACTGACAAACCCTGATGTTATCCTGTTGTAAGCTGATGCAAATGCGAGACTCTTTAGCCTTCTGCTTTTCCCTCTGGAAGAGTGGCTATGTGCATTTTGAGCCTTCCCTCCAAATTTGTGCTTTCTTCTCTGTTGCTAGTTTGGGTTTGATCTTAACACGCAGTTGTTTGAAGAGATACACCTTAAAGAAGGAGTGATGGCAAAGAACATTTTACTCATAACACCATACATAATTAACAGAAATTTTAAATTAATAGCTGTAGTCATAATTGCTTTACGGTTATACTGTCAGATTCAGAACATGATGTCACTGAAGGGAGCTTCTAAGTTACAGGTGTTCAAGTTCAGAAAAATGTTAGTCATTACTGGGCAGATGCATAAAAGGATGCAAATACCTAAAATCTACAGTGATGTTCCTTAAATGTTTAGTACCTATGTTTGGTCATGCCCAGAACTGCACCACTCCTGTCATTGCTCAGCTGCTTCTGTGACCTAAGCCCAGCTGGAATTTGCAACGTAGGTGTTTCTTTATCCATCTGTGTCCGCCGTGAGATGCCCTTTTGCAAATGAAAATTGAGTTTTGTCCATTTTGTGGCTGGGAAAATGGAAGCAAAAGCCTAAGTATCTTGTCTGAGTTCAATACAGCAAGGCGGTGACAGTTTCTTCCTTTCTGGCATTGTAGTTATTGAACCAAGAAAGAGCTCAGAACACTGCACAAATATTAACTGATGACACGTGGGGTGGCAATATTGTGTGTGAATTGCTAACGATCAGATGTTGTGTGGGAAATCCATTTGGAAGAATGGAAGATTCAAAGTTTTGTCATCCTAGCCATCATTTTAATGGCAATACTGGTATGTGTAGATGAGAAAAAAAATCCTGAGCTGGAAAATATACTGAATTGGTGCTTTTTCTGCATGAAGTCTTATTCATCTGTTGACTCACTCTTGGCATTGTTTCATCTGACTTTATTATGGTATGTAATTTAGTTAATATACTTATTAAAGTTTGGTAAAGCTAAATGGATATTCTGCTTTATGGATCTCTGCTGTGTACAGCTGGAGAGACTTAGCTAAATGTTGAATGAACACATAAATCCCCATACAGCAAATTCTGTAAATGCTTAGCTTTTGCCATATCTTTGCAAGCAGAGGGGTCCTGAAAATGGGACACTGACATAGGGACAGAGTTTTCATAGAAAATTGTTGTTGATAATAGATAGAAGTCACAAAATATGAAGAAAATAGCACAGGGGCAGAGAAGAGCTTTCTTTGTCTCTGGCATGGATTTGCTCTGTTGGAATTGGCATCACTGCCTGCACAGAGGGTGAAATGTTATCCTTGTTTTTGATAGCAGTGGTGAGCTCCATAGATGAGAAGACAAATGGAGATGCTTCAACATGAAATCAGACTATTTAAGTTATTCAAACTTCAGAACTTGACAGAATATATCTTATAGGAGATTTCAATAGGAGATTTCAATTTCAAATGTTGTTACCTAGAAATCAGATCTTTACAGAACACCATACATAATGTGTTATACAGATATGTTTTCAGGCATGGACTGTGACAGATCACGCATAACAAGATTGTATCACTTTTTTAATGAGATAGAGATTATTGAGAACTTGGGATCATGTGGTTGAATGTCTGACTTCTAATATGCTTGAACAGGACATTTGAGTAGAATCTTTTTATAAGTTATCTTAGAATTGCTCTTTCATTAGATGCTGTTACCACTTGGGCATCAATTTCACTATAAAATTGAAACTATCTGCTGCTCTTCTTCCACTGCCTCTGGACCGGAAGAGCTGGGCTGTGGTTTCTCCTCCCTTGGGGCTCTGTGGCACCCCTGGCTGCAGCAGGTGCCTTCAGTGCCAGCCCCACCAAGGCTCCCTAGGCTGACCTGCTATGGGGCTTCCTCTTGGCTCCCTCCTTTGGGGGTGCAGGCTTTTCACTGGAGTGAATCCCACAGCCTTGCCCTCCCCACCCTGGCACCATCTCTTCTCGGGGACAGTTCTTTGGTTTCTGCCTCATGTAGTTATTGGCAAGAGACCACTGAACAGCCGTACAAAATGAATTCAAATATGATCATTCCTTTCACAGTCTGTGAGAATCTGTGGCTATCTCTAACAGCAACTTTCTCACAGTAACTGAGAGCAGAGATTTAGCCTGCAGAAGCTGCAATACTTCATAACTTCACTAAACTGGGGTCTCTTAAGCTTGTTCAGATTTAAGTATTGAAACATTGACATACAAAGGTGGCTTTTCTTGAAAAGGTAACTGCAGATCATCTACAAGGCTTTTCCTTTGCTGATGGTTGAAATCAGTTTCTTTCTTATAAACGGTACTTCTGATATGCAGTCATGATTTTTATTCTGAAGAGACTTTTAGGCCCTAATACAATGTTCCTATTCAAATATATGACTATCTACAGGACCTACAAAGAAGAAAGAGAGGGAAGAAAAGAAGAGAGAAGAGACAGGAAGTCATGAAAGAGGTGGACAAAAAGAGAGGACCTGGAACACATTAACTTCGCTATTAGGTTGGCAATCATGTATCGAGGAATATCAGGCCCATCTGTTATCTGGGGGAGCGTGACTGCTCTGTAATCTGGATTCTGGTGCCTCCAGGCTCATCAGCCTGACAGCCATAACCTGAGGCCACAAAAATGAGGTGTTGACACAAAATACACTGCTGAATGTCCCAAAGTGCCCACAGGGAGAGGAGCAGGCAGCATCAAGACCTGCTGGTTCTCAGTCAGTCTGACACGTGTGAGAAGGGTACATATAACTATCTTACACTTGTTTTATGTAACACAGGGAACTAAGCGAGGCATACAGAATAGTTTTCCAGTCTGATTCTGATAGTTCTTCAGACAGAGATTTTGAACAAGCATCTGTTTCTAAGGGGCTGGTCTCTAACTTGGAAGTGTGTGGCATCTACCCCCAAATTGTGGCCAATTGTTTCCTACCTGGTGGTGCAAACATGGCAACTGTGAAAGGAGGGTGCGTATCAGAAGGCACCCCCTTTCTGGATATGCTGAACAGTCTGGTCCCTGAGTCCCCATGACCTCCGTGTCTTTGGAAAGAGGTTCCTTCCAGTGCAGTTTTATTAAATGTTATGAGGGGATGGGTCTCTTCCTTCACTCTGTATGGTGCCCCATCAGAATCATATTCAGTCTCTGCTCTTTCCTTTCTTAGTTCCATGTGTGCCTGAAGCTCCACATCCAAGCCCTGAGGTTTCCATTGGAAAGAGTAGCAGCAGCTGCTCACAAGCTAGAAATGAGGGGCTCTGCTGTAAGGCTTGGCAGGCATTTCACTGTCCAGCGCCCTCTTGATCTTTTCAGCCTGGGGGGCAGAACCCTTTGACTCGCTCTTCCCTTAAGCACCTGGACCCTGTGAATTTGGTGGTAGGGGGAGTGTATTGCACTGTGGTTGCCAGCTTTTCAGAAGGACAATTTTTATGGGATACATCTGTGGAGTGCCCAGCATGATAGACAGAGATGGCGAGTGGGTTAAAAATAAAAAGAGCAAAAACAAAGGAGGAAAGGGACTCACCACAACAATCCCATATTACTTTATGGCAGTCTCGCTCTCAAAATGTATTTCAAATGTCTGCATTGAACAGGACAGCCCCTGTATTTTGGGCAGAGAGATGAAAAGTTTTCTGAGCAGAGGTTATGAAAACATTAATTTTAATAGACATTTACTTAATAGTTTAAAAAAAATTGACTGAATAATGAATCAAAACTGGCTTTTTTGTTTTGAAGGTTGTAATGTATTTTCCACTATAATAATTTGTACCAATTCCAGTGAAATATGTGAAGCTGTATGGTGGTGCCACAAGAGACTTATATTCTTTAGATTACAACTTTTTGGAACTTTGAAAAAGAAATAACTCAATAGGTGACAGATATTTAGCCTGCTCTCTGAAATTCAGTTCAGTAAATAAGTGAGGACAAAAATGTGAAGCTGACTGCAGTGGAGATTAAGGAAATGTTATATTGTTTTGAATGAAAACTAGTAGAAAAATTTTAGGAGCTATACATTTTTCTAGATTGTTATACTGTATTAATATAAAAGCAACTGAAACAGTCAGAAAGTGAAATGCTAACATACCAGTGTAACGCATAATAAGCAAGATTAAATTAGACCTTATGATTAAATTTACATGAATGAATACAGTATATGTTGAGAAAGCACTTGGAAATCAAGGACTGAAATTATCCTTGACTATGTTTAAAAAATAAAAAAATAAAACACAGAATGTGCTACCCTTGAGCTATTTAATTCCTTCTGAATACGAAGGTTTGGGAAAAGACCTTTCTCCTTCCAAATTTTTAGGTTGTGCTTAATTTATCTTCCTTTAACAAGGATGTTTTTTTCAGAATTTAGATGAGGTAAATGGAAGTCTCAGGGAAATAAAAGCAAAAGGCTAAAAGAGATTTGTTACTGGCTCAAGTTAATCCAAACCAGAATTTAACTTGTGAATTAGTCACTCGGTAGGCCAGATCAAGTTAGTTCATTAGTTTGGCTATATCTGAACAGACGATTCTGAGATTTCTTGGCCAGATTTTATGTTAAGCTGATGCAGAACTAATTAATTGTTATTGTTTATTGAAGAGTGAGCTCATAATCTCTGTAGGAAAAGGCTTGAAGAAATGATTTTTCACTGTAAAATCATGCTTGCAGTAATGGCATAAAATCCTAAAGCCATTTTGCATTTTAGCAGAGTTACTGAATGCCAGCTGATTCATAAAGCCACAATTTAAGAATCCAAAAGGCTTAAAATAGAATAATTAAACAGAAAAGCTATCAGAAAGTGCATATAAAATGTCTTGAGTCTTATCTTATTACTGAAGCTAGTGCTAATTGGCACTCGAGGGGTCTGCTCCCTGCAGTGTACCTCAATGGCCTTACCCTGTGTTGAGTAGGTGCCGTAACTACAGATCAATGGGTAGATCTGGAGTCTTATTTACCAGAGAGCTCTGTGGCTTTGTTTTCTCTAAGCACAAAGGATGAATTCCTGAGTTAAATAAACAGTGAAATCTAATGATCCTTCTTTATGGATCTGATGAGTTTGAGCTACATTCAAAAGAAACACAAATGATGAGAATGGTATTCAAATCTGGCAAGAGGAGGCCAAGACTTCCATGCGTTTAAGGCGGGGAAGGTTGGCATGTGGCTCAGCAGCTCAGCCGGCAGCATGCTGAATGGTAGCTGGCTAACTGGGGATTGGGAATCCCAAACAGAGTGATGCATCTGAAATCTTGGAGCTTTAGGGGTCTTTGGCCCCTGAATTGGAGGCTTTCTCCCTTTTGGAGAAAGGATTGAAATTTGTAACTTGTTACCCTCTCTTTCGAGTGGGTACCCAGGTCATTGTTTTGTTGAAAACAAAACCAGATAAATCCCTATTTTAAAGCAGACTTTACGTTTATATTAAAATGTTGTGTAGCAGAGGGAAAACCTTGATTCAGTTTCTTTTTTTGTGCAGATGTGTTTGTATCTGTAAAGTTTGAATCCAAAAGTTTCTTCCTTCTCAGCAACAGTGAAATGGATCTTGCTAGTTGACTTAAATGAGAGCTTGCTTGCTCACCATGAAAAACTGTTTGTAGAGTGGAAAATGGCTTCCTACAGGTAAACTGAGGCTAATCGCTTTCCAAGGCTTTTGCATTTTGCCGGTATAGTCTGTAAAATATTCTGTTGAACGTAGTGTCAGGAACACTTTAAAGTTCTGGAGCACTTTAAAAGGAAAGGCAGAGTAAATGCATTTGTTTGTCTGCCCTCCTTGCTTCTCTGATGCGATCTGCCTCTCATCCGCTTTTCAGTTACTTTTTCAGTGGCTTGGATTGCAGACCCGTATCCATTCAATGAATTAGTTTCTCCCTAAGGAGAACAAACCCTGAAGATTTTCTCTTAGATGCTTTGTTTAAAAAAACATTTCTGTCTGGAATATGGACCTTACAAAAAATCAGCAAAAGCTGCCTGTTAGCCTAGCATACAGTTTATGCTGGTGTAATCCTCCAGACAATAACGGGGACCTGTTCTGCTGAAGGATCATATGCATATTGCCATGCCACTGCTTTTTCTAATTGTACTAAGCAAGTCTCTTTATGAAGTTTGTTTTTTCTGTTCTATAAAATGTTAGACATTTACCAAGACATAGGAAGACATAACCAAACTTAACGAGTGTGTAGGTGAAACAGTGCATATGAATGGGTTAAATCCATGTTCTCCTGCCTCATCTTTAACATCTCTCAGGTACACTCTTATTCTCCTTGGCTTACATCTTGCCTCAGTGTCACAGCCAACCTGCTCTGCCAGTCCTTTGATGCCTGGTTCTCATTCAGTCTGAGGGAGAGAAGAGAGCAAGGAGAGAGGAACATTTTAACAGGTTTACTGGCAGAGCCCCAGCTGCTGCCCTTCACATACACCCCAGCATTTTAGGGCACAGCAGTGTTTGGCATGCAATAGGCTGCCCCTGGTGTTCACTGTGGCTGCAGCTGCCATCTGTACAGGGGAGAGGAGGTGGCAAATTACCTTCCCATTTCAAAAATAATTTCTTGCTTTGTTCATTTATTCCCCACTCTAACTCTTTGTAGATTCACTGCTTTCTTCATCTGCTCTTTTCAACTGGGTCTCAGCAAAACTCCATCTCGGCAGAGTTCACCGCCTTCCTCTTTGATATCTGCCCTGTCACCGTACATGGTTTAATTCTGAAAGAGCTAATCCTCTTCCTTTCTCCCTTGCCCAAATGAAATGGATGTGGGAAGAATGGCTAAAACATGGACCATGTCCTGTGAGCTGAATTTGAATATATCTCCCATATGAAGGGAAGATTAATTTTCATCTGCCTATTTCAGGCTTCTTGCGCTGTCTTCTAAACCATCAGCTATTCATTTGCTAAGACAAAATAGGCACAAATAACAAGCTATTCCACAAACAGCAGAGTTACCAAAGTCAGGTTTCCTATGAACTTGTACTGACGTCCCTAGAACAAACTCCAGCTCCTCATATTCCTGATGGCTGCACCACTATCCCTCCAGTATTTTACATTTTCCTTCATGCCCTCACGGCACCTCTGCTGCCTTTCATCTATAAGCTGGGCAAGGAGCATCATGTGCTGTGGCTGCTTCTGACTGCATGGCTACCCAGTGTGTGTATGTGAATCTATATATATTTTTTTGAAACCTTTAGAAATATGATTAGCTTTGAGACCTCTGTCTGTCAAATCTATCTGACTTTCACTCAGTGGGTTCAAAAGTTACTGGGGGGTTGGGAGGAGGGGACAAGGAATAACAGACAAATAACAGATAGCATTGCATGGCTTATGCTTTGTTTCCATATGGCTAACAAAAAAACCTACTTTTGGATGCATGTCTACAAAGATTTGTAGACACACAAGCTTACATTATTTGCTTGGTCTTTGATCTCACATCAAGGACAGAAAAAATTAGACTGGAAGGGAGCTTTGGAGGTCATATAATCCAACCTTCTGCTCAAACCAGGGCTAACTTTAAAAAGTTAGGTCAGTTTGTTCAGGGCCTTGTCCAGCAGAGTCTTGAATATCTCCAAGAATGGCAATCCCACAGTCTTTCTGGGCAGCCTATTCCAGTGCTTAAACACTATCATTGTGGATATTTTTTTCTTATTCCTAGTCAGAATTTTCCTTGCTGCAACATGTCCCATTAGTATTAATCTCTGCTTTTAAATCTCTATTACTCTAAAATCAATGATCATGTTAGTGTTTTCTATTAAATGGTGCCCAGTGATGGTCCCTGTTATGGGTTTAGGCATGTTCACAGTGCACAGTCTAAGTGGAAACCCTAGGACATGACACCTCTCACATGAACCTTGCAGTACTCCTGGATGGTTCCTGCAGCCTTGCTCTGCTCTCCTGACTTGCTTGTGTCGTGTCCATCACGTGTGGCACCCATACATAAGGCTATTAAGTGACAGCACATCATGGTGTAAGACAAAAGACTGCCCAGGCTCTGCTTGCATCTTACATTAGATCACTTAAGGGTCTTGGGAGCGTTAAACAGGACACACCTAATAGATGGTGAGCAGTTAAGCCCTTGTAGATAGCACTGCTGCTGCCTGAAGCAGTTCTGCTCTCTTTCTCTCTCTCTGTCTCTGTCATAGGATGCCTGTTCCTCACTTTGTACCTGTGCCGA
Organism: Apteryx mantelli; assembly: GCF_036417845.1. Classification (NCBI taxonomy): domain Eukaryota; kingdom Metazoa; phylum Chordata; class Aves; order Apterygiformes; family Apterygidae; genus Apteryx; species Apteryx mantelli. The sequence continues at coordinate 25,435,422 of NC_089982.1, read as the reverse complement.
CACACACATTTACGTAGCTGCTTGGCAAGCGAGGCTGGGAAACTTGTCCAGCCAGAAGTTACCCCAGAGGGGAGGGCTGTGGGGCAGGCCGTGAGATGTGGGAGAGTGGGATTACTTCCTTCGGGCGGCAGGACTGGTTTACAGTGTGCCTCAAATTTCAGAGGCTGCTGAGTAATGCTGCTTTTTCTAATACAACTGGATCTCTCTAAACTTTCATGCATCATGAAGAACGGAGGAAAGAGGTTTGGCTTATGTAATGATTTGCATGTCCTCTTTTAAATGCCTCAAGCTATGCCTGAGCCCGTGGAGTCTGGATAGGGAGTGAGGAAAGCACTGGGGCTGGAGTGGATCTGAGTCACTGAGGCCAGCATCTCATGGTTACAGGCTCCTCCAGTGTATATTTTATTGTGAACTCATCAGCATCATGTTGGCATAGATGAGACATTTTTCAGAACTGGTCAGAATTTCCTATTAGCACATGGGAAAGGAGAGGCATGTTTTGGAGTAGCTTCCATGTGAGATGGAGGAAATTGTTTCTTGTCCCTATTATGACTCCTGTGCCTTTGCCTGAATGGCAGTGTTTATACCCTTAAATAATTCCAAAGCAGGTGTATTCTAAGTAATTTTCGAGTCATTATTTATAAGGAAAAAAAACCCTATTTCTAATAGGCTAATACGATTTTGCACATCTAAATACATATTTTTACAACAGATCTTTTAAATGTCTAGAGAATATTACATAATATCACTTCTAATAATATAAGCAACAAAAAAGTAAGCCGACATTTGAAGTATCTTATGGTTTTGAACCTTCTGTTAGCGAGATTGTTCCTTATGTGGATAAAGTAAAACTTCTTAGAAAATCCACCAAATGCTTCTGTATCAAAGCTGATCTGAACTAAACAGCTAGAGACTGAGTATAGACTGACCAGGCAGTGCCCATGATGGAGTGCTTTAAGGTCCTGTCATTTTGTATTAAAGAAGTGATCATTTCAATTTTCTCACCTCTGATCCTGGATTTCTTTCTCAGGAAACCAAGGCAGAGGAACTGACCTTGACTTTGATGTAGTAAAAGACTAAGATGCAGTTGGATCAAGAGGCCCAGCTTTGGCAGACAGAAATGGGTGAGGGCAGGGTGGCTGGCACTTGCGTGGAGTTTGCAGCTGTGAGCTTGAAGTCCCAACCCTTTCTTCCCTGTGTGAGGAGCAGGGAGAGAAAGAGCTTCGCGCAGAGGTAAGGTAGGGGAGGAGATGTCGAAGTACCTGAGTGCTCCCAGGCTGCTGCAGATGGGAGCTGGAGCCCCTTCCCTCACTGCCCTCCTTGTGCAACATGTTTCCCTTGGGACATGGTGAGGGAATTCTGCTGGAGAGGGGAAAGGAAAGACAGCAGGAGTTGAAAGGGGGGAAGAGAAAGTGGTAAAAAAAAAAAAAAAAAGTGGAGATGATTAAAGATTGAAAGAATGGGAACAAGATTATATAGAGCACAAGCAGAAAGGAGAAAGGAAAACAGAGGGGGAGGCAAAGTCGTCATATATAAACATTGCATTGGTTATGAGAAAATGCTGTGAACAATGAATTGTTTCTGGTAAAAAGCAAAACAATCAAACCAGAAAAAGGAAACAAAATCCATAAAATTTAAGCAGGAAAGAAGGTTGGAAAAGGGGCTAGGTCTGGAAGTCAAAGTATCATCTCTCTCTTGCTCTTTCTCTTGCTCTTTCTCTCCTCTTGGGTCCTGTGGGTTGGGTTGTGATGCAGTAGTCCTTAGATAAGTCACTTTAAATGATAGCATTGAGTTGTCTTTAAGACATTTTTGACTCCAAACTTCCTCAAATGGAACAAATTATGATAAAGATTTAAAAGAATCAGTCTGGGTAATTCTGGAGTCAGAAATGGGGAAAACAGAACAGTAAACAAAAGGGAAGAATTTCAGTCAATCTCATATCTCCAATCTCCTCCCTGTCGTTGTGTGGAGACCTAATTCAGAATTTTATATACGAGTTTGCAACTGCAGAAAGAAATAGTAGTTCACACATTTTTAATGGAAAAAATGAACTCTGGCTTTTTTAGCTGTCACGGTTTTATGGACACCACATAAAGGCATGAATAATATTGTAATAATGGCACAGTTGGAGAAGGTGGTGGATAGTATGGCGGTGACAATATAATGTATACTCTGCAAATGCTCCTACTGTAACAAGAAAAAAGTTGTTTTTTCTACCCCATGTCAAAGTGCCTGACTGACGGGCGAGTGAAGAGTTAACAGGACTGAAGTTTGTCAATTGATATGCAGAAGAACTGATAGCACAAGAGCTGACGTGCGCAAAGCTGCTGAACAGAGGACTTAACAGGACTAAAGTCGTCTACCAACCGATATGCGCAAGGACTGACATGCGCAAGGCTGCGGAATGGCAGCATTAACAAGACTGCAGAAGTGAAGTCTGCCACCTGGAATCTGCACGGACCCCCGGGGAGGGGAGAAGCAATACGGAGGTGTTGGGGTCTTGCCTCGCCAGCAGGGTCCTCCCGAGCAGACAAACAGACAGTCCTGTGATTGCGAAACTCGCAAAAGTCAGCAAAAGCAGTGTTTGCCCAGAGCCCCAGCCGTATAAAAAGAGACTTGGGAGCTAGGAGAGTTTGAGCAGGGACGGGAACGTGACCTGAGCATCCTCTCCGGCTGGACCATGAGTATCCCCCCCTCCCCTTTTCCTGGGACGCTGGGTTAAGGTAACTCCTCGAGGTTGAGAGCCCTCTCACTAGGAGAGTGAACAAGCTAGCTTTCAAGTAGGGATAAGCAGTCCTTCCAATTAATAACGCAGTAATCGACGGTTTCAGGTTATCCTTTCTGAATTAGTAACTGATGGTTTTGTGTTATCCTTCCTAAATTAGTAATCGCATTATTTTAATGGATGTTACTAATCCAAGAACTTGTGTGAGGAAATAAACATCTTTTTTATTATTATTATATTACTGTCTCAGTCGTTGCTATCGAACCTTCATAGCATGACAGTGTGACACTGACATCTTCAAAAAGGTCTGACTGAGTCTTTGTTTTTGTGAGCAAAGATGTCAAATGCAAAAATGTCAAGAAGTTCTTTCTGTTGCCTCGTATTGGCTTTCTAGTTTTAATCGTGTGCCAAGCTTCAGTAAGCATTATTAATGAACAGAGAGAAAACACTTTCTGCTCAGTATGTATCCAAAACAGATTACAAATAATGGTGAACAGTTTCTTTCGTTTTCTCCACTTGAATTTCATAAGATAACTTTTCCCAAATACGTGCAGATTCCTGTAATGGAACTGAACACAAATGGTGCTAATTCTGAGTGATCATAATATATCAATGTTTATTTAGATGGCAAATCTATAAAGCGAAATAATGAATGTATTGCTCTAAATGATAGAAATTGTATCCTAATGATAAATTACAAAATACTTGATTATCAACAGTGAACTATTGAAAAGTCTGCATATATTATTTTTACTTAATATGGAAGTATTTTGCTTTTGGAAATGCTACCAGATATGTTGGTGATATTCAGTAAAGAAACATGGCTGAAGTGATCTTAATGACTGTCTAGCTTTTATAATATTCCTTATGCAACTGTGTTCCTCTAACGGACTTTTTTCTTCTCCCAGAATACTTCTTGACCTGTCCTTTTAAACCAGACAGTATCAAGTGATGTGTTCCTCAGGTAGTTGCAAAAGAGCTATCCACTGTGTTTTCTTTTCTGCAGGTGCCTCCCAAATCTCCCTTATGCCTTGAAGAGCTTGCTTTCTGTTAGCCTTCTGTTGGCAATTCCTGCCTGAGCTGTAATGAGTAATCTGAAGTTAAACTCCAGACAGAGAAATCTGTTTCTCTGGGCTGTGTGTAACAGCAACTGTTACTGTGGTTCATTTTAGTTAGTCAGTGAAGGCATGTTATTTTGGATTTTGCTGGCTGGCATAGAACAGGCATGAAAGGATCAGGACAGAAGAGGTCTTAAGGAAGCTGCAGACTTTAAAGCTGTTGGTCTGAAAAGATGTCATGCAAATGGCAAACATTTCACAGAGCAATGAGAAGCTTGATCAGTTTTATGTTTCCTTTCATCCGCTGTGAAAAGTGCAGACTTTTCCTTGTGCTCCTCTCCCTTGTGCAGACTTTGTGTAGAAGCTGTTCCTGTTTTACACAGAAGTAGCAACGACTGAGCTTCACACTTCTAATTGTGTGGGTTTCTTTGCTTTTTAATCAGCAAAATCTTACATTTATGACTTTTGTTTTCCCTGTCATTTATACTCTGGTACATAATTTGGGGAAAAGATGATCTGGAGCTTGTTTATTGAAGTAAAGCAATTTTCTAGAGAGCACATTCTGTTATACTTGCCAGCTTGCTGAAAATGTCATCCCAGCTGCTGTGAAAGTACTGTGGCTTCAACATCCTTTTGCTCTTTTAGATGCTTGCTATAGCCTGTACCTTTCTAATCTGAAATGAAAATACCCATAGATCTGTGGCATAGATCTGTTTTTCACGTGACTTAAAATAATCACTTACTATTTATATTTTGACAAATGTAAATACAAATTACATTTACAATTTACTTACTATTTATTTCTTGTCTGTGAGTGGAGTTTGTTTTTTGTTTGCTTGTATAAGTGGGGATACTTCCTAAGACTTTAGAAAGCTGTGATCAAATATTCAAGGAAAACTGGTTTACCAGCGCTACAGAGGACAAGGAGAGCGGCTCTACTGTTTAAAATTAGCCCCTGGAGTTTGCATTAGATCACTCCTGAACTCATTCTCTAATTCAATAAATGACTTATCAATTCCAATTGCCTCCAGTAACATTCTGAGTAAAACTACATCTCTAAAGGAGAGGAAGAAAGAAGGATATTGGAAACAGCTAGTCAGCCATAGGTGTGAACTGTTTATTATGGAAAGATAAATGCTGCCAGCATGCTGTTTTCAGTGAGATGAGCTTCAGGAGACTTTGAGATGTATTGCAGGTAAATACCTGGAGTCTGGCAAAAGGGTCGTGTTTAGCTGCTACTTACCCTTGGGCACTGGCTCTAATGCTATTACAGTGTCAGTGTGCTTAGTCTCCTTTTAATCTTGCAGGGATTGAGGGGGTGGTGGAAAGTGAGTGTTGTAGAGAAATGGAGTATTTGAAAATATTAAGAACAAATCAAGGTTTGAATGAAAGCAGTAAAAATTAAGAAATTATTTGTACCAGCTCATGGACTAAACAAGCAAGTAGCAAACAGAGGTGTAATGTAGGGAATCTCAAGTAGAGTCTACTTTAGAGAAAGCAGTGCGATGTGTTGTGAAGAAATGGTGTATTGTAAAGAAGAGCTGTCCACACTATACATGTTTTGAGGGATCTTATCGTGGCTGAGAATCCTTTCCCAATGAGTGGTGTGGTAGAGATTCATGGTCTAATGAGAACCAAAGTCACAGGCTGGGTTTCTTACAAGGTTGCTTGATTCAAAACACTCTAAGGATGCAACTTCACCAAACAGGATGAAACTTGGACTCTTGACATAAAAGGCTAGTGGAAAGTCTGAACATTGGGGTATTTTGAGTGTTGAGTGCTCTTGAAAAACACTGGCAGTGAAGCGTGGAATTAGAACCAAACTTCAGGCTCATGTGTATAAATCCTTATGCCTTCAAGAGCCAATTATAAGATGGAAAAAAAAAGTCATCAACATTACTGCTTAAACGTCTTTCCATGGATTTCTCAAACTGTTTTTCCTAAAACATCTGCCAGAGCAACATTAAAAATCCTAATGACTGTGAAAACTACTCATCCTCTCTGTATGTTTTAAATTGTAAACATTTTGCACAGCGAACAATGTTTTTGCCTTACCCTGCGGCTCTAATTATCTGCTGTGATGCATAATGTAGCAAAACTGTTTTGGCGCAAAGCAGTGTTTCCGTTTTGTATTGTCTTTCAGAAAAAGTAGAAGTGTTTTACTTTACTGATTGCAACAAGATTTAAGCAGCATGACTTCCCTTTGAAAAAATTAGAAATCAAAAGGTCCACATCTACCAGGATGTTTAGACACTCAAAGTATATTTACGGGTCTGACTTTGTGTCTAAGCTTCTGTGTATCTTCATAAGAGGTGAGATTTCTCTTCCACTTGGAATTAAAATGTGACACTAAAGCCATGCCCCGTAATTACACATTAAGGCATGCCTGTGAAGCATGAAAAGACAGGTGCATGTGCTAACCTATCTTCGATGATTTTAATCTAGCTTGCAAGGCACTAATGGTAATGAAGATGTCACATCACAGATTTCCGTGTACAGTAGCAATCGGAATATGGATGCAGATCCCTTCATGGCTTTATGATCTGTATCACCCTGTCTTCTCTGCCTGTGAAGGTTTAAACTAGCTTTGCATAAATGCAGTCTTGGTAACTTGGTGCCATGCCATCCAAAACAGCTGTCTGCTCTGGAATCACCTGGTATGGCCGTGTTGCTGTTTCTCAGTTGCTTTGCCATGATCTAGCGAGTCCTTTAATCTGGTTGTTTTCCTGTTCCTTTAGCAGTCTTCTTAGAGATCAGGGGAGGGGGTGGCTGGGGATTAGGTGACCTTCAGTGCTCTGTTTAGCATTACAGAGCAATATTCAGAATCTAAGGTGTAAACTTTAGAAAAGCTCTGCGTATGATAAAAGTAAAGCTGAACTGCAAGGTGTTATTCTACACTATCTGCAGAATTTTTCAGCTTTCATTCTGGCTCTTAAAGCCTGGGCTGTAATCCATTTTGAGAACAGTGGGAAAATCCAGCAATTTTTTCTCCAGCCTCTGAAAAGTGCGGCACAGCGTACTTAGAGTCTGAGTGGAAAGGCTCTGTGGAGGGAGCTGTCAGGCCTCTGCTGCCTGAGTGGAAGTGCAGCCTGGTGAATTGCAGGCTGCTACAAAAATCACCTTTTCTCACTTTCTGTGGTCTGCCCTAGTGCAATAATTGCTTCTAGAAACTACTGTAGGGCCAGCACACCGGGATACGCTCCTGGGCTCTATTTCTGCACATGTGTGATGAGATCCTGAGTCTTTGGGGTAGACATATATAGATCTTTTTCTTGATGACAGCAACCTGAAAAGAGGCTTTTGGACTTAGAAGTCAAGGTTTATTTGAATATAAACCAGAAGCATTAACCTTTTAAACTGAAAAGCAGTTCAATGAGCAGATAAAACAGAATACAGTAGGGATTGTAATTAAATCTTCCCTGCCACTGTGTCCTAACACACAGAGCTTTTGCATTTGCTCTGAGACCTTTTTGGTGAAAAAAAACCCACAGAGTCCCTTTAAGGTCCCTACAAAAGCTTGCTATCTCTGTCATTTCAGACACCCAAGTCTGTGCGTGCTCTTGTCCTCAGTTTTCCAGGCTCCGCTTGTGCTGCTGGCTGAATCTCAGTACCTTTTCCAGCCTATCCCACTCTAGTCTGTGAAGCCTTTTTCCTCTAGTACTTGCCCAGCTGCTGCTAGAGCAGGCACATGATCCCAGCTCCTTCTGGAGGGCTTCACAGAGTCAGCCTAGATGGGGCAAACAGCAGCTGTTTCTGCTGGCCAGTGGAAGCCTTTTAAAGGAATGTAATGCTATGACATGCAACTAAATTGAATAAACGTTTTCTACTGTAGCATGTTACTCTTCTTATATAATGCATTTTATGTTTCCTGGAATTGCAGATTATAGGCTGCATATCTCACTCTATTTTCAACTGCAAGTCAGTTCTGCTTTTAGGTAGGTAGTCAAAGTCCTAATGGGAGTAGTGTGGTGGAGAATAGACCATAGTATTGTGATTGACAGGAAGGTTATGGTCTCTAACTGACTGGAGGTTTTTAAGAATAGGTTAGAAAATGTCAGAAATGAATAATTTTAGTTGGTCCTGTGCTGGAGCTGAGGAGTGGCCTAACTGGCTTCAGAAACTCTTTTACGAGATTATTTTTATAATCTCTGAATTCAATTATTGTGATAAATGACTGATCCGTGGCACACGTGTAACAATCTGTGTGTCCCAAGAACAAATAAATTAAATTCAACACAGAAGAAACGTATAAGGATAAACAAGCTTATTTTCTCTATTGCTATCATGCTGCAGGGAGGCTGATTTTTCTTTTGTTTTTGTATGTTTAAAGGCATTTCATCATGTTTAGCAATTCCTTTGGACTTCCAGCTGTCCTGGGGGCTGGAAGGAGAGCTGAGTTTATTCTCCTAATCTATTCAGCTCTTTCAAGAAAATATCTGTGATTTTCAGACTGGATAAGTACAGGCTTCTCAGCACCTCTGAGGGTTTCTGATTTCAGATGGGAAATTTTCTTTAGTGAACAGAAATAACGAAGTAGACTAGCGGGCAGGTACAGCAGCTTGCAGCTGCGTCACGGGGTCAGAGCGTTGATACTCAAGGCGCAATATCCCATTTCCCTGAACAGAGTGAGGGCAGTCCTGACAGTAGTCTTCTGCAGTTGACATGCTGAACAGGCACTTCAGACTGTGGGCACACAAGGCAGCAGCAGGATCATTAAAACTAACAGTACTGGTGGGAGTGGGACCTCCGATCTGGCTGCATGAGTCAGATTAAAGTAGCTTTCTGAAGGAAAACGACCGTGCAGTCGGAGAGGCAATAGTCTGAGTGGTCACTCTTATTTTGCAGCAGATGTATGTTTTGATTGTGCTCTAGTTTTTGAAGAAATATTTGAGAGCATGGAGGGAATCTTGTAGCCCCTATTCCCATGTGCTTGATTTGCAATGTAATATACAATGATTAGCATATGTTGTGATCTTCTTATCCTACTTTACTATCTCATTTAATATGTTAGAAGAAACTTGAGGAACTTTGAAATGAAAGACATTGCCTTAGCAAAGTACTCTACATTTCCAGTAGAAACTTTTTTTCTATAACTGTTAAAAAGAAGCATCTTCTCTTTCTGCTTGAAGATTCACTGAAATCAAAATTCTGCTTCTCATATTGGGAATATAAAACTTTTAACTAGCTGATTCACTCCTTACTGATAAGAGATGCATGTGTGCTTCTGCCTCTGGAGGGCCAGATTTCAAAGCTAATATATGTGAAAGCAGGTCACTTCTAGACTGTTAGAGACAAGAGAAATAACTCAGGGCCAGAGATCTAGTGATATGGTCAGGAAATAGGGTACTATAATTCACTTGGAAAAGTACAACCTAGTATGTGAAAATAAAAAGTAATTTAAGTGAGAAGACTGATTTGGAGTAGAAACCTGGAAAATAAAGTAATGCCAAAAGAAACTTAAGGACAGAATAGTAGCTATTAATTCCAGTGTAATGTAACAGCAAGAGGAGTCATTCCAGCCAGTTTGGGAACCTTATTACTAAGCAGCAAGCAAATCCCTCTTCTCCTAATACTCCTTTGGGCATCTAGGAGACTGGATTGTAGATGTCTTTAAGACAAAGATTTTGGCAAACAAGATGGAGTCTAATTCCAATTAGAAGTTAATGAAAGAGCTGATGTGTTACAAAGATTAAACTGAGCAGAGACTAGAGATGGAGGACTGATTTATTTGTCACAGACGAAATAACGGGATGGAATAAAGCAAGGTATAACATTTAGGATGAATATTTAAGATGGAATTTTCTCATGGTGAGAACTATTATCTATGTAAATGGCTTCCTGGGGAAGAACTGAAACCTCATTGCTTGGCCAATTTTAGAATTAGACTGGATGAGAAGCTGGTAAAGGTACAGTAAAGAACAACAACTTTGTTAAGGGAAAGATGCTGTAGATCCTTATGAGGACTTTTCCCTTTTTAGAGTTAGAGGATGAGCTTTCCAATAGCCTAAATGGGGAGAGCATTATCAGTTCACTTTTTTTGCTTCATTGCTCCATTACCTCATTCTTTCTGGGATGAGGAAGAGTTTGTATCAGGAAGGTCACTAACCAGAGACAGCTTCTGATGCTGTTCAAAGTGACTGAGAAACGACCTAAGGCCGTACTGACATAGACTGCTAGACATCTCTACAGGCTGTATATACGCAGATTGAAAAAGGACTGTTGTTAAAATTCAAAACCTCAGATACTTATTACCAGGTTTCATTTAAAACTCAGAGTTGTGCTTGTGCTTAAAAGAAGGTCATTTTCTTTACCTTTGATGCTGAAGGTCTGTTTTTAACATACAGTAAACATATCTATCAGGAACGATTGCCACTTTCAAGCTCTTCTAATAGTAATGAGTGGCTATTCTACCATTTAAACATTTCTTGTGCTTAGTTATATATTATTTCAGAAAGCAGACTTGTAACCTCACAGACAATGTTGTTCTAGAATGAAGTGGCAGTCCCTCAAAATAAATATTTTATTAGTAGTATGTTGATATATTTATTTAATGATATGACAATGACAACCCTTTAATGGTACTATTAGGCTGGTAACCTCACTATAGAGAGCACAAAGACTATTTCTCTCTCATTCCTGGTTGCAACTTTGGCCATCTTTGTGGGATACTCATTGATGGTATGTTGAGAAGGAACAAAAATTTCAGTTTAGTAATTTCAAAGTCAGCATTATGGACTGTGACTCCCTAATGTGGATACTGATGACATTAATCTTTTCAAGATTTTTTTCCTAAAAAATGGAGATTTGTGTGCTTCTTGTATAGACTTTATCTTTTGATATTCTCCCATGTTTTTACAGTAAAACTCAATTCTCTGTCTATGCTTTGTTGCTTTCAACAATATGTATTTTACCAAAATTACTTTTTCCATTAGTCTTCTCTAGATCTTTCCTCCTACTTAAGTTATTAATATTTTCCAATCAAATACTATTTTACAGATGTATTTTCTTTTGCTGTGACTATGTCCATAAAGCCTGTATTAGGTGCAAGAACATAAACTCCTTTGTCTCTATTCAGTAAGTAGGGATGAATCTTCAGTGCTGTAGCAATATGATTTTAGAAGTCATTCAGATGATATATACTTCTGCCTTTACTTTCTAACCCTGAACCAGAAGTCTTTTGGGAAGAGCCAGGAATCTGTGAACATAGCTCCCATTGCATGTACTATTTTGTTGGGTATGTTTTATTTGTTTTGTTTTGCAAAAAAGATGTGTAGAGAACAATACATACTCTGTGATAGTCTATCCCTTCCATGGGTCATGGGGATTTTAATTGTTTGGCAGATAAATGACAAGTGTTTTTTAAATTCAGGTCATATGTATAATTCAGCTGTGTGGTCATACTAGCTTGCAAACTTAAAAAAAAAAAAAAAAAAAGAAATGCTTTTCAAAGAGCTGTTTTAGGTATGTTTATGTTATTCTTGTTTTTTTCCTCTCCCATCCTTATTCACTATTGCTTCTGTTTTTTCTCTGATGCTGCCTTTAATACATTTTCACCCAGCAAAGAAAAAAACTCATTAGTTTAGAATAATTAAGCATGTTTTGAGATCTGCATTAGCCACAGAGCTAAGGGCTAGATCTGACTCTTCTCTCAGCATGTTATGGTCCCTCGAGCGCAGTCGTGTGTTGGACACCTCCTTTTGGGCACCTCATGAAGGGAATGGAGAGGGTGAAGCCCCCTGGCGTGGGTTCTGCCCCAGGCAGCGCCAGGGCAGCAGGAGCTGGGGACAGTGGTTCACCTGGAGGCAGCCGAGGAGGCACTGAGGGCAGGAGGGAATCGTACTGCACAGCTTGGACATCTTTCTTTTGTTTTGCTTCTTAGAGCTATTTAAAAACTTACAAGCAAACACGTTTAAGACAAATATTTAGTAGCATGGGGAAGTTTTGAATAGCTTTCCTAGTCATACAGAGGACATACATAGCTGAGGATCTGTATAGGACTGTATCTAGACAAGGATCTCTATCAGTCTTTACATTTTTACTTTTGCACCTTAAGATACTCAAATATTATGAATTTTTTATGAGTAGATGAGGATGGACTATTATTTTTAAACTGCCATAGGATAGCTTTCTTGGCTTTTACTTTCATTTGGTTTTAATATGCATTTCATAGAGTAACTACACTCTTGCCACCTCTGTCTGTAATATACTAAGAAATGATGTGCACAGGAGGAAGGCAGATAATCGCAGGCCAGTAGCTTTCACTGTCGCTATCTTGGAATAGTAATAACATCACTTGCAGTGATTTGGCAGCTTAGAGCTATTCTGAAGTAAGTTGCAATCTTTTAGTAATTGCCTAAAGTGGATTAAAAAGTTCAATCCATACCCTTCAAAGTTAATTAAAACATTCTTTGGGAAGACATAGAAAACCATTCTTCAGTACTGCTGTAATAGACTGACAACTGGGATTAACGAAGGCTGTCTGTTTAAAGAGGTTTATCCAGTCTTAAGTATGTATGCAGTGCAAATTATTTGAAATTAGGAAAGGGATGTTTTCTGGATATTGCCTTTCAGATTGAAAACAAACTTGAATCCCTGCCACTGAACTTTCCTATGTGAAAGAATCTCTTGCTGACGGTGAGTCTGACAGAAGAGTCTAGACAAAATGAAGAGCAATTCTAGGCGCTTCACTGCTCTATGTAGAAATGTAGTTGCAGGTTTTTGAGTGAGATGGACAGTGGCTCTCTTGATCACTACTAGCATTACAGTCAGATTTGCAACTGACCCAGTATTAAAGTTATTAACACCTGTTAAAGTCAAATCTATAATGGGAAAGGGAAACGTGACATCTGCTGCATTCAGTTCAGCTTCTAGTCATATCTCCTGTATCCAGAAAGTCTGAAACAGAAATGCTGAAAAGGCACCACCAACACCGGTTCCTATCCTCAGGTTAGCCCTCCTGTAATGAGGGGCCAGACGCAACATGGGAAGGAGAGGGGTTTTCTGCTGAACATTTCTGAAGAGATTTGGCCTGCTTTACAGGAATTTATTGAGCCCACAGGTTGGCAAATGCTTACCTCCTCCCATAAAACTAGCAGAGTCTGCTGGCATTTCACATTTGGCCATGTAAAAATCAAATGCCTCCATCAGCTTCTTCTGGCATGGGATACTGTCGTGCGGCTTTAACAATTCTGCCGTAGAGTGTGTGTAGGGGAAATGGGAGATGGTGCCCACCGAGAGCATAGGAGAATTTTAAGTAAAGAAAATGTAATTACCAGAGTGAGTATTTAGATAAGAGATGGTGAACCCTGGAAAAAAGGGGAAGTTTTAGGAGCATGGGTGATAAAGATATTTAGATAAAGAATGCAGAATTTCTGAGAAAAACAACGAATTGGATGTTTGTCTCCAGTAGCTAAAATCCCTCAAAGACCTCACAGGGTGTATTCGATGCTGCCTAGTGAATTAGGACAACAGGTTAATTGGCAAAGAATATTTCAGTTCTAGGGAAAAAGGGAATTTAGAGCAGTCTCTCACCCTAGTTTTACAGTAAAATAGAAACAGATCTGCTTTCCCTCTGTGTGAGAGACAGCTCCCTTTTCAGAGCTTTCCAAGGGGAGGTAGGGGAGAAAACCAGGCTTACATACAATTTTCTTTGACTAAAGAAAGGAAGTTAGTGAGCATTCATGAAAGCAGGCACAGGGTTAGATTTAACCTTGCTTCAAAACAACTGTTCAGGTTTTGTTCCCTTCTTTCAAATAAACTCAGGGGTTGCTGGGACTAATCCCAGGCTTTTTGCTCTGCTCAGTTCCATAATAAACAGAAATTAGCTCATTTTTTAAATGTTCCTTCATTAGCAATGAGTTCAATTAAATGAAGAATACTGAAGACATGTTCACTTAAAGCCTCCACTGTTCTCTGAGGTCTCATTCTGGGGCTGCTGAGCTCCCTCAGGTTCGGCATCTGTCAGGATATCATTGACGCAGGGCAGGATTGGCTCCAGAGCCTGCAGCTTACGAATTGTCTTCTCTTCTGAATTTTTAAGGACTTGGATCTGTCATATCTCTTTGGAGGCCAAGAGCTGTGCTTACCAGGTGGCAGAAACAGGGCTGGACCAGGGTGCAGAGGAGCCGCCCTGAGTTCCCTGCTGAGAGCTGGGGAACAAGCACACCAATGTGTTCTGCCTCCCACAGCTGAAATCATCAAAAAATACAGCTTCCACATTTTGTACCTCAGGTATCACTGACTTGGTGCCCAATTTTTCATCTCTTTGTACTTTGTGTAGTGATTTACTCTCGTGCAATGTGGCTGTAAAATATTTCGGCTCCTTATGGTGTCGAGTTGTGCACTTGTAAATAATTATACAAGGTGAAAAGCAGTGGAGAATCAGGACAAAATGTGTGTAGCACCAGAGTAGTGAGGAAAACTGCAAATTCAGTTATATAATTCTGAAATAAAAGTTTGTTTAAGGTGAATGCAGAAACAATACATTTCAACTATGTGTAATATTCATCTGTAATAATTAAGTAGGAGTTTGATGCTTGTACTCTTTCATCTGAATCTAATCTCCAGTACTTCTGTCTTTGCTTTGTTTGCTTTTTTCTGTTTGGTTCAGATGAAGCATATTTAGTGGAGCATGATGGAAAAATAAATCAGTAGGAAAGATTTTATTCTAACTCTTAATGTTGTAAAAAGCAAAATATTTTGTGGAACTTGTCAATCTTGGAAAAAGTCTCATTAGCAGAAAGTCTCATTCAATCTGGTTTCATCTAAATTATGTCAACATGTTGTGTTCCTATTTTATTATTTCTATTATATTTCATTTTCAATCATTTTCAATCATTTTGTTTCCACTTTTGAAAACATTGTTCCTCACTAGTAAAATGAAATACTTTTGTAGTTCTGAACAGAATGAATAGCTCAGTGGTTCTGAAAAAAGTTTGATTTTTTTTTTTTTTTGCTTTTTTAGGGGGATTTTGGCTGCTGTTGTTGACATTCTCATTCAGAACGAAACAAATATTTCATTGTTGGAATTTCCCATAGAGCAGATGAGCCAGGTTTTTAAACAGCTCTAATATTTATTTAACCTTTCAATTAAGACTCTTGAACTATCTTAGGTACCAGCTATAAAGCTCAGCTTTAACGGTGGTGCATCTTTTATTAAATGGATAATATGCATCTTCTCGGTCTTACTTTGAAGTGTCTACGCAGAGAGCAAGGATGTGGTTAAAGTGCCTTGCCAAAGCCTGCCTTTTGCTAGCCACCATATATAGATTGGCAGGGGCTTTGGCAAGGAATACTGGTGACATTCATTAGCAGCAGGTGAATAACTGTCAGAGGGAGGGCAATCCTATCCTTGCAAAGCAAGCGCCAATGCTTTCTGGTGTTTCGTTTTCTTTTTTAGCTTTGATTTTTGTGGAAGTTTTCATCTTTGCTCTAGATTACAGCTGAAAGAAGACCTGTTGCATTTACAGTTGTGCTGTCAAGAGGAGAGCTGTATTTATTTAATACATATTTCATAATATGCCATATAACATCTTAAGCTCAGCTGATGTGTGCAGGGTCCACTGACTACTTACTGACCTGCCACTCAAATGATACTTATGGTTCCTTTTTAATAACCATTTGCTGTTTATTTTATAGTTCTGGTAAGAATGAGGGTCATACCAGTGCAAAGCTGGAGCTTGAAAAGAAATTCTATTTATGTTCTAGTTATTACTTATCTTAGAATGGTATTAAACACATGTATTTTTCTTATTCCAGGTAGCAGAGAGGCTGCTGGTAAGTGTTCTTCTAGAGTGGCTGTGTCTCTCCCTTGGTTGTAACCTTTCTGGATTTCTCTAGAAAGACAAAAAGGCTGCATTTCTTCCTCATTCATCCCTATAAATCCTATTCACCATTTCTAAGAAAGGCTCCTTTATTGAGAGCTGTGACTAAGTAGGATGTTACTATTTTCTCTTTGACGAATGAGTTGTCTAGAAAACTGAATCTGACTGAGTTTGTACTCAAAAAAATAAATGAACATGTTTAATATATAACAAAATAAATGAACGTCCCCGTGGGAGGAGAGGAAACGCTTCTTCCTCTCTTCCTAGTGTTGTCAGCAGGCAGGGCTGGCCGAAGGTCTGTAGTCCTCGGGACCCTCATGCGACTTCAGCGCTGGTGCCTGCTGTTGGGCCCTCTGGGCAGGACAATTTATCTGGCCGTGGCTGCCGAGTCAGTCCCAGCGGGGGCAATTGCACGCTGCGTTACTGGGCCCATGCAGAGAAGGCATGGGGAAGCCAGGCATCAGGAAAGAAGTTTGCTCATCCTTTTATTTTGTTCTCTTTATATGAATGCCATCTTTTCTTGCTATTTCCAATCTCTATTCTATTTCTTTTTTATTTTTAAGAGAGGCTTTTTTCCTCACCAGTGTTTTGTTCAAAGTAGTATTCTGTGTTTGGACAGGATATAGCCTCGCAGTAGGGCTGAAGAGGCTGACCTACTAATTCTCCATCATTTCATATCATGCAATCATTTATATTTAAAAGGAAGTGGCAGTGGCCTGTACGGTTCTGGCATAAGTGTAAATACGTGAGGTAGAAAAATAATGAAAATCCAGTAGAGACTTACAATCTCAATGTCTTAATCTATGCTGAGCTTTTTGTTTATAACAAGGTTTAGCTTGCTTTCAGCGACATGCAAGTAATATAGTTGAATTTAATAGCAGTAGGTTGGAATGCTTGGTTTAAACATAGCTCCAATATTAATTCTAAAAATTACTCTTGTTAGATATTTAACTAGATATTTCACTGTTGAGGCTAATGTTTACTGTTAAAGAGACTGATTTCTGTGCTAGGTTTGCTAGTGCATCTGCTATTAGGTGAGGGGTTTTTGTGCTTTATGCATGATATTTTAGTCCATGTCCTGTGAAATTTAAATTTCGCCCTTTCTTTTTGTTTTTATAATTTCATGCTAGCAGCATATTCTTTTGGCATTAGTTACTTATAGGAAAAATAAGTACTGTATTTTGCGGGAAAATATTTTGCTGATTGCATGTTTTCAAGGGAGAAATGGTTGCTTGCAACAGCATGATAGCTAATGTAATGCATATGATATGTGAATTTGTGGGAATAGTAGGCTGAACAGACTGCGTACAGAAGTGGATGGTTAACTGCTGAGAGAGTTTTAGAATAAAATTCTGTTCCAGACGGGGCAAACTGTACCAGTCGCATAGGCCTCGGTATCCCTGCCTGCTCTAAGCAATGGTACCATGGGAACTTGCTGCTTGAAAATGCCACTGATTGCCAAAAGACTTGAGATGACTGTTTTTCATTTGCTGATTATCACTTTTCAGCTTACCTGTTTCCCTTTCTTGCCTCTGGTGTAGTTCTGTAATGAAGATATTCAAGAGGCTGATGTAACAGTTTTATTCTTCTTCTAACATCCTGTGGGTAGCTTTTTTAGTCTCAGTTTACATTTTGTGTAATTAACTTTGAGCTTTAAGGATGCTGTACAGACAATTTACTCAAGTTGCAAGGTGCTACATTTTAGAAGATGTGCACTGTGCACTTAATAAATTGACACAGTGCTAACAGTTTCATATCAGAGAAGCAGTAGAGCCTGTTTGAGAGTCCGATGCCATGAGACGTTCAGCAGCCCCAAGTCCCAGCGCTGGCAAAAGCTAGAGTTAGTTGTTTGTTTTGCTTGAGGGGGGAGAGCCTGGAGGCCTGATAGCATCAGAAGATGAGCAGGAAGGCTGCTGCCCACAGAGGGGACAGATAACTGGCTAATTCCTGAGCAGACGTGAGTCATTCAGCAGTTATTAGGGCTGCAAGCAGGAGTATGGTTCGGTGCTGCAGGAGCTGAAGAAATAAGATTGCAGCTATATCTTGAAAGGCCTGCTAGACTCCGAGGAGGGCTGATTCTGGAAAGCAAAAGGACTACAGCACATGCGGGCTGTGGGGTTATGGTTAAACCTAGAGATAAATTTGGAGGAATCGTCAGAATAGTTTGCAGTTGAATTTTACTGAGAATGCAGCAATGATGGAGTAGCCCCAGCAAATCCAGCTGGTTTAGTATCTGTTCCTACACTGCAGGGGATCACTGACCTGTGAGCAAGGTTGAGTCAGATCTCAGTCTGGCTGCGAACTGGGACAGCTAGTTTGTACTTCAAATGTACTGTGTTTAAGGGGCACAGGGCTGTGTGTTTGGGTTGAGTATAGGATGAAGTTTGTGTCAGGTAAGGGAGAGCTAAGGAACAGCTGAGTTTGTTGTTGGATCTTCAAAGGCGCGTAGAGCCAAGATGGGGATTTGTGACGGTGGGACTCTGGTTTGTCCTGGTACATCTGTAGTTACATTTTTGTTATAGGTAGGATTAAATGAGGGTACGGATGAGGGTTTTGGATAGCGGTAGCCAGAGAGCAAGGCTTACTGGTAGATCACATCCCTCCTGTAGGGCAACCAGTTCATGGTTTGGTCTGCCACAATTAGATGTCTTGTCAGAAAGGCTAACAGCAGGTCTGGTGACAAATGGTGAGTGAAAATCAGTGTAGTTCATTGTTAGTTGTATCACTAGGGCTTGTGTAAGCTTAGATTAGGTTTAAGAGGCTGGTGAGGATTTAGACTGAAGACACAAAGAAGCAGCTGATTGTTTCTCTGCTGCTGTTGGATCCAGATGGTCTATGATTAGTTTTTGAGCAGAGGAGGATCACTGAGGTTTTACTGGGCCTAGGACTGGAGGTTAGAGTAAGGCTATGTAATAGGAACTAAAGAGCTATGTTTATGGTTTGTCCTCTAAGCCTGCAAGACTAGGGCAAAGACGATCCTGCTCAGCCAGCCTGAGAGAGGTTGTAATCAGCAGTAGGGTGGGGAATGCTGACATCGAGTATGACGGGCATAGATAAAGTTTAGACACACATGGGTGTAAGATCAACGCTTGTGTTAGGATCAGAACAAGAGTGGCTGAAGAACTGCATTCACTGTTGGGCTTGGAAGACTCACAGGACTAGGACCATGGCTGAGCAGTGATTCTTTATTAAAGTTGGATGTTTTTGTTCACCGGAGTGTCAGGGCTAGAACTTGAGCAGAGTTACAGCTAGTGTTAGGTTGAGATTGTAGGTGACGTATGATTTTGAGGACTGGCCAAGTGTCCTTGGGGGCATGAGCTGAATCCACAGACTCAGGTCTGGAGACTCCTGTGCATGGCCCCAGTGCAAGTCCAAGAACTGTCTATATTTAGTGCTGGTTGTCCTTTTGTGCAGAACAAGCCAGCAACTTCTTGGGAATGGAAAAAGCTTATTGTCTTGCAGAAAATAAAACTTCTGTCTTGGACAAAATATATTTTGTCTAACTCCATATGCTTGCGGGAGGGGAATTTATTAGAGTAAGGCTTTATACATGAATATTTTCATTTTAAACCAGCACAGTTTTTAGTTTCATTTCACATGCGTTCTGTCTCTTCCACTAAAAAAGTTCTCATGAAATGTCTGGAGGAAAAAAAATCTATGTAGCTAAACAGTTCTTGCCTTCAAGTGAGGACGGTACAGTTGAGACTGAGGGTTACTGTACTGGCAAGAGAAAGTGATACAAGTTCTGTGCTTCCTAAGGTTGTCTTTCATATTTTTTAGAGGTTTCCTTGTGGTTTAAATAAAAGGCTTATCTTTCTGGAAAGGTCAGTAAAAGTCAGTTTTTCAGTGGAGGCTGGTTTTTCAAGAAGAGACAGAGGTATAACAGAGAAATTATTGCTTAATGCAGCAGGGTAACTACTGAATGTAGCATCCTTAGTTTCACTATAAATTGCTAATTATTTTTTTTGTGGGTAGGCATTCATGGAGTTTTGTGGGTATGTATTATATGAGGTAATCATACTAGGACTTTTTGGCTGCTCCTTCCTGCCTAGTTCAATATAATAACTTAACTGCTTGAGATGGGCAAATTCAGCTTAATGCAGAGACGAGCAGTAAGCCTCTTCCTTTGCCAAAAAGGCATGGGTTTATGATGTTCATAACGGCATCCTCGGTATGCATCTGCCCAAGATGTAGTCCTGTGACTGCTGCAGAAAAGGGAATTGGCTCTTCTGATTCAACCCAGTGCCTTAGTCACACCTGCATGCAGACTTTCAGAGTAAGGTGGGACTTACTGCTCCTGCCAAGCTTTGGGGGCAAGTAGAAGGAATGCCTGAAAAGAAAGAGGCGAATTTCCATGCTTCAGAGAGATTCCTAAGGTCTTTAATGCAATCTATCGGGTTACTCTACTGAAAATGTTTGAAAAGTTGTTGTCCAAGTTCTAGCAGGAAAAATCACGTGTGAGTTCTGATAGATCTGAAATTATTCTAGATTGCTGTTTTTAATTTAATAGCCTACAGTAACTGCGTGAGTATCCCCAGTTCCCATTTACTGACAGGCTCATTTTTATTAGCTAATGATCAGCTTGAAAACAACAGGCTTTTTTCATTTCACCTCTGAGACAGAATGGGATAGGATATTCATCTTTCCAAAGAACTAAGGAAGAGACTTTGAAACATGTTTTGTATATATAATTCCAACTGATTTCTCAGGATAAAGTGAAACATTTGCAGAATTAGCTCTAGTCAGGTCTAGTCAGCTTATTCTTGTTTTCTAAAAATGAATGTTAAATGAAGAGAAGGATTATATAAGGAGTGAATGGCAAAAAGGCTTTCAGTATCATGGAAAAGTAACATTACTTACAAGAAAGAGAATGAAGAGTAGGGTAAAATGGCAGCATGAAGATATAAGTTAGATGAACTATAAATTTCAATAGAATTAAATCTTATCCTTCTGATGTATGGTTTTAACATTTGCAAGAAGATAAAAAATGCTCAATTTCAAGTTATGTGAGTGATTCATAAGTAATAATTCAGACACAGCATTTTTCAAGGAATTAACTTCTGCCCAGAATGTCAGTTACCATAAAGCATGGTCAGATGCCAAATGGATTTCCAGTTCTTCTTGTTTTCATTTTGTATGTATATATAATATATATATATATTTAAATGAAACTAGTGGTATTTATATGAGATTTAAGTGTTTTGCTCCACAGTGGCTGAAGTCAATATCTAGTAATTAATCCTCAGTAAAAGCTCCAAAAAGACATTGAATTGGATAGGAGTTGCATGATCTGATTTCTTTTAGACTGGAGCTTCAGTCAGAGGTAGGAACTTGTAGAAACTTTCTATATTACTCTCAACCATTTAGCATTAAATAAGAACTTCAAGGTTTTGCTTTCTTGCCCCATCTGCCTATTACTATTGTAGAATTTTGTCACCTGCCTAAAAAAAACTAAAGGTCAAGTCTGGCAGCATATGAAGGCAATATATAGTGCAAAGACTGGTCTCCTGGTGCTTGATGCCAGGTCTTAAATGTTCATCAGCTTGGCTGTGCAGATCTGGGCATGGTAATGTATTTCTTAGTAGTCATGAGAGCTGAAGCACTGGAAAAACTGGACGGGTTTGTACCACCAGGACAGGGTTTGAGTGTGAACTGTATGTCTGTTTTGGATTTCTCAAGTGTCTGTCATCACACTGTTTAAAAAGGGGAGGAGAATTGGGGAGAAAGGGGAGTTGTTACATGAGGTACCATATTATCTGTGCAATCAAACAAGCTTGCTTAAAGGTAGTTGCCATGGATATGTTGCATGGCAGCTGAAGGAGAAGTACGGTTCACCTTGTCACGGGGGAAGGGATCGGACTGGTACAGGGGCAGGCACTCCTCTTAAGGAGCGTAAGTGTATAAAACTGTTCACATTTTTTGTTCAGTACAAAGAGAATTAAGAATTTTTAGTGAACCAATGCAATGTATTAAATTATGTACTTAGCTAGGTCTCATATTTTAATTTCTCTGCATTCAGGGATTATATCCACTTAGAATTTAAAAAACAGTAGAAAATAGTTTATTGGAGTGATTGATTTCTAGGCTAATATTTCTATGTTTAAAGTCCAGTAGCCTTGTACAGAAAATAATGCTCTAAGAGATCAGAAAGATAGCCATGGGACCTTATGTGCAAGTTGACAAGGCTGCTACCTATAATATGTTCAACTGTTCTTGAAAATCTAGCAAGATGTATGAGAAATGGCAGACACTTTACAAATGGGTAGCAGGTGCTGAGATAAATAATTGCAGAGAGAACAGTCACTGTGTATTTTTCATGTTCTCTCCTGTGGGTTTTTGTTCCTATCGATTGTGCAGATTTTTACACTGAGTTCTGAAGAAAAGTTGCCTCTTCCCTTTCCAAACCTTGGCAGGTCTTTTTTTGTAGTTTTTGCGGAGGGAGGCATTTGCTTCAAACATATCCATCAGTATTGCTACATGTTGCTTATCAGCTCTTCTAATGTGTCCTTCACCCAGGTCTAGCTTTGGAAGTATCTACCTGAGCTCCTCACCCTGTGCTGGCTTGATAGTCAATGCAGAGAAATATGTATGTTTAGGACATGACTTTCTTGTGTGTTTTACATGTGTGCTTCAGGATGTGACGAATCTCACTCTAGGGGCCAAACTTAAAACATCCTGTGTTCAAGAACAGCACCTCAAACCAATGTGCATCACCTTTGCTCTGTGAGCAAGCGTTGGCCTTGATTGCGTTGCTGAGGAGTCACTTGTGCAAGGGAGACCTCCTCTGCTCGTGGCACCCCGCGACTGCTGAGGAGGCTGCGCTGCAGGCTGAGCTGACTATGTGAGCAGGAACAGGGTGGTTTTGCAGAAGGGAATCTGCGTTTGACAAATCCGTTTGTGCTGGACGCTCAGGCACCTTTCAGTCCATATTGATCTTTACACCTTGTTCTTTTTCTTTTCTTTTAATTGTGTGTTATCAGGAAACCAGAAATACTTTAGCATAAATTCTTAAGTTGTTTGAAATACTTAATCTCCCTACCTTATCACTGCTTCCCCCAATTACTTCAGCATTATAGCAGCTATGAGAAAATACTTATCTTTAACCTGTAACTGTTGTGGTAACATTGTTATGTACTGTGGTTAGCAGCTTCAGCAGATAAAGTATAAAATCTTCAGTGAGCTCTGCCCTGCTATGCACTGCATTCTAATGAGTGACGTGGGGTAGGCTTTGGTCTTGGGAAGCAAATGAGATTTAAGACCTAGCAGTTCTTAAAATGAAAACGCCTATTAAAGATGTGTCTAGGTGTAATGTAACTGACAAAACTTTAGGATCTTAGCATGGATTTTGGCCAGCACTGTTTTAAAACAGGAAACAACTTCCAATGCTCCTGAAGTGCAGTTGGGCTAATCCTGTTTCAACTTTCTGTTGAAAAATACATTAGATTTTTGATGCAATTAAAATATTCTCCTTGAAAATGAAGAGAATGAAGCTAGAATTTATAGCTGCTTTTTATCCAGGAAAGCCAATAAATATCCATATTGTCTGTCCTTGTAAGCAGCTGGTAAGAATGCAATGCATTTGAATCCAGCCAATGAGATTTTCTGGTGATATAATATTTGGAATTTGATATCCTGCTTTCAGGTTTTCACTGCGGGAGCAGAGAGAGCTGGTTGCTGTCAGGGCTGATGTGTACAATTCCGGTCAAAGCAAGTTGAAATTGTCTCTCATTATGATGGGCTGGTTTTGTAATTTCCTGACTGACACGTAAATTGCTATTTATTTCTTAAAATACAGCATGGCAGAAGAGACAGGGAGACTCATGAAAGATGACTGAGATTTTGAGTGTCACATAGACATAAATGGGAATAGATAGCTTGCTGTTTTGATGCAACAAATTGGTATTTCTGGAAGGTATTTCTGCACTGATGGAAATATTTAAAATGAAACCTTATAATTAAGACTTGTTTTTGCTAAATCACTCTTTAGCTTACAGTCTTTCTGTTGCAAGGCAGCTCTTCCACACCTGGAGGTTGTCATACAGCAGCTGTTTGTGTAGTAAACCTTTGCTTTGTACCTTATTCAAGCAGGAGGGGAAAAACAATTCCTGCTAGTTTTATGTTGAGATTTGGAAACATGGGATTGATCAAATCCTATTCCTTGCTGTCACAGCCACCACATCACACAGTTTACTTGCCTCCATTACCCTCTGTCCTGGCTGCTCCAGGATCTCTTTGCTCTACTGGTTAGGGACATTCCAATTTTCAGTTTAAAACCAGCCACTGTATTTCCGTTGCTTGGGCTGGTACTGTCTCGCAGCTTGAGCAGCCGTTATCCCCCGTGGTATTTCATGTCAGCGTGTTTGCAGTCATGTCCTGTCTCCCACTCTTCAATTTACTAGGCTAATTGCACCATGGCCTTTAACTCTCTTCTGGGTGAGATGACTGCTTTGATTCCTTTTTTGTCAGCCCAGTCCTTCTGGTCGTCATTTCTAACTTGAATTCATGTTCTTAAATATGGATGACCAGGACCACACACAGCATGTCAGCTGTAAGCACACTGAAAAGCAAATCACTGTGACTGTCCCTTTCTAGGATTTTTGGTGAACTGATGACACTGGGTAAGAAAGATCCCATGTCCTCACCTGCCATAGGTGGTCTAAATACAATTCCTGTTGCTGAAGTATATTTATTATCACTGCTGTAGTATCTAAGGTTAAGAGCTAGATAATAAGCAGCCACCATTACATCTCTGACTTCCAAACTTTGACTTACTATGCAAGGAAAAACAATGAAAGCAGTCACAACATCAAAGCTAGATGCTTATATGAGGTTGCTGCTTTTAGCTTACTGAATGATGTGCTTGGATGCATTTCTCAGCCCAATACTGCACAGCAGTACTTGGATGACTGAAAATGTTGCAGCAGCAGATTGAGCCAGTGTTAAATCAGTGATCTGCAGCTATATATCACATCATGCTTGGGACTGTACCATTAGAGCTTGTCAGAAAGCTCCCAGCAAAACCAGCTGCTTGGAAGAAATGATGAATGTGGAGGAATTAAAATATGTCATCCTTTTTCCCCACAACTTTCTTTAGGTTAACTTGATCATTTTGTTGACCTTATCTGACAGCAGTTGTCTTTTGGCAGCCATTTATGTATCTGTATAATAGCACTTCAGTGAATTAGAGCACCTCTCCTTACTGAATTAATGAGGTGAGAGAAGCAGGCAGAAACTCTTACATATGTTTAGATACACAATTCGGACACACTTCAGAAAAGACGTTTATAAATTAAGCCTGACAATTTGTGTGCCAGGGTTTGGAAGGCCTTGTCTTGACAACGTTTGCTAGTTTTGCCAGAAGTTTGGAAGCTGCTGAAGAAAACTGCATATGGCATGGGAAATAGATACATGGTTTGTTGATACAGACGGTGTCCTAGAATTGGCACAAATAGTACTTGCTGATGGTTGCTGAGAGAGGGGTTAGTCTTCCCCCTTCAGAGTAGAGGGGCCAAGTTCCAGCAGCCAGAGCAGAAAAGGCTATTCCTGATGAATGTGAGATATATTTGTATCATCAGTAAGTATTCAAATTGCAACTGTAGCCATTAAAACAGATAACTATTTTTTAAATTAAATTTAAGAAATTAATGCATGGCTTTATCTGTTCATTGCCAGATAAAATTGGGTACCGGTTTCCTGGAATTCATGATTTCAGAAATATTTTCTGAGTTTTCAGCCATGTCCTTTGCAGAGGTGGTGGTGTATGACGTAAGGCATAAACAGATCTTCCCACGCTATTCAGGTGTCAACTCAGAATCTCTCCACAAGTCACTTGAAAGCCAAATTGCAGCTGTTGCACTGGCTTGTTCAAAACTCCACTGTTACCTTGTGTGAAGGTCAGAGTAGGCAATGCTGTGAGTCTGCCAAGGCAGCCCACAGCGGCCCCACTCGGGCTGGCAGGTTATTCCCCGCAGCGCGGTGCCCCGGCTCCTCTGCCCCGGCGGGCAGGACCCTTGCAACCTGGGTGCCACTCTTCTTCTGCAAGTGGGTGAGCTCTGATAAGTGAAAAATCCCTATTTGATCAAAGCAGGAGCTTTTGATAGTCATTTTTAAATTAATTCAGAATTAATTTTCTAATGTTAGAATGTGGTCAAATGAACTGTCATGATCTAATTCAAGTGATTTATCTCCAAGTTAGAGTCACCACATGGAAGGGCTGTGACCATGTGTTTGCCTAGGTCATTTCTTCAGTCTTACAGGTCAGTTCAGGCCACCTGCAGCTGAGTGTTGTCATTGACACTCCAAGGTCATTTTTGGACCAATTCTCTAAGACAAGTTTATCCATCTACCTTTATAGCATTGCAATGCCACCTTTATGTGATATAATAGAAGTTGCATTAAGGCAACAGAGATAAACTACTGGTACTTTTTGTGTAGTAACTCATTTACATAATTATTCCCTAAAGGTTTAAACACAGGATCATTAAGAATAATAAAGAAAAATAGAAGAAAATGTGAGGGCTGGTGATTATTTGTGCTCAAATTTTCTCTGCGAAAAGATGTTTGAGTTGGTTATTAGAAAATCATGAGCTTGTAAAGTGCTGAAATAACATCTCTGACAACCGTATTTGGAAATAGGGCACAAGGATTTGCTGCCATCACAGGGTGATGGCTCCCAAAATTCCACAGACCTGTCCTATGAATAAATCAGTACTTTAAAAACAAATGTTTGTACCAAGCACATTTTGTCTCAGTAAGGGAGAAGGACCAGAATCTTCCTGGAGTCTGGTGAATTTTGAGGTCACCATAGTTTTAAATGTAGGTATTTGTGTTATGCAAGTATGGGCTCAGTATAAAATGCTAAGGTAACATCTGGGTTAATTCAAAATGATCAGTTTCTGAGGATTTTTCCTGGCAAAATAAAAAGTTACTGCAGACCCTTTAGATAAGAAGAGAAATATTTGCAGTCAAATGTGTCCAAAAGAACTGAGACATGAATAGGGCTGTCTCTGGGTTCCAGTTCATTGCTAAGTCTTCAAATATTTGACCAGGAGAATCTCACTGTAGATCACTGACAAATTATATGACAAATTGTAAGGAGCTCCCTACTCGTCAAAATGAACTATTCTCCAGAAGGCATTAGTGATACCTAATAACTGTCCAACTATTTTGCATGGTTTGATTAGTTATACTTTCTTTTGGATTCACTATTACTTCTCTTGCTACAGCTCAGAATATTTAGCCATTTATTTCTTAGTAAAGCATGACTAAATCTTTCCTTACTGTGCCTATAAAACTGAGGTGATAGGACAAGTAATCTATATAAAAATAGACAAAATAAGGAACTGATGTGAAGAAACATGAACCTAGGTTTAAGAAAAGCTGTAGGAGATGGGCCTAGGCAAGCAGGATTTAGACATAGTTTTGATAAAGTATATATGTGCTTGTTAAGTGGCAGAAATATGACAAACGCTTTTACAACGAGATTCCTACAGAAAAGCAAGCTGTGACTCTGTTTCTGCAATGTATTTCCCTTAAAGAGGGGATGTTAGAGCAGAGGTGGTATTTACCTACTTGTGCCTCGAGCAGCAGTCTCCATTAGGGTCTGGTAATCTTGCTTTGACATCATATTCACAAGTATATGCAACTGTTACTTAAGTGTGGATTTGTTTTTCACCTTTGGTCTCTGTTGTGGGAATTAGAAAAATTACTTCTCTTCGGTGTCAGCCTGCAAATATCACAAAGTTTCTAAGGACTGAATAAGGTTTTTTTGGTTTTGTTTCTTTTCTTTCTTGCACCTTTTAGGGTGCAATTTTTAAAATGTTCATATAGTTCTGCTCCCATAGACATTATGGGTCAATCCTTTATGACTTTAGTGAGAGCAGAAACGGTCTGTAACAGCAAAATGGAATTACCCATTTATTCTTTGGCAGCTACTTCTGATAGCTGGATTTCAGAGAGCAGCCAGTCTGTTCACTTTATAAGGTTCATTTTGATGTTGACCTAGACAGCTATACTTTTGTTGGCCTCTGTTTCATTTTGGCAACTCAAAACCTACATGTTTATCAGAAATATAAGGGGAGATCCAGGTTCCCTGTTTTCCAGTGACTGTTGGCACCACAGGAATAGCAGTGGGGGCAGGATGGTGCAAAGCTGATGGAAGTGAAAAGAAAACTGTTGCCTTTTGAGAAAGGACACTACTGCAGCAAGCACCTCCACCAGCAAGCTCTCTGCATAGGCAGAGCATTATCCTTGCTCCAAACAGTGTAGATCTGACTGGTGTTAAGGTATTAGAAATAAAGCTTGGAAGAGCCTGAAATTTCAGCTATGTGATTATGCCCTCAGCATCTTGTACACCTACACTGCTCCACTATTCTTTTTTACAATTTTTTTAGAAAATGTATATATCCTTGCATGTTACCCATATTCAATCAATGAGAAGACACAGAAAGAAAAACATATCTTTGAAGCCTAATAGGAAGTCACCTGCCCATTTACAATTGGGGCTAGAAACAGCTAGTTGAAGAAGACAATATAGGCCAAGAGCTAAATGCAGGAACGAGGCCTTTACTGAAATGGAAATTACTGTTAGCATAACAGCACAGTCACTGACAGCATCAGTACTTGCAATTTTTATTACAAACTTAAATCCTCGTTCTGATCATCTTCATGCCATTTTACATCAACTTCAGTAAAATAACTTCCAGTTTATACAGTTCTGTATAATCTATTCGATGCTTTTTTAAATGGCATTGAGAATCCTAAGGTACTTTATATCTGAACCAGCTAATCTCTGCATTGCAGTTGATTTCTTCTTCATTATTTTTATTAAATCAGCTCAGCTAGATAAGATATGGTATGCCATAAACTTTTTTAAATGTCTTTGAGCTCATGCATGAAAGTAATTTAGTTTGGTATAAATCATTCATGCATATTTTTGGCGCTCGTAGAATTTTTTCTCCTAGAAGCGATACTCATTGTACATCACTGGGAAGAGAACAGTCTACACAATAGAAAAATCTACTGAGGACTGTTTCTAAAGCTGTGTTTCAGGTGACATTTTGAAAGATAGATGAGGAACCATCTTGGGAAAGTTGTTTTTAATTTATATTTTCCTTTGCCTCTAAGAATCCTTGCTTCTGGCAACTTCTAGGTTTTAATAAAGATTTAATGAAGATTTCCTTTACTTTAGGTATGGAAGTGAAAATGGAAAGTGAATATATTCTACCTCAGTCTAGCTGAGGTGATTTTATTTTCAAACTTTATGTTGAAATGGAAGTTCAAGAAATAAATACAATAATTGGTTTTGGGTGGAGTGCAATGTTTTGTTGAATACTTCTCAAGTTTTTAAAAGAGTCTATGTAAGAAGATTACAGTTCAAAATGTCTTCAAATGAAATATCAAACTTGCTCATTTCAAATGTTATAGTACGGTTCTTTGCTACTAGTTAGAGAAAATTTTCCCATTTTTTCTTCTTCCCTCATCCGTCCCCTTTCTCCCAAATAACTAAATAAAATTAATGAAATTTGAATCAACAGCATTAGTTTGCAATACTTTTTTAAGCATGGGACAAAAAGGAGTCTGATCTAATTTTTCTAGATCAGTTTTTAATTCAGTTTTAAATTTCATATGGAGTGGTTAAACTGATTTTTCCATGTATTGCAAGTAATTGTAAATACTTCTCTGGTCTAACACAATAACACAATTAGCCTTTTCCATCACTAATGTATTTGCTGATGTTATAACCTCAAAAAAAAAAAAAAAAAGTGACCTTTACAAGAGATAGTGAAAATAACTGACCAGTTGATCCACTATCTCTTACAAGTTACCTTAAAACTTTATTATCAGGTTGTATTCCTTCATAAAGGCGTTCAAGAACTGGCAACAAGGCACAGTGAACGGAGATCCGACGGCATGCTTCTGTCGTGCAAGTGTTGTGATGCTGGCTAGTGGCAGTGCTATGTAAACCTGAACTCTTTCTCAGAACCGCCCTGTGTGTTTAACTTGAGCATATCTTACCTGAGAAGATAGTACCTACCCACAAGAAAGGTTTTTGCGATCAGCTTGAAAGTCCAACCAATGTTATCTTTAGTCCCGTCTTTTGGGAGAAAGTCTTTGCAAAGCTCGTATTGTCTGTCTTGGAAAAGAAAGAGGTATCTAGGTGCTAAGCCAGCACTTTTGTGAGGTTATTTCCTCGCCTACTTAGCGTTTGAACTATTTTCTGTTTGACCACAAATGATCATTGTTTCAGCTTTATATGCACAAGAAAAGCCAAGGAGGGCTGACTTTAAAGCTCATAAGTGACTATTATTGTGGTTGGATCATTGTTTAATAGCTTGAGTGATCTCACCCTGTCTGAGTTTCCTTTCCTGCATCAAATCAATCTGACAGAATTTGCCATATTTCCTGAAAGGCATTTTCATTTGAATGAGAAATTTCCATAGAAATTAGTCCTATAAATGACTGTAGATTTACAAACAATTGTGCTTTTCTGAAGAGATGATCTGAGCTCCTTGTATTTCCTCTGGCTTTAGTTCTTCATGGGTGGCAGCAGCTGAAGTGAATGTAAACAGATCTGTTATGGTTGTTGTATATTATCACTTACAAGTTGCATTACCTGCCTTTTGAATGATTTGAGTTAACCCAATTGAGGTACTAGTTAGTGGCAAGCATCAGGGCATGGACATCGACTGGTACTAAAAATGACCAACTGTAGTAAGAGTTGCAGTCCCAGCTGTGCAAGAGGGGTGCCTGGCATTTAACAGTGAGGGCTTTGTAACAGCAGCAATAGAGCAGGTATGCACTTTAAGTATAAAGTCCACAGGATTGTTAATAGCATTTCTCTATATTAATAGACATACTCTCCAGAAATATTCTGTTCACTTAGCAGTATGTTACTCTCCAAAATTTCATTTTGCAAAGGGTATAATGCATACAAAAATGCTGAGTAGGGGCAACAGCCCTGCAACTTTGTATTGAGCTCACTACAATATATTGCAGACAATAATGCTGTTTGCAAATCAAACACAATATTCAAGCAAGCTAAGTAATTTTGTGATATTATGAATATTTTACCAAAAAGAATAAAGCTAAATGTATTCTGCATGAAACTGTAAGATTATGTGAATGACAAGTTCTTGTAATTGAAAACACTATAGCAAGACAGTGATAAACTGGCTATAATTTAATTCCAAATATATTCCCATGGATTTCTGAATCTAATTAAATGGAAAATTAAATTTCAGTAATTTCTCAATATTTATCTGAGTCTGCATTCAGCCTGTGTGTTTCTCTGAGCAGAATTTTGTTCTGCCTTGTTATGCCACCTGGGTTTCAATTTTATGGATATAAGACATTTTTCCAACCATCCAATAACTGAACAAAACTAAGGTGGATAGGAATTGCTATTAACAGCACTGTGGACTTTGTATTTAAAGTGCATTCATACTTGCTGGAGTCAACTGCTGTAGACTGAATCTCTGACCTGGAGAATAAAGAAGGTCTGGCCCAGGTACCTTCTATCCTGAAAGGTCATACTGCAATACCAAAGCCAGCAAGCAAAGACTTGATTTCCTGTAGGTCATGTTGCCCTGTGCACTGTCTCAATGCTGGTGTTAACCACCCACTGAAACTTTAAGCTTTGATTACATTGATGGCTTAACATGCTGAAATTCAGGGCACTGTTGGATGTTAAACCTTACCTGCCCTGCACTTAACTTGCTGGAGCTGATATGGCTCAGGGCAACACCGGATCTTAGAGCAAAAGCTAATAAGCTTTAGAGCTGCTGTGAAGTGATGTGCAGTAAAGCCTACTGTTTTGTAGTTTGTGCCGAGATACCAAATATCTGATACAGTTCAGTTTCCCCTTAGGGTCTGTGTTCTGCGTCAGCAAGAGACAAATTGGATCCTATTAGATTTCATCCTTCTTTACTTTAGCTTACAAAAAAATCTTTATGTATTTACCGTGGTTACCTTCACTGTTAGCAGCTTTGGTAAATGGCATGTGATGGGCTAAAGAATGGTAAGAGCAACAGCTAAATCCATAAGATAAATATATGCTCCTGGCTTAGTTTGTGAAGCCAATTGGTATGTGACTTTATAAATGATGATTCAGCTAATGAGTAGGACATTGGGCAGGTAGGGTGACAAGACAAAGAAAAAGTAAATGGGAAATGACCTTATGAATGCTAAATCATTTGCCAGGTGGAGACAGGGAAGACTCTTATTATCTGGGTTTATCACCCACTATGAAATGTTCATTGGCAGAACAAAGTCTGCCAACCCAAAGACGGTGTACTGCTGGGGGAAAATAATAACAGTGCGCCTCAGAAACATTAAAATCCAATTAGCAATGAGCAAAATTGTGTTTGTCAAACATCTGCGGTCTACAAAGTCAGACTGGAATGCTCAGGAAAACAGGTTTCCAGAGAACCTTCAGAATTTGCTTGTTGATTTCTTTGGAAATATTGTAGTCACCACGTCTACCTCAAAACTGACCTTTCTATTCATGAAAGAAGGAATAGTAGAAGAACAAAAACAGTTTACAGAGTATGAAAGGAGAGAAGCTTCTCTTTGCCACTTACAGGTACTGCATGTTGATCTGATAGTAACAAAGTTCACTGCATGATTACAGTGAGGATTGTGATTACATAAAGAGAGTAAAAAGGGAAAGAAAGAAAGAAAGAAAAAAATAATTCAAAATAAGCTGCTTCACAGCAAACACTTCAGATTGATTGATGCCCAGACTATTCACTTGAAAGCATCAACTGTCTGGCCAAATAATAACCAATTATGCCAAAATAATAATAGTAACCACTTCTGTCAAATAATAACCAGTTGTGATGAGCAGAGCTAAAGCTGGAACTTGATCCAACATAGTGAGAGATTCTCTCTCAGCTTGGAAGCAAATTGACAGTAGTTTCAGACATGTCAGATGCTAACAATTTTTCTGTCTTCAAAAAAGGATGGAATTTGAATTCCATTCAAAGTTTAGGTCCAGATTCATTTTAGTAGTTGTTTCTATTAGGGTTAGATGAACCAACTCAAGCTGAACAAAAGTCTATTAAAGTCTATTGGTAGCCCAAGTGTATGGATGTATGCATAAAAATTTCAAGGTGCAGCCCTGCAGAATGGCACACAATTTTAAAATGATAGTTAAAATAGTTGGACTTCCTTTCTTGATGAGCCAGATTCAGAGACAAAAATATGGGTGCCTGAAAAATATGGGTACCTCCACTGTAGCAGACTTCTGGCAGCAGGCTGCTGAACTAGCTTTAAATGAGCAGGCAGCGGGGTTCTGGCAGCACAGAGCTCAGCACAGGTTAATCTGCTTGGCCTCACTGTTGCTGCAGTCAATCTGCTCCTGGTTTCCCAGTCAGCTCATTTTAAAGCCAACTTGGAGATCTTTATACCATGCTCCGGACTACAGTGTAGGTGTCAATTTTTTGAAGACCTGTTTATAAATCTCTTGGCCTTTTATAGCCAATAGAGCTGGGACACTGGCCTGGACTGTTTCTTCATGCACAGCATCAACTAAATTATGGACTACTTTGGTGTTTTTTTAAGTGCCTGTGAAAGCCCACAAGGAAGAAAACCAGTGGGGCTCTTGTTCTTCAGCTATGCTTGGGTGGTCTCCAGGTGGAAAAAGTCTCTTTTCCTTGTAAACCCAGGACAGCTGAATTGAAGTGGGGATTCTTGGACTGAGTTGCTTGGGAATCAGACTGCATTTTCAGTTTGGGGTGCGACAAAAATTGATTCTGATGGTAAATGTGTTGACTGATCTGAGGGTGGTGATACAGGGAGTCTGGCTGTGAGGAGCAAAGACTTGTACAGTCTGAGCTCTGTTTTAGCTTTTTTTTTTAAATGTTGGAAAGTCAGATTGGTACGAAGGAATACTGGATGCGGAGAAGCTGATCAGATAGTAGGAATGTGTTTAATTAATGATAGGATATGGCTAAGAATAAAGTCTGGATATTAATGGCAACAGCTTTGGATGCTATTACCAGTTTCCTAGTGAATGAAGCCACTGCAGGGCTCTGGTCACAACCTTTGGAAAGCTACTGTAAGTTTGCTGGTGACTCACCAAACCTGCTGTGTGTTAATACGTGATATAATCTGCATTAGGATAAAGTTCTCAGAGCATCTAACTGATTTAAGAACCTGTCTGACTCAGTTATTTGGGTTTAATAGCTTCTCAGTCATTTTGCAACGAGACCAGAGCTTTGCCACTTGGCTTTCAGGCGTTTTATCTCTGTGCTTAACCTTATAGATTGCTACGGTGCATGTTTGGCTTCTGTGGAAAAAACCTTAATACTGAATCTCTGCCCTGTATCTCCCCCTGCCACTGCCCTTCCTCCCAAAATAGTGCTACCATGTGCTCTTGCTTTGTTTCTCCTCCTGAGTAGCCCCTCACCAGTGAGGCTCGTACACTGGCTCCCACCTTACACATGCGACACCTGGGCCTGTATTTCGCTTGGTTGTACGGCTGCCTGGGGTGTCTCTTCAGTGGCAGCTCATTGGCCTGATCTATGATTTACTGTTTAGCCATAAGCACTGGCAACGAGTTTCAATTTGCTTGATTCATCTGCCTGTTTTGGACTTCTTGTTCCCAATCAGATGGGATATTTGTACTGCCTACCATTGCTGCCCAGTG
The DNA here is from genome assembly GCF_036417845.1 of Apteryx mantelli. Classification (NCBI taxonomy): domain Eukaryota; kingdom Metazoa; phylum Chordata; class Aves; order Apterygiformes; family Apterygidae; genus Apteryx; species Apteryx mantelli. The sequence continues at coordinate 25,401,168 of NC_089982.1, read as the reverse complement.
TTGCCAAATGGTGCTGTTAAACATCTGCCAAGTCCCACCTCAGAAGCAGATGAGTGATAGATAAAACTGTGGGTGTATTTGGCCCAATCTGAGTTATGTGAAGGCCCTTTAATGTTGCCCTGATGGTGGGAATGCTCTAAAATGTGGAAAGTGCTTGGAGACCTCACCTTTAACACGTGGATTTCCCAGGGGGTGTGGAACTGGCCTGCTCCCTTATGTTAGCCTCGTTCCCTGACACTGCTATCCAGATGGCAGCCAGATTATAACATCCTATAAATGCTCTCCCCTTTCATGAGCTACTGAGAGAAGACTGCTAATCTCTCTTTTATTTTGCAGTATTCCTGAGGCAAATCTCTGGGAGTGCTGCGATTGCCTAAAGCACTCTGTGCCCTGCCTGTGTCTGTTTCTGGCCGTGCACAGAAAGAGATTAAATGAATTAGTTGCAACTTAAAAATCACTTTGGGAGCCAAGGCTTTCTCTGTTTTGTCACTGCTATTTTGAATTAATTTCTGAACATCTGTAAGATAACCTTGAGAGAGATTTGGATGAATATTAAGATTCTTGACATACTGCTATTAGGTGAAATAAAAAAGTAAGGTTTCTCTGAAATGATAAGCATCTTTGTATGATACTTTTCTTATTCTTAAACAATGGGTTTCATTGTCAGTGAGAAGCTAATTTCTCAAAATAAATGTTTGTGTATCTTTCAACATTTATTACAAACCTATTGTCCCAGTGAAGTATTTTTTCAGATAGGGAGTTTTACAATTAGGCTACAGTTCAGTAAAAGGAATAAGAAAGAATGAGAATAAAAGTTGCAATGATAAAACATTAGACAGAAATGCCTGTGATGTAATGTTTCTTTATTTTGGGGGAGCTAAAATCCCACTGCTATAGGGTAATGATGTACAAACAACAGCCTCACAAATTTATATTCTGAATTCTAAATCTGATTATGAATCAGAGGAAGGATTTGAATGCATACATTCCTTGATATCAAAATGTCTTTTTTTTTTTCCTAGGAGTAAAATATAGTTTAGATCAATGATGAGTGCAGTGTTCTACTACCTTTCAGTTGTCTTTTATTTATAAATCACTATAACCTAATACCTTTTTCTGGAAGTCTGCAGATACCTGTTCCTTTTCTATCTAAAAGCAGATAGTATAGCTCCATGAAGGTGGGATGGGACAGGGATGAGATTTATTCAATCTATTAATTTTTGTTAATGACTTGAACAAGGAATGAGAGAATGGGCTTTTTAAATCCTGAGAGGATACTAAGCTGAGAGGAGCTGCAAGGATTCTGGAGGACAAGCTGAGAGTTTGAAATGATTCTTGATAAACTGGAGATGTAGACTGAAAAGAGTAAAACTTCATTGACAGGAAAAAATGTAAGGTACTGTGTTCAGGAATAATGATGGTATGGGGAGAGCTGGCTGGGTAGCATTTGCACAGAAAAAGGATGACAGTTGTAGGGGAAGACTGTAAAAAAAAAAAAAAATCCTCTTGAGGGATATCAATGAGATATATAGCTTGTGAGGGAGATTAATGAATTCTTCCGAGCTATTAAAGCTTCTCCTGGAGTATCATATCCTGGTTTGGGTACCGTAATCCAAGAAATCTGTGTGCCACTTGAGGAATCTGTAGAGGAAAAGAGTGTTGTTGGAAGTGTGGAAACACTTTGCTGAGAGGAAAGATGGAACAAGTAGATGTTCTTTAGCTTGAAGAAGAGAGGACTGAGAGGAGCTATCTTTTGCAAATATTTAAAGGCTGTTGCGGGGAGGATGGGAACAGTCTGTTCTACCTGACTGCAGTGGGTGAAACAAGAATGAGCAAACTTAAAGTGAAGAAAATTCAGAGGTGCACAGTAGGACTTTTCAATGGCAAGTATAGTGAAGTGCTGGAATAGATTAGGAAAACTGTGAAGTCTCTGTACAGCTGGTCTGTACAGGTTCCTCTGTACCTACTTACCCTACTTAGGTAGGCTGGACTTACTTTTTTATTAGGTGAGGTACTTTCTTGAAAGGTACTTTCTTCTGGTAAGACAAATTTGGCATGAATATTTGCTGGAATAAGCAAGTCTTTGGGGCTGTTCTTTATATTTGAAGATAAAGTCTCTAGTTCTTCAGGCTTCTGGTATTAGAGAACTTCCTTTGTTACCTTTTTATAGAAATTGAACTGTATTTCTAATTTTTGAATGAAGCCTCCTCTATGTAAGAACTGTCAAGCAGATGCTATATAGAGAATTTATTATAATATAGGTGTATGGCTATAAATGTGTAAAAATATTTGTTGGACAAGCTATTCATTGAAATACTTGAATGAATTGCTAACATTTCATTTTTGGATGTATTTTGTTATGTGATAAAGAAGACAGAATATTGCTCATATTTTCTTAGCTACCTGCCTTGTAAATTTGTAAAAGTACAAAGAGACAGGGTTTTAAAAGCAGAACCATAATAGTATAGGCTTCAGAGCTGGTGAGGAGTGGTGGGTGGATTTCAGGCTGCCTTTTTGCTCTGAAGTTGACCTGAACCATCCAAATTGTTCCCTAGAAGGTGGGAGAATATGTGTGAAAGTTTGTCTCCAAATTGGATTCCACTGGACTGAGTGACAAAAAGGGAGTGAAATCGAACATCCATCTCTGTTGTTGGGGAAATACAGGACTGAGATAAATAAAGTGAAGTCTTGGAGGAAGAGACCAGAAACCAAAACTGGTTATCTCCAAACATACTGAAGCTCAGAGCATTTTGCCTCGTGTATGAGAATGTCCCCTTTGCAAATATACGTGTCTGACAAGCGTTTGCTGATTTAGTCATGACTTCTTCCAGGGAAATGCTTTGAGAAAAGGGTAAGGAAGTCAGGTAGGGAGTAGTTCTGTAATTGCTAGTGTGAAATAGGCTATATAGCAATTTAACTTGTTTCTTGATCCTAAATATATTTGGATGAAAAGTTCTCTAAATACAAAAAGGAAAGGAAGCCTGCAGTTCTTGAAGCCTTCCATTTTTACTGTGAGGCTTGAAAAGAAAGTTAAAAGCAAGTGGCTTGGAGTATATGAGGAGATCAGCTACTCAGGGATGGGAATAAGCTGAAGATGAAAGGATTCAATTTGGCTTTCTTCTGTGAAGTCAGTGGTAAAATTGCTACAAATTTTTAACAGGCTCAGACCAGTCCCAATTGCCCTAAAGTAAAGCCTGCATCTTTGAACAGCTGATAAAATCACGTCCCAAAAGGTGAGCTGCATCTCTGTACATCAGCACACCTTCCATCTTCATCACCATGCTTTTGAGTTGCCCTGTTTAGTCCCGTTTCATTAGACTTGCATAAAGTTCACTTATTCTTTTTCTGGTGATGCCGTTGCTCTAAGCAGTACACAGCACTTCAGCAGGCTTGAAATTCCCTCTCTTCCAGCTCTCTGCAAGACACCTTGAGGTTTTCTTTCATGATTGCTCACAGAGAATGACTAACATTTCCTTTTCTGTACCCACAGAATCTCATTAAAAATCTATTGCTTCATAAAAGGAAAGGAAAGCAAAGGAGATGGCTTCAGACTCAGATGTGAACCCAGCTAGCTGATTTTAAACATGAATTTCCCACCCTGGCCACAACTTTAATTTTTACTCATTGTTGGAATCAAATTTAACTGAAACTTCTTCTGAAGTTTTAAACTGAGCATAAAATTGCCTCCCTGCCTATGAATCTTCTGTTATCAATGCTGAACAAAAAAGATCTAGTGCACTATCATGAGAGACCATTTTGCAAGATACTCTTAGATCAAAAGTGAAAGTCCCTGAAATCACGAATGGGAGGCTGTCAAGATGCTCTTAGGCATTATTATCAACCTAGGCCACTGAGTAATTTTAAATAAGCACTTACACTTGTCAAGCATTTATGTTTTCGGTTCCTTTTTCAAATTGGATACTCAGCTGGTTTCTAATTTCATTTAAAAGAGAATTTGAAAAACATTTGGTTATAATATTTTAAAAATTCTGGGATATTATATATTGTAAAAACCCGAGTGAGCATAAAAAAAACCCTTTCCCCTTCCCTTCTTCTGTCCCCAAAAGTTGGAATTGGAAGTTTGTTGACTTTTCTTGTCTTCCTGGAGAATTTATTAATCTTCTCAATGGATTTGTACTGCCAGCTCTTACACTTTCAAGCTGATCATCTATCTTCTTCCAATATTTTCCATTTGATACTAGAAATAAATATTAGGCAAGCAAATCCCATCATCAGTTGCTCAACTTTCATTTTCTCACTTCTCAAAATTTCTTTTCTTCAGATACCATAAAGGATTCTAACTTCATTTAGAAAGACAGAATTATGAAAAAAAATCGAAAGAAGAATTTACAGTCTTTCTTCAAACTTAAACCATGCTTAAGAGTGTCCACATTTCACTCACTGACACGCTAGATATCATCATTACTCTTTATTGTTTTTGAGTCTTGGACCTGATTCTTCTTTCCTGCTGCTGCAAGTCACCAATTTCAGCTGAGTTAAGCTAACAGAAGAAGAGCAAGTCTCCTATTTCCTTTCTCTGAGAAATTCCTCGCTTCAATCCATGCGAGTCATATTTTCCAAAGTCCCCACACATTTGTTCCTTTATATCTGCTAGACTATAGACAGGATCATCTAATTAGATGGGGAGAAAGTTAACGGCTACGCACTGTACAAATTTCCTTATGGAAAGACTACCGTCATGGCCCTCCTCATCCTCCTGTTTCTATGGGTGTGACAGAATATCTCCTCAGTCTCTTCTGATGGCACGGAATCACTTGCTAGCGTGGACACTGGCCGGCCTGACCTGGCTACAGGTGTTTGGAAGAGAAACAGATGGATGCAGGCTCCTGGGGCTGATCTGCCACGAGAAGCTCCTGGTGGCTGCAGTCCTTTGGGCAGGTCGGTCCTCTGGCATGTGTCCTGGCGGGAGCCGGCAACGGGCAGTCTCTTCTCCTTGTTCTGCTCACGCCAAAGTGCTCTTTCTTTGAGTCCCTAGTCCCTGACCCTTTCTTGTCACGGGCAAGTTTGACATGCCCCATTGCAAAGTGTCCGGTTCTTATTAACCCAGGAAGCTCAGAGGCTACAGTTTGGAAAATTTACTTCCCCTCCTCCCCCAGGAAGAAAAGTACTGTTAGCAAAATGTCTTGTTATGCTGAAATATAGATGGTTTTCTCTCTAGAACTATCATAAACTTAACCCAGGAAACATTTTTCTAGCCACAGTAAAGGAATACAAATACTTATGGTCCAATAGCAGTACAAATGTGACAGGCACCACTGGAAGAATTACAATAAATGTAACAATTTACTGATTGCGTTAGAATGAGCTATTTGAAAATTCATCGGTAACAGCTAAAATAAAGTATTGCTCTAGTTTTTATGATAATGGCAGAGGTACCATTACAAAATATGATTGCAATTGTGATCTGTACTCCTTCATTCCCTATTTATTGTTTTGTTGATTCAAAAAAAGAAAAAAGAAACAACTAAAACAACCATAGCTTATCACTAAAAAAATGCTTAAGGACTAGTGGCATTTATAGAGGATATTCTCAGTAACTTATTTCCCTTTTTTTCTCACTTTAAGAGGAATTTTTTTCTTTAACTTCTGAGGGCATTGGGAAGCACAAATAAGTCCTGACATAGTTAAAGTGATTTTGCTTTATTTCACTCCCTGACCCTCGATTTTAAATACTGTTTTAGGACAAAAATTTGTAAAGAACTTTCATGGTGTTTGTACTTATTTCAGCAAGACATTTATTCTTTGAAAGAAGGAATGGACATTTTCTTTTATTAGTAGTAAATTCATATACAGACGGAAGTACATCACTATCCTAACTATTCACTGTTTCAAAACAAAATTGTCGTCTTTGCTGATTATTATTCAGGTTTAGTTTTCTTTAAAGAAAAGATTAAAGAATTGTTCCATGAAACAAAAGTATATGTAAACTGAAGCCTTAGATTTTGATTAAATGAATATAATTAAACCCCTCAGATAGATAGAAACTTGAGGAGGATGGGTGCTCATTGGCCAAAGATTTTGAAATTTGTCTTTCTTCCATGTTAGTGGGAAACAAATAGAAAAAAGAACTATTGGCATTTTTTTTCAGGGTTTTTTGTTTGTTTGTTTCAGATCAACTGAAAAGATTTTCATTTTGGTAAAATGAGCTTTGAAAATATATTTTTCAAAAGAGAGGTGAAACAATTGTATCAAAGCAACAGCAGCAATAACAAAAAGAACAGCTCTGTTTCATATGAAACGCTGAAGTAAAATATTTCTGCATGGATGGTTGAGCTGTATGTGATGCAGGACCTTTTCCTGTCTCTAACATCTGGATCTTTCAGGAGTTGGCCTGTTTCATGCATTATAGTTCATGAAGCGCCACCATTGCTAGTTTACTTGTGGCTGTCCAAGGTTTCTAGTAGTTATTCCAGGGCTGGGGAATTGCTGGAACATGTGAGAATGTGTTTCATGGGTCGGTCTTCTAGTTTTTTCCTTTGACAGGGTCAGGAATAAAAATATTACCTGTTTTATAGAAGGTAACAACTACAGGAGATTTTTAGGAGGGTTATTCCACTTCCTCTGAACAGCGAGAGCAGTGCAAAGTGATCAATGATGGAGCTAGAAGCAGCGTATCACTGCCTGATTTAAAATACATAAATGATGTCCGAAGCTCTGAAAAAGCTAGAATTTAAGCAGAAAACTGTTCAAAGTCAACAAAAGAAACTGTTGTATGTTTTTGTTTTTGTGCTGTCTTCTAAGCTCTTTTTATTCCCCAGAAATGGAAAAGACCTGAAGAACTGATTAAATAACACTCTTGGGAAAACTTTCTGGTCAAGTAATATAGATTGATATGAAAGCTAGAGAAGCACAGCTGACAATAAATGAGCTAATGGTTCATCTAAGACTCCTCCAATGTACATAGAGATTTAATATCAAATGTTGAAGCATGTATCAACATACAGAAAGAATGAAGAATAGTGAGTGTCAACACCTTCTACAATGTTTTTTGTAAAGAGCAAAGCTGCGACCAATACTTGACAATTCTGGAGTCAAACTCTATTAAAAACACAGCACCTATTTTTTTATTCAAACCTACAAGCCTTTCATACTGAAGATATTACTATGAAACACTACAGAATGCTAAAAAGGCAACTTCTCCGTCAATGTGTACCTTTGTGTGTTTACAAAGAAACGTGTGCTTCATAGAGTAGTAAGTACATTTTAAATTGCTTTTGAAGCATTCTGTCATACTTTCATTTCTTTCTTGTACTTTGTCAGTGGAATTATTAATCTCTGACAGTTGTATCTGTGGGACTGTATAGGTGTCACTGAGGACACAAGTCAAAGAAAATGAACAAAGCTGTCCTGTAGAGATAAGGCTTCACAAATCAGTTAGCTCTTTGTTGCCTGCAGTGATAGAAAGAGAAAGCCCCACTTGAGTGTGCTTGCTTGGCGACTGTTACCTATAAATGGTGTGAAGATAATTGCTGATTTACCCAGAGGTTCTGCTTGAAGGATTAAATAGCATGGGGGAACAGGGAAGGGGTGGTTGACTTCTGTGGCTCTTCTTCAGAGCACTAGTTCATGTCACACATTGCTGTTAACTGGCCCCTGATGGTATGTTTTTTTTTAGATTTAACATTAAACAAAACACCTCTGCAAAAGCCCTGAGAGCCACTCTGGCAGTAATTAGGTTTGCAATTGCTGCCCATCAGCACAAAGACAAATGTACCAATAAATAAACTCTGCCAGCCAGCATCAGCGAAAACAACGATTTAACCAGCAGATGAAAACAAGAATTTCACAGAAGCCAAATCCAGTCGCAAATCCCTCTGGGAACATTTGTCCATCCTTTCCTGGGAACCCTTGCCCAAGGTTAGTGTTGTTCCTGGAAGTCACCTGCGCTGGATTATTTCAGGTGAGGGGAACGTGTTCCACATTCCTGAGGGACACCCTTCAGGCGAGCCTTGGTCTCCTCGTGCTCCACACCTCCACAGAGGGCTGCTGCAGCTGCGGCAGTATGAAGCCAGAAGATAAATGGCCAGGTGGGCTGGGTATCTCCTGGCAAGCAGTACAAATGCCACATAGAGACAAAAGGCCAGATAGGGCTTGTCGTCTGCACTATGTTCTCTGCTGACAGTGAGTTTTCCTGCTCAGTGGTACTGTGTAATTGTCTTCATTACTCAAGCCAAGTATTGGCTTGTCTGCTATAATTGGCATAGTCTCCTATAGGTTTCTAGCACAATGGTACTTACAACAGCCAAGTGACTGAGGACACAGCAGACGTGCCAGGCTTTACAGCAATTCCTAGAGCTGAAAGCATTTAAACTGTTCTAGCGTAAGTGTAGAAGCGATCCCTCATCCGATAGACACATGTCCGAAGGGCATCCTGTGCTCATGTTCTCACCACCTACTGAACAGCTGAAAAAGAAGACTGTTTTCTAGGCCTGGCAATTGCTTATACAGCAATTGCAAACAACACATTCTCTTAAAAAGGCAGGGGGAGTAAGTTTTTTTGCGTACACTCCAAAGACACAGAAATATCTGAAATCATAGAAGTGTGAATATTTAATATTTTCTTACTATTAAGTATTAAAGACTGCTACTGCAAAAAAAACCCATTCTTATACTTACAAATAACAATATGAGGAAATTCATTATGGTAAAAGAAGTATTTCAAGTCAAATATAATGTAACCTTGGACATTTTTTTTTTTTAATTGGTTTTCCTGGCAATTTGATGTGATCCCTAGTTTATATGCAAGTGGACTGCATAAATTATACATGGATTATTTACATAAACTGGAGTATAGATGGATGAATAGTTATAAATTATGAAATAATGTACTCTGAAAAATATATAAACCATTTTTTAATGCGTAAGACAGTGAATTATTTTTAAGGTAAAGATCTCTCCAGAAGTAAATGAGGAATCAGTGGGTGCATGATAACTGTGTGTGTGTGCTCTTAGCCCAAGGCAAATATGAGGTAACTGAATTATCTCAGACCTCAATAAAAAAAGCAAAGACAGTCTGGGTGACCTTGTAGCTGCTGAAGGCTAGGACTGAGTACACATGACATATGTGCCCATTTAGTAATAAAAGCAAAGAAAGAAGTTTAAAGATCAGACTGCCAGGGAACATATAAGGAATTGTCTGCATTGGACCCACCTACACTGAAAGACCGGAGTGATGCGTGGAAAAGGTGATGAGGAAAAAGCCGTTGCTCCGCATGTAACAAGAGCTAAACCTTACAACCTTACAACAATTCTTGTGCAAAATGACAGTTTCTCTTAAACTACGAAGCTGTGTTTGCTGAGAGCGTGAAAAGTTCACAAAATCATGTGTTTTGTACACTGTGTTATGGGTTGGATCCATAAGGGCATGAGGCAAATCCTGCCTCATGCTGGATTAAGGGTATTAACAGAGCAGGTCCAACCTAGTTTGGGAAAATAGAAAGTGACACATTGAGGGACTAGTCAGCATCTGTGCTGTCCATGAGAATTTATCCACAGAGCAGTCATCAAGGAGTTCTGGCTAAGTTTATAAATTTTAAACTCTATGTTAGCATGATTTCAGTGGGAGCTGGCACATAACCTGCACTTCTTAAAACAAACACATCACCTGAGCATGCAACAAATAGATACTGAGTTTCATAACTGTTGTTTCAACATGTGTATATTTGTTTTGGGGAAAAGTAGCACTGATTTTAGTGTGGGGGCTGTTTGTATTTTGCTTGCGTATCCCAACAGTTTCCTTGGAAGCAGAAAATAACTAAAAAGTGCAGGTGTGAACTAAGACTGGAATTCATTATTTGAATCAAACTTTTATGTTTAGTGATTTAAAAATGTGATTAAGTCTAGTAATTGGAGTTGCTTTCACTGCCTGTGGGTTCTTCACTTTGGTCATTGTGGTTCTGTATCAAGACAGATTTCTGTAACAGATCTCCCATCATGGCTAGGAAGGATGCGTTCCTCAGCACATTCTCACCATGAGTGGTACAAAATCTGTTTTGCTGCTTTCCTCTGAATGATCAAGACTGGTCTTTAGCTGGAAGTGGGGCACAGGACTGATATGGGCCAGTCCCTTGAGGTAGCCCAAAGGATTCTTTTTCTGGTCTTTGCCTGGTGTTCTTTGCTTCCATGCATATACTCATCATTGAATTGGAGATGGAAATGAACTTGCTCAGCAGGGACCTTGCAGGTTTTCACCTTTCTCTGAAGCCTGGGGAACAGTTCTCCTGGTGGGGTTGTCAAGGCGTACATCACTCAATCATTTCCCTGCTGCTACTGTCATTCTGGTAAGACTTCTTCTCTGTCTGTGAAACAGATATCTCCCGATAACTGCAATACGTTAGGCTGACTAAATTCTCTGGGCTTTGTAGAGGGGTGTCAGAGTGAAACTTAAAGACCATGGGAGTTTGGTTTCATGCCTCTAACTTTGTGAAACACCAGGAGTAGAATAGAAATGATGGAGCAGAAAAGATTGAAAAAAAACCCTTTTTCCAAAGGTGGTTAGTACACTTATGCTGAACACTTGTCTTTCCTCAGTAGTCTTCCCCAGGAAGTCTTTTCCTAGCCTGGTGTCTGCCAGCACAGCCTCTGCCCTTGTGGGATGATCTCTGCATAGCTTTGGCAAGGCAGGAGCCATCGCCTGCCCTGGTGAGGGAGCCGAGCGCTCCAGGGTGATTGACTGTGTTAACTTCCATGAAAGGAGCAATCCACACCTCGCTCTCTGAACTGCTGACAGTTTAGGGTAGTCAAAGTTGTGTTGCTCACACGACCTCACTTGCTAATGTAGTAGAAATGCCATGTACTAGTTCATGCAGGTTGTACAAAGCAAGTGGTGATTAGTGGAGGAAAGCAATCAGAAATTAATTTTACCATGAGTTTTTCTGAAGTTGCATTTGATGTTGGATCTTATTATTTTTAACAGTTGTTAATTCTTTTCCATGCTTTGATAATTCTGTACATTTCCTTTACGGTACGATAAATAACTGTGGTTATTTATGCAGGCTAAGACCTTGAAATAGCATGTGGGCTGTATTGAAAATCCAGAAATAACATGTACTCCTAAGCTTTAATAATAAGGACCTGCAAAAGTAGCACTAACATCCCCTCTTAAAAGCTTTTTAATGAAATTGAATTCTTAATTAATCTTTCAATTTAAAGAATCAGTGATTTCTTTTTCCTGCTTATTTCTGTGATGGAATTCCTTTTACTGTTTTTCATAAAAGAAACCAATGACTAAGAGTAACTCTATTTGTTTCCAGTGTTTTTAACTCTGCTTTCACTTACCAGTATTTCTTCATCTCAAGCCACATCTCATCTAGATGGGATGAAATCCCTCAGCTAGCAGCAGCACGCAGAGATGCTTGGAGCACTGCGTCACTGCCGAGGGTACAGCAATGTCCTGAGACAAGACAGATCGCTTTCCTTTACCCTCGTTTGCTCCAGTTGTTAAAGTTGCCAGAAATTCTGAGGATGAAAATGCTATCCAAAGCTACCATGTCTTTCAAGACCTCAAAATCCCAATTCCAAAGTAATACCTGAACAGATAGGAACCTATCTTTCAGGAAATCCTAGACCTGCTCTGTTATTTTTCCCAAAATTGCTGTCAAGAGGCAAGGCAGGGATGTTACTGTCACCCATGGCGTGTGTGGAAGGAGTGCCTACCAACTTTTTTGGAAATTTGTAGTTGGACAGAGAAGGAGGCTGAATTCTTGCCTTACTAAATAGACAAGGTGGACAAAGGTGTAAAGAAGAAATACAGGCACAGGGCTGAAGTGGTTAGTAGGGAAGGGATGACCTTCTCAGAATTTTCACATATTTTAGAAATGTTTAGATCCCTGTGATTTTTTTTCTGCATTTATGTTATCCTGAGATAACAAAAAATGGCAAAGTAATTCTTAATATGCGTATAAATAAAGTAGGTTGATATCTCACTGGGCCTAAAGTGTTACATGGTTGTTTTACTTCTGTGGAAAAAGCAGACAAATAAACCAAGCATTTTACTGAAACCATTGCATTAAATAATGCTCATGATTGAATGTTGTATAAACTTTTTGTTTGTGATGTTCCTGGAAGCTGAAGCCAACAGACAGTACAGAAACGAAATGTATCACTGCTATTTGTTTCTTTTTTGGTGAGAACTGCATGAGTTGTCTGCATAACTCCAGGCAGTTTTTTGTGTTGCTTGTCTATGTAAGAGCAGTAGAATTGTTAGAATCAATTGTATATATAATCTGCCAAGTGTTGCATCTCATCCAAGCCTGACAAGTTCGGACATATCTTGTCCCTAGTTATATTGGTGTCTATGTTCTTAAACAAAGATGGAATTTTGATTATAGTCATCTGAGACCAAAACAATTTTGTATTTCCAGTGATCTGTAAACATTTATTTATAGTCATGTCAGATAAACAGAAAAAATCTTGGGTTTTGCCTTGGTTTGAAAAGTCATATTGCATAAGCTTATTAGAAGATTGCAAAAGAGCTATTATAGTTGCTATATTCTGATATAGCATGCGGCTGGCGATCTGGAGGCTTGTTCAGGAGCATTTCTCAGCATGTGTTTCTCTAGTCAACCTGGTCTCCCTAATCAGAAGGGATTACACTTGGTGAAGAACACAGTTATTCTCAATCCTTCTGGTTTCATCAAATGATCTCTTACCTCACCTGCTACTCTCAGGTGGATGCAGGCTGATGTCTCTGCCCTGCAAATACCTAATTCTTAGGTGCCTCCGGATGCTGTGGGATTCACAGTCTCAATGCACAGGTTTGTTTGCAATATGTGAGGAAGGTTAGGTGCCTGTGAGAGGCATTTATAAAAGCCAGCACGGCAGCTAATAAAAAACATCAAAGAGAGGGTGAGGCCTAGGTAATACGGGCTCTCTGAGCCGGAAAAAGGAGCCCCCCTCCAGGCAAGGCTACTGCCTGGGTCCCTGTGCTGCTCTGAAATGTCTAAGCCAAGGAAGTTTTTTGTTGCGCAAAACAGAGCAAAGCGAATGTGTTGCAGCATTTCTGTCTAATAGCTGAAGGGATAAAATATTTTCACAGCTCAGTGCGGTTCAACTTTTCTCAGTTCTTCCTAGAAGAAAAATACATCTGCACTTTCAGATTGAGAAGTTGTTGAATGTCATGGTAACCTCTTAGCACATGTGTCAGAGAGCGACTGCTTCCTTTTGTAGGCTGATTTGAATAGTACATGATAGCATGAAGTTATCATCAAAGCTGTTGCTTCCAGAAAGCTGTGTTAAGACAGAATTTTGTAGTAATGCTCAGTAATGAGGAATTTTGCAAAACGTAGGAGTATTTCAAGCAATTTAAAATATTTTCTAACAATCTATTGATGACTTATGTAAAATATGCAGAGGTTATTATAAATTTGAAACAGGGTAGGGTTATTAGCTTTTATTTTAAGAAAAAGAGACACTAGGTTGGCATGGGAAGATGTTCTTTTAACGGACTAGAAATGCTTGTGCCTTCTCTATCACTGAAATTTTGAGAAATATCTGATGAAGGTTGCCCTTGAAAGAGTCGGTCTGTCAGCACCTAAAACTCTCAGACAGAAACAAAAACAACAGTCCTTCAACTCAGCAGTAAGGAAGACTACCTCTAGTTCAAAGTGAATAGAGCTGAGTATAAAAATGAGAGCACTTTTCAGGGAAGAGGAGTCTCTGCAGAAAACTGTGAGCTCATTGAAATATGACAGCGAGCACCACAGGAGTTTGTAGTTATCCAGTCTGTCACAATGCTGTGACAGTGAACGATATTTACCCTTTTGTGCTTTACCTCCCTTTCACTGACTTTGACCAAGTAATACACCACAAGCAATGCCATCTTCATGCACAGCGTCAGAAATAAGTGATGTCGAAAACATGGATTGGCAAATTTCCGTCTGGGAACAGTTAGCAGTGACAGATGAACCCCACGGGGCAGGCATCTGAGCTCAGCAGCCTTTCGGCAGTACCACAGCTGCTGGGTGAGTTAGATCACCATGATCTCAGGGATGGTTTTTAATCAGGTTTTATAACCTGTCATTGTGCAGAGTTAAACAAGGAAATTAATCAGAAAGGGAATTATTTGTAGCTGTTTTAGAACAACGCTTATTCTGAGAAGTGAACTTGACATTATAAAAAGCCCAGGGACATTTTCAGACCTGGTGAAAGCTGTGCTTGCAAATAGTATTAGCACATTGTGAGAGGGGAGTGGTGTTTCTGTGAGGGATCAACATGAAGCCTAAAAGACATCCAGCTAGAAAAGCCTGATCAGATGCAGATTTACTCAGTGATACCTTTTCCCGGCACATATCTCTACTGGAATAAAACAAAGGGTTTGCTTTCTGAAATGAAATAAATTAAAGAAAAAGAAAACTGGAAGTCCTCATAAGAAAGTACAAAGTTTGTAGTTTGGGATTTTTTAGCAATTTAGTAAGTTTAAACTTTGTAGCTGTGTGTTTGACTATAGATGAGTAGATGATATCACAGAATCGCACAGAATGGTTGAGGTTGGAAGGGACCTCTGGAGATCATCTAATCCAACCCCCCTGCTCAAGCAGGGTCACCTAGAGCACATTGCACAGGGTCGTGTTCAGGCAGGTTCTGAATATCTCTAGAGAAGGAGACTCCAATATATATATATAATGCAGCGTAACTGAGACCCTGCTGTAATTCTTCCTGCTATTGTTTGCGTGTGTTTTTACCAGTTCGCTTTCATCTTTGTGTTGACTTTTTTTCCCTGTTTATGTGAAATTCTTTTTTTTTTTTTTTTTGAGATGCAGTACAGGCTATTATTTGTTTATTAACTTGATAAGGGTAAAAATTTTCTGAATTTTCTGAATTCTGTCTTCCCATTTCCTAAAGCAACCTACCTCTACGATTCCAACTGCTTTTAGTCTACTAAAAACTCAGGAAGAGAAACAGGCCAAAATATTCTTTTTCAAAGTGAATATAACTTTGATTCAGCCATTCCTGCTAACACACAGTAATTGTTTCTGAAAAATGCAGTAATGTTGCTCGAACCTTATTATAGTGCTGATATATTATGTAGATCCAACAATTTACAGAAATTAAATCTTACAAAGTTCTCTTATAACTCATACTTTAATGGTTTTGTTTTGAGTATTAAAGCATCGTGCCAGCTACTACTTTCTAGCATATCATAAATTTAGCTGTTTTGGTATAATATACTTAATTTGGGGAAAAATATAAAGTTATAAAATTATAAAATTATAAAATTATAAAGTTATTGTGTGCATTAGATTAAACTGGGATGGACAGAGTGAATTTATATGTTGGATGAGGCATAGATAACTTATGTGATTATCGTATCCTTAAATCAGTTGTGGAAAAAAAGAATTCTCATATTGAAAAATAAGTAAAGATGCTGCCTGAAAATACGAGGTATTTGTGTGTAGAACAGATATGGCAAGCTAGATGAAGAAATGCAAACGTGATGTGGGTGATTCAAAATAGAATATTCATACTGAGAAGGAAAGGCAAAGATGAATATGTATTGTTAAATCCTCAGAAGTTAGGGAATACTATTTTTAGGTCTTCATACTATGTCTTCTTTTGATATCATAATTTCATATTCTTTCTTTTCATTTCCTTTTGGCAAAAGGAGAACAAAAAAAATATTAAGAGCTCTTTACCTCAAGAATCTCATAGCTCTTTCTAGAACAGCAGGCCCTGAGTGACTTCCATACTTTATTTTAGGAGCTGTTCTTTCACGAAAAATACTTTGCCTATAGCCAGGGGTGCAGAGCTGAGGATTCAGCTCTGGAGCTTTGCTCTTCTCCACATAGGCTGTTCTGTAGGCCTTCCCCTTTTTTAAGCTTCCACAGACCTCCTCCTGAGCAACATTGTTTCTCAGAGTCCAATTTCTGTGACATATACTTCATAAAAGTAGGAAATTCCCATTTTATGTATATTCTGCTTTTTTTTAGGTATCATCATGTGATCACCTGACACCTGCTTTTTCTTTTATAAAAGACAACTTTTCTTTTATAAAAAGTGTTTCCATATTATTCTTCAGCTTTCTTCCTTCTATTATTTTAGCTCTAAAGCTATGCAAAAATATCATTTTTTTAAAAAAAAGTAAGGAAACCACATTCTTTTTGAACCTTGTTTGTTCTGAGTAGATTTAACTATTTTTGCTCAACTGTTCAAAACTTATCTGATTGAGTAAAATCAGATCAATTTTTCAGGAGAAAATTGAAAACTGGAGCTAAAATTATGCAAGTATAGTAAGTTTTGTTCTTGCTCCTGTTATGATAGTCTATGCTGACAAGTGAAAGGGTGAAGAGTTAATACTTCCAGAATGCGTAATAATAGTAATTCATGATACTGTCCTCTTTCCCTTTTCTGTTCCCACTTTTCACTGCTCCTGGTGGTAATAATTCTTCTGACTTTCTCAGAGGCATTTAAGATACCTTATCTCCTATGTTCTTCTGTCTCTGTCTGGCAAAGTGTGTTTATATTAATTTTCATAGGCAGACTTGTGCAACAGGGCTTTGCTGAGTTCTGGTATGGACAGGAGCCGTTCTTGGAGCTGAATGCAGCGGAGTTACTAAACAGCCAAAAGCAGGGGTGGCACCCGGCTGAATGGTGAGGTTACTGATTTAGACCTGGCCACTCGCTTCCTGTTGCATCCTTTCTGCTGCCAAATCCTCAGTAGGCTCAGATACAACCTCTGTGACAATCTGCTGTGGGAAACGTTTCAGATAAATTAAGATATCAAACCTACAATACACATCAGCAGCACTTGACACTGATCATCCCCTGGAGCCTTAACAGCCTGGGGGGGGGTGGGGAACATGTGGCAACCCCAGCTGTTTGGGAAGCTGGAGAGTGAGTCCATTGCAGGCTAACCTGAATTTCAGCTTGTGCTCAGGCTGCTTTGGCCATTGGTCTTGGATAGATATTGGCCAGTTCTGGCAAGCTGTGTTCAAGGTGACTCATTTCCGAGGTAGTTTATTTTGAAATAATTGCTACACTGGGACAATAGGATGATGATGTGAAACACAAATGTTTTTAATGCACTCATAAATCTATATGTGCCCATTTCTCTCATTCTGTGCACTTAGATTCAGAGAAGCTTGTTTCAGATCCTGAATATTTTGGTAGCATTCAGCCTGTGCAAGCACATCCTACAGTATAATTTACAGATTAAGAATGTTAGAGTACACCTTCACAAATTTTATCTTAGTTTGCTTTCAAGGTTTGTGATAAATTTGCTAAAAGAACACTCCTCCCCCCCCCCCCCCAATGAAGTCTGTATTTCTAGTCTTACTGATTGGAAGGAGCATCTCTCCCAGTGCAGACTGCTGTAGTATTTAGTCTTGTAATAGGTTTTATTAATTCATTTGAGTTTTCTGGAAGTTTATCTAGAAGGTGTGGAGTACCTGCTTATCACACTGAATGAAGTTAAGATCATGCCTGTGTTAAAGGAATCTGTGCACTAATCTGATTATTGTATTCTACTGAGTTGTAAGTATCGAGCTGACCTAAGTGAAGGTAGTAATTAACGCAAGGTATTTAACTGCTATTTTTAGCTGTTAAAAGAAAAGAAAAATCTCTTACCCAGAAACTGTATGCTGTCTTCAGAAAAGACTTTCAAGACCTATACCATTGCTTGAATGTAACAAAAAAAGCTGGACATTTTTTCTTAACAAAATATTCCAGTAGCCAAAGAACTGCAAAATCATAGTGTAATGGGCAGTGAACGCTTTTAATGAACAAAGGCTAAGACTTTATTAAACCAATTAGCAGTCTTACTAGCAATATCAGCATTCAATATGCTGTGATTACTCAATTACTCCACACGGACCCAACCCATGTTTTCAAGAATCTGTTATGTTTTGGCCATCTGATCACTTGTATCATAGACAAGGTTATTTTTAATCATGGTCAGCACCTATTTATTTTTATGCCCTTTCTTTTGATGTGTAATAAGTTTGTTCAATTAAATATGGATATTTTTCTTCTTACTTGAAAGGATGAATGAAAATGCAACTAGAGGGAAAAAATGTTTTCCGGGATATCCTACAAATTACCTCTTTGTAAAATCATAGTATGTGCCAAAGCAGGATAAAGGTGCTGAAATTAGTGTAATTAAGCATCATTATCCTTTGTGCCCATAGTCAAATTCATGTGCTGTGAATACAATATGAATATGAAGTACAAAAAGAAATATTCTTAATAGCAACTGTTTCATTCTAAATTAAGCAAGCTGAAATATGTTCCGAATGCACAAAGCTCTTTAACATTCTAGGGACGGGCATTCTTTATATATATATATATATATATGTAAAATCAATTTTAAGGGAAATAAGTGTAGATAATATGAACCTGAAACAAATGTGAGGGCAGCATGAGAAAAGAAATCTTCCAGTAAAGTACAGCATAATAATAGGAAGCTGTTCTAGCAGCCAGTTACTGTTGGGATCATACAAGCAAGTGCTGCTTATCTGTAAAACAGAGCAAGAAACCTATTTTCTGGGGAGATATTTTCAATGAAAGTAAACTCAGGAATTCCTGAAAGAAACACTATCACTGATTTTGTTAGCTGTTTTCAAATTTTTGAGAAGTCAGAGGAGGAGGGGATATAAACAGCATTGCCTCAAGGATTTGACTACTACTGAGACTTTCAGGGTCTCTGAAGTCCCCTCAGTCTATATGACTCCCTGCAAGCCATACCAAACACTTGCCATTTTCATTAAGAAATTGCTGATGATGGTAAGGCAGGAATGATTATCTCTGGAGACAAAAATTATGCAGATGGCTGCTCTGTAATTTATTCTAAACTGTCTTTTCTTAGCAAAAATAATAATTTGAAGTTTGGAAGGGAAGGTGTTATGGAAATGAAAAGGCTTTGCATATTTAAAAAAAGATGGTTTTCCTAGTTCCCAGACAAAAATGGCATCTGCTCATATGTAGATTTTGAGGTTTAGAAACTCAGTGAGTTTGCTGTGCCTCTGTTGTCACATGCACAGAAACTCTTGCCCCCTGTCACTTTTTTTTTCTGATCTCCCAATCCTGACTGAAACATTGCTGGTCGTAATTGTAGGACTCCTTGAATCCCTGTTGAATTCCTTGCTAGCTGTGGATAACCAAATAGCAGGATCCCTCCTGTGCTTTCAGCTCTCGAGGAATCTTCACTGTCTGGACCGGGCAGCAATCCTCAGTGCGTTCGTCACCTCCAGATGCATCACTGGATCTCCATAGGAAAATGGTGCCTGTTGTCCACTGGTACCAAACAGACTTGCCTGGCTCCTTCAGCACTCAGTCTTCCAAGAATATATCACTGCTATATGCAGGTTCCTGAATTATGTCATAGCCAGCTTACAATGACAGTTTAAAATTTTGGTCCTAAACTTTAACACAATTAATAGCCTGAGACTAAGCTGATTCAAATAAAAACAAATTTAAAGCTGTGTGCCTTGAAAGGTGCAAACTAAAAGCCCCAGAAGTAAAAGATGTGAGGGCATAATTTCACAAGCTAATGGCTTCGGCCAAGAAGCCAGATTCCTGTGTGGTCATTTCGCTCCCTGTGCTTTTTTGCTCATCACCCGGCAGGTGATGGGTTATTTCTGAAGTGCATCATTTCAGTAGTGGGGTTTACAGTGCAAATCCCCAAGCCATTACGCTGGTTCAAATGCGAGCATGGTAAACTCTGCAAGCAGGGCATGGGTGGCAAAATCAAGAATCTTTTCCGCCAGCTTTGCCACCAAAGCAGTTGCTTCCTGAATGATGCCCTGAAAGCTGAAGACAAAGTTGTCTTGAACTGCTTGTCAGCAGATGTTGCCAAATCTTTCTGACACTTAAAATGGAAATGCTGTTTTTTTTATTCTGAACTCCTGCCAAGTCTTCTCCTCTCTCCAAAAACTCAATTGCCATCTCAGGCAGGGTTTTGACAGGCATTGGAAACTTATGCATAAATTTTCTACTGCCATTGTTTTTACCCAGAAAGGTGCCAGGATATTCTTGGATTGGCTTGAAGGCTAACTCAATGTTGCAATGGTTATGCAGCTCTTGAAAGTAGAGTGTGTACCCAGTGCATACTTACATGGGTTATATCTTACAGTTTCCTTGTGAACTCCATTTAAAACTGAATCTTGTTTCTAAGTATGGTTCTTTTTTCATTTGACAAATTCATCATGAACCTGTGAAACAAATTGGATAACATTTCCAAGGTTGGTTGGAAAACACTGTTAAAATTGATCATTCCTATCACTCTCTGTTACCTATAGCCCTAAGTAAGAACTTGAAATGAGTGGGAGACCAGTCCAGCGTTAAAAATCAGTACTGAACTGTAAGAAAAGGTAGCATATGCTGAAATTTGCCAAATTTCAGTCTTGGGGAAAATATTCACTGCTAGATAGCTGTAGTTGCTCAAACTCTTTACTGAAAATGTTCCACTTATAAATAGAGATTATGCACTGTGGGCAATTATACGAGATGGTAACCATTATTTCTGGAATAACAAACAAGAAGACTGAGATAACTTTGCTAATTTAGGAAAGGGCTGCCACCATAGCTACTTGAATCAAACCATATTCTTCAAGCTGCAATTTTGGCACTTAAAAATCAGGGTAAAATTCCAGTTACATAATCTAAGGGGACCAAAGAAAATCATAGTTTGGCACATATTTTTGCTGAAAGCAAACTAAAGATTTACTATTCAATGACAGGCCTAGTCTAATGCTAACACAGGAGAAAATGAAGCTGATTTGGTCCTCCTACCTTTTTTTTTCTTCAAAGTTTTATTGAAAGAGAGCCACATGTAAAAGTCATTTGACTTGAAGTCATTAAATATGCATTTATTCCCTATTATGAAAATGTATTGTCAGAAAACTCAGTTTTATCAATGAATGATGGCATTTGCATTTACCAGAATGGTTTTATGGTAGACTTTAGAGTTTGAAGCTATTTATTGTAGTCCAAGTGTAAGCAGATTAATAAAAGTCAATAGATGAATGGTGGCAAGGAATTTCCTTTTACCTAGCTGTACACAACATGGACCTCTTTTCAAAGGTGATTAATCTTGTTGCACAACAGGGAGCAGAACCCAGTGGCTCCTGACACAGCTTTGAAATTAAGTTCATCCAAAAGAAGTGTCCACTGGAAATGGTATAGGCTTGTAGTGTTGTGCGTTTTTTTTGGTTTGTGGTTTTTTTTTGAAGCATGTAGTAAATTCCTCAAATGGAAAAGGCATATATGGAATGGATCTATCTAAAAACATCTAAAGGAATGTGCTATAAACTAATTCCCCCATTACTAACTAGACTAGGTTTTTAATACTAATGTGCTCAACCTGTGACAACATCAAGGGGTCTTATTTTTCAAAGGTACTTGCCTTGTCTGTCATCACTATATTACAGCTTTAATTACCTCATAGTGTTTCTTAGGAGCTAATTCAAATGTCAGGTATTCTTTCCTCTGGTGACACTTCCAGTACTAACCACCTACATGTTGCAACGGCACTCAGGTGTAGCTACCTGCTGGCACATGGGGCAAGGAGCACTTAGCTCGCAGTCTGTGGACTACCTGTAAGAGGTCTGCAAAAAGGTGCAGATATAATAATTGCTCTTCAGCTGCTTACCTGTGTCAGATTCTCAATGGGTTACAGTTCTTGTGGAAAATATTTGGGGCCTTCTGATTCAGAGAAAGTTGAAAGCTATGCTGTGGTCAGAACAAAGAAAAGCTTTGGTGTTTTAAGTGACAGGAAGAACAGGACAAAAAGGGGACCCAGACAACTTACCTTTTGCTATTTGACATGTTGCTTATTTATGTTTTATACCTCAGCTAAGTGAATCATAGCTTTAAAAAGAAAGAAAAGACGAATTGGCAAATGATAGATGTGAAGTTCTCTTAGCGGGTAACTTTCTGAGAAATAACCAGCAAAACAACAGCTGAGAGAGCAACTGATTGCTCTTTTCAAACACTTACAGAACAAACAGTGGAGAAGGAGAAGAGCTATTTGAGCTGGAAAGCTAATCTGGGCTGGTAGCAGGCCAAATAGGGACTGCTTTCTCATGGAACACTTCTTATATATCCAGTTGCCCTGTATCTTTCAGGTTTTCAGCTTGGGTATAAAACAATGTTTGCAGTGAATCATATCAAAATGAAAAAGACTTTTAGAAAAGGGTTCTGCAAGATCTTGAGATATGGCAAGAAAAAATACATGTTGTTTAAAACTTTTCTGCAGTGTTCTTCTGTAGGGTACACCTGGTAAGGAAGGGTCATCTCTGGAGTTAGCAGAGTTCAGTAACACTAAGAAAAGATTGCCCTTGTAGAATGAAATCTCAAATCTGACGTTTTGTTCTCTAAAGGTCTCTAAAAGTATCAAATATTAAATGCCGGGTATCTGATTGTCATGGTACTTTTTTGTCTCTGAATTTAAAAAATATATATAATCAAGATTTCTGGAAAATATATATTTTTTGCACAGAAGTGATAAAAACACCCTCAGTGATACTTTGCCAAAGGCAAAAAGAATAAGTAGTAAGGAATGATATAAACCCATGTGATTTAATGCAGCAAGCAAGTAATCTTGTTTTCATAACTAAATTTACTTTTGTTTTGCATTCATACTTAATTGTTTTGTAAAGAAAGGCTGACCTGCACTGAATGGTAATCGTTAAGGTGAGTTGGTTTGCAATGCAATTTGGTCTTTAGGCTCAATTTAATACTATTCATTATGACAGTTATCAAAAAACTTCAATAGCAATTCTTCAGTCAGTGACTTTCCTGATTCAGTGGTCTTCCTTCTTTACAACTTTGGCAGTAACTATGCAGTTCTTGAACACTGTTTTTATAAATTCTAAGTTATTTTTTAAATGGAATATACTTTGTAATTATTTCAAATGTAATTTCATATAGAAAATGTATGAACAAAAAACTATTTAAATTGCAAAATTATTAATCTGTTCTTCCATAATTGATCAGCATTCCTTTTCACAGCAATCACACCACCATGGATCTCTCTATCGTATAACTCTTGTTTTGTTTTCCCTGTGGATGTGTCTCAGATTGAAGCGGCAGCTGATGTTGAGCAGGCTGGGCAATAACAAGATAGAGAGAGAGATCATGAGGAGGTTGGTCTGTACACCAGGATTAGGTGTACCTTTATCTGGAGCCTATGGAGAAGGGAGACAGCACTTGCACGTATTTGAGACCTGCCACTCATCTCTCTTCTCTCCATCTGACAAGGTCACTGCACCCACTGCCTTGCCATGTCCTCCTCTGTACTCGGGGTGGTGTGTCCTTTCGCGCTCTCCTAGCAGATTGCGCCGTTCACCATCTCTGGTGACTTAGCTAAGTGCAGATGGTGGGACAGAAGTGATGTGGGGGCTGAGTGTTGTCAGCCTCGAGCCTGGAGTTAAAAAGTAATGAAAAGCTGAATGATGATTTGGTAGCTTGCCGGAGTGGTGAATGAAAAGGCATCATGTTTACTAACAACCACCTCTATTTTCTTATGTGGGTCAAGTTAATACATTTTTTATTGACACATTTAATATTTAAGCACAATGGATTTATGATAACTTAGAAATCTAAGCACTCTGTTTGTCTTCTCAGAATTGTGGTTTTAATTTTTTATGCCAATGTCTGCTTGAAAAGAGCAAATATAATCAGACAAATTCTTCAGCAAAAGGGTAAGCTATATGAATAATTAATTGCCAGTGGGGTGTTGCAGCGTTCACAAATATAGGCAAATTAGCAACATACCTATTGAATTGGATGGAGTTAATCTGAAGATAATAGGAACACAGGACTGGAAGTAGGTACGACTTTATGATCTTAAAGTTGTAGCATGTCCTTGGTATTGTAGCTACTACATCATGCAATCCCTTTTGGAAACTGAGCTGTCTATTTCTGCTGGTTTTGCACCCTCTGCTCCTGTTGGGAGGTTTTTCCTGAACCTCACTCTGAGAAGTTTTATAAGAAGTGGACAATGGCCATAGTGCATCAGATCAAGAACTCATCCAATTTATTAGTTGTATCTGAAAGTGGCCTTGGCCAAGTATCCAGTGGTACTTCCAGAGTTGAGTCTTCCGCTCCAGCAAAAAGCACTTCAGGTAGTAATTTTATGCATTGTCAAACTTTTCTTTCCTCAATTCCTCTGGTCACTATTGAAATCCACACAAATATCCTCTGGCAAGGAGGATGTTACATGAAGGAAGGTCTCTTCTTGCTTGTTTTGAACTTGTTAACTGCTAATTTCATTTTGTACCCTGTTTTTCTTTCTCCTTTTGTTTTTTAAAGAACAACCATGCCTAGTTCACCTTTTTCATCCTTCTCTGCACCTTTTCTAGTTTGACTCAATTGTTTTTGCACTGAGAGGAATGAGAACTGCATTTTGCATTTAAGATACAGGCATAGCACAGCATGATGCAGTGGCTAGATTTTGTAAAAAAGTTGACTTCCGATTCCTAACCCCAAATTATTTTTGACATCTGTTCTTGGCCCAGCTTAGTTTTCCAGCTTGAATAGCTCCTCTTCTCTGGTATTTATGTTTTTTAGATGTTCGAAAAGAGCAGTTTCTCTCAGCTATTATTTTGCTATGCTCAACAAGCCTATCTTTCTGGAGCAAGGTTACACTGAGCTGCTGATGGGCTAAAGAAGACTGTCTCAGAACAGTGCCCTACACAAAACACCCAGCTGTTTCTAAGTGGCAGGGCCATAAGGCTGCTCAGTGCATTTGCTCTCAGACACCAAACCCACCACCAGTGCACACAAGGCTCCTTTGGAAAGGCTCTTCTCATGCTTGCTTTGCTATCCACTGGCTAGAGACACACAGACCCGTGACACCACTACAGAAGCTTATACAAGGAACATGTGGGCTTGCCTGTCATCTGGCAACCCCTTCTAACCAAGGGACAGGAATTTGGGCAGTTTTCCCCAAGGCTCCTCTGCAGCCACAGCTGGCAGCTCACAAGAGGCAGAGCAGCACTCCATGGTGGCAAGACGCCACTGGGTGGTTTTGGGAGAAGGAGGAGGTATATAAATGTGAAATCTTTTGCCCCATTGCACCGTGTCAGGATACATGTGTTGTCGAGTGACATGTTTTATCTGAGGCAAGCACTGGGGGGAAAGAAACAAAACATATGGGATGGATTTTCCATACAGAGGATGCGAGCGGGAAAGCTTGTGGTCTGTTGGAGAAACCACTGGCCTGGCATTCAGGATCCCTGAGTCTCATCCCTAGTTTTTTTATAGAATAACCCTTAGCAAATCATCTCCCTCTGCACCTCAGCTTTCCCATCAGTAAAATGTTACTGTCTCCTGTGTAAAGCATTTGAATGTCAGTCGATGACACAGTGTCTGGGCTATGCTGTATTGCTTTCCAGAGGCATCATAAGCACTTGCATGGCGGAATTTTAACTGCTGTTGCTATTCTGTTCTTTCTGACTTAAAGAAGGGTACGTTATTAAAGCCAGTCCAAACACAGAAGATAACTGTGGTTACATTTGTTCACCAATGTTATGCTTGGGAAGGTAGCCAGTGGTTTGTACTGGATATTAAAGAAACCTCAGACCTCAAGATAACTTTTGGGGGAATTTAGTGAGGGAAAGAAGTTTTATTCTTGCCTCATCTTTTGTCCCAATGCCCTCAGAACAGGCAGGAATATTTCAAAGGAGCTCTGCAAGGTTCATCTCCTGGCATTGTCCTACAGGATCTTCTTGGGCAGCTCTGAACAAACTCTGCCTGCCTTTGGAGCCATATGGCTGGAGTCAGCTCTGACTGGGAAGCTGTAGAGCTGCGTTCAAGCTAATTAGCAAAAGGCCATATTAGCTTAGACTTGGTGCTACACTGACGTGGCTGTGTCTCTTGAATGGTGCCTGGCTTGCTCCCAGCGTAGAGAGAGCTGACTTGTGTCTGCCTGCAATGGGCAGGTGGTTTGATCAAACTGTTTGAATTGAGCTTGAAAAGGATGGTGATCTTCAGGCTTGATAGCAAGTGCCCTGCTAACCCCTGAGACCCTGTGCTGCCCTCCTCTGCCTTGTCGAGGTGCCTGACTGTGGCATGTCCTTGCAACCAGTCTCTCTTTAGCTGATGGCCATGGAGGTAGAGACCGGATGGGATTGCTGTTGGCACTGTGAACATAGGCTCTTGTCCCTACATGAAAATGGTGTTCGGGGATAGAAACTGTGTTGTTAGCCAGGGTCTTTTCTCTCTTTCCCCTCCACGCTTTTCTGAAGACAGAGTTTCTGAAATTCCCACGTGGACTAAGATTGATGTTGGGGCTCGTGCAGTCAGACTACTCCACGCACCTTTCGTCCATGCTCCAAGCCATACCTAGGTAAATTAATCTATTCTGAAAGTCATAAAGCTGTACTTGTGTAGCTGGACCTGAAGTGTTAAGTAACCCCAAAAAGGTATTTGGAAATTCTTTTCAGCCACAAGAAAGGATGTGGTTTCCCACCTATGGTCCAGTGTATTTATCTTGATTAAAATGGATTGATGAGTGGTCAAACAAGCTCTTATTTGTGTCATGCTCCTAAATACTGATCAGAGATTTAATTTGCTTGAATGTGAGTATGAAAATGTGGAAACACTTAGAGGAAAAAAAAATTAACATAATGAGTTTTCCTGGAGTCCCGTGCGTGCACTTCCAGTGCAGGCAGAGCTATTTTTCTACACATCTTCCTTCTCCTCCCTGTCCTGGGGGAATATACAGGATCAAATACAAGTTTATCCAAGGCTGTTAAACAAATAAAGCTTTTCTAGCAAACTCTTTGCACTGGCAAGGAGAGATGGATGAGGTGCTTAATACCTAAATGTTTTGTCTTTAAATCTTGAGGATTTGGGAACCCTCCAACTTGTGTTCAGGCATGAGACTTTCTGATTTACTGAAATTTTTGGCAGAATTTCTTTGCCTATTTGAACTAAACACTTCATTTACCAAATAAAGTATTGGAATAGTGCATGGAGCCATGCTCCAATCACCCTTTGAAAAATTGCAAAATACTCTGCCACAGATTGGTTAATGGACTGAATATTTTCTGAATATGTATTTTTTTATTATATATAAAACCTTACTTTGTCTGTCGGAGATAATTTTGGGGGGACTGTGAGATACTAGTGTGTAGGTGCGAGTCTCTATGTCTACTCTTATTATTTCTTCTGGGTCAGATGTTGAGAGGCCTGCATGTCTGAAATAAGGTCTGAATTCTATCTGAGTAAAGTTTATGGTGGACAGTGTACAATATAATGGCAGCTGTGGAATATTAAATGGTGAAGATTTGATTCATAGCTCTATTTTTCATGTTTCTATTACAATCAGGGAAGAACTACTTAGATTCATTTTATGGTGTTTACTTTGTAAACCACTCATGCTCATATGAAAAAAGAAAGATCACAGTGGCCATTCTATAATGTGAAAAATGATTATTGGTATAGACACCATTTAAAAATCAGATTGCACTTCCATTGCACTTCAGTGCACTTCAGTTAACTGAAAAGTCCCAGAATTTCTTACATAATTCAAACTTTAATCTCCAGATTTGTTCTGGAAAATGCCTGCACTTTTTAAAATGAACTTTAATAGCTTTTTCCCAGTTTATTGGTCCTTTGGATCCTTGGATTACACCAACGAGTTTTCTTTTGCATCCTAAGGCTCTTCGGGCCAAATTTTCAAAAGTATTGCTGTACCAACATAGAGATATTGATGTCTCTTTAGATTCTTGAAAAAATTGAAAGAGATGGCAACTGGATGCCTAGTTACTTCTGGAAATCTCACTATTCCCACGGATATCAGTGGAGTTCAGGTTTCTCTAAAATCCTTCTGTTGCATAACTCCATCCTAGTGCATAAAATAGTCAAAAAAACTGGTCTTTGGCGATTGCATCTACCAATGACAGTTTGTTGTTATTCAGCCTTAGGCTGGAATTCTATAACTGACTGAAAATCTTACATTTTTTTTTCTAGTTGTTTATGACTTTTTTTTTTTAACCATTTAATAGTATTTTTAATTTTAC
The DNA here is from genome assembly GCF_036417845.1 of Apteryx mantelli. Lineage (NCBI taxonomy): Eukaryota > Metazoa > Chordata > Aves > Apterygiformes > Apterygidae > Apteryx > Apteryx mantelli. The sequence continues at coordinate 25,373,185 of NC_089982.1, read as the reverse complement.
TGGGACTGCAGAACTGCTGGAACTCACTTTTCAACTATTATTCAAAGCAAGCTATAACCTTATGCTGAGGGGGTGCTTGAAGGGTGAGGGCAATAAACCCATTCTTGCCCATCTGAGCTTTGAGAGTGAGAATCAGTCTCTCCCAGCTCCTGTTATTTTCTCTCATCCTCATTCTTGCAGCTGGTTTTGCCAGCCCGGTGAGCATCTCGTTAGTCTGACATGACTCCGCGTGAGAAATTGTAGCTATTCCTCTTCTATGCCTGTTGCCTAAAGGGGGTGAGAACTTGGTAGCCCTCTCTTTTAATGTTTGGGCATCCTTTCTTTTCTGCCCTACTGATTCATAACCCTTAGGATGCTAACGAACTTCTGCTTGGAGATTAACCCATACTCCACAGATTAATGTGTGTGCTTGCACAATGCATTCAGACACATCTTGGTTCCTACGTCATTGTGTAGCAATGACATGTTATGTGCTGACATTATGTGCTGTGACACTCAATTTATGGAGATACATTAACTGAAAGTAAATTAGCCAGTAAATTAGCCAACCTGTCACAGAAGCAATTATCATCTTTTATCCCCGTCCAAAAGAAAAAGCCCTTAAACCTTAAAAGCACAAAATTCAGTTGTGTCTGTATGCTGTTCATCCTGGCACTTTTAATATGCATTTGGTTAAATGTCCTAAAACAATTTCTTCATAAGGATTATATATTATATATGATTGCTTCAGGAGACAAAAGCTCCTGCAATTTGCCTGTACCTTGGAGTCTGTGCTTTTGCAGATGTATCCCCTTCTGTAAATTTTATTTTTGGGGACAGCAGGTGGTAACATGAATATAAGCAGCAGAAGTGTGCTAGAATGAGTCTCTTACTGCTTAGCACATTGTGCTACCCTTTCTAGCTGGAGTTATGCAAATCATTAAAAAGGAAGAATAATGTTTTAATATTCTAATAGAAATCACTCATTCAGAGTCAGCTGATCTAATTTACCATAACATAGGCTAGGTGAAATTAATCACATCTAACTAAATCATGGTGCAGTAGCATCTTAGCAGGGTCCCCACTCATGATAGTATTACCGAATACTTAAAAGATAGCCAGATTGTAGCCAAAGAGCCTGATTATCATTCACATGAACCCCACATTGCCTGTGCCTGACTGTATTAAGGGGCCTATGATCCCTACTGAATACTGTCTGAATGGTTTAAAGGAAAGTGGTGTACAGGGGATTTGATAAATGAGTTTTCTCCTTTTCTGAAATATTGTGATCATCTTTAAGTTATGAAACTGCTGCCTGTCAGACCAAATATCTAGGGCTTAGAACATGGTTTGCTGTGATGAAACCTTCTGAAGTTTAGAGGAACTGATCCAGCTGCTATGGAAATCATGGCAAAGTAGCAAACACCCAGATCAAAAAGGGTAGGATTAGCCCTTTGATGAGATTTTTGAAAGTGGTGCTGTGCACTGACTTTCACTGAGGCTATTACTTGTTAAATTGTCAGATGTTTTTTGACAATCTAGTCCATGGTGTTCATAGAAGAAGTGTGATTGTTTTAATTACCTTCTCAAAGAAAGTGTAGATTAATCACAGTAGGGACGCTCTTAAATGAAAAAAGCCTGAGTGTTCAATTTTAATTTCACCAAAAAGGTTGAGAAATATTTTATCTGGAGGTGGGCAACCTTCATTTCACTCCATCTGTGGATTTGCTCTGCAAATCCTTTTGGGGGAAGGGAACTATGGAGCCAAACAATCTACCAAATTTTGTTCATACTTTTATATTGATGTCCCCTAGTTATTTCTGTTTCGTTCTATCTTTCCTATTAATTTGTTCATCAGCTTTTTTTCCAAGTAATTTCTCAGGGACACTGTCTTGCATTTGAAGTGATTTTTTGACTTTGCAAATCCTTTGTTATTTGTGCAAGGATTTTAAAAGGATTGTAAATATTAATGTTTTATATAGAAAAAGAATCAGCAAATAGAATTCAATATGGTATTCTTTGTTTAATTGTAACTGCTTGCGTTTGATCTAACAGAAACTGTGTTTTTTAAAAGGGGAATGAGCATTTGATAAGTGTTTTTGCAAAAAATTGAGGGCAATAAGGGAATGATTCTATTGCTTTGTTCCAGAGTATGGAATATCCGCCCTTTAAAGCTTGTAGAACATCAGCCTTAACAAGTTTTGCAGAATCTTTTCCAGACAGCAAATGCCATTCTACAAGATGTAGCAGTGATATTTGTAACTCCCTTTTTTTCAATCTTATGTTTACTATTAAAATATGAAATCCACTGTCCTAAAGCAAAGTACAGATCGTTGCAATGACCTAAGACAAGTGAATTTTTTTGAACTCGTTCTGGGAACAATGAAAATGTTGCCTTCCTGTGGATGAGTATGGGTGGCCTGTTTCCTAGAGGCCATTGTCAGTGTTGCATGGTGTTTGGTAACTATTCCCAGTATTAAGAGTACAAAAGGCAGACTTATCTGCTAATTATTGAGCCCTGCTGCAGACCTCAAGCCCTTTCGGTGAGCTGAATGTATATATATTGCAATATATTGCATGGCCTTTTAGAAACCAGAAGCTGTTGGCTTGAGCTTTTGAATGAGAAATAATGGAAATAAATGTCATCTTGAACCTGAGGTGCTGTATCATCAATTCAGTCCTTCCATATCTGGAATAGGACAGACTCTCTTTCTCTCTTGAAATTATTGAATGATGGGGAATAGAAGCTCGTTCCGCTTTGTTCCAAAGGAAACAACGAAAACTTTTTTGTTTGCAGTTGGCTCTCATCGAACAATTCCCTTGGAGAGGGCAGATGTTGGAGGGGCTACGTATGGACGGCCATTTCCAGTATTTGTCTTGTGATGGCTGGTATGAGGCAGTTTCTGTAGGCTGAGTTCTATGAACTGTGTCTAGTATTGCCTTCACTAGCTCTGCTAATACTTTACAGGAGCAGGGTGAAGAAGGGCTGAGGGAGAGAAAATAAATGTGTTACTATTTTCTTCCTTGTCCATTGCAGTTGGCAGGGTTTATGCTATAAAGGAGGAATGATGTGTTCCATGGAAGAGAAGGCAGATTTTGAGTCGTTTGTAAATCAGCACTCTCACTGGAGCTGTCAGAGGGCAGGTCTTCACGTTTTACCCAGTACCTCTGCTGGAACACCCCGTGCCTGGAGAACACGGTTGCTGCGGTAGCGATAGAAATGACCAAAGTGTTCAAGGAAGGCTACAGGGCCTTCTTTAATTACCTCTCTGAGCTCTTCTTTGATAACCTGAATGGCCTCAACAAGAAGGAGGGTTGCTCCATGTTTGTACTTTCAGAGACTGCCATTTGGCCACAGATACCTGGAGTGACACAAGGAAATAAGATTTCCTCTCAAGTTGGTGTACATGTAATTTTGAGGACTTGGTCTTATGTAATACTTTTGATGGACTTTGACTTTTTGCATAGCTCAGTCAGCAAAGGAGGCATGATTAGCATGAATCTGCAAGTATTTGAAGTCTAAACAGTACAGTTGATACCTCTTTTCAATGCCATTGGAGTTAATTTGGAGCAGCCTGCATCTTCCACAGAGCATTCCTATGGGTTTAATAGTCTTCCATTAATGGCGAAAGTAGTCTTGGCTAAATTACAAGACGAGTTGATTTCCAGTGGGAGGTGACTGAGAGTTTTTGCCTGAGAATATCAGCAACTGAGACAAAGACCTGATTTTGAATCACATGAGGAAATTTAATTTTACATAGGGGAAACTGTGACAGTTGTGACCGCAAAAAGTAGCTGGTTTTCTGTCTATGTGAATAAAGGGGAAAGCTGATTGAAATTGTCATTAGAAAGGGAAGAGATTTAGAGTTTTAAGAGACTGATGAACTGCTTGTCAGCACAAACATGTGGAACGAACCGGAGAAATGTACGTGGTGGTATGCAGGAAGGGAAGAACAGGAACACTATATGGGAAGGTGGAAAGTGAGATGACTACTCAGGAAACTAATCAATATATGGCATGTATATGAATAATACTTGCACATGTGGAAATAATAGCTACTTAATTTTTAGATAATATAGTTAAAGCCAATCTTCAAAGGAAAAAAAAACAGTTTTAAGAGTATATCTTTTAAAGTTGTGGAGCTGTTGACTGTCTTTTTCTTTATTTTGGTTACATTTGTATGACAAGAGAGGATAGAGAAGGAAAGGAGGGAAAGTAGAAGGAAAAAAAATCCATTTTAACTCCTTTCTTTGAGAGTGCCACTTGCTGCAGCTTATTTTAGATTCCACAAGTTCCTCATTAAACATTTCTGGATGACAAGGGAAGGAGGACAGGAGAAATCAAAGTGTCTAAAAGAATTAGTCCTAGCTCAGCACTGACACTGTTGGAAAAGTGCTCATTTGCAGCAGGAAGAAAAACCAGAAAGGAGCCAAAGGGAAAATTGTCAGAAAGCGGGGCGAAAAATAAATGGAGATAAGTTTCATACATGTTGGGACCTATTAGAAATGTGTTCTTGTGAGTGAAGAGATCAGTTTCTCAGGGTGATTTTAAAAGGCTCAGTGAACAGATTTTTGTGCCAGCTGTACACATGGAGGGGCTGGGGTAGACTGCAGAGGATAAAACCCATGATGCAAATAACATCGAAACAGCTTTAGCAACCAAGTCTCGGCTTGGGTGAATGAGAAACTGCACTGGGAGAAGTTGCTAATATTTTCTATAAGATAAAAAATTTGTTCATGTTAATTTTTAGATGCAAAGGTTACATGGGTCCACGGCGAATCATTGGCATATCTTCAGTCCTGAATGGAGTACGCAGAAGAGTTGTGCCAGAGGCGCAACAGCTGCCTGACCAAACAGCCTGCATTCTGGAAATGCGGGCCGTGCAACAAGCCTCAGTGAGAGACACGGTGGGGTCTGTGATTGCTCTTCAAGGTCAAGGTTAGTGAGGCCACGCTTCCCTCGCTTAAACAAAGATGATCATCTCCTGCATGTACTAATTCGTGTTAGGTCACTCGATCAAATATTACTAGCAAGTTGCATGAGGCTTAATGTGCTTTTCTCTCTCTCTCTCTCTCTCTCTCTCTCTCTCTCTCACACGCAATCTCACACACATATGCACTACACATTAATGTCACAGAAAGATGGGTCTGGGTTATAAAACTAAGTAGGGATCCCTAAATCTAAAGGTGTTCATGAACACAACATGGAGAGATAAGGCAGCACAAGAATAAGGATCTTCAGCCAGCAGTGTTTATCAGCAGGGTCACAGTGTGAGACTTTGAAGAATGATCCTAAAAGTTGTGGTACTAATCTAGACTAGAGGTGAGTGTGTCCCCAACATATTTACCAAAGACTCCCAGGCCAAAGAAGTTTGCTAGCCATTAGTTGCAGTGGCTGTTTAAAAACTGGTAATATGCATCTGAAGCAAATTATCTTTTGTGAAGTCTTTGGAAATGTCAAGGGAGGGGAAGAAGAGGAGAGAAGAAAATTTTTTCTGATAGTAGTTTTGTCATCTGCTTCTTTTCCCTGTACTGGAGTATGTGACTAGAGATTTGGAAGAAAAAAATTGTTTTAAAATTTCTATGATAGGATTACACAGAATACATATTTATTTTCTGGGTTCAGAATGTCTGTTGATTACAGTTTTTACAAGGTTCATGTTCAGTTTACAAAACTTTTGCAAAACTACATCTGCAAATTTTTTTGTTGTTGTTTCTTTTCACAGCAGCCATACCCTGAGCTTTTTGCTTGCTATTGAAAGGGGGAAAACTAGAGTGCAATTATAGCTTCTTTTAGCTTTGCAAGGCGAAAGGATATCACCCTTGCACAAACTGACTAGCAGTATTTCTGTCTGTGGATCTGTATTCTTGAATGAGAAAAAAGTGCCATATTGATGAGTCATCTACACAAAAAAATTTGCATATGGTGATATGAAGAAATGAGTGTATTTGACAGAGTGTGGTCTGGTACAAGTAGTATTTCAGCACTTTTCCATGGTCATGAATCTGTAGACTTGTGGTAAGAGAATAAATAACTTCTTTGAGGTCAAAGATAAATTTCTGGCAAACCCATGACATGATCCTTTTTAAAGTAGCAAGATCGTTTCACCTGGTACTAGATACACAACTAAAATACTTCTAGCCATTTAACTGGCATAAGGAAAAATACACTATTTATGTATAGTCAATTATTTGTTAGAATACTTTTTTTTCAAACTCTGCTTTATATTTGAGAACATATCACTCTCATGAATAATAATCAGAGGAATGAAAAGATACCTTGTAAACTATTATAATATATAAAGGTATGTACCTGCTAATAACAGTCTTCATTTTGTAGCATCCTACAGCTTCTCAAAGTACTTACAGACATTCATTGGTTAAGTATTACAAAGATCATGTAATGGCATGACCTATGACCCATTGCAGTAAATAGCAAAACTCCATAGATTTCAGTGGAAACAGAAGAGGGTTTGGAGATAGGTGATAAAAAGTATGGAAAATCATAATTAAAAATTGAAAAAAATCATACTGGAGAGTGTAATGTGTATATCTTTGACAAGTGAGGCAGCAGGTAAGTTGCTGAATTCTACAAAGTAAAAAAGGTAATTAGGAAAAAAGAAATCAATTTGTTTCAAAAGACTGTTTCATATATCTTTGGATAGGCACCAAGTTAGTCCTGTCTTCTTACACGTGTACACCCTTTCTTTTCAGTTCTAGAGAAGAGACATTTACATGACTGGTTATTTTACTTAACAGCTGGATAAAACTGGGGTCACACTGGCACATTGCTTTGCTTTGTGACCTGCAGGAAGCGGCAAAAGCAGGCAGTGGCTGATCCCTTGGGAGAGCTGGACCACAGGACACTGGATAGGGGAGAACACAAATTGTCTGCCCAGAAAAATAGGCAACACTTTTCCCTACACTTTTCCCCTGGAGTCAGGGAAGCAGAGAAGTCATTTCAGGAATTTCAGCAGGTTTTAGACCAGGTCGCCTTTTGTGACTCAACCATATTTACTCAAAGTATAATTTTAGTCAGGTCAAGGAGCTGGGTAATACTACTGATTTGCCATATCTCTTTTTTGATGCCCATGCTGTTCTTGTTTCAGCCAAGAGAATCAATAATGCTCATAATGAATGAAAGTTTCTGTAAATCCTACATTTATTTTCTCCATGTGTGTAAATATTCAAGCCAAATGTAATGTGTAAAATTACCTGCATTATTCCTTTCTTTGCATGCAACAAGTGTAATGGCATACTCCTATAGACTACAGCTTCAAGCTTTCTTTATATTAGGTGGAGTATAACTGTTCGGATTTACTGCCAAAGTTGCATATTTTTAACGTAACTATTGTACTACTTCTAATGAGCAATCATAGAAATATAATAAAGGATAGAGGCAAAAAAAAAAGTCCACTTTAACCATACAACCTGATTATTTACAATATTTAGGTGAGAGATGATTTTCATTTGTTTGTAAAGTTCCTGATAGAGCTGGATACTTTTCCGATCAGTAAGACAACACTGCAGTCCATGATGACAAAGACTGACCGTCTCTAAGTTTGGCACTTCTTTATTTACAATGGGAATGAAAATTTATGAAATGCATCAATTTTGTTTAATAAAAGAGCTTCTAAATAATGTTTCTGTCATTAACATAGGGGGGGAAGAAGAGAGAAAATGAAAAAGAGATGTAGGAAAGGGTGCATCAGTAGAGTATAAGATGGTTTGCTAAGCTCACCTAGCTAAAGGCTGGAATGGTTCAGTGAGGGGAAAAAAGAAAAAAAGCCAGCTGGAAGAAGCTGGCTTTAGGCTGCACCTGATCCAAGAAAAGGTGCTGGGAAAGCTGACCCTAGGAGACACCTGACTGCTTTATGGAGCATAAGTTCAGCAGGATCATTTTAAGACTAAAAGAGCGAGCTTTTCTGGCTAATGAGGCAGGCCTAGAAAAAGATGCAAGGGGCTATCTTAATTTTGGGAACTATGTCTGTCTCTCTAGTGCCTGTCATCTAGAACAAGACTTAGAAAGCAGGTCAGTGAGGGATCCTGTTTTGAGTACGCTGGTCTCAAGAGGAAAATGCAGGAATGAATGAAGGAAGTTGCCAAGGAAGGGTGACAGGGCCCTTTCGCAGTGGGATAATAAAGAGACCCTTGATTCTTTGCCATGGAGGTGACTCTTAAAGGGGGATCTTCGTGGCAATTTGGAGGACAGACTTCTGCTGGTTGGCATACCTACAAAACAGCTCAGGTATGGGAACTCTACTCCATCTGTTTCCACTTAGCTCAAATACTTTGTTTCAAAGATGAGGAAAAAAAAATCTTTGCTTTTGTTGAGAACATCCATTTTGTTGGGAACAACTTGGTGGTGAACTCTTCTCTCTCGAATTCTCCCTGGTAAGCCAGCAATCTAATACCTAATAAATAGAGAGCTCTTGCTAGAATTTTCTTCATGTTGTTTTATACTTCCTTGGCACCGGTAAGGACAGGTACCTTGGGCAAGGAGCACCCTTTCTATAAAGACTGACTTTGTGGGAGTCTCTCAGGTAATGTTGTTTCCTTCTAAAACACCTAACAGTATGTGAGGGGAGAAGTGTTACCAGACCAGTTTTCTGTGCTGTTATTGCCTTCTCTGGATATTTTTCGATAATTTCTTATGTGACTGATTAAAAACAAGCTGTTGCTATTAAATGTATTATCATACAGTACAATGGGTGTATGCCTGAGCTAGAGAGTAAAGTGTACAGGGCAAGTTAAAACAGGTTGGAAGACAAATCAATGCAGATTTTTAACTTCAGCTACTGACCTGTAGCTCTCCATGAGCCCTAACGCCAATTATTAACCACATTTAAAATGCAGTGGCATTTTCTTGACTACTAGTGTAGCCAGTTAGCTCAGGGGGTCAGGCAGCTGGGGTAAGGCGTGCATATTCGGAGCCCTTCTGAGGTCACGGAGGGCTGGGATTGTGTCCTACCATGTCAAGTGCCTCCTGCAGCAGCGGTGGGCATATGGCTGCCTAACAGCTGCCCGGGCAAGGCACTGCCATGGAGCCTCCTGCGAGCTCAATGGCCAAAAGTTCGGAAAATCACTTTTTGATGCAAGCTTTGGCTCACCATCCTTCAAGGGGCCAGCAGTGGTGTTGGGGCACAGGTGGCTGAAAGCTCAGGGCAGCTAAAACCCCTCCGTCGCTTTGTTCAGGCTGGGCAGCAACCGGCAGCAATGCGTGATGTGCTGGGGGCATCAGGAGTCTCCCCTCGCACCAAAGGGCACCAGGTGAGGCCGATTTTGGCTCTCTTATTTGCTGTTCCACTTAATGGAAACATGCCAAGAGGTTGACTCCACAGTTTCAGCTGCCGTCTTGGGTATTTCAAGCCCCCGTTGGGGAAATACGTGCCGAGAAGCGCCGGCAGCTAGGGCAGAGACAGCTTGCCTTGGAGGGGCTGAGGGGAAAGCCCGGAGCGGCTGGGCTGGGGTTGCTGCCTCCGCGCTTCCCCGCTGCCCTCTCAGGGACGCGGCGGGGCCGTTGGCGGGCACGCGGAGGACAGCGGCGCCCGCGCGCTCCGCACCGGGGCGCGGCCCCGCGCCGCGCGCTGATTGGCCGCAGCCCCGCATAAAGCCCCCCCCGCCCCCCCCCCCCCAAACCCGCGGCACGCGCGCTGGCCGCGGCAGTCGGCAGTGCCCGCGGGCGCTGCGGCCGCCTCGAAGTTTGGCGCCGCGCGGAGCGGGTCGCCCGGCCGCTCCGTCCACCGTGCACCGTGCACCGCCCGCGCGGGGCCGGGCTGCTCGGAGCCGCGCGCGGGGGCGCCCCTGGCTCTGCTGGCTTCCTTCCTCCCCGCGCCTCCTCGTCTCCGCGGTGCGGTGCGGCGCGGCGTGGCGCCGCCCGCGCAGTCGGCTCCGGGCGCTTCGCCCCGCGGCGGGCCGGCGATGGCGGGGCGCCGGCGGCGGCCCGGGCGGGTGCGCTGAGGGGCCGGGCGGCGCCATGCGGTCCCTGAACATCACCCCGGAGCAGTTCGCGCAGCTCCTGCGGGACAACAACGTGACGCGGGAGCAGTTCATCGCCCTCTACGGGCTGCGGCCGCTGGTGTACATCCCGGAGCTGCCGGGGCGCGCTAAGGTGGCCTTCGTGCTCATCTGCGTGCTCATCTTCGCCCTGGCGCTCTTCGGCAACGGCCTGGTGCTCTACGTGGTGACCCGCAGCAAAGCCATGAGGACCGTCACCAACATCTTCATCTGCTCCCTGGCGCTCAGCGACCTCCTCATCGCCTTCTTCTGCGTCCCCTTCACCATGCTGCAAAACATCTCCTCCAACTGGCTCGGCGGTGGGTGTCGGGGGGCCGCGGCGCGGGCCGGGGGGCCGTTACGGGGTCGGCGGCGGCTGGGGAAGGCGGAGAGGCTGCTGGGGGGCAGCGCTTGCGGCCGCAAAACCCCGCGTGGAGCCGCCGGTCCCCCCGCCCGTGAGGGGCTCCGAAGGGTGGCGGGTGTCCTGCGGCCGTTGGGCTCCGCGCGCCGGACCCCTGCGAAGGGGCTGCCGGTCTCCCTTAGTGCGTTTAATAGCAACGTAGTCGGCGGTGGTATTTCCGTGAACTTCTGAGCGCGCTTGTGAAGTTCTTCGTACTCTCACAGCGTTTAAACTCCTCAAAACTCGAGACGTCCGCGCTCTCGGGAGCCGCTGGCCGTGCCCAGGCGTTCGAACGCTTTATTGCGGGGTTAGGGCTTTATCTCTAGGTGTTCGATTCCTTGCCCTCGGCGTACTGCGAGTCGCTTTTCAGCGGAGTTAAATAACGTCTGCACCACCCCTTCAGGTTGTGTTAAACCTCTTGTGCTTTCGTGTTCACGTGTTGTTAAAAGTTGCAGTATGTTTGTAAGAAACTACAGATTGTGTGGTGCGGGTGAGACCTTTTTTTTTCTCCCCCCCCCCCCCCCCCCCAAGTAATGAGATCTGTCTGGCAGGTAAAACATCATTCCATCGTTACTCAGCTTAAATTCCTTTGAGATCAGCAGATTTGGAGTTAGAACCCTTTAACCCTTCTCTAGAAAAAAGTGCATCCTTGGAAAAACAGGGTGGGAGGCAGTGAGAAAACATGTTATAGAATATTCTGAATTTACGAGCTGCTTATCTGCAGATTTGGGTATCTGGGTGTCTGACCAAATGTAGTACGCAAGGAACTCATCCAGTTTTCTTAGGTTGTAGGCTCTTTGGGTGTTTTTGGCCAGTGGCTCGGCTGTTTATAAAGAAGCTTATCTGTAAACCAACTGTAAAGGATCGGCTTTTTCTGGGATTGCAGGATAGAAAATTTCATGACAACTATTTCTCTTACACAGAATTTTCATTTATGTTGGAATGATGAATTATTTTTAAGACTTGCTTGTGTCTGTGGAATTATGTTATACTCCCATTGACGTGAAGGACCTTTGGGTAAGGTCTCACTGATGCCCAGAAGGTATACTTTTTTGCATCGTATTTCCAAAGTAAAGCTACAAAAAGACAAAGGTGAATTAACATTGCAAAAGGGCAGTTCTCTTTCTTCTCCTGATCTTAAGATGGTGGTTGACAACCATATGTGGGAAAAAGTATAAGGGATTGTTTTGCAGCAGACAAGATCTTGTCCTTCTGCAGATTGAAATATTTGTAACTGTAAGGATGTTCATACAGTGGCACCATTATGTTTCAGTTCTCCTGTGATTTTGCTGTTGAGAGTTGGTGAAGGTTGCCTTCAAAACATGGAGATTTAATTCCAGTACAGTCAGTACGCTAAAATATGGGATGAAAATTGGCAGATCAGAGGAGACTTGAAAACCAGACTGCTGAAAATTGAACCCAATGAGAAGTAAGCTTTACTTTTTATCTCAAAGCCAGGAACTTTGTAGGAGAAATGCTGAATAGAGGACTACAGGGGTAACTGATAGTAAAGACAATGAAAAAAATATTTCTGTGCAGCTGTTTTATTTTCTCACAAGCTGTCTTTGGGGGAGGCCACCAATGTTTTAAGGCAGTACAAGTGCTGAACCCCCAAATTAATAAGCATGTGCAATAAAATTAAAGGAATACATTGGTATCTACTTCTGCCTGTCCTTGTTTTGACTGTTTTAGTTCCAGTTCTCCTTGCTTAAACAGAATACAATAGAAGGCTCTTGGAGGTATCAAGAGATTCCACATAAAGGGGAGACGACTGGACTGTAAAGATAACAAACGGGATTCTTCTCCCTCATAGAGGGCACTCCAGTCTGTCAGCTTGAGACCCCGCATCTGACCAGAGTCATCTAGAAGTTGGGTGAGATGGAGCCCCTGCTGAAGGTGAACTACTGCAGATATGGCAGAGGCATGTGGAGCAGTATAGGGAAAGTAAACATAATGTTTCTGTTTACCTTCTCTTACTGGGGGTGCTTGACAAAATCTGGAAGCAGTGGGTGTAAAAAGTATGATACAGTTGCAACAAATGCCACCGACCAAAACCCTTGTGTTCAGATATTCAATAGTTGGATATTTTAAAATACACTGTTGTGCAGGTTTTGCTGTGTGTTTTCCCTACCCTCTTGCTGTGCTAGAGCATCTTTAATAGAAGTGCATTCATATGTCTCATTGACTTTGATATCAACCTCTATGGTCTTGTGAAAATAATTAACTTTCAGTAACGCAATATTGACAGGATATAATAAGTAACATATTTGATGAATGTTACCCTTGATTGTTGAAAAAGAGTTAAATAAAATTCAGGGAAGCAAATGAGATATAAATAGATGGCATTTCTTCAAGGGTATCTGATTCCTGAGGCTCACACTGTGAAGCATGAACAGTGATTACAGTCATATTGCAAATTGGAGCCTACCAGACTAGGAGGAGTCTTTCCGTTGCTGGCTTTACTGGTTTAGTTTTTCTTTTGCCTCCCATTTTTTAGCCTGAGAGAGCTTATTCTCATCTACCGTAGTGCAAGACTCTGCTCCAAGTAGTGCAAGCTCCAATCCTGTTAAGAACAAGGCACTTTGACTGCCATAATATATCCCTGCTGGAAAAAGTGGTGCATTCTGAGACACTTGCTACTAGATATATCTTCAGGTTGCTGAGCATTTGGGGTCATTTTATTTCTTGATTTAGCTGCACTTGCATCACTGAAACACCTGTACTAGGTTATGTGAACTGAGACATAGATATGTTTCGTACTGGCCTTTGAATTGGGTTTGATTCTGTATTTGCATGCTTGTATGTGTGTGTTTTGTTTCCTTCTACTTTCTCCTCTTCTTGCTTCCAGAAAATCCACAGCAGAACAGAGGTGTGAGGGCAGAACTGCTAACACCTTCGATTATTGAGATTGTACATACAAACACAAGAACAGCTACCCTTTTTGAGCAGCTGTTAATTTTTAAGGCATTTTGGGAGTGCTATTGGAAAGGACTAATTACTATTTTGGTGTGTCTAAAGTGAAGGATGTAATACTTTAATCCCACAGGATTCCGGGTGCGTAGTTTACAATAGAACTCCAAAGAAAACATTGGTAGCTGGTGATGTAAAATAATGCAAACTGAACTGCAGAGAGTGGCTCCTCTCTATGACAGATAGTGTGTTTGTCTAAATTCTTTAGAAACTGAAGATTTCTCATGATCACTGCATTACATTTATTAGACCTTGATTCACTTCTGACAGAGATGGGAAAGACTAAGGCACTGGCATGACTTCTTCCTTAGTGTATTTCTTAATACATTTTAACTTCACTTACAATTCACCATCTGCAGTTTCAAGAAGCTGAATGCATGCCTCCTTTTGCCTGGTGATTATCCAGCATTAACATAGAACTGCTAGCTCTACACAGGGAGCAACTGGAAACATTTTGATCATCAGCATCATGACCAAAAATAGGTGAATCAGTCTTAGCTTTGGTTCTCTGATCACTTAAGAATCTGTAGAAGAGTGTGAAACTGTTAAAATGACAGCATATGTTGCAATGTCTTATTTAGACTTTGCCATTAAGAAGGCTGTAACTTCTAGAAGACCTTTTAATGCAGGTGCTGCAAACTAATCTCTCTGTTATGTGGAAGATACAGTGGAAGAAAATTTAAAATTGCAGCTTTGGCATAGATGATCACTGGGATCATATTTATTAGTAAAGATGGATAAAATGGGAAAGTGAATAAGATGCTCTTCAATACATACAGCAAACAGGCAATCTCAGTGTGAACTAGATCAGTTGAAGATCTTGTTCTTATATGATCATAGACAGGAGAGAGCAGTAGAGGTCTCATTGTCATACTCGTGGCAGTACCATTAAAGATAAATTTTGGCTTTTGTTCCTGTTGGGCCAAACATTACATGAGATGCTTTAATTTCTGAAAATACCTAGCTGAGTAAAAGCAATATCTGCAGTACTGCTTGAAGCAACAGGAAAGTAACTCTTGATGTTGTGTAGTATAATAGCTCTGGCAAAAGATAAGGGCAAACATCAGGTTACTGTAGAGCTGGCAATGGTAATGTCTTTCTCACAAATTCCCTGTTTCATCAGATGAAATAAATCTTCTCAAAACAGATGCCGGACGGTGGCTTTTCTCACCATTTGCAGAGTAGTGAATCATCTGATGCACTACTGGATGCGCAAACCGTTTGAGAGGCCGCCGGGTATCTTGCCTGGCCTCTGGCTGCTACTGCAGAGGTGGGGGTCTTCTGTACATCCTCTGTCATATCTCCCTGTTATGTACAGGTGTCTTGCTTACTGAAGGCATCTAAAGGAGCAGTAGATGTCTGGTTTTAGGCACCTCAGCTGCTCCTTGGTATGACAGCTCCTTGGTATGTAAAGGCTAGGGTGAAAACTGAGTTGCATGTTGTAGCCAGTTCTCCATTTAGCGTGTACTCAGTTCTTAACCAACCATCTTGTATCAAGAGTTATGCGTCCCTACTTACGACGTTTTCCGTGTTAGAATGTACAAACATCCCTCACTGTGAGATTAAAAATTAATTTTAGTAATGAACATTATTTTTTCTTTGTTTTCTTGTCTGATATTCTTAGACATCTCTATAGAATTTCATTTCTGTTCTTCAGTATGACATTAGAAACTTCTTCACTCTGACTTACTTCTGGAATTTTCTTTGATACTAAAAAATTTCTAAATAATCTCAAACTCTATTGACATACTGTTAAATATGTTCAACTGATCTATACTAGACAGTAAAACAGAACATGAGAGATTCAGCTATTTGAATCTCCTGTTTTTAAGGTTTTCTGACTTTCTGATTTAAGTTGTGTCTAAACATTTTAAATCAAGTCAGGGATGTAAGAAGGACACTTCTGCCTCCTGCTGTGTAAGAGGTTATGTCTCGGGATTGGTCTGTTTCCACAAGAACAAGATAATTTTTTAGTTTTCTCCTGTCTGTGTGGGTGAAATCCTGCCTTATCATTCATTCTCCATGGTTCTGCTACTGTGTATTTTCAGGCATTTGCTTATGAGCAGAGGCAGGAATAAAATTCTATATGAAGACAGGCTGAGAAAGGGTTTTACAGTGAATGCCTTAGCAAAGGAAGCAACAGGCTTAGTTTTGTTATAATAGAGGGACAGGGCGACACCTGACTAAAATGAAAAGCAGCAAACAATGCTGACAAAACTAATTGTACCCACACATTTAACATAGGGGTTTTTTTTGTTTTGCTGTTTTTTACTACAAGTTGTGCACATCATTAATGGATTTATGTGAGCGTTAAACACCATGACTGATGTAAAATATTTGCTGTTGCAGTAGTTGGTTTAGTGGGGCAGTCACTACCTCCTTCCTGTGGTAGAAATAATTGGAGATCTTTGCCTTGTACTGAGTGAACCAGGGCTATGCTTGTCATTTGCTGCTTCTCTCCCTGTTAGTGAGTCCCTTTCTTCAGGAGAGAGCTGGATCTCTACCCCATCCCAAAAAACTCCACCTGTACTGTTTGTGCCACAACTGCTTAGTACTTTTCTGCAGTAGTTTTACGTTCTAGTAGCAAAGCTTTGCTGCTTAGCTGTCCCACATCCTTGCATGTTTGTGTTTACGTTTTTCACTTGTTGATTGCTGCATTTTGAAATAAGTTGCTGCTGATTCCAGTTTGCCTTTAAGACTCTGTGGTGTCTGTTG
Source organism: Apteryx mantelli (assembly GCF_036417845.1). Lineage (NCBI taxonomy): Eukaryota > Metazoa > Chordata > Aves > Apterygiformes > Apterygidae > Apteryx > Apteryx mantelli. Next base: position 25,357,125 of record NC_089982.1, on the reverse strand, counting down.
CAGTGGCTCTAAATTCATAACCAGAGACGCTGCCTGTGAACCTAGGAGGAAGGAGGGTGCATGGTGCAGGGATGGGATAGCTTGATGAGCTAGGCCAAGCTGTGTGGTCTCCTTTTCCAAATCACAGCATAGAGGCAGTGGTCTGAACTCTACAATGTGTTGGTAACTAAATTATGGGTTTTTCAAGGAACGTAGTCTAATTGTGGGTTCATACCGTGCCATTTCATCTCAACTGCTGTAGCTGACCATAAAAAATCAGACTAGGCTAGCACAGATCTTACTATCATGCACACGCTCATACCTTCTTCTGGGCAAATGTATGTAAATTGTGTTCTTTTTCCTCTGTACGTAACATATGAGGGACTTGTGCATCACAGATTATATACTAAGGACACAAAATTCCTGTATACCCAAGAACTGATATAAAACAATGTGCTGCCCAGTGTAGTTTGTAAGACCTTCAAGCGTATCATCTGTTTTATGGTGGAAACTGTTTTGTTTTCTCCCCTGAACTTACATAATACAAGAAAACAGATTGCACCATGTGAGCTGAAGAGAACATACATTTATGTTTGGTTTACATACTATGATAGAGACTTACTCCACAGAGTTAAGCACAAGGGCTTGGTCAATAACATTTTAACAGAGCCAGTAGCAGTTTAACTTTTATTACAAAATGGTTTTAGAAACTTGCTTTTTTTACCCGAATAAAAGAAGAAAAATTGATGTTTTATATGGGTAATGAAACTGCTACCTCATCCATGGACAATGTTTGCTAATGAAGGTATGAAGAATTGTTTAAGGGAACATCATTTATATTTGCAGTTTTCTAATATGTTATCCTTAGGGAAAACTCTAATCATTGAATAAACCATCCGCTTTTCAGCCATGCATAAGGAATACTTTTGGGAATCTCTTAACCTTTTGAAAAGGAGAAGCAATTAGCTATTTTAATTCCCAGTAATCCTGTGGAAGTGATTTTCTTTCCCCCTTGGAAATGATCAGTATTAAATGCTTCAATTTTTTTTTCAGTAACAATTTATTGGAAGTATTTACTGAAAGACTTATCTTGTAGAAAGTTAAATATTTTGATACATACTTAAAATACTAGGTAAAATATACTGTAAAATTTTCAAAAAAGCCACACGTTTTTGTATTGAGGGGATTTAAGTGGAAAAGGCCAAAAAGATACTTTTCTATCAATTTTTTTCAATGGCCTTTTAAAAATCTTTGGAACGCTATAATCTTTCCACTGCGTATTAGATTCCTAAAAACACTTAATGGATTGCAAAAGAACTAAAACAAAGTTCTATTGTGAAAGATTTAGCTTACCAAAACCAAGAAAATGGCATACAGGAATCTGAGAAATAGACTCAAGTTATCCCACTACCCCATTTAGCACAAGAAGGCTTCAGTCCATGGAATGACATGAGAAAGGTTAATGTGCTGGAGCTGTGCTTATCTGTGGGTTCAGAGTCGTTACATAGATGCTGTATATTTTATGCAGCATAGCATAGAAATCTCCCAAGTATCTCTAAGACCTGGAATAGGTCTGGCTTTGGGCTCTGTATTGGGAAGCAGACAGTGGCACCCTTTTTCCCGAGCTTCATCTCTCTAGAACCTGAATTTGACTCATTGGATGTTGATGAATGGCCTCAGGTTGATGATGTCGGCACAAATTTTGGAGCTGGTCTTAAGAATATTAACTTCAGCTTAAGTAAAAATCTAGCCAGGCTTCTCGTCCAAATCAAGCTAATTATTGTTTTTCAAGAGCAAGTCAGAGATTGTATTCATCTTTGTGTGTTTTTTTTTTTTTGTCATTATGCCATGATTCTGAACTTTTATTTTTAGGGAGGAAAAAGTGCTTTGAGCATTGAGCATATCCTGAGGAGTGAAATGATAGACTTCAGAGCACATCTTTCTCTTAAGCAGAAATTGTTCTTGTGCTTAAAATGAGAGTTCTGTTTTAGCGACAGCTGATACTTAAAAACTTAGCTTTTTTTTTTCCCTCCACCAGGAAATTTTAGGTTTTTCTGGCATATAAGGTATGTTCTCAAAAGTCTGTTCTCAAAGAATTTACCAGAATAGGTTATAGCAGTTTTTGCAATCACTTTCCAGTATTTTTCCCCTCCATGGTTTGAGAAACAGTATTCAAGGAAACTGACTTCACTTGTTAGCCTCATTTCTCTTTTGAGTTAAAATCTATAGTGTTAATGCTGTTGAGTTACAGGGTGGTGTTTTAAATATGCATGCTTTTCCAGAGGTGGGAAATGAGGACTAAGATTGAAAAGGAACAGCCTCCCTCCCCCTCAATTTAATTCTTGAGAGCCCCTCTTTTCGCAAAGTAATGAGAAATCTTCTTAACTCAAGCAGGAGGTGCTCACAAGCAGCCTGCAGAAGAAGAATTTCAATTTTGAAGTCTCTCTACATTTTTAATTTTCTGTATTGTATTTACCAGGTAATCTACCATTTTGAGGTCTGATAGAAGAAACCTAATTTCAGTCAAGTAAAAGTAATACATGAGCAAGCCAAGTAGTTCATGAAGACTGGCTTACCTTCCCAGAGTAGGTAATAAGGACTGAGAGCGCAGGGATGTGAGGCTGTTATAGAAAGCAGGCCTCATAGCTGTTAAGATGTTTGAGACTTGGGAATGAGTAATGGAGAATGACTGTTAATAGGCTAAGAATTAAATACCTGCTTTCAGGAAGCTATAGCAGTAATGAAGGCCATAGATCTGGGCTGGCTGTGCATAAATACAGCACCTCACAGTAGCAAACTGTACGACTCTTGTGAAGCTGCACCCAGGAAACTGCATTTAATTCAGGCAGTGTCGTTAGCATAATGTGTTAATCGGAGAAGAGTGAGAGCTGGAGAATGGAAAAATGAAGAGACTGAATTAAGCCTGTTAGAGGACTTCTATGTATCACTTGGCAGAATGGTGCTTTAAGTGCCAAAGTGTACAGAAATAGAGAGATATTTAAATGAAAAGAAGGAATGTATTGGTAACAGCAGAAAAGGCAAAACTCAGAACAGAAAACACAAAGACCTTCATAAAACTGAGGAATAATCTGCTGAGATAAAAGATAGTATCCCTGTAGTTTGGGGCATTTGAAAGTAGATGGTTGAAGATTTATTCCTGTTTTGTTTTTGACAGAGTCTGACTGATACAGAACAAAGCAAGAACTCTTGTTTTTGCAGGTATAATGATGTACAAGAGAAGAATGACTATTGAAAGCTCCATTTGATGAATAGTTTAAAATAGGCAACTTAGCAGTGTAGCTGTTAAAATAAATATGAGAAGCCTTTTTTTCACAATATCACTTCAGTAATGAAGTTTGGTGTTAATATTTCTTCATGAACTGCAAGAGTTGCTTAATTTACCTTCTGACTATTGCAGGTGCCTTTGCTTGCAAGATGGTACCGTTTGTTCAATCCACTGCTATTGTAACTGAGATTCTCACGATGACCTGCATTGCTATGGAAAGACATCAGGGAATTGTGCATCCACTGAAAATGAAGTGGCAGTACACCAATAAAAGAGCTTTCACAATGCTTGGTAAGATTTTAGGCATCTCCGGTATTCATCCTGCACTGCCTGCGTGTTTGGAGAATTAATTGTGTGTCTAACTGGTGTAGATGGTGTAAAGAGCAAAAGGCACTGATACAACTAGTGATACAGAGGTGGAGTTAATGCTGAATCTATCAGTGTTTATAAAATAGCTCAAGGATAGTGTCTGTGTGTGGAGTGATTACTAGCCAAAATCCTGACAATAAATCCAGAATCCCAAGTCAAAGATTTATTTGACCAGAACTCTGACAGACTTTTGATAGCCATTTTCTTTAAGAAGAAATATTCAAAATATACAAGCACTGCTAAAGGAATGTCACAGTTGTAAATGGTCCTTCCATTGTTACACAGGGAACATAGGTAATGTTGCTTGTGTAAATTAAATTCTTTACACTTGGATACCAATAAATGAAGGTAGCTTGAAAGAAAGGAGACTGATGACTGAAGAGGATGCTGTTGATGTGAATGTTGTCTGATTGCTTTAGATCAAAAATATTGTTCTTAACGTAAGTTGTCTACTTCACCTGACTCTCACAGATGAAGCTGTTAAACTTGTTGGCGCTAAAACTTACACTTCTTGTTGTACAGAGTATTAAAAAGTGTATTTGTTTACAGGCATAGTCTGGTTGCTGGCAGTTATTGTTGGGTCACCTATGTGGCATGTGCAGCGGCTTGAGGTATGTTAGGCGAAATGGAAATTTATGTTTTAAACTCAGCCCTTGCTGGATCTTTTTGCAAGGTTAGCAACAAGATTGAATAAGCTTCCTGACAAACGTGAGAGGGGATTAACAGAAATGAAACTTTTGTTCTGTATGCCAGCATGAGAAAGACGAATAGTTAGGACTACCATGCTGTGGAAGAGAGACTACCAGCAGGGACTAGTCATACCTATGTACCCCAATTATTTCAAAGAGCAATAATTGCAAATGTGACTTGCACTGTGCCTTGCTTTTGTTTTATAGGTGCACTGACACCCAGCAGTGTAGGGCTTAGATTAATGTTTCAGGATGACATAGTGTTCTCCAGGATGTGGAAGAACTGTATCTAGTTTAAAATGTAATTAGCTGTCCATTATAGTTTAAGGAGTTATTATGCACTGTTGGAAAAATGCCTTGTCAGAATCTGCAGCTTGTGAGTCTGAATGTTAACAGGAACATTTTATTAAAAAGGGTTATTTTGTGACATGTCTACATTCTTGTCTCTACTTGCAAAGTATGTAGCCAAGGTTTCCTTTGAAAATCCTGTTTAAAAAAAAAAAATAAAAAATTTTTTTTGAGCAAGAGTACAAATTGGAGCATGTCCTGACTGCTCTCTGTCAACTTGAGTAAATCCACCACTTCATGTGGAAAGTGATTGGAAGAATTTTCTCACTTTGAAAGGTCTCTTTCTGTCCTTATATTTAAAAGCAAGGAACATTTGAATGTGCTTGGTCTTTACACTTGTGATAATTACTGTAGTGACTCATCTCCTTTACACTTGTTGCAGGTTAAATATGACTTTCTATATGAAAAAGTATATGTTTGTTGCTTGGAAGAATGGACCAGTCCTATTTATCAGAAGATATATACCACCTTCATTCTTGTTATACTCTTCCTTCTTCCATTGATGTTGATGCTTTTCTTGTACACTAAAATTGGTTACGAACTCTGGATTAAGAAACGAGTGGGAGATGCTTCAGTTCTTCAAACCATTCATGGGAACGAAATGTCTAAAATATCAAGGTTTGTAAATAAAATATCAAGGATCATAAAGTACAGCTAGAACTTTGACTCTTAAAAAGCAGATTTGTTCTTCTGGCAGTTCTTGAGAACCAGTGCAATAAAGGCTGTCCTTATCCAGTGGGAGGTCTGCAAGCATGGCCCAGATTTTTAAAGCTAGCTAGCTATTTATCACTTAGCTGCCTGATTTAAGACAACTTAAAGATTGTTTTCATCAAAGTATACAGTAGAGACACTTTGGAAATCAAGCCACTTCAATAAATCCCATATTATGCATTGTGAAATTGTTGCTTTTAAAAGATGTAGGCTGTGAGTTAGAAAATGATTTGGGAAAATGCTGCTGTATTATTTCCATATATTCTTTGGAAAGCTCTTTATATAACTCTGAGATTGTGAACACTGCTTTACGAGCCCTTTATAGGTTAAATTGGCACATGGGGAGAAAAAAACCAAACAAACCAGAACTCACTTGAAGAACTACTTTGATACAGTTTAACTTGATATAGCTTCCAAAGAGATCCAAATGTTTTGAGATTTGTTGTGCCTTGTGAGACTATCAAGATGGTAACTCTGTATCTGAAAAGTTATAAACTCAATAATTATCCATTGGAGAAATAAATAAGTTTATTTACATTTATAATAACTTTGCTATTTAACACGTAAATAGGCTACCTTTCATATTACCTCACACTTTTACTTTAATTTGGCAAATCTGTCTGTTACCTGACGTGCTAGAAACCTCTAACAATTGTGTGCATTGAGGAGAGTATCACATTAAGTATGGGCTGTAAGGAAAATACTAGCAAGCAGCTTAAAGACAAATGATTCCTTAGACGAATGTCTGAGGAAGTGCCTAAAGAAGCAGACAGTTATCGGTCAAAACTGAAGGAGGATGTGACCTCACATCAGTTAGGGTGACATTCATCTAAACTTTGTGTTGGTCCTCAGTTTAGTGAATGTTTCACATAGCAGAAAGAAGATCCTGTAGTTGCTGCCAGTGAACGGTTACTTCTTTAGCTCAAGTGAGAGATGTCCATCCTGGGATCTATAAACCTAGTTATATTGATGATATCAATTCAGAAACAATGATGAATTCATACATATGTAGAGTCTGTCAGATATTTAAGGCAGGGAGCGCATCTCTTGCTCCTTATTCCAGCACTTCACCTAGCAACAAAAACTGAATTTCGGGGGCATAGCTTCACCTGCTCTCTGTCAAATTCTCTGTGTAATGAGGTACTGCAGGTACAGTTAGTGCTCCCAGTTCTGGGAAGGGACACTTGTTTTTTGAGCTATAATGGAATTTCAGGTGTTTTTCCCCCTCTGTTACTACTGGAATTGTATTTACTTAAATAGAGTGAAAATGCATTGCAAGACATGCTAATGTCACTGCTTGCTGCAACTACCACATGTGGTGTTTTCCCTGAAAGAGAGAAATTAAAAGGTGTTAATTTATGTACTGGATGTATATGATACTACAGTTTTTTATTTCAAAAGGAATTATGTACTTTGGAGCATTCTCTCGGGAGGTTATTTGCATCTGCATCCATCAGAACATACTTACAGATTTAACTCAGTGAAACTTAGGTTAACTTACATAACTTAATGATTCAGTATAAAATGTCTTGGTGCAATTTCAGGAAGAAGAAGCGAGCAATTGTTATGATGGTGACAGTGGTGTTTCTCTTTGCAGTCTGTTGGGCCCCTTTCCATGTGATTCACATGATGATAGAGTACAGTGAGTATCTGCCATGTGTCATACAATAAAAACTTTTTTAGTTTTTTTATTATTATTTTTTTCCCAATAATGGAACTGCAGATTATGAAATGCTAGTGCTGCTGCAGCATTCAGCTATGAAATACCTTCTGCTAGCAAAGGTTAATGTTTTGCTTATAAATCCTGAATCGCTGTCTTGTAATAGAGATACATAATCAACAAGAGATGAATTTCTCTGAAGTCTGAGTGATAGACAGATCTGCAGTGCTCACAGAAAATGTAAGTACATTTCAGAAACCTCTTATCAGATGTAGTGTTTGGGAGATGAACATATCTGAGAAATACTTGTGTGTCAGCCAGATCTCCTCTTCCCTGCTGTAGCACTAAAAAAGATCTGTGTCTTGCTGTAAACCGTGCTGGACTTTGTGGAGGGAGTGAGAGTGGGCACTGTTGGTCTCTCTCCTTCTACATGGATGTAGTGATAGCAGGTGGGACTATGCAGCTGGCCATGTGTAGGGACACTGAAGTGTTCAGTACCAGCTGTGTTCCACTTGCCAAAGGCAACAGTTGTCTCTTTTTCTTCTATTGCTGATAAGATCATAGCAGATAAGTCAGTAGTGCTACAGCCAGTCGGATGAACCAAATCATGTTTATGCCTGGACAGAACCAAAAATGCTTAAGCTGTAACTTTTAAAATTGTCTGGATTGTCCCATATTGAGATTGCCCTGAACTGTTCTATATAGCACTTCACTCTCTTTCCACTGTCACTTTCAGGGATTGTTTCCCCTGCTGCAAGGCCTCATTTAGCTCACCATGTAAACCCTTGTACAGCTGTTTCCAAAGTTTCTTAGCCAAGTATTTGAATTCAAGAAACTCAGGGTATTCCGTGATCTCATGTAATTAAAATGTGAGATATCACCGAGAAGGTGCATTTTTATTCTGTGAGCCCATCTGTGTCAGCACAGAGAATGAAGCTGCGTATACTCAGTGAAAAGACGCTTACAAGTTTCTCATGAACGTGAGACACAGAGTCAGAGGAATACTTCAATAAACAAAGCCTACATTTAGCAGACTGGAGGCTTTCTGTCACTTGGCCATTGGGCAAGGTTGTTGTTTTTTTTTTTTTTTTTTTTTTTTTTTTTTTTGGCTCATGAGTTGTCTTTCAGACTACTCTGTCCTTCCTTACATGTATAGAAGCAAGACTGTGTGGTAGGTCTTGATCTTTGCTTGCTGCTGAAATCCTATTGCTAAAATTAAGAACCTCCAGCAAGGTGCTTTCATGGTAGTAGACAAAAGCTTCTAATGCCAGACTGGATCTAAATGGGCTTAGTAATGGGTATTCATACCATTCTGTGCTTACGGCATATCTCCTTTTTCCTTTCCAGGTAACTTTGAAAAGGAGTATAATGATGTGACAGTCAAAATGATCTTTGCTATTGTCCAAATTATAGGATTTTTCAATTCTATTTGCAACCCTATTGTGTATGCTTTTATGAATGAAAACTTCAAGAAAAATTTTCTGTCTGCCATCTGCTTTTGTGTTGTCAAAGAAAATGCATCACCAACGAGGCAACTTGGGAACTCGGGGATTACTATGAGGCGACAAAAGGCAAGTGTTTCTCGAAGAGATCCCACTGACTCAGATGAGGCCAGGAGGGAGGCATTCAGCGATGGCAACATAGAAGTCAAGTTCTGTGATCAGTCTACTTCAAAAAGGAATTTGAAACAGCATCTTGCCTTATTCAGCTCTGATCTTACTGTGCATTCTGCATTAGGAAATGGACAATAACATCACAAAGGCTTTTAGAATGGAAAAAGCATTCCCTTTATCTGCTAACTTTGAACAAACCATTTAAAATATATTTTTCTACTTTGCATGCTGCAAGGAGGGGAAAAATATTCTATGGATTATGATAATGTCTGAATAATGAGTCAGAAACTGTAATATTTTATAGATGAGGAATAAAACTTTGGAAAACAATATTACTGCATGATTTCCAGAAAAATGTTTTTCTCCCTAAGCTAACATAGGGCTTCTGTGCCCTTTGCTCTAGGTAAACCAAGCAGCTGCTGCTTGTTTGTTTACTTTTTGTCTGGATGCTCACAAACCGTTGGACCATACACAGTGGAATGTAGTTTGCCAGAAGATATAAACTATGGAAAGCATGCACACTTCCTTTGGACAGCTTCAGAATCTCACCTGGGTCTAACATTGTCTATAAGATCTACTGTCTGCACTCTGAAGATAGAGAAACTTGAGATTTGAGTTTAAGAAAAATGCAGAAGAGATGCAATTCTGTTTCGCCAAGTACGCGAAAGAGCCAGCCAGAATTTGACTTTGAAGAGATAAAGATTTAAACTTTGCATGCATACTCAGATTTTCTAAGCAGAAAGCATATTTGAAATTAATAATACATGCATAATTAATGTACTGTTTTTACAGGTTAATTCTCTGGATAAAAGTATAAATGTGAGTGTACTGCCTGTAAACAGCATTGTTCCTGCTGAAAAATGTAGAAGTTGAAAAAGTGCTATAAGAATCAAGGGTCTACAGATGCTAGAGGTGTGTTCTATAGAATAAACTCTGAGTTTTACTTAAGGTTGTGTTTTAGATACATGGCTCATGGGTTGAAGTAGTATTGTTGCCATGTTCTGGAGGAATATAAGGACCAGCCCCAGAACCTGATGGACTCTACAGAAGACTTTCAATTGAATACATGGTCTTTTGACCAAGCCCTTTGCTTCTGTCAAGCACAGATTTTTTTTCCTCTGTTTTCTCTCCCTCATCTTCTAAGTGGATAAACAGGGCCGATGTTCTGTTATTTTTAGGCTTTCTGGCAAATTACAAGGCTGAAATCATATAAATTCTGAAAGTTGTCAGTGGGCAAAACTCAGACTATAAAATCAAAAGATTCTTACAAATGTGGGCCTGAGGAAAAAATGTGATCTAGAAGGTTATATTGTGGTCTGATCATGTAAATGGGGCTCTGAAATAATTTGCGATTCCAGCTGAGATTAGGCTGGATCCTTTAAGAATAGGTTGTGAATTGTTAGTGCTCTTTTCTGTCATCCCTTATTCCACCTCAGGGACCTTGATGCTCCCTTGGCAGTAACTTTCAAGATTCTTTCACATTGCCACTTGCAAAACTGTAAATGAAAATCTAGTCTAAGTTACGCTTGCTGAAGTTAGAAGTAATCTGATCCTTCTGTAATGTTCATAAATATCCTTTGGATAAGGTATTCTGATGCTGGTTTGTGATATACTCTTTATTTTAAATATATACTACTTTAAATATATATATATATATATATACACTTTATATCATATATTCTGACCCAATGACATGTTAAGATTCCTAACTTGTCCTGACAGCCAGAAATTGAGAGCATTCCTATTTACATTAGCATATGTATTAGATAAAAATACCAGTTTCAAAGAGGTACATTTGGGTAAAACAGCATGAGTGAGGTCAGGTTCTGCCTCAGACACTCAGGCACAAGTGCCTCTTTGCATTACCCTGGAATACTGCTGGTAAGTAACAGCAACAATATTTGCCTGTGATTATAACTGTGGCTTCCTTTGAAGTCCATTGCTTTGTTTTAGTCTTTCATCTTTCCAGAAAGAGGTCTTTTTAGTAAAGTTTCTGCCATGGAGAATAGGGACTCACATTGGCTGGTTATCATCCTTTTCCTCAGCTGATGCAGTTTTCTGGCTCATGATAAGGCGTGCATGTTTTAACAGATTTTGTAAATGAAAACCACTTTATTATGTTACGATTTTTGTTTTATTTGTACTGCTGATTTCAGTGACAGATTTTAACAGCAAAGTTGATAGTTGCTTTGTAAAACTTATGAGTGTTTTATGTCTTTGGGTTTTTTTGTTTATTTCTTCTGTTGTCTCATAAAATGTAATGTCAACAAGTGATTAGTGTAGTATTTTCCATTAAAACTCTATTTTGGTATTTCTGGTGCTGTTTTAGACTGGGAGTACATTCTATAAACTTCATTATTTGAGTATGTTTTTGTTTAAAGATCAGCTTACTTGTGCCTTTTTTAGTGATTAAGTTTCAGTCCTGTGACAGGTACCAGCTTCTACTGTCATCCTTACAGATGTGATTTAGAGGACTTGTTAAAGAGGAAGGTAATAAAGATCAAAAGTTCCAATGTCTTGGTAGGAGAGAAGTGGTAAGTGTTTCAGCAAAGGCATAGTGGTTAGATTTAGATTAAATATAGGCCAAACGTCTTCAGAGAGTTCTTTTACATCTTAATAAACTATATCATTAGTGCATTTTTTGGCACAATAGTTGTCTCAAAGCCAGATAATCTTGTGAGAAGTCCCAGCTGCAAGGAGTAGAAGACCCTTTATTGACTTAAGCAGAATTAAAATTTTGCCCATGCGTGCCTTTGTGTAGGTTTGTGTTTGGGGGAGTGTTTGTTTTATCAAAGCCTCGGCTTTGATTTAACTAACAAAACAACCTGTTGTACTGAATCAGTCCAATTGTGTGTCCAGACTAGTAGTCTGTCTCTTGCAGTGTCTCATGTGTTTCCAAGTGTTTGGCTGTTACTGAGTACTTCAAATCAGTGAAAGCTAATACTGCTATGGAAGGAACAGTCCTGCTCTCCTCCCAACTTGCCTGCTTGCTCCTATCTTATACTAGTAGAATTGCATGATGAAGCAGATCAGAAGATTTTCTGGGTTAAAGACTAACCTGTAAACAGAAAAGATTAATTTATTATAGGCTAACACAGGGCTGTGCAGGCATAAAAAAATTTGAATCTGAACGTAACAAGCAACTGAACAGAGAGTTTGTAGTCCCTTGTAGCACTAACGAGGTCTTCATAAGACATTTGTGGTATTGAAAGAGAGGGGATGTCTAGGTGCAGACTAGATGTCTGTTTAAAGTTTCATGGAAGAGGAACTGAACATGGTGCTTACTTGTATTGTTTGGATGTGTAGTTAGCACCTGTGTGGAGTAACAAACCAATTAAGTGGATAGTACATGCAGAAGGGAATATGTGATCTATTTTAGAGGGGCTGATTAAATGTAGACGAAGGAGAGCCATAGCTTGAATTCTTTTTATTCAGGTTGCTAGATGACTGGACTCCATTGCATGTTGTTCGGTCACTAGTAGGCAAAGCTGTGTTTGTCAGCTATCAGATAATCCTAACAGAGGAATCTGAGGAATGGATCCAGTGTTGAGCTGAGGTTTTTTGGCTGGACAAGGCTGTGAGTCTCATCCGTGAAACAGACTCTGATATGCTAGGTTACTGGTGTGGGTCAAGTAGCACTGTTTGGGATCCCCGGAGAGCCAGCACTACTCAGAGGCAGTGAGAGATGCAGATCCTGGAAGAAGCAGCCGATAACTGTTACCTCAATTTAAGTGTAGCTTGTGGGGAAGAGAAGGAAGGACAATATACTGTTTATACTTGTAGCTACTCTTAATAGTGTCTTTTTAAATTCATTTACCTGATGCTTTACAAATAGATAGAGAACTGTATTCCTTTTCTGGAAGACTTTGCAATATATGGAACTAATTCTACAAAGATATGCATGGAACCTTTTTTATATCTGCTAGCTTCAGTGAAACTGTACACCCATACGACAGTTCATCTCCGGGGCAATAGTTCAGGTAAGGGAAATTGTAAAATGCTGATGGGGAAGATTTATGTAACACTGTTTCAAGAAGGAAGATCAGGGTGTCAGTAAAACAAGGATTACTTATTTTTCAGCAGGATACCTAGTGTAGTTAAGATGATGAAGGCACAGAAAATCAAACCCTCCAATTTATTATTCCTTCTGGGTTTGCTCAAAGCTTAGTCAGATAACTTTTAAATGGGGAAGGCTGTTAAATATTTAACTGTTGTATTAAATTTTGGTATTGGAGCTGCATTTAAAAATGGAGTAGGGGGCAGTAGGGTCTGAGGCGTATGGGAGGAGAACAAGAAGGAGGGGGCCTTTTAAGGGGTTCAGTTTCCTAGGACCCACCCTAATCATCTGTAGAATTGTAAGTTCTTAGTTGACTTGATCAAGATGATATTGTGACTTTTTTCTGATTGCTTTCTTTTGGGCAGAGCTGCAGTTCTAGATTTAAATATAAAAAGAAATGTTCTCAGGTTTTGAATGACGTCTGATTCAGTGCTTTGAACTTCACAAGTATCAGCTTTTTTTTTTTTTTTTTTTTTTTTTTTTTTTTTTTTTTAAGGCAGTTTAGTACTTACCTCCTGTTAAAGAGGTGGTTGCATCCTGAGGGCAGAGTCTGCATGCTTGGAGATATGGATTATATAAGTCATGGCTGTACATCTTAACACATAATTTAATGAAGTGGTTATAAGGTTTTATTTGTACTAAGTACCTACATGGAAAAAAGTCATTTCACAGCATTATTCTGTCACTCCTGCTTATAGCATTATGTGTATTGAAGAAGTGTCCAAATGCCCCTATTGGGATTTTATTGGTCAAGAAGATCTAGAAACCTATCCTGAGCCCTAGGGTTAAAATCCTGTTCCCATCTTAAGTCAGTTGCCAAACTTTTCCTGGTTTGTGTCCAAGTTTCCTGAAAATGTTGCAGTCCAACTTGAAACTGTGTAGTAAAAGCTAGAATCAGTGCTTGTTAACTAAGAATCTTTTTTTTTTCCAAGTATATTTTGATCATTCCCTAAGCAAGGATAGTAAATATTAGCAGAGAAGGTGGTGTGTCTCAATCTGACACTGTATTCACAGAATATTCTATGTCAAATTCTCAGTAAAATCCCAGCCCCAAAGATGATCAGTTGTTTAAGACCTTGGGTTATGGTTTAAGTTTTGAGGAGTGCTGCCTGGATTCAGAGGAGATGGTGGTAGCGATACGGGTTTAGAAGGAAGCATGCCCTAAATATAAGGGAGACGTTGGAGGGGAAGGTGGACAAATGAAGGCTAACATCATTGACAAAGCAGAGCCAGCACAGTTGAAAAGTGCATATAAGTAGATGTAACCCCTCGCCCATGGTTCAGCTGTCTGATTAAAGGCTTGGTTATGTGAAGCACAGATGTGTGACCTTGGTTAGCTTTGCTGAAAAAGTTGTTGAACTGAAAGTATGTAAAAGTTAGAACAAAAAAACCTCCAAAAGTTATAATTTTGTCTGCTTTTATTTTTAAGATAGTGATAGCAACTTGTGGACACAAGAAAGAAAAATGATAAACCATGAGGGGGCAAAAATGGAGAGCAATTAAAAAATATTGAGTATCAGCCTGTTCCAAGGAATAATGGGGGCAGGCATTGCTCCATCTCTCTCATGACTGTCAAGCCAGCAGAGAAGCATCACCTGCATCAGGGGCCAAATGTCTTAATTCTCAGCCTGGTAATGTGTTAGTCCTGTCTATATGTTGATTACATCATTAGCTGATATGTAGTGGTTGTGTGTCATACTGCTTGCTTTGAGTACTTTGAGTATGGTAGAAGCTATTAAAATAAGTGATCTGGTAGAGGGGAGAGGATATCTGGAAAAAGGGTGGAATATGCAAAGAGCCTTGAAGGTAAGGACTAGATTGAGTATCGTTTCCTGGAAAACAAATCCTTTCATCTGCATACACCTTTTGGAGTGCTGGTGATTTGGTCAGAGAGATGTGATAGGAAGATAATCATAGAAGCTATATTTTTATATAGATTAGAGGTGACTTGAGCGTTATGAAAGTTGGAAAAGTTTAGAAGTGTTCTAGAGAACAACATGTAAGTGCACATCATCTGTGCAAATCAACATCTAAATGCACGAGGCAAAGGACTGGGATATGGAAAAGATGCCCTTTCAGTGTTCTTCTGGATGGAAATGGGAAAATGGAGTGGGACTCCATTCACCACGACTAGAAGAAACAAGGTGAGTGCAGGACGGAACGTCAGAAGCCCAGTTTGTTTGGGTTTAGCTTACTGGTGAGAACAGGAGGAGATTCTGAAGAAACAGCTGAAATATGACAACTAGAGTCAATTCACTTTGCATCCTGGTTAGCAGATTACATGTTATGTTCATTTTAAGGTTTTCAAAGCTACCTTCTTATTGAATATTGTAAGCGCTTAGGCAGGTTTTCCTTTATGTTATAGATGAATTATTAATAGCAGTGTTCTAAAGCCTCTTATCTTTCTGAGAAACAGGGATTTAATGCAAAAACACAACAGGACATTAAATTGTATGTACTCCTTCAGAAACGTTTGCACAAGTTTTTTTTTTTTGTCTACACTGCAAGTCCTGATTCAGTACCTCAAAACTGTTGACTGACTTCCAGAAGTCTTAATGTAAATTCTTCTAGATGTCATTGTTTCTTTTGCTGCAGCTCAGTAAAGTTGACTGATCATGAAGTTATTTTAAAAACTCTCTGATCCAAGACAAGAAGGAATTTGTGCTATTAATATTTAGTTGGTGTGGCTTGCCAATTTATTGCAAGTGGCTCCAGTTCCTGAAAATTGTTGAGAGGTAAAGTCCTGCCCAAAACTTACACAGATTTTCTCTGCCGCTGTAATAGATTCTGATTTTCATGTCTGCCCAGTATTGCTATTAGGATAAGATGCTATCTTTACCAGCTTCTGATCACTGCTGTTTGCATGGCTAGTGTTTCCTGTTCTGGAATTTCTGCTTTTTTGTTCTGTCTTGCCAGAAGTGCCTATTTTCCTCTTACTGCCTTGTCTGTAAGCAGCTGCAGTGATTAGAGCTGCCTCTTCCATATTTCATTTCTTCTTTCCATAGAAGCTTGAATGTGTCTCGTTTAAAAAAACGAAAAAAAAACCCAAACCAATAAAACACCCCTTAAATATTTGATGCCTACATTTAATGATGGTCAGGTTGGAGTAAATTAGTGTTTAAGGCACTCCTTGACCTCCATGGTGAATTTCCTCGGATTGATCAGGACTGATGATGAAATAAGTGCTTATCTTAGATTCAGCAACCAAACTATAACTGTCTGATAGGAACAGCTGGAGGAATAAATTAAGAATGTAGTAGGCTACTCTCTTCCCATCGTAGGAGCTTAATACTCCCCAAATTTTCCAGATGCATCAAGGAGTACAACAAAAACATGGTCTTTTTTCTAGGAATGAAAGTAACTGGGTTTTGCTGCTTTGGATTGACCAACAGTCCTGTATTGTTGTAAGGCCAGGAAGTCAAGATGCCATCTGTTTTGTTGTAGAAGTGCTATTCTACAAGCCAGGATTGTTTTTGAGAAGGCTTAAGAATATTTTCAGGTAATATGTAAGTTCATAAATAAGATTCTAGACATTTGGGTCTGTGCCCTGTGGGATGCTTAAAGCTCAATCCAAGGTTTGAAAGTACATTTGCTGCCTGAAGAATGTTACTGGAATTTTGTTGACAGAATAACCTCTTGTGGAATACAAAACTTCCTATGAAAAGCTCTCACTTCCTTGTATTTTCCAGTTTTTCATCAAAGCAAAAACTTCTACTTGTTTCTTGTTCTTTGGAAAAATGATTTGTTTAAACCTTTGCCCCAGACATCATCCATTTGTTATTTGTTGGTGAAAACAGAGAAACCCCCAACTTGGAATATTCCCCCCCACCCCAAAAAGTTTCAAGCCATATCAAAAGAAAAAAAACTTCAGAGCTTCAGTAATGTCTACAGGTATTTGTGGGTTTTTCAAGCAGCCTTGTGTAGTTGGACAGCAGAAGCATTGTGTGTGTGTTGCGGGGGGGGGTGGGGGGGAGTGGGAAGGGGAAGGCTTTGAAATACTCAGCAGAACTTTAATTTTTTGTTTGTCTTTAGTCTCTTCCATCTGCAAAGTATCCCAGAGAGTCACATTCAGATAAGGTTGTAAAAAATCCAGGTACTGCTTCAAGTCCTTTCCCTTCTTTAGAAGGAAGAAGTCATTCATCTTCTGCATTTTTCAGTCCTTATGCATTTGTCCCTGTACGGTTGCTAACCTATAGTTATCCCATTCAGTTCCTAAATTCCACTGCAAGTGTCAATGCAGTGTCAGTCCATCTATTCTATTGTTAACAGAAGTTCTCTTATCTTGCTGAGCATGGCCAGATTCTTTTAAAGATGTTCTTTTTATTAAACACCTGGATTGAAACGTGTAATTTTAAGATCAACTGCTGAAGACTGCCTCTCTTGGTGTGTGTGTGTTTCTTTTTTCTTTTTTTTTAAAAAAAGGCTGTTTACACTCAAAAAGCCTTACCATCTCTTGCACACGCTGACCAAAACTTCTCCTTTCTCATCCAAAAATGAATCCCTGCAGTTACTGGCCTATCATCTTTTTAGTCCTATTCTGCAGTGGCCTTATCAAGTTTTCATTGATTTTTCTGTTTCATTTGGTATAATCCAAGTTAGCCCTGTAAAATTTACTTTGACATTGATAAGTTCTGTTAATGATTCTTACTTTTCCATCTGTAAACCTAGTCATCTGTACTATCACTTCTCTAGCAGTTAGTATCTTGTGGGTGTGTTGCTTTTCCCCAGTTCTCAATAAGAAATTGTGTGACTTTGAAAATGCTGTCTCTTGGAATTTCTTTGACTGTTATGAAATTCTATGTATTTCTCTTTGTAGGATGGTGAGAGTGAAAACCAAAGGTAAATACAAAGTTAGCACGCAGGAAAGGAGGAGAGCAATCATCTTTAAAGTGCTAATTTTTTTGATAACCTTCTATAGTGCCTCTAAAATGTTTGCCTGGGATCATATGTAAGGAGTGTAGGCCACTGGGTTCACTTGTCTGTTCAGAGTCTCTTTCATAAACTGATAATGTTCTGTCTTAAAATGACTTACTATTTTGTTTGCATGGAAAGGCTTTTTTAGAACATCAATCCTCTCATAGACAGAAAATTTCATTTTGATTTTAAGTTTCTGCCTGAAATCTTTAGGGCCTTCTAAGACCCTAAAGGCCCTAGGGCAACAGTCATTTTTAAACTAAACGAGACAAGGCTTCTTGATGGTCCCTCTTGTCAGGTAAGTTTGCTATTCCCTTTCTTGTGGCCCTTCTCTATCTCTTATTTTTTCCAAAACATGCGTGACTAGAATTGTATGGAACACTACAGCTGAGGTCTTACCAGTGCCTCGTGGAACAAATACTGGACTTTCCCTATAGCTGTATCTCTGCTGTGTTTGCTAGAATACAAGTGCCTTTGGATGCTTAACTGTCTCCTTGTACCAAATTAGCAACATGTGAGTGTAAATGTGTGCTTTCTGCAAGTATTCATCTTTACAAACTAGAAACTCTAGTTTTCAGAATACAGATGACTTTTTCTACATCTTAAATTTACAGCTTTGATTACATTCATTTTCTTACTTAGACTATCTCCTTTCTCTGCTATCTATCTCTCTGGTCATTTCTGAACAGACTTCCTAGCTGTAGCACAAAAGGCAGGCCTATGAAGTGCTTGACAATATATTTTTTTAGACTGTATCTAGTTTTCCTCCCTCAGAACAATGCCTTAATTACATTATTTAAAATAGAAGGGAAGATGTCTGAAATTCTCTTGTTACATCTTGAAAAAACATGTGACAAGGCTTACAGGCTTCATCATTGCATTTGTAGCTAATTTGTAAGTCCATTTCTTTTTTGCACCTGAAATAGGGTTCTGGCTACTTGCCTTTATGCCAACCTGATAAATGTTCTACTGTATGTACATCTAACTGTTACAGGATCAGGCATAGTTTTGCAGAAATATCATGGATGCATTGTTTTAATTTAACTTTCTGATTCAACAGTTTGTTCAAGCACAGCTTAATCTTGTAGAATCTTTATTTTCTAGCACTGAAGAGTGAATTCTTGCCTGAATAAATAAAGCCTAAGTGCATTGACTTAGGCAACCATCCTATTGGGAGGAGAAAATACTTTGGATGGCTTTATTCTTAATGCTATACAAGCTAGTCTTTCTGCAATTTTTGGAAAAAAATCTGTTCATAAAAGAACAAGTCAGTAGTTTTTTAACATAAGCTTTAGCTTCTTTATTACATTTTTAGGTTGTACTTGTTCAAGAACTCTTCCTGATGAACTCCTTGAAGCAGTGAGTCTATCCAGCAAGGTTGGTCTTGGTCATACTGCAGTGGAGCTCTTTATACTCTGAAGCTGAAGGTATTTTTGATGTTTGTTCATGTCTCCAAAAACTTACCGATTTAAATCCTCATTGCAGTGATTGTCATAAACAAGCCTTTGCTTCAGAGGGGAGAGTAAGAAAGGGTTCTTAAATTTTTACGAAAAGGCAACTTGCAAACTCTCCGTCTCTTCTTTCCAGTTCCCAGAGAACTAAGCTCCTGCTTGGGGACAGAGTCAGTACCAAGATTCCTGCTGATTTTGGAGCAAGAAGTGGAGTTTATGAACAACAAAGTCCAGTCTAAAGCAAACCTGAATGACTTATTTGCAGCACAGTCTGAGGTAAAGCATTCAACAGAGGTATGGTGAAAGTCTAACAGTATGAATACTGGGAAGGTTATTGGTTAGGTTGCAGCTTATATGCTTTCCACTGTGGAGTGGATTTGATTTCAAAATAGGTGGAGGAGTGAGTACAACTTGGATAAGGTAAATGTCTAATCTAATGAATGGATACTGAGTTGGGGGTCTACATGGAGGCAGTCTCCCTGCATGGAAGTTGTGTATCCATAATGAAATGTCTAGGCAGATAACATAGAATTAGGTCATAAAAACAAACAAACAAAAACACATAACAAAATAGAACTCTGCTGCACTGTGAAATCTCTGCTCTGCAAATCAGCTTTAACAAGCTTGTGAATTACTTATTCTTTTATTTTTATAGCTCCCCCGCTAAGGTCCAGATTTTGCTATGAAGGGTAGAAAAGCTGCTAAATGTATTGGGTTGGATTCACTCAGTGAAGAGGCTGAATTATAGTACTCATACATATTGAGGGCTACATTCTGTACACTGCTTTTTGATATTCCAGGGACATCCTTGGGAATCTTGTGCCTTCATATGGTCATTGAACTTCGCAGTTATCTGTTGCTTAAGATCACTCTTTTTTTAACATGCAACTGTATTTTGTGGGAAGCCAGGATACCCAAGTACAGCTTTTTCCTTTTCTTTCCTTGTCAGTTTGTCTCACCTTTTCACTTAGTCTCAGTCCTTTCTCTTCAGCTCTATTGCTTTCCCTACTGTCATTCTGGAGTTCCATGTGACCCCTTTATCTCTTTTGTACAAATTAATATGACCAGCAAATGAATTTGATGGTGAAATGCAATAGTCCCATGCTTTAGAACTAACATTCTAACAAGGCTGACTATCAGATGTATGAACTGCACTTCCAGTCCTTTTTTCAGGCTGTCTGCAGACTTGGGAAGACCTTGTCCACTATATTGGTTACATTTGGCTTGCATATAGAAAGAAAGCTTGCTATTATTGAGACATCTGCATTTATTTAACAAAAGATTTGCATGTATTATGAGAGTCAGAGAGCCGCTAAGAGGAGTGGATGCAGCTGTCAGGCAGATACTTGACATCAGGCCTGGCTGCAGCCATAATGACTGTGAAGGTGGTGGTGGTGGTGGGGGGCAGCATGGAGAGATGTGCAGTGATGCACGATGTGGGCAAGGCCAGGCAATGGTGATGGAGTTGTCATGGTCCCTGTGGTAAAAATAGATTTAATGTTGCCCCATTTCATGTTGTTGGCATAAACAAGAGATGTCTTCTGCCTTTCCACCTGGTCCACAGAGTAGGTGGAGAAAAAGTAACTTACTAAAGCTTCCAGGTGCTTGTTAGGGTTCCCATTCTGGTAGGTTGCCTGTACTATATATTATTTCTGAATTTGGCATTATGTGTTTATAATATTCAGGAAGTAACAGAGAGGCTTCTCAGTGTGCCTGTTGCACTGGGGAGTTAATTTGCTTGCTTCAAACAGCAAGTGTGGAGAAATCATGATGAGGACCATCTTAATTGTAAAGACGGAACTGAACTATGGCTTATAAAAAGGTTCAGTAACCTTTTTCTGCAAGTCTGTATAATGCACTCTGTATAGTGTTTTCTATGGGTTTGACACTAGAAATCACATGTTCTTCTGCTTCTCGCCTCTTGCCTCTAACACATGGTTTCCATAGGCACATCTGTTGAGCACCAGGCTTAGCTATTAATGGGTTTGGTTCATAGCTGAAGAGTTTTAAAGAAGGTGCGATCTGAGAACAAACAGCAAGAAAATATATAGCATCTCCCTGGCCAAAGTATTAAAATATGCCCTATTAAATGTAATATTAAAGCTGTGTCTTGTTTTGGACTTGAATTTTGAAGAGTATATTTATGGCAAAAATATCTGAAAAATCTCTTGTCTACAATCTCGTGTGGGTTGTGTTGTGGCAAGCCTCAGGCTGTAGGTGGCACTATTGCTGCACACCAAAAGCAGTCCTGGGTACACTCTTCCATTGCTGCAACCCCGAAGAGACTTGTTATCCTACAAGCTTTTGAAAGCCTGCATTTGATGATAGGATTTGGTTTGATTGAGCCCCCCTCTCTCTAGAATCGAGTAGTAGAAGAAACAGGGAGAGAGGTGTTGGGGAGAAAAAAAAAAAAGTTCAAGTGTGTGATGGTGTTTTGAACTACACTGGCTACACAACTTGTTCTCTCTCATGGGGGTAATAAAGACTGGGTCTGTTATTTCAGTTCCTAGTGAGAGTTGCATGTGACATGGAATTCCGTAAAGAATTTCCCTATTTTCAACTTTGGGGTTTCTGTGATATTTTTGTGACACTGCTAACAAGGCTACTACTGCAATGATATATTTTGGATGATACTGAAATCAAAAGCCTACTCATTTAAGGTTTTGGCAGCTTAAATATCTAAATCCACTTCTGGAACTTTGAAACGGTGTTTGCCCTGCCAAAATAGGGGGGTGTTTGCAGGA
The DNA here is from genome assembly GCF_036417845.1 of Apteryx mantelli. Taxonomy (NCBI): domain Eukaryota; kingdom Metazoa; phylum Chordata; class Aves; order Apterygiformes; family Apterygidae; genus Apteryx; species Apteryx mantelli. The sequence continues at coordinate 25,335,304 of NC_089982.1, read as the reverse complement.
AATTGAGTAGGTCTTCCCTTATACTAGGAGTGAATTCCTTCAGGAGAGGTGCAGTATGAGGTCCCTTGGGCTTAGTCATGGTCTGAAATTGTGGGAGGACAAAAACCTGAGCTAGGGTGTTAGAGCTGATGAGTTTGATCAAGGATCAACTGTATAAACAATCCAATAGAAGTTTTTCATTGTTTTGTGTAATCTTACCTGAAATGTTTTTAAGTTTTCCTTTCTGAGAGGAACAGATGAAGGTCCTCCCCTTTCCTTTGGAAAACCTCTGCTTTCCACAGCAAAACAGACAAATACCACACTTAGGTCTGTTTGTTTTGTTTTTGAAAATGAGCACTTGAAACATAAATTAGTGACCAGTTCTACAAAAGGCTGAGATGAGGGGACTCTGAAATCCCTCACACAACTCATTTCCAGACTTCCTGGAGTGTACTAAAAGATCCATAGCTGTAGACATCCTGCTTCCCAAATATGATGACACAGTGAGGGGAAGCCAAAGGGGAAAGGGGGAGGGGAAATAATTTTATTTATTAGCAATCAGGAGAAATTTTAGTTCTGAAATGGTGAACTTCAAATGTAGAGAGCCTCAAAAAGCAATCTCTTTCTATTACAGCCTTCACAGATATTCATTACAACATGCTATGCACAAAAATAGCCTCTGCAGTCGCAAAATGGAGTGGTGGAACATTGCTGTCAAAGCTACAAAAGCAAAAAATCCCCTTGTGTAGGGAAACAAATTTAGCAGTTTGTCAGGATCAGCTGTAAAATGCAACTTTTTTTTTTAACCTATAGTATTATAGGTTAGAGCCCCACAAATACTAAGGCAAACAACCACCTTTCCCAAACTGCATTCCCAAAGTTCTCCTAAACCATGGGCACTCAGCTGGAGTGAGCTATATCTTTCATGAGGTGGTGTGAACTGTGTCCAGTCTTAAAATATATATAAATATATATATATGAAAAAGATAAGCTTTATTACAGAATGTAAATAGAATATTTTTGTAAAATAAATTATTCCTTCAACCTGTTAAGAGCTGTAAGTGGATGATAAGAATCCTGGGTGTTCAGGGCCACTTAAACTATGAGGAAAAAGTGGAAGTCTGTTATAACTTGCACCATGCACATAAATTGATAAAGTGCTTCAGAGTTGTTGATGTTTATTTGTAAAATCTGGAATGGAATAAAGCAGGTGATGAAATAAAAGCACAGAAGCTGGTATAAAGAATTCTGGAGTCTGAGGCTCCTGGCCTTATGTGAAAGGTACCCTTAGGGAACACAGCATAGTGCTTTGACTTTACTTTGTTTTTGACTTTGTTTTTCCTTATTATGATAGTCTTATCAATTAAAAATGTAAGTAAATAAAAGCAGAAAGCTTTGTAAAATAATGCTCTGTATCTAATTGTTTGGCTGCTCCTGGCATGTATTTAAACCTTGAATAGTGTCAGGAGTAGATATGAGATGAAAAGGAGCTGGGTTGATCTTGATGTGACAGCTAAGTTGGAGACAGTGGTAGAAACAATGGTATAATGCAAGGTGGCCTGCACATCTCTCCTTTTGTTTCCTCCCTCTCTTAGTTACCTTCCAGGTCTGAAGCCAAATATGGTAAAAAACAAAACTCTCAGCGACTTTGCTGAGGATCCTTAATTACAGTTTTATTGGGATTATAGGCCATAGGCTCTATGTCTAGTAGTCTTTCCTCAGTACTGCTGGCTGCGTTTGGGCCTCTGGACAGGTCTGGGATCTGCAAAGAATCATTATTCAGACCCTTGGCTGGGCATAGTTCTGCTAATAGAGGTTCATCTTTTCAGGTCAGCAGCCTTTTTGCAGCTCTGTCAGGTAACTATGTCCCTCAGCATGCCTGGCCAAGAAGTGAATTTAACCATAGTTCTGAAGGAAACCTAAACCAGAAGAGTGCCTTGCTTGTACGTCTGTATTCTACTCTTGCAGACTGTTGTTGCCCTGTGCCTGTCCTGGAGCCTTCCCTCTCCCCAGGTTCTTGTTCGTGTTCTGTGTCCAGGCTCTGCATGAGGCTGGCCTGCTCCCTGCACCTCCAGTCACAGAAAAGGATGAGGCTGATGGTACCTTCAGGTTGAACTGTGGATGAGATAATCCCTGCAGAAGCAAGTAAGCAGACATCTTTAGGCTTTTGTGGGGGGGGGGGGGGAAGTTAAGTTTAAAACACACAAAAATAAGTTTTTCTATTTGGCTGTGTGAGGCCTCCTTTTCCAAAGTGCGTATGGTGAGATAGCCACTTCTCGGTGAGGCTTTACACCAGTCTACGGAGATCATCGAAAGAGCAAAGCAGACTTGGATAATCTTCTCACTGTTTCTAAGGTGGCAACAGCTAGAGGCTGTTTCTAAGGCTCAGTTAGATCTGCAGAGAATGTTAGCCAAGTAGCAATAAAATCTGACTGAGGTTCTGTGGAAGTAAAATATATCCAAAGGAAAGAAGGACCTGAGAACTAGTAGGCTAGAAGCAGAGCCAAGAATGTGTTCGAGGGTATAAGGAACCATTGAGTTCAGCTCTGGGAAGTATATGCCTGTTTAAAAGCTTGAGAAAAGTGGTGTGATACAGAAAGGTAGGACACTTGGCGGAGCGGGCGGTGGTGGAATTTTTGTGACCAAATAAAGAGAAAAGGTAGAGGAACTTGCTGAATTTAGATTAATCGGCTATTTTGAATGGAAATAGATGACAGTCACCTGAAAAATGAGAGAAAACACTGTATTTTAAGGAACATATTATGGAAATGCTATTTTTTTCAGGATGTGATATTTTCTACTCCACAGTAAAATTCTGTGGTTTTGAGATTGAAAAGTATCAAGAAAGTCATTAATTACGGCTGTGAAGAGGATCCAAAATATAGCTGACAATAAAGGAAACTTTAGTCCTACCAGTTTGTCACAGGGCAAATTTAGGTTGGATGTTTTTGGAAAGCAATTTAACTTTGTTGTTCTGTGCAAACGGTCATGGACAATACTGTTTTGCTTCTACTACTTTTGCAGTAGCTATCTTATCACTTCATGTTTTTTTTTTCTTATATTTTAGCAACCACAAATGCTCCCAGAGTTTTGTTCCTAGAAGCTGTGCTGCAGTTAGTGGTATCTGCTTCATTTATGTCTGACAGATTACCTTGAACTATTGAGAAACAGCTTCTGCATAAAATACAGGAAGTCTTATGCCAAATATTCTTATTTTTACTCATTCATGCAAAATAATATCTTTGCTTATTCTAGGAAATTTAAGATGACTATTTCTTAGGAGTTGTATTTGGACTTGGTGTAGGCTGTTACTACTACTGTCTAGGTGGTTCTAATGTGTTAATCAACCAGATAAAACACTTTAACTCCACCTGAGACCACAGTTAAATTATGTACTCTAATACTAACTGTATACTGGGTAAATAGATCCAATGTACTATATACACTATATATATGTGTGTATACATATGTATACTATATGCCTAATAAAACTGGTATTTGACCCAAGATGGAGTATAAACTACTGAAATCATTGTGGCTATATTCCTAACTTTTAAGTGGCTGGGGATATTTCGTTGGTTCCCCCCACCCCCTTAGCTGCAAAGGCCCTGTCTATATAAAATGCATAATGAGATTTAAAATTATTTGATTTCAAAAGCTATGCATAAATTAAATGATGCTTCTTTTTGATCATGGATATAGGACTTGATGTCAGAAAAAATGTTGATTTGTCAGAATGGAATCTGCAACAGAGAGCTCAGTTCTGTTGCAGGAGTACTCGAAATTATTTTCTCAGCTGCTCCGAACTCTTTGGTCCTTTTTGGAAAGTCTCTTCAGTTTAAAAATTAGTCAAAGGAAGCTCTGGGAGTGCCAGTTTTCTAGTTTTCCTCTCCAACTCTCATTTAGTCATCGTCCTAAGCACACAGTCAGTACATTTCTCTTCCAGTTCCTTTCTTCTACATAGCTGCTGCTCATATTGCCAGTATAGCAAAAGAAAACCCCTTGGGCATTTGAATTTTCCCCTCTGTATAGGCTGCTGAATGCAGATGAAAATTTTTGGGAAGCTTTGATAAGCTTTCTACCCAGAAACATCGAGATAGACATGCCAGGAGCACCTTACTTTCTGATATATTTCCAAACTCTTCCTTGCACAAAATACTCACTGAAACATTGCAATGAGATATATGAGTCTCCAAAGAGGGCAAAACCTTGCTGTTCAAATGTGACCCTTTAGAGATGTTTTCCTTGCATGGTCTTTCCTTTCAGGATCAGAAAGGATCAGAATACAACATTTTAGCAGGCTTAAGTCTAAAGTATGAATCCACAGCCATAACCCTTATTTTTGGTGTGCAATTTAGTGCAGTTTTATGATTGGAAAAAAAAAAAGCTTTTTTTTAAAAAGCAAACAAACAAAATAAAACCCCAAAACCTTTTGTGGTTTAATTTTTGTTTAAGACTGTTCTTGTCTAGGCTGGACAGTGAGGACAAGGTTCACCAGCCATTATATTGCCTAATTTTACTCTGAAGAGATGGGATAGATTTTCTCAGCCTTCCTGTTCCTTGTGATGAATGAAATAAGGGGGAAGTGAGCATCATAAAGCATTCTATCAGAAATAAGGGACAGTCCCTAAAAGATAAAAATGAGTCAACTTAGATCACAGCCCTGTTGAGCATAGGACTAGGCTCCTTGCACCACCTGGGACACCCTTTGGAACCTGATATGTAGCACAGGAATGGGGTGAAGTGGTTAAGTTTTGTAGCAGTTAACGCCAGTGCACTGACTGCTTGGCACTAAGCAGTTAAGTCATTACACCTGGTGTAATCGAGCCTTTTTGGTTCAAGTGAGTGACTAGGTCAGCAAAACACCTCTGCAGTGTTCATCTGTGAGCAAATGAGCCATCTGCTAAGACTGTAAATCATATCAATAGTTATTTTAATTAAACTGTTTAACAATAGGCATTGAAATGTAATTTTTCCTTAAGAGCTATCTGGTTGTTCTCTGGCAAAGGTGGTTTTTGGATATTAATTAACTTTCATCTCTGAAGTAATGTGTATTTTTCTAGATAGGGAAAACTTGAGTGGGGGGAGGGGGATAATTATTTTTGTCCAGCACAGTAGTCTTGGAATTCATACTTTGTTCATACAGTAGTCAATAGGAAGGACCTTAAGCTATGATCGGAAATGAGGATACTATCATGTCATCACACCTGATGATAAATTTTTCAAAATATCAAAGCTGTCTGTAACATACTTCATAGGAAGGGGAAGCAAAGATAGAGGAGGCTCTTTGCAGAAGATTTTGGCTGATGCTTCTCTAGTGACACCTCGTGGGATGTTTTGCAGAATCTTTTTTTTATAGAGGCATAGCTCTTTTGCAACTTATTTTTGAGGAAGAAATAAACTCAAAGGCTTATTTGGCAAAGAAGTTATTCAAACAATCCACGTGGAATATGGCTAAACTTTTCCAGCAGTCTAGAGCTTTTCAGGACTGTCTTTGTAATTTGTAGTTAATAGGATGAAATACACAACATCAAAGGTGCTATTGGGCAACTAAGGATAGCAGAGAACTGAAAGGTGACACCTCTGTTGACAGATTTTATAACAACGATTGGATTCTCCTTCAGTACAGTTTTTAGAATTACTCCACTGTGAGTAGTTCTCACTCCTTTTGTGACAGATCTTCAGGTTTATAATTGAGGTTTCAGAATGGATAGATCAAAGCAAATTAATTGAATAGGGAGTTAATCAAATGAGCTAAGCAGAAGTCAAACAATTCTTCAGATTTTCATTGCTGTAGAAATTCTGTTTCTTTATGTGCTGCAATTCAATACAATTTGTACTAGTTTCAACCAATTTTACTGTTATTGGTAGACTCTACTGTTGTCTGTTGGAATAATTCATGCTCTGCATCCAGCATAAAGTCGCTTTTCACACCTCTTTAATTAGTATGCTGGAAGGAGACAGCAATACAAACTTACCTTCTGATGAAAACAACCATGACATTTCCAGGTTGCTTTTTTATTTTCTAACCTGTTCTGTCTAAAGTCTGCTGCTGCCTACTCTAGACATCCTTAAACAGTATCAAAATGACTTCTCCATTTTCCTAAATGTACAGTTATATGGATAGATCAGAAAGTTCATGTTTATTTCTGCAGTCCAGAAATGGATTTGAATTGCCTTGGTATCATGATTGCCCAGTTATTATAAGCTTCCAGGGTCTGCTTGTACAGATATCAGGCAACTTGCTTTTGTCTTAGATTTCTTATCTTGTAGTGGGTTCATCTAATGGTCTTGTCAGAACACTCCCCTCTATGAATGTGTTGGGTTCATTGTGCTGTAGGAAACATTTTGCTATTGCTGCAGAGGCAGTTTGGGTGGAGACCTTGTAGCCTAGTAAATATGACTTTTACTGTTAGTAGTAAATGGCTTTGTATTGGCGTCTCAACCCAGGGTCTTAGGGCTTGTCTGGTTGGCCTCAAGTCAGTCTTCAAAATTCATCTGGGAACCAAGGAAGGGAAGGCAGACTGTGTCAGGGAAACATATATATGACCTAAAAGGGACCCCCAGTACCAGTGTTAAACTCCTCCCAGCAAAGAACTAAGGAAGCTGACAATGTGCTGCAACATCCCCCTCCTTTTTTTGCCAGAGGAAGACTGATGCTGTTGCCCTCAGGATGTAGAGGGACACTGGAGGGGTGAGCATAATACCAGAGAAAAAGGGTAGGTACTAGGAAGTTTGTATATATCCAAATCTTAACAGTTATAAACAGAAAAAGTAACTCTACTGATAGTAATAACTTGTATTTTGATTAGACTATTAAGACTTTAATTAGATTAGCAATACATTTCTTAGCTCCATGTAAGGTGTGTTCTCTGTTGCCTATTGTAACATTTTGAGTGCAACAGCTTTTTGCTGAGGACAGTCATCAGTGAGCTGTGCAGAACATGGACCAAGTGCAGTATCTTCTAGGCCAGAGAAATAGACTGATCTCTTGGGGAGACTTCTGCAGAGATGCTGAGATGATATTACTAAATGAGCAAGAAAAAGCCTTTTCCCCGCTTCATGGATAGTCTTGAAATTCAGACCTCGCTGTAATAAGTTTAAACTCTGTTAGGGTTGCTTGATTAGCTTAAGCCAGAGGACCCAGATCAAGGATGCGGGATATGGAACTGAAGTAAACATAACTGAGAGAAAAGTGACTGGGAAGGCAATTTCTGCAAATTTGTGGCTTTTCAATGAAGAATCAGACAAGGAAAAGTGTTTTTTTTTTTTTTTTTTCCTCTCTCTGCTAGTAAGATGTAGTTTTCATGGCAGGTAAGTACTTACTGAATTTTACATTCAAATTTAAACTTCAAATTGCCTTATTTTTTGCTATGAATTTCAAAGGTGCATCTGTATGCAGCAAAAGGTAGAAATGAGAGTTAATGGCAAGGCTGGTTTAAAAAAAATTACTTTTTGAGAATTTTCTGTTTGTTTCCCTGGACTTTTAGACCAGTAGCATACACAATACTTCCTACAGAACAGCCATAGGTACTTACTGTTCTTACTGAATTCTCTGGTTATGTAATCAGGCCCTCCAGTCCTGCCTCCATGGAACAAAAAAGTACCAAAATATTCAGCTGGTCTTTCACAAACAGCAGTTAAAGTGGAAACTCTGTAAACAGCCTCCTGGCTTTTGATTTTTTGCCACATTTTTTTTTTTTTTTTCTTCCCTTCCCTCGGGTAACAAGGCACTTGCAAGCTAAAAGGATAAAATCATTTGAAGCAGCATTGCCGTGTAGACCCAGCTAGTAACTCAACAGGACTTCAAACTAGTCTGTTCCTCTGATGATGTATTGTCAGCAAAAAGAGACTGACATAATGTACCTGAAATAAGCAGGTCCTGTAGACTGTCACTCAGGCTCGTACTTTTTCTTCGAAACGTTAAGCACAATACAGAACAGTATCAAAAAAAAAAGTAGATGAAGACATATTTGATTAGTCAAAGCACTTTGGCATGCTTTCTCAACTTTAAAGAGCAGTTTGTCTTTTTTCTTGTTTTCTACTGCACTAGGTAAGAGAGTACCTTCCTTTTCACTTCTTAAACTAGGAAATCTAGTAATCTAGTAGCTTTTAAGATGATGGATATCATTATTTCACCTTCATTGGCTATGTGCCACTGTAGTTCTTTCTAGCTCTTGAAGACTACTAGTTGTCTTAAATCTATAAGAAGGCCAAAGGTTAAAAGTTGCCATTTTCTTCAGCAGGTCATGCAAGTATCCATGAAAAATAAGAGTCAGATGCTTGATTTCTCCAATGAAGTCAGTAGTGAGCTTTACCTTTCAGTTCAGTGGGTTCCAGGCCGTGCTGTAGATACAGGACAGATGCAAGGTAGGAGAACAGGGCTGGAGAAGACCATTCCAAAAGGAGTCCAAAATCCAAATGTGCATAGGTAATGAGGCAAACTGGCAGCAGAGGGAACAAAGTGAGTGGTAAAACCAGCTGTCATTCATCCTTTGCAGACAACATCAAAATGGGAACATAGTGGGTTATTTAGCATCTACAGGTGTGATTCAGGACATATCCCTAAATAAATAAAGCAGCATAGTGTACCATTCATAATGTAGCAGCTGAATATGTGCTTCTGTACTCGGATCAGACCTGAGCCTGTGCTAACTTGGCATGTATGACTAGTTTCACCCAAGTCAACAGGACTTGTTGCATGCTGATAGTTGAGAGAATGGATGTTTTGCTGAATCAAGTTGCTATTTCACCCTAGAAATAGCAGAGTCCTGTATGCATGTGACATGTGCATAAAGCAGAAAAATAACTATTATCAGCCCTTCTTTAAAATAAAAATTACTCTGTTAAAGAATAACTGTTAATAAAGTAATAAGAAAAATACTCCAGTTTCAGTGAACATGTCTTCCAAATTTCTGCTTCATTTGTTTTTTCTTCTATAAAGACAGCATTTTTCTGCTCTTTGCATTTATTTCTGAATAATTTGGTAGTAAATTAATTTATCTTCATGATCAATGTGTTGGCTTCTCCTTTGGCAGAACAAGGCTTAGCTTTGTTACTTAGCTTCATTAAAATGGAATTGAGTTGGTTGACATAAAACTAAGTGTCTGGTTCATAGTTTATACTGGGAAAAAACATAGTGATTAGTTCACGCTTGTCTTATATGAAATGGACTCACTAGGATTATTTTTACATATTATCTCCTTAATAAATGCCAATATTTTCTGCAAAGGAAACTTATAGAATTTTCTTTTCCTGAGGTGCTTCAAGGATAATAGGTATTTTTTTAGTACAGTTCTAGAAACTGCTGCAAATCCCCCAAACAGGAAACTTGTTAAAGGATTAGTCCCTCCAGTTATTTGAGGTTGAAGAGTAGCAAAGTTCCCTTCTAGCACTTGAGTCAGTCTATGACGTTACTGGGGTAATTAATTTAACTGAACTGAATGCAGGGAACAAAATTGTATTGATTTCTACCATGAATGATATAATACTTGGACACTAAACAAATATATTCGCTCATACTCTTTCTAGTGAATGTCTGTCTGCTTGGCGTTTAGTTAGTTGGGCTTGCTGGTTTGATTATCAGCTTTTCCCAGAGAAGAGCAAGTAGTGGTGGGGAGTATGGTGTGAACAGGAATTCATTGCTTCCCAGAAACGTGTTTAAAAATAAGCTAGAGAGATGCTTCCTAACATAGACTTTGCTGTTCCTTAGTCCAGTGAGATGTACACTTTATGTCTGTATATACCTATGTGGTGTTATTTAGAAATAAATTTCAACTTTCTTTTTTTTTAAATAAATGCATTTAGATTGATTTTTAGAGTGAAAAATTCAGAAGTGGAAATGAGGAGAGTAAATCACAGCTGACATTATTTAGATAGACTCAGTGCAAGCTCACTGTCCTGTCAAGGAAAAGGTTTTCTGTTCTGAGGAAAAAGTGGTTGGGAAAAAAAAAACAATTTAAATAACTCTTTCTGTTCAAAAACAAGTAATTAGAAAAAAAAAAATCAGCATCTCATTATCCAGTGATCCTTGTGTGGTGATACTGGAGGGTATTTTGGGTAGATGTGTGGAAGGCCTGTCTCCTGTCTTTTTCACTCAGTATTTGTCCCCTTTTCATTTTCTCCAAAAACTTAATTCAGAACACAGAAGAACTTCTGTTGTAACTCAGGTTTCTGTGTAAGAGTTTGGTTTTAATGAATCATTGTTTTGCAATGGATCATTCTTTAGAAAATTTCTGACGAGCTTTATCGCTGGGCTTGCAGATAAGGAGAGACTGTAATGTGGGAGATGAAGCAAAGCCTAAGTAGATCTCTGAGGCTTTATAAAGATATACTGTTCCTTTCTTTGCCCAGCAGAATGTATTTTATTTGCTTGTGTACAAGTATCATGAATGTAAATTACCTGAGTCCTTTACTGACTGAGAAGGAGGAACTGGAGGAAGACTTGCCTTCTAGAAAATGCTATGGACTCTTTTCCAGCATAGCACAGCTGTATTGATTTTTTTTTTTTTTTTTTTTTTTTTTTACTTTGTCTAAACACATACCCTTTCTTTCCCTTGCATGCCTTGTGCCTCTTTCATTCTCACCCTCCTTTCTTTACCCACCTAGGCTGTTTCACTCCTATGGGATTGTGTGATTAGTCTTTTAATTAACATCCTTGATGCCCATGCTCGCTTTCTTTGCATCTCAAGAAAAGACATGCAAACAGGCATTGCACCTTCTGAGCCAGAGAAGAGAAGTAATAAGGAACCTCTATAACACCTGTATCTGGAAGTCAATCAAGGTGACATGTTCCAACAGAAAGCCATCCTCAAAATCTTGTATGAATGAAAAAGAGCTCTACAAATGAAGAGTCTGACCACTTCTAATTTAACAGTGATTAAGACTTCACAAACAAGCTGGTGGAAGTGTTGGCACAGTTCTACAGCAGCTGCTGTGGAGAAATGAAGCTGTTTGATATACCTCACACTGCATTCATTTTAATGAATCTGTACTTACATTGTCTGATCATCTCTTGCTTTCTACACCTACCACTTGAAAGTGAGATTTTCAAATAGTAACTAATTTCATACTCCTTGTGTCTTACAGCCCTGGTAGCAGCAGAGGACTGTGACTTTCTGGTATTGTCTCCAGTTCCCATCCCTTTGTAGTGATGAAAGAGAACATATATAGCTAAACTCAATACAGATGTCATACCTCAATGAAACTGTACTCAGCAGTAATATGTTTTGTTTGAGGACTGAGTGCAATATGAGCATTCAGCTGTGCAGTTTTCTTATGCTTCTTGCACGGTGGTAGACAAAGCTGGTGTGACTTGGCAAGGTAGCACTGTGATTCAGTGGCGGAACAACCGCCAGTTCTATCCTCTGACCACTAGTGACCTTCCTGCCGATTACGTGAAAGTGCTGCAAATGTACCTCGTGAGCCTGCGCTCCTTGAGAAGCTCACTCACTGGGCAGTTACCCAATTACTAAAAATCCTACTCCTCGGCATTCATACTTAAGGCAGAAGGCATCCCATGTTCACACAGCCTACATATGAAACGTCCCACGTAGATCGTAACCATCCTCCTACTTTTGCTGTATGTGGGAGTTTATCTTTACTAGAAACAGTAATTACAAAAATGACCTTCATGCTTACTGAAAGCTGTAGACTGCTCCACTCTGACTCATGGAATGGAGCCCCAGATATTGGGTAACCGCTTGGTTCTTAATAATCTGATTCCCTATTGTGTTGTGCAATAGTTGAAAGGAAGGCTAGTTTTGTGTCAGAATATAATATCGCAGGTCAAGCGTGCGGTTGTTCTTTCTCTGCCAGAATCTAGGATGAAGCGAAAGCTACAAAACCACTGGTGACTGATGAAAACAGCCTTGTGTTGGTTCAGTGGGGTTTTGGAGCAAACGCTCAAATTTATGCGTGTCTTCTAGTTTCACTTTTAGAATAACAAATCGGTCTGGATCATGCAACTCTAGCTGAAATAAGCCATTACTTCTCTTCTGTAGTGGTTTTGCCTCCCTAGTGGATCCTTGACCTCCCTCTTTGCTGTTTGCTTAGCTGAATTTTGTTTTCTGTAATGTTCATTGGTGTTTTACTTCAGTAGGAAATCCCCTCTTTTAAATGACACGTAATGAGTCACTACTGCTGTTTGCTTCAAACTGAAGGGGATTCTAACTGCTAAAGTGTATTATTGCTAAATATAATCCTGTTCCATTGCATAGGCTGTAGTTTAAAACAGAGGTTTGGAGGAGTTGTATGGTAAGCAAGCAGTGTTGTCACTAGTGTTATATGTTAAATTTGTGATAATGCCAATTCCAGTAAGAAGTAAGCAGCTTAGAAGTTTAATGGATCAAAACCAATCTCAAATTGAAAATATTACTCAGCAGTTATGTATCTCTAAAGTTCCCAGTAATTACTAGGATTTCTTCAACAAAAAGCAGAGTCTGGTTTGGAGTGTTTTGTTTGTGTGTGTTACGCATTCAAAATTGATTTGATCATAAATCTGATCAGTCCTGTGTCAACATTACTGTTGTTTGGGCGCATATTGCTTGAAGTTGCTGGTTTCTGAAACTCTCATCACTTTGCTCTGGAGCGATAGCTGCAACTCCTTGTTGTTCTGAAGCATAATCAGATCTGTAATCTAGGTGTGTGCATGTGTGCACATGGGAACTGGAAGTTTCAGTTTGTAATAGCCCAGGGTCTTGCCTTCTCATGCTGACAGAGCTATACAGACAGTCCAGGTGTATTCTCAGAAGACTTAATTTGCTCCCTCTTTTAGCTCAGGATTTCCTTCCTTATTTTCAAAGTTTACTTGAGAGTTTCTTCAGGCTGTTATCCATACTCCCCTGTTCTGCTGGTGACAGCTACCTCTGCATTTCTCTGTGCTGTATGAAACAGCTTATTCTCTGCCTCTTGACTCAGAAAGATCTTCTGGCTGCCCCCCCCGCCCCCCCCCCCCCCTTCTGGTTTTAGCTCTCATTTAAACGAAACTTGGCAATTTGAATTTTATTCTAAGCTGTCTAAGAATGTAAAAATACAAAGGCACCATGCTGAAAGCAAGTTGTGTCAGTGTTTTCCATACTGAGGCACTGACAATCTGGTGGTTATTAAGCATTGCAAAGGACCATGAGGTTCCTGAAGGCCTTACACTAACACCCCGATTTTTAAAAAGAATCCTGCTACTGGTTTTACAGCATATTGCTGCAAAGGAAATAAGTTAATAAAAGCCACAGAGATGTACAATTTCCCATAGACTTTGACTAATGCTTTTAGAAAAAGAATATTTTAAAAATATTCTTGACTGAATACGAGGGGATTTCCTTAGGAAGAATACTTCTAAGGGACCTTACCCTGAACCAGTGAACTTAGATGCTCATTTTCTAATGGTGTGAGGAATGTCTCTGATGAATGTGAGACCATAAACATAGGATGGAGCTTTCTAACACTTTTGGGATTGCTTTTTTTACAAAGGTATTTAAGTGCTATAGACATATGTTGTCTGAATCATCCTTTTATATAGGTTCATTCTCTTTTCACTATCAGTTGGTGTTTTGCAAAAGCTGAATATACTTTTTTAGGAAATTAGTTTGAGGAAAACTGAAATGTTTGCTAGCATTCAGAAGACTTGCAGGTAATAATGGAATGTTTACCTGACTAATTGGCTCTCTACTGTGGTTTAAGTCTTCCTTAAGTGTGATGCAGAGAGAGATATTGTAAATGTTTAGAGTAAGTTATAATTACAGATATGTATGCACAGTTTGTAAAATAATCTCCAGTATATAGTGTGGGTGGGTTGTTTTTTTTTTTTTTTTTGCGGAATTGCAGGGGAAGTACATAGAGGAAGTAAAACTGTGTTTGCTACAGCCTCCTAGAGCTCCAAGCACTTGTATTTTCTTTTCTTTTTAATTAGAAAAAATGAGGGGGGGAGAAGAGCAACCTTATCTCAACCATAACAAATGACTTTTAAAAAAAAAAAAAATTATAAAAATTAATCATTTTAACAACCTTTTTCTTTTTGAAGAATTTTTACATTTTTCCTAATTGGTCCCCAATGCTTACACACTGCCTGTGTCTACATTTTATGAATAGCTGAGTAACGCAAGCGTACTGTTTCCATAAAATTAGGGTCATGTGAGGTGGAAATAGCAGCCTGAGATCAGGAGTTCCTCCACTTTTATAGTCCTTTCTTGTGGTAACAGGAAACAAGTCTAAGGCAGTTTTCTTGCAGGACAATATATAGGAATGCTCATCTTGATACATGTGGGTTTTTTGTGTTTTTTGTTTTTTAGTTTGTATGCTCATATGATACAGAGCTGTATTAGAAATGTTTGGATCTGGCTTCTAACAACAAGAGAACCATCTCTCTAATGTGGTTATTGGCTTTACCACACACACACACTTGTGTGTCTTGTGCAACCATATAGCAAAGTATAGGCAGATATTATTACTGATTTCACAAAAAGGGAAATTACATTCTTTTCTTTTTTTTTATGGGGGGGGGGTGAAAAAAGAAAAACCTTCCACTACCTGTTATGCTGAGTATTAGGAGTCATGAAAGGAAAGGTTGAAGGTGGTCATGTCCTCTAGAGAAGCCTAGAAAGAATACAATCCTCATCTGAAATTTAGTGGACGTGTATGTCACCCCTCACCACCCTGCTTGCATACAAAGCACTTCTATTCCTGTCTAGCACCAGCCAGCGTACCTCAGAAGAGATGCCTTCTTCGTTTCCATTGTTTACCGTGGTCGACTGCAAACGTTGCCTGGGAGAAGGCATCTTCCTCTGTTCAGTTATTTGTGCAAGTAGCAAACCCTATCTCCTACTGGGTACGTCAGGCCTTACTTCCTGTTTCCTTTCATTTTTAGCCCAGGCTCTTGTACCTCCTGTGCTCAGTTGACAGTTTACAACCTATAATAGTGGTGATAGCTGGCAAATGCAGGCTGAGCTTGTGTTTCAAGGGTGGGGCTTTTTTTGTACAATTCTGTTCACTCTTATTCTGTATTACTCTATTCAATATTCTTCTACTGTTTCCATACCAGATCATCAATTTCCAATAGTGCATTATGGAATGTCAGTAAAACCTCTGACATACCTGCATCCCACAATCCTCTACACAGAGAAAGAAGCAAATGTAGTGAGGTGTTGAGTTTTTGTGAGGTAGTTTGACGTATTGTTAAAATGCACATTTTTATTCAGTCTATGACAGAAAGACAGTGCCAAGAATGTGTGCCTTGCATTTGGGGTGGGCAGTGGTGAGGTTTGTGATAATCCTTCATTCCTTCCATGATCTTGAGCTCAGTCTTGATCATCTGCAGAGATCTATCCTTGGCCTTTACTGTGGAGGTTTCCACTGCTCCAGATGAACATAGTAACTCACTGCACTCCCTTGCTGTTGAGAAGAGAATCAGAGATCAGGAACTTAATTTTGCTTGAATCCAGTTTAGGAAGTAGAGACAAGGTTTATTGTGATTGCAATTAATCATGTTGTTGCTGAGAAAATACTCATGTACCTCATGCTGCTAGAAAGTAGTACAAAGTGCTGCAGGCTCTATGCATGGTCCTATTATTGTAGCCAAGCCAAGAAATAGCAATGGCAAAAAAGTGGCTGCAGCTTGCAGTCTTCAGCCTGAAGCTGGATGCAAATGCTCAGTCTCATCCAAAAAAACCTAACTGTCTCCCTGGGGATAAAGGTGGTATTTCTGTCAGAGCATTAGATGCTGCTTTAAAATTTCACTGATGTATGCTGTGGGAACCTTATTATGGCTTCAGGACTGAGTTTTCTCTCTAGTTAGCTGGCAAGCAGGTTAAACTATGCGTGAATAGGAAAGAAACCTTTCCGGAGTTATGCAGAAAGAGAAGTCCAATTTCATGACATTGCCTGAAACTGGAGTTAAGTCCAGTTCAGAACAGGATTTAAGTACTGCTATGTTTCGGTAAAAGGAATTTGGTGGAGACCAGTGCATGCACAGCCAACTGGGGAAAGAGGTGAACTTGCTGGTCAGAAAAACAGTTTCTATTCAAACTTCCTTGACACTGAGCTGCATGTTTGAAGTTCATGGAATTGACAGATGGCACTGAAATGGGGTTCTGTTAGGATTTTTTCCTGGCCTGTTTTTAGTAGCTGGCTGTTGTTCTGTTGTAGTGGTGATGGTGAAAGGCCAAGTCCATTGAAATAAATGGGAACATACCACCTGATTTCAAAAAGACCTGGCTGTCCCCTTAAAGTAAAAGTTGGGAAAGGGAAGGATGTTGGAGGAGGACAGCTTGGAGAGGAGGGAGCACTGACAACTCTCTGTTGAGCAGAATCTGAGTTGGCATTTGACTTAATAGTAAAGAGGTCTGTGGCTGGATGGAGGTGAGAACATATGTTGCCTTAGTTTTTCCTTTCCTTGCCATTGTGTCATATATAGAACATCTTCATGAACATCCAGTGAAAAAGCATAGAAATATCTGTTCGGGTTAAAAAGAATTTATTGAATCTTCATCCAAGACCTTATTTAATAACTGTGAAACTACCAATTTTTTCGGTATAGGAGGGAAACATTTTTTGTGGGTGGTCTTTCATTCATGGCTAAGCAGTAAGCCACACAGGAAGTAGGATCCAAATGGCTGGGAAGTGCTTTGACTTTTCTCAGGAAAACCTGATTGAGTCCAAACCAAAATCAAAGCTGTTCACTAAAATTTAGAGTGGAACCGGGTAGCAGTATCTTTCTCCCTGGGAAAGCCAGTTCTGCGAGCACAGTAACATATTTCAATTCTGTATGAAGTGTGGATAAGATGTTCCCACACCACTAACTGTTTAGTTGCCTCAAAAACATGACAATTGGGACTGACTGCCTCAGATTGGTGCTTCTTGATCCTGGGCATGTGAATCTCTTTTTTTGCAAGTGGAGAGTGAACAACCTATTTCTGAGCGAAGCAGAGAGAATATTTTAGCTTGACAAAAATGTAAGTGCGTGGGAGCAGTTCTCATTCGTGTACCAAAAAGAGAGGAGGACAGCTGTAGACTGCCAGTGTGTAACGCTTAGGCTGAGAACAGCAGGCTGCCTAGTTCCTGCAGAATTAATTCTTAATGCCCTAAGTACGTTACTGAAGTTTAAACTTTCTTCACATTAAAACTCAGAAACTTCCCAGACAGAAGGTCTGTCTTCAGCTTCCTCTCCAGAAGACTAGTATCCCAGTCTGTTCTGAGCAGTCTCAAAATTGCTTTTTTTCCAGTCTCCTTTCTTCCTTGTAGTGGTCTTTGCTCTGCTCAATAACACTTACCTGGCGATTAAGCCATTTACAAGTCACAGAGGATCCAGTACTTTAAGCTGCTGTCTTTGCGTAATATTAAATTTTCTCTAACTCATTTCCTTATTTTCCCCTTATGGAAAGTGCCGAAACAAACAGTTCTTCAGTGGACAATAAAATAATTTGAATGGCAGCCATCCAGTCTGAATTTTCTGTAGATATGTAGCCTGGGTATGCATAAGAGGCAATGAAATTTTTATTGTTCAGTTATAACATGCTATGGTATAGCTAAAGGGGTTTTCCTTTTCTGAATGGGGGGAGTGGGGAGGTCAGGTAGAAAGATGCATATGTGATTTCTGCTGTACCCCACAACTTTCCACTGGAGGTTGAGAGAAAGGGTTCCCCCTTCAGTTTTTTCCATTGACTATTTTTTCTCTGCCTCCACAAAATGTTTTGTTGTGCATGCTTTGCTGTGATGAAAATGTCATTATTTTCATATCACTAACATTTACAAGAGCTCAAAATGAAACAATATAATTGTTTGAGTCAAGCATGTTGTTGAGCTGGTTTTAACAGGAAAGAAAAAAGCACATGTTTTCAGCTCCTGTTCTGTGGAAGAAGCAAGGATTGTGTTTTCTATTATTCTTTTTAGAAAACAGCTGTTACTTTAGTGGACAGAACAGTGCACCTCCCTCCCCCTGCATGCTTTGGGAATGGTTATTGAGAGGTAGTAGAAGCAGCTGAGCACTATAATACATGTGCTTGTGATTCAGAATGACTTTTCTGTTCAAATATTTGTAAACATTTTACATTTTGTTTCAGAAACATTTCCCAGAAGAAATTGGCATCTTTGGTCATTTTTTCTTAACTTGGGGAACGGTATACAGCCTTTCAGGCAAGAAGACAACTGATTAAGAAGGCCTAACAATTCTGACTTGCCTAGTCCTGCATTATGAGAAATCTGATTATTCCTGGCCTCACTGGCAGAAACCACGATGGTGGAATTGAACAGGTGACGAGATATTAAACCCAGTAACAGCATGTGTGGAAAGACATAATTTAGCTCCATCATTGTTGCTGAGCTGACAGATGACAACAAAATAATACCCCCCCAAACTACTTCCGATCCCATAGAAATTAGGCATGTTGGTCAGTTCAAAGCAGAAGGCTGTTTCAGAGCAGTGAAAGCCACAGAAATAGAAGCTAATTTCACCAGGTCCTTTGTGAACACATTACTGAGGAAGAAGTGAGGCTATTCCCTTCTTACTCAGTCATTCAGTGGAAAAAGCATTTGCCTCTCAGAGGTGTGTATCAGCTTCAATTTCTTCTGCTGCTTAAAAGGATTTGAATACATGTCACTTTTCTCCCAAGACAGTGCTCTACCAGTTTGCTATTGAGTTTTTTCTGGTGGTTTGCTTTCAACCTTCCCTGCTGAGGCTGTTCTGCTTTTTATAAACACTGATATATAACTAGCTAGAGGTCAGAGTAAGAAGTAGTGACTGTGGAGCTGAGTGAATAGGACGCTGCCCCAAGAAGTGAAAGATTTTGGTTCTATTCCTTATTTTAACCAGGCAGATATTAAATCTGAACTCTCTCAGTAAATGTCTGAACTCTCAAACTAGAGAGTCATTTCTGTGTTCTCTAACTCAGTAATGGTGAATACTTTATATGCAGCGGAAGGCTACTCTTGCAAAAGACTGGAGAAATCGCCCTGTAATTCAAGCAGTGAAGACATTTATCCAGGAGGTACAAATGGAGTTAAACTCCCATCAGGTGGTGGGGAAAAAGTTGAACCTTGGTCTCCCACATTCTGACCCTGGCCTGTTGTTTCTGCTGCCCTAATTGCAAATACCTACAGAATAGTTCTGTTTCAATGAAACTGCAGTGAATTGGACATGAATTTGTAGATGGTTAGAGTGTGTGTGTGTGTGTGAGAGAGGCAGAGGGTAAATGGCTGGACAGAAACATCCACCCTGCTTTACTGAGCAGCTGTGATATCCTGCTAGGAGGATGGACAAACTTTCAGGGCAGTTAGATCAGTAGCATATTCAGCAGCGAAAATGACAGGAGTCTTCTAGAATGTCAGAGTAACTTCTCCTCCTTGGTGCAGAACTGCACAGGTTTTGTTGTCATCGAAACTGAAACCAGTCAAAGAATTGGGCTTAAAAATGAACTTTTTTCTGAACGTATCTTTTGCTTGGCAGTGTTGATTTTTTTTTATTACCATCTGTGAGACTTGATTAATCAACTTCTATGTGCAGTGGACTATATCCTAAACTGAACAGTATATTCTTAAAAATGCTACATCACTTCTTGTCTGGGTGAAGGGGAAGAAGCTTCTGCAGTCTCCACCTCTTTACGCCTTCTTCCTCAGAGAGCAAATCAAATGCAATAATGTGATGTTTGCTGTTGGGGGTGAGTGCTGAATGTCACTTCTGATGAGGAGACTATATGGCTGGTAGAGCTGAGTACTATTTCTGTAGGGAAACCTTTAGAATAAATTCTAATTAAAATACATTCCTAGAAATGGGTCTCTGACCTATCTACTCCTTACAGTAAACTGTTCTACTTCTAGATTAATATTTGTGTTATATACTTTTTGAATTGATATAACTTTTCCACTGTGTTCGACCGCTGCTTTTCCCACAGAGCTGCTCTTGCTGCTGAGAGTAGGTGTGGGCGTGCTATTGTGTCACTGTTCCATGGTAATCTGAAGAACGAGAGGGAATCCTCTGTGGTCTCTTCTAAGCAGTGCTTTCAAGTAGATCTGTGTGGGTTGTATTTATTTGTGAGTTATGAATATATGCTCAACGTTAGAATGACTTTAAGAAAGGGGTTTCCCTAAGCATGGGTGTAGGTTAAACCTTGAGATATATCTATATATATTTGCCTCCAAACCACTTAGTTATCTTTTGATTCAGAGAGCATTCATAAGCCTTTACTGAGCCTAGTGCATTCTAATCTAGCAACAAGGAGATGAACGCCTAGCCTAAAAATGGTGAGTAACTTCTGCATTAATTTAAAGCTTTTATCAGTGGGTCTTTGCTTAGCCTCTGAATGAAATCATGTGCCTCTCTTCCCTTTTTGTCTACCAGAAAGACATCAAATCCAAAAGCTGATATTAGAACTTTTTAAGAGTCTTTTTTAATAGCTTTTTTAATAGCTTTTTAAATTAATTTATGGATAGAATAGCTATAGCAGAGTCCCTTTATTCTCTTTTCTTTCACAAAGCTAGACAATGAAAGGTATAAGAATGCTGAGGGAATATTTCCAGGTGGAGCATTTACACTATATTAAACATTTATTTTAAACTAAATTACATGATACAAAGATACAGCCTATTATACACTGAGTTGGACCAACATTCTTTATTTGGAAAACGCTTTTATCGAAACCTTTGGGAAATTTTGCCTGTTGTGTAGGGTTTAGGATGTTCCTGGCATTACAGACTCTGACTGGAGCAGGCATGGGATTCCCTTAGGTGGGCCTGTGATCAGGAGGCAGGAGGGCTTTTTATCTAAGTCTGCTACAATTTTTTTTCCATAATCCAGGTGGCATTTGTGGGTGATCCAGAACTCTTGGCTAGGTGAGTCTTGCTTGCCTAGTTGCTGTAAATTGGTATTTACACTGTTTCTCCGGAGAGGAGAAAAAAAAAATTGGAAGCATTCCAACCCCGAATAAGGAACTTCTGGAGCCACAGCATTGTGAATTTGAAGTGGCGAAGCTTAAGGGTTAGTAAGCAAAAACACGGTGAGTTGTGAGCACTGTTGAGATGAGGTTTGTGTAGAGGGAGAAATCAAACATTTGTGGATGCTTTTTCCTCCTTTTAATTACTTGATTAAAATGTACAGTTAGAATATCCCACTGTCAGTAGTACAGCTGTCATAGTTAGAATTAACCCTTCCGTTTTCAGAACCAGTGTTGTTTCCTGTCAGGAGTCACAAATGCACGTGGCACTAGGATAACTGTAGGAACTCCAGACCACCCTGGCTCCCCTTTCTCAAAATGAAGTAAAAGTTGTCACTACACTGTGAGGATTACAAAACGCTCACAGCAAACCAGTTAGAAGGTAGGGAAAGAAAACTTAAAGGCTGTCTTTGCTTTACTTGCTTCTGGATCCTTATTAGAACATGATATACTGCTAGCAGAATCCTAATTTCTAGCAGCGACATTAAAACATTTTCAGAAGTGTGCACACACTAAAACGTATGGAAAGCAGCATACATTTTACAGGTCTCTGAGAACTGCTTAAAATTGGTTTTCCTGCCAGTCAAGCAATGCCAAGCTTTTTGCAACTTGTCAGCTCATTCCTACCTTTCTATGGGCTTTTCTTTCTCATTTTTGTCCTAGGATTTTGCAGAGCTGAGCCTCTCATCTAAATCAAAATTTTCTTCCTTTCTCGCTGTTAAAGTTCTGTTCTTGGAGTTGTACTACTTTTTGCAGGCAGGTCTGCCTGTATCTTTAATTCTTTTCTCACAAACTCCCCTCCTTCCCAGCTGCATGGGTCCCCTACTTGGAGTGATGCCCTTTCTGTTAACATACCGAGACACCTCTTTGTATTCCAGAGACTCAGTTCCCAAGTTGTTGGAGTTAAGAGATCCTATACCTTTTCTTTCTTGGCTTGGATTACATAAGAAGGTCTCACCTTTTCACTTTCCTATCGCAACATCCCAGTCATGCTGTAGTGAGATCTACTTTTAAAATTGTTCAGAAAAAACACCTCAGGCACTATCAACGGATGTAATACTTAGGTTAATCATGCTTTTTCCTGCAGCTTGTTCCCTTCCTTTTCCTGTATTTTATCTCTTGGAATGTTTCCTGTCCATCCTCTTATCACTGAATAATAGTAACGAAACAGTTTGTTCCCTGCATAATTTAAAGCTGACATTTAACAAACAGCTTGGTACTTCCTTCCCATCTTGCCAACACCAAAATAATTTGACATGCTAATTAAAGTCAGATAGAGATCATGAGAAAAATACCATTAGAAAGGCTTCATGCAGTACTATTGGATGGAATACAATTAGTATTCCAAGTGTGCTTCAAAAGTTTTAGGCTGTGTATTTAATTTATTTAAAATTCATTTACCAAGCAATCAGAAATCCATCAAAGATATTTATTGTCAAGGTATTTATTGTCAAGGGTTTTATTTTCATCAATGTGTTTTATACTTTTTTGAACTAATTTATATTCTATTAACATTGATTTGCCTTCATAAAAAATGCATAAAATAGATATGTTCAAAGTATCACTGACTTCGCCCCCGGACCTGTATATGATTGGCTTCATTTTTAAAACTAACATTTTCCAGTGAAGAGATGATTTTTTCTAAAAGTATTAAAAATGAGGAGCCCATGTGCAATATATGAAAATCATTGATAGGCTGCATTTAAATGTCAGAGAGGCTCAAATAACTTGAAAATTAAAATTTGTTTCAATACACAAAAATGTCACGATTTTCTTTAGGTATCTTTGGCTGCAAACATGTCATAATACATCTTTTAACTCCCCTTCCTCAACTCATAACTTTATAATAATTACAGATCAGTATTTTTAATTTTGTAAGGCTTCAGTTCATGGAAGAAGAGAGAGGGTGACTCTATAGTATTCCAGAAAACTACTAAGAACATTCTGAGGGGATACTGCATGTGGCTTTGACAGCTTGATGATATTTATGACTTCCCCTGCTCACTTCTAATGTGACTTTTTTACACATTAGAAACATAGTCATGATATTCTTGGCACTGACCTTATGTTTTGTAGCCTTTCAAATTAGCTTGCACGCTTATTAAGACTTATTTGTGCAGATATCCATGTGGATTGACTTAAATGGGACTCTGCACAAGTACAGAAGTCTATGTCAACAGAGCCCTAAGCCTGACCATGGCTATATTAGTAACGCTGATGCTGCTAGTTTCTGCTTGTTTAGAACATGGTATTTATATTCACCCAGGAATATTTTTCTCACTTTTTAATGTAGTTCAAGATCTTTGATTTGTAGACATTTAGAAGTTGTTAAATGAACCGATTTCTAAAGAAACAGAGATACGTCTGAAAACTGTTTTAATTTGTAAAGAAAAAAGGTGATTTTTTTTTTTTTTTTTGACAAACTTAGTTTGTCACTTAGTTTAAAACAGCATATTATACCCACCAGATACACTAAGGCTAGCACTTTCAGACACCCTGTTGTGGTCCTAAAAGCACTGATCCTCCAAAGAGAGCTTTATAGCAGACATTCTCTATCTGTGCAAGGTCACCCTACTGCATCCAGTAGAAGAAAGCAAATGCAGAGATTATGCTCTGCATTTTCCTTTCCTCGACTGGAGCCAAACAACTTACAGTACAAAACCTCTCCAAAGTTTGCTCAATGCTAAAAACTGGACTTTTAGTTGTGGGTAGGAATGGGTATGCTCAGCCTTTAATTGATTGGCTCGTCCTCCAATCTGGGCATCTTCAGTGGGTGTCTGTTGCTTTGGGTTTTAATTTATTTCAATTGTTGCGTAGTTTGAAATTATTTCAGGAGAGGTAAATAGACTTTATCAAGTTTTAGATCTCAGAGCTTTGTGATGGGGGAATCTGAGTTAAGTTTTTCTTGGTGGGGGCGTTTACTCTTCTGAATCTGCTGTTATCCTCACCAAGGAAAATTGTATATAACAGCGAGAACAGTTCTAAAGAATTAACATTAAATCTTCCTGCGTCACACAGAGCAGGTATCAGTTTCATTTTATCTGAATCAAGTTGGGAAAGCCAGGATTCAGGAACTTAAAATATCTGTTTTTGACAAAATTCTTACTTTAGATCTTAAATTTTGGTCAGCCACTGTCTAATATTTGAGTTTCAGTGCTTTATGAGGAAATAACTAGGTGGAGGCACGCAGGAGAGAGGAGAGCACTGGCAGTTCTGCTGTGTTTGTGCTGAAGTCATGTTTTCAGCAGAGAGAGCTGGATGCAAAACCAGCAAGACATGTAATGGCTGGTTCAAGACTAGATGCACAAAGTACTAGTACTATTATGAGTACCAAACCTGGGACTATCTAGATAGGAGGAGATCACAGAAATGTTGTATTTTATGATCGACTTCTTCAGAAATGAAGGACAAAAAAAAAACCTTGAAAGGTTTATTCCCATTTCAGATTAGTTTCCGTATGTGTTGCTTAGGATCTCTTTCATCAAATGCTTTTTTGTTTCTTCGGTTGGTCTTCTATTTTGATCACATTTACAGTAAAGAATCCATTTCCTCCTCCCACTCCTCCTACCAACACACTCGCACAGATAATGTAACCCTGCCACCTTGTTTATCAACAGTATTTATGATTATATATGTTCCACTTTGTTTTTTAGCAATTTTGCAATATGGATATTACTAAAATGAGGTAAGTTTACTTAGCCAGTCTGTGATGGTTAGGCCCTGGATCTTCTGCAGTACAGGAATGGGTATTGCTGAAAAGGTAACTTGTTCATGGGTTTCTCTCTTGTGGATAACCTCCTAACAGGTGCTTCCATTTAAATAGTATGCTATCATTTTTCTGTTATTCCATGCTGCTTTCACCAGATTGTGTTTTGTTTAGTTCTGTTGGACAAGCATGAACATAATTTCACTTGAAGTCCCTTACCTTAATGATAGAGGATGTAGTTTGCCATGAGATAAAACATAATATCAAAAGTGGTTTAAGAGGTTCCCACATCTCCCTGTTTCTTTGTGCAATAATTTACTGCTCCCTCCATTGTGGCAGTGAATCCGTTTATGCATTGTGTCTGTGCATCTGTCTAGGTTGGTGTTTTGCAAAACTGGATTATTAAGCTGATCCAGCTGAACAAAGAAACTAAACAAAACAACCTCCTTTAGACTGGCTCGTTTCTGAAATCCATTTTGCATTCTTTCCCTGCAAAATATTACTTTGGCACAACTGAGAAATAAGTGAATTACAGAACAGGGTTGGAAAAAATGAGAAAAGTTCAGAAAAATAAGGTGTGCTTCAGCTGGAACTAGACTTGTAGAAAGTTATAGAGTGGGAGAGGAAACAAAGCAAGAGCAGCACAGGATTTAACAATCACAGTACAGATGTTTGTGAAAGGGAGTTAGGAGAACATTTTGAAACTATAACTTGATGAGCATCTGGCTGGCTGTGATCATTGTTATAATTAACATTTTAAGAGAATTAGTTGATCTTGTTATTCTTGTGGGGAAGGGCTTCTCCCCAAATGCATTTTTTTGTATGTGAAAAACATCCTTATTTTTAATGCAAAATAATACTTTGACCAAAAAGAGCTTTCTGGGCCTATTCAGATATATTTAGGAAGTATTTAGGGCTTGGATTATTACTGAAGCACTGATAAATTCTGAGGGGGGAAGGGAGAACCACAGGAATTTTATGTGCTTTTTACCAAAGATTTTCAATTATTGCTAAAACATGTAAATCTGTGAGCAGAACTGATCCTGCTTTACTGCAGGGTGTTCCTGTTCTTAAAAGCCTTGATAGAAAGCAGAAAATTTATCAATTTTACATGACTATTATGACCCCCTATTTTCTACAGAACCTTAATTTTTGGAGTAGCTTATTTTTATCCATCTTGGCTTTGATTTGTCTAATCTAATAAAAACCTACAGCATTGAATTTTGTATTATAGTTGTAAAAGATTGCAGTTATTTTCATAACAAACATATACATGTTTTGCAATGACCTAGGTGTATCATCTTTGTTCAGATTCATAACTAGATTTAGCTCAATTTGGGCTGCCAGTGTAGGTCAGACTTATTGCAGTAAATTTTTTGTTATGAAGAATCAAAAATGATTTAAAAAAATTAAGTCTTTCAGAACTGAAATGCTTTACCCCCCCCCCCCAAAAAAAAGAAAAGAAAAGAAAAAGGCAAAACCACTCCTTTGCTTCAACACAGTCCTTCCTTCAATTGTATGGGAAGCAGCAGAGGCAAATCAAAGCACATGGCTGTGCTGCAGTGTTGTTTAGTTGGAGGTAGTCATCTAACCATCTCAGCTGTGTGAGCTGTGCCAGCTATCACGGCAGAGAACTGTTTACTTCTTGTCCCCATATTTTGGGCTAGATAGAAGAGGGTGGATGAACTCCCATGCTAGGATAATGAAATGTGTTCTGACAACTGGACTAGTTTAGCTGCTGCTGTGCTACACTGCAATCTGCGTTGAATTGGTGCCCAGCACTGTAGGACCCATAGCAAAATCTGCATATGACTAAGAGTCAGGAGATGCATACCATGGACCATGTCAAGCCCGATGGGAGGGGACACTGTCCTCCCCCCAGCAGAGGATAGCAGCAAGACTTCTTGAGAACTGTTTGTTTATGCTAGTTGGGTGGACAGCTGGGCCCAGCAGTGGTTTGGGAGTTGCTGGCTAAAGCAGCTCCTCCTGACTCGCTTCCTCAGCTTCCCAGAGCCGGGCACAAGGAGCCCCCAAGGTACCCAGTGCTGGATCCCACAGCGCTCCCCAACGTGCAGTCTGCAACACCTCTTCCATACGGGTCACTGAATCTGGGTCACTGTTCTGTGACTACAGAACCAGGAAGTGAAACAACTAACAAGTAAATATCTTCTTCTATGTTCTTCACTCCTTTTTTTCCCTTCTTAGTTTTTCAAAGCTTTTTTTGCTTCTCGCTGCATAAGTTTTATCAACATTAGAATCCTTTTTACTATGTAACGTCTAACTTGTACCTCTTTAACGTGGCCTGTGTTTCAGCACATGGGCTTTATTACTGTGCCTAACTTGGCACATTGATCTGAGGCTACTGAAATGTCTAAGTCCAGTGGGATGAATTAGAGATAGAATAGCAGTTTGAATTCTCTTTCTTTTTCTTCAGACAAGTATGGTCAGATCTGATTTAGTTGTTTCATTTTATTTTTTGTCGTTTTGGTGGGGGCTGGCAGTTTTCATTCTACGCAGACGTTTCTCAAAATTTGTATTTTAAGTGAGACATCTGAGGCTATGTTTAGACACCCCCAAAGGTGTAATTCTTGTCAGTACCAAGTATCTGCAGCTTCCATTGAAATCAAATGAATACAACTTTCCATACTTCAACATGTTTTCATAATGATTAAACAGACACTCCTAAAACTTTGACAAGCTGGAATCAAGTTTCATGTGAAACTGAATTGCCATTTTTTCTTAATGGGATCCTTGTAATTGGTGATTACCAGGTGCATTTAAAAGGTGTGAAATGCCTGCAAGAATGAGAATTAAGAGGGGGAGGTAAGCCAAACACCTTGGATCTTCTCCTGGCAACCATTTATTTTAAATTTCTGCTGTGTACTTAGATGAAGCAGCATGATTTCTGTAAAATGTTCAGCTGTGGTTGCAAATTAAGTTGTTGTTGCCAATAGAGAGTGACTTCTAATTGAAAACTCATTTGGTTATAAATAGTAGGTTTAAGTCTTGATGACTTCCTACTTTATTTCAGTGGTTGCATTGTTATCCTTACAGTGAGTATCAGGTCAAAATAAGCTACAACCTTTCAGTTTTCTAAACCCAACAGCTATAATAATGCTATTATTTTGTTATTTTGATCTAAAGAAGAGAATAAGACTTCTGGGCTCCTTTTCTGATAAACTAGAGATATCCTATTGATCCTGAAGAAATTTGTTTAGGGTTGTATTCAGCCTACAACACAGTCAGCAGAATGACTCTCATGGATGAGGTGGCCTTGGCTCAGTCTTTGTACCATCTGTTCTCCCACTTGTGATGTAGAGATGATGATATTTTATAAAACTCCAAAAGTTTGCTTTTATCTTCTTTGAAATTTTCTTCTGAAAGGGGTTATCTAAATGTCTAAATGTGTCTAAATGTCTAAATGTATCTAAACCTACTTACTATTACCCCTGATGTGTGTCCTTTTCTTTGGGAAGATTTCCCCCCCACACCCCTTAGTTCCCTGGTGAGTATCTGGATACATGCCAATCCACAGAAGATATGAGTTGCTACAGCACCTTAGTAACAGCGATCCTACACTTGTTGTCCAAGAAGTGGTCATCATAACTGTTTCATTTCTCCTTTCTCTTTGGAAATGCAAGGCTGGACAGTAGCTGGCCCTTACCAGGGGGAAGCTTGTTAGGAGGCTGCATAGTTCTTGAACAATGCAGTTGTGCATGAGAACTTACTTCACAGCTCCTTTTCTTCTCTCTCCAAGTGATCTATAACAGACTCCATGGTCAAATGATCTTAAATTTGGAGTCCTAGTTCTGCTGGATACTTCCATGAAGCATACAAAATTTCTGGTCAGTCTGAGGATATGCACAAACTCTACTTAAAATAGTTGCTTTTCATCTTCAAATAGCAATTAGTTTTCAACCTTAGCTATAGTGGTGCTACCACTTTTTTTTTTTTTGGTTTAATAATAGTAATTTTTTTTTTTTTTTTTTTTGGCAATATGTTCAGTGTTTCTGTGACTACTGACAGCTTTGCTCCTTGGGGATTCTTGCCACTGCAGAGACTCTTATTGCTTCTAGCCTTGCAAATGTGTTACTGTTAGACTGGTGTACTGTTAGAATGGTTGACTTTTGAGAGTATGATGGTGGGAAGTAGATTCCTGGTTTGCTTGTCAGCCATATATGATATATAAAGAGGAATACAAGAATACAGGCAAGACATGAGTGTCTCTTCTCATTGTGATTGTGCACTAAAATTTACTTCTTAGTTTTTTGAACTTCATTTCCCCTCTAAGTAAACTTTTTTTTCCCTCCCCATTTCTAATAGATTCATTGTGAGCAGCTCAAAAGGAAGAATAAAGATGCAGAGAATCTTCTAGAATTGTGCCCCCATCAGTGTGCTGAGATGGAAAGGTATGAAACTATAATTTTCCTTTTTTCTTTTCTTTTTTTTAAGAAGTCCATTTACATCATATTATTGAAAATATATAATACAACATTTCCTGTATTTATTAATCAATTTGTCTTCTTCCAGAAACCCAAGTTAATACTTATTTCCACTTTAATATATCCTGTGGATAACTGTATTAGTTCTGTTTAAATAAATGAAACATGGGTGTTTTCTGTGCTGAGAAGACCAGAATCGTAGAATAGTGTGGGTTGAAAGGGACATCTGGAGGTCATCTGGTCCAACCCCCTGCTCAAAGCAGGGCTAGTTAGGTCAGGTTGCTCAGGGCTGTCTAGATGAGTTTTGAATATCTTCACGGATGGAGATTTCAGAACCTCTCTGGGCTTCTGCTTCTTCATGAACTACTAGTTCTACTGATGCTAGCAGTAAAAGAGGTTGTGCTATAGGATATAGACTTACTCTATATATGTATAGAGGTTACAAGACTGCTACAGCCTCCAGTGAGGCTGTGACAATGGCGACTCATTTCTAAGATTGTCAGTGAGCCATAAGGAGTCCCAGGAAAATTAACAGTGCTGAGCATTTCAGGGAATACTGCCATATTCAAAAAGCTAAGTTCTGACCCAGAAAACCATCTAGCTAGCTCAGAGATGAGTAAAAGGTAGCTTTAAAAAGCATTAGGTATAGCATGCAGATCTGAGGGAGATATAAAAGGAAAATTTATTATTTTAAGGTAGCTGTAGATTGTTTTGGGTAGTTTAAGAAACAATACCCTACCCTTCCTTCTTCCTGAAAGAAGCAGTTTTTCTCAGTTTAGTTTACTGTGAAATAACTGGGTTTGAAATCCCTTACAAGCTGGGATTTCCCATTCATTCAAGGCTTTGTGTGTGCTATTGCCAGTGTGGCTTGGTCACAGCCTGCCTCCATGAAGGGAGGGAATGGTTAGGTTCCCTTCTGATGATAGCATCCCTGGTGAAACTAGATGTCAGTCACTGGCAGCTCAAGCACTTGATCTGTGATGCAGACGCCTGTGCAGCAAGTTTCCTCTGTGTTTCCTTTTGGCTGCCTAATATTTACCATAGGCAAGAAGTTGGCTTGACTTAAAGCTGATTGTTCTCCATCAGCTACTTTATGTTAAATTTCTTGGCTGAATTTCCAGATGCTATTCTTCTGTTCATTCTGTTTGCATTGTTGATATAGAACTGAAAGTATCTCTGGTCCGCATGGGAGAGACTGACTTAAATCAATCATAGACTGGCTTTCTTTCAGGAAGCAGCACAGCTATGAAGCCATATCGGTAAGGTGTCGGTCATGCGTTCACATTCCTGCCCAAGAGTAAACTAGAATGCAAAATAGGCAGTGCATAGGTCTTACTGTTTGGTATGCCTGATACGGAAAAAGAAAGAACAGTGGTGTAAAGTGCTAGATAAAAATGTAAACCAAGCAAGTATGTCAGAGTCACAGTTCTCCACAGGAATGAGTACATATAAGATCGAAATAGACACCTTGTGCTCAGACTGCGACCGTGGAACAGCCAGTCCAGAAGGGGCTGCAGAAGTGTGTGTTTCAGAAAGGCGCTTACTGAGGCTAGGAGAGTGTCCTAAAAGGGGTTCAAGCTTTTCTAGCTACTCGTCTTCATAGAAAAAGAGCAGGCGCTTGAAAAAAGTACCAGTAATTTTTGGTCTGCTTTAGATTTGTCTCCCTGTATTTGCTTTATAACTCCTAGTTTTCAGATCTTTCAACGCTTTACTGCCATCTCCCACCCGCTTTCTTCATGTGTGTATTTCAGTGGAAGAATTCATCTTCTCAGAAAGCACATGCTGTTTGATGGCTTTACTTGTCCGAGTTTTCCATTTGATTGATTTTTTCATGTCAAAACTTCAGTTCCCTTTCCACCAGTGATCCCCATGCAGCTAACTGAGTGCTGGGTGATGAATCTGGGTGGATGTGCTCCATTTACTTTTTCCAGAGAGATAGTAACCCATAATTCACTTACGTGTCACTTAAAGCCCAACAAAGTTGGTGAAAGTCATTTCATTGGCTTTCCTGAGGTTTGAATTCAGCCCAAATTCTGTCCACCAGGAACAAATTTAATTATGGTCTTGGAACTATTATGAAGCAAAAGATCCAAGTAAAAGGGGAATGATGTTACTGTCTTTACATGTAAGCTATAAGATAGAGAAGTGAGGCAGTAATATTGAAATGCCCTTCAAAGAACTGGAACCCTCAGGCCCACAGGAGAGCAGAACTGAGAGATAAGTAACACGTTATTTAATCTGAACTAGCTAGTCTTTTTCTTCTTGGATGTAGCATATTTGTTCAGGGAAATATTTAATTTTGGAAAATACCAAGCGCTTGTATGCTAACAGTTTTACTTTTTCTTCAGTGAGATGGAACAGATTATAGGTCCAGCTTCAGTTAATTACTGAGGCCTTTTTTAGCTTATTCTCAAAGAAACCATATGTGTTTCCATTAATAACATGCACCTCTTTTGTTGTTGTGATTTGTGTAATTTTTAAAATTAGGCAAAACTATTAAAGAATAATTGTTTCTGTTCACATTAACAGCACACAGCTTCTCCAGATGTGGCATTTGACAGCCAAACAGCTGCGCTATTAAATGTTCCTTAAAAGCTCCATTCCTTTGTCATAAAGGGAACAGAAGTGTAGGGACATTTATGGGGTGATAGGCAGATGTTTCTGCTGGATCAGATTTGAGCGAAAGTTGAAGCAGTTTCTCTGCTACAGTCCCAGTATGTACATGTTTAACTTCTATCATACACCTTACATTATGGAACTCTCTTCTTGGGGGTGGAGCAGGATTATTTTTGATCTCATACTTACCTCCCAAGTGACAGTGACGGCACCTTTTTCATAGCCTGGGCCATTTCTCTCTAAAGAAAATGAGATTCTTCTGTGAGGTGGATCTCAGCTGGTGACTGGCTTTCTAGCTAAGCTTTTGAAATACTGGGTAAATTGTATGTTTTGGTGAAACTTGAATTAAAAAGTGAATTAAGTTGGAAATAATACGAAATTGTGTGTTGAAAGTAGTGGTCCCTTTAAAAAAAGGAAAAAAAAATATCCTCATAGTTGACAAAGGTGTTCTTTTTGTGTGTTTGCACCAGTGCACTATACTTTATGCGTAATAAACTATCTCTTATATGTGAGGCAGAATGTAGAATTAGCGAAGCTCAATTTCAAGAGATCTGGCTTGAATTCACAGCCTAAACTGTGAGTGAAGGCAGAACCTGTAGGTGTTGAATACTAGGATAGCTCCATTATTCTTAAGGGGCTGCCTGACATTGTAACTATTGTCCATCAGCTCAAGATCTGGTTGTTAATCCTTATTAAAGTTATAAGGGCTCATGAGGCTGCAAAACTTTCCCAGAAGAAAAGTCTGTTTGTTTTCTTGGCAAGATCTTGTACTTCCCATTGCTTGTTAGACTGGAAATTCTTTGTCATTTAGTCTTAACTGGGTAAGTTTTTAATGTAAAGGTCCTAATGTTTGCATTACATTAGGCCTTTTCCGGAGAGGAAGCCAGTGTTTTACCATGTACACTGATAAGTAATAGGGGAAACATAAGCTGAAAGGGTTTACCTTGAAATTTGTGCTTTTTTTTTTTTTTTTAATTCCATCTGATTCAGTTCATCCTCCATAACTCAAATGCTGAAATACATTTCTTTCCATGGATCTCTTCTTTACAGCAGGCTTAGCCAAAAAATAATCCTGTGTCCAAAATGCCCACTCAGGGGGATGAAGCATATGTTCAACCCCTAGACTCTGGAATTAATTTCCTGTCAAAATATGGCTCTGCGGTGTTGGAGCCTGGCTGCAAATCCTGGTTTAAAACCTCTTTCACAATTGTTTATGGTGTGTATTTGTGCTTTCACCAATCACATGAGAATGACCCCAGCACACCAGCTCTGAAATTATTATTTCAAATGAGTTATATGCATTGAATATTAAATTTGTTTTGCAATAAGTGCAAATTGTAGACATGTCCGTTGTTGGCACTTAACTCCTATTAATAACCAATAATGCTGATTCCCACTGAAAACCAGGGAGAGCCAAGAGCTCACAAGTGCTACCCCAGGAGAAAGCTGCAGAGCTTTCCTGCCTACTTGATAAACATGTAGTTTTCTGGCCATGAGTCTATGCTGCCAAAAGCCCAAAGCATTAGGCTCATCAAAAGACCATGGGAGCAGGCCATCAGTGCATAAATGGTTACTGCTTCATTATGAAAGCTTATATTAGTGGGAGTCGTTCTGTCTCCTGTTTCTTCTCTTGATCAGGAGAAGTAAGTGCCCTTAACTCTATTAGAAACTGTTGGTTTCCACACCTCGCTTTTCCTTTCTGCTGCTGCCAAATTTTGGTTTTAGTGATAGGCTTTGCTCTGGCTCCTTATGTGCATAATTTAATAAAATTCTATGTGCATATACAGTTGACACTTCACAGCATAACCCTATAAGGACAGGGTTTATTTAATTGCATGGCATTGGTTTGCCTAGGAATTTCAGTACCATTCATATACAAAACAGGGACTGGGCACCATTTTGTTCTGGCTCCCAGCTGAGAAATTAACTTATTAAAGAAAATGTAACAGTGTATAAATAATTAACCACAAAAAGCCATTAAAGCCTAGAAATAGAAATGGCATGAATGTAGAGCGAACAGTGAAAATCATTTTAAAGGCAGCAAGGTGAATGCATGGTGCACAGTTGGTCTCTAGCAGTGATGAAATCCTGAATGAATATGGCAACTTGCAAAAGGAAGAGAAGAGACCTTAGGAATTTCTTACGCTTGTAGAATATGACTAGAACCATATTGGTGGCTATTTTTCAAATATGAGATGAAAACTGAGTAAGGTTGGGCTCTCTCCTTCTCCTGCAAGCTACTAAAACTTGTGCTGAACAGCCAGCTCCTTTCATCTGTTACATCTGTATGTTTTGCTTCTATGTGAAAAGTCTTAATTTTCCCAGCAAAAATATTTAAGTAACTCAAAATTTAGGGGAGTTAAGTTTCTAATCTCTTATCATCTTTACTTTAATCATAACTTGCTATGCAAGTAAGGTGGGTTGTGTGTTTCACACATCTTCCTGCTTATATATTTGAAAAAGCTTTTGTACATAGAAGGGGTATACTTTGC
This sequence comes from Apteryx mantelli, assembly GCF_036417845.1. Taxonomy (NCBI): domain Eukaryota; kingdom Metazoa; phylum Chordata; class Aves; order Apterygiformes; family Apterygidae; genus Apteryx; species Apteryx mantelli. The sequence goes on along the minus strand of NC_089982.1, from coordinate 25,301,154 downwards.
CCCTTATGACCAGATGCAAATGCCTCTAATATTCTCTGATGGTTGACTTTACAAAATGAAAGAAAATATAATGTCTCCAAAATTTTAATGAATTTCCTATTTATTATTTATTTCTAACAAATAAATTGTCTGCTATTTGCTGTCCTATTGAGAAATGTCATTTCATTAGTGAAAATGAAGTGCTTTATTTTAGAAAATGTTGGCAAAGGGGTAACACAGTAAGAATGTTAATGATACAGAAATGTATCTTCGAGCTTTACAAAACCAAAAGTAATTTGGGAAAAATTGCTTTCTGTGGCAGCTCCATTGAGTGCCCTCTACAGCTCAACGGGGGAAACTCAGATAATCATCAAGAACTGTCTTGTTCTGGGATAGCTCCTAATAACCGTCAACTTGAAGTACTCAAGCACTCCATCTGTGTGCTCTGAAAGTCTGGACTGTAAAATGGATTTATGTGCCAGATTTGATTACTTAACATTTCACATGTTTCATGGTAAATATATCCTTTCAATTCTCAAAGTGGCTAATACTCCTGTAAAATACAGATAAAATGAGGGATAGTTTCTGGTCAAAAGAGCTTTGTGTAGAAACAGAGGGGGAAAAACAAAGGTACTCATAAATCCAGATGAGGAAATAATTTTCTGACTTGCACGATAATGTCAGAAACATGGAAATTACACAACAGCAGTGAATTGTAAGGATTTGAGTCTTTTGTGGTTCCTTTCCTTTTATACTGGCACAGCTGGTTCTTGTTCCTTCTCTGGCCCAGAAGGGAGAAAGCAGAGAAGACTGAAAGGTAGCAACCAAAGGTAAATACTATGTACAGCTACAGTGGCAAACAAACTGCAGGTGGCAGAGCAGAGAAATGAACATTTCCTGGCTGAAAGGAAATATTTAAAGCCAACCCACCATCTTTATGGGGCATTTCCCAGCTTGGCTCATGCTCTGAGCTCAAAAGGCTGTGGTCACACATCTCTTCTCACTGTTGCTGAACCAGCAGGGGAGATCAGTGCAGCCTGCCTAAGTACTTACTACTGCACTCCTGCCATATATTACTGCTGGTCTTTTTCTGTCCTCAGGACTGCACCTCAAAATTGCTACTTTATTTCTCTTAACAGTTGTTTTACTCTAAGCTACTTTATTTTAATTAAAAGTGTTTAAAGAAACCCTGACTACTTTGGCTGAGCCAGGTGAGATGGTTGTATTACCAGTTAAGGGTGGTAATTTGCAATCGAGAGGTAGTGAACATGAAAAGTGGCAGAGGTGGTAGTGGAGTCTGCAAACTCTTTGGCTGGCTTCATCGCCAGAGGTGGAGCAGGACGGTGACTGCAACCCTGAGCAGTGAGCAAAACTCCCTTTATGAGAAGCCCATTCTAGGCCAGCGTTCCCTCCCCACTAAGCAGTAAGCTGGCTGCTCTACTGGCCTCGCAGAGGATGCGTGTGGAGCAGGGAAAAAGGAAAGCAGCTGGCCTGCCTTTGTTCAGGAGTCCGAGCATAGATAAAGAACTGAAGCTCTGAAAGCTTGCTCTGAGCCTACTGGCCTGTGGTTTTAACAGCTAAATCCCTTAATGCTGCTCAGTAACACTTCTCGCACTCCACTTAATCTCTCCCCTCCTTTTGCCATATTTTAGGGGTTCTAAGTAGGTTCTTGAAATAGCTTCTCCCTGACTACTGAACTCATTATGCTTTTTTTTTTTTCTGATACAGCTACTTTCTGTTATGAGGAAGACTGAGTGAGAAGACACTTTTTATAATACTTAAAAAGGCCAGCTAAAACAGCAATTTGTCCAAAGTCATTTCACTTTCCCCAGACTGCACCACAATGACTGCTGCCATGCTATAACTTCTCCGTTCTTCCAAACATCCTCAAACACACTGAATTCTCTGTGCAGCATGCACCCAATTCTGTTATACAGTTTGAGTCTGTCTCGCTAGGTGCAGGGACAGGAGTCCAAATGAGCTAAAGCTGCTGTTTTCTAGGGAAGTGCGCTTGGTTGGGAGTGGAAAGGGGAGGAGAGGGAGAAGGGTTCATTACATATGTTGCAAAGTTCTTATTATGTAGCTGATTAAAAATGAAGCCTCTAAGCCTAGCTATTGGTCATGATGCTTCCTGAGAAGTTACTGTCCAAGAACCTTAGCACACAACTGCCTTTAAAAAAGTGCCACTTTCACTGGTCTGCTGTATCTTGCAACTTCATAGCAAGGCAGAAAAAAAGCCTGATTTCTTTCTCAAGTTTCTTTGTTTTCCTCCTGTAGTTTTCTTTGCAACACTCATTTGTGCTGATGAGGCTTGTGGCTCCTTCTTGGTTCTGGGCACACCTTAGGTCTTCCTTTTCTCCTCGAAGTTGAACTGAAAGGGAAGTTAAAAAGGATGTAGGTTGTGTGGGGACCCTGCGATGAAATGACCTTGCTTGTAAGCCCAGCCCTGCAAGGTGCCGCAGAGAGCTGGTGGTGTCAAGGCTCACCTGCCCTCACACGCACAGCTGGTGCTTTAAAAACTGCCACAGAGGTTTAAGCCACTGCAGGCAACTGCACCTCCGTGAGGTTTATGAGAATGAACATCAAGAAAATCTTTCTCTTAGTTGTCATAACTTTGAAAGGGAACTATGGCCAGCTAAAGTGGTCTAGAAAAGCCCAATACTCTTCTGTTGGGTACTCTGTTTCTTTGAGCTCACTCTGGTTACTATTTTGGCAGAAATAGCCAAGGTTGGTATGAGGAAATGTGTTTCTGCATAGAAGAAAATCATGTCAATTTGCTCTGGTATTTTGGGCCCTTTTCAGGCCTAATTGTCCCTAATTGCTTGTTCTGCAAATTTTTAGCAAGCCCTTACGTGGACTTATGTCCTGAGTTTCCTTAGCAGAGAGACTGAAAAATACCTGACAGTTTTCCCACAAAACAAATATTTTAGGCTATAGAGCAGATCCATTGTTGCAAGATATGGATGTTCTTAAAAGGAATTTTCAGAAAAAAATTGAAAATGCATATTAGATATTTTATGAAATATTACATAAAAATACACTACCAAAAAAACTTTGCTATCTGAGCACCTAATTTTGGAGTTCAAAATAGCATTTTTGTTAAAATTGAATATGACATTCTTGAAATTTGGAGGGAGAAGGAAGGAGGAGCATGACAGTTTTCATACAAGCCCAGAAGAGTTAACTATGATTTTCTAGACACAAGATAGTAAAATTCATAAAGAATAATGTTTAAATATTTTAAATAAATTTCTATCATGAAGCACTTAAGAATTCCTTACGTGTGGCTCTGCTCTAGTCTTCTCTGATTGTGTAGCAGGGAAGCAGGTAGCCGGAGATTTGTAAACACCTAGTTCTGCTGTGTATTTTATCACATTAAGACAGCTGATATTTACCTTTTCTTTGTTTATTAACTGCAAAGTGTAATGTTGTTATTTCTTTCTAAGCAGGTGTGAAAGCAAAGAGCTTGATGTTGAAATAAGGAATCTGATAGAGAAGAATAACACTTCCCAGTTGTGTGAGAACCCTGATGCTATTGCCCAAGAGTGTCCAAACAGTCAGAGAACTTCACGTTCCCTTAAGGTAAATGTAGTTTTCTTTTGCAATAGTTTATCTGTGAAGGAATAACATCAAGGGGACGGTCCCTCTTGCTTAAACAATTATACAGGAAACTTTTTGATTTCTGAAATGATGCGCTGAACTCATTATGGATTTTTTTTTCTGATGCAGCTACTTTCTGTTATGAGGAAGACTGAGTGAGAAGACACTTTTTATAATACTTAAAAAGGCCAGCTAAAACAGCAGTTTGTCCAAAGTGCCACCCTGTGTAGCCAGCTCTGGCTTTTGGATAATGATGAGCCACAAAACTGCATACACTGACAACACAAACATTTCTCTAGGTTGTTGTCTTCAACAGTTCAGAAGGGAATGAGGATGAGAAGAGATGTGCGGGACAAAGATCTTCGGGAGGGAAAGGGAGGCATTTAGATAAATAAGAACAAGGCTCTGAAGAAGAAAATCTATGATTTTAAACCCACGCTTCTGTGGTGTTATAAATAGAAAATTATAATCCACCTGCTAAGGTGAGCTGCTTTATTGATTGAAGTGGTGCAGAGATTAACAAGCATGATAGAAATTTTTTCTAGGTTTTTCTCTTCCCTTAAATAGTAAGTTGCTTTTTATCATGCAGTAGGAGGGTGGAAGGAAATTCCTGTTTTCTGCAAACTGGAAGGGGAGGAGTGAGAGGTGTGGAGGAGAGAAATGCTTAAACTATGAATTCCAGCCACCTGAGAGGAAGGACACACTTACCTGCCTACATGACTCTAATAGAAGGGAGGGAAATCTCTGAAGGCAGTAGCCTTAAGTGTAATGCAGGAAGTTAATGAGAAGATAAAGAAGATATGACTATGATGAATGAAATTACACATAGCTCTCTTCACACATAAACCGCCATTTCTAAAATGACTCATGACCCTGAGGCGTGAAACAGAGCTAAGCCTAAAGAGACATCCCAGGGTCAGACCAGTGGGATTAGAAACATAGTGAAAGAGAACCCACACTGAGGAACGGGGATTCCCAACCCCGGGGGAGAAATAAGAATAGCGAAACAGCAGTCAGCACAGAGAGCAGAATCAAGCAGCACCAAAATACGTGGTTACTGTGCAGAACAGTGAGCTAAAAAAGTTCTGTGGAAGCACTCAGTCCCCTACATGTTAGCCTCCCTCCAACTGAAAGAGATATAGAAAAGGATTTGGGGGAAGGAAAGAAGAAAGGTGAGCTCACCTCAACCCTTTTTGTTGTGTACTTCCATACTTCCCATAGAACACTGTGACAATATTTCATCTGTAGTGTTTTTGGGTTTTTTGCATCCTTACCACTTGTTTGCCCTTGAAAGAAGTATGTGTGTGCACATGTGATGTGCATTTCATAGCTGAAAGGAAGAAGAAGGTTTGTGATGTTTCCACAGTAGAAATATGGTTATTTTTTGTTTATACTTTTAAGGCAGATAGCTTTTCCCTTAGCTGGTTATTGACTTGGACTTTAAGTAAGTGACAAATTCACAGTTGTGATGCAGTCCAGCAATCTCAGTATAAGAAGCTAGAAGCACGTGTTCTGGATTGTATATTTTGGGGAAAGGGGGTAGTATTTTTTAAAAAGCTAAAATACTTCCTGTTATGAAGGGTATAAAATACCAATTTAAAAAATCAGAAAGTCATTCAAAAGTCATAGTTTGTGAAATGAGATGCTGATTTAGACTTGAAACGAGAGAAAAGTCTATATTAAGGAATTAGGAGAAAGATATATTGAAACAAATATATACCCTTCACTACAGTATTGGGCACTCTATCAGGAAGTTATTTGGTAGAGCCAGCAAGTTTGTTTTATTCTGTAACTTTTATTCTGAGATGAAGAACATGAATTGTGTTCTGCAAAATGACATATTCTTCTGAGCTTAAGGCACTTTCAAGACTTATCTGGAAGTGTCTGTAAACAAATTCCCTTTTACTGCTTTCTCTCTTCAGTGTTTTTTCATAAAAATATATATTGTTGTTGTGGCTTTAAAGGCCATGATAATATCTGAGAGAGAAAATTTAGGCGTGCAGGATAAGCAGAATTAACTCTCAGCACTTCCTTCACTCTGTAGTTCCTGTACCTGTAGTAGTTTAATTCTGCTTGTCAGGGTGCTGTTCTATGCAATTTCTAATTTGCATCTACTTACCCATTCCTTTTTTTTTCCCTCCCCCCTGTAACATCACTTAGATATTGCTGCAAATATACATGAACAAAAAGCATTCTAAGGTCCAGTTCTGCAGAGGTTGTAGTCTGTGCAAACTGCCAGTCCTCAAAACATTCCCCAGGAAGGAAATGGTTCATTATTCTTCATTTTAAATGGAGAAATTGAAGGCCAAAGGGATCAAAAATACTACTAAAATACTACTGTACTGCATGCAGAGTATTTCCAGTACTTAAGACCTAATCAAGATTTTATGTACCAGGAAAATATTTTCTGGGGGAAGTGGGCAGGGAGGTAAAAGTATCAAATAGGAAAGAATAGTAACAATTAAAATGATTAGTTGTGTGTCAACATAAGGTAAAGTAAGGATTAGTGGGAGAGTTAACATATTTTATGGAATCAGTTGTTAGCTTGAGAAATGAATAAACTTTCAAGCATGTAAACTTTTTTTTAGTACAAAATAAGAAAGAAAAATATTTTGTTTAAGGCCTATCTGCACTTGCAACAACCATGTTGTCTGACTGGATGAACCAAGCTACTTTGGATTACAAAGTATCATGCAATTGTATCACGAAATTGGAGTTTTCGTCTTCTGAGCCAGAGTTTGCAAACTCTTAGATATTTGAGCAGCTCTGCACTTATGGTTAGTTCCATTGCCAATGATGGAAAACAGTGGATAAAGGAAATTCTGAAACAGAAATCTGTGCTATGCTTTGCTGACTCTGAAGCCCCACCTTGCTCTAATTTTATCTGATTCCCACATATTAAGGTACACATTCACATCTGCACTTATTTTTCTGTTAGAGAACTGTGAGTACCTAGCTGAACAATGTGCAAGAGGTTGTTTGACATACTTAACCAAGGGAAAATCCCTTTATAACACATTTCTCTGACTGGGCAAAGCATGTAGACCAAGAGTAGACAGGAAGAGTTAGATTCTTCTGTTTTAAAGGTTGATTTTACTCTGCAACTAAAATTCTTCATTTTTTACCATTTCAAAATGTACTCCAGGAGGGGAAGACAGGCTGACTCCCATTCTGAATCTTTAGTACCTGCTTCTTAGCAGTCTAGCACTATTTTAAGCTGTTTATATGGATATTGTGGCAAGAACTGCTGGCACAATAACAGCTTCAGGAATAAAACATTCATTTTAAACACTTCTGCTCAAAATAGATTAAAAGATCTCAGAGCAGTTTTGAGAATGTTCCAAAGCCAAAACAAGAGCTTGGTGAAAATGTAAGCAAACAGAAAGCTCCCCAGAAGCCACTAAATTTTAACTCGAGCAATCTTAGAGTAAATCTGACTTTTACAATTCTGCTACTGAACCGTACAATTAAAAAAAAAATCTTGCAGCAGATATGTGATAGGCTAGGAAGAAGAAAATGTAGATGATTTTACCATTTTGTCATCATCAAGGAAAGATTCTCTTTTACTTCTAATCAAGCACTTTAATGGGTCTTGGTTTCACTGGAATTAATGAACAGCCAGGATTTTCAGAAGTGACAGGTGACTTTCATTATCTTAATTTGTGTGTGCTTGTTTTGTAATACTGTAACAGATGCCTTTCCCAGAATGAAGATCCAGCACTCTAAAAATGACAACTTTTAACTTCTTGTCATACTAGTGCTTGTGAGAGGATTCTGCGTTGGCCAGAGCTCTGACGTATTGATTTTCTCCCATAGTGAGCTTCCCAAAGAAGACTAAAAGGCTTTTACACTCAGAAAAGTCAGGTCTTCCTGGAACATAAGAGGTTCTCTCTTCTTTTCTCCTGTTAAAATAATAATAAAAAAAAAACCTTTGAAGCTATTACTAATGGAAATTATAGAATATAATAGAAATTAATAAAATGCTTCTAAGCAGTTCTGCCCACTTCGCCCTTGCAGACAGTTTTGGGCTGCCACTTGTGAGTTAAATCAGGGAGTTTCTGAGGGCAGCAAACCCTGCCTGGTCCCATTTGCTCCCTAGGAAGTTTTTTCTGTCATACCTGAGAGGCTGGCTTATTTCTGCTCCTCACAGCAATCCCTCTGCATGAGCTTCATGTTCCCAGCTTGCTGCTGGCCATTTCTGGTTGCCACACTCAGAGGTATCTGAAACTTTCTTCCCCAAGTGTGCTCAAAGTGCTTGCCATAAAAGATGTTTTTCCCTTCATCCTAGTCTTTAATATAAGACAACAAAAATGAAAGATAAAACAAGTGTTGTCTGCTACAGTGATCAGAACTGCATGCCTGATGATTTTCGAAATATGTGTCATCAATTCTGCTCTGTCACCATCATCTGTAGCGTGCACAGAAATCCTAAATACCAAAGATAGTGCTTTGTATTCTAAAAAATGTGGATATGGATGGTGGGGGAAAAGTGTCAAAAGTAGGAGGAAAAAAGGGTAAAGGTCATACTAAGAATTCGTACTGATTCAGAGAATTTAAATGTTAATTATGATTCACAGACATTACAGAAGGTTTCTGACTATTACTTGAACTCTCTTTGGGTGCAGGCTTGTTCACTACAATATATTTTTTAATACATTTCATCACACTTTGATCAGTTTTTGTAATAGAGATATTACAGTGGAAGTAGAGGAACAAAATGAGTCCTATGGACATTAAGGAAGCATTTTTATAACACATGTAAATATAAAAGAAATCAGTCAATATTCTAGGAAGAGCCAGATCTGATCAGCTCTCTAAAGAAAGTAAGCATACTCTTGTATGAATTTCACTTTCTTAAGTTACAGAACTCTACTTACTCTTCTGGAGAGTGGAATCTACTCCAAGGTTCTCTACTTTATTTTTCATTTTTACTTGAATTATGCTAAAATGTAAAAAGAAATTAAATTATGATCAGTGGAGGCTGATGCCACAATTGCATGTCACAGCCCAGTAGTAGGAGTAGTAACATTTAATCTCCTGTCTGGGACAGAAGGAGCATGTGAAAGAATGTGACTTTCTGAAAAGACGTTGGACGTAGAAGTAAGGGAAGAGAAGCAGATAAAAAGAGAAGGAAGTTACTACTCTTGTCCTAAAAGGTGTGGAGGGGATCCAAACTGGATGAAAGTCTTTATGTTTTGGAGGCACTATAAAAAGAAATGAAAGTCCACTGCAGACTTCTGTGTGGCTTTACATGTGTTCATGGAAAAGTCAGAGGTGGAAATGCTGTATGAGGTTATCAAGTTTGTGTTTGTATTTTCCCACTAGGAGACTGTTCCCTGCAGTGTGTTTTCCGTTTTTTTTTTTTCTTCTTTTCTTTGAGTGTAACCAGTAAATGCCATGATACAGACTTATTTTTTTCATTTAAAGAGGAAGAGATGAATAACTAGGGAAATTAAGGTTCATGCGAGCATTAGATTGGAATTTATAGCCCTTGCTGACCAGTTTGTCACTGCTGTAATGTCACATTTAGCAAATCTTGACTTTTGCATGTTAGCAGCTGAAATAGGAATGATTTCATCACAGTAACTTTTTTTTTTTAACTGTCTGTACTCAAAGCAACTAGCTTTCATCCTGCAAACCCATTTACTGCAGTGTTAGGTGCAGTAGAGTTAGTTATGGCGCTAATTTGCATGGCAGGGTCCAGCATGTATGTAGTCAGGGGTCCCGTCCACGTTTGAAGTGTGATTTCAGTCACTAGCTGTTAACAGTTGCTCAGTTTCTTGAGTGAATTGACCTCTGCTGGTGCTGGTGTCCTCTCTGTGCAGAACGCTACTGAGCTCGTTTTCACTGTGCGGAGCAGGCGTACTTTAATTCTCCTCAGCTATATTGTATCCTTTTCTGTAGACACTTGCAAAGCAGTGTTACTTCTAACAAACATGGCAGTGTTGTCCAAAGGCGGGACAAGAAGCCAGTCTGTGTTCTCATCCAAAGCTTGCTCTCATGATATTTTGTGCAGACCCATTTCCACTTTGCGGACACCCTCTCTAACTTTCATTTTTGCCATCTCTGGGCTTCCTGTCACTCTGTAGCTTGCTAGTTTGGTCCACACTAGGTATAAATTTCCTGCAAAATCTGTCGCTGGTCTGGTTATGTTTTGCAGACTGGCAGATTTTATTAGCTTTCTAAAAGTTAGTTTGGATCTGTAAACAGTTCTCTTTTCTGTTTGGGTTTGCAACCACCTTTGTGGTCTGGTCTTGAACTAGAATTCTACAAGTAATTTAAAACTGCATGTTTGATTCAACAGCTTCACACCAATTATAAATGCCTTAAAATATTCTTCCTTTTTGACTTTTGAAGGCTGATAGCTCTCAAAACAGTTCTTCTTTCAAGGATTTTTATATACCTCAGATCTCTGTAGTGCTATCTTGAAACTAAGTTGTTCTTCATTTGCATAGCAGTAGATTGTTGAACAAGCATAGTGTTTTTGGCTCCGCAACTCTAAAGAAAATAAATATCTTCTCATCTTTCTATTCAGTGTCATCAATTGATTTCAGAGAGAGACAACAATTTTGTTTGAACATTTCTAAGCTTTCCCTGGAAGAATTCCAGCACTTGTGAAGAGCCTGAGTTTTTGGTCACTACTCATCAGCTTTTCTTCTACTCTTTTGGCTTTCAGACATACTCTTTTCTTTCCAACAGCTGGTACTGTTCTTAGGTGGTATCAATACAGAAAAGCACTTGTGAGGGAAGGAACAAGATGCATCTCTCCCATCAAGCTGCTAACACAGCTGAACTACACCATTTTTCTTAAGCACCATGTTCTAGCCCTTGAGATGTATTGTGCAAAGGTGCATTAGAATTATCCATAGGAATGCCAGCTTTGCCTACTAAGATACTGAAGAGTACTTAATGTCATTTCTGTTCTGTCATATTTTGTTTAAAATCCCTGCAGTGAAGAGCGATGGCTAAGGGGAAGATGGTGCAAGGAGATTTTGGCACTGTTTTTAACATGTGTATGTAGGATGGAATACCAGTAACCAAGCTAGAAATTTCCATACAGACATCCCTAGTTTAAAGCTTGTTGGTTGTTAACAGAAAGAATACATTTTTCAAACAAGATAATAATGTTATTTGAAATATTTGGCCAATAAATAAAGCCGGTATGAATTATGTTCATTGTCAATGCTAAGAACTGCAGCACACAACAGCTGTTTAAGGCTTTTCTTCAAGTTTTGCTGTTTGTTATGCATAACTCTGTTGTGGGAAAAGATGACAGCTTTTGCTGTTCAGTCACTCTGACAGTCTTAGCTGTATACAGAGTGAAAATGGACTAATGTGCACATGAGTTTGGCATTGAAAGGGGGAGACATGGAAACACTTACTGTTTCAACCTCTCCTGTTCCAAAATTTTCCCCTCTCTCCCAGGTCTCTTTCACAGCAGCCCTTTTGCCTCTTGTCCTAGGTGTTCAGCACTCCCTGGTGTGACTGCCCCAAACCTTGGGCAAACAGGTTCATATGGGTAGGCCTGTTTTCCTGCAGAACAGCAATATAAAATTGGAGAAAAGCTCAGGCAGCTCTCAGCAACAGGACTTTTAAAATGCTCTCTTTCCAGCAGCAGGCTCTCTTTAAAGGCTGCTTGGGTCTCCTTCTCCAAGGACCTTGCTGAGTTGACATAGTGTCATTCTGGACTTTACACCAGTTGTTCTGTGCTCTGGCCTCACTACAGAGTAGTCCACTAGCTCCCCTCCCTACGGCTGAGATTTTGGTCAGGACAAAGAAGATACAACTGCCCAAGATCCTCTGACCCCAATGCCTACCCTGTCTTCACTTCCAAAATACTGTGAGACTTTTTCAGCAATCCTTTCATTAAGCTCCCTGAAACTACTTAAAAAAGGAATAGTGTCACAGCTAGTGAATCCCTATAAATTTCGCCTTTCATCGAGGTGTTTATTGTTCAGCTGAAATCCCTATTTTTCACACAACAATATCATCAAAACAGTAACATTTGACAGATTTTCATTAGTTGTGCCAGAAGAGGAACTGGAAAGAAGGAGAATTAGCTGAGATTTACTGTGGCATCGATGAGATCACAACCCTGTGCTATAATGTAAAGTGGCAGTCTCCAAAAGCCTTCAACTCCTCTGCTCCAAGTGATAATCATTCTTTTTTAATAGTGATTAATATGGTTATTAAGTTACTAACAACTGAGGACTTAGTGTCAAGCATGCATCTGCGAATTTTTGATTATACTTTAATGAATTGGTTAGTTGTTCAGTGTTGCTACTGTAAGGACCAGACAGACTCTTTCTGTGAGTTTATTATCTGTAGGACTGTAGCAGATACTACACGAGGAACCAGGACGCTGTAATCAAATGACAGATAATTGCTGTTCCAGTTGTTTGTGTCTAGTGACGTTATCCTCTCCTTTAGCAGGTGATCTAATTTTTGATGCTTCATGTGCAGTAACTTTAGTCCAGAAAATATTTTTTCTCCCTTCTTGGGGGTGAGAGCACAAATGGTGCAGTGATGTCCTGCTAAAGGACGTTGCAGAAGCGCCTCTGACAGCCACAGGCAGGCTGTGGGTGAGGGCGCAATGTTGTTCGCTCTCTGATCCGACAGTAGCATCTGCATGACTTTTAGCATTCAATTCATCTGTTTCCCTATGTGTAGAATAGAATTATTGTCTGCTTTTGTAGAGGGCTTTGAAGTCCTTAGCTGAAAGGCTTTGATTTGACATAAACCTTTAACAAATGTATTACAGTACTCTGTCTCATTTTTAAAATGTGCGGTCCTTCCTCTTTCTTCCCCACTATGGGGATTTTACAGTTTACATGAGAGAAAGTAGTAATAATTAATGTGGTGCATTGTTCATTTTAAAAGTTGTCCTTATTGCATTTCTGTTTTTCCGGCAAATAGCTTTCCTGTTTCAGTTAACTTTGCTTAGGTGGTAAAGCAGTTTACTCTCTTTCGTTGTCTGATAGCCACTGGCATATATTTTTTTTTACAATATAGAAATCACTACAGAAATGACAAAAAAAGCAACTGCAGAAATTGCCGTTGTTACCAATCATAACGGGATAGTCTGTCTTTCTTTAAACCATTGCTGTACCTGGAAGGGATATTTGCCCAAAGACTAGTTTTGATATAGACATAGATGAAATCTTTTATTTTTGATGGGTAGAATAACTTCTTTGTAGAATCTAAAAGGTAAATCTATCTAAAATTAAATCTATCTTTTAATTTCTTTCACTATATCTGACAAGTTTTCCAGCTGCTCCATAAAACTGAAAAATTTAAAAGGAGCATCAGGGTGGGCAGGATATATTTGACGTGCGAATATTTTTAAATAGTAGCTTTCTTCCAAATTGGATTTTATAGCTTACAGAAAAGGAGTTGCTTAGTCACACATTACCAGCCGGAGGTTTGGAACATGGCTATTAAATTCCATCATTTCAAAGAATTACTGTAGTTTGTGGTTTGTGTGTGTGTATGTGTGTGTATATGTGTATATATACTTTTTTTTTTTTTTTGAAATTGGAAGCTTTTCTAAAGATTTATATTCTTTTATGTTAAATTGTCCAGGTTAGTTTTTATTTCTTTCCTTGAGAAACAGATCTACAATCTCTGCCTTGCTGAAAAAAACTCGGACCCAGGGATCTTTCCACAATAAGGAAAAGGAATTTTTTATTTTATTTTTTTTTAACATTTCCTTCTCAAATCCCTTATTATTCAGAATTCTAAGACTGAAGATGACCATACTTTGTGCTTTTCTATTTCCTTCTGACTTTGTATCTGAAAATTTGGTGGAAGCATTTTATTTGTTAATCATTTCCATGAGTTTGATTTGGTAGTGTTAGCCTCTTTTTCCCAATGGGAAACTAAAGCATAAGTTTGAAGTGGTCAGAACAGACTGGAGTATCTTGAAGCTGGATCCGTGCTTAGATGGGATAAGTGACTATAACTGCAAATATTAGGTCCTTAAGAAAAGAATAACAAAATCTGTTCTGAAACTTTGTGCAGCTTTTCTTCAGGGAAAGTAAGTCAATTTTCCAATTTTGGGGTTCCCCAAAACATCTTGGGTTTTGTATGGGTGCATTCTTCCCTATAGCTGTTAACAAACTTTTCTATTGCTCCTTTGCAAGCATGACTCACTCCGTTTTCTGTCATGATAATTCATACTCCCTTACTGTCCCATAATACTTGTCATACTTGCATAAGTGCTTTGTTTCAACTGGAAGTAAATCTCTCTGGTTCTGGGCAAAGAAAACCCTGTCCTCTTATTTACTGAAAAAATTCACCCTTCCTTCCCTTATACGTGCAACTTCCTCTCTCAGGGGTGAATTGGCCAGTCCATTGTAATTTACATACACACGAAACCACGTACTGTCTTGCCTTGTTCGTTAGTCATAGGCAGTGAGTTTTAAACATTCTGGGAAGCCCCGGCTGGGAAGGAGGAAAAGCTTAAAATCAAAATTCCATCACCTTTTTCTTGCCCAGACAGCCCTAGCATATGTTCTGTGTCTTCATGTACTTTTTCATGCTCCTTTAGGCAACTTAAAATTTATCTGTTTCATTGCTCTTCTCTTTCAAAGACCTGTAGCGAAACGAATGCTCCAAGCCATTTTGGATGTGCATGGGCAGATGTGAATGAAATGGAAGCATCACCCGACCAGTTAGAAGTAAGTGAATGTTTCACCTGTCCTCTGAAATGCTGTCTAATTAACAGGAATGGGTTAAAGTAATGGATATATCATGTGTGTCGCTTTGTAGATTGACATGAGTTATAGTAGATTTGTCTGAATGATTTATGCTGTTTGAAAGTAGAAGAAAACGTCAGAAATATTTTTAGATGTGGCATTCTTAGAAAATCTTCCTTAGTATTTCTTTTTCCTAAAAGTATCTGGTCATTTTAATTTGTTGTTATAGAAAGGGTAGAAAGTGGTTCATTTCAGTGGCCCAGCAATTTCAGAGAGCAGTATTTGGGCCAGTTGGTACTGAGTGTTTATACGGCTATTTGTGAGCCATCCCATTGACCATAACAGGACTCCTTATACGCTTAAATATATGGCTAAGGTTCTGATTGTTGAAAACAATTCAATGCATACACTGCAGTCTGTGGAGCTATTCAATTGCTTCAGATACTTTAAGTTAAGCATCTTGTGCCAACAAGGTCAATTTTGTATAGAGAACAGTCTTGTTTTCTTCTTCTTTGGTGGTTGGTGTTAACTTCTCTAGTTGAAGAAAAAATTTTGATTTTTGGGAGACTTAAGACCTCAGAAGTGCTCAGACTTTATTCTTCAGTTTCTCATGTTATTGGTTGAGAATTTAGACTAGGGAGGGGGGAAAAAAAAATCTCTCTTCAAATGACCAGGTATCTGACACAGTGAACTTTCCTGAATATGTACCTTTTTTCCAAGGACAGTTCTCTCACTTTGTGTGTTTGTATGCATCTGTGTGTGTATATGTATATATATAAAAAATTATATCTAGTAGATCACACGTTTGCTTTTATGAGAATCCGTAGAAACTTCATGGAAATTATGATCTACTTCATTACCATTATAAAATTGAGGGCTTTAGCTGTTTTGTCCTGCATGGACGAACCCCCATGTTTAAAAAGATGAAAAAATTTGAGGTTGGACCAATTTCCTAATAGTTCCAAAAGGCCCATTCATTTTCTTTATTGCTTGTTTTGAACCCATTGTGCTAAAAAATATGACCTTGACCCTGCAAACACTTAATGGGGCAACAGTACTAATTACTTTAATGCTAATTAATTATACCTGCTTTAACTTATGTTCAATTTTTGTGGCTTGTGCTACTTGTTTATACTGCCATCTGTGAGATAATTGAATTCCTGTTTTGTTTTCTACATCTCAGATGGTGCAAATAGACATAATTCTGTTTATTTCAGTTTCTGTTTGCATAATGGCTGCATTAAAGCACAGAATAAGTGAGGCTTAAAGCAGGTATACACTTCAGGATCTGCTATCAACAGGTATAAAGGAACTGAAATATAAATGCCATGTAAGAAAATATTACTATTTTAATATTTCTTTATGGGCACATGGCAGGGTGGATGGGAGTTTCATATGATAACCTTGACTTGGGGAGAGGATGCTGAAAGTATTCATTTTTAAATACTTTTTTTCTCCAGTCAAAGCACACATTTCTGACCAAAAAGACGACTATATCAGCTGATTCTGTGGAAAAACAGATCCTCTCACTGGAAAGACAGAGAGGAGAGGTAATCTTAAGTATCCCTCACAATTATAACCTCTGAGATAGACCTTTCAATATTAGTAATAATTCCAGGGCAGAAAATCACTGAATGTATTATCACCATTACTTACACTGTGCATATGCTGCAATTGGTTTCACCAGCAAGTCCAATAAGGCCTATGATTTATCTATGAAAATCTAGTCCTGCATTATTGAGGGAAAATTTCTATCTGGAGACTTGATGCATTGCATTTCTTAACAGCCCCAGGCCTGTAAGCACTTAAACTTATGTTTAAATTAATTCCTATAGTCCTACTTTTATTTACCAAGCTAGGCAGAGTTATATTTGGGCAGCTGTTGCTAAAAATAAATGATGCCCTATTGTAACACGGCTATGAATTTGGAAGAGCAGAAATTTGTATGACACAGAAACTTTCTTATTAATCTCCATTGTAAAGGCCAAGGAATCACTGTGAGTAGTAACAAATGGAACCTTAGTCGCAGGTAGCAGAAAAACAAAAGTTATTCTCTTGTTGAACATCCTATAAAGTGACCCTGTATCCCACAAAGCAGCATGCTTCTGAGAGAGCTGCTTGGCTTTCTCCAAATGCAAACTATAAAAATGCACACACACACACTGACTTTGCTCCTGCTGCTTACTTGCATGGTACTGGCCAATCTTCCCCACCTGAGGCTCGCTCAGTTGCTTAGTAGTATTGAAAAAGGCAAGCAGGGTTTGCACAAAGTAAAAATTCCATTTAATCAGAGTCTTCAGTTCACTTGTTTGAAGTCAGTGACCTTTAAATTGTAAATATATGCATGTAACTTAAAGCAAACTAACAAGAAAGTCCCTGGCCACTTAGGAATTGTGATTTGTACAGTGTTACAAATGATTCGCCTGTAGTTTATCGTGTAGTTGCATGTTTCCTGAATGTTACTTCCTGAACATTCACACACCTTAACCGAAATAGCAAAGAGCTGGCAGACGGGCCAAAAAGCTTGCCAAACTTTAGACTTGCTTTTCCTGATATGAGCAGGCCAGATAATGAGGAGGCTGTGAACATTCATAGCTAGAGGATTAGAAAGCCAGCTTATTCTTTATTAATTGAGAATGATGAAACAAGGGTTGCTTACTGTGGATTCCTGATGACAATTACAGCTTCTGGAGGTGAACAAGCAATGGGATCGTCAGTTTAGAAGTATGAAACAGCACTATGAAAAAAAGGTAAAAATGTTGACTACTTCTATTGGAATATGAACGCCACCTGCTGTTAGTTAAGCCATAGCTCTAGTCAGTATCTGAAAAAAAAGGTATCACATTTACTTTGTCTTTAGCTCACACAGGGAAAAAAAAGCTTCATAACAGAAGTGAAGCTAATGTGTATACACTCTTCAGTAGGTCAAAATGACCAGGGAAGCAGGTCATTTCTAAAATAGTAGGGACCATGGTGGTGGACATAACAGCAGAAATCTTCCTACCTTTCACAAGGTAATAGAAATCCCTCACGCTGGAAAGCACAGTTCCCTAAAAACTAGCCTGCAGTGTCTGGTGTGCCCAGGCCCTGCTCTTCATTGTCACATATCTATTGGTTCTCATCTCGTCTCTTCTACTTCCTCTTGCCTTCCACTGCGGCCTGTGAAGCCTGGAAGCTCACTAGGGCTCTCTGTAATAGGGAAGCTCTCAGATAAATCCTCAGTGAATGCCACCCTCTACGTGTACAGAGGGTTTTTATCCTTGAGAAACCACCCTGTATAAAAACTTTTTATTAAAATGGTTGTAAGTTGATACTTTTTATTTCCTTTTTTGTCAAGATGCCATTGGCATAGCTTTCATTCCTTGCTTCTGCTGTTTGGCACCTTTGTCACAGACATTGTAATTGGCTGCTTAGTGAAGCTGGCTGCTTACAGTTTTGTTTGATATTCCAGAAAGCAAGTTGTTTCAGTGGCTGACACTTCTCATCTCTTGCTTCTTTCTATGAAAAGGAAGTTTTCAAAGTGACATCATGTGCTTAGAAAGAAAACTTTATCTCCAATATTTCTTAGTAAGCTTTACAGAGATCTGGATCATTTCTTTCTTGAATTTCTTGCACAGAGAAGAATTTGATTGGCTCTTCCACATTTAATATTATGCCTCTGATTAGATGTCTTTGGATGTTCACCACTGCGGAAGGAGTCCCCATTGCAAAGAGAAAGAAAAAGAACATTAAATGGAGAATTCATAAATGGGGATAGACCCATGACAGATGTCCTTTGGCAGCAAAATTGGTACTAGAGCCAACTGGGTTAACACTAACAGAGAAATTGCCCAGAATCATTAAGGATCTTCACTGCACACACAGCAGTAGGGCTTGGAGGTGGGGAGGGGGAAATAAGTGCTTGGAAACTTTGTGCCCACCCAGATCCGTTTCTTTACCCTAATCTGCTGACAGCTGAGAAGGAGCTGGAGGCACCTTAGGGATGCTGTGCCATTCAGGATCCCCAGTCAGCCCACCAGGTATGTTGTTTGCTTTTCAGCTGGCAGAAATGAAAGCAAAACTGGACATGTCACAGAGGAGAGTCAGTGAGCTGGAGGAAGAGAGGCATCAAAATCATCCAGAAAATGAGAGCCTGCGATACCTGGACAGAGATGGGCTGTTGCAGGAAATGGTAGGAGGATGCACTCTGTTACCCTGTTTGTTCTTAATGTTGAATGCTGTCTTGTTTTTTCTCTTTCTTTTCTAGTGAGTGACACAGTGTGGGTTGTAGCGTGGCAGTTAGATGAGCTTGTGGTGTTGAATGCTCTTCAATATTATATCCAAGGCAGTGGCTGATCTTGTTTCTGATCAGAGGGCTATGTATAGAGAGACAGTCATTTCCAAAGAAATTGGCCGAGAGCATAGTATGTGTGGGGGAGTAAAGAGCAGATTGATATGAATTCTGCAGAGATTTCCTTCCTAACTGTTCAGTTTGTGGGTGAACAACTTTGTGCCACATGAAAGAAAACACTTCAGTGATTTCAAATGAGATAGGAATGTTATACAAAATGCATGAACATATATACTGAAGGAATGAAATTCAGTTCCAGACACCTAAATTTTGGTATTGACAGTGTAGGCTTTTACATGTGAGCTGCTATCCGAGCTCCCCTTAGAGATTAGAGATGTAATCAGTACAGTCATTAGTGTTGAAAGCAGTTCAGCTGATCAGCTGTAGTTGTCTATTCTAGAGAGCTGTTCAACTCATCCTGAGGTTGATTAGACATGTCTCGAGACTCCTTAGGCATCAGCTGTTGTGTAGACTTTTTCATCTAAAGGTACATCCTGGAAGCTGAATTCCCACCCAAGTAAACCCACCAACCTAAATGATCAGCAGATATATGTCAAATGTATACACAGAAGTTTGTGTTTGCCCTACCTTACAAGCACTACAGAGTATAGTGCTTGCTAATCTCATTTGATTTTGTGGTACCTCACACTTCATAACCTCTTACAACATTTTCTGGATGGAGTTCTAACAGCTGAAGTCAGGCTTCTCTATTCTCATGGGAAACTTGATGACATGAAACAAACCTGAAACAATGTGGCAAATGCATCACTTCCATGCTCAGATAAGATGCATGTTAGCTGCCGCAGGAAAAAAAAAAAAAGTGCAAAGCCCTAAAATTTATCTTCGTAAGCAGAACATTCATCTTATTTGCTTATCTGTTATGGTATGGTCTTAGGTAAGCATGTGCTGAATTTCAAACCAATAGGCCTGTTTACATGCTTTAGAGCAAACCATATTATTATGAGCTTTCTGAATCACTGCCTGTGTTTGCCCTTTGAGTGTGGAGTCCAGTGCAAGACAATCTTTCTTTTTTGTTCATGCTACTGAGATTTTTACTTCCAACCCTTTAATGTATGACAGCTGTGAAAAATACCAGTAGCTACTTTTTGAAAGATAAAAAATTGAAAAGAGTACTGCTCATTCTTATTACATACCTGAATAATGAATAAAATAACAGTATAATCCAAAAATCTCTTAGGGGGATGAGGTAACCTGCTTGGAACTTCAGCCTTGGATCAGGAATTTATACATTATATACTCAGCCAGCAAGTGTTTCTACTTACTCTGAATTTCTTTGATTTGTGAGTGTCCTGCAAGGATGAAGGAGGCCTATCCCTTTGCAGCTGGTAGCTGCTAAAAGTGGAAAATTTTGAATGAGCAGCATGGATGCAACAGCCATGTCAGCAGTTGTGCAAACTCATGTTAGGCTATGCTGCCCCTGGAGTTAGCTGAAGAAAAAGCAGTTCCAGATGCTTATTCATCAAGATGCTTAAAGATGTGTTCAGCCAGAGAACATGTGAGCAGGCTTATTGCTTTAACGTTCAGTAGGTGCTGAAGGGGCCCAGGTTGACAGATATACCAAGGTTAAATTTGTAGGACTTTTTCTATAGCAACTAACATCCTTCATACCCTCATTTATGTTTTTTTCTTTATTTTTTTCTTGGATGATAACAACCCCTTTTCTTTTAAATGTTTTACTTGCCTCCCTATAGCCACAGAGCTGGGATAGGTTGCACAGGGCTATTGCCAGAGTAGAGTAATAATATATTTCTTCTCTAATTGCTCATCTAGACCAGCAGCCTGACAGAACCTTTTGAATGTGTTCACTCAGGCTAGCTGTTGGCCAGGTGATCAGCTGAGCCATTCAGGTAAACCAACAGCAAGGAACAACCCTGGGACAGTTTACAGGCTGCTGCTTACAGGGCTGTTTTTCCGTTTTGGTGCGCCTGGAGGTATTGCTCTCCCAGAGTCATAATGTAAATTTAACTTTATCTGTCCCCATGTACTCCATATCCCACAGAGGAAAACTGGCCGTTCTGGGGGTTTAAAAGTCTCTTGTTCTCTCTAGGTATGAGCATGTACCCATGGCCTGTAAGGAAAGACCTGACTACTCACTGGAATGTCTAGGTGCCATAACAGCCAAGACTGAATGTCAAATAAGAGGCAATAAGATAATAACAATTCAGATGGTTCAAAAACCTGAACAAACTGGAATTCCTTAGTTATAAATGGCCAGGTTCCCCAAGGTATCTCTGTCTGAGAAGGAGAACATGTGCTAGGAGCTAGGAAAAGAGGATGGCAAATGCTGTGGGAAGAATAGAGTTAAACATCTATAAGGCTTTTAGGTGGGGTGAGGGGGTGGGGGAGGAGGGTTGTTTTTGTTTTATAATGTCTGAAAACACACATACACGTATCAACTTGAGTTAGCTCCTGTACTTAAGTAATGCAGAGATGCCCTGCTAATCCTGTCTACTGTTTTTGAGAAAATGAAGTGGAACAAGTAACCTAGAACAAAGGAAAATAAAGGCACCCCGTGTGGAAGTGACAGTTTCTCCAGGGTGTTTTTTCAGTGGTTCAGTGTGCACACTGTGATTCACTTCTCATGAGCACAGACAGTAAATACCTAGTAAGAGGTAAGCCTGTTGCACAGAAGACTAATTCGTATGGTCTCCTGTGCATGGGATTGTTGGATCTTATTTCTTTATCACATAAAGCAGCTGCAGAGCAATATTTGAAAGAAATACTTTTTTTTTTTTTTTTTTTTTTTTTTTTTTTATAACAGGCCATTCTGTTACATATGTCTGAACAGCTTTGGTTTAAGACAATCTGACAAAAGCAGACTAGCGATGAATGCGTTACTCTGTGAGAGAAAGGAGGGGGGTCTTACACAGTGACATTTACTTCAGGATCTGGTTCAGATCTTAGCTCCCTGCATTGTAAATTGAAAATACTGCACTGAAAGCAATAGGAGAAGAGAATCAAATTTAAACTTTGGCAAATCCATCCTACTAATTCCTATAACACCACCTTAAAAGACTAGTGTAAATACTTTGCAAGCAAGGACAACTTCCTGGTAGATTGCTGGGGTGTAAACAGGGTAGACGCACATGCGAGGTAGTATCAAGTTCAAGTCAGCAACAACTGTGATGGGGTCAAGGAAGGAGGATTTTTAAGCCTGCATTTGTAGCTTTCTAACACTTGAGCAATACTTGACACCTGCCTCAGTTGCTCATATAGTGGAGAAAGCCCTCAGACTACGTGATGCTGACATCTGGTGTTGTCTTCAATGTTGTATGACACTGGGAGCAGCTGGGTCTCTTCTGGGCTCTTGCCCTGGCTTCTGACTCTGCCTATGTTATGAGTACATGCGATTAATGCAGGATTGGGATGATCATCTGTATGCTCCTAATCTCCTTGGCCTGCCAGCTTTATCATGCCTTTATGCAACTGCAGAGAGTGAGGATTTAGTCTGGTATGTTTTCTCTATCTTGTCATATTGTGAGCGGTCAGAACAATCTCAACAAACCTTATCATGTCAGGCTTTGATTAACCATCCACCTTCCTGTTGTCCCCAAAATTGCTGGTAAGGGAGACAACAAAAATGCAGCACATCTGCCAGACAGCAGATATTCTGAAGACTGTTCATGAAAAATGTTTCCATTTGCATTTCAGCAACCTTCTCTATATATTTTTGCTTTCCAGAAAGACATAAAGATCCTCACTGGTGCCCTCCATGAAATGAAGGAAGAGAACAAGCTCCTGAAGGAAAAAAATGCCTCAATGATAAGAAAGAAAGAACGCTATGAATGTGAAATAAGTCGTCTCAATAAGGTACGAACAAGAGTGAGCCACTGACTAGGAACTCTTCCTTTTATTATAGGGTCTCTGTTGTCAGGCACTGGCACTGTGCAGTGCTTTCCTTTTTAAAGTTGGATGAACATCCTGTTCATGGTAGCAAACTTGCAATCTGTTAATCCACAGGTCACAGATTCGGAGAGCTGGGGAAAAAAAGCAAGAGCTTAATTTAGCTAATACATGTGCATGTTGCTCTTTGCAGGTAGTAGGGTTTGCATTGGGAAGAGGAAAGTTGAGAAAAACTTTGGCTTCTCCTGTAAAACTTGTCTATGTGTCCTATCTAAGCTCTCTTTAGGTTCCCCCTCCTTAAAATGAGAAATGGCACAAAGATACTTTCATATGCATCCAGTGAAACACTACGATTAAAAAAAATTCAGACAGTTTTAAAACTCTTCTACATATGTTTTGTGTTTGAGAATAATGGCTTCTCTGCATAGGAAATATGCTCCTGTCTTTTATATATATGTATACATATATATAATTGAGGGAATTGCTGTAAAATAGCTTAAGGAGATTTTTTTTTTTTGAGCAGAGGGAAAGTAATAAGCATAACTTGGTTTAATCAGAAGATCACATAGAGCAGTGGGTGTTTTCTAACAATTTTGTATTTCATGGTGAACCACAAATGCTTCCTGAGGAAATGCACTGCAGTAACCATTGCTGTATAACTTTAAGTGATGCACAAGCTAGAGCGCCATGACGTGAAAGTCAAGACAAAAAGAGTAATGTTGCCATATACAAAAATCTGACGGAATTTGTGGTCTATAGCTCTTTTTAAAATGCATCAGCAGGACTTGCTCAAAACCTTAGTGTGACTTTCATTCAAGGTCTTGTTTGTAAAACACCTTGCTTCAATGTTTTATTTTGCTTTATTATAACCTTATAATGTTGTTGGGATGAGGATAGATGGGCAATTAAACCACACTTGTAAATGAAATATCGATTTTATGTAACACGGTTCCCCACAGAATCACAGAATCGCTGAGGCTGGAAGGGACCTCTGGAGATCATCTAGTCCAACCCCCCTGCTCAAGCAGGGTCACCTAGAGCACATTGCACAGGATTGCATCCAGGTGCATTTTGAATATCTCCAGAGAAGGAGACTCCACAACCTCTCTGGGCAACCTGTTCCAGTGCTCTGTCACCCTCACAGTGAAAAAGTTTTTCCTCATGTTCAGATGGAAGCATCTGTGTTTCAGTTTGTGCCCGTTGCCTCGCGTCCTGTCGCTCGGCACCACTGAAAAGAGTCTGGTCCCATCCTCTCGACACCCTCCCTTCAGATACTTGTACACATTGATAAGATCTCCTCTCAGCCTTCTCTTCTCCAAGCTAAACAGGCCCAGCTCTCTCAGCCTTTCCTCATAAGAGAGATGCTCCAGTCCCCTGATCATCTTTGTAGCCCTTCGCTGGACTTGCTCCAGTAGTGCCACATCCCTCTTGTACTGGGGATCCCAGAAGTGGACACAGTACTCCAGATGTGGCCTCACCAGGGCTGAGGAGAGGGGGAGAATCACCTCCCTCGACCTGCTGGCAACACTCTTCCTGATGCAGCCCAGGAGACCATTGGCCTTCTTGGCCACAAGGACACATTGCTGCCTCATGGTTAACTTGGTGTCCACCAGCACTCCCAGGTCCTTCTCGGCAGAGCTGCTTTCCAGCAGGTCAACCCCCAACCTGTACTGGTGCATGGGGTTATTCCTCCCCAGGTGCAGGACCCTGCACTTGCCTTTGTTGAACTTCATGAGGTTCCTCTCTGCCCACCTCTCCAGCTTGTCCAGGTCTCTCTGAATGGCAGCACAGCCCTCTGGCGTATCCGCCACTCCTCCCAGTTTTGTATCGTCAGCAAACTTGCTGAGGGTGCACTCTGTCCCTTCATCCAGGTCATTGATGAAGAAGTTGAACAAGACTGGAGCCAGTACTGACCCCTGGGGGACACCGCTAGCTACAGGCCTCCAACTAGACTCTGTGCCACTGATCACAACTCTCTGAGCTCTGCCATTCAGCCAGTTCTCAATCCACCTCACTGTCCACTCATCTAACCCACACTTCCTGAGTTTGTCTACGAGGATGTTATGGGAGACAGTGTCAAAAGCCTTGCTGAAGTCTAGGTAGACAACATCCACTGCTCTCCCCTCATCTACCCAGCCAGTCATTCCATCATAGAAGGCTATCAGATTGGTTAGGCATGATTTCCCCTTGGTGAAGCCATGCTGACTACTCCTGATCACCTTCTTGTCCTCCACATGCTTGGAGATGGCCTCCAGGATGAGCTGCTCCATCACCTTTCCAGGGATGCAGGTGAGGCTGACTGGCCTGTAGTTCCCTGGGTCCTCCTTCTTGCCCTTTTTGAAGACTGGGGTGACATTGGCTTTCTTCCAGTCCTCAGGCACCTCTCCTGTCCTCCATGACCTTTCAAAGATGATGGAGAGTGGCTTAGCAATGACATTCGCCAGCTCCCTCAGCACTCGTGGGTGCATCCCATCAGGGCCCATGGATATGTGGGTGTCAAGTTTGCTTAAATGATCTCTAACCCACTCCTCCTCCACCAAGGGAAAGTCTTCCTTTCTCCAGACTTTCACTCTTGCCTCCAGGGTCTGGGGTTCCTGAGGGCTGGCCTGAGCAGTAAAGACTGAAGCAAAGAAGGCATTCAGTAACTCTGCCTTCTCTGCATCCTTCGTCACCAGGGCACCCACCCCATTCAGCAAAGGGCCCACATTTTCCCTAGTCTTCCTCTTGCTACTGATGTATTTGAAGAAGCCCTTCTTGCTGTCCTTGACATCTCTCGCCAGATTTAATTCCAAACGGGCCTTAGCCTTCCTCGTCGCATCCCTGCATACTCTGACAACGTTCCTATATTCCTCCCAAGTGGCCTGTCCCCCTTTCCACTTTCTGTATACTTCCTTCCTCTGGTTGAGTTTTGCCAGGAGCTCCTTGCTCATCCATGCAGGTCTCCTGCCTCCTTTGCTTGACTTCCTACTCATAGGGACGCACCGCTCTTGAGCCTGCATATGAGCGTAATGCATTACTGATTTTCTGTGTATTTGCATTCTTCAAATCTAGTGTCAGGAGTATGCGTAAGACTGGAAGGGGGACCCTCTTTGCCCTTTTAAGTCTAGTTCCCTGCTATTGCAGGTTCAGTGACTTGAAGTTCTTGTGAATTTTCATAAATCGAACAACTTCTACCTTAAAAATACCTAAACTGCTTCTACTGTGCTTCTGCTGGAAAGCTATTCTAGAAGTGTAAACCTTTTTTCGATAGAAGCTTTCATCAGTTTTGTTCTGTCTGAATTTGTTTTGGTTTGTCTGGCCAGATTATATTCATTTATTCTCAAATAGATCTGTTCCTTGCATTACCCTTGCTCTTTTCCTATAGGTGCACAGAGCAATCGTATTTTCCGTAGGGTCACTTTAGCTGAGCTCTTCTGGTCTTTTAAAATACACCTATGCCTGCTAATATGCACAGATTTTCATCTCAGTCTTTTTAAACTGATTAGCTCCCAGTTTATGAATGGTATTACTATTTGTTTTTAAGGACATTACACTTTTTACATTCAGCTTCATCTAACTTTGATCCATTCATGCAGAGAACCCAAAGTATCATGTTTGATTTGATCCTACTTAGATGTTTGCAACATTGAAGTGGTATTGCAATGCCAAAATAGTTTGCAGTGCCATGAGTCGAGTTTGTTGACTTTCCTGTAGCTATTTCCTTGTTCACCATATAGTTTAAGTACTAGCCACATTTCTCTCAGACTTAATTGATAACTTTTTTTGGCACCATCTCAAATGTGTTATTAAAACATAGGCTGATTAGCTCTAGTGTATATCCCCTGTTAAGAAAATCTGTCCTTTTATGAAGGATACCAAGTTAAACAGATATGCCCAGTGCTTCATTTCATCCCTCTTCTCATGTCCAAAGCTATTCTCTTTAAAATTCCTTCTCAAGCCTTGCATGCTCTTGATGTTAGATTGAGATGTGTAGTTGCATGGACCAATTTTCTCATTTTTAGCTTTGGGAACCACATTAGTTATTTTTCAGTCAAACACTTCCATTTTGATGTTGACAATCTCAGAAAACTCTTGTGCTGCTAGTCTTGTAATTTCAGGTTCCAATTTTCAATACTTCTGAATGAATATTATTTAACACTACATTAAGTTAAGCTGAGTTTAACTCAATAAGCTGCGAGTTCTTTCTCATTTGTATGTGTTCCTTACTGTTAGTCATCCTCTGCCACTGCCACAGTGCTCTGCATCATCATCCTTATTGGAAACTACTGTCTTTAATCCTGCCTACAGCCTCACTGCATAGTGCCTTCCTCCTTGTACTCATTTTTATTTTTATAGTGAAAGAACTTTTTATTGTTTAATTTCTTTTAAGACATACAGCTCAGTTTGACTGTCTGTCTTACCCTGCACTTGTATTTCCAAAGGGCAGCTTTTGCTGGGGATCAAATCCTTTCTCCAGTCCCTAAAGGCATTTTATTTCTTCTTCTTGAGATTATTCATCTATTTGTCTCCAAAGCCTTTTCTTATATATATTTTCAGTTTCTCTGAGATAAGATTTTCTGATTATTTTTTGCACTTTGGCCTTTAATTAAGTAGGAATAGCCAAATGATCAGTGAAAATTGCATCCAGAACGGATTATAGATGACATTTAGAATTTTTGTCATTTCTTAAAATTGCTTATTTGAAATTAAGAATCTTAGTTGCAGATTTAAAATAGCTTAGTTTTCCTTTTAGTGTCCCATGCTCACTTTATTCAGTTTTTTATAAGCAGCAGATCTGCAATATCTTAATTTCTTACATAAATGACTAAAATAGTCTTACCTTTGTCATTTCAGAGGTGAATGGAATGTTAAGAAAAAAATATTCCGGCATATTTTTAAAGCATTAGCTTTAGTAGTGCTTAGTTTCCATTTTATACCTGGGACTACAAATCTCATATAATGACATAATTCCCAATAAGTCACTGTTGATCTAATAATAACATTACCATGACCTGAATTTGACTTTTTTCACATACCTAGCACTCTTTAGACTATCTTTGTAATCTTTCCTCACAGATTTAGACCCTAAACCGATTCAGCTTTATTCATGTTGTCATTTCTTATTTTATTAGAACTGATAAAACAGGATTTCACAATGTTGCTTCCAAATGAGGTTTAAAAAAAGCTGCATCTGTTTCTTATCTATTTTTAAGCTTTTGAGGTTCCTATTTTCTGGATTTTTCAAGCTTTTTCTCCATAATCCTGAGATATAGAACCTCCTCCTCCTCAAAAAAAAAAAATCTTTCCGAATACTTCTATATTATGATATGATTTTAGGAAGAGAGCTGCAAGAAAAATAGTCAATATAGTGACTTTTTTTTTTTTCAAGAATCAGGAGAATTGTCAACAGTTTATGAGCAGAAATTAGAAAAATAAACTGAGGGAGGCAGAAATTTCTTTGCAAATGACAAAATGTTCTTCCAGAGATTTTCGGAAGTATTCACACATGTTTTAGATTTGACACTACATATAGCACCTAAGGATGGGAGGGGCAAGTAAGGGAAATCTGTAGGAAATGAGGACTGTGGAAGGCTCCTAAATAAGCAGTGAATTTTTCGTAGTGAATGTGCACAAGGTTATTATAACAGAGAGCTGTGTCTAATTATACTATAGGAGGAAAATTCACACGTTCCTTCCGTTTGTGCATGTGCAGACTAGTGCTACAGCAGAGGCTGGGAGGAAAACTTGTTTGAATTGATACCACTCATAAAGTACATACACATGCTTTCATTTTTAAATGTGCATTACCAATTAGTAACATCAGGATTGCTATCATCGGTAAAATATACATGTCCTAGTGGCAAAGTTTAAACAGAGAGAGAGGTGTGTATAACAAAACAAAACAAAAAAACCCCACACAACTGGATGGAGCAGAAGACTGGGAAAATTGTATGTTGCAAAGACACCACGACATTGCTACCTTTTGAATTAGAGCACCTGAACCACTTCTTTTATCATGAAGGTGGTCGAATATTAGAACAGGTTGCCTAGAGGGGCTGTGAACTCTCCCTCCCTGGAGATGCTCAAAACTCAACTTGATGGGCCCTGAGCAGCCTGATCTAACTGGCCCTGCTTTGAGCAGGGTTTTGGACTAAATGACCTCCAGAATTCCCCTGTAACCTAAATTGCTCTTGTGATTCTGTGACTGTCAGCAGGATTAAGACGTATCTCCCATAGACAGAGAGAAGAATAAAAGCATGTTTCACCCCTATGTGTGCCAAGCAGTACACTTACAAGCCACATGCCAGGGAAAGGATTTGAGGTGGACTTGACCAGGGAACATTTCACTTTCGGATGTACTGTGGTCCTGTTAAACTTTACTGACCCTTGCTGCTGTTGGCGATCTGTTCCCAATCTAAACAACATCTTGTAACTTGTTTTTGTTACTTATTTTACTATTTGTGCAGAGTACTGAAATGTCATTTCTTAAAAGCACTTAGCAATGGTTCAGAGGGGCAAAAGGAGGCTTAATCAGCAAGCTACCTGAACAAAGCTTCATCCCTTCATGTTTATGTTGAACCTTATTCATGCATTGACATGGTACATATCTCTTCCAGTATTGTACCAATCTGTCTTCTTCAGTTGTCACAGACAGCTGCTCATCAGATAAAATGCCTCCCTTTTCTCTTCTGCGTTCCCCATGGAAGGTGTCTTTGTTGTTGTTTTTTGTTTGTTTGTTTTTTCTTTTAACACTTCATGGAAGATGAAATATGTGATATTAATGCTTTGGTTACCGTAGGTACTGGTTCTCTCAAAAGCTGTCAGATTCCTGCTCTGCCGCTCCCCCCAGCCTGAGAGAATTATTTTTCCCCATTCTCTTATGAGATGAAGAGAGCATGGCCGGCCAGGGGTTGCTGGGGAGAGTTAGCAGGAATCGACCTCCCAAGAGGGATAAAGTTAAATGGGTAAAGTTAACCCAGTCCGTATCTTCCTTGAGAGGCATTGAAAGGTACCAAAACCAAATGGTGGGTGTTTGTGTTAGAGTGAGTGAGATATGTGTGAGCGTAATGTGTATTTATAGACAGAGAGGAGTAGAAATTGTTTAAAAATCATTCCAGTCCAAGGGAGAGCAGTGGCATACTATTAAAAATAAATGAAGTCTGCGAAGAACCGTGGCAGAATTTGACTAAAAAAGAGAGTAGCTGTAGTATATTAGTGTAGTTGTGTATACATGACTCCCTCTAGTGGTAGGTTATAGAGACTACATAACTTCCTTTCAGCCAGAGTTTTGACTTTGGTTCCTGTTGTGGAAATTTGTATTCTTAGTACAAAAAGTGTTTGAATCAAACTTTACTGTAGTCACATTTTTAGGCCATGACTGAATATTGCTTTAATTCTTGGGGTTTTTTTGGCCTCTTCTGAGTTTAGACACCTGGTTTTCCCCAAATTCTGATGTGCACTGGGAAATGGTATTTCTGAATGAGAGTTGCAACTCTAATTTTCGTACGTAAATGTAGTTATAGCTGTAAATAAAAGCACAGTCTCCTAAACTACACTGTCTCAAGTTCATGGATGTAGTGCGGGCACTTTAAAAATTTGGACCTAGACATGTATATTTGTATTTCACAGTGTTTATATCCAGTTTATATCATTGAAACAATTCCAAGTGAAGGAAAAAAAAATCCTTGGCTCACTTTAATCTGTAAGAGCAAACATTTTCATGATTTAAAAAGAATTTGTTTGATGTGGTGAATCTCAATATAATGAGTTTGCTGTTTTACGTTGCAGGCCCTTCTGGATATGTTGAAAAAGCAACACTCCTCTGTTCTTGAGACTCCTTCAGAAAAGTTTGACAGGAACAGCCTTGAGGACATGCGAACTCAACTTGAAGTTCTCAGACAGCAGGTGAGAACAACTGGAAGTAAATCTGGTTGAACTTAAAGCAGTGTCGTTTTGCCCTTTCTCCTAAGAACTGTGTCTGGTAGAATTGCTATATACTGCTTTTGAAAGGAAGAAACAGTTTAGCTATAGTCCACTCAAATGGTGGGTTTTTGTTTTTGTTTTGTTTTTTTAAGATGCAGTCATCACACCATAAAGTGAAATTCAGTCCTTGCAAAGGACTGGAACAAAGCCTTGTGTCCATCTTGAAGCATCAGAATGCAGAGGTCTCATGACCCTCAAGGATGTCCTGGT
This sequence comes from Apteryx mantelli, assembly GCF_036417845.1. Classification (NCBI taxonomy): domain Eukaryota; kingdom Metazoa; phylum Chordata; class Aves; order Apterygiformes; family Apterygidae; genus Apteryx; species Apteryx mantelli. The sequence continues at coordinate 25,270,512 of NC_089982.1, read as the reverse complement.
AGCTCTCTGTTAGGGATGAAGTTTCATCCAGGGAGAGAATGCTAAACTTCATGAGTTGCCTATGAATCTGTTACTTGTGTCTTCTGCTCCTTATTTCTTAGAAGTTGAAAGTTTAGCGAATTATATAAGAATCCTACTTTTGGAAAATCAGTGTTTCTTGGTATTGCAGTTCAAGGTGTGAGGTAAAACATTTGCATCTGTAACCTACATACCGGTCAGTATAGAGAAGCTTTTTTTTTTTTTTTTTTTCATTTTGAACAATGTAAGTTCTTTGTGCACTCTTTCTTTCTATCTCTCCATATGAAAGAATCTGTTTAAAAACATGATACTCTTCAGATAATTTTACATTTTAGGTCTGTCATCCTGGACAGTGTTAGAGTTAATGTTATTGACACACAAATGGATGTGATCCGAATGGGAATTTTATTCAGTGGGAATAAAATACTTGTTTCTGTCACGTTTGACAGCAAAGCCAGATTTTGCTCTCTAATGTAATGCTTGCCACATGCTTGAGAATAAAATCCTGCACTTGATTCTACAGTAATGACTTATTTCATTCTACACAATAAAATAGAGTAAACCAATTTTTTTCAGAATTCTCATGGGGAAACCATTTTATGAATGTATTTTTCTAGTTGTATAAATCAATACAGTCAGTCCAGACTTCCCTCTGCACGAAATGGAGCGGAAGGCTATAACTGTATGGAAGAGGAACCCGTGAGACAAACATGAACGTGACAGAGTCCCACCATAGTTTGGCTGTCATCAGCCCATCCCTGGCCACTACACAAGTGATGAAGGCATTCACTCCTTGGGAGGGAAGTGTTCCCCCTTTCTCAGGGCAACAGAATATACAGCACAAATGTGATAGTTTGTTCCCTTGCAATCTCAACAGATCATGCAGCTGGGGAGAGGGAGGGAGGTGAGACAGCAGAGAATGAATCAGAAGAAATGAAATGAAGAAATACCTAGGAGAGAAGCGTACAGAAGAACAGGGGTGCAAGAGACCTAGATTTCTGTGAGTGACAGCTATGCCTCTGCTTCTGAGGGTCAGCACCACTTATGCATCCTTCAGGTATAGGCTGTGGAGCTGTCTCCAAGCGGCCACACAGAAAGCCTGTGTTCTGTTTTTACACAGTGTTATTCAGGAAGGGAATTATATCTAGTCGAGTGCAAAAAAACCTTGCAAAAATTAGCTGCAACAGGCAAGTAATGAAAATAATTAATATAACACGGGATTGGCTATTTTCTTTTCCTGCGGTATTAACGTTTCTTTAGGCTTACTGTGAAGTACTGATGCCTGCAAAAGAAAAACTAGATCTGTACTATGGGCAATGCATGAGCAGCAGCAAGCAAATTCTTTAAAATAGCCCATCAGCAGGCTCTAGTGACCAGCTGAAAGGACCAGTTCTGATGGTAATCTCCACATCAGTGTGGGTTTTGCTATATCTGTCAGTAGAAGTGCCACCAGTCTTGAAGTTCTGATCGGGTAGATGCCTGCCCATAAGTTGCCTGGCTTAGTTCTTTAGCCAACCACCAGTTAACTTCTGGGTTTGTATTTTGCTTCTGAAACCATGCACTGTGTGTCAGGTGATCAGATTTTTTAAAATGGGATGCAGTGCTATGACTTCAGTATTAGGTGACATAACAAGAGACAAGCCGTTGCATCCCTCGGTGATAAAAGGCAGCTTATCATCTAGTGACAGGATCAAACCTCCCTATTTCCATTTTGCACTGTGTAAATAATCTTCCCCTCTGCCTCCAAACCGAGGCAGGTAGATTTTTTTGGGCTGCAGTTTGAGAGGGTGAATCAGAACTCCCATACTGCAGACAAAAGATACGTGGGCAATTACTTTTTCCACATACAGTTTCTAATATCTGGGGCAAGATGACCTCCTGTGGATTTTTTTTTTTTCTTCTATGATGCTCCAACAGAGGTCTAAATTCCATGACTGTCCTGACCAGTCCAAGTCTTCTGGCCATCCTGTCTGTACTTCTGAGGCCATAACAGTGATCAGAAAGAAATCCCTAATAATGGCTCTTAATACTATCACTTGTTCTGCAGTTTAATCCTTTGGGCCACACCTTCACTGGAGAGCTGAAGCTGTGAAAAAGGTACAACTGCAGACAACTACAAAAAGGCATATGGCAAAGTAACATCAAGGCCAAGCTTGTCACATGGCATTCGGTGGGTTGTGAAAAGAGCAGAATGTTATTTTATCATGCTGGCTCATCAATAGGTTGTGATAATGAAGTGATAATATTCTGTCAGACTGCATGATAAAAGTCAGTTTTCCCTGTTTTGCCAGTACCTCCCATCTGCTACAGGATGCTAACTGCTTGCATCCGAGATGCAAGGTGGGAGTTAAGTGTTCATAATTGAAGGGAAAACTAGAAAAATTACTGGCAAAATTTTTGTCTACCGCTGTTCATCCCTTAGGAATTTTCATGTCCTTAGTATTTGCTATCTTCTTTTTAATCTTTAAAAATGGATATCCCTTAGTCAGTCTTTTAAATTACAAAGGCCTATGAATACTGAAGCTGTGGACTGTTTTGATTGATGTGTACCATTGGAAAATAGCCATTGCTTGTCACTTTATAATCTTTATAAAAAGAGACAAAGGAAACCCTTTGGGTGCAGAATTCTGAACAGGGATCCTTTTAGGATGCATTGCATTGCTCGTCAAATGTTTAAGAAGTAACCAAACAAAAAAAGTAGATGAAAATTGCTATTGTGGCTTTACCAAAATTCAAATACTCAATGATAATGATTGCAGGTACAAATATATGAAGAAGACTTCAGGAAGGAGAGATCTGACAGAGAAAGACTTAATGAGGAGAAAGAAGCACTGCAGAAAATTAACAAGGGTTTACAGTCTCAACTGAATAAACTAAATTCTCAGGTATGAGTCAAAAGAAAGTTACTATTGCCAGCACATGTGCATTTTATTTTTATTTTCTCGCTTTTCACACAACCCAAGGCTTTCTGGCTTCCATTAATTGACATTGGATTTTATGTGAGGTCACCACCTGGGATGAAATCATTCTGAAGTAATGCCGTAAGAAGATCAGAAATGATTAGAGACTTCTTCCAAATGAAGTAGATGAAGGGAGTGTTATTGCAAAGACTCTTCAAATATATCTTAAAACGGGAGGGGAAAAAACAAAAACAAATCCAGAGAACTGTTGATTTTTTCACTGGCACTTGATAAAAGAGTTGTGACATCAAACCAACGCTTGAAATAAAAAGCTTCTGTAATGAATGCTGACCTTTGCAGTGGAATTACAGATTAATATTAATATCACTGACAGGAAAAAAAAAAGTCTCTATCCAAGTAAGTTGAGCAGCCTCTGCAATAATTTTTTGTTGCAACATCCTTTTTATCTCTTCAGAGTAGTGTCAGTTCACAAACATTCAGGAAGCCAAAGCAAAATCATAGCATGCAAAAATCTGAGCTTTCTCAACCCTCTTTAAAAATGATGAAATTTCGAGGTTTCCTGTCTTGACAAAATTGTGTAATGTTTTAAAGGAATGGCAGATTACCAAAATGCTCTGTGATGATTTATTGTACTCCTCAACTTTCTGTTGTGAAACAAACTGCAGTATCGGCTTGTTCTTAACAAACCAATGCATCAGTCATAATAGGGTCTTGCAATAGGATCAGGAGCAAGCTGCTGGAGAGCCCTGCAGATGCTGTCACGTGCTCCTCGCTCCCATCAGCTGGAGTGGAGAGCAGGCTGGACATCCTGATTGATGCTGGGCACTGCTGCAGTAAGACCCCAGACCAGTCAATGTTTTTACAGATACCTGGAAACATTTCGTGCCAATGTAGAAATAGCAGTGCTGGAGGGAATGTTATGATTTGCCATTCAAGGCATCCTAGGCATATAGAAGTACCTGAGAGAAATCTATTAGTATTACATGCAATAACTTTTAGATATTTTTCCTCCGCTCCCTAGCCATGTCCTGGGTGTTTTAACAAGTTAAAGAAATGTTTTTTTGCAGGAGACAGAGTACATAGAGGCACTTTCTTCCTTTATATTTTTGCTTTGCTCAGCGACCCATGACTAAATAATTTCTTGCACAGCCCCAGCTGGTCAGTGTAAGCTGTGAGAACCTTTCACAGCCTTTCCCACTCCTTCCCGCTCCTCCTCTGGACCAGGAGAAATGTCGTCTGCAATCCATGACCTAAGGGCAGTACAAAGTGCTGCATGATGTGTGTGTTGAACTTGACTGTCCCTGCATTTTGTCGACAGGAACAGCTTTGGATGTTGCTTTCAAGCCATTGATTTTTCAGGGTGAATATTTCATTTCTCCACAGTTTAAGACCTGTTTCAAAGAAAAGGAGCAAATAGAAAGGCAGTTACAGCAGCAGGTATACTTTTATTTTCCTGTGCCTTGTTGTTGGATGTAACTGAAGTACTGGCCCACAGATGCATTGAAGTAAAGTAAAATCTCCATTTCTTAAACTCTCAGCCCTTTCCTTCTATACATCAGTCATCAAAGTCAGTGGCATTAGACATGGCACTAAAGGATTCAAGCTCTTTGTTTTAAGAATAAGTTCCCTCCTTCCTTCTACCTCTCTTGCCCCACCAGAAGAGCAGGTCTTTATATAACTGGAAATAAGCTGTAGGACACATATTGGGACTCACTGGTGTATTCTAATGGAGATCGAGGATGCCGGAGCTTGTGCCTGAAGTTTGTCCATATAAAGAGTCTCAGTACTAGGTTTTAAGCTGTGTGTGTGTTCAACTGCAATTGCTGTCCTGAATTTACTCCATGAAGTACCTGTGACTATGGGCAGATGAGAGAGACCAGGTAGGGTGTGATTTTGCAGTGCATCAGGTGCAATTTTGCAGTGTCAGCTGCTCCATGGTGTTTGCCCCTGTACAATTTCTTCTTTTACGCTGGGCAGTGCCTTGCCTTTACCACAGGAAATTTTGAGGTACACACACACCCACAGACAGCCAGTGCTGAATAGTTGGGGCATTGGAAGTGTACACTTTAACTTTAGCTCATCTCGTTTGTCTATTCCTGCCTCGTGATTTGATTAAACAGAGCTTGTGAAGGACTTGAAACATGAGAGGAGTCATATAGTATATCTATTAGTTTATTTTCTTAAGTCAAATTATTTAATTCTGACTCAGCTTTTGCTCCTCCTTGCTCTGTCTTTAGGCAAATTCCAAGTGACTGTACCGGGCCTCAGAAGGCCTAAGAAAAGACAGAACCAAAGCTTGAGACCTTAGAATTTGTTCCTTTACCAATATTATTTATTCTTCTTGTTATGCAAGTGCCTATCCATGTACTTTTGTTTGAAACTATTGAATGCTACTGTGTGTAATGATAATGCCTGTTGGTTATAGAAAACACCCAGGAATATACTTGCCATATATTGAAACCAATACTTTATCAAATAAGGAGCGTCAAGATTCTGGCATGGTAGAAGTCAGATTTCTTAAATAATTTTTTTAATCATTAGCACTCTGAAGGGGCTAACTTAGAAGTATTGCGGCCCATGCTGCGAGGGGTGGTTCTTCTCCGTTTTTTACTGGTGAACTTGTATGTGGATATTCTGTTGGTTGACATCTCCTGCTAGTAATGCATTTCTTGTTTTTCTTGTATTTTGGCAGACAAAAGACCTCCCAGTAAAGACTGAGCAGCCCAGCTTCCCCCCTCCACTCTTTCTCTCACCATGCACTAGTTATGGGAACTGTGGATTGCTTCTTCACTATCAAGATCCTCGAGTACATCCAATGTCTCGCGGGACACATGAACAGCAACAGCACTCAGTAAGGTTCCCACTGTTTCCCATTTCCCAAGGCCACTGATTTTCTCACAGCATGGTAACCACAGAAGAATAATGTAGTGCTATCACACCGCTGTCCTCACCAATAACTACATCTGTTGTCTCCCAGTTTGTTTTTGTTTCCAGATCAAAATTGTGTGCTGGTTTCAGAATTACTCCTAGATCTAGAACAGCCTTCTTGATCTCTCTAGACTTTCTTCCCTGTCTGTCTGGCCAAAGATGCCAAGTTTCTTTCAATAAGCATGTTCTTTTCTTCCCCACTGTTCCAATGTCTTTGGTACTAAATTGCACAGAATGCTGCCGTGTCTCAAGTGAAGCATAACCAAGTGAATATTAATGTTAACATCGCCCTTTGTAATGCTTCTACAATTTATTCTTCTAGGCATAGAGAGGAAAAATAACAATAATTTAGACATACAGTTGATAAGTTATACTTGAAGTATATATTCTTATATGTTGTAAATAGTACTTGCCAAAGTAAGCTTATCTGTAATACCACTAAGAAGAAAAAGCGAATTATTGTGTATTGGTTTTCAGTGATACTGGTGGTCATTCTTTAATTTAAAAAAAATAAGGATATTTGATTTGACTCTTGCTGGGTTTTTTTTTCTTTAGATTAATTTACATCCATGTCACACATTTCTAGCTTTCTAGCTCTATTGTTAGCCCAAATTCATAAATGCGGATCTGGTCTGTACAGCCCGGTTCTGGGTGTTCAAAAGAAACAGTAGTAACAAAAATGAGGATCTAGCTGCAGTCAGAATTATTGTGTTGTCTTTCTTCCATTCGGTCTAAGAAAATTTGTTGACTAATATAACCTATATCCATGTCTTACACTGAATATTTCTTTCTCTGGCCCTATCTTTGGAAAATGACTTTCCTGATTTGCTTACAGTTTCTGTATTCACGGATAATATAACTGTCTGCTGTCAGGCAATACCACTCTAGTAGTATCTTCCTTCTGGTACTCTGATTTGAAATGGGATAATTTGAGGAATAAGGTTCTGCTGAGTGAGGGTGGTGCACTCTGGCTGTGCTCGCTTTAGCACTGTAACTTTCCCAAGTAGGCCTGTATATTACAAAAAACAAAAATAAAAATTAGCAGAAGTGCAAGCTGCATCTGAGTGTGGCTAACAAAATGGGAAATCTGCCTTTTTTTTTCCCTGGCGCACAACAGGGCCCTGCCTTCCTACTTCTCCCTCAGCATGCGGGAGAATGCTTTGCCCTGGGGCAGGTTATGGGAGGATGAGTGTTGAACTCTCTTTCAAGCTGTTTCAAGGAATGATATTTTTGAAGTGCTGTGGATTATTTTATATTCAAAGTGCTGAAGAGAAGGGCTGTATTTGTTAAAATATAGAGAGGACAAATTTAAGCATGGCGAATCTCATTTTTAAATGAGTTATTTGTTTATGTTTGTAAAGCTGTCATGTATCAAAGATGTTCGTTATTTGTGAATAGCTTAGCTTTTGCAAAACATGTATTAGGCTTTCAGACTGCAAGAATCCAATGGAGAAGTTGTGGTCAAACAAGTCATTTCTGTACTTCAGGAGTGGGCTTATCTATCTATTTGTCAGAGTTGGAAGTATTGCAGAACGTTTATCACTCCAGTTTGGCCACTGTCCCAGATTATTCTGGCTCTTCTCCCTGAATTTTCATCATCTGGGTTTCTAATTCTGCAAGAGATCACTGGGTTTACAACTTTGCCATTCTTGCTGGAACACTGGGGTCAGTCTGACTGGTTGCTTTGTAACTCCCAGTTTCATTCAGAGTTTCCTTTGAAATTCTTTTTCTGTGCAAGTGTAGCACTGCTGCTCTGAGCTTTTGATAACTCCCTGAGCAATTTGTCAGCAATGAAGAAAGGTGTTAGGATTTAATGAGTGTCCTGAGTTAACATATGTAATCGCGTGTGTTTAGTCTGTGTTTTTGCTTTTTCGTTCTTTTTGTATCTTGCACCTTTTAGTTTTTTTTACGTTGCCATAGAAGTGTTTTGCTTAGTCTGACATGAAATACATCTCTTCTGTCTTTTGAATTTCTTTCAAGTTTGCATTTTATAAGTATGTATGATAGGGAAGAATAGATTAAAGAACAGAAGATTCAATAGAAACTCAGAAAAGCAATGCAAGTAAGTGTATTTTGAGCCATCAGTGCAAAAACTACCTGTGCTTAAAGCAAAGCACAATCTTAAGTGTTTTGTATCAAAGCCTATTTTGTTTGCCTGCAAGCACAGAATTAGTTAATTCCTGTGAATGGTATGATTTCAGTGAAAAGGGGGCAGTCCTTTTTCCTGACAGTGTATAATGTTGATTATTGTTATGTAACCACCAAGGACAATGTGCATGAAGCTTAAATCTGTTTTCTGTATCTACAGCCACATCCTGCCATCTTAATTTAGGCAAAACTTCTTTAGAAGTCAATGAAATTTCTTCTCTATGACTTGAAATCTTTAAGAGTCTCCTTGGGATTACTTGGGATTTTGCCAAAGTAATTTCTGCAAAACAGGAATTCTCTCCATGGTTTAATTTAAAGCAGTAATTACTTGTAATTTTATAAACTTGTGTGTACCTTTAAAATCAGACAGACAACTTAATGCAGCTTCAACTGAATTGATTGGTCCTAAAATTGTTTTCTCTAGGGTAATTTTCTACTCATTTATTGCAGTGTGTGGTATAAGCTATAGTGCAATATTTCTTTCTCCCTTGCTGTTGCTAATCATGAAGGATTTTGCTGGACAAAACTACATTTATGTGGACATAACCTTCCCAGTACTTCCTCTTCTAAGAAAGATGGGGAATGTTCCCATCCCACAGCGTTTTCAAGAAGTTGCTTGATATCAGCTCATATAATTGTAACACTAATGCTCATCTGTGGGGAAGAGAGGAATAGAGAGACCTTTATTCAAAGGACTATTTCTGAGATACCAAAAAAACTGTTACACATGCATTCAAACTGGAACAGCTTCACCTGTCAGATCGATGCATACCAGGTTTCTCTGGGCTTCTTAAGTAGGACGGAGCCAGTTAAAAATGTGACATCTGATAGTATCTGCATTTTATTTCTCCCTGTCTCCTCATTCCTTAGCCACAGTACACTATAAAGCCCTTTTAAAATCTGATTTGTTTCTGTTAATGTTTGTTTTGATTTGTGGAATATAGAAAGGTTTATACCAATATTTCTGAGTGCAGCATCTAAGCCACATGTTGTAAAAAAACCAAACAAACAAAAAAACAAGCAAGCTGAAAAACTTGATCAGTGGAAATTTAAAGCCAAATATAAGATTTTTGTAAACTACTTTTGTATGACTAATAAAAAAACTTCACAGTACAATTATATTTTTAACATGTCACTATTCTTTTGTTTGAAGTGTCTATGAAGTCCATACTGCTGTAATAATGTTTTATTGTTCTGTGCAGCCAGACTATCAGTGGTATGTTCCTGACCAGTTTCCGCCAGATGTGCAGCACAAGGCAAATGGTAAGACAACAGCTGTACAGAGCATATTTTAAATGTACTTTTTTTTTTTTTAATGGGGGCCTTTGAGGGACATATACTAAACTGTCCTATTCCTCAGTTGAGTGTTTACTTAACAGTTTTGCTTCAGAGAGCTTAGTTTGGGATATACGCAACAGAAGCGAGGGTTCTAATGTGATGCCATCTATGTTATGGCTTTAAACTTCATTGCAATTCTTGAAATACCCCTATTATATATTATAGGATCAAATCAATGCCTCATTAAGCACCTAGTAAGAGTCTGAAGGAAAGGATATTCTCAGAGTTGGCGTTAGAGCATCTGTTGCTCCTAAGCAACAGGAACTAGCTAGGGCTATATTTAATGATGTGCTGAACTTGGGAGCCAAGGTGGATCAAAGTTTAGACAAAGTCCTTGGTAACAAAATACAGACTTTAAGATGTTCTTTCACTTTAAAGAAAAAATGCCCATTGCTAGCCTTGATCTGCCCTGATAGTTCCAGGTGCCAGCTCTGAAAACAAAACCATTTAAATAGACAAGTGCAAACTATCTGTTGAAAACCAGGAGTATTTAATCCTTGCGCCTGGATTTGAAATCCTGCAAAGTTCTTGGGTGTTTCAAAGTAATTGGTTCAGGCCATTCTAAAGACAGATGCTAGAGAGAACAAGAAAGAAGGGATGTGGTTCTGGGTGGGAATCCTTCCCTCCCAGTCGTCTTCTTCAGAAACTCCCCTAAACCACCCCTTTTCTCTCAAAAGGAGTTAAGAATGATGGCATCTAAAGGTTTGCATTTTGCTGTATTCTCATGTTTCATGGCCCTTTTTTATAGAGATACCATCCCAAATGAATAATACGCCATCCTGTGTTGTGCAAGGGGACCAGCAAAATCTGTGACCGTGTGCACTACATGAGTGACTGTATGCACTCCATATGTGTGTCATTTCATAGCGTGAGTGGGTACCATATAGCGTGGTAGAGAGACTACCTTGTAACATCCACACAAAAAAAATGGCTACAGAGAAAATTTGCAGTTGTTTGTTGTCCACCACATTCACACAGAAAAGAGGATATGGTGGGAATGTAGTTTGCTGTAGTAGAACCTCACCTTGAAATAAAGCACTAGCTTCCTAAAATTATATGGGAACTGTTTGGATGGTTTTGATGTGGTTGTAGGGAAAGTAATGCTGTGATTGGAGGAGTGGGCAGAAGATCAGTTTTGTAGTTCCTCCTACTTAACTCAGGGTGACTTACTGCACCAGAAGATACTGAGAGGATGTTTATAACAGTGCATGAAACAAGTCCAGCAGCCAGTTGCCAGTGGTCCAGGGCAGTACACTTACAGGATATGAAAAAAAGAGAATTCTTTTACCCTGTTTCATTATATGCCTTACTTCTGGCTCCCTAAAAAAAAAAAAAAAAAACACCCTCTTTAAAATCCATATGCTATCTTTTTCTTATTGTTCCTTGTCCAGAACATGTGAATACCTCCTTCTCAATGGAATAGTGTGTTGGAAATTCACAGATTTTTTTCCCTTCTCTTCCTTCTTCAGTCCCCATTAAGAGGAATTTTCAAGTAGTCCCATAATACAGCAGCGTGTAGTATGTCTACATTACGATCTTCAGGGCTCATATTCTTTATTTCTTTGTTAACAAAACAACAATGATTTTATTAGACATCGATCACAGAAAAGTTCTACTATAAATTCAAATGTACTAGACTGGATTTAGTTATGTATTATATATAGTAACCTATGTTAAATCTTTATTTATGACATTTATTTTGAGCAAGATTTCAAAGATAGAAACTCCATGAATACATGATGAAAGTATTCTTAATATTTTTTCCATTTCTTTGTTCTATTTTGGACTAGTGTTAATTACAATGGTGGGTTTAAATCAGCTAGTATGCTTAGCAGCATTCCTGAGTGTCATTTCTCAGCTTTCATTTTCTCATTAGATGATAAACTGACCATTAAATCTTCTCTCTTCTGAGCCAGGGCTTCATTACTGAAAAACTAAACACCAATGGAGTAACTTTTAGGCATGAGGCAGTCTCTTTTAGAATTACTAGTTCCATAGATTGTTTTTAGGGTAAACCCTTTAGTTTTCCTTACCTGAACAAATTTCCCTTTGACGATGGGTATTTTGTTTAAGGAATAATTACAAAACATGGGTCACAAACTGTAACATTAGAATTGAACACAAATGAAATATAAAAACCTGTTTTAAAGATCACTGAAATCTTATGAGAGCCTCTACACTGCCTCTAGTTAGCTGTGGGCCAAGGACTCAATATCTAGTTTGCTGTAAATGCCATTGGGACTGCAAAGTCATATGTCACCAAGGAGGGATTCATGGCTTTCTTGTGCAGCTTTGTGTGGCCACACCTAGTCTGTGGCCACCTTGTCCCCCCTCCTCCCCCCCCACCTTTGCATGGGAGGAATGCATTTATACCAAATTCTTTAGGCATCTAACTTAGGATCTTCAGGTTCTCCTATAACCGGCATGAAGGAAGTGTCCAGAGGCGATTCGGAGCATTTGAGCTGACATTCAAACTTAAGCCACAGCTTTGTAATCCAAATCTGTTTTACTTCATGGCATGCAGAGGGTTGGACTTTCTCCTCTGAGGAGGACAGATCTGTCCATGTGTAGTTAGGGGCCTGTGTGCTCAGAGTGATCTTTTAGCTGTCTACAGTGAGAGGCTCTTAGAGATCAAAAAAAGGTGCCTAAAGTTATGCAGTGTGATCCTCCTTGATATCAGGCAGATCATTTCATGGTAAAAGACTGTGGAAACTGTCAGAGGGAAAGAATAAAGATAAATATGCACTCATTAAACAACAAAAAACAAAAAACCCTATGAATCTAGCCTCTGTTCACATTGCTGCTACTTCCATCTCCTTAAGCAATGCTCTGTTAATATTGCTAGCTGTAATTTCATGTTTTCTGCTTCTCATGTAGCCATTTCTGTACTTTTGGTGTCACTGGCACTACTTTTCTTAGCTGCTGCCAAGTTCAAAGAAGGCTTAGAGGCCTGCTGCCTCTGTGAAGCCTGGTTTAAAATACAAACTGCTTTGTCTTTGTTTTCTGTAAGAAACACACCTTTTACTGTATTAGCACAGAAATAGGATAATTACTGAAATATTTTTAAAACTGCCACAGAAATTTGATCTATCCTACTTTTTTCTCCCCACTTCATTCCTTATTTTCCAAGTTTTCTATTCTAGTCTCTTATTTTCCCCACATACCTGTGTTTTGGTAGTAGGCAGAGGATCACTTATGCATAGACCTGAGAAACGGTGTTGTTTCTAGCTTTGAACTTTTACAGTGGGGTGATGGTTTGGATCTGGTGCTTTTCTGGTTTGGAGCCCTTTCTAATTAGACTAGGAGAGGCTTCAGCATAAAGGAAGGATGAGAAGAAGGGGGGGGGAGGGAAAAATGAAAAAAATCAAAAAAAACCCTTCTCTACCCTTTTTTCTGTTAAGCCATTTTTTACAAAATGAAGATGAACAAGCAGTGTTCCACAGTAGCAACACATGGTAATTGTCTAAATGAAATCCTTGCAGTTTAGCTTCATGAACAAAGCGGAGCTAAAGGGAGAAAGCAGCTAAGATTACAGCTATGAAATGTGGCTTTATGCAAAAAAACCCAAACTTTAGAGCTTGGAACAGTGAACATCGCTACTTATTTAAACAGGGTTATATCAGCTCCTTTCACAGAAGTGTTTCAGTGAAGTGAGGTTCAGTGAGGGACTGTGCAGTCCTTGGTACTTTGACTGAAACACCTTGGAGCTACTCTACACTTCTTGTTGGTTTTAGTAACCTGTCTCTCTCTGTCTTCGACAGCTAAGTATCTACAGGACATTTAAGCATTTATTCCTGCTGAAAGGGGTCTTTAGGTCTTAATCCTGAAGTGTTGGTTTTAGTGATCGGTCTCTGTTTTTTACAGCTAAGTATCTATGGGCCATTTAAGGATTTAATCCTGATGAAAAGAAGGGTCTGTAGGCCTTTCAGTACTTAAGGATGAAGATACTCTATAAAGAGAGCCAGTTACTCCCAGAGAAGCCACAGGCTGACACCTGGGACTGGGGAGACCAGTCTTCAGCCTTGAAATCATGTCAGCATTGGGAGTCCCTGAACAGAGTTTAGAGCTTGGCGCAACAGCATGCTCAAGTATCTTATCCCCTCCTTGATTCAAGTATAGCCTGGAAATTTACTGTTAGGAGTGTGCGTGCATGTGTGAATATGTGCAGGTGTCCAAACACAACTAGTTTTCTTGGTACACATTTTATGCTTGCATTTACTTACAATTTTTACTTGCACATATGCATAAATAAGTAAAATAAAAACTGCTGGCTATCTGTAGACATTCTGGGGCCCAGGACTGGATTCTGTGGGTAAGGCTTGGCTTTTCTTTATATTCAGTTTTGGTAATTAAGATTTAAATACCTTTATCTTTTTTTTTTTTTTTTTTGTCCGTAGTTGCCCACTTTTTTTTTTTTGAAATGCCTTCTTTGACCAGAAGTTAGTTCTCCCCAAAGAAAATTACAGTCAGAATATACAGTCAAATATATCAAATACATCAAATATAGTCAAATGCAGTCAAAATACAAAACAATGAATACTTCAACCTATTGGAATTGTGGCAGTAAAGAACTCTTAAGCTAGTAAAAGACAATGTATGTGTGTCTCCTGAAGGAGGAAATGGATCAGGGAAAATGGGAACCTTTAGAGAAAAATAACTAAAATATGAACTCCCAGCTGAGAAAGAGAGAGCAGAAGAAAAGACTCGAGATCTCAGAATTTAAGGTGAAATCATAATAAGGGGTTGGAGGAGGAACTTCAAGCAGAGTAAACCATAATTGAACTGCACTTGCTTAGTTAAAATGAGAGAAGTGAGACTTCCCATAGGAAGGCCAGAAACAGGAAGAACAGCTTCTTGGCACAAAATGTCCTGGAAAAGAGTTCCAGAAAATGAAAGCATTTTTGAGCATCAGTGAGAGGCCTGGCTGATAATACTTCTAATTCTCCACGCAAGATGAATACATTGCCTAACAGGGACAGAATAAGAGATGGTCCAGTTTAATTTTGGGCTCCTTAAAAGCTGCTTGCCTAGTGGAACAGGACTACAGCACAAGCCTGCCATGAAATGACGCTACCTTTGCTGCAAGAATTTGTGATAGAGATCTGTGCTGGCCTAAATCAAGCTTTCTTTTGTAATCATCTTTTGGCTACTTTATATTGATCACCCAACTTGTTTTATAAAATCATGTCTATGGCTTTGGGGAGTTTACTTAAATATTAACAAAGAATCCATCAGTTACGTGGCTTTGGGACCCCAGAAACCCAAAGCTCCTTAGGCTCCATAGGTTAAAAATCACAGCCTCTCCATTGGTAAACATGGAAACTTGGAGACACTTTGAGCTGCCAGGTGTTGCACAAGACAATGGAGAGTTACTGATCACATAGAATATAATTTTCAAAAAAGGATAAGAGAAGATTTCTCTCCTTCACAATGTGTTTAATGAGTTGATATATTGCATGCCCTTGCACATTTGCGGTGAAATGCAGTCTGAGGGCATGCCCATGGGCTGGGGTGGCTTTCATGCCAGGCTGCACTACAGGATTAAGTTATATGCCATCTGAATGCTTTGCATAGCCACAGGAAGCCAAGGGATTAACCTGCGTCCTCTTTACCTGTTGCTCTCCCTGTGTTTTCACAGTGCAGTCTAATGAAGAGGTTAGTTCTCCACTCCACCACTGGGATCTGAACTGAATCCAGAAATATTCAACAGGCAGTTGCAAACTGAAGAGTGTGGGCTGTATTCAGGTTTACTGATCTCCTCATACATGAAATACTCTAGCTGAAAGCAGGCAACGAGATGGATGGGGACATTTTGTGTGGAAGCATGTCCAGTCATGCTCCAAAGATGGACTGCAACAGTGATCAGGCTGCCAGGGAAGGAGCATTCAGGTGGTCCTCATAGGGAAACCACCAGGCTGCAGAGAGGATTATAGGCTCTCAAAAGCAAAAAGGGCATTCTTTGAAGGTCACAATGAAGAGAGAAGGGCAATGTATAAAGGTAAATGATGGAAGACATAGAGTTTAAGGAAGAAGGGAGATGCTGTCTCACTGCACCAGCAGAGTATTTCCAACAGGATAGTTTTTTCTTCTTGCCTCTGGGCCTGGTCTTTCCCCATATACTTTGCTATGCAGAAAACCTAGTCTGAAGATGTACTCAAATTCTTCCAGCTTAGCCTTGTTCCATCAGCTATGCTGGTATTATTTCTTGGAGGGAAATCAGCTCCTCAATCCCTCTGTGCTCTTATCACTCAGCATAGCTGGAATTACTTTTTGTTCTTTTTCTTTCTTTTTCTTTCTTTCTTTCTTTGGAGCAAAGCATAAAGAATTCCAGCAAGTGTACTTAATGACACTTTATTTGGCAAGCAGTATTGACTTCCTTCCTTATCCAACTGTGCAAAATTGAAAAGACAGTTGAAAAAAGATTGGGTTTTGGAGATTTTCCCTGAACCCATTCTTTTAATCAAAAATTATCTGGAAAAGAAGTTTATTGCTCAAAGCTTACAGAAAACAAGAACCTTTTTGCATGCCATAAGTGCTGGCATGTATTACCTCTTTCACTTGCAAAATTAATCTTACTGTATTTGTTTTCTCAGCAGAAACAGTTACTGATCTCAATACATGTATTCAAGAACTATAGTTATCTCTTCAGAATATTTGATATCACTACTGAATTTCTTTGACCTAAACTGTACATTTTGACTTTGAATCCAGTTATGCCAGGTACAGGGAGAAGCCAAAACTTAGCCCTTCAATTCTCTCTCAGCTCGAGGGGTAGCCCTGGTGGAGGGCTGAGAGAGAGGCGAGGGCAGCTGGTGACCAGCTCATCTTGGCACAGCTAAGAAGAGCAGCACTCAACCTGTAAAGCCCTAGGGATGCTGACATGAGCACTTTAAGAAGCATGATGCTACTTTCATTATAATATTGTCTCTTGTTCTCTTTCATGCTCTGCTGCTTTCCAGATTTTTGCCCTCAAGGTACCTACTTTACTGCTAATATTGTTATAATTAGAACTAATTGGAAAAAGAAGAGGGGGAAGTGTGTTGTTTTCCACTGAAAATAATAATAGTTGGCTGGGGTGGGGGAAGAGAGGGAGGAATGAAAAGCTGCAAAAAAAAAAAAAAAAAAAGGTTTATGGAGGTCTTCAATGAAAACCCGACAGAAGAAACTTAATAAACTGACATCTTAATTTTCCTGGGGCAGGGGGGGAAATCCTAAACATTTGTGGTATTAGCTTGCCCTCACTGCATACATTACAGTAGAAATCATCTGTACTCCATGCTAGTTAAGACAGGTATTTAATTAGCAGCTTACTGTCCCACTGGGAATGAAAATTTGATTATTTTTAGGATTCTTCCTGATCCAACTTGATTTCTGCTACTGCAATGCAACAAAAAGACCACTCAGCGCGCACAATTTCTAATTCCAGAAGCATGAGAACTTGCCTTTTTTTTTTTTTTTGAAAGGCAAAAATAAAGTTGAGCTAAAGATCACAGAAAATTTTGTAGTTTTCCAGAGTACCAGGCAAAGAGGAACAGGATATGTAATTTAAACAACAGTATGACTTTATTTCTATGAAACAATGTATCAGGATTTACCTATATCTTGTTATTTTTTCAGTAGATGTTTAGATTTCTAAAAGGTTCAAACACACCAGCAGGTTTTTTTTTTTTTTCTTTGAGAATGAAATGTAAGGAAGAATCAAGGCATTTAAGGGAACTTGGAGTTCTCTGCTATGAAGGCAACGTTAGTTGTGGCATTCTAGTGATAGGTTACATGGTGGTTGTTTTGATTAGCTCATTCTCTTTCCTGCTGACTTGATGAAGCATGCATCTGCTATCTGGAAATATCTTTAGTTTCTCATTGATTATCTAAGGAAGAGATTTAAAAATTAGTTCCATCCCATTTGTTCATTAAAGTAATTGCCAAGTTCTGCTTATCCTAGTTATACAGAGTCCAAATTCCTTTGCCTATTTTACATATTTTAAGAATAAAAGTACTTTGTGCTAGGTTCTGAAACCATCTCCTATTGCAAAATATCCAGAAGGTTATCTTAATGTTTAATGTTTGCTTAGGTGAGACAGATTGTTTGTGGGAACTACATGGTATATTCATATTTGCCTTCCTCTGTGATAGACCATGCCTGTAATGTTGTGGTATCTGCTGGTTTGTACCAGCTGGACAAAAACTTTTGGGGCCAGTGGCATCCTGGCATAATTAGGTCCATAAGAAGGGTGACTTGAGTGTGTCCCAGAGATGGTATGAAACCCAGTGGGCCTCAGGACTGGGAAGAAACAAAACTAATTGCAGGTTGCCCCCGCTGCAGTGCTGCTTGAGGAGTCTGAAAATCAAGGTCCCCTACTTTTTTCAGATTATATTGTTATATGAATACTGTCATTTGGTGTGAAACTTGGAACACGTTCTTAGCTAGAAAGGTTTTGTTTCACCCTGTCTTCTGTTATGGGGGGCTATTAATTTGAAATGAAATTAAGCTGGCTCTGCATTTGTTATGCTGATTCAAATTTCTGCAGTGGGATGCTACGGACCCCCTTCTGGCAGGGAAAGGACTGAAAAAGAAGTAAAAGAGAGAAGATGCTGGAAAATCAGGACCAGAATAGTGTATTGTTCTTACTATTTGCTTCCTGAAAGCCATTGCTCATTTTTGTTGCATATTCATTTTTATGGCAGTCAGTGCTGATACCACAGAGCTTTGTAATTTGGAAGCTGAGAATAAACAGAAGGAGTTTTCATAAGGTATATGATCAGAGTTATCTGGAATTCTGTAAATGCAAAACTGGAGTTACAGGGTCTAAGTGTACCTGTTCATACTTCTATCAAATCATTGGTTGCTTTGGAAAAGCTTTATTTTCTAAATAATTCTGTGGCAATCAAGACTGAGATGTGTGCCATGGTGTAAACATATAGTAGTCCAATGGATATGTGAACTGTGGAAAATCTTCCTATTTCAGGGGTGTGTGTGTATATATATATATGCATGTATGTAAATACCTGTGTCTTTCTATCACTTTGTCTATCTCACTCATGCACAAAGAATGGGTCTGCTAATTGGTGCTCTTCCTGGCTTTCATGGACAAATAACATGAATTATAGCTCTAGATACTACCTGCAAAGAAAAAGATGTCACCAAAATCAATAATTCAGGTGGTACTGCTATTTGCTACAAATGTGGATGTTTTGGATCAAATTTTCTTTCATATATCAAACATTGGATATCATCAGCATGGTGCATTCAGAAGTGAATGATGGGGTTACTGTGTAGCAGCTGCAGAGCAATTCTCTTAGGCAAATTCAGAATACTGCTGGAAATATTTTACTCTTACTGTTTCTCTTGTGAGCAAAGTACTCTGCACTTGTGTGGTGTGTGTGTGTGTATTAGTGATGTGTTACAGCATGTCAAGAGTTTCATTTGAAACTTCAGGAAGGAAGTATGTGTTACATTGGCAATAGCATATTTCCTTTTTTCAATTATATTTTGTTTTCCTAGCTCAAGTGAGTTACTATCAAAAACATGTTTGAACCACAGACACCTAATTAACAGTAGGTAGTACTACTTAATTCTTCCCTCTGTCATTCCTTATCTGCTCTCTTGGGTGCAGCTAGTGTTAATCTATATTTAACAAGCACTTCCAAATGTCAGCCATTCTTTTTAGAGGTCTAAAAGGGTTACATGAGGACTTTTGGTTATTAGACCCTACTGTTTGCTCCATATCAAGTATCCTCAGGAACAGATCACAGTAAAGAGATAGATGGAGACTATTGGCTCATTGTGTGATATCCCTACCCTCTCTTGCTTCTTTATACTTACTATAATTTGTGTTGCCCTGATTGCAGGCTTGCAATGATGTACAATACTGACTGCAAAAAGGGGGAGAAAAAAAGCAGAAAAGAGGGGGAAGTTAATCATAAGAGAGTTGTGCTTCTTAATGCCAAAATAATTTGTATTGATTTACTTGCAGATACATCCTTGGAGAAAGGAGCCCATCCCTGACCACCTCTGACCTGGAGAAGCGTAGACCAAAGGCTGCAAACTAGTCTTGCAACTTCATTATTCTGTTTTGTTCTGGTTTTTTTTTGCCCCTAGCTTCTTATCTCTGCAGTACATATTATTTATGCCTGGTGAAATCCTTGCGAGAACAATAGAAAAGCAGATCATTCAGGCTAGTGATCCTCAGGATCCAGTTAAACTCTGCTGGGAAGCGTTACCGCCCTTTGTTCTGAAGATGCTGTTTGTGCTGGCTATGAGAATCTATTAAAATGCCTTATGATAAAAGATGCAGCTATTGCTGGGGATTCAGAGACTGTCACATCTGTTTTGAATTCAAGAGCTTTAAGCCCTATAGTGTTGTGATATTTTTTGTTTGAGAATTGCAGCCTTTTTTATTTGATTCCTGGGAATGATTTGTTGATGTACCATCTTGAATTCTGTACTTTTTTTCTTGGTTGTTTGATAAAAAGGAAAACAGTTTTACTGTTTAATGTTACAACACACTTGTATAATTGTAATCAGGGTACTACAGATGTCATGCCAGATAAAAGGTGCCTACTTCCATTTTGAGTCAAGGCCAGCTCTGCTTTTGATTTGGCTCCAAAATTATATGAAAAACATAATCAGATTTTTTCTGTGTACTTATTTGTATCAATAGAATGTTAATAGAAATATTTCATGGGTTTAACTTCTCAGTGAAAATGGCTTTATATTTCCAGATGAATCTAGTAAAGAATTTGATTGTAGTGAATCTGAACACAGTTGTGTGACCTGTAATCTGAGAATAAAACCTGGGTTTCTAAATGAACCTGTATTTAGACTATGAAACTTTTCAGAAAGTCATGGTGATGGATGCTCAGTAAACCTTGCTTGATAATCTGCTTGCAGGATTTTCTCTTCCCTTCAGGCTTTAACAGGACAGTTATTGGAAGGTAGGTACCAGAACCAACTGGAATCCCACTTGAAAGAAGGAACCGAGATTTTTGCACCAGAAGGAGAAAGCCACGTGAGATGTCCTCTGTAGTTTCCTGATAACGAAGTAGTTAATGAGAGTTTGAAGTTCCATTAAAAACACCTGAGCTGTGCAAAGACAGAGTGGTCAGAGATTGTCTGCACATGCGATTTCTGCCTTTAGAACAGGTACTTCCATTCCCATAAACATACAAAGGCCTCTCCATTTAAATAATAACCTCAAAGAATTAAACATTTTCAACATTTTATTTTGGACGCAGTGGGGAACAGTCCATGGGAAGGAATTTTTGTGCTGTTAAACTTCACAGCAATGCTGCTTTTGCCTACACTGATCACAGAAATGGAGCACTCCTAACATGTGACATGAAATCAAGAACATGAGCAAAGGACCAAGTGAACCAGTCTCCAGGAAGAAATTGCTTTTTGGAATTTGACAGCAACATTAGCAACAGAATAAACTCCCAAGTCACCATTAGAGATACAAGTTTTATCTCTGCATGAATATGGAGTTGGCTAGCAGACACTATTGCAGCAGACAGTTTAACTAGCAAACAATATAACTGTGCTACTCCTGATTAGTGATTTGGCTAATAAGGGTGAGATCATGGAAAATGCTAATGCAGTGCCTTCGGAAAATCCAGTTATAACGTAACCTAATTCAGTGCAAGCTCTCAGCACGTGACCAGTGTTGTGGGTAGAGCACTCTACGCTCAAAGATGTAGTGAAGTCTCAAAACAGACGAGCCTCTGTGTAGCTGGTGTGAGAGGCAACAAACCCCCATTTCATTTCCTTCAACTGTTCTCCCCAATTAACTGTGAAGATTTTGCCTTCCATTTGCGGAGCTCAGTTCATCTTCTTATAATTTGTGCAAGCATTATCTGGCCGAGCAGATGATTCAACATGAGCCATTCACAGTCAGAAAACAGAGTTTGTAGGGCTATCTTGTTTTCTTGGTTTAGTCGCAGGCTTTTAATGTTTAACTGGCTTGGGCCCAATGCTGTAAACCTGGACTCATGCGGATCCTAATAATGCTAATTGTCAGGTATCGCTTGCACAGTATGCTAGAAAATTTGTGTTTTTAATTAATACAAAAGGTCTTTATAGCTCTTTCCTCTTAATTTTCTTATAATGATGTATGTTTCCCAAATGCAGGTGCTGTCATCTATTTGAATTAGCATTGTCAGACTCGAATAGTCCAAAGGATTTGGTTTCTTCAGTGGCCCAGGCAAGTTTGAGGGGGTGAGTTATGTTAGTTAGAAGCAACTATAGTACTCAAAATAAGAATTTTGCCATTCCCTAGCTTTGCTGAAACTGAGCATCAACACTCCCAGTTCTTCCTGTAACCTTTTAAGGAATCTTCTGGGCATTTCCCAGTCTTTGTTTTATGTTTTGTTTTCCAAACACCTGCCAAATTGGCCATATGAGCCTTTCAGTTTAGCTTTCTCCAGTATTTTGGTGTATCAGTGGTGAGTAAGGATATGAATTTTACAGTAAGGGCTCATGGCATATGTTTGTGAAAGATTTTTTTTTTTTTTTCCTCTTCCATTTTTTGTAGGAACTGTTCAGGGTTTGGGAATATTAGGATTACTAGGCAAATTGCTAGTGGAGCAATTCACAGAGACTTCTCGTGAAGGAAAACTTGGTAAAACTTTGGTTTAACTGGGCGAGGAACTTACTTGAATACCTGAAGCAGTAAGGGCTTACACCAGAGGGGTGTGAGTACCCCCTGGTTGCCCTTGTCTGTCGCTGTGGCCAGTGCTGAATGCTTTGGGAGAGAACTGAAGAAGCAGGACAAGCATAGAGTGGTCTCATGTCAAAACCTTTCAGTATTTTAAAGGGATATGTACTAGCCCTAAAACTTCCTGGTTCACTATAGAGCTCTGACTTCCAGCCTTCCTCCTCCCACAAGGCAATTGATAAATGCATATTACCATATCAGCTGCTGTTTTTTGCTTGTCTAGCACAACTCCTAATGTGATGCACATGTACACATACCCTATGTCAGTGCTGGCCAGTCTTCTTACTAGGTGTGATGCAACAGGAACTTAAATAATATCCAAGTGCTACTTTTTTATAAGAACTCAATTGCCATTTCAAGAATGCTGAAAAGGTGTTACATTTTTAAATAAATAATGAAGAACTGACCCTTAATGAAACTGATTACTCAGAGTGTTAAACTGACGGGGGGGGGTCCCAAATGTCTTTTTGTCCTTGGAAAGCTTTGTTACTTCTGGCGAAAGCATACGTGTTGATACAAATTCATATGGATTCTGAGTGACAAGTTATGATATCTAATAGATACATGAAATTTTACTGTATAACAAGTCTGAGAGAACATTCAATGTTCATTTTGGCATGGGTTTCTGTTGACTATTTTTCTAAATTGAACTTTTCCATATGGATGCAGCATTATATACTAAATATCTTGTGGAGAATTTTTCATTTCTATAAATAAGAGCAAGTAATCATATGCGAGGTTAAATTATCTGCCTCCAGTATTATCTTCATGTTATTTCCAATATCATATGCTGGGTTCACTAAATGATGTTTTGATTACCATAACAGTAATTATCCAACATTAAAATATGAACACATGTTTGAACTCATGGAGTCGTTAAAACAAATGTGGTAGTTGAAAGCTTGGGGTCTGCTAGGAATCTTTGTCCTATCTTTTAATTTTTTTATGGAGCTAGGCTAATGCGACACCAGTGTTTTACTGACATAAGTTGTTTGTTTTGATTCACCACTGTTTCAGTTCCTAGGCATTTCAAACTCTGTGCTTCTCAAAAAATTAATGTTGTTTTAAAACGGTGCTTATCTTCTGAAGGCCTGAAGTGCTATTTAGTGACAGTAGTGCCATAGTTTATTACCTTCTGTTTCTATACATATTTCTTTCTACTTCTGTACATATGTACTGTGTGGTATGATATTAAGGTTTCACTGATAATAACTAAGTTGTCTGTGATTATAAATCACTAAATAGTATCCCTCTTTAGTCTCAGGCTGTCATCCATTTTAGGAAAGGCGAACTACTACTTTGAAATTGTCAGTAAAAGTTGGGAGCTGTTTTAATTGTCTCCGTTCTGGATACAAGCGGATGTGGAATCTTGATTAGACTGCAGGCAAAGCACACAGGGGTGTCTCAAATACACACATTTTCCTATCCTGTAGTAGGAAAGCTAGATACCACAACTCAGGATGATTTGAAAGATTACAGGCAAAATCTTGGATCACGTTACCTTCTTCCTTTAATACATTCACTTGTTTTTGATCTTCTACTGCATCAGTATTATAGTTCTTGCCCAAATAACCAATCTACATCTCTCATTTTATCTCCCACTTGGTATTTACTTCTCTTGGTCCCTCACAGTTTCTTATCTTTCCCCTTTCTTTTCATAGCTATTGCATCTTGCATGATAAAATGTTGCTATTGCACAGTCTTCAAGTTCTACCTATCAGACACACTTTCCTCTTCCTTCAAATCTCTTCCCACTTCCAAACTTCTTCTCTGTATGATTGATGTCTAAACACTTCTTTGTTTGCAGTGGCCTTTCATAATCTGATGTACCATTCTTATTTGCTTTGTTAAATGAATATCTCCTGGAGAAATTCAAGGCTTTGTCTTCTAGATCTCCTTGCAAGGAATGTCATTCTAAAATCCCATAAGAGGAATTAGTGTGTTATCTTCTGCAATGCAAAGTGTTATGTTGTTATATGTAATTTCATGAATTATAGCAAGAACACCTCATTAGCAAAAATATTTTTTTCTGAGATGAAGTGAATTATATAAATAATAAAACTAGAAATGCATCATGAATACTGTGGATGAAAGAAGGCACTCTCCCCTTTGGCTCAGGTTCCCCACACCCAAAGACTTGCACTTCATTAGATCCCTGTCATACTTCCAACTTCCACCCAGTAATTACTCGGTCAGCATCTAACTTTCCTTTACACCACGTTTTAGGGGAATTAGGATTATGAGAAGCCCAAATTTTCCCGTCTTCATCTTCCTTTCCCCTTCTGTATTCTAGAATAGACTTAGAAAAAGCTGTTATCATATGACTCTAACTTTTGGTCAAGCAAAGCTCAGTTGCTCCAGCTCCCTGTATTTTCGCCCCCCATAACAGACAGGGAGCAGAGCCTTACCCTAATGAGCTGGAAATACTGCTAGCATTGCCTTGCCTATACCACCCTGCAACTGAGCTTGGAGAGTATTTCTACTCAAATTGAAGTTCTCTCTCTTGTTTAAAAAAAAAAAAACAAACTCAAGATTTAAAAAAGGTTTCTGTATTTTAACTTTGTTATGAGAATGACAGAAGAATTTCTCTCTGATTTTTGCAGATGCAAGTTTAAAGGTCTATAAGACACCACAGGATGTAAAGTATTTTTTTGATTAATAAAACACTTTCTCACCAGGAGCCAGGATGCTGGCTAATTCTGTGTTTTCACTTACAACAGCAACAGCTTCTCTTCCACCTGCCCTATAAATGGGGAACACCCAGGTGCTTCCTGTCAAGGGCTGCTTATGCAAGAGCAAAGGGCTCATGCTAGCCACAGACCATGAAGTACGCTGGTGGTGACAGTTGTGCACTTGGGGAGAGCAAGGCTGAGGGTAATGAGGGCAGACAGAGAGGGTCTGTGATGAAACATGTTTACTGGTGCAATTTGTTGATCCATATATGAATTAAGATCTTGTAAGGCCAAGAATGTAGACTGTAAATTTGTTGGTCTAATGAAAGGTATCAGAGCAGTAAGCTTCAGGAATCTTCCTATAGCTGATGGACAAGATTTTGAGAAGGGAAAACTCATGGATTAGAAGGCAGGATATGTGCCACCAGTGCTTATATAGCATAAATTAAGAGAGAAGTTACAGCTTTGATGGAAGAGTAAAGGTCTTTTATTGGCATTTTCCTCATCAGTTTGGTTCATTTCATTCAATTATTTGGTTTTGTTGGGAAGAGAGAGGGAGATGTTTTAACAGTCTTGGAAGAAGTTTCCATTTTGTGCCTCCCTGTATTCAGGCATCCTAAATCTCAGCTCTTTGTAGTGTAAATCCCAGGTTAATCCATCTGAGGCAATGACATTGCGCTGTGTAGAACTGGCACAAATGCAGGTCCTCTGCAAGTTATTCAGAAAACCAGCTGTTTAACTAAATACAGCAGTCACTTAGGACTGCTACTTAAGGTTAGGTATATAGTACCAGCCAGATTATTTGCTGTGATAAGAATTGGGTAAGAGCTGTATGTTTCTAAAGACTGAAATATGAACTGGTCATCTTGTAATTCCTATTTTTTCCCCTCTTTCTCTACAACATCACATTTGCTGTGTGTTCTTTCTAGTCATGATCCAATGTGGAATCTGTAGGAATAAAATACCAGAAGAAACAGTACTTGTTGTGCTGACCTGACGGCCTAGCAATAATGCCAGAAAAACATGGTCCTCAACAATCAAAAAGCAGGATATTTCATAGTAAACTCTTTCTGCATAAATGACCCGTTCAGACACCAGAACATCTTTGGAGGACCAATTAATTTCCCATATTTTCAGCTTCTGTTTAGAAAGGAATGTTATGCCTGTGCAGAAAAAAACCCTGTCATTTATGAACTGCTATGATGCTGCTCTATTTTATTCTCAGTAGCAAGTGAAGGATTGCTTTATTCCCTGTTATAATTGCCCTGTAGTCAAGGGTTAGTAAAGATGGGGGTACCGGAAAGGAAACTTGGAGACTCCAGTGATGTCCTCACCGTAGAAAGGAAGAGAACTAGCTAAATTCAAGTCTGAGGCATGAATATTGCATTATAATTAATTTAAACCAGGCTTGAGTTTGGCCCAATCATGCCAGCAAAGGAAGTTGCTCACAGGGATTGTTCCTAATCCATAATAACAACAATTAAAATTCAAACAGTGTGATATTAATATCTCACTATCCATAATTTCTGAAGAGACATCTGACTTCTCTGAGGATTTGGGTGAGGCTGGGTCAGAGCACTGTAGCTGTTTTTCTGTTTCTGTCTGATAGATTATTAATTCAGGTCTTTGATGCACAGCTAAGAAAAAGCTACAAAAACAGAAAACCTCACCACAAAATCAAACCTAGTGCATTACAGGGTGACCTCTGTGAACCTCAATTCTGCATTGCAAGATACCTGTTGGGCAATTGAAAAAATATTTCCAGAAAAAAAAATTAATCTGAATGTGCTGTTAATTTAATAGTATTCCTATGGAGAGCCTTAGACAGTGCTACTATTCACAAGCTTACCATAACTTCCTGCTGTTCCACAGATGCTTATGACGGGCTCCAGTTTTCATGCTCGTTCCTCTGAAATCCTTTACTTTTGAGTCACAGAAAACCATCTATTTGCATTTTATGAGTCAAGTGAGGTTTGTGGAAAGTAAAATTCCCATTTGAAGAGAACTTGTAAAACTAGTGCCGTACCAACAGGAAACTTCCAAATAATTGAATTCTGATTAATAAGAGGTTTTTTCCTTGATGAATGATAACATTCAAGCGATAGCATGTGAGGCTATCTGTATCTGAAAACACAAATAAGAGACATGGGAAAAGCAAAGAAACTACCTTTGATTAGTACAAGGGAGGAGGATACTAATAAGAAGGAAACATGCCTTTAAAACCTTCATGTTTGTTCTGATTCATTCAGTCTGTTTTGCCCAATTTTGTTTAGTTCTAAATGTAAGCATCATTTTTGTAGCAAAACAATGTAAACATTGTTTTTGAGCAGTATTTAATTATGTTTTAAAACTGCTTAATTTTATGAAGACTACGAGCCTTTCTTCATCTGAAAAGACAATAATACAAACATATTGCACTTTGATTTGTGTGTGCTAGATAGTGCATATCACTGACACAGTGTATCATGACTATTAAGTAGATGCTGTTCATTTTTGTCATCTTTTTCAAGAATACTACATTTCAATTGCAAGCATATAATCTCCATTAAATTCTTCAGGTTACTTTAGATTTCTACAGATCATCCTCTGAAATTCTACAGACTTTTTAGTTCTACAATCCATAGAAATACAGTGGAGGTCTGTAAAGCCATGCTAATTCCAGCTTTGTTAAATTGCACAGGTTTTCCTTGACCTGTAGAAGGAAATGCATGTAGATACTGCAGGTTCTTCCGGGTAGTCTATAGACTATACATGCAAGTTTTGAACTTGATAGACATGTGAACACATCCCAGTTCACGTTTGCTTGCATAGTTGCATATTTATATCATATAGAACAAATGTTCACTTATGCTGGTTTGATTAGAACAGCAAAATATATACGTGTTCTTTCCCCTAAGAGCATGTTTTTCCTCCTCTTATATTTTGAGGTACAGCTACCCCCCCATGGCCTAGGACACACAAGAGCACTGGTTAGAGGCTGATCTTTGTTTGTTAGTCCCAAACCAAGAACAGAGCAGGATTACGAAAACTTTTAACCTAGTCTCATAACAGAAGTATCAGTGTACCCAGGGGCTAGTGCTGCAGTAACAGAAAATGGAGATTTCTTTTTAACCTGAACTTCAAGCTTCATTAGGCTCTACTTTAAGTCTTTGCAGCCTTGAGAAACTTTACCTGTGGTAAGAATGCTTTATATTGTGGGCTGATTCCCTCCCCCTAGCTTTTCAGAAAGCTACCACCATGCTTGCTTTCTTAGTGCTTGTTTTCTGTTTATACACTAGTCAGGGAAAAGTGCATTTCCATTTATTTTATTTACTTGTTTATAAGACTATTTTCAGTTTATTGAAACAGTTTAATTGGGCTCCAAAGCAGTCTGTTCTGCTTACAAAAGTGTACTGTTTTTCCATTTCTGTTTTTCCTTTTGGGATTAGGGGCCTCCAAAGCTAAACAGCAGTCTCCTCTTTGCCTGAAGGCTGCAGAAGGGCTTGTTGTGTACCTTTGAGTATTGCTCAGGTTGTGCTGGGCCATGGCCATCGGATGTCTTTTGCTTCCTTAGACTCTTTCACCCCACTGCATGAGGTGTTTCACCAGAACAGAGAAGGTTAATGCCTCTCTAGCAGAGCTGGTGTAACACGGCTGTGCTCACTATGAGGAGGAAGGCTGGACCAGCAGGATTACATAATTTCAAACAAGTCTGAAAAAACACTCCTGGCAATTTAAACGACCTTTTATTTGAAGTAAGACAGACAAAGGACAGTATAAAAACGGACTTTCCCAAATGCTTCCCAGGCCATTACCTCATCTCACAGACTTTATTTCCATTGTGCAAGGCACAAGCCCTTTGTTCCAGGGAGTGAATGGTTATTAGGAGTTCCCCCAGCGAGGCACAACCCTGCCTTACCCTTTCATGGGGAGGTAAAGGGCCCAGCTGGCTATGTGCATATATGAGGGTGTCTAGCAGGCCTTCCCCAATAACTTTATAACATTTATGAAATTTTTATATTTGCCACTTTGACTCAAATTTGATAGTAAGCCAGGACATCTCAAGGGTTTTAGTTGCCTAAAGGTAGACAGGTAAAAGACAGAGGAGCCTATTAGATCAAGAAAATCTCAGCATGAACTCAATGCTTATTAGACATTAGAGAATCCACACAAGACCAGTCCATAGGAAACCAGGCTTCAGCATTTCCACTGCTCAGGTAACTCCTTGTTTGAGCTCTGTCCCTGGTCCCTAAGATACTAGGACTGGTGAAATTATTCTGAGGGAGGGCAGCAGACCATAAAGAATAAATGCAGGTCATCTGTGTTGTCAAATGCCGTAAATCCTGTGCATTGTGGACATTCAGATAATTTTGAAGTTAATGTAATTTTTTTTTGATGTTACAGTCTGTGTGATCTAAATCTTGTAAAGTTAGTTATATGGCCAGCTTCTGCCCGAGTGGTTCTACTGCAGACCGTATAGATATTTTTCTGATAAATGTATTGTTTCCATTAGAATATTATGTTTCATATTTTCTACTTCATGTAGGAACAGTTGTTGTCTTGCAGAAGGCTCTCTGATAATGCCATAAAACACAGAAGTGGGTAAGAGTGACCAATATTTGTTTCCGTTATGGTCGTATAACACAAGACAGGGTTACATAAGGTTACATGCAAGTAATATGAGAGGTTCATTTTCTAGTATTTACAATTGATTTGTGTTTCAGTGAAAGAAAGCTCCATCTTTATTCAGCACTCTGAATATATATCACAAAGGGAATTTATACCAAAACAATATAATCTCATGTGTAAAATTAAGCCCAGTCCATGCATATTTAGAGGGTTTAGCACTTCATATTTTATATTTTTGATAGTCATTTCATCTCTGAAATTGTATACTGACAGAGCAGCAAAATGAGAAATGTAAAATGTCAGTAATATATGTGTGCATTCATGTATTCATACATAAAAAATAAGGACAGAGAATGTAATGGCCATATGCATTGTGGGTTCAAACAATGGAGTCTAATCTCTCAGTTTTAATCAGTGGAAACTTTGCCTGAATAAGAATATCAAAATAGGGTCACTGCTGTACAGATTGATCTCTGCTGTGAACATTGTCAAACTCTTCAAACAATTAATCGCGAATGTAACTTTCCTGTGGGAAGTAACTTATGGACTTCAGAGGGACTGTGCATGTAAAATATGAGACATTCCTAATTCAGATCCAGGTTAATTCAGAGGAAATCTGTAATGTTATCAGTAAAGCAGAAGAATGTTATAAATGAGTTGGTATCATTGATGTTCTGGCAGTTAAATCTAGATTATTGATGCCAGACATAATGAGAATTCTTGCTTTGAAAATGAAAAAGCTGAAGTTAGCATAGGTGAAGACAGAAGTGCTTTGAGGATTGTCTTCCTGTGATTTAGCAAGGGGATTTTTGCAAAGTTGTTTCCATGACACGGTCGTCATCTTCATGATGGCTTCACAGAGAAACCACACTGCCCTCTCTGAAAAAGTGGAACATAATAAGCAGCATCCAAGGATGCTGCCTTATCTGTGTAGTGCTAGACCTTTACTGAAGGGATATTAAGTGGCCGTCGCTAGACTGATGTTAAAGCTGTCTCCCCCTTTAGTCCTTCATCATCCCATCTCTTCCTTA
Organism: Apteryx mantelli; assembly: GCF_036417845.1. Taxonomy (NCBI): domain Eukaryota; kingdom Metazoa; phylum Chordata; class Aves; order Apterygiformes; family Apterygidae; genus Apteryx; species Apteryx mantelli. Next base: position 25,240,135 of record NC_089982.1, on the reverse strand, counting down.
GCATGAATATCATCCCATTTGAAAACAAATATGCCACATCTCTTCCTGCTTTCAGGGATTATGATGGTGATGGGGAAGATGAGTGGCTTCTAAGCTGTACATTCCCTTTTTCTCTATCTTTGGGTTTTGATTTATTTTAAAATGCTTTTATTTTTCCCTTTCTTCTTGCTGAACAAATTTTCACAAATCTTAGGAAGCAGCACTAAGCCCTTGAAAAACCCATTCTCTCAGCAATGCTGGGGATAGTGCCAGACAGGGGTGTCCTTATTTTACATGTACCTGTCCTTGGAACAGGCTACAGCTTACATGTTTGACTGTGTGTGCTTTAGGTTTTTTTTAATTTTTATTTTTTGTTTAGGACTGGCAGCTATCAACTGATCGCATCAGTTGCTGGGTATATGCTAAGATGTTGCATATTAACCAGTAGAACCCCTGCCTCACTCCCAATGGTAACTCTTCAGGCTTCAGCATGGTATGCAGCCCTCAGGCAGCGGTGCTTCAAATCGTGTATGTAGTTTCATGTATCCCAGGTTCGAGGAGCATTTCTTATGGATGTGCTCCACTGCACAGTCATCTGATTCAGTGCTGGCGTGGGGTCAGGTATGACTCTGCCCTCTCTCTGCTTGTGGCAGGGGGTTAACACTGTGCAAATACTCTATATGTAGTGTGATGCAATGCTTGCCTCTCCTAGAGGGTACACATTTGCCAAAAAGGGCTTCCTTTTCTAAGCTGGATTCTAATTATCCCTAGAAACCTTAGCAAAAGAAAACAAAACAAAACAAAAAAAACCCAGCTATACATGGATGCTAGAGGATTGTAGATTCCAGTTAGAAGCTGGAGTCTTGTGAAATTTTTGCCTGCATGTTTCTTGTATTTAGTTTAGGAATTTTCTAAGAAGTAACTTTAGTAACATTCCTCAGAATCCTTTGGCACAGCAGGTAGTGGTGTTTACAGACAATAAATACTGGTTCTGCATGGAGGAGTGGGAGAAGAAACGAGTTGGAAAGTGTTTCATTGGCTTGTACAAAACCCTTAAAGCTGGTGCTGAGAGCAATAATCTATCTTTAAGCAAACAATTCCTTTTGGAATAGTAATACCCCAAAGTATTTCCAGTCACTTAGTTCAAGGGTGCTCTTTCCACTCTGAATCTCTGGTTCATTTGACTCGCTGTGATCTTCCAGCTGGTGTTGTAAAAAGGAGAGGAAAGATTAAATAAATTTATCCAGTCAATTCCTCCTTGGCCCTTATGGCTTTGGTAGTAAGCTCATCTGCACAGATTTCTTGATGTGTTGAGGCAAACTCTCCCATGGGCTTTCTTTAGGACCACACACAAACATTCAGTCCTCTTCTTGCATTTTTCTGTTAATTGCCCATCTTCTAACAAGCAATCCTTGGTCTTATCAAGAGTTGCAAATAACTGCTTTTGAATAGCTCTGATGTACTTAGCTAGAAGGAAACTGTAAATAGAATGTGTCTTTGTTGTGCCTTTTGCTCTTCACAACATAGGAATACTATGAAAAACCAGGCCAACTAGGCAAGCTTACTGACTCTACATGCACATCCCAGAATGCATGCAAGCCATTCACAGAGCCATGTGAATCCTGCTGCCCTGCCCAGTTTGTGGAGGCTCCGAAGAGAGAGAACACAGTGAGTGCTTCCGAAGGCAAACAAGTTACATGAATTCCCGCATGCTGTATTCTTTAACCACAGGCAAACTTCTGCTGTTGTATAAGATGTTGGATTTAAGTTTTGCATAATTATACTTTTAATAACCATTATAAAAAATACTTTTATAATTGTATCATTTCAGTCTTGTATATTTTTAAGTTGTTGATTTCCTGGCCAATGCAATTTATTACAATTAACTTTTCAGCTTCTTCATTGGTCTTTATCATCTGTTCACCTGAGATGGCAATTATAGATCTTTGAAATAGATGTCCTACTTAGACTCAGCCAAATATCTTTAACAGGATAGTGATCCAGTGTTTAATAACAGGATTAAAACTATAGTAACATCCCTAGGTGCAAAGTTGGAACCTTTGGAATTTGTGAGCTGTGCTGTCTCCCATCGATGCGACTGCACGCAGCAGCTGGAGAAGGCGATTAGTGATTGGGACTCCTGCCTTCTACTCTTGTCGCAGGTTTCCTGTGTGACCCGAAACAATTCACACCTGGCTTGATTCAGTTGTCCGAGACAGTCATCTAATGCCATCTGAGATGCCACTGGATATCCAAAACATCTGCTCATACAGGATGAGGGGAGACTTGTGCCCTTCCGAACCAGCAGCTCTGGCTTGACAGGCCACCCAGACACCTCTCAGAGGGGGGCAGGTGCCCGTCCCCAGGAAACTGAACTAACCTTCGGTCTCCCTGTGCCCTGTTTTCTCCAGCAATAATGAATGTGATGCCAACTGTGCAGGGATATCGTAAGGCTTGACATTGCAAAATGCATTTAAAGTAACTACATATGTTATTTTCACAGTGCAGAAAGTGGGAGAATGTCTCTGACGTACCTCTGTTCACGACTTCCTTCTGCAAGAGCTAAAGAGCTGGAAAGGGTGAGCTTTTAGTTATCTTTTGCACGTACAGTCAGGGTGGAGCAAGGAAGGAGCAATCCTGCAGCATAGCGTGCGAATGGGAACACAGTTCTCTTTGGAGGGCGTTGGGGTTTTATTTGACCCCTAGGGCCAAAATCAATGCCCTGAAGTATGGTACAGCAAAAATTACCATTCATTATTGGGGAACTTGAATTTGGTCCCCAGGACAGCTGGATGGCTGCTCTGACATTTTGTGAAAGTCCACTAGATGGAGCTGTTGTTTTGAGGGATAAAGTTCTTCGAACAGGCTACTGGAAAAGCTGAGAAAATGGGACATAGACCTCGTTTTTATTAGATTTTTCACATAACGGAGTTGAATTGAGCAAGTCTGGCTTCCCAAACACTTGGTTTTAACAGGCAACGTTTGGCACTGAAGATGTGAAAAAGGAAATGTATTTTTGCAGCTCAAAGTGTTTGAAGCTTTCATTGATGTTTTAATTTACTTCTTGCTGGCTTGTTTTGCAGATCTGTTTTAGCATTCACTTTCTCAAATCTTTCTGTCCCTTAGTATGCTTCCCATATTTAATTATAATATTTACAAATCCTTGGCTATTAAACCCATATAAAATCATGGCATTGGAAAACTTGATTAATGGTTTAGAGGAAAAAATGTACAATTGGAGTGGTGAGGAGGAAAAGTATTCAACTTCAAACTTACACTTACCCAGAAGAAAGCTAATAAAACTTCCAAGTGGGGCAAAGAAAACAGACTTAAGTGTGTCTAGGTCTGTGAAGTTTTTTGAAAGAAATAATACATGAATTCAGAAGTCTGGCTACACATCATTGCCACTGTGAATGTGATATTTTGGTATGCACCTCACCTCTCAGAACTGTGTCTCAAACCCTTTTAAAAACACATTTTTAGAAGCACATTTGTTATTCATGTATCAAACAACTACACTTATATATCACAGACCAACATAAACACTCCGCCTACAAAGACATTATGCTTATCTTCAACATGGGTGGTACGAGTAACAATGAGATTTGGCCCCTGCTCCCTGTAGCGTAATGTAGTAATAAGCTACATTCTTCAGGGAAAGGGAAATGAATGGACACCAGTAATTCTGCCTTCTAAAGAGACCATCAAGTCATTATGGCCAAATGCCATTCTCCGCAATGCAACGTAACTGTCCTGACAGGACTAAGCATGTTCTGGGGTAATGTAAAGCAGAATTTGACTCATTTGCTGATGGATTTATTTTAAACTCCACCAATCAACCTAAAAAATACATTCATACTGAATGCCTGCTAGCTTCAGACAATATGAAGTAGACCTACTGCCTTGTAGCATGGGATTTCAGGATTTATGAAAGAATAACCCGTCGGATGATCTTTTATTCTAAATCACATAGGATGAACTTTCCCTTCAATAATGCCTTTAGCAGGACCATTTTAAGGTGTGCCATCCCACCCTGCCTTTGCCTGGAGCTCTCCTCCACTCTGTGTAAGCGAATGCCAGCGCACAAAATGTTGCTGCTAATTGTTAGGTGCTGCTGGGCGTACCTGGGTAAGAGAAAAGGAGCACGTGTGAGTTAATGTATCTGCAAGTATACTTTAAGTGCTGTGTGGCTGCCAGTTACAGTTTTATAGTAGCCAGATGTAGTACCCTGCTTAACTTAATCTCTTTTTGTATTGTTAAAGCCCATAGTGCAGACTTTGAACACAGATCAAGTTGGAACCTGGGGCTCGCTAGAGGAGAATAGGCCAATGTCTGTTCACGTTACGAGTTCCCTTCCTTGTTGGTCCACATCAGGAACTACTGAGGATCAAACGCAAGCTCAGATGTATTTCAAATTCTCCCAACAGCCGTGTATTTCTGCTTCCAGTGATCTAGCCTTTGAATGACTATTTCTCTTTATCTATTGCTTTCTCCATGTTTTTTTGCCTATTAAGTAAATTGCATATTTGAACTTCTTAGGAGTCACAGCTGTCTGCTGATTAAATAACTGAGTGATGTGGCTTGATGCTTATTCAGGGCTATTCTATCAAGAGACACTCATGCCTATGGCATATGACGTTATATGGAGTAAATGTGTTTTTTAAAAATATTAAAAATTCTGAACATCATATTAAACTCTCAGTTTTGGCTCCTGGATCTTCTGGGGAAAGTATAAAAGGAAAAATGTTGTCACAGTGGGGGCTTGGGTGGTTCTGCTGAATATAGTTTGTACAGATTTTCTTCTTATTGCTGGATAGCCAGAAGGGAAATCTCAGTCTTGAAGCGGGAGCTGAGGATAGCAAAGGTTGCTCCTCACCTGGATGGAGGAAGGAAAGGAGGAGGAGGAGGAGGAGAGGAAGTTGATAAGAATTTTTCCGTGGCCTGGAAGGAGTTGCACAGGACAGTACAGAATCCGCTTACCTGTCCTGTATGAAAGCAAATCATTCAGTCAGGTGTTATCAGATAAATTCAGTTCTTCAACTCTGTTCTAATTTTCTGCCAAATAAGTTGTAATTGCTTGTGTTTTTCAGAGAAATGCTTAAGGAGTCCTCAAATTGGCCCTCAAAGTTGCAATTATTATTTTTGCACTGAGGTTTTATGGTGAGCAGAATGCTGTATTTGCCCATGTAAGTTGTGTGCAGAAGCTCTACATATAGCTGAAATTTTGGACACATGAAGCACTAAATGCAAAAAGGTTAGTGCTTAGTTTTAAATACCATTTTTGAACAAGTGATGCTTGTTGCCAAGAAAGGAATTTGTTGCTCCATTGTGTGAGCATTGAAATTATATAATTGAAATTGAAACATATTGAAATATTGAAATTATAATTGAAAATAGTGACTTGAATAAACACTTCATGATGACATGTCTAAAACAATTATTTTTTGAAGACAGGAATATAAAAAGAATTTAGGTCTGGAATGTGTCAATGGGAACACCTAGACGCGTAAGAATTAAAGAGCGTGTGTTCTAGACCAGAGTAGCCTATACTTTATAATACATCTAATTATTATACCATTCTCTTTTAAGGAATTCATTTGTTTTAATTAGATATTTTGTATCAGAATTTAAGGGGTCTATTGAATATTTGAGATTAAATCAATGTTTCATTAACAATTTTATCTGGAAAGTAGATTAAATTATACGAAATAGTATCTTTTTTTCTTAGAAGAATAAAATTATGATTAAGAAACTGATTGGAGCATGAGAGAGATCTGCTTGTCATTATTTTTCATATGGAGATTTGGGTTTTACAGTAAAATCATTCCTTTTTAATCTGGTTTATAATATTATAATTAAATTTGGCACACTAAAACAAGTGCTACGATGGTGTTTAACACCAGGTATTTTTCAATAGAGATATGGTAAACTCCAGTGCTTACAACTTGATTCAATATACCATATCGTAGATTTGATTTTTTTTTCTGTTGGAGCAAAAAAGTCTTGTTAATCAGTTCATAAAAGAGTAGGATTAAAAAAAATGAACTGAAGGTGTAGAACAGTCAACACCAAGAGATTTTAAAGATCAGCTTAATAAATAAAACATAACTGGATAAAATAGGCAAGTAATGAGGGAAGAGCAGCCCAAATGTATAATCTCTTGGAGTCAGTGGCAGTGTTGGTTTGCACCACAGCTGGATAAAGCCTAGTGGGCAAACAACAGGGTGTTGTGAAGTTGTGTTAATCACTGTTTACTGTTGAGGTGTCTTGTTTTATCCTTCTCACACCAGCACTTTAAAGTGATGCAGAGGAAACACTGAGTTAAATCACAGGCTGCACTCCAACTGCTGCATATGCTTTTCATTTTTCTTTTTCTTGAGATAGGGTAAAGAAAAAGTCTCTTATTAAAACAAGAAGCCATGACTGAAGCGAGAAGAGAGCCAACAGTGTCTCTAGGACGCTCACCGCCCTGCTAGTGGTTGCAGTAGCTCTTTGGAAGCGCTGTGTTTTTAGGGGGTGTGTGCAAGGGCACCCTGCTCCGTGCTCTCTGTCGCGGAGTTGCCTGTCCAAATAGTAGTGCACCTAGGGAAAATATTGCAACCACTCTTGCTTTGTCGACCCCTGAAAGGCAGTCACCTTTCACACGCAAGTCACCGCGCTTCAGGCAGCACCCGCTTGTGTAGCAGTCGGAAGAAAAACTTGACCTTTTACTCAAGTAAAACTTAATGGCTCAGCCTCAGGCGAGCAAAATCTAGTAAGCAACATCAGCATTTCTGCTGCTGTTAAGAGTGTCATCTCTGTGCTTATAACAAACATTTTCAGTTTTATTCCTTATCCGTAAGCCTTTGCTGGAAGGTTAGTATCTGCTCAGACTCCACCTGGGCGTTTATTCATTCGTCAAAGCCGAAGGCGGCAGTGGCAGCCGTACGCGTCCTATGCACCTCTGAGGCCTCTGCTCCCCTACTCCTTCCTCTTCTAGGAGAGGGATCCCTGTGCGACCCTGCATAGCTGAAGCCCGTAATGGTGTATGAGACATAACTGATTGACACATCCAGTTTAACATCTCCTCTGTTTCTGAGGTTAATAAATAATGACACCCTGTCCTGGCAGCACATGTTAATCAATGGATTACTGATAACAGACTTGCAGATCTCCATCACGGTGAGAATCACAGACTTGGGGAAAAAGATTAAATATGCACACAGTTAAACACACACATGCACACACAGTGTCATCTGCCCTCCATACTGAAAGCACAGCAAGATTGGGTGCTAAAATTTGCAATGAATTATTTATATGATGAATGAGCCCTCTTTTTCTGCTCTTGGAATATCCAATTGAAGATTTTCATTTTTGTTTCAGAAACATCTATTATTCAGATTTATTCCATGGATAGCTTATTAAACATTTCCTTCTCTCTCTGTCGATAATGTATAACATACTTTTTGTTTTCTGGTAGCACCTATCCATTCTAATAGGGTCTCACAGTGCGGTGAAAGAGTAAAAAGAGCAATTGCTACCCAGACGGTTTGCAGTCGTCTTTGTCGACCAAGTACAGATGTTCCAAACTTTGGATATTTATTTGCTCACTTAAGTCAAAACAGTTTCAGACCCTGAGTAAATGATCCACAGCTACAAAAAAGATTGTAAGTACAAGTGAATGAAGAATTTGGTTCTCACCAGTGTTTACCATGCATCTTTGAAATTCATTTTTGTGCCTATTTTTTCTGGTAAAACTCAATTCCTTGGAAATCTTTGGAGAGAGAGAGCAGAAACAGAAGGTGAATGCCCCAAGCCAAGCCATTTAGATGTTTGCTGATCTTTTTCCCCTTTAGTTTCTCAGTTTTACTGCATAGGCATAAAGAACGGCATTTTGCACTCAAAGACTTTTTGCCCAGTGTTGTAAGATACCACGCTTGAGACCTGTTCCTATAATGATTATACAAACATGAATCTTCTCAGTATTCAGGGGTTAGCACTTAAATACCAGTTTCTTAGTACCCAGAACAGTTAAATGGATTAAAAAAAAATCATCTACCCCATAGAAATTACCATATTTTGGGCTTGCTTTCATTGTTCAGTTTCTTTTTAAATACATTTGGGTGCCTGAGTACCTGCCAGGCGCTCATGTAATTTGCAGTGTTTAAATCTCAAATCTGCCTGCCATATCTAAGTTTAATATTTTTGTTCCTTGTAAATTTTGGGAATGGCAAATCTTGTTCTAAAAAGTGTTTGAACTGCTCCTTTGACTGAGAGTGTTTCTATGCCGTGCTTTAAATCACGCTGATATCGATGGAACTGTAAACAGCCCCAAAATAGGTATCTTCACTCAGAAGAGTAAGTATTCACATACTGCAGTAAATAATATTCAGGGGATGTCAACTTACTTCTACTGGAATCACAAATAGTAATACCCTCTAAGAACAATAGCACTAAAACTGTCCTCAGGTTAAAAATAATCTGTTTGCCTGTGTATAAAGCGCACAGTCTCAAGAGCTCTTTTGCTGGGTAGCAATATTTTACCTCTAATGACCTCCAACCAGAGCCAGCCATTTCTGCAGGCTCTACTGAATGATGTTTTGCCCTAGGAGTAACCAAACGTAGCCGCCTGCCTTAGCCTGAGCACGTACCGCTTCGCTGGCTGCTGGGCACTTCAGAGGTTTACAGAAAAACCAGCCGCATTTCACTTGATCTTCCTTAATAATTCAGACTTTTGTATGTGTTCGTTCCTGTCTCCCATTCTGGGTGACTGAATCTCTCCGTCTTCTACAGCAGACGTGAAGCACGTTCATTTTGCTGAGATTTTTTCGAGGCGTTGCAGTTGGAGGCAAACGCCCCTCTGGAAGGGAGAGGGTCCGGATGCTCTCTGCGAATACCAGGTGTTTTTAGGTTCTTCTTAAATATGCATAAAGTAATTCTAAACTTCCCTTTCTTTCTTCCCCACCCCAAAATCTTACCTATCTGAAAAAGATACATATCACTGGAAAATATATGAAAACAGGGGCATGAAAACAGAAAGATGACTGGCCTGGGGCTCCCCTGGGGCTCTTTTTCTTGATCCGTGCTTTCTTTCAGTAAACTTAGATTTTTGAGCAGTCTCTTGGGCAGCGTTTTCACTGGCGTGCAGTGAAGGAACCGGCTGCTCCGTGAGCTGACAGAGCGGGAGGTAACTGATAGTAACTAATGGCAATTAGCAGCAGTCTGGACAGCAGCGCGACCCTGCAGCCATGAATTGCGCTGAGCTTTGTGGCTCCAGAGCGAGCAGCGGATCATTATCCTATAGGATAACACAACTTGCGTCCCTTTACTGAGGCTTCACCATCACGTTTGCTTGGCAGTCTTGCAAAAACTTGCATTTTTTATCCCCCCCCCCCCCCCCCAGATTTGTTGTAGTAGTGTAATGAAGGAATGATTACCTCCAGGAAAATTACCAGTGCGCTCTTATTGGTGGTAATTTAATGCTTATGTAGCACTCGACAGTTGTATGACCGGGGTATCAAAAAATTTTTTTTTCCTTTTGACTGGCAAATGAAAATTTCCGCCTTTTCGTTGCAGCTCTCAGGTAAGGGAAAGGTCCGGCGAGGCGAGGCGAGGGCGCGGGCAGCTCCGCACCCCGCCGCGGGCCGGGCCGCGGACCGCGGCGCAGCGCCGCTACCTGCAGTGCGGGCGCGGGCGCTGCGCGGGGCGGGGCGGGGCGAGTGCCCGCGGCCCGGCCCCGCCCCCGCGGAGCGGCGCGGTGGCAGCGCGGCGGCGGCGGCGGACGGGGCGGGGCGGGGCGGGGCGGCCGCGCCCGCGGGGCCCCCTGGCCGCCCGCGCCGGCGGCGGCAGCGAGTCCGCGCCGGGCTCCGCTCCGCTCCGCGCCGCAGGGCTGCGCTGCGCTCGGCTGCGCGGGAAACTTTCGGGGCGGCGCGGCGGCGGCGGCGGCGCTGCCGGGGCTCGCTGCGGGCGCGGGGCAAGCGGGGCTCTGCCGCCGCCCCGTGCTCCGCCGGGCTGCGCGGGGGCCGCTCCCTTCCGCCGCCGCTTTTCCCTTCTTTTTTTCCCTTTCGCGGGGGGGCGGGAAGGGGCAGGGGCTATAAAGCGCCGCGGACGCGGTGCCGCAGCCCCGCTCGCAGCCCCTGCCCGCCCGAGCGGGCCCAGCTGCCGGCCGCCCGCCGCCGCGGCACCGACACGGCGCTCAAGGTAAGCGAGGGGCCGCGGGGCCCCGCGCAGCGCCGGGCACCCCGGCGCCCTCCCCGCCCCGTCCCGCCCCGCCGCTGCCTTGCGCCTTGCCCCTTCTCCCCGTTTCTGCCCCTCGGGCCGTGGGCGCAGCCGCCCGCCGCTCTCGCCCCGCGCCCGGCGTGAGCGTTGTTGCGGCTGTGCCGCGCCGGCGCTCGCTTTTCTTCAGCATCGCACTTCGCTTAAAGAAAAAAAAGCGGCTACTGAAAAAGCAGGCGTAAAACTCAACCTTGGGATGCGGTTGCTGATATTTGCTGCGTGTGAGCGGGCTGTATTTGTATTCCAACAGCACGGAGACGATGGCTACTAAGTGCTGTTTAATCGCTTGCAGGTATAACTTTTATTTCTTTAAACCTATATGGTTAAAGGCTAGCGTGATTCTGGAAAAGCAGCGCTCCTTAGGTTATAGTTGTGCGGGGTGTATTTAGCATTTGAGTGGCAAAGCATCCTGCTTTCCGCAAGCTGCTTAGCTCGATGTGAGGGATCTTGTCGGTGCGGCGCTGCCCGGCGCTGCGGTGGGAGACCGTCCTGGTGGGCGCCTGGGCGAGCGCCGCAGTTTCTGTAGCGCTGGCTTCGGAGACCCAGCTGCGAAGCTCACAGCGTCTCACGGACTTTCTCTCCCCAGCAAAGGATCTGGTCAGCATCTCCTTATGATTTTTAATTAAAATGTTTAAAACTCGGACAGTGTCACTGTTCCTGTGGCTTGACTGAGCCGCAGGAGGCAAGCTCGGAAAGGAGGCAGAGTCTCTGGTGTAAATACCCAGATCTCTGCGGCCCGGCTGTTACCGGACAGCATTTAGTGACACAAACGTGGCAGCGTATCTCTGTCGGGACATCAAACAGGCAGGCTGCGTAGGCAGCCCCATCCCGCACTGTCTTACGCCAGGCTTCCAGCATGGGTGCGCTGGTTTTGTGTTTGTTAAAACCAGGGAAGTTGCCTCCGTGTAAAACTGGAGGAGCACAGCGGTGATTTGAGGGTGAATTTCTCATTGGGAGGCTGACGGTTGAGTGATTGGTGCGGTAGCAACCTTGCAAGGAATGTCTGCCTTGGCCATAACCTAGTTTCCATAAAAATAGCGCTTGGACGTTAGGCATTGTCAGCACCCGTTACCGTGCCATAAGGGAACAGGAAGAAAAGCTTCATTATTCTGTTTAGCCTACTTTGAAATCACTGGTTCTTAACTATTTTAGGAATGGTGTTTTGAACTGCTTCTTGTCAGCAATGCTTCATTCTCCCTGCTCTGGTCTCATGTCTAGTAGCAAAACACTTACCTGTAAGGGAAGAGCTGCTGGGGTCATCTTTCTACCACTAAAAGTCTCTCTGAGTACTTAATGTCCAGAATTTAGATCTTGTTAATATTTGAGTAAGAAGATTCTATAAACATGCAAAGATTTTGCATTCTCTTCTATTTTGACCATTAAAACATGATGAAGCAGAAATTTGCAATAGCGTAGCACGTACCCTGCGTATGCTGTGTGGATATGTTTGGAGTTTTGTTGCTATATTTCATTTTGTTTTAAGGAGATGATACTGCTCTTTGTAGGCTAACTTTCCGTGTCAAAAGATAACAAGCTACTCTTAATTTGAAAGAGCTGTATAATATGTCTGAGAAAACAATTCATCCTTTAGGCTTGTCGTATTTTCATGATGAGAGCTAGGGGTACATAGTGCAGTCCCTGATTTAGAGCGTTGCTCCGCGCAGTCCCCGACAGAAACCCCATCGTTTTTTCTGGTGTTTGGGGTGGGGGCCTCAGCATTTTAGCACAGTGCTGTTAGCAAAGTAAAACCCCTGTCACGCCCCTCCTGGGGACTGCCGTATGTGTGCGGGTCCGTGGCATGTACGAGATGGGCCCTGGCTCTTCCTGGCACGAATGACATATCGGAGCCCACAGCACGTGCGCGGCACGTTTCTAGCCTCCCTGACCTGTGTTACCCCATGCTGCAGCCCTCGCGCGGAGCTTCGGGTTTTGGTGATACTGTGCGCAGTCTGGTGGAGAGCTGGCATGACAGCTGGGATGCCGACCAGTTATTCGTGTGAGCGATCCCCTGGAAATTAATACAGGCTGTTTACTTGTTCATTTACTTTTTACTAAGTGCTTACTAAGATGAGAAGGAGTTGTGTAGGATAGTCCTGTATGCCTATTTTGTTGAAGATGATTACTTTGAAAACGCTAAGGAAAAGCATTTAGGTTTGCACAATGTTTATAAATACAGTATGCTGCAAACTGTCTAGCAAGCTGTTCAAAATCATGTAACGCCTGTGCCGTGTTCCCTGTAAAGCTTAAATGCGTTCACTGCGTTCTCGGTGTTTGTCTGACGTGTGATGCTCCCAGCATATAACTATGGCCCGTCTGCCCCATTCCTCGTTTTCGCAGGGTGCCTCCGATTCTCGTGCGGGCGCATTTGGAGAGCCAGCGTTGGACGCGGAGTCAGTGCCGCCGCTCCTCTTATTCCGCAACCCGCTAATTCTAGCTCTGGGCCTAATTCAGCACGGCGCTGCCATTCAGCAAGAGCTGAGGGTGCCTGGAAGCTCTCACGTTCGTAGTTCAAAATCATAGAGGCAGAAATAGTGTTTTCACGTTCGGTTTGTCATCGGCTGCAGTTTAGGCTTGTTAGGAATTTGGGGTGTTCTTCTTTGCGTGTTGTAACACGAAAGGGTTGTAATTTTTGTTTTGCAAAACACTTGTTTTATTTGGTAAAGATTTGGGAAATATGAAACGCATAAGTACAAAGCATGTTAGAAGCCTTCCCTCCCCCCCCCCACCAAGAAGTAATAAACCCTTTCCTCAGAGTTGCCGTCATGTCTGGAGATACTGATTGATGGGTTAATGGATCCACTGCGCAGGGAACATGGATTTACCTAGGCTACAACATGAATTTTTGAGCCTTCAAACATATGATTCCAGATGTATGATGGCATCCCACTTATCATCCGTGCAGTTTTGGTAGTGCTGGTGCTTGTTTGCTGGACATTTCACTCTGAAGTGTGTCAGGGTCTTCTGCCTTAGTATGTATAAAAAGATGAGATGTTTATTAAACTCAGACCATGCTTTTTTTTCTATAATTTATGTTCTGAAAGACTCGTAATAAACAGTTTATTAAAAAGAAATCCTGATTTATTTCTGCAAATGGTTACATTTCAAGATGGTATCAAACAGTTTTGTAGGAGACTACCTTTTATGCTTCTCATGGCAGTTTAAAAGATTGCTAGAAAAATAATCCAGAATCTAAGTAGGTTTGGATTAAAGGCAAGCCAGAAGTATATGTCAGTGTATGTGGTGCTTTTATGCAACGAAGCGACAGATTTTACCACAGAACATCTGGGTACTGGCTTCAGTTACAGCACAGATTTTAGTGGGATAACAAGTCTTGTTTGGCTTCACATTCATTTTGAAGTCTCTAAACTTTATATGAATAATAAAACTGCAAGCCCATTACTTCACTATTTTCAAGGGGCTATTTCAGTCTTCCTTCAGTATCTTGCATCGTTCCAGAGCTGATTTTATTTTGTTTTACTAAGTGGTATTTATCTTTTCATTCCTCAGCATTCCTTTTCAGGAGACAGATTTACTAATTTATACAAATAGACATACTGTAGACGTAGGGTTTCCATTCGACCTTGCTGAATGCGCACGTTTTCTGCATTAAGGGTAGTCTAATGAAAACTGCACGTTTCTTGTCGTTCAGTGCATTCAAAGAAGCTGATGTTGTTAATGTGGAACACTATATAGCTGCTTTGGGCTACCATTTCGACCACTAACAATAGTTAAAATAATGTGGGGGTTTTGCTTGCTTTTTCTGATTGATTATAAAATATAGAGGAGAAGGGTAGACCTGTCTAAAGGGCATCGTACTTTGTAAAAGAAAACAAGTTTGCAAGTCACTACAAAATGGTACGTGTACTAGTGGGAATGCCCAGTAAAACCTTTGAGGATCATAATCTGGACTAATTATATATCACGAAATACGCATTTGGAATAAGGCTTGCATAAAAATGTGTGGACAGCCCATAATAATAATGTTTATATTGATTACAGACATCACAGTGTAACATTAAATGCTGTTGATATTTTGATGTCACTGAGTATACAGTATTTCAAGTAGAAGGAGAAGCTGTAGGCATTAATCAAGCAGAAACGAAAGGAAAATAAATGAGAACTGTGTTAAAGGAAATAGAATTTCGTAGGTAACACCAGTGAGAAAAGAATCAAGTATTGTTTTAGCTCTATTAAACAACAAACAGTGCAGTAAGTGAGCATCGTCTTAGAGAAATGATTAAATGTTTGCAAAAGCTGTATTTCCCAAACTGCATTTTATGTCGTGACTGAGTATAAGCTTCTTCTGCAACAAAAGTATGAAATCCGTGATAGTTTTGGCCTGCGACAGCTACTCAAATAAGTTAATGCTGATGGGAAGAGCTTTGAAGGCTGAGATGTTATGTTTGAAAACTTTAACAAGATGTCATTAGGGGAGGAAGTATTTGCCCTTAGATCGGGAAATAGGTCAGGGTAATAAATCATAGCTCCAGGAGAATGTGCTTAAAGATGGAAATAAATTAAGAAGGACAGAGAGAGTAAATACTAAAAAGAAGTTTGTTCTTTCAGAATTAATTTTCTAATTTGCAATGTGTAAGGACACTCAGTGAACTAGAGAAAGATAAATGTTAACACAGAGCTGTAACAGGAATGAACAGAAGATCCTGTGACTACGTAGATGGCTTTGACTGTGCCCTTGGGAGTACGTAGGTCGTGTAAGACGTGTCAGAGGCACGCAGCGTCATCTTTTTAGTTGAAAGTGCTGCATAGTTGATATTATAACTTTCTTCAGTAAAAAAGCGATAATCTTCTCGGGGACATTTTACAGGACAGATTTTCAGTTTGTGCTCATCTTTTAAGTGCTGTTCAAGTAAGCAGAAATACAATTGGTGTGAGGATCTAACCCCCAATCAGTAAGTATCTGGATAAACGAAAAGGTACTTGTGTTAATATAGGGGATGCGCACACGCACTCGCATGCTAATACCGTGCTAAACATTTTCTCTGGGCAATGTATAGTGGACTGTATCGTTCCACCGGGGAAGAGCGAGTACTCAGGTAACTGGGAGCATTCACAATGTTTTTCATAGGTTGCTCAAGAAACTCACAGGATTGTTTGGTTTCGGTAACGGTGAGTCTGGATCGGGATGTTGTACTGCACAACAAATGAGACTGCTCTAGTTTTGGATAATTAAATTCAGCGGTTGGAGAGATGTTTGTTGATGGCATGGCAGCTGAGATAAGAAGCAGTGGTGCTTACTGAGAGCACCCGGAAATCTGAAAAACAAAAGGCAATAATTTATCTTTCCTACTCGATTCCCCTCTCCACTGGCCGGATACGAGTGCCCCTCAGGTGTGACCCTCGCACGCTTCCAGTGTGACACACTACTGAAACCGACACTTCCGCTGAGATTTACAGGCCAAAAGCATTACTCTCCTAATTAAATGCATTACTTTTTGAAGGGAAAAAGTCTTTAAAGAGGTTGTGACTTTATTAGGATGAGAAAAATGATGCTTTTAGTCTTTCTCACCTTTATCAGTACCAAAATAGAGCAGTGCTAGACCAACTGTTTCTCTTGCTACAAAGTCTGATAGTGAAGCAGATGAACAACAGGCTGTAACAGAATTGCAGGTTTTTTGCACGGAGCTATGAGGATTAAATAGAGTATATGATTTTTACAAAGCGTCCAGGATATCGGGAAGGTATGAGCTCTCTCTCTTGCTACTTTGTTTAAGTGTAGTAGAGTTACTGCTAATTTGTTTATATTCAAACAGTCTGAACGTATCTTAGCATTTTGAAATCCAGAAACCTGATGCAAATTAAGCTGTTTACAGATTGGGATGATGATCGTGCAGGAAAGCCAAGTATCTCAGAGCTGCCAGCTGGGCTTTGGATGCAAAGGAAAACATCGGTGAGCAGACTTAACGGTTTCTAGTCTCCATTCTTCTTGTTCCTTTGGCCACTAAATCTGCGTTTAGTTCTCCATGGGCTCTTTCTCCTGAGTAAGAATTACTTACTTGAGTATTGTTTGTAGGGCTAATAGGATCTTTCCCTTATTTGGGGAAGACCCCAGGGGCTTCCTCAAACTGATTTTTCAGTAATGAGAAATAATGAATAAAAATCTAATAGTCTTAGGGGGTATTAAAGTTATAATTTTGCAGGGAATATTTTATGTCTGTCAGTTAAAACTTCTATAATCCTGTTATAGTACAATAGTTGAAAAAATTCATAGTATGAAAAGTAAGTAGGTTTTAAAACCCTTTCTCCTCATATGAACAAAGCAAAACTTGGATTTAGACTCTTCTGACTTAATTTAACATTTGAATTAAACAGGTATTCTAAGGCAAAACATAAGACATCTCTTGCAAGTGTGTAATATTTGGTTTGCAGGCTCAGGGACAGAAACATACTATGTTAATTAATGGAATATATTCCAATTCCCACTTGTTTAAGAAAAAGTAGTCACAAGACGTTTATAAGAAAATTCAGACAATGAGTGATTTAAATAGGAAGTGCAGAATTCTCGCGCATCGACAAGATGTGCTTCCAGTAGGCCAGAATGCGTTTCCGGCTGAACCTTTTGCTCGTGCAGTGCATAGCTACCCCGCTGCACAGCACCAAGCCAAGTGCAGCCGTGCTCGGCCTCGGGCTGCGCGAGCCGGGCCCTGCAGCCCCGGGGCCAGCCTGCCCGCAGCGGCGCGGCGCGGAGCAGCCTGCGGCCCGCTCCCGTGGCCCCCGCTGGCTTGGTGTCGTGCAGCCCGCAGCCGCGTTTTGTCCGCAGCTGTGTCGGACAAAACCGTGTGACTGTGCAGCCCGGGAGCGTGCTCGAAAGGCCGTTTGCGAGGAAGGGCTTCCCATCCCCGGGTTGCGTGAAATCAAAGCTTTCATAATTGAAACCAGAGTTGGGCGCTGCTCCTTCCCGTCAGCTTCTAGCTGGGAGCTAAAACCAGCCCAGACGTCCCGCTAGTGCCGCGGCTCCCTGCTTGGGCAGAGGCACCTTGTGTCATCGGACCTCCAGCCTTCAGCGAGTCCACCAAGTCTGTTTTTCCTTTCCCTGAAAACTAAACCACCTCCTTCCCCTGCCCCAGGATATTCACTGGGTTTGCTGAAATGCTTTGTGTGGATAAAGTACCAAACAACAGAACCTTTTAAAAATTTACAATTTCTTGTTTTTACAGCCCAGCATTAACGATAATGTTGAAATGACATTTTGTCGTTTAGCAGTAACTTTCATCCAAGGATCTCGGAGTCATTTTCAGGCATTAGGTAACCCTCACAACAGCCCCGGAAGGCAGCATTGGGTGCCACCCCGCAGCTCGCACTGCATCTTTTGCCTTTGGAGAAGCAAATTCCCTTGACACCAGTTCCAGTCATCTCTTAATCTGGAAAGTCTTTTCTTTTTTCTTGTCTTTTCTTTTCCTCTCCCTCTCCCTCTCCTCCAGCTGAGCAGGTATGGTTACCATAAGCAGGTCTAAATGGTTTGGGGCTGTTTGGATGTTCACTCACCCGTAACAGTCTGACCTATCTGCCTGTACACGTTCCCTCCGCTTTTGTTCAGTTAACTGGATGAAGAACTAACCTTTCACCTGCCAGGCTGGACAAATAAACATTGGTCTAGCAGCAGAGTGAAGCCGAAATCTACCCTTTCAGTAATCTGATTTTGAAATCCCTTATTACAGGTCTGCAGTTGACCCTGACAGTTTTGAAAGTCCTGTGGCACTTTCGCTCAGAATGTGAGTCTCTTCACACTTGAGAAGAAATTTTCATCTTGGTCGTGCAAGAAGTACATGACTAGAAATGTTTAGAAAACCCAAAAGTGTTACAAAGCTACCGTGAAGACTGTCAGCTCCCAAACATGCTCCTATCCTGCTTCGCTAATAACCGCTGTCACTTTGTACGTAGGACCCCAGGCTGGGCTCTGGTGTGACAGCTACACCAGCAGTGAGTGAGAGGCCTTTGCCCCCCGCCTGCCCTCGGGTCCAGACGAGAGCCGGTGGGAAGGAGGGTCAACCAGGACAGTGCAGGCAGCCAGTGGCGGAGCAGGGAGCAGCTCTTCCCGAAATCCCTGCCAGCTTCCCAAAGAGCCAGAGCCCGGTGCTGGAAAAGGTGCTGCTTTCACCTGCTGTACAGGAGCACCGAAGAGCGTCAGAGAGAGAGCGGCTTCTCCTCTTCCACCCCGTTGCTTCCTCCCCCCCCCAAAAAGAAGAAAAACAAAACAAAGAGTCTAACTGAGAAAGAAGAGGAAAATGCACATGTACACGGGGTCCGTATGACTGCCTGGTACCTGGTCTGCTGTTGTTGGACGTGGTGTTTTGTGACCTCTCAAGACGCAGAGCGCACATCAGTGCTCTGACTGTGGGCTCACCTGTGGTAGCAATAAAATGGTTATCTGTGGCAGTGCTTCACTTTCTTGCTTTCTTAACTATTTTGCCCTTTGGAGGAGGCTAATCCTTTCTCTGTTGCATGGCTCCTTAGCCCTAGAGACAGTAAATTATGCTGGCTGAGCTCAACTACTGGCAGCTACCCTGCACTGCCGGGTAAGCAGGCTCGGAGCAGGTGGGGAGGTTGGCAGGGTCTGCGGCTCCTCCAGCATGTGGCCACGCGTGTCCTGAATCTGTCACCCGCTTTTTGGCAGCTGCAGCAGCCTTGAGTAACCTTGGGAGTAGTCTCGCGCACAGCCTGGGTGCCCTCCTTGTGCCAGGGCCCCCGTCTTCTCGCAAACGTCACGCGCATCTTGCTTGCTTCGTTTGTCTCCATGACTAGTGGGAAAACTGGAAAACGAGGGGGGGAACCCGTGTGTGGGGGCACGGGCAGAATTCGCCTCCCCGGACTGTAGTTACGTAAAGCTCCGGCTTCCTGGTGAAGCGGAAGTCGGCATTTTCTCTAACGTCAATAGTGAGTGACAGGCACCACCGGGTGACTGCAGGTAGCCAGGCTGAGTGAGTCTTCGCTAATTACCTTCTCTGATTTACTGAGTTGTTCTCTATAGGAATCCGTATCTTTCCTTTTTTTATAGCAGGATTCTAAGGAAATTAATGTCAGTAGCCAAAATTCAGCCAGCATGAGGATTCCTGCTCTTTCTGCTCCTGACCCACGTAAAAGCGGGGGTTCAAAAGAAACAACTTTCTCAGTGACACCTAGAAGAAATGGAAGGGCTGGCAGTCTCGCCTGTGATACCGTTTATTTGTGATGAGCCATCCAGTGCTCTTGTCCACATCAGCCTCTGAGGAAGGCAGCAAAGCTAATTTTGTGAGTAAGAAATTGTGTGTGCTATGTTTTAGGGATGGTAGAGATGAGCATGGGGAATAATATCCCTGCTGAGTCTTGGAAAGTCTTTGCAGATGTAACTGTGGATAAGGTCCGCCAACTCTAATGCTGAAAGTGCTGGCAGAAATGCTTAAATATCATCATCTTTTGCATTGCATTTAATATGTTCCATTTTCAAACACTTGCTTTCAGCAACCCTTTTCAACTAGGGAAAATTACACACATAGGATCTGTGGCTTTCTGCAATAAGTGACAAATCATTATGAGAGAGCACCTTTCTGATTCATTATGGGTTAGTAAGGCCTAAGATTTCCCTTACCCGCCTTTAAAGCCGAAGGCACATAATGTAAAAACACAATCCAATTTTGGACAATAAATCCAATCAGAAAATTTGGATTCTGATGATAATTACAGAATTGGAAATTTTTTGGTCATCTGTCAGCTAATCTACATTGCTGTATTCATGAGAAATACAAGCCAGATTCTCAATTCATGTAGAAAAAGCATAGTTCCTCTGAGGTCAGCTGAGGACCTGGTTTATATGACGCAGGTACAACTAAAAATAATGCAGGGGAAATAAGGATAAGATTGAAAAAATATAGGGAAGAACAGAATACAACAGAAATAACTTTTTTCCCCTCTTCAGATAAATCATGTTTCCTCCTTATCCTGTAACTAGTTAACTACTGAGTGTTCCTGGATTGAAAAAAATAGGATTCCAGCCTAGTAAGTGCATTTGGTGGCAAATGCCTGCTGCAGTTCCTGTGAGCGGCCCCGCTGCCGCTGCCGTGTCTTTGCTGTGAGACGCCCTGGGGGACTGTAACCCTGCTGTCACTGCGGGACACTGTCGTGCTGGCAGTGCGGCGTTCAGTCATTTACCGTCGACTCAGGGAATCGCCTGCTGGACGTGAGCGCTGTCATCCGGGTTGTTACTGAAGCAGCTCTCCCGCTTTGCTCTTGCAGCTCCAAGAGGATTTTCTGGAGAGCTGCTGCTGTTAGTCTACTTGATATCCCAGATATTAGCAGTTGCAGTCATTAGTGTTTAGCTTGGAACCGCTGAGAAACCACAATCAGTAAAAAAGATACTATAAAACTGCAAATGAAAATTTCTGAGCAATTGTTCCAGGAAAACTGTTTTTGTAGAGGTGGGAAAGCTGGCGTGAACACTAATGTATTTGTGCTGACTGTGGCTTGCAATCACGTGTATGTATGTGTATTGTTACTCCTGATGCTGAACAAAACTGTGTTTCTGATGGAAGCTGAGGGAAATGGCCTCTGTGTGCTTAGCAGATTTAAAAATATATAATTCAAAATAGTGAAAAATCCCCTCCCCCTTTTTTTATAATCCATTAAAAAAAAATAGAAAAAAAGAGAATAAGGAATTGCAGTGTATTCAGACCACAGGTTTCCACAAAGCAGTAGTTGCTAGTGCTGTTGCCGACTCAGCTTCCCCCAAGCGAGAGGAGGCAGCAGCTCCCCTCCGGGCTGCCCTGGCTGCTCCTCGCTCTGTGCCTGGCTCCTGCCCTATAAATCACAGCATTGACCCACAGTCACTTGTGTGTCAGTGCCTCTTCCACGGCTCCCTGCCGGGCTCAAGCCTTTTATTTTCTCCCCTTTAACAAAAACCTTATTAGCTGCAGGCAGCTGCCAGGAGATAGGTATTCCCCAGACCCTAAAAATGGCTCAAGTAATTTTAACTCCTCTTGTAGTTAATAGGGTTAATTAGTTCATTTTTATTTTTTAGAGCTTTCCAGAGGTCTTTCTGACCTCCAACCACAAGCCCCAGCAGTTTGATAATGCGACAGCAAGATGTTTAGACCCTGATTCTGCTCCTATTCCACAATTCAGCGCTTTTTTTCTACCCTGAAACTTTAGTCATCCTTGTGCCTTATGGGTTTTGGCAAGGGCAGTTGCTTATAATGTCATTCAGAACTATTATAGAGAAACAGTGGGAAACTTGGTACCAAATACCAACATACTTGTGTTGGTTGTAATTTGTGATTGTTTGTATGTATTTCTACCCGTTAATCCTCTTGCTGAAATTCATTATAGAGAGACAGTAACATACACTCGTAGAGCTGCACTAAAGGCAGAATGACTTGGCCTAGGAAAGTAGCTATTGTTCTATGATTAAAGAAAAGGATTATATTGTGATTTCCTTGAACAAGGAAATTTGCTGCCCAACTTTTGTTACTTGTAACAAGGGACTAATAATTGCTCTCCATTATAAAACATCTCTGGATCTTCTGATGAAAGATTGTTGTAGAGCTACATGGCATTCAGAGTTGATTACCTTGTTAAACAGGCCAGAGTTTTGCAAACAACTTCTCTGATCTCTTCGAACAATATCTGTGTCGTATCTAATTTCTTCTACCAGGGCTCAAACCCTGCTGAGGCTGCGGAAAGATCCCTTCTTTGAAATAAGCTTTGAATGAAGTGTCTGAGATCAGTGTTCCCTGTAGAGGCGTTGACACCAGTCACCTGCCAGAGAAGCCAATGACACTTGTGATTTCCGTGAATGACGTTACTAGGAGGGTCAGGAATTTTATAAGGGTTTGGAAGGATGAACAGATACGATGGTAACGCTGAACCAACTTGTGCTAAACTTGCAGAGTTAAGTTGAGCGTTGCATGGGAGACTGGCGGTGAGCAGGTTTTCCACTCAAATTCTGCAGTAAGTCTTAGAGCGTTTGACTTCCAATAATAGTTTAAATTTCTTTGTGTGCCATTACAACCCCTTCACAAAAAGAGGTTACAATTGAGCATTGTGACAGAGGTCACTGGAAACTCTTTGTTTTTGATGCTCGCTACTGAATTGCATGAGCAGAAATGGCTGTGAAGGAGCGAAAAACTGAGTGTGTGGTCTGCGATTAAAAAAAGAAAAATTAATAGGCATTTCCTCAAACGTCCTAACCAGAATCTGTTGGTTCATCTGTTTTCTGAAGCATCCATCTAGTGGGACAAATCACTAGCTCCAGGATGGTGGTTCCAGTGTAATCAGAGTTGAATCTGTTTCCAATAAAGTGGAAAAATAAGGCTCAGTTTAGAAACAAAATAGTCCATGTAAAATTTGATTTTTGATACCATATCTCCCTGAGTATGTTTGTTTTTCAACATGTCTAATTTGAGACAGCTCCACATTTCACAATAATACCCCTTCAGTTAACCTCTCCCAGAAGTTGTTGTTCATTGCCACTATTGTGCGTTAAGATTTGATAGAAATATAACCTTATTTCTTCATATACATATATATGTAGAAATAAGGTTATATTTCTATGAAATATAGTGTGTATATATATGTGTATATATATACACACACACACACACACACAGTTGGATTTTTTCCCATGCTACAGTGATTTACTTTGCTAAAACAATACTTCCAGCAAAGGAAAAACATGGACTGAATTGGAATTGCAAGAGAAAGTCTGTTAATCCCCAGATTATTGACATGGTGGACCCCAAAAGCTTCAAAGGAACCATTATAGTCCATCGAGTCAGTGTGTCCTTAGAGAGCTTTAATCCATGGATTATAGGTACAGTGGTGCATAAATGCTATTTCCCTCCCATTTGCAGTCTGTCATGCCAATGGAAGTGGGCACATCAAACTGGGCACAGTGCAACACAAAAATATTTGTCTTAAAAATTTACTGAGAAAACTATAAACCTGTGCCTTCCTATTGCATCTGTGTCCCTCTTTCTTCTTTCCTTCAGTATGAAAAGGGTACCAGACTACTGTGTATGTACCACTAAGGGGCTTAATTCAGATACTCGGATCATGTTCCTTGTGAAGTTTATGGCATGGTATGTAGTCAGTACAGAAGGCCATGAGGCAGGACTGGACAGTAAGTTTTCAGTGCACTCTTTAAAAAAAAAAAACAATTTACAAGCATCCCTAACATGTTTTCCTGATCCTTTGGGGAATAATAAGTAATAAATACCATGCCTTTGCTTTTCCCCTCTGGTCTCCCCCCGAACAAACAAACTAGCTCTCAGTAAAGAATTAAAAATTCAGAAGTATGTTTTCTTTTTTTTCTTCCTTACACATTAAAAGCAACTAATTGCATTACAATCAGAACTGGTAGGCACATTTTAAATTACTCTTTGCTGAGGTGATAATTTTGTATGCGGAGGTGCATATATTTGTGTTATATTTCTCTGGAAATAAAGTTTATAATGGAAAAGCTCACAGACTCTTAACTTGCAGTGTTCCTATAATAAGTCAAAGTCGTCACACAATGCCCTTTTATTTCCAAAGCTAGACTTAAATCAAGTCAATAAATCCAAAGACTTATTATGAGATGCATCATGGGTAATGTAAACAACAAACCCAGTACCCCAGTGTTTAAAAATAGGACGTAAGGAGGAAAAAAAGTTAACCATCCATACAACAGAAAGAGAAGAAATACAACACAAAAACACTGTGGCAGGCAATGCCTTGAAATTATCCTCACTAAATTACAGTCATGCACTTTCCACTCTCTGTAATTAAACATTAGGTTTTATTTATTCCAGATGCATTCGCTTCAAGTAAACCCAGATCCCTTTTTTGTTACTGTAAATCCTTTACAGGTCTCTGTGACCTGCAGACAGTTGAGAAGTAAAACAAATGTTTTCCATAGATCAAGACACTTGAAGATGACTTGTGAATAATACTGGCATTGCAAGTGGTCAGTCTAGTATTGCAGCTTGCTTTTTACCGTGTGTAGGTATATTCAGCTGCACTGAACCTTTGGGGGGGGTATGAAATAGATGCACGATGAAGTTTAAATAGGAGTTCACAACTGCTTTGATCACAAACAGCAAAACAAAATGGATTCTCAACTTGATATGTGGGATTTCTGTGAATAGATCTAAACACTCAGGCCACAATACCTTGAAGTACACCCCATGCAACCTGTGAAAGGTCACTTAATTCCAATGAGTTTATTGTCCTCAGTGAATTATAGTTTATTTCAAAAAGTAGCTTGTTTAGGGTAGACAGAAAATACAGACTTTACTGGTGAAATCAAAAATGGGGCAATGTTATCACAAACAGAAAAGTGCAACAAAGCTCTCATCTATTTATATATTTAGTGCTAATCAGGTCCAATTGAAGCCTCTATGTGCACTATTTTAAAAGGGAACTAAACGCTGAGACACCTGTGCCCCTGCATCTTGATGGGAGACTGCATGTACTGAAAACTGCTGTCCCTGAGGCCTTGGCTTTCTAGCTTTGATTCAGAATTAGCCCAACCTGCTGATCCCGCCCTTTGGCTCAGCCACTTGCGGGAATACCCTGTGAGGCACTGTCAGAGCTAAATCTAATTTGTCCCCAAACTTGAAACTTAAGCCAATTCCAAATCCTCTTATCCTTTCTATTTCTGCTTATAATTACAGTTTACCTAGACATTTGCAGGTCTTTCATATAGATGAAGTTAGTTATACAAATCTCTGAAGGCTGGACAGAGTATTTGTGAAAATGGAATTTTGGAAAGTTTGGGAAAATTTTGCTGTTGGAGTATAATTCAGAAGAAAGAAAGAAATTGTAATCATAAAATCTGTGATCAGGTTTAACTGTATAATTTTCATGTATGTGTTTATTGTTCACATTTATAAAATGGTTAGACTGTTCCTTTTATTTATTTATACTTTCTGAAGGAAAACCCACCTCTCATTTATAAGGTAGTAAATGGTAAAGTGTTTAAAGTAATTTATATCCCACTTCAAATTTACAGCATGCATTTTTGATCTGTTGAACTATTTAGATAAATACGTATACGTTCATTAAGTAAACCCATTCCACAGTGCGACTGTTACTAAGGGCATGTTTATATAGGGGAACGAAGATGTAACAGGGTATGGTATGAACTTATATTGCCTTCATTACTCTACTCTAACTCCCTATAAGAACAATCACAGGCACTAAGCGTAAAACAGCCTGCTCCGCTTGGAAGGTGGACGAGGCTGTTTCCCACACAAAGTCATTTCTCATGGGCGTGAGGTGCTCCTGTGACTGGGAGCTGAAGTAAAACCCCAGCCACCTGGGACAACCACTGCTGCAGCAGTGCGGCACCCGCTGCGCACGCCCAGCGCCTCTGGGGGTGGCTGGCAAAAGTGGGGCCCTCCGTCTGGAAACCAGCCCGGGGTAGCAGCCCTACCTGGGAGGAGATGTGGCCCCCCGGGACGCTTGCTGCTCACAGCCTGGCTTCCCGAAGAAGGCAAGAAGTGGGAAAAAGAAAAAGGAAAAAAAAAAGAAAGAAAGAAAGGGTATCTCTTTTTTTTCCCCCTTTTCTTTTTTTTTTCCCTTTTTTATTAATGAAGGGAAATACAAGGCTGTACTGCTCTTTCCAGGGCAATATTTTTCAATGTTGTTTGTATTACTGGTCCAGAGCCTGCTGGCCTCTGCAAGTGCTGTTGCTCTGTCTTTTCCAAACTGTGAAGAGTTTTTGCCTCTCCTTTAGTGACCTGCATGTGGTTGCTCTGCAGTAACTTTCTTCCTTCTGTAGCAAATTAAGGGTTGGCATTCGGGCACTGTAAGGCAGACAAGTGGTCCCTTTTCTTTTTTGAAGTTAGCAGGAAACACCGTGTCAGCATTTGACCTTCTAGGGATCAGCAATACGAGCTTTGTCCAATAATCTCCATTTTTCCAGTTCTAATTACCCAAAATCTAGCAGTCAGACTTGCACAGGCTGACGAGGCAGGAGGTTTACACTGGCATTTGGGTTTAAGAGTATTTAGAGAGAGTCTGGGGAAAAAGTGAGAGGTAAAGACAGGCCATTAGAGGGCACTTTTGCGATCCTGGAGAAGGAAAACGGTGCTTATTATTTCACTTAGGACTGTTTACCTTGGCGCTCTCTTAAATTCAGTGATAAACAGCAGGCAAATCCCTCCAGTCAGCAGGAATACATCAATAAAATATTGACTCTGAGTTTAAAGGAAAAGAAAACAAGACAAACTTGTAGAAGAGGGAATAAAAGACATTTAGGAGGTGGCACAGTCTGGAGAACAAAAAGTCACACAACATATTTCACATAATTTGTATTGCTTTACAGTGCAGTGTTTAGGCCTCATCTTGTACGTGTGTTCTAAAAATAAAGCGGGCTCAGGCCTCATCACACGGAACAAATAAAAACATTTGTTGAAAGTTTCCAAGTTTCCTGGGTGGCAGAGCATTAATTTATGCACTTACAGCTAGTAACTGGATTTTCTGAGAGACTCCATGAAAGCCATTGTCCAATGGTGAGCTTGTCCAGAAATAAACATAGAAGGAATACATTATTTTTGCTTTCTTCATGGTGTTTTGTGTGAGTAAACTGTACAGGATCTAGCTTAAAACCATGCCAGATTATAATCAATGCACTGTAAAAAAAAAAAAAACTTTATTAACTTGTGTGAAAGGATGGTATAACACTAATAGCATGTTTTTCAAAACCTGTTAAGTGATTTTTGGATGCCTCTTTGCTATTTTGGTGTCCCACTTTTGGAAGTGTGGTGCATGAAAATTGGGTCCCTTTTAAGCCTCTCAGGTTGGATATGTGAAAATGAAGGCACTCAAAACCCTATTCACTTGTAAAGGGTACAAGATTATAAAACTTCCATTTTTCATTTACAATAACAATTTCGTAAACCATTTCACATATTGAATGGGCCAGTGCTGCTTTTGTAGCCTGGTAAAGACCACAGAACTAAACCTGCTGTATCTTTTGTGGCTATTGTTAAGCTGAAATGCTTTAATAATTAGATACAGAAAATAAATAGAGACAAATCTTTTGCTTTTCTCTCCACCACAGTTGTTAATGGGGACAGAGATACTGTCCGCAAGAGCTTTTAAAGTGGATTAGCTAGTGAAATTATTTAAGAAGTGAAGCTTAGCCTGAGTAGTCCTATAATCAAAAATAGTTTATTTTAATAAAGGTTACACTGCACTGGTACTGACTATGAGAATATACAATATTGCAATTTCAAGAGGTTCATGTGGAGGATGCTGTCTTCAGAAAGTATCAGTGCTTCTTACCTAACCAAATAATCTGTTTTAACTGTTGTGATTAAGTTAGAAAGAATTTCTTCCCTGTTGGCCAAGGATAATACTTGAAAAATCAATAAACAATGGGTTAGAGCACACAGAACTCATCCTACTTTGTATGAGAGGAGATTTCTGCTGACTTTGGTGACTCAAGTCAGCAAGTATTTTGACTTATGATCTTTGCTCCAAAAGGTCAAATGTCATTAACTTTGCTGATAAGTATAAACACTTCAGTCTGAATTCAAGAAAATATGTCCGTTGTTATCAAAAGCTAAGTAAGGAACTACTTAGGATAAATGTTGACAAATACTGGGGAGGCCAAATCATGATTTAACTATAAGTAGCAATTACATATCTTCCATAAAGCCACCTGTTCTTTCTCTTCCTTAGGACAGAGCAGTGCAGTGACCTATCATTAAAAAATATTAAAACTAATAATAAAATATACAATTAAAAACCTGTTAGTGATAGTGATGAAGTGTTATAAGCCCTGCTACTGCTAATAGGGAATGATGGTAATGGAGCCTCACTGCCATGTGGCCATGTGTTGCTGTCATGAGGTTATCACAGAATAAATAAGGGTGCAGCTGATGCCAACTGAAAAATGACTTACAGTAGCCTCAACACGTTCATGGCTTTCCTGAGAAACAGAGTGGTTGAGCATAATATATAGATTATTGAGCTCACTGCAGAGCTACCTGACACGTTTGCTGCCTGTTCTCAGAGGGCATGGGGTCCTCCATGGTGACGCTGCCTACCTGAAAGAAGAGCATGGAAGAAACTCTGCCACGTGAACCTCAAGCATTTTCTTTCCCCTTTCACATGGTTTTTGCTCAGGAAGGGGAAGATCTGGCTATAAATACAGTAATATGCAGGTGGGGGAGAAAACTCTGGAAAGAATAGCAGGCTTAGTTGTCAGGGGAGGCAAGAGTGAAAGGAGGTGAGGATAAAACTGCATGCTGGTGAGTGAGCTTTCAGTAAGTTTTACTTGTGAGTTATGATTATTTGGGGTTTGTTACATATTTTCCTTTGTACCTCTTGCCTCACAAGTCTTTTTTGTGTGAGTGGGAAAGTAGGTTAAGGAAAGGGATCGAGCTGGACAGCAAGAATGGAAGAAAACTTTAGAAAGCAAGGTTGGAATGAAGTTGAGATAAAAGGGCAAGGGAAAGCAGAGAGGAAGGAAGTAAAGTACAGCATGGGGAACCAGCACTGTTTATGAAAGGACCAATTAAATAACAATGATGTTATAGGCAGAGGAAGCAGTATGAGGGTGAAAATAGCCCTTTGCAGGCCCTTTTGGTGTCAGGAGACCTACTTTCCTGAATTCGAACGGCTGTGTTTATACTTGCTGGGAGTAGGACTGACTGCGGGACAGAGAGATGCAGCAATCTCCCGCCTTTGCACTGCAGAAGGGGAACTTCAGAAGATTTTGTCGGGAGCTAAGGGGCGATCTGCAGGTGGAAAAGAAGATGTCCTGTGCTGGGTGCTGCGTATTCCCGCGTTTGGAAGCCCGTGGCCCACGGCAAGTTTCACCAGGGATCTGGTGGCGAAAGGAGGGGTGGGTGGAAGCTGATGGGCTGTTGATCATTTGCCTCCATGAAAGAGTGTGGGAAGGGGCGGTGGGAACTTCTGAGGCCATAGGTGAACGGGTCTTGCTGAAGGCTCCCAACAGCCAAGAGAGGGGTGGGATGGGACAGTGGGGAGGGTCCCAGGCTGACACCACACACAGCCTCCTGCAGGCTGCGGCAACTTTTTTCAGGTTTTCAGAAGGTAACTCCAGGAGGGGGAAGGAGGCAGCTGCTGGGGCTTCCCTCAGGGGCATGTATTTATATTTTCATAAAGAGCTTGAAAGGGAAGAACAATTTTATTGTGGTTCAAACTACATCATGCCACTTCTCAAGGAGTCTTGTATTTGCTATTTTTGCATAAGAGATTAGAGAAAGGTCAAGTGGAAGAAAAAAACCCAGCTCAATATTAGATCTGATCTTAAAAAAAAATAAAGTTTGTTATAAAACCATAATCAGCTTACACTGTAGTATAAGGACTGGTGCATGCCCACACATTCAGCCAAGTAACAGCAATAAAAGTAAGAAAAAAATGTTCTTGCCAGCTCAGTTTTTATCATGCTTTTCTCTTAATCCAGTGGCTAATATAATTTAGGTAATAGCTTAGAACTCTTTTTTCTATTTTAAAAAAATGTTATCATTTAGCAATTTAAACTCACTTTACTCATGGCAAAATACAGGCTTTGCTTCCCTCCTCCCCATACCAAAGCCATTATGTATGAGATCATCTACTTTAGTGAAAGGAGATGGTGTATCCCGCTGTATATCTTAGGGTAGTCATTACTGACCTAGTTGTAGACATAATAATGAAAGGCTGAGATTATGAATTATTATGCCTAATTTGTAAGGGATTCTCTGCTTTTGTGTTTTGGAATTCCCATCAGACCTGAGGATTAAGCCCTGCTGAATTGCATGCTAATACCAATGTGCTTTGAATATGTGGGGGATTATAGCACATACTTTCCTAATTCACTATTTTTATAAAGAGCAATTTCACTGGAAATATTTACTTTTCAAAAGGATTGTTGGAAGCCCAACCAAAATCTCCTAAGGAAAGTGAAGTCAATGTACCCTGCATCTGCTCTGTGCTGTGGCAAAACCCTGAACTGTAGCTCTTCCAAATATGTGCAAGGTTCTTGCTCTTTGTTAAGGAGAGGGAGATACCAATTTGAAACCAGTGTGTGGGCTTGCTTTCAATTACAGTTTGAGATGCAAAAATCTTATTTACGTACTTTTATCTAACCCTTCTTACAATGCAAGCTTTATGATATATATTCCCAGTGCTTGTATGGCAGTAGGTGTTAAAGATTCCTGCAAGCTGTGAAGTGCCTGGAGGGCACATTGTTATAGGTAGGTCTGCATTTCAGCAGTGGAATAGGCCTTTCAAGCCCATACCCCTTTTTAAGCCCCCTCCCCCCACCCTGCATTCTACAGCCTTGAAACACATCTAAGTTTGGTTTTACCATATCATTTTACCATAAAGGTTTGGTTGCTACCATTAGTTTACGTATGATTTGCTGAAGACTGTTGTAAGCTCTTTGGCGGCACTAAATCAACCCATAGGATCTACACTGGTTTGCGGCTAGTCAAGTCTGTGACTGTGAGTCATGCCTAAACCCACTGCGTTACTGCAGTCGCACTCACCAGAATGAGTCAAGCTGGAGGCAGCGTCTGCTGCATGTCTCGTTCAGTGATCATCAGGTGGGAATCCCTTCTGTCGCTGTAGGATGCTCCTGCTTCACTGTGCTCTGCTTTTGCTGCTGCTGCCACTCAGCTCAAGGACACAGAAGTTGCCTACCAGAGATGAGGAGCTCTTCCAAATGCAGATCCGGGACAAAGCGTTTTTTCATGATTCATCAGTAATCCCAGATGGAGCTGAAATTAGCAGCTATCTCTTCCGAGACACACCTAAAAGGTATTTTGGTCCAGTTTAAATGACAGAGTTGTATTTTGGAGTTAGTAGTTTGGATCCAAAATTTGGATTCAAATAAAAATACAGATGTTAGTGTCCTGTCTGGTAAAGTAACTGTGCAAGTTTTCTTCCCAGTTCAGCCTCCCTGACGGCAATTCTATCCAATTTATTTGATTTGCAGCATAAGCCCAGAGATTCCACAGACCATAGATGTTTCCTAAAGTGGGGCCACTAACCATGTCTGAGGGCAAAGGGAGGGAGAAGGAAATCAGAAACTACAGGGTTGCCCTGCAACACTTGTCCCTCTTTATTATTTAATTTTGTGTTTTAAAGAAGCAGCATAAGCCGGTCCAGACTGAACTCCCCTTTCCCAGCCTCACCCTTTTGGGCTAGAAAATACTGTGGTTAGACTGGAGAAGAAACTGAGGCTCCAAAGAATTCAGGGAAGACCAACATTGCCACTTCCCTCCTCATATCACACGCCTCCCTAAGCTTTCACAGATGAGAAACATTTTATAATAAATGCCATATAGTGCTTTGGGGAGGAGAGGAAAAGGGAGACAGCTGAATCTATATATGCTTCTAGGGTCCTTACCCAGATATATCGTAAAAAGCCTCACCTGTGCTGAAGAGCATACCCCTAAGCTTCAGGAAAGATCCCGTTTCCCTCATTTATACCTTTGTGACCACTGATATCTTATATAGTTAAGGCAGGGGTAAGAAGTGGAGCTGGTGGAGGGGAGGGCAGGAAGCGAGAAACCCCTCTGCCATGATTTGACAAGTGAGTGTGAAATCTGCAGCACCATCTTAGTGGGGGGACTTCAGCCCCCATCTCTTTAGCTCTTGCCCACCATCCTTTCCATGCCCCCCCCCATATATGCATGCTCTTGCCTGTAAGCAACACTTTTGTCTCTGTTGCCCCACCAAGATGGACCTTGATAATGTAAAGTCAGCCCCTGATGGTTGACTGCTATCAGGGTTTATTAATGTTATGGGTCTGTTAACCTTCCCCTAGGTATTTCTTTGTGGTTGAAGAGGACAACACTCCCTTAGCAGTGACAGTGACACCATGCGATGCCCCTCTGGAGTGGAAACTGAGTGTGCAAGAGCTCCCAGAGGAAGCCAGTGGAGAAGGTTCAGGTAACAAACCATCAAAGACTTCCCTTGCACCTCAGAGACCTGCTTTTCTCCTGGATTCAGAGGATTCAAAGGCTCTCAGATCAGTCTCAGTGTGATGCTGACAGTTTCACAGCAGGCCTGTGTTTGTGATCTCCCACTGTTTGGATCTTCAGCCCCAGTCCTGACTTTGTGCAGAAAACTGGCAGCAGTTAGCAACATGAGAAGAGCTGTGCTTGAGTTAAATCAGTTTCTGGTGAACTAAGCATACATAGGTCAGAAAATAAATGTTGAAAAACTAAGAAGTGCATTAATGAAAAGACCTGTGGGAGCTCTATCTGGTACAGCAGTAACATGAAATGTAAAAGCTGAGGGTATGATTATAGACTGCACTGGATGCTGCCACAAACAAACCATTTGCCCAGCCTAACTCAGTTTCACTGGGGGCTTTGCTGGGGGCTGCGTACACAAGAACTGAAGAGAAGGGGATTTGCATTCCAGCAAGGCTGAACTTGCTCCTTTGAGGACTCATTTGTAGGCACACTTAAAGCTTATTTGAAGGTAGTAATATAATTCCTACTTGGGAGAGAAAATGTCATTGGCTTCCAGAACCTCTTATGCAAGTGCTAAGTGCCATACACACCAGACTGTATCGGGATAGCCACCCTCTGCCCTCACCGTACTTAGGCATATGGGTTTAGAGTGGCTCAAAGGACCAAAGTTAAGGGCCCAAGCCCAGAGACGGATGGTGGAGCTGGTGCCTCCTGGGGAACTGTAGGGCACTTCCAAGATGGGTACTTGAAGTAGCCTAATGGAGGGTATTAATCACCATCTATGAGGCTTCATTAATACTGGTCAGATGTGATTTCTATTGCTTTTTTTTAACCTGGGTGCCAAACCAGCTTACCTGTCTGATGTGACAGAAGTAATGATTATATATTCCTCAGAAGATACAACCTTCCTTTTTATCTCATTTTGTATTTTACACAGAAGAGTCTTTTAGAGTTTTATTTTCTCATATTTGCAGATCTTTGCATGTCTGTATAAATGTCTTTCTTTGCTTACAATCTAGGTGAACCAGAACCTCTTGAGCAGCAGAAACAGCAGATTACTAATGAAGAAGGCACAGAGCTGTTCTCTTACAAAGGCAACGATGTTGAGTATTTTGTGTCCTCTAGCTCCCCATCTGGTTTGTACCAACTAGATCTGCTGTCAACAGAGAAGGATACACATTTTAAAGTTTATGCAACCACTACTCCAGAATCAGACCAACCTTATCCTGAATTACCTTATGATCCCAGAATTGATGTCACTTCTCTGGGACGTACAACAGTGACGCTAGCATGGAAACCAAGTCCCACCGCCTCATTACTGAAACAGCCAATTCAGTATTGCATAGTCATCAATAAAGAACACAATTTCAAAAGCCTTTGTGCTGTTGAAGCCAAACTCAGTTCTGATGATGCCTTTATGATGGCTCCAAAACCCGGTCTGGACTTCAGTCCATTTGACTTTGCCCATTTTGGCTTCCCTTCAGACACCAACTCGGGCAAAGAACGTGGTTTCCTAAAATCATCGTCAAAGTTTGGGCGCCAAATGTCTTCAAAGCCAAGAGTTGATCTGCATAAGATTTGCATTGGGAACAAGAACATCTTCACAGTGTCTGATCTGAAACCTGATATGCAGTACTACTTTGACATGTTTGCAGTAAATACTAACACTAACATGAGCACCGCATATGTTGGCACCTTTGCCAGAACGAAAGAGGAGGCTAAACAGAAGACAGTTGAACTGAAGGATGGCAAAGTAACAGATGTATTTATCAAGAGAAAGGGAGCGAAATTTCTACGGTTTGCTCCTGTTTCATCTCACCAAAAAGTCACCTTCTCTGTTCATTCGTGCCTGGATGCTGTTCAGATCCAAGTTAGAAGAGATGGAAAACTTCTCTTGTCTCAAAATGTTGAGGGTGTACGGCAGTTTCAGCTTCGAGGAAAAGCAAAAGCTAAATATCTAATTAGGCTGAAAGGAAGCAAAAAAGGTGCTTCCATGTTGAAGATTTTGGCTACAACAAGGCCTAATAAGCAGTCATTTCCTTCTCTTCCTGAAGATATGAGAATCAAAGCCTTCGACAAACTTCGCACATGTTCTTCTGTCACAGTGGCATGGCTAGGGACACAAGAGAGAAACAAATTCTGCATCTACAAAAAGGAAGTGGATGATAATTATAATGAAGAACAGAAGAAAAGAGAACAGAATCAATGCTTGGGTCCAGATACAAGGAAGAAAACAGAAAAGGTTCTCTGTAAATACTTTCACAGCCAGAATATACAGAAAGCAGTTACCACAGAGACAATTCGAGGCCTGCAGCCTGGCAAATCCTACCTGCTGGACGTTTACGTCATAGGGCATGGAGGGCACTCTGTTAAATATCAGAGCAAATTGGTGAAAACAAGGAAGTTCTGTTAGTGCCCCTGTACCTAGAAATATATGGAACTCTAATCTGAACATTATCCTACTTTAAGTATACAGATTGACTACTTGCACAGCTGAGGAGTTGTGACCTTTATTTGTACTGTGTAGAAAAGATATCAACTTGTATATTTATGTTTACATAAGTAATTGTTTGGAGGAACTGAGGTTGGTGCTCTCTGGTAGCATCTGGCAGTTGTATTATCATGTGTCCGGTGACCCACATGTGATGCTCAATAGATGTCCAAGATAGCAGGAAACCTTGAAGGAACTGGGGCGCCTTTGCTTCCATATTGCATGAACTGCTTCTAAATTATTTTATTACTTAAAAGCCTGAGATAAATCAGTCATCTACCTTGTTATTCACACACAAAACACACAGCCACACACCCTTTCTCCCAGTGTAGATGGTAGGGTTTCTGTAAATTATTTTATAGAGTCTTGTTTTAAATGTTTATGTTTCTATGACTGTAAACTATTAAAATCTCTCTCC
Organism: Apteryx mantelli; assembly: GCF_036417845.1. Taxonomy (NCBI): domain Eukaryota; kingdom Metazoa; phylum Chordata; class Aves; order Apterygiformes; family Apterygidae; genus Apteryx; species Apteryx mantelli. The sequence goes on along the minus strand of NC_089982.1, from coordinate 25,205,079 downwards.
CTTAAAATACACATCTAAACTAAGTATTAACTGGGCTGCACATGAATCAGTTTCACTGCTAATGTAAATTCTTACCTAGTTCATTTTCATGTTTAAATACTGTATGTATTTCATGTACAAAGTTGCCATAACATTATATTCCTGTACATAAAATTAAAAATATTAGATTATACAGTTTCTTTTTTCTTGACATTCTAAGGGGGGAAATAGACTTGGGAACAAAACAGGCATCCTGAAACTTAAACTGAATTCAGCTAGGACATGCCTCTTTGTTGTTGTTGTTCTTAGTGTTTTGGGACAAGGTGACTGAAGTCTGGAAGAATTACTGATGTTACAGAGTCAGTGGTTAAAATTCTGCAAGAGAGCACAGGACATTGAACGAGAGGTATTTCAGGCATACATTGGGACTGCTGTGATACAAATGCTAAAGGAATAGGACAGCGCAAAAGACCTGTAGTTGTCCTGGGTGAGGATAGAGCCTGTTTCATTGTGGTTGCGAGTGCTGCCAGCACTTGGCGCTGCTCAGGAGCTCTCAGCCTGGTTTGCGCAGACCCTGCCATTCAAACACGTAACACAGCAGCGGACTAGTTGTTATTTTTTGGTAGATTATCATTGAAATCATTTGCATTCTGGATTCCGTTAGTTTCTACCACTATAATAATAAGCTGAGAGGATTTTTTTTTCTATTGACAAGAATGGTAGCGCTTAAAAAAAAAGCGTACTTTCATTCAAATTGCATTTCCATTGTGTAGATTTCTTGAAAACATTAAATGTCTGCATCTCATCTTCCTGAATTTTCTTATTTGTTTTTTTAAGTGTCACCTTCATTGACTCAAAAACTTGTATAGAACTGCTTAATAGAAAACACACTTCTGAGAAGCAACTAGAACAGCACCATTTGAAATGGCTAAGAGGAGGATACATACATCATCAGTCCCAATATTATAGTATGGTTCAGAGCCTCAAAACAGATCACCGAGACTTACTTTTCATGGTCTCATCATATGTATTAGTCCAAACTGCTGGGTGCAGCACTTTTAGGCAGTAGATGTCAGGGCTTATTTGAATGCAGTTGCTGTCTCTTCCTTAGATGCCTTTCCACAAAATGTGTTTGGACTCTCACTGCTGTGACTGTGGCACTTACAGCCCCCTTGGGCTCTGACAACACATGTGGAGAAACTGGGGAATGAGGGAAGGGGACCAAAACTCACATAAGGTGGAAAGCGGATTCCTCTTAGGCTGCTCATAGGAGAGACAAGAACTCTCCATCCCTGTGGAGGTGATCTCCCACGGCTGAGCTCTTCAGGATTTCCGTTCTGCTGCCCCTCAGCACAGTGTAGACTGGGGGGATCATCAACAGGGTTTTGTGGCTGCACAAGCTCCCGCTTACTTTTGTATGTAGAGTTTGTTGTTATGATTCTCTCTAAGAAAGACACAAATACTCTATGAAGACTTAACAGAAAATGCTTGCTGTGTTTCATGTGATTATGTAATAAATCTAATTATTGAATATTTCTCTGTAGATGATCACCTCTCCTCATTTGAAAACATCTTCGTAATTTCTTAAAGCTAATGGCTTCACTAAAACAGTGCTTGCTGGGTTACCATGACAGGATGTAGGTAAGCAGCAGATCATTACAGCTGGGAATCCCATAAGAACAGGACTATGATACTAGTGTTAAATCACTGTTTGCCAGGGAGATACTTTCCCTACATTTCACTGTCCAAAAATCCACTGACTCCTTCAGTTAGAAATCAAGACTTCAATTTTTTGAGCATTTCTCTGTTCATTGGTGCCATTTCTGTTGGGAATCATGCCACTTCTAGTGGCATAATTCCAGTGTTTACTTGAGAACATATGTTTTTATGACCATTCCAGCTCAATGGGTTCCCTTTAGTCAGCTTTCTCTGTTTGGGCTTGCATTCACTTGGCTTTTCTTCCTGTCAGCTACTTATTTTTGCAGTAGGTCACAAAATGAAAGAATTCCTCAAAATGCGTGCATCTCTACTCTACCTGAGCACTACATTTTCAAAGAAAAATGTCACGAAATGTGGTGCTTTTTTTCCCAAGTAAACTAGCTTTATTTTTTCTTCTGGATAAAACTGTGACCATACTAGTATTACATCTGTTAGTCATCCTTTTATTAATTAGGTCTTAATGGAGTCAAGTGGGTCTGAGAGGCAGATTTATTTCGAAGGATGAAGTAAAAATAAGGAGACCAATGTTTGTAAGGAAAATATAACAGTTACCCTTACTTAAGTGGGAGGTGACTGAATTGGATTTTAAAGTAAAGTAGGTATCTATCAGAAAAGCTCTAGACTGAGCTTTTGTAAAGCACGATGCCTACATAAGGAGTACTACCGTGGGTGACTGAAGAGCTTTCCTCTTACTGTGCCCCATCATTGCCACTCAGTCTGGATGTGAATGCAGTTCAGATTTTATGTTGCCCCAGTCTCTGGCTTACCACGTCACTGGCTTACAGCCTTTTGTCCACTGAACCTACAGACTCATTTCACATGGGCCACAGAATGACAGTAACTTTGAGCTGCTGCCCTACATTGGACCCGAGGCAGTCATCAATTTGGATCCTGTTATTAACCCACTGTCACATCTGTATCCCTAGTTTCACATCAGCACAGATATCAATAACTTATTAAAGGATAACATGGATGGAGATCTGTGATACAATGAAAAAAGAAGGTATATTAAATAGCTATACAAAAATATATCAAATAAAAACTTCTGTGGATTTTTTTTTAAGCACAGGGTTTGCAAGGTAATAGAAACATGAGCTTGCAAATAGAAAGTTAAATGGAGTTCAGCATTTGTACTGATATACACAGACGTATATTTTCATTTCAAGACCTCCAGTTGTAAAAGCATAAGCAGAGCCATATTTGTTTGGGTTCTGAGCAGCAATTTTAAGACACAGAGCATACCGGGGGGAAAAAAATCCTGATTCAGAACAGCAAATGTGTTCTTACCTTAGCACTTGGCAAAAAAACCCACAATAGTTGTGGATGCTCGAAGTCCTTTGAGTATTTAGCTTTGCAGTCATCATATTTTAATGTATTCAGCTAAATGGGATATAAAAATTCATATTATTTAATTCAGTATATACACAGCGATGAGCAACTGTGTACCAGGAACACTGGACTCTTCTTTCTGTCCCTCTCTGCTTGGAAACCTATCCATAAACCTTTGTGATAGAAGAGAGCACAGAGCAGCTCAAGTTTTGTGGCAACAAACACATCTTTACACCAACTGACCACACAGATTCTCTCAGCTCTGCATAGCACAGCCAGTAATTTGGGATCTCAGTACTACATGTTTGAATTCAAATTAATGTAACTTCAGAGCACTCTCCATTTAAGAAGTAAAGACACATTTCAATAAAGCAAATCATTTACATTTGCTTGTACTGAGTAGGGACCTTTAGCCTGAAGGCTGGTATACACTATGAAAAGCTTTTACTGTAGGTTAAAGGGCTAGCAGTTGTTAAACGTTATTAACGTATTAGTAAGCTCTTGGTCTTTGACATACAAAAAGCCAGTTTTCAACTATCACCTACCTCTGTTTGGCTATGTTAGAAAAGCCAGCTTTTATGTTTTCCACAAGTGGTACTCATTTTTATCTTATCTTGTAAAAAATGTACTGCTACTAATAACAACAACAGGGCTTGTACTTGTGAGTGCAATGTTTAGTTCCAAATTCAAATTGTTATGTAGTTATGCTAATCTGGTCAGGACTCTTCCCAGCTTTTAAGGCCACTTTCAATGAGCACTTCAAATTAAAGAATTACTTCAAGGAGACCTTCATTTTATGTCTCAGATAAGAGAACCCAAACCCAAATTTAGAGATGAATGCATACTATACCTTCCCACTTGTCCAGCACCAGTAACATAATTCATGTTTCAGAAGTGTTGTGTCTGCTCACAGTGCTTTTGTCTGCTTCAGAAGTGCAAGCCCATTTCCCACAGAAGTCTAGCACACTCGCTCTTGGCATAACGAATGAAATTAGCAAACAAAGAAAATATACTGGGGAGAGGTACTTCGCTGACAGCACTGTATACTGGTTTTTGGTCCAGGGGCTTATTCTCGAAACAGTATGTCTAGCAGTCTTCCTTGGTTTGTGCATCAACTTGATTTATAGCTACCTGGTGCAATTAATCAGTTGAGTCCCTATCTCGTAATGTGAGGCTCTATGTCCACATAGGGGCCTGCTGTGGTTGGACATCTGCGTAGGGGTAGGGTTTTCTCTAAGCCAGTCTCATTTCAGGATTTGTACTTTAAAATATGAGGCCCTCAAGAAAGTATAAGGACCATGTGAATTGACAGCATTTGACAAATAATTTGCGTGGGTTAATTTAAACTGTTCCTCTGGCCAAGAATATATTTGACTCTTAGGGAGAGGCAGGTTGTTTGGCTTTTTTTTTCCCCCAAGTAGTAAACTGTATTCTTTATAACCACAAAATATTTGCCTACAGTGGAATTAAGTGTGCTATTTATTTAGTGAATTGTATATTCCCACTCTCTTACCGTCTTCCAGTTTTACTGTGCAAGCATTCCTACAGGTCCAATGAACAGATTAAAGTCTTGAACCATGCAAAGAACATATTTGATAAGATTTTTGGATGCCAAACTATACAAGAGGCTCTTGCCTTAGTGCGGAAACTTAAGAAGGACAAGAGTAGTCCTGAGGTATTAACATTTTCTTTTATGTCCTGCTCCATTTCATAGTGCTTGCTATTACTTAAAAGATCTCCTGGCATTCCAGTGATGATAGAAGAGGGCAAGAGGAATGTGAATGTTTCTTCTGGCCTATTATACACCTTTTATTTTCTTGCCTATTACTTCTTGCCTCTGGTTTTCACTCAAACACATCTGCTTAGAAGATGCATCAGAATAAGATGCACAGTTCTGCACAATAAACAAACTCAGAGCAATTTCACTTCCTCCAGTGGGAGTCAAGTAGCAATAATCTGGAAAAGCGTGGGGCTATGGCATGCCACCACAGCCACCTATTGAGGCTGTGGAAACCTGAGGACATGTAAAAAAATCCTTCTTTGTTGACCTTCCCTCTTGCATTGACTTTTTATGGTGAGATGGGTACAAAATAAAACCACACGAAAGATGATGACTTTTTCCAAGTGCTTTAACCTAACTTGCACTGCTTTGAGTGCCTGCACAAAGGGGAAGCCAGTTGCACAGGGAAGTGTCAGCCTGCTCTTGAGAGCTGTGGCTCCCCTCAGCTCCGCCGAGCCTGGGAGGATGCAGCTGGGCTTCATTACCAGCCCCACCACTGGGGCCAAGTGACCCTGCTTCCTTTAACAAGCCTTTTAACATGAACTATAAAAGATGCCTGTCCCGTCTCAGAAGGAAGAAAGATAAGAGTGAGTTGTTATGGGTAGGTGAGTGGTTTTTTTGTCTTTGTTTTTTGTTTGGTTTGTTTTTGCTGTTCAAGTAAAAGGGGTGTTTTTAGATCTGCAGGGGTTTGTTTTTGGTTTTTAGCTCTGTTAGGGAGAATGTTTCTGATTGTGATACTGGAATTTCAGCCAGTTGTTTGAGAGTAACTTCTAAGTTACTGTTAAAAAGACATTTCCTTATTCTTCCTTCCTTTTGTCTGAAAAGCACTTATAATTCTTACCTGCATCAGATTTCCTGGGCTAGTTAACTTCATACTTAGAAGGTCTCATACAGGCAATGATACACTTTTTTTTTTTAACACAACTTTTTTCTGGTGCTTTTGCTCTGCTTTTTGTGTGAGCAATGAATAAGTACTTTGTCATAACCACCTTGCTAATGTAATGGCAAAACTGCTAAAGGGCTAGTATGGAGGAAATAATCCATTTTGCTCTTTTTGGGGGGGGGGTAATAATGCTGGATTGCTATGCATGCACAACTAGGTGGGCTTTACTATGCTGATTCTCACTGCCTGTTTTGTACACCTCTGCTTTGCCTGTAGCTTGATACTGGGCTCAAATAGGTCAGGTTATTCTGACATGGTAGTAAGGATATGCTGTAGGCTGCTTAGAGCTACAGGTATTCAGAGGCTTAATTCCTACTGATCTTAATAGGAACTGAGCTAAATGTGTTTATGATTTGTGTGCAACTACTCATTCTGATTGTTTATTTTGTTTAATACAATCATGGTGACCAAAAATGCTAGATATATGCTTAGTGCTTGAAATCCGATATAAAAGTATAAAGTAAATTCTCCTTAAAAAAAAAAAAAAATCTGTCTCAGCTTTTGCTGTGTCAGAGGCATGAGCGTTTTTCCTAATGTTATTACAGCATGTAAGCATTACTGGGAAACAATTTCTTGCTTCGGAGGAGCTAAAGTGAAATTGTCACCCCTTGAAGTCAATGGATTTCATTCTTGACTTCATCAACTCATATCTGTGTAAATGGCTTCAGTGCAGGCAACGCTAAAAAGGCCATATCCTAGATTCAGCAGATGCTAACACATCTTTCTACTATGGCAAATGGTTTGGTATGGGCAGACTAGTTCTAGGGGAGACTTTTCCAGAAAGCATCATTTCTTGTCAAACTTGCACCTAATAATTCTGTCGATAGGAGAGTCCAGCCGTCACTGAACATTTTTGAAGAACCTGCACTAGGTACTCTGGATGCCAAGCAAGAGATGGCAGATGCAGAATTTCACAGGGTGGTTTTGACAGGAGAGGTTAAACACTATTTGTTTCTTATGCTGCATATGAGACTCTTACTAGATTTTAGTAATATCTAGTACAACACCTGTTAGAAGTTACTAGGCATGTGCCTAGTTATTTCACTTCAAGTGAAATCTGTATTTGTGGCAACAGGCAACTGAAATAACTGTAAATTTCTGCTCAAACAGCTTAGTTTAAATAAATGTTGACAGGATTATTAACTACCAAACTTTTATGTACTTTCCCAAAGAACTTGAATTCTTATGTGAATTATGTCAAAATTTCTTTTTCTCAGTTTAACGAGCCCTTCAGGGAAGGACCTGACTATGTGAATCTGATCACAAGATAGTGACTCTGGAGCTGCTGGAATAGGACTGTTTCTGTGTTAAATCACAAATGGGAAAGATTACATTAGCTTGCTTTGCTTCTAGAAGTGGAAACAATAAAAGAATTTATTGTGCTTGTTCTTTAAAAATAAGTAGGGGCTTTCTGGATGGGATAAGAGATCACAGAACATGGATTAGAAAAAGATCTGAAGTCTAGCGCTTACTGATTTAACTTAGTTCCTGATTCATATCTATTTTGATACCTGTGCTGCTCTTAAACCTTGGATCGCATGGTGTTTCAGGCGAAACTGAGGGATACAGAACAAAGGTTGAGACAAAAATGTTTCATCAGTACTTATTTTTAGATTTAACTTTCTTGCAGTTTCTGTAAATGTTAGTGTTTACAGCACGCATTTCTGCTTTGCTTTCCCACCCTCTTGCCCCTGCAACTTCTGTTTTGCATATGTTGCATTTTCTTGCTGAGCTGCAGCAGCTGTTTCTGTCTGTGTAATTTAAACTTGTATGTTCAGGAGGAGCTGGGTTTTCACATCACTTTCTTAAACTTTTTTTCCACAGTAGTTCCATGTCATTGAGGAGAGCCTTTCATTTGTTATTTTTAAGTACTGTATGGATTTTGCAGTCTGCTTAGAGTTTAAGTGAAGCTGTGAAAGGCTATGATAGCAACTGGTACAATTCAGAGATGGTTTAGTCTTCAAGTGTCTAGACTGGTTTACAAACTTGTGGGATTAATCTTGTTGGAGATGCAAGTTCTTGCTTCATTTCAGGTGTTCAATGGTTCTAAATTCTACTTTTGGAAGACTATTTTTATCACTTCTCTGAAGTCCACATAATTGGATATAGCAATCACAATCCTCAGCTTGCATGGTCAACCACTGCTGACCTCAGGGTGTGTAAGACATACTCCATTTTTCTTTTCTTTTAAGCAATTTCTTTTAACTTATGTTTAAAAACATTCTTCTTTAAAGTGAACTGATAACACTAATAGTTCTTGAATGCAGCTAGTTATTACTTTCCAGCACAACCTGCTCTTTAATGGTAGGTCTCCCTGTTTAACAAAAAAAGGGACTTATCTATCTAACAGGCATGACTGAATAATAAACATATAGTTGGCCTTCTGATCTTGCAGCCACTGTGTACCTTGAAAGTCTACTGATCTACAACTTGATTTCTGCCTGCTGAAATGTGTAGAGTTAAGGCAGCTTTTGATGTACTACTAGATAAACGTTTATCATTTACTTCAAAAAGACATACTCCCCTCTGAAGACTTTCATTACTGATTCTATCTACTATGAGGAAAAAATGCTGAGAAAGAACAGGTGGGAATGCTATTACTTGAATAGTCACTGTTTATAGACACAAAATAATATGCCTATTAAAAAGGGATATTACATCTCAAAGCCAGCTAACTTATCACTGGGGAAGGCAGATGTTGGTGGAAGGGCATTTCCTTTTAGACAGTTAAGCATGGTACTTAATTTGCTCTTTGGTGGAATCAGAACTTACTCATCCTCTTTATCCTGGGGAATTAATTAATTCTTTCAGGACACAAGGATGAAGACCCTGCTGAGCGTAGGCAGGGCCTGCACACAGGCTGTGGGCACTCTTGCTATTTTTCCTCCTGCACACCCATGCATATACCAGCTGTAATCTGGCCCCATTATTATTGTGTTTATTCTCCTCAATTGCCCATCACAAACATCTGGGAAGCTGAATGGAAAATAACCACAAATACATTTACTTCAAGTTGCTTTGCATAGCACTATAATTAGAGGCTGGAGACAACTGTTCCCCTTGATCATTAGATAGTAAGGCATTGCTGTTCTTGGTTTTTCTGAGTACTACTGTATATTCCATCTTAGTAGCCATCCTTTCATAGACTTTTAAAGTGGTTGGCATGCTTAAACTAATGCGAAAGTGCTGTAAGTTAATGCATATACTCTGCTGTCCTGGAGGACTGGTATAGTCTGCCTTGAAAGCAGGAGTGGCTGCAGACTGCCTGCAGATGTTGACAGGAAGGAAAGTTGCTCATGCATGGTTCCACTATGTTTCCTCAGATCCCTTTTTTTTGAGTAATGTTGGGCAACTGCTCCTAACCCTTAATGGCTTCCTTGTGTTCTTTCACCCTCCCTTGTTCAGACTGTGTAGCCAGCTGCCGGGGGGGACAGCAAAGTGACAATGACTGGTGCAACACAGTTTGTGGGCAGATGATGCATCATAGTGTATGGACATACAGTACAGTGGGTCTGTTTCCTCTGTAACTGGTGACTGCTGAGTGCTGGGTAACTTGGCTCACACCTTCTTCAGAGAGGATGGAGCAGACCATGAATGACATGGAGAGAATGCAGTGTTTGCTACTTTGGCTCTGAAGTATTTGAACAGCAGGTTAAAGCAAGTTATTACTGTTTCTGGATCCTGTTTAGTCCTGGGTTCCTTGTCTGTATTGATAATGAAAGCTTCTTTTTCCATCCTGTTTTGGAGATGTTTGATCACTTTTCTCTACCCTTCCTCATGTGGCATTACAGGAAATCATAAAATAACTCAGTCTAGCATGCATAGCATGCATTGCATGAGGTTGTGCATGGAGATGCTGATCAGCAGTTCCCAGTTGGGATGAAAGATGGAAGATATGGGGAAAGACAGGAAGGTTATGAAATACTCTTCACAAGAGCCTCATGCTGACTTTACACCCAAGTGTGAAGGAATTGCTTCTGTGATCATCACTGTCTCTGAGCTCAGACAATGTCCTTGTGCATAGCATGTGATGTTTGAAGCACCCTTCCTTAAGAGGTAATGGTTGATGAAGGCACTACTAACATGCTGCACATAGCAGCTGGATATTTTGTCATCATGATTAAGTGAAACATCAAAACACCTCTAAAACAAAACAAAAGCTTACTCTGGGCTGACCAGAGCTTTGAGGTAGGTCTGTCCAGACCTCTTCCCCCAAAGAGCTTTTAAACTCAAACCTCAGGTTCTCTTTAAACAGCCTACATCAGACAAGCCTCTTAATAGAGACAAATGAGAGACAAGACAGATGAGACATGGGGACCAGTTTATAAACAACCCTCCTGCTGCTTACTTTGTCCTTGCTCCTAGTCTTGGTTTCAGTCAACTCTGCGACTTTTGGGGTTGAAGCAGACTGCAAGTTCACTCTGGTGCCTAGTGAGGGTTTTTTTTCCATTGCCACTGGGGCTTCATTCTAGCTTCTCCTGCTGCTCTCGGCCATCTCCTGAGCCTGAACTGTGTGCTCCTGTCTCCTTGCTGTTTGCTTCTCCCCTGCCATGAGTGTATGCAGTAGCTCTCAAATGAAGGTGCCACGTCCTTTTCCCTGCAGAGGGGCTCACTTGGCTCAGTTGCTCTCTTTAAAGGAATATAATATACAAAGGGAAATAAATTAGATACTGTTTCTCTCAGTCCATAACAGAGACTTTTTTCTGGAAAAAGGGTCTGTTGTGATAAATGTGAAATGTGCAATATAAATATTTAGCTAGCTGTTAACTCATCTGTTAATGCTTTCTGGCTATCATCTAAAACTGTTTGTATGCTGCTTTGTATGTCGTCTTCGTTATATGGCAACTTGTAAAAGCCTCCCCCCCTCCTTTTTTTTTTTTTTTTTTGAGACGGAAAAGAATGTTAGAAAAACATACAAAAAAGCTAGTCCTCTGGCAGTTATTCACATCTCCAGGTTGTGCAATGGTTAATCTAGGGTCTCTCTGAAGACTGCCTTGTACCTCCATTGGAATTTGGGTTTATTCTGTGGAGCCCCTAATTACTGTTTTCATGGTCTGGACTGCCCATTTCTGCTAGTTCAGCAGACATGATGTTTGTAATGTGGAAAAGAGGTTCAATATTTGGTATATTTTCTGCATGCTATGAATCATTCTGCTCACCTTTGGCACTGTCTTAACAGACCTCCTGTATGAACAAAGCTCTGCTCAATGAGGTACTTGGATCAGATTAAGAGGAAAAGGAGGAACTGAGAAATGTAACAAATAGTCTTCTACTAAAAGTAATGCAGCTCTTGCACTATTCTGCACAATGAATTTGGTTGCTTTTATCCTACTCTAGTCCAAAACTACATAATGATTTCAGAGAACTTATGGCAGAAACATGCCCAAATTTACCACAAGTGTAATGAAAAGTTAAATATATAACATCTAGCCAGTTACGTGACAACTAGAGGAACAGCAAGATACTTTAAAATATGATGACAAACAATGATACTGAGGAGGAGGAACATGCATGAAAGAAACAACCAAACAACAATAACAAGAATAGAGATGCATTTTCATTAAATGAAACCATCTTAAACAATGACCTTTCTGACAAACCACAGAAGTACCAAGTGTGCAGCCTTTTTCATAGAGGTTTTATTCTGGATTTTTGCACACATACCCCCTGGAAGCTTAATGCAGTCCAAATGTCCGTCTCTTGGACGGGGCCTGTGGGTATCTGCTCTGTAACAGCTGTTTGAGTGAACGAGTGAAAGTTTGCAGGTTACTCAGGCCAGTCGCAACAACCAGAGGGAATCCATGTCCCCTACTATTCTCTCCACTTGAATATGAATTTCATTCATTCAATGTTTTATTTGTCTTTGTCCTGTTTTTTATGGGAGGGAAGTGGGACTGGGGAGAAGAGAGGGAACAAAATTGTTAGTAAATGCTATATTCTAAAACATATGCTTAGAGTCTGCTGAGAATGCCTTGCCTCTGAATTTGGTTCAAGCTACCTCAAGTTCCTGCTGACACTGGCTGTTGTAGCACTCACCACAGTCATACTGTATTAGAAATTGATAGATGTCTTATTTATCATGCCTAGAATTTTTGTTGCTTTGTTCCCCAAGGCAAATATTGAAAACGGGGGACAGTAGCCATGTGGGATGATACAGAAATTGGCAGGTGTTCCTTCCTAGACTTTCTACAAAGGAGTAGATTTTTATGAAGAAAATACTTCAGACTTATTTTTATTAGTTTATTGAAACCTTTTTAATTCTCACTTCTTGCTAACAGCTTTCATTGATGACATCTATCAGGTCAAACAACCATCTGGCTCTTGCATCACAGGGTTATTATGTGACTCTAATCTGTCATAACAATATCTGCTAATAACATTTGCAAAACCCAACTTGAGAGCTTTACTTAAAGATTAATTGCATTCAACCAAGGGTAGGCTATTAAGAGTGGAAATTTCTGCGATGGACAAATGTTTCACCTATGTCTATTTAATGTTATGCTCCCCACCATTCTGTGTGTGTGATTGTTCTATTTTTTCCAATAACTGTCGTCATGGTTCAATGTTAGTTATCAGAAACAGTCTCCAGCCTTCAAAATTTCATTAGAAATAATGAATTTTGCCTAATGCCTGTGAGTCTGTGAAGATATGAAACACATGAGTTCAGATAAGAATAAACTATTGCCACTCTGATTTGATAGTGTTTTATCAGAATTAATGTCCCATGTACACCCGGTAACTTTTACTGCAGTTTTAAACTAAATGGAAGTAACACAGTTCCAGGAACTCTATTGTACAAAGGACAAAACCCAATAACTCAAAATGGAAAAAAGATAGTGTCTTTCTAACAAAGCATGAGAAAAGAGACAGACTCTTGCTGTTGTACTTCAGTGGCTCTGTGTGTATAGATGTGTGCCTATGCTTACATGATGAGCCATGAGGAGCAAAGGGCTAAAAAATCCACTGGTTGAACATGACCATAGCAGCAGCTGAATATTGAGTGCCCTGCATCCAGTGTGCTTCCTTCTCTCCCACTTCTCACTTAAGCTCTCTTCCTGCTGTAAGAATAACCCCATTTAGATGCAGATCAGGCAAAACCATGTTAGTCGTTTGCCTGTGAAACTATGCAGGTTAACACTGTTTTTGTCCATATACACAGAACAAAGTAGCATGGTCAGCATGTAGGTTGGCCACAGCCGTGTTGTACCGCTACAGCTGCTTCTCAAGTGCAGGCAGGCCTTCATTCAGCCGTTCTGTTCTGAATTATTATAGTTTGGATAGACTTTCGTATAGTTTCAGAAAGGGCATGTTAATGTCTTATACCTCTTGAAAGACGCACTTTTAAATAAGATGCAGCTGCATTGTATTTTCAGTCCATTCCCTTGCTGCTTTATAAGAAAAGATGACTAACTCATTTACGGCAATACTGAGCAGTAATAATTTTAAATTTATGGGACACCCAGTGTCTAGATGCCTTAGGGTGCCTGACAGGCTATAACTTAAAACATAGCTTTAAAAAAGCAGTGTGACTTAACACAATAGGACTGATGGAGAAACAGAAACCCCATTGTGTGATTAAACAGAACAGCATCTCACAAACAATATCAAATCCAAACTCTCTGCAGCCTGGCCCAGAGGGGTGCTATTGTTTTCTCTGAAATGTCAGGAAGGAGAACACACTTGAGCTAAGAGAAAGCATTTATAAAGGCAAACTTCGCACATGGTAAAACAGAACCAGCTAGAGCTTTAGACTGAGCTGTAGGATTTGTTGATCTTGTTAACCAAGGATGAACAATTCAGAAAGGAAACAATATTCAGTGGCAAGTATCTCTCAAACTTCTATAGCTATTTCTTTTCTGCACTTATTCAAAGAACACTTGTTGTCTTATTCATTAGATTAATTTGTGTACACATGTGCATGCACACACCCCCCTTTTTCTCTTTGATTCCTCTTCTCTATCAAATTCAGGGAGTTACAGAGCTATTAAAGCCAGCAAGGAGTTTTTCTTCTGTTCTTAGAATCAACTTTTGCCCCAAAGTGTGGGTTTACAGGGTTGTATCAAGCTTTTGTTAGCCTCTTTGAACAGAGAAAGCAGTTCCTGAGAGGGCGCAGCATAAGATCCTTTCCCCCAATTATTTCAGTATCTCCAGACCTCTTCTCTGCTTTATGAAGTCAAGTGGATCTGTAAAGTTTAGTTAGGAGACTTCATCTAGATGAGTTAAGTTGTTGGAATCATTCTATCACTGCTTAAAAGGAATAGCCATATTTCTTATTTGTTTCTCAGTTTGGCAAATATAAAAATGATGAAGGGGATCAAAAGAAAAATAGCTTTCTAATCTTTCTAGTGCTTTTGAGACTGTGCAATTTCACTAAGCAAAGTTAAGTCACATAAAATAGTTGTAATAATACAATTTATGATCTTTTAAACATAAGGAAAAGTTAAGGAAATATTTGTTTATTTTTCTAATGTACATTATAGACCTTGGCAATGATATCTGAAAGTCACTGGAGCCAGAGTTCTATACTTGGTAATTGCTGCTTGTTACATGTTTTTGAGCCAGAAAGGATTGTACTGAAGGTCTAGTCTGACATCTTGTATAAGATGGACTTGGAAAGGAGAGTCAGTAATTTGCATGGTGAAGCAAATTATCCTAGTAAGTATTATGAAAGATTATCTTGTGCAACTTTTAATAAGAGTCCAATGTCTAGTTTTTTTTAGTTGATACTGTGACTGTACCCAAAGGGGGAAAAAATTAGGCAGTCTCTTGAGTCTTGCACACAAATATAACTTCCAAAACAGTGCCTTTCACAATTACATATCTACCTCATGGTATCTCAATCAAATAACGCTAACAAGAATACAGTGCCCCCAAAAGTGCCATAGCCAGAAATTTGCACACTATGGTATTGAAAAATATTTCTATTTGATGGATAGTGAAATTCAATTTAGATAGTTGCAATCTAAAAATAAGCACTTTTTACACAGATTAATAGAAGATCTGAGAGGGGCACAACTTAAATTAACAGAAATTCATGCTATTCAGTGGGTGGCCATAAATCAGACTTATTGTTATTGAAGTAAGCTCCTCAGAATGTTATGAAACTTGTTTTTTAAAAATTGCCAAGACAGAGTCTAGTTCTTCGTATGATTTTTCTACTCAGTTTGGTGTTCTGTAAAACTATAGGCCATATGGGTGGATGTATGTTTTTTCTTTAAAAAAAAAAGCGCACATACAAACAAAAACCTAGAATGATACAACTACTGAAGGTGGGATTGAAGGCATGTACCTAAATGTGGTATACATGCAAAGAAATGAAATACTGTTAATTTCAGTGAGCATGGGTTGGTGTAAAGCTCTTTGACTGTATTTTTTTTCCCAAGAATATAGTGTACAGAACAATAGGTGGCTTGCAGCACTGTTTGCTGCTGATCCTTTGTTTTCAGCTGACTTAACTCTAAATTCTGAATGTTTGGGGCAGAACTGCTAAGTAAACATGGTGTTAAATGGAATATAATGAGGATTAGAAGTGAGAAGTCAAACCTCTGTCTTCTAGGCCTGTGTTTAAAGGAATAAGAATTTCCCACTCTCCTGGGAGAATTTGTTACAGAAGTGAGCAGTAAGTATTTCCTGGGAGACTATGTTATCAACTGAGAAGGTGACTTTCGTGGAGGACAGGCAGGTAGGAGACAGACTAAAGAACAATGAAAGGACTAAGATGAGTTTAGGAAACTCCAGTGAAGAATTCCCATTTTTTCAGGAGAGTAACTGTCAATCCATAAGTTAATAGCAGTCATTTGGGTGTGTGCCCTAAGGAATAGTAAAGTATTCCTAACTATAGTATCTATAGATTGGCTGCGGTTGAAAAGCCAAACTGATTCTTGATTTCTTAAACATTGAGTAATTTTTTTTACTCACTTCTCTAAGTAATTTTTGTGTCTCAACTCCTGAATATCATCCCCATTTAAAATTTTGAATTATATGCAGGAAAAACTGTACAGTCTCAGTTATGACAGAAAAGAAGACTTTATAAAACCAAATTGCTACAAAACTTAAAGTTGGAAGCTGGTAAATAAGATGATATCAATGTTAAAAGTCTTTGAAGAGTTCACATAATATTTCCAAAAAGGTTTAGTACTTAATACTTTTATTTGGATTTCAAAAGACCCCACCTTCTGTTTGTCAAGGAAAAGTCATATTCTTAAAATTGACTAGGAGGTCAACTCTTTGCCAATAGATACAGCTTTCCCAAATCTCTTATGACCTTGAATTCTATAGATGGCCCAGAAATAATGCAAGTCCAACATGATTTTAAATAAAGTTTACAGAAAAACAAGGGAATGGTATGGGAATGTTTTCAGTGTAAGCTTTCATTGTAAGCAGAGCTCAATACAAAAATAGCGATAGGACATAGTCCTCCTGTATTGTGCACGGGACTCAAAAACAAAAGAAACAACATTCCATTTATGGGGCTGACTGTTCTACTGTCTCTTAAGAAATATACCTCTTATCATTCAGTGTCTTGATTTCAGCCGTTCTAAACAAACATACAAACCAACAGCATCCTCAATCACACTCCAAGATACTGGACCCTTGAAGTCAATGAGAATTCACCTTACAGTTCATATCTATTTCCCCCCACCCCTAATAATTTGGCCACCTGGGTTTTTGTTTAACACCTCAGGTCAAATACCATTGATAGCTATGAATTCAACACTTCATAAAAGGAAAAAAAAGAAATAAAGGTCTGGAAGCACTGGAGCCATGTGCCTATCCTTGCAACATGTGATCTCTTTGAATTCAAAGTCCGCAAGATAGACTGAGGTGATGCTGATGGTGAGACCTGTGGTGCAGTGAGGAAGATTTATGGAAAAAATGGATTTTAAATCTTTTGAAAGAAGGAAAAAAAAAAGCATTTGGTTGAAAGTGATTTTTTGTTTGTTTTTTGTTTCCCTCCTCTTTAGCAGAAAGGAGTACTAGAAAAATGAGGCAGGAATGAAAACAAGTTGTGAGTACGGAGGATGGAAAGGGGTCAGACAGGAGAGTAGTGGGTATGTAGGCTGCAGTGCAGTAAGACAATATTTGAACATGGGATCTGATCTAAGATGACTAAGGGTATATAAATATCTTAGGGGGACCACAGGGTTAGCCTTAGTTCCTCCAGTAAGTGATGTAGACTTACATGTTTACTACAGGCCTTAGAGCAAACTGTTCCCTGTTCTGTGACAAGGTCCCCTGACAAAGAGAATTAAATTGCTCCAGCTCCAAAGCCCAGGAAGAAACTAACCCGTACATAATGTGGATAATTAGGGGATTTAAACCCCGGACTGGTGCTACAGACACAGCTAAACATAGCACAGATAGGTAGAAGGTAGCGAATGTTCACGCTGTTGAAAAGAAGGTAACGCTAGTGCTGGTTTTCTGAGAACGAAAGGAAGAGGGTGAGGCCAAAGGGTATAACAATTAAGTGAAAGATGTCCTGAGACAATCTCTGAGCAATGGACAGGACAGATTTTGAAAATGTGCTTACTGTGCCAACATGAAATTTCCATAGCTGGCAGTTCTGAAAAATTTTCTGTGTATATAGCCATTCTCCAAGGAGTTAAAAATATTCTGCGCGGCAGTTTTACGATACCCTACATAGCGGAATGTTCAAGCTTCATGGAGAAGTAAAAGGGGTTGAAAGTCTGAATATCCAACACCACATGGCAGACATGAAAGGTAGAGGTCAGTAATGAAAGTCATCATCCATCTGCTATAATATTAACAAAACCACTGTAAGTTCATAGTACAGTATAGTCAGCTGTCTTCCTGCTACAGGAAAACCCAACACAGTGTTCCAGCTTCCCTGTCCTGTTCAGAAACAGTGGAAAAATACTTCACAGCATTAAAGCTCTTTCAAGGTTTTATAAAGAATTTATTGTGTGGTTGGATTGCCAAATGTGGTGAGTTAAATGATGGGCCTACAGCAGGTACTGAAAGGGAGCTTAATTTCTATGTGTTTTTCAACAAATATCAATAGTTGTGCAGACTAGGAATCAGCCTGGTGACAAAGCTTGTGTTGTGTGAAGATCCCTCTCAATCTTAAGCTGCAAGTAGGAGAGGAAGTAGGTAAATTTAAGACTTATTGTTCCCAGAAGGAGCATGTGATCAACTCAATGCAAAGTCTAATGGGAAATGGGGCCTGAGAAGGTATGACCTTTATGTGATGGGGCATGTATGTAAATGGTTAGGATTGAAGGAAGTAGCTCTCCAGGGAGAAGGTGGATCTGGAAAGTCACTTTCCATTAATGAAGAAAAAAGGGAGGGTTGATCCTGAAGGGGCTGACAGAAAAAACAGGGTGGGCGAGATCAGTATAGGAAATAGCACTCAAGCAGAAACAGGATATCACTGAGTGGTGGAACACACTGTTAGGATTCTTAAGAATAGGGACCAGAAGTTCTTTTGCTACAGTATAAAGTGATTATGCCAGTTCCTGCCACTGAAGAAAATAATGGAGATGGCTTACACAGAATGTTTAAAAATATTAATTTTTTGTGCTCTAATTTCTGAGTTTCCAAGGTCCTCCATATTCATGTTTTTATGGGTTCCTTTACATCAGGGCATAGCATGCGACTATACCAGGAGTCACTCCATGGCTGTGTCCAAAAGCAGGAAATTTTAAGGCTGGGGCAGGTGTGCACAGTGTTGCCTTGGGTACTTGTCTAGCCTCCAAGTATTTCAGACATGGAAACTTTCTTAGCCAGATACAGCTTCTATGAATGTAATAACCTTCAACAGACTCTGTTTACATCAGTGAGTAGAGTAGCCGTTTGAACCTATGCAAACTGCTAGAGTTATGAGGGCTAAAAATTCTTTTTCTTCTTTCCAGTTAAAGCTGATCAACTGACACCAACAACAGGGGGTTAGAAAAAGAAACAAAGTCAAATCAGAGTAGGTGGACAGCTGGGGTCTGAGGTCCCTCTCTAATGTCCCTGTTGGGTGGCATGGACACCAGTCTCTGACACTCCCAGGCCTAGCATGTAGGCCTGTGACTGTGAATGGCCTTTGAAGCTAAGGGTGTAACAAGAAAATACTTGTTTTCTATTATGCAATAGGGAGTCTTAGGCACAGATGTGTTCCACAGAAGAGTGTAAGTAGTAAGTAAACTGTAAAGTTTATATACCTAGAAAAATTCCTGTTTTCTGCCTGGCTTAGAATGCTCTACATATGACAGCACTGAGTTAATGAGGTGAAACTGTTTCCACAGACTCTCTGAAATACTACAGGCTCAGCCAATAAAGGGCTCTAATCGCGGCCTGTGATTTTACATAAACTATGTAATTCACTTGAGCTCAATGCTTCAAAAGCATCAGGGAAAACTACCTTGAACTTGTTATCTCTGTTCCAATACTTTATCTCTTAGCATACCATCACTTTTCATGCATCTCTCTCTAAATTTATAGAATCACAAGAAATGGCTGGAAAAGACCTCAGGAAATCAACTGCTGTAGGACTTTGTCAAGCATGAGCTATACCTATGTCACTTCATACTCTTGCCTAAGCTATTCTTAAAGACCTCTGTTGATGAAAGCTCTGTGACCTCCCTGGGCAGTGTGTGCGAGACACTTAGAAAATATTTGCAATGTCTGAATTCTGACTTGCTTCAGTTTGTGTTCATTCTAGTCATATCCATAGTGGGCATTTAAAGTTTTTCCTGGTTTTATTTAAAGTAAGTTCTAATGCATTTGAAGTCTTCCTTTCTCTGGACTAAACACTTGAGTATCTTCAATCTTTCTTTTGAGACCATGTTTATTAGACTTATGATCAATGCCTACTGCTGTCATCCAGGCTTTACTTCTACTTTGTCCATAAGGCCTGTAACTGCCATAAAAGAAATTAGATATACTTGATGTGATTTGTTGTTGACAAAGACATGCTGGCAATTATTTGGCAGCTGTCCCACTTCTTTCTAGAAACATGATGCCTCAAAATTAATCTAGTTCTCCAGCTGAGGCTTAACTAATACTGAAGATTTTATCTTGCAGTCTTTTGTGCTGGGATGTATAAACAAGAGCATATTTGACATTTTCACAACAGCAAAATAACTTTGACTCCAGTTTATGACCTACTACAGCTTCCAAATCTTTTTAAAGAGGTGCTACTTAAGCAATTGCGTTGTTTTCTATTCCTGTTGCCGATGCATTTCAGCTATAAGAGCTCTTCATTATTGAACTGCAACCTGTTTTTTCAGATCACGTCTCCAATTTGTCAGGATTAAAATATAAATACTACAGGGCTCAGGTCAGACCCAAGTAGTATCCTCCTATTTTGAGTTACTGCTACTCAGAGTACTTAAGATTTTTTAATCGTTTTCTACTAGCTCTTTAGGCTTCTTCTCTATATTGTTTACATGAAATTGTCACATGAGACAGTGGCAAAAAACTTACTACAGTCATACTATGCTTCCTTCAGGTCTGTGTGACATGGATTAATTAAATGATCATTACTTAAAATAGAACTATGAAACCTGAGTTACTAGCTAAATCTAGTACTAATTCACTTAAATTCTGTCGTAAGCTTTTTCAAACCCTAGTTTAAGAACCTGTGAAACAACAGGAGTGAAAAAATAATATGCAGTCAGCTTGAGAATGGAAAGGCAAACATAAATGGATTTTAATATTTTTAAAGGGGAAGGAGAATCGTCTTAACCTTGGGATCCTAGAGGCTAACTCCCAGGACTTCAAATATCTGAGAAGAAAACTGACAGTAACTACTCTGTATGTAAACAAAGAGACATAAGTTAAACACTAACCCTACCATATACTGCCTTGCATGACCTTGAGTATGACAACACAAGAAATCTGTATTGGTTTACAGAAAAGCCAAAAAAATTCAACTATGCGTTGATTGGAAGAAAGCTTTAGTGGGGAAATAACTTTTAGGCTGAAATGCTTACTGAATTCAAAAAGCTTTGAAATAATTGGTTTAGAAAAAAAAAAACAAGCCACAAAAAGAAAGCAGTCCTTAAAAATAGCTTCAGAAGGAATTTTCCCAAGCAAATCAAAGTACATTAGGGAAAGAATAACTTTAGGTTTTTCAGATCACCAGAAAACACAGACAAAATAAACACTGTTAGAACTGGAAAAAACCTGAGACACTGAGTAGAAGGGGCTTGCTGTCATATTTACAAAAGGCTTGTTTAATTGTTTAGGAAAGTAGATTGTCTTCAATCTGAGACTGAGGTTTCTAATCAGTAGTGTAACATATGGTTTAGGTTGAGTCCATGTCAACACAATCTGTTCCAGGTTCTCTGTGTATAACTGTCCTGTTCTATCATCACCAGACAGAGAAAAGTAATCAAGTCTCCTTGGGACAAAATGTTGCCTAAAGATATGTGGGAGATGCAAAAGGCCCTTTGTGTGACCTTCTCTGCTTGTCGCCTGAAATGATCGCACTTTTTTTTTAAATACTTGCTTGTACTGTAAGGACAGAAGGAACCCAACTCAGGAAAAAAAGTAGTAACAGGAGACAAAAGAACTGAGTAATTGTTACATTTATTTGGAACTTGGAAGATGCCTGTAGGATGCTAGCCTATCAGTTTACCATGCTGTCCTGGTTTTTGACCTAAATATCTTTGAGAGAGAACTGGGGGGGAAAAAAAACCCTCAAGTTTTACTTTTTCCCTTGCAAATACACTTATTTTAGTAGCTGATTCCATGCTTACAGCTTAAGTGCACTTTTAATATATAAGGTTGTTTAATGACACCTAAAGCAAAAATTTAACTGACTTTGCAAAGACTACCTAGATGGCACAGCTGGGGAAAAACAGCCACTGTAATTAAGTTATTGGAAGTGGTAGCAACCACAATAGTAGATGGAGCAGGCTGTCACATAGCAGCTGGAGAAACATCTCCACGAGTGCTCTTCTGGGGGCCAGAACTGTGTAATTTCTCTGCAGCAATGCTGGGGCTGTGTTAACAGTGCCCACTCTACAGCACATGCTGCCATGGGAAGTAAGGTTTCACAAAAAGAATCAGTGAAAGGCTTCATCCAGTAGAAACAGCTGAAGAAACAGCCACAGCAAAGACCTAGGAAAGTTAGAAAACTTGAAAATGTTATAAGTGAACCTCTGGGAACAGAGCTAATGGATTCCTTGCTCCAGTTCTTTCCCTCCCTTGTTCTTTCTTTCCCTACGCTTTAATCTACACCTGCTGCCCTTATCTCCCTTCTTGACACCTCTCCCCAGTCCCAGCTTCATTCTGTCCTCTGAATGAGTGCTTCCTACCCACTGAGTTTATCCCTCTGTGAATAACCTCCCTTCCCCTTCTCAAAGCACTTGAGCTGGTGTGACATTTACTGCTATTGCACTGTTAACCCTATTCCCTTCCCTGACTGGTATCTGCTGTTTAGACTGTGAGCTCTCTGGTGGGGCAAGAAAATGTGCCACCTAGAAAAATTATTAGTTCTTAGACAAGACTGCAACAAACATGATGGAAAAATATCTTTCTCATATCCCTAGTTTACAGGATTTTCTTGATCACAGCTCTTCCATTCATCTTGTGTCAGTTTTCAGAAGGTGCCTATTTTGTGTATTGCTAGGGGAGGATGGGTTGCTGAATTACTGTGTTCAATGGAGAGAAGGATTGTCTTTTTTCATTGACATTTTTAAGTCCGAGTTGCATCTAAGCTGGCTTAAGGAGGTTCAGCTGCCAATAGGCACTGCTACTATGCTGGTTCATGCTAACTGAAGATGTTTTTCGCCATATTAATGTAAAATGATATTGAGAATATGAAGGTATTTGCAGTATCTCTCAGCTGCTGGCTTTCTCATGACAGCTCTGCTTCAAATGGCAGCTCAGTTGATTGGAGAACTTTTCACATGAACCATTCATGTGAAATGGTCAATTAAGTCTAGCAGATCTTGATTAGGAAGACATGTATTGGCAGACAAGCTGAGTTTTTGTAAGGACTACTACTTTGCTAGGATCCCTTATTACATTTTGGTGGGTCCCTCTAACACCTTAGTATCAGTGTGCCTTCAGAAGTTTATCAAGCAATAAGATGCTGAATCTCAAAATACAGCCACTGTGCCTGGTAATTACTAATAGCAAGGGTGCCATTGTCCTCAAAGCAGGGCAGACTCTAAAGGCATACGTAGCTCTTACAAAACTCTGCTAATTAATTTGATGTTTCTGTTTCTAAATATTTCATTTAAGGGTATTATACTTGGATTGTTTTTCAGGAACAATTGAAGAACCAGTATGTCTGCATGCACTGGCATGCTGTTTTGGTTATAGCAATATGATATCATATTCAGCTTGTCAGTGTTGTCTACCAAAGCTGCTGCTATTGGCTTTAAAGAAGAGGAGGATTCTTCCCATATATATTTGCCTGTTTCTTTGAGGGAAGGAGTCAAGAAAAACTCAAATATTTTTAGGCTGAACTCTGTATAACTGAGAAAAGAACAAAAAATTGAGAGGCCCATATTCCTCTTCCCATCTTCCCCTCCAGTTCTATCATTACACAAGCTAAAATGCTGGCTTCCTGAAAGCTCAAATGCAAAGTGGGATAGTGCAAAGCCTTTTTTCTGTCTTGCTCCAGACAGATACACTGCAGTGTAGAAGGTTTGGAAAATAGTCTGCCATGAAAAACAACAATGATCCCATACAAAGTTAATGACCTTGTACCCAGTCAGAGAAACTGGCTTGTCAAATTCCAGGGAGCTATCTGACTGAAACCCTTGAATACCTGCCAAAGCTAAACATTATTTGCACACTGGAAAAGTGCAGATACACACGTGTAAGGAGGTAGGCTGACAATATTTGAAGTGTCTTGCAAATGGGGTATATACCAGGTTAGCCAAGGATTGTGTTTAAAGTGCTGGTCCTGTTCTTACCAGATTAGAAGGAAGCGGATGAGATTGGAAAGGAGGTACACAGATACAGGAGAGAAGTTTTCAAAACATAGCTGCAAACTTTATTAATCTTATAAATGTAGGCTGGGGATGTGGGGGGGGAAACCGTTATCATGAACAACATCCCTTCTGGGATTTCAGTTGGATGTCAGAACCAAATTCTGGGATCGCTATAGTTGCAGCAACAACTAATACTCTAATATTGAAGGCTGCAAGGAACAATTAAAAGGATAAAAGAGCATTTGCCTCTGATTTCATTCCAGCTGCCTTGAGGGGCAGGGGGAGGGGAAGAAAGAAATGTGAAGTCCCTGAAAACTTTTAAGGATGATACTATGCCATCTAAACAATGGATTAGCTATGAAAAGCTATCCCTTCTTCTGGAGAACAGATTTTATTTCTAAGCTGTGGGATACTTCATCTTCAAGATTCCAGAAGTAAACAGGCCAGCCACTGATTCTGCCTTAAGTCTTTCTGTTTCTAGTTATATTTTGACATGCTAACTTATTAAGTATGACCCTTAATTAAATGTTCCTGGGATGGAGGGAGAACCATATCGTGCTTCTGGTATGATGTTGCAACAAGCATTAGAACTCCAGACAAATAATTCCTGTAATTTTGCTTGTCACTACACATGGCTTCCTTCCATGGAATTTCATTTGGGATGTAGCAGCTTCCATGACTGCATGAGAGTTTTCTCCTGAAAATACCTCCAAAGTGACTTTTCTCTTTCCAAGGATGTTATATAAGTGGTTTCTGACACTGTCTATTAGACTTTAAATTTGAAGGTTGCTTGATGCCCTTGTGTTTCTCCTTAATGTTTCATGTAGTTATAAACAACTAGCTACAGAGCAACATAAAAACAGTGGCCTTACATGTCCAGTTTCTCTCTGTGCTAGATTACAAAGGAGTTATACCTCAGAATGTTTGTTCTTTGAGGGGTGTGAGCTTTCTCAACTGTTTGGCATTGTGCAGACTGTTGGTATACTCTAAGATAAGTCACAGAAAGCTTTATGGCACTACAGTAACCGAGGCAAAATTAACTCGCTGTATGACCAAACCACTTAGGAAAAAGAAAGCAGAGTAACAAGAAAGCCAGATATGAGGGTTATTCTCTGTTAGGTTAGTTTGGAGTAGTTTGGCTGCAAAATAAGATGAATATGCATCTACCATATAAATATAAAGGTACCTTTATTTTAGAGGTAAGAAAATGGAAGAAGGGACCTCTCCAAAGACTCTGGCAACAAGTTAATGAATCTTAGGAATTACAAGTATCAAACTCACAAGGATTAGGATTTCTTTGTGTTAAGTTTATAATAGTTCAAACTGTACATTATGCCTTTCTTTGTTACTTGTGCTGCATTATTCTTTCTTTACATACTGTGTTATCTGGCTAAGGTTACCACAAAAAATGCTTGTTTGCTCGTTTCTTTGTTTCTTTTCTCTCTCTAATATATTAATTCTGAATGTCTTGTTCTAGTGAGGTATGTTTCCCAAATTTTTTTTTGGTCCCCAACGATTCATCTGACTGATTCAATTGGAACCAGTGCTAAAACTATCAAAGCATTTTTACTTAAAGAGTTTGCCAATGAAAACCCAATCCAGCTGTCCCCATGATGCTTGTATTTCTTTCCATATTTCTGCAGTTATATTTTGTAAATAGCAACTGACATATGCAGAGCTAGTTAAAAATACAAAAGTGATGTTACCCAAATAACACTAGGAAACAAAATGCAGTACAATTATGTACATGAAATAATTAAAACTCTAATGAACTAGCAACCCCTGCAAAATCATAGTAGCAACTGGGAAAACACTGATGGAACTTTTCTCTAAGACTTTTCCACAAGTCCTGTGCTGGCCTGGTGCAAGCAACTTTTCCTTTATCTTAAAAAGGAAAGGGGGGAAAAAAAGGAAAGGAAAATGACCTCTCTATCTGAGACCTGTTCAGTGGCTGGCAGTAAGTTTAAGAAGTCTTTAAGGGACCAGGTTGGGTTAATTGCAATGTATTTTGTGTATCTAAAATAGTGAATATGCTCATGTACATGCCATATGTAATGTCACTGTGCAGTGAAACTGAACATGTGAAATTCATCCACTTTCACATTTCCTTACAAACTCTGTGTTCCCTCAGGAAGAAGGAAGCGTTTATGGAGTTTTCAGGCAAATCTGTGTGTGGTTGTTTTTTTTGTTTGTTTTTTTATTTAAAGATTTCACAATGAAACTAATATTTTTCCCTTTTCTGTGTATTTCATCCTGGCATTTCAACTGTGTTTTGTTTTAATACTCTGGATTAATTTCAGTTTAAAACACTAAGTAAAATGTGTGTGTTTTCATGTTCAGACTCCATTCAAAACTGGATTCTATTACAGTCCATTTTCTCAGGACTATGCCCACAGAGACAATTGATCTTTGAAATTCTTGCAGGACCTTACTTGGTATGCCTATTCTTAATTATATGAACTAATAACCTTATTTTGTGTAGGTATCAAAGCTACTTTCCTCCTGTTCATGGAACATCATCTACTGCTGTTCAGCCCAGCTGTGGTAGATCAGCTCCCCTGAATAACACTATAGAAACTCTGTTCTCATTAATCGGGGCTAAAGAGACTCAGACCAGTCATTTAGGTTTTCTCTGGGTGACTGTGGCTTCTGCATGTGATGTTTTGTCTGAGTTGTGCACACAAACCAGTTTTTCAGATGTTGTTTTAGAGCATGGCTGCCACCCGTCAGTTTAGTTAAGCCACACTGAATGCTCTACCTCTTGGCGATGAAGCTGGTTGTTCTGTGAATGCAAACATTCCTGGGCTGGTTCTCCCTCCCCTCGATTGCACCTGTTTTAGTACATGTGCCAAGAAAACAATACTTGAAAACAGAGCAAAGAAAATGATGTTGGCAGGTGTTTCTGTTGCTTAGCAGGGAAGTTGAAGAAAGAAGGCCATTAGGCATGGGGAAGGTTGGTGATTTAACTGTACAAGATAGACACTACCTACTGAGATATTTAGTGCAAAGATATTTTCATGCTTGGCAGTGACTTTCTGAAAATAAATCAATGGGACAATGTGAATCGTAATACAGAGGCTAAAAACTTCTTGATAAGAGTGGTTTTGGAGGGTGCACACAAAGGCATGCTACTCTGGAAATGGGCTGACAAACTGTTCTCCCTTAATTTGTTCAATGGAGCTTGTATTGAGGAATATAAAGCTATTGAGCTGTTCCATGTTATCTGACAGCTGTTTGTATTTCTTTATGCCTGGGTACTAGGATTTTTATGGTCTGTGAGTCTGAGACTGGGTCAGCAATGAGTTGTTCTGTCAGCATAGTTGTTGCATGGCATGACTTCATGCTCCCAGGTTGCTGCCAGCTATGCAGCAAACCCTGGTGTAGGTGCAGCTATGGTAACAAACTATGTATTCACTGGGTCAGTTGGTCATTTTGGAGATGACTTAGCAATACCAGCAAGGTAGCATCTTTTGCTGGTGTATGCTGCATCCTCAGCTGAAGACTTTGCTGGCATAGGCATCTTCTGAAATCAAGTATCTTCATGACAGAAGACCACAGCAGGCTATACACACCCATGTTATGTACCAAATACAAAACTGAGAGTTATGTTGAAACTTACAGTGCTCCACTCTTGTCCTTCACTGGTGATCAGCATACATCTAGTGTGATACAATGTCTTTCATCTTTTTCTGTCCAATAAATTTAATTTGGATCTCTGAGGCCTCAACTTCCTTGCAACTGCAGATATGACAAAATGGAACAGCTCTGTAACATAAATGTCTGCTCTAACAGCAGTTGTCAACTTTATGCTCAATAAAGCTGAGTTTATCCTCCCCAGTGGCCATTTTATGAATCAGAAAGGACAAGTACCAACAACACCTGAAGCTAATTTATAACACCTTATGGTCAATGGCTGACTAATTAACTCCCCAAAAAATCCTGGTACAGGTGACCAGGCAGTTGTAAATGTCCTATTAATGTGACAACACCTGTTACACCAAAAATGGAGAGACTGGCTTCTGTGTTTTGTCCAACACTAGCATCTTTCCTATTTTGCTTTACCTGAATGAGATACGTCTAACTGCACTTCGTGTTGAAATACTAACGGATGAAGTTTATAAATGGAAATAATTTAATCATACCTACCTCAAGGACTTAAAAACAAACATGTAAATGCATTGCAAATTATGCTGTACTATTTCTGTTCTGTGAAGTTAAATGTAGTCTTATAAGGTGCAAATGAAGCACTGTTTCAAGTCTGATCTGATCTTTACTGTTCTCACTAGCCCCAGTATTTTAAGTTTAAAAAAAAAAAGCCAACTTTTTTTTTTAAGAAAGAAATACTTAGGCCATTGTAAAGTGGAAATTAATTTTAAAATATAGCTGTTGGAAAAGGTCAAAGCAAGGGAAAGTGATTGTGACATTCTTATATTTATTAAAACACATTGGCTGCAATGCAAGAAAGCATTCTAGTCTAGAAAAATATTTAAGTATGCTCAGTTATGCATCTGGGAGCTTTGGGGCTGGATCCTAATTAACAGAATAGTTAAATTTTGCTATTACTCTTAAAACTGAAACCGTAGGCCCAGGTAACTTAACTCCTTTCTGTGCAATGTAGGTTTTTAAAATTGTTAGAATTTAAAATTAGATTTATTTAAATTTATTACATTTAAATTGTTAGAATTTTTAAAATTGTTAGAGTTGTTAGAATTCTTATTGATTTACATAGATACTCATTTTTGAGAACTTTTTAATGAAACTGTCTGGGCTGTCAATCTAGGCTTAAAACTTGTGTGTCTGTTTTTATTCCCAAAGTTATTCTTCCAACCATAATTGTTTGATTCAGCCTTTCTTCCACTTTTCTTGTCAAAGGGGGGGCAATGTCTAACTTACTGCTGCTATCACTCATGTATTGAACGACATCATGCAGCAGTATACACATACCCCACCACCACACATTTATACCTATATATTACCTCCGTTAAATCTTTTAAAAGCCATATGATATCTACAGCATGACTCTGCAGGTATTAACCACAAAATGGCAATACTGTGCACAATGAATAAGGACACTGGAAAGTAAACAAAGGGAATTTTCTACATGATTAGCCACTTTTTTACTCTTCCCAAGATGTCTGCCTATGGGTAGGAAATTTCAGCTATTGCCAACAGGATACTGGATTAGAATGCAATTGATCTGAAACAATAATCACGATTTATGATTTCTGTGCCCGAGTGAAGCCCAGGTGCGTCTGCCAGGCTTCACGATCAACTCCATGGTTCAAGTCTGAGCCCTACCACTGTCAGCTTACCTCTCTCCTTTCACACCTGCCTGTATGTTACAGCAGTGCAGAAACCAGACTAAAAAGCCCAGATGCTGATAAAGGCTGATCATCAAAACAATACTGTGTCACAAGGCCCCGGGCAGGTGAGGAAGAGCTAATTACTCTGGAAATGTAATCTAATTCATGGGTGAGGAAAGCGCTCTCCTGCTCCTCTTCTCCCCTCTCCACAGTGCACTGCTTCTTAGTTCAGTGGCAACAGACACAACGAGAGGCCGCCCCTTCTAGTACCCGTGGTTCGTCTTCAGCACCAGACCTCAACACCCTCGGCAGCGGACGCCTTAAAGGGCTTCTATTTTACTCACGATGCTCACAGCAACATCGCCCGCAGCAGTTTAAACCCAGCGTCGCACGAAACGGCCGCCCAACCGCCCTCAGGCGCGCGGCCCTCGAACGCTCAGCCCCGCCCCGCCCCCACTGCAACCGCCGCTAACGGTCGCTGCCCCGCGGGGCTCGCGTGCCCCTCGAACGCTCAGCCCCGCTCTGCCCTTCCCCCCCTTGCAACCGCCGCTAACGGTCGCTGCCCCGCGGGGCTCGAGCGCCCCCTGCAGCCGCCCCGGCCCGGCCGCCCGCCCTGGGCGGCGCAGCCCCCCACCGCCGGCCGTGGCGGGCACCTCGCAGGCTGCCTGGCTCCTCCCCTCCTCCTCAGGAGCAGGGAAAGCCCCGCAGCCAGCCCCTCTTCCTGCCTCCCCCCTGCCTCGCTCGCTCCCGGTGCAATGGAAGTCCCCAGTAATCTTTCTTCCCGGTAGCAGGCAGCGGCCCTGAGTCAGTGGAAAATGCTGGGCATGTACGTGCCGGACAGGTTTTCCCTGAAGTCGTCAAAAGTGCAGGACGGGATGGGGCTCTATACGGCCCGGAGAGTGAAAAAGGTGGGTGACCGCCCCCCTCCCCCGCCGCCGCGCCGCGCGCTCGGCCGTTGGGCGAGCGGGGCCAGGGCCGCCCGGCCCGGCCCGGCGCTGCGCGGCGGGGAGCCGCTGCCACGTATCACAGGAGAGTGGGGCGGCTCCTTCGCCCCTCGCCGGCGGCCGCGCTCAAACTTCTCTTCAGCCCCGCTTTGTCGGCGCTGCCTCCGCTTCCGTCCGCCCGGCCGGTCTCCCTCTCCTCGGGGGAGGCACCGCCCGCCACCCTTCCCGGATCAAACGGAGCCTCCCGGCGTCGGGCCGGGGCGGCGAAGGGGCATGGGGGCGGTGGGGGGGCAGCGGGCCGCTGCGCCACCGCCCGCAGGCCCGGCCGCGCCGCCCAGCGCCCCGTGGGGCGGGTGGAGATTGTGTCTCTGGGGCTCCCCCCCTCCCCCCCGTTCTTTCATTTTTAGTTTTATCCGTGTTTCTTGCTTTGTTTTGAGGGGGAAAAGCTCCTCTGGGTAGGGCTGCCTTCCTGATTCTCGCCGTGCTGCAGACCAAAATGCACCTCTGCGGTGCAGTTACCCGTCTGTCCCTCGCAGGCTGCTGTCACTTGGCCGCTCCTAGAGCATGACAGGGTGGGCGATTTAATTCATCGTTTCCGGATAGTAAAACCGGGCCTGTGAAAGAGGTGATGCCGCTGAACTGCAATTATCTGTAAATCTCTCTTGCTCCAAACAAGTTATGTCCCTTGACACTTTCTAATTGAATTGAAAATCTCTTGATTATCTAAAATTCCAGTTACTTATAATTATTCAGGCAGCTTGTTTGAGCAGCTTACTCAAACAGCTAAAGGCATACCTTAAATTCTTCTGCATTAATATAAACCTCTAGTTGTTTTATATATTTTGCTTTGCATCCTTGTCCCACTTTTGGCTCTGACTGGTTTCAGAGGGCTGCCTTGTAATTGTGATGTCGTTTCATCCACAAGGCTAAGATACCTTGCTTTTGGGGCATCTCACCTTTAAGGAGCCTGGGAGTTAATGGGAGAGGAGAAAGCCAGGCTTATTATCAGTTGGCTTAAATTTCCTCCACTGAGGTTCAGAACTTTTATTTGAAAACTTTGGGAGTTCACACATCGGAGATGATTTTAGACTACTAGCATGCGTTAATTCCCGGGCTCTCCAAAACAGAGTAAAGCTCACTGGAATCGTCACCTGCATACTAATATCAATTCTGAATGTCAATGCAGATTTCAGAATCTGAGTCTCCCTTCCTTTATATTGTTGTAAATTGAACTTTTAGAGCTGTGCACAAGGAAAAATAGAGCCTATTTATTCTTGCCTGAGTTCTTCTGTGCTGCAGATGTCACCTAATGATGCTTTTGAACTATATTTATGTATGGGCAAGGTATATGCTGTCAGCTTTGGCCAGCATAGCTCTTTGGTCAAGGATGTGAGAGAAGAAATCTACCTGTGAGCTCCTCATACAGGATATCCCAGTAAAACTGTGATGTTGCAAGTATAACCTGGAATGCATTTGGGACATAGAAGGGAAAGGCAGAGGCAGTTGTAATTATGAGGTTTGTCCCTATTAGGAGTATGTAGTGACAGTGTCTGTTATGGACTTGGCTTTTGTTTGGGAGTGAATCCTCTGTCCTGGTAGCGCAGACAATTTCGTTATACAGCGCCCTGGTCAGAAGTATGTGACCGACAGGCAGACTTTACTCTCAGTAGGATGAGGAACCAGTTCTTGCATTGCTGTGGGGGAACTGGGCCCTGGTTGGAACAGGTTTTCCTGAAAACACTTGGAGGCATAAGCATTGTATGGGACCACAGCTGTTCAAAGAATGATGGATGTGTAAATAACACAGTTGACACATTGGTTATAAATAGACTCTGTGCTGCTCTTTCCTGTGAAAATTAAAATCAAATCTGAAGTGCTCTCACCATTTCCTCCTGTCCAGTAGTGAAGCAGCACTACTACACTGTTAAATAATTCCTTGGAGCTTGGGTTGGGAGAAGATGTTGAATATGACACTAATTGTGAAATAAGATCTATGTTCCTGAGTAGCAAATACTGCACCATTTTCTCTCTATTGTTAACACACAACTGCAATTGTCTTTATTGAAAGTAAAAGATTTCAGATAATCTTATAATCAGGAATTGCAGTAACAACTCTCCAAACGTTAAGGAATCATGAAGTAGGCCTCTGAAGATTACGATATTAGCAAAGTTTTGTTAATCATATGTTTTGAACTGCTGTTGTCTGCCATCTGCTTTTGTGCCTTCAGGCATTATGCCATGTTTTCAAGCTTTTGTCTGTAATCATAAAAGGTGGAAACTTCTCTGTTTTGTTACCTTAACAAAAGCTGTGATTCTTGTGTAATTTCTTTTCTTTAACAGCTGGCCTTTGGTTACAGCACCAGTATCATAAGACTCCTGGTATAATTATCAGAGAGAGCTACTACATTCTTCCATGTTTGCTGGGACTGGAACAAGATTAGTCACTGCTGCTTTCTTGAAAGCAGCTCTTGAAAGCAGCTTTTTTGACGTTTGAGTGATGTGTCCTTTGTATCTTGAATAATTTTTGTTGTTGACTCTAGACTAGGTTGCATACCTCAGTTTTATTGATTTTAGAGAAAAGTGAAGTCTTAGTGTGGTTTGATCAATATGTGTTGGTGTATGACAGCGTGTCTATTAACTAGGACTAGTAAATGCATATGTAGATCTGAAGAAAGTCCTCTGAAAGGCTAAATGAATAGACTTATACACCTATCACCGTGGACCTTTGTGTTGCAAGACATGAGGTTTAGTGGTCTCTAATTTCTGTTTTCTATTCAAATTTGACAAGCTTTAAAAAATGTTTGCAAGTCTGAATCACCTACTCTTGGTGTTACAATCACTTCTCATTGGAGGTGGATGTCTTGCCATTTGCTTTTGCCATTGTTTTGAACTTCTAGAGGGTCTTAAACATATTGCAGTAGAAATTTATTGGTTTGGAGCAGTCAGGGTAGGAATAACATGGTATTTCTTGTTTTGAGTCAGTATGCACTATTAAGCTGTTGTTGTGTTTTGCTCAGAGGTGATATGTGCTTCAGTGATGGGTAAAGTTAATCTTGTAGATGCTTTGTAAGGTATCTGGGGATCCTTTGGATTGTAAGGATGAAAGTATTACTGAGGTGAGGATTGTGGAAACCTTCGAAGTACTTCAGGAAGATAATTCACCTCTTTGTACCCACTGAAAAAGTGTTGTTCTGCTGTTAAAAAAGCAACTATGGGAGACTAGCTTTTTCAGGTTCCT
The DNA here is from genome assembly GCF_036417845.1 of Apteryx mantelli. NCBI lineage: Eukaryota > Metazoa > Chordata > Aves > Apterygiformes > Apterygidae > Apteryx > Apteryx mantelli. The sequence continues at coordinate 25,171,947 of NC_089982.1, read as the reverse complement.
TATTCATTATGTCTTCAAATGATTTCTGTATTAACTTCATAGAGTTTTTTTCTTTCTACAGAGCTAATCTAGATTATAGTGAAACAAGTTTCTTTTCTTCTTGGTAATTGCTGTGAGTAATGAGAGGTTCTGCAGATGTAATTACACCCTCCCTTAGAGCTCAGCAGTTGCAGTGAGCTGCTTTCCTTGTTGCACCAAAACTACTTTGTGCTTTTCAAGTGAATGGAAGAAGCCAGTTCAGCCTGGCAGGAGGTGTCTTTGCTGTCTCCCCTTCCCCAGAAGGGGGAGAAGAGCTCTTTGGGAACTGGCATACCTACCCTTTACTGCAGCTAGATAGGGCCATTCATTTCCAGGGGAGAACTTCTGTGCCACCACCTCGTCTACTCCTCAACCTTAACCTAAGCAAACTGTGTGACAAATCGTCTCCAATGTAATGTCTGCGTGGCCCCTATTAGATAGCAGTGTGTTTGCTGGTTCTCAGTATAAGCTGAGAACACTGAGAGCTGCAAACACTTAATTGCGTTGGCCTAGTTTCACCTTTGTTATCAATGAGATGAAAGAAGGAGGAAATTTCAGTTTGGATATCAAATCCCAGGCTTTGTGGAGCTGGCAGGAGAGAAAACTTTGTCTCATTTGATTAGCAAAATGATGAAATTTGGTATGGAGATCAGTGAGAAGTGAGGGACATGAAGCCCCACAGTGCCAGGTTTCATTGTTGCTGTTTGCCTACTTTTGCATCTCCATTGCTACTCCAGGCTCCAGTTGTTGTCTTCTGCTGTTCTTGTCTTTCTGCCTTCTTTTTTGCTGGTCTTTTCAATGCAGTATTCCTTGTGCACATTTAAAAAAGTTGGTCCTGAGTTTTTACCTCCTTGTACAATTCCAATTTTCTTTTCTTTTGTTTATTACCTCTTGCATACTTCAGGTTTAGTTTTAAATACCAGGATTTTTTATTTGCTTGATTGTCTCTAAGAGGAATCATCCTGGAAGTTTTCCATTCCCCTTCTTCCTCTCTCCTCTACCAAGAGGCAATTTGTTAACACTAGGGAACTGGGAGACTGTATAGCAGGCTGCTTCTGGGATATGGAGTGTGCCTGGGGGAATGGACATGTAGACAAGGTCGATATTTTTATTAGCCAAAATACTATATTTGGAAAGAAAAACCCTAATTTTTATCATATAGTTATAATCTGTAATGCCGTCAAGTGCGTAGAGTTTTTCAATCTGATTGCTGCCTAAAGGAAAATAGCATTCTGCATTTCAGTTTGTAGGGTTTGTCACTGCAGGTAAAGACACAGAGAGAAAAAAGTTAGGCCTATGTAAGAAGAAAGTCCTAATTAATTAATTCAGCCTGCTGCTAATGTGATGTCTGTGAAGGAAACACCCCCAGAAAACCAAGCTTTTGGAAGACCATATCAATGGATGCTTTCACAGCATGTGTTATGACTAGCAGGTGGTATAACATTTTAATTTTGTTTATGAAGGTTTGATTAATTCATAGACACGTGCATACTCCCTGCTTTTTTAAATGAATCTCTCAGTATGTTCAAAACCTCGAAGCTATTCAGTGTTTTGATTTGTGGCACTTCAAAAAATAGTGTTGCAAAGAATCTTTCAAGTAAATCTAATGTAAACTTTGTGGTTGCCAAATACTTTACATTTTAGTAGGATGGCTATTGCAAAATGCCTCCTGAAAAACTTGCAAGAAGACGCAGGAAATTTGATTTGTAAATTTCAGCCTTATTTAAAATAAAGAAAAATGCTGTTTGCCACAAGGAAAATAAATATGTAGCAGAACGGTGCGATTCTAAGAGATGCGCAAGGCAATGAAAAGAATTGGAAAGCCTTACGAAAATCATGTTGCTATATACTGCTGCCTATAACTGTTTATAGGTCAAAAAGTAAACAAATTTGAAAAGTGGTGCCTGAACTTGAAGTTGAATCCTCAAGGGTGTGCACCTTTTTGGAAGACAGGAGTAAGACAAGAAAATTGTTCTTTTCCATTTGAAGCTAAAATTGATACCTTTGCTGTAGTTTGGTATATCACTTGCCTTCTTCACTAGCTCATTCTATTTTATAATCATTCAATTTATTCTCTTTTCTAATCATTCCATAGGGTGAAAAATTTGGCCCCTTTGCAGGGGAGAAGCGAATGCCTCAGGAACTGGATGAGAAAACAGACTGCAGGCTCATGTGGGAGGTGAGTAGTCCAAAGTGACATCACACCTAGTAAAAAGTTTTCCCAGAATTAAGTCATTACTATAATAAATCCTTTTTTCATAGCTAAAGGAACTGTAGCTAGATTTTGTACTTATTGGTCATTTCAGAGTATGTTTTTTTGAGGGTAAACTGACTTCTTTAAAAGGGTAAAGAAATAACAAATGATAGTTTCTAAGCAATGAAGTGTGAAAAACATCAAGTTGAGAAAAATAAAAAAATATACTAACGTTATGAAAAGATAGTGAACATATGAAAATAGTTAAAATGATTAAAATTTTAATACAGAAAGATAATTATTGATGTTACTGAGATACTCATTTATGGTGACTGACAGATGTCAGATCATAGGTTCCCCCAACTATAAAATAGAACATTCCCTGCTGTGACACTTGTGCAAGGGTTTAACAGTTGTATAAGCGAAATTTTTACATTCTTATAACATTCATAATGCAGTGAATAGGTGTAAGATTCTTTAGCAGAATAAAAAGCTGGTGCTCTGAGCAGATGAAGGCATAGGGAATTTCAGGACTGTTCTAAAACTCTCATATGTGTTGGACAGAAACAGCAGTTCATGTGCTAGACCTTGTAATCAGGACCTTAACCCATGCCAATTTCTCTGTCATAGCCGTGTTTACCTATAGCAAAATTCTGTCTGCATTTACCAGTTGAAGAGATGACGTCCTGACTGAAAAATACTTGCAATAAGAAAACTTTGCAACTTCTTCTAAACACCTGATTTTTAGTGCTTCTATTCTGTCTTTCCAACCTTTCTTTTCTGCTGTAGTTCTGTGAACAGAATTCCCTGTAGCGTTTATTCTTTTTTCAGACAGTTTCCATCAAAAGCATATTTACTCCTGTTTTTTACTGAGAGCAGGAGACTCAATTCCCACTCCTTCCACTTTCTGAGGTTAGAGGTGAAAAGGTGACTGAAATGTAAGTTGTGTGGCACTGTGCAAAAAGGCTTGTATTTTACTTCTTTCTTAAAGCACTATCTGTATCTTTATTACAAGAGAAATGTTTATTTGAAAAAACCTCTAGCATTAACATCACTGAACTGCTTATAAAGAGAGCACAATATTGACATGGTCTTAGCACAGCTAAAAATAGATTCTACATAGTGGAACGATTTGTGAAAGAATGTTAAAAGCCCATGTCATTAAACCCAAACTCAATTTAAATCCAGTAATGGTGTACAGAATATTCCTAGATGATTGTTTACTCAAGTCTATGAATCTTTGCTCCTTTTTTTCCCCCCTTCCCTTTGAATCAATCGCTCCTTTTTCATTTTGCCTTTTTTTCTTTCTAATCTGAGGGGTGTGCCCAAAATGTCCACTCCCACAAAGGAGGTGCGGACTTGTCCTTTCGCTGTCTACTTTAGTTACATACTCAGAGAAACTTGTTTCATTGTCTTTGTTCTCAGCTGAAAACAAAATGATACAATGTGCTTTTTTTATGAATGTTTGCAGAATACAGTACATGTTAGTATGCCCTGGCTCACTTTCCTTTTCATGAGGCTTCTGCAGGTTATTTTAAATCAATAAAATATTTGAACTAGGATAGTTAATAATAAAATATTAGAACAAGGATTTTAGGATGGGTGGTGGGTGGATTATAGCACTGAGAAGGTCTTTTAATTTATGTTGCTAGGAAAGCCATATGATTTTCCAAATGCCTCATTGCTGATGATTAAATGGAATTTGTCTGTTCTTTATACGGCAGAAAATAAAAGTCAAATACACGTATTTACTGTTGACACTAATGTGACCCCATCAACAGCAAACCAGAAAATTATTTTTTTATGAGCTGTTCTAAGACCTTTTCATAATATCTTATTGTAACCTAGTTTTGAGAGCCTTGAAAAGATTCCTGCATACCAAATTTTACAACTTCCTGAATGTTTGAACCCAACTTCTTCATGTTTACTGAAGTTGATCTGAACACAGTCTTTATAATGTAATTTAAATCATGCTGAGAGTAGTCTTAGGTTGAAAATCGAGACCAGGAATGCAGGAGGTAAAAAGAAGTTGAACAGTCCAAGTGAGTGATTATTCCAGAGACTGTGGGAGGCAGTCATAGCAACTAGCCAAGTTTGTGCGTATTCAGCTGTACCAAATATATTAAAAATAACTATTTTGATGACTATTGGATGAAGGTACAGTAAAGCCTGATCTCACTGTCTGATGGCAGTCAAAAATGTTCATTTTCAGAGAGGACACCTTTAGAAAGAAGGCTAAGAAGTAGAGGTTTTACATTTTCATGGGTCAAGTAAGAATGAACATTGATGGAACAATATATTCTTGGCATGTGATGCCTACGATCTCAGCTTCAATTTTTTGGAACAGTCTTCTGTAAGGAAATTTGCCACATGCATTTCTAGTTGTACAGAGTAGCTAGTGGTCTGTGATGTGGTCTTTTGTTATCAAACTATTCCTTTTTCTCTGAGACCAGCACTGTGAGCTGGCATCTTTAAGAGGTTATACTGAGACAGAATTGTATCCATTACGATTTTTTTGGTCTTGTGGAAAACATGTAACTTAGAAGCAGTTTTACGAGGTTTATTTGTGTCCAGTGATTTTGTTAAATAAAGTTCTGAGAACGTTAGAGTTTGTGATTAAATTAAATGTAGCAGAATGCCATTAGTCTGCTTATAACTTGCATAGTTTTGAAGGCATCAAAGGTTTACACTTGCTAATTCAAGAGACTCTAGAGGATTGAAACAAAAGCATCCTTGATCTTGCTGTTGTCTTTGTAAAGAGTTACCTGCTTAAATTTTATATTTGCAAGTGATGTGAATGAAAAAAACTTCGGTTACAATATAATCAGGAATAATAATTTAAAAAGCCAGCAAAATGTCCGACTGACTTTGGGTTTCTCTCTTTTTTTTGTCACTGTTATCTGATGGACTGAATTGGGTGTTTAATGTTAAGCGTGCAGCTAGTTCTGGTGATGATTTGAGAGTTTGTTCTTGATTTTTAGTGTCCCACAAGTACCTCGACTAAATACTGCCTTGTTAATCTGTATTAGTATTATACTTGGGCTAGCAATTTTAAATTTATGTGTATTTGAAGGAAGAGCAAGTGCTTTGAGGCAAGAACAGAATATTCCTTAGGCATTAAATTTCACAGAAGTTTTTGCCTCTGGAGGCTGCTAAGATTTATTGTTTTCTTCAGGCTGTGAAGGGAAGATATGTGTTGAATTTTTCTTTATTGTCCCAAACCAAGAAAGTGGCATTAATTTCAATACTATTGGATTGCAGCAAGCATATACTTCTAGTGATGACTTTGGCAAATGTTAAAATGAGGAGGACTGGAAAGACTTGGTCCTTGTTCAAATACCTTGTTATACCACGAAGAAATGTTGGCCAGGATAAGATGGCACACGCTACGCTGTGTAACACTGAATGTTGCATATTTCAGGTGTGGTTTCTGTCTATCTGCCAAGGTTGTGTTTTCTTCATTGCTATAAATTAAATATGAGAAGAACAGAAACACGCTAGAAATCAGTCTTTCTATGGAAGATAATGCTCGCGTTTATTTATATTAGAAAATGAAATGAAGTTATGTTTCTACTACTTAATGCTCAATATTTTTGCAGTGACAATTGTTTTCAGTTATACAAACCTCCCTGAAAACCAGCGAAGTCGGTGGAAAGCCTAGTGTTGGCTTCGGCCAGCTTTAGATCAGAGCCCTTACATGTAAGACTGGGGTATGAGAAATCAAGCATTTTACATTAATGGAGTTTTTGTGTTGTTGCTGGGGTTTTTTGGAGGGGACCTTGCTAGTAAAATATGTGGTTCTGGTATAGGAAGGCTTTTACATACAAGACATTGAGCTGAAGTATGTCCTATATTTCATGATAAAGAAAATGTTAATTTGAAGAATTTTATGTGTTTATTCTGAAGATTAAGCACCAAATTTCTGATATTACATTAGCAAAGTAGTCTTTATTTTTTCTAAATGAAGATTAGCTTAGCGGTCCTTACCCTTTAGGTTATATTTACATTTAAAATTGTTTGTTTTTAATACTTTTGTGTAGATCTTTGTTTAATTTTCAAAAATTTTTTCTCATTTCTCAGACAAGTGCATCTGGATGCATTTGAAAGCAAGTTGCTTTTAAAACAACTTTGGCAAACATACACTTAGATATTGATGGTGGAATTTCCAGTGGCTTTCCCCTGTCTCAGTTGCAAGTTTGCTTCCTAGTTAAAGTACCTCCCAGTGGGAATGTATGGGTGTCCAGAGTAGTAATTAATATTTCTCATCACAGTTTATGTAGCTAAGTTCTACTGATGAACTATTTTAAAGCTTGATTTAGTCATCTTTATTCATGTTAAGCCTATGATTTTGTGTTAGCTTTAGTGACTTTTGGCCATTGAAAGGAACACAACAATGATCTTTTGGTCCTGATGATATCTTTAGGACTTGAAAGAAATTACTTCTGAAGGTGATGGAGAATGTTAGCCTCACATCTTCGGTTATGTGGTTTCTTCAAGATATTAAAAAGTGCGTGCTGATAGGTTGAGGTGCTAGTATTCTAATTTGAACTTGTTATAGAAGATCAAACACAATTTGTTTATGGAGATATGGGTATCTTTCACAGTGAATGTGGAGGTCAATCCTTCTTGTGAAAGCTCTACAAAATATTTGCACAAGTTTTAAGAATGAGCTTTCTGAACGATTCTGTCTCTAAAAGGGTCAAATACCGTCATGTACTAGTTAGCTTCATTAATACAAATAACTGTTGCTCTGTATTTTAGCTGAAGAAAAGTGGAAGTTGTCCTCTCTGTCTCATTTTTCAAGTGTTATTTTAATATCTTCTGCAGCAATATTAAAATGTTCTGCAGTGAACTCTGAGGGAGGTCTGTGAAATTCAGGATGCGGAAATATTGCATCTAGTTGTTTTATAGTATTAACAATAAAAATGATGTTTTCAGCTAATCAAAAAAATTGGAATGCAGAAAACAGTGCTTTTCTTTACATGGTTGTTTGAATGAACATTATTATTTAGATTTATAAATGTTTAGAAAATGGATTCCAGAGAGCAAGCAGTGTGTTTACTGCCTTCAGCAAAGATAACCATCTGCTCATTTTCAGTGAAGCTTTTTTTTCTTTCTTCTTCTCTTGCCAGGTGTGCATGGCAGAGTGTTTGCAATTGCACTCACGAGCATTTTTAAGTAGCATACCAAAATACATGACAGCTTTGGAGGTATTTTGAAAATCTGGAGACAATTTTATTGCAGGGTAAAAGGCTAGTAAATGAAGTAATGCATGCTGTTGATGGGTATTGCATTATGCATTATTTAGACCTCTGTAGAGTTTCATCTGGTAGCTTATACAGTGGCTAGGGGCTCTTTTTTTCCCCTATTACAGTGATATGGCATTTGTTAAAGTGTGGCATAATTCAGTGATATCCTGGTTGATCTTGAGGCAAAACTTCCTTTGCGGGGAGATAACAGTGAATGTCAGGTGTTTTATCTTACTGTATAGATATTTGGCTAAGTTAAGTCAGTAACACCACAGAATCACATAATAGTTGGGGTTGGCAGGGACCTCTGGAGATCATCTGGTCCAACCCCCTGTTCAAGCAGGGTCAGCTACAGTAGGTTGCCCAGGACCGTGTCCAGTTGGTTTTTGAGTATCTCCAAGGATGGAGACTCCACAACCTCTCTGGGCAACCTGTTACAGAGTTCAACCACCCTCACAGTGAAGAAGTGTTTTCTGATGTCCAGATGGAATTTCCTGCGTTTCAATTTGAGTCCATTGTGTCTCGTCCTGTTACTGGACACCACTGAAGAAGAGCTTGGCTCCATCCTCTTTACACCCTCCCATAAGATATTTGTAAACATTGATAAGATCCACCCTGAGCCTTCTCTTCTCCAGGCTGAACAGTCCCAGAATACCTTTTGTGTTAAGTCTCAGTAAGATAACTCTAAGGTGCACTCAATTTGAGGTGTTCTGGTGCATGCTTTGGATATCTGTATGCATTTTAGCTGTTGAATTGTAGTGGTTGACCAAATACTGGAAATGTCTTGCTATGGATTCTCAGGCATGGATTTGAGCCTTGTTCTAGGTTCATGCCAAAGGCTGCCTATACTTAAATCTGAAGTGAATTGCTACTTAATTATTTGGCCTGGGAAATCAAAGGTGACAGTGCATTTCTAGTCACATCAGTCCCTGGCTGCAAACACTCCAACTCATCCCCCTTGATTACTGAAGCTACGGAAGTATCTCTGCCACGATGATCCAAAGGGCCTTGGGACTAGACTAGTATAGTATGTGCTTTCTGCTGAATGGCAACAGACAGCCTCAACTTTTGTGGATTTGCCCTTTTATTTAGAGAAATAGGGATGAGGTCCTGTCTCCTGGTTTAAAGAAACCTAAAATCTTGTGCTATGATATGATCTAGTTGTGGGTAGACTTTGAGCTCCATTTCTAGCTCTTTCATTTATTTCCCATGTTAACCATAGACCATCATACAATCCTTCTAGGTCTTGGTTTATTTATGTGGATAATTAAATCATTAAATGTTTAGCAGGGGTCTCATGAGACTTAAGAGCATTTCTAGTTTTGTCTTAGAAAACCAATTTGAAATAGTTCTGTGCTGAGTTCAGGCATTGTTGAAATAACTTAAAAAATCCTTTCTGGATTAATCACTGTAGCTTGCTTGTTTTAAAAAAATGCACCTCAAGCCAGCTGAATGATTTTTCTGAGTTTAGGCAATAACAACTGTATAGAAAATGGGAAAATAACATTCAAGCTTTGAATTAGTCATGTAGACAGGTGGGATGTTCAAATTTCACAGTTTTTAAATAGAAATATGTTCACTAGCATTATAAAATTGATCCCACTTCACAAAGTTATCAGGGAACTTCAATCCTGTAAAAATCTTCTGTCTTTAAGTATTTTAAAGCTATTTATAAAAATTTATAACAATTCAGATTGATATTTGGGGAAAATGCAATAATTGGCTTGCAGATGCTTTAAGAAAAGCTTCCTTAAAGGTTTTTTACTTTAGGGTGTGATACACAAAAGTATTCTTCGTTTTCTGCAATTTCCTGCCAGCAATAGTTGTGGTGGGCAGGTTGTCCTGAAGATTCCTGATGGAGCAGTTGAGCGATTGGAAAGGAGTCCCTTGGGAGAGGACTGGAAGTTTTCTTGCAGAATGACTCTTGCTTAGTTCTCCAGGCCTTGTGTGGGGTAAGTGGTAACGTGCATCCTTGTAAAAGAAGATTTTCTGAAACAAAAAAGCCAGGAAACCTTAGCTGATTTAAGATGTAGAATTGGCTGTGCTGCTCCAGAAACCTACTTGCTGCATCCTAGCTCTGTGGGGTAGAGAGGTAAGTTGCAGTATCTTACGCATTAATCTTGTATTCTTCCTTGCTTTATAGCTGGTGCAACTGCCATGGTTGGGAGGAGATATTGAGGCTACAGAGTACGTTTCTCATGTTTTCCAGTGTCAGTGATGATGAATGTGAGAGGGAAAATTTCTTGTTGCTGTGGCTAGCAGAATTGTGGGTGCCTGCAGTCCAACATCTGTCTGAGTGACAAAATCTTTGATCCTGTCTCCCTGGATATCTGAACAGATTTACAAGCAGAGCCAGGCTTAAGCATTTTAGCTTGTATTTGTTGGTGTATTTCCTAACTGAACTGATTCTCTTGTTACATGATCACACCGTAAGGCAAGGAGATGATTAAGGATTCTAGTGGACTGTTATTGGAGAGAGCATCCTTTGGGACATACTCCAAATTTCATTTCAATGTAGTAATAATTTGATATGGATGATATTTAGATACACTTATTTTAAACTGAAAATGTACAGCCCAGCCTTATTTAACCACCATTATTACCTTGTACTGGCTTTCAGTTTGAGAAATATATTTGCAAAGCAAATGGTCTTTTTGTTTGTTTAAAATTTTTTTTTATTGCTAGAGTTTGAGAATCATTACCATGATGCTCAAAGATCAGCTGTGCATTTAGGGAACTCACAGAAGCCTATTCAGCCAGCCAGTGAGAAAATAAGTGGGTAAATGTTGCCAATCTAGTCTAGGTTAAGTACAGTGTTTTTAACTATATTTTTTGTGACTTTTCATTCTTCACATCTGTGTATTTAATGTAGCATTATTTCTTTACGAGGTGAAAAAAGCAATAGAAAATATAACACGTCTTCAAGGGATTTATTGTATCTTTTTGTCAATAGTTTCCTTATGTGTTAAGTCTTTGCTGTATATTGATACCTCTTAATGGGTAGGCAGATACTGAGAAGGCACAACTGAGATGACTGTGTAGCATTGAGATGAATATAAATTCTTCTGATAAAACTTCAGGGTTAAGCAAATGAAGAAGAATAGATGAAAAGAAAGGTTGTGGAACATACAGTTTTATAATAGGATCTTGATTGTTTCCCTTTGCAACCTAAGTCAAGAACTGATGAAAACCTTTGCAGGACCTGCATGGTGGGTCTCTCTAACCTATGCTTTGGGTAGGTGTTGCTGAATCACAAAGCCATTAGCTTGACTTCAGTTACTCAAAGATGTTAATCTGCACTGTTAACCATTATCACCAAAAGTGATGTTCTGCTGGGCAGGTTGCATATTTAGAACTAGATGATTATTACAGTGTAATCAATGCAGCACATCTGTAATACTTGATGGGCCTTTTCAGGGGGTAAATATACCATTAGCATGCATTTCTATGTGAATTTGGAGCTTTCTTTTATGGTTTGATTGCATTCATTTTGCTCGTATTCCTAGGGGAACTAACAGTTCCAGTAATGACTTGGCATTATTTCCAAATGGAATAGTGTAAGATAATATTATTTCCAGATCAAAACTTACATTTAAATATATAGGTTTGACACTGTTCACTGTGGTATATGGTTAATCCGGGTGTTTGAAAGTAAACTTTTAAAGTTTAAATTATTGGCAGCTTTTCATGATGTGTCCCTCTTAAGATAGAACATCTTCCTTGGAAGGACAGTAATAAATTTTGAAGAATTTTATTTGCAGAATTACGGTAAGTTTTTTGTTTTAATCTGAGAACAACATGCTGTCATCAGATATTATTGTAATGGAATACAGTTTTTCCTTCTATCAGTATCTTAAAAGTTTAGGTAATTTAAGCAGTCATACAGAAAACGTGATAGTGCATCTATTAGAAACAAATACAGCAAGAATGTGAGCAACTTAAATGCAAAGCCATGATGACAATCTAATTTTGGTCTTTCATAGGGGAAATCCCTAGTTCTTAGAAAATACCTACAGTGGACACTTCTTGTTGACAAATAAAGAAAATATGTTCCTTATATAAATGAATCATAGGGAATAATAGTGCTGCAATGTGATCTTCTTTCATAGCTTTGTATCCTCTATCTCAGAGGAGATTTAACAGATATACTATTACAAAAAAACATTTTTTATGTGGCAAAAGTGGCAGCTATGTTTTGTCAGTGGTATTTCTTTGTGTTTTGAGAGAGAAGAAAGACTTGGTTAAAACTAAGTTTCTATTTCTAGTATTTGCATTTTGTCTATGTAAGCTGAAATTTGGGCACAGTCCTAAAAATGCTGTGGATCTGTAATGATATCCAGAAGTTCCTCATATGAGGATAATATCTCTTGTTTGTGGAATTCTTTCTTCAAAATAGTGGCTAGCAGAGAAATATTGGACAATTTGCTTCAGCTGGTGGTACAACTATTAGTCAATATTCTTTGGAAAGGTAGGTTCTACTGCCATTGGTGTTCTGGAGTGTAAAGTGTGGAATGCCTCACTTATTAGTTAAGTTTGTGATGCTTACAGCTTTTTTCAGTTCTACAGGGTGGTTTTTTAAAGTGGTTTCTTCACTTAGTGGACAAAACCCAAATATGTTTGTTTCCCATGCTAAATAATTTACAGCCCTTCACCTACATAGTATGCTAATTTCCTGTTGCTGAAATCATCTCATATTCTGGTAAAATTTCAGCCACGCATAGTTTAAGAGTGACTGATATTCATTGGGGCTACATATTTAAACTCCCTTTGAAGATGTATATATGAAAGATGTCTTAATGAGCAGTAAAATAGGAGATATAGAATAGGTAAATACAATTATATTGGTCCTGGATCTAAAGAATCTGATGAAGTGCTAAAGGACCAGAAAACCATAGAAGACTTGAAATAGAAATGAGGAATGTAGTTTTCAAAGAGTGGTTTATAAGTTTCTGGGAAGGATAAGGTTGTCACTGGAGCAGTAAGAGGTAACAGCAATGAAAGCATATTTACTGGATTTGGAATTTGGATGAAGAAGAAAAGATCTATTTGGTGATAAAGAAGAAAAAAACAGGTTTTACTGACAGAGTAATGGGATAGCAATAGAGGCAGAGAGCTGTTAATTCGTGTTGGGCTTGGAAGCTGGTTGAGAAATTGGTATAATTACAGAAGAGGGAAGCTGCAAACAAAGATAGTGGAAAAGATGAGTTCAGATTTGGACATATGCTGTTTGTAATGGTTGTTGGTTAAAGCTGAGATGCTTCTGGAGGTGGTGAAACTTTATAGAAATAGCTAGATTTGGGAATTGGCAGTAGAGGGGAATAGGGTTCTTTGGAGAGAGAATATAATGGGCAAAGGACAAGCTATTCTGGAAGAATACAAAGTCTGAAAAAGAAAGTAAAGGATGAAGAATTATCAAGTCAAAGATCTTGTTTGCAAAGATGCAAACATGGAAATGGGTGATTGCAGGAATATGGAAACTCAGGAGGAAGAGCCTGAACTCATTGGTCTTGGAAATAAATGGTGGTTGAAATAGTATGAGATCAGAGAAAGTCCTATCCCTTATATTTAGCAGAAAGTAATTGCTGGTATTGTCTGAAGTGTCAGTAGAAGAGAAACACGGCACAGTAAGTTGATGAGCAACTTGGAGAACGCATGTACGTTACAGAAGAAAATGGTCCACTCTTGGACAGTATTTTGGAGAAGGAAGATGGGACAATCATAGTGAGTTGTGAGGAAGGGAAAAGGAATTGGAAGCAGGTGACCTTCAAACTTGGGAAGGAATGAGAGACAGACTGAATGATAACAGACAAGAGGGCATGAGGAGAAAGAACTAGGTAGACTGTAGGAGTAAAATGCTGGCATCAAAACATGTGAAGGAGGAGAACTCAGGAAAACTGAAAGAGGGATGATAGGTTTGGAAGGGAAAAGGACCTCAGATTTTATCAGTTTCTGGCAAGATCATATGGAAAGGAGGATTTGAAGGAAAAAGGGGGAGGAAAGAACATGAGCACTAATAATCATACAAATGGATTGGGGAGATCCAGGAGTCAGTCATAAAGCAGACATAAATAATTAATAAGGAAAAGACTAAGAAAAGAGTGACTTCAATAAAGGAAACTGACACCAGTTGCTGGATTTATGAGTTGCCTGCCTATTCTGAGGTAAATGTGCTTATAGAAAAAGGCGAATGGGCACCATAGCTGGGAGTACCTGTTGAATTCAAGATTCACCTGCTGAGCACCAACATGTCTTAATGTTTTATGTGTTTGTGTGTGTCTGCAAATACTTGCGTTTGGTGGGTACTGTAAACAGTTTTAATTTTGCCTATTCTTGTTAATGTTTCAGGTTCGTGGGAGTAAAGGTGAAGTCCTTTATATCTTGGATGCAAGCAATCCACGCCATTCTAATTGGCTGCGGTTTGTCCATGAGGCTCCGTCACAGGAACAAAAGAACCTGGCGGCCATCCAGGTAATTTTGGTGGATTCCTACCATCTGCTTCGTGTTACTAATTTAATAATTTGTTCTCCTATTTAGTCTTTATTTCTTGCAGTAAAATTGCAGAATATGAGAACCGCAGCAACCAAGCTGCTTTCCCTTCCCCACCTTTCTTATTGAAAATGAACTCTTGTGCTTAAATGTGATACCAAAAATAAGACATTAATAAGATGAAGGACTGAAGAGGTCCTTATTTAGAATTTGATTATCTTTGAAACGTTTGCATTAATCCACTGTTACGGAATTACACTGAATCACTTAATTTCATGTATGGAATTCCTAATTCACTACTATGTCTGCTGGTTTATAGTAAAATGAACAGTTTGTATTAAAAAAAATCATTTACAGAATACTTTGTTCATACTGCAACAACAGTTTAATTTTCTCACTACAGCCTGATTCAGCCAGGTTGTTAAACGTCTGCCTGAATCCAGTTGGGTTATTTTCATGGTGGAAATTAAAAATATAGCTATGCACTTAGTTGAATCAGGACTAGTGAAGCATTTAGAAGGCTAGTTGTGTTCCTTGTCAAACTCAAATATGAATTTAGGTGTGAGGAAGGCAGAATCATGTCTCTGCTTTGTAATTAGTTTAAAATTTATTATAAAAGTGTAACAAGTTTGAAAACAACCATGATGCTTAAAATAAAATATTCTAGTAGAAAACAGGAGAGAATTGAAGGATTTAATTATCTGTTAGATTGATCAGGCAGTGCTTGAGAATAAGTTAATTAAAAAATTTTTTTTCTAGTCTTAGCTACAGATATGAATTTATCCAGACAGTTTATTTTTACATGGTAATGTAAAAATGGCATTCAATGGTAATGACTTCCACTGTTTTGATTACACATTACTTGAAAAATGTTTCTGTTTTTCTTTTATCAACCTCTTAATTTCACTTGATTCCCCTTAATCCTTGTATGACAGTGAATAGTTACTTCGTGTTCATATTTTTATGCTGGCCTTGATTTTTACAGAACCCTATTATATCCTTTCCATCTTATTAGACAGCTCTTTTTTCAAGCTGAAGAGTCTTAGTCTGTTTAATCTCTCATTTTCTGTAAGCATTCTGTGACTTCCCAGAACAGTAACAAAGACTGTGATACTTTTTTAGTTAAGTATTGCACTTTCAGAGCTTATGAAAGAAATGAGCTGTCTGCATATTTATTCTCAACAGCTCAGTTTCACAGTCGCATAGCTATGTTACATTTTTTGCTCCAAATGCATACTTAGCAAATTGAAACTATTTTTTTGGCATTTTTTTCCATTAAAAAGGGGAAAATTGAGAAAAGGGGAAATATTTATCAGCATGTCTTAAAATTATTATTCTGCTTTTTCATTTTGAGATGACTTTTTCCAAGATTTACCTGCAAATCTTTGACAAAAGAATTAAAAGAAACTTATGTTTTGGGGGGTCAAACAGTATATTTAGATTTTTGCTTTGCCAAGAAAAGAAAGTTCTTTTCAGATGAAATAAAACGGAACAAAATCTTTATTTAAAAATATTATATAGAAAAAATATATTTGTAAAGCTTCAGCATGTAGTTCTCTTCTGATGGATTACTCCTGCTCCCCTCTCCTTCTCCTCAGTTCATAATTTATTACACTCAGCACTGGTAAATTCAATTTTTGTGTTGATGACCTGTCCAACTCCTTAAACCTCCTGTTCACCAAAGGGACTGTTTGCTTATTTGGATTTTAAGCAAGCACTGCCCAGTAAGTTTACTCTTGCTGGTTCCCCCTCTGACCTCATATTGGCCTCCCTCTCCATGTTCCAGTTGTGAACCTTGCTGTGATTTCCATTCCACTGATTTATTTCCTACCACATCTCTTCTCCGTGGTGTTTCTTCCTTTGTCAGAGTAGTGACTGCTACCAATAGTTATGGTACTGCATTAAGAAATTTGACTGGTTAGCTGCCAACCCTTGCTTGATTTGCCTCTCCTGCTTTCCAAAGCTCCAGTTCTATTGAATGTCAGTTTGTGGTGCATGTCTCCAGCTTTTCTCCAGGTGATCTGATGCACAAATAAAAATTCAAGAATGATCTCTGTAGAAACCTGAGAACTACTTCTTTCTTCCAGACAAATCTGTCTGCTTCCAAATTAAAACCTTGGCCTATTTCTGACATCCCATCACAGATTACTGGCTGAACATGACTGCAGTGTAGCCACTAATACTTTCTTTGACCCCTGTTACTGTTGTTGGCCCCTGTTTCAGATCATTATGGACAGCAGCAGCATCGACTTATCCTTTGGGCCTGTATTCTAGGATCTTATCTTTGATTCAGACTCTTTAGGTCTTCACATCTGGTTACATATGAATTTTGAATAACAAATAAGAAAGAGTGTTCACTGTTCATCCATGTAGCAAAAACTCTTGTCAACACTGAATGAATGACTGCTTCATTATGCTTTTCCAGGATGTCTATGACAAGTCAATGGTTAATTTAGTGTGACTGCTGCCTATGCAATTATTTCTGTGTGTTTTTCCTTGTGTCTTTATCTCTCTGTTATATCAAGGCTTACCTAGTAAGTTCTGTGGAGAAATGTTTTGTCCTTCTTACAGTACCAAATATGCAAAGACCTGGTACATGATTAGGAGTCCTTGGCATTGTCAAATGCATATTGTTATCAGTGAATAGGTAGTGTGATAGCAAATTACAATCAGTGTTAGCAAATGCAAAGTAAGGTTCACAAGAGGCAGCAGTGTGAACAATTCATGTTCATTATTGCATTTTAAATAAAAACAGTAAAATGACCTGAACTTCTGCATAGAAGTCTTAATGGAATGTCCAGTGTGTGCCAGGTTTTCTTTTTTCTTCCAGATAATGAAAATAATTATTTAAATAAAGAAATGAAAAGATTAATATATTAAACTCTTAATATAGCTACACTGCATAATATTATTCCTTACTTAGAATGTGCTTAGTGCTTTTTGCATGCTTTTTAAAGGATCAAAGTGGAGTTACAGGATGGTTTAAAAAAACGGCAAGAATGTTAGAGCCCTATTAAAGCTTCCATAGAAAAAAAGACTGAATAAGTTAAAAGGAAAAATAGAGTAAACATGATCGACATATACAAAATAATGAAAGGTATAGGAAAGGCAAACTTCAGAAAACAAACAAGGATTTACTAAATTCTCTCTCTCTCTTTTAATATGATCAATAATCACTTACCAAATTGTGAGTGATCTATGGGAGTAATCTTGATGCTATACACACACACACACACACACACACGTATTTAATTACACATAACATGAATAGGTTCTACTTGTGTTCAGTAAAGATAAATATGCCCATATGTCTTTGCAGGGTTTGATCCCATGTTAATAGATTGAGATGTAAATCCTAAAGCTCTGCTATTCTTTTAGCAAACCAACCAAAATAAAATAAACCACAGCTGTAGAACAAAGGGATCCCCTGGTTGTCCTAAGTCTGTTCAAAGAATGCTTAAGAACTTAACCCTGGTTGTGTGCTTAACAGCTGCCCTTTTGAAATTTTCTATGAGACTTTATGTATACAAAAATGTGAATAGAAGCTAAATGACTCCCTCCTTCCTTCTCACTAGTACTAATTTGACTAATCCTCTTTCCCACTAATTTTCTTTCCAGTCTCCAAACACTGCAATGGGAGCATTTTGGTCTACTCTGAGAACACCTCCAAACCTGACTGTGTTACTGCAGTAGTGATAAACATCATAATCTTGTATCCAAAATAAAGTGATTGGTCATCAGTTCACTGTTTGCTACCTAGTGTGTGGCATTCAGTTAAAAAGAAGATGAAGTGGATGTAAATGCATGTACATAAATAAAGTAAACCGCATCCTGGGATTGGCTGGAAAATATGAATAGTTCATCTTAGGTTAATTGTATCCAAAGATCATACTTAAGTCCTGTACAAAATGCTTCCGGTGGTGAAAAGGCAACTTGTAGCGCATGAGTGTTTTTTTTGTTTGTTTTGTTTTTTTTTAAGAAGCATTTTGCTGTGATGTTACATATTTAATAAAGGCTAGTTCAGGTGAAGGCTGTTGCTGTTGTTGTGGTGAGTGTTCTGGACTCTGAATTATGTCACAGTTCTAGCGTGGAGTTGTGATGTTTGGGTATTCTTTCACTTACAACACATGGAAAGTGTTTTTAACAGCTGTTCTGTAATTAATATTGGTATGTGACCACTAGAAATGCACTGAAATGTTGGAGGGTGCCTGCATATGTACTGATTGTTTTTCTGAATATTTTGCACAGCTGAATTGCTGGAGGCTCATCTAACTTATTTCCAGTGGCAATTGAATGAGTTAATCCTCTATTATATTTCATGTAGCTGTAAAATTACAACTCCTGCATTAACAGAGACTGTATGAATTGTAATCTCTTTTGCCCTGGGCCATTCCTAACAATTTGCTTATAAATATGATTCCTGATATGTAGCAAAAATGTATTGTATTTGTCATAATCAAAAGGAAATGGCTCCTATCAAAAAATCCTGCAGGAGCTGTTTTTCAGTTTTTAGAGTATTATATTTTCAATATTCTTTAATCCTGAATGCATATGTTTATCTGTTTGTCAGTTGTAATTTTATTAAACACTCTTTGCTGGAGATTACTATGCAACAAAGATCCTGTTGTGGTTAAGATCCAAACTGTTTTATAAACAGAATCGCAGCCAGCTAGAGCTTTAAATTCAAATGCTCTTTCATTCGTAAGCAGACATCAAGATGGTCTGGTGTAAGTCAGAATACCGTGAGTTAGAATAATGGAATAGCAAAAGTTAATGTGAAAGAGGATATTTACTGTGAAGTGGTGGAGTGATTTAAAATCATACTTCGCAAATGTAATGGAAGAAGATTAGTATGTGAGAGACAGCACTATAATAAATATAGCAAAACTGGGCTATCTCCACCTAGCAGGCAAGAGTAAGGGGAGAAGACACAGGGAAAGCAAGGACAAACTGTGTTAAGCTGTTTATTAAATTTACATATTACAAGATAGTTTTGTGAGTTTGTGAAATTTACTGGTGGCTTGCTCACTACAAAGGAAAGATTAACTTGTTATGCAATGTACATAGTTAAACCATCATAGTTGTTAGCACCCTGTATGCTCAGAGGAGAGAATGAGAACATCTGCTTGATTCTTCAATTTTTTTGTAGGAAAAAGAATGATTTAATTCCAGGTGATGCACATTTATCTGTTGTTGAGTACATACTAGTGCTGTTCAGATACTCTCTTACTGAAGAATTCAATTCTGAAGAATAAAATACATATTTTCTCCATGAGGTTTCTTAAACTATACCTGCTGCACTTTCAATTTTTGCAATAGGAACCTTAGTAATGTCTAGGAACTGTGAGTGAAATCCTTCAAAGCTCTTTTCAGCACTGAGATTACAGGAAAAATGTTTTTCTTGAATTTAAATGCATCTCATACCTGATTTTAGGCTCTCTTACACTAAGCTGATGTAAAGAGTGGTGACTAGATCCTTCTCATGCTACCCCCATGTGTAGCTTCAAATATTCCAGTTCTGTATGGGGAATGATGTCATTGCTGATATCAGTGGAAGTCTTTTCAATGCATTTGATAGGCTATGGATCTGGTTAAGTTGCTTAGTTGCAAACATGCTAAGCAGTTTGTGGAGGTGTTGAGCAACCACATGTGTGTAGACTTGCAAGTCAACAGAGGAGAGGATGCTTGGCCTCTCCTGGAGGGTATGGTGCCATGCAGGTTGGTTCACTGCTGTTGAAAGCTTGTTCAGTTGTTGACTTTGATGGTTGGTTTTGGCAGCAAAAGTCACAGGTCTGAACTTCTGTGCATGTTTTATATGCTTTTAGGTTTTAATAAGCCAGCGTTTCTTAAATCAGTAAAATGATATTTTAATTAAAGATAGATTTGGAATGGAATGCTAAATTCAGACATCCCTAAACTTTGGGGAAAATTGGGATTTAGATCCGAAGCAGAAGCTAATCCCTGTGGTGTTGGCTTCCTCCTTGTTTGATTTGAAAAAGGGAAAGAAATTGAAAACTACGTCTTCTCAAAAAGCAGAAAAGAATGCAGGCTCGCTCCTGCCACATTTTAGAAATAAAGAATGGAATGAGAATCGTTATTACTGCTAGAATGATCAACACCCTTTGAAACAGATGTATACTGAAAGCAGTATTCTCTAACTACAGAATCACAGAATCGCTGAGGTTGGAAGGGACCTCTGGAGATCATCTAGTCCAACCCCCCTGCTCAAGCAGGGTCACTTAGAGCACATTGCACAGGATTGCATCCCGGCGCGTTTTGAATATCTCCAGAGAAGGAGACTCCACAACCTCTCTGGGCAACCTGTTCCAGTGCTCTGTCACCCTCACAGTGAAGAAGTTTTTCCTCATGTTCAGATGGAAGCGTCTGTGTTTCAGTTTGTGCCCGTTGCCTCGCGTCCTGTCGCTGGGCACCACTGAAAAGAGTCTGGTCCCATTCTCTCGACACCCTCCCTTCAGATACTTGTACACATTGATAAGATCTCCTCTCAGCCTTCTCTTCTCCAGGCTAAACAGGCCCAGCTCTCTCAGTCTTTCCTCATAAGAGAGATGCTCCAGTCCCCTAATCATCTTTGTAGCCCTTCGCTGGACTTGCTCCAGTAGTGCCACATCCCTCTTGTACTGGGGATCCCAGAAGTGGACACAGTACTCCAGATGTGGCCTCACCAGGGCTGAGGAGAGGGGGAGAATCACCTCCCTCGACCTGCTGGCAACACTCTTCCTGATGCACCCCAGGATACCATTGGCCTTCTTGGCCACAAGGACACATTGCTGCCTCATGGTTAACTTGGTGTCCACCAGCACTCCCAGGTCCTTCTCGGCAGAGCTGCTTTCCAGCAGGTCAACCCCCAACCTGTACTGGTGCATGGGGTTATTCCTCCCCAGGTGCAGGACCCTGCACTTGCCTTTGTTGAACTTCATGAGGTTCCTCTCTGCCCACCTCTCCAGCTTGTCCAGGTCTCTCTGAATGGCAGCACAGCCCTCTGGCGTATCCGCCACTCCTCCCAGTTTTGTATCATCAGCAAACTTGCTGAGGGTGCACTCTGTCCCTTCATCCAGGTCATTGATGAAGAAGTTGAACAAGACTGGAGCCAGTACTGACCCCTGGGGGACACCGCTAGCTACAGGCCTCCAACTAGACTCTGTGCCACTGATCACAACTCTCTGAGCTCTGCCATTCAGCCAGTTCTCAATCCACCTCACTGTCCACTCATCTAACCCACACTTCCTGAGTTTGTCTACGAGGATGTTATGGGAGACAGTGTACTAGGATGTAGCAGAATAGTTCAAGAGAGCATGTATCAAAGAAGAAGTTGTAACTTAAGTGAGGAATCTTATAGATAAGAAAAAGAGGATGTTAACAAATTATTCAAATCTAAGCAAATGAAAATAAACTTTTTTTAATTGATGCTTTGCGTGTTCCACAGAGCCTCTGAATGAGGATCCACAGATTTTCCAAGAGGATCTCTAGTGCCTAAGTTGCACTGTCTCAGTTCAGGATATTATAGATTTATTAACTTCTACGGAAAGAGTGCCATACTGGGCATGTACAGAACACATGCCATTACAATGCTGCTGACACCAACCTCCCCTGGGAAGGAGGAAGAAAATGGGTTTCACTTTTCACAACAAAAGCTTTCATCAAGAAGAAGAATCAAAAGTTTTAGTGCTTCTCCATGGAGACATCAGAATGGTGATCTCGCTGGAATTACATTTTTTGCGCTCCCACTTTCTTGCATGATCCAGATTTTCTGTCAGAAGCCATGCAGTCATGGCGGTACATGCAGTTGTGGCAGTATGTTAAAATGCCTGCAAGATATTTCTAAAAGAGTGGTATATTTAGAAAATGGATGGTGGCATGCAAAAGTGATCTGACAAATGGGAAGTGGCTGTAATGAGTCCACAAGAGGTGTACCATATTCCTGTCAGATGGCTTGTACATAGTACTAACAAGAAAGAAACTAAAAAATTTTTCAGGCCTGGTTGTCTGAACTTCCATGTCAAAAGTAGAACCTGTTCCTGTATATGGATTTCATCTTCAGTCTTTTTGCATGATGCTGATTTTTTGTAAGGTAAAAAACATGCATCTTCAGTAAGGAATTTTTTTTTTTGGGCTTTAAGATTAAGATCTGTGAGAAGATACCATTTTAAAAATAAGTTCTATACATATATTTTTTATTAATGTTTCTTCTTTTTTTGCTTCTTGTTTCTCTTTTTCACTAGCCGGAAAATAAAGGGAGCAGGGGCACAAAATAAGGATGAAAGAAACCAAAACTATTTAATTTTTGAGCTGAAAGATTGGAAAATGTGTCCTAAACTTAAACTGTACAGTGAGGGATATGGGGAACCATTTTTGACAGAAGAGAATTCAGCAGCTCTCGTTTGTATGGCTATTGTACACATCATTCAAATTCCCAAGGAGTTTTACTGCATGATTGGGTATGTAGCATTATTACTGTGGTAAAATACATTCTGCTGCAGATGGAAGACTGAAAGAGATGGCTTCCGATGTAATGTAAGATAATAATTGTAACCAAAGAAGAAAGAAATCTATCACAGTACTGAATGTTCAGCTGGAAAAGTATTCTAACTTTCCCCAGAAGCTATCACTAAAAACTGTGATATAGCATAAAGATGTGAGGAGAATGTTGGAATTACCATACTAATTTAACCTAGTATTCTGTTTAATTCAGGTTCACATCTCAAAGTTTTTTACCATAACAAGCAATATACAGCAAGATAGCAGTAGATTAGTTGATCAGAGCTGAGGGTCCTTTTGTCTACTTTGTATGTGGGTGTTATACTGCAGTTTAGATTTAGCCTGGGCCCCTGGGCTGAATGTCTCCACTATACACGTGTGTTCCAGTTTTTGAAGAGAAGTCTTTCCAGGATCCCTCTGCTTCCTGGCCGATGAGAGCTACAAACATGCTGCAACACCCAGGGACAGGTTGAGTGGGACAGGGAGATGTGCTTAAACAGTGGTGCCCTTCTCAATGTACATAACTATTGTGAAAACAGAAAAGCTTCCCCCAGTTTTTTTGTCCTCTGTTTCTCCTTACTTGCTTGGAGAAGCAGGAGTTGCTTGGTCCCCAGCTGCACATCTCTAAGGCTAGCTTGCTTCACCCACTCATGCCCAGCGGCACCTGATCTGCTTTCACTGTTGAGAAGACATCTTTATTCTGATGATGTCTTTCCTGGCACTGCATGCCCTTTTTGACCTTTCCTGTGCCAGAGCTGGTGGCTTTGACTTCTCCTGCCACAGTTCCTAAGATATCCCCATAAATTTCGTGGATAGCAGTTTCTACCCTTACAGGACTTGAACATGGCACCTTGGAGCTGCAGGCAAAGCTCAGTGAGGAAGGGGAATAGTATGCTTGCTTGGAGAGCAAGCAAAGGAGAGCTGGCAGGAGAACAGGTAGGCTGAAGAGTTTGCTTGCTGCCGGGAAACCACGTGTGAAGGGAAGCCAGATGAGGGCTTTAAGAGCAGACGTTGTTACTGCAGGAGGAAACTTGGTAAGGATTAGGAAGGCCTGGTTGCAGCCAGCTAAGTCCTGGAGGATGGAAAAGCCCTCTGCTTTCTCAAGTAAGACAAGGCTATCTGCCTCATCCTCCTCTTCTTTTCAGCTTTCAGAAGTCACCTATCTGTCTTAAGTTTTTGGATGAAACAGTGTATTCGGAGAGTGATGGTGCCCTTCCAACCTTGTGGTGGGCTGTTGACACTCCTTGGCCCATGTTCCCTGCCAACTTCCTGTCTTCCAAAGCACACACATGAAGGTGTGTAGCTGTATGGAAAAGGCAAGACTCTGAATGGGAGAAGTACTTGTAGCTGAGCAAAAATGGAACAGCAAGAGTTATTTGAACAAGAAAACTGCATTTGCTGGGAGGGTCAATGACCCACAGTATAAAGGGAGACAATCAAGGAAGGGGGTGAGAGAAACAACGTGGAATAGCAAACGAGGAATAGGGCAAGGGAAGGTGGAAGGGAGGTCCTAATGCCAGCCAACACTATGAATTTCCCCCCAAGGACCATTGTGGCCTACAGCGGATGAACATTGTTAACAAATTGACCAGTATGGCCTAACTAGATGGGCAGACAGAACAGCTGCAGGTGTGTTCTTAGTGAATGGGAGGGTTATTAGATTATCTGAAAGATTTTTTACTATATTCACTGTGTCTGTGTCTTCAGGCATGTAGATAAATGCACTTCATGCAGGTGCTGCTGGCCATAGGTGGAGGGGAAGATTTAAATTCCTTTATTTGTGGTTTCTGGATCACTTCCATTTGTTTCACTGAAAAGGCTGCCTGCGGAGCTGTGGCAGTGGGTGTGTATCTGAACTAATTAGTGCTTTGAATACCTGACAATTAGCATAGCTGAAAAAGCCAAACGAATTAGCCATGGAGGAGGAGTGTACTTGAACTGTTTTAGTTTGGATTGGAACCCAAAGTAAATCCTTTTCAATGAAAGTGCAGCTAAGATTGGTGAAGCATTGAGGGCCATGTAGTACTTTTTCCGTTAATCTTATTATGAACCAAAAGTACACAAATGGGAAAGAACCAGGACACCTTTTAGCACAAAGAGCTGTGAGATATGCCCTGAATATACTTGGAGAAGTGCAGAGATGGTGAAGATGCAGTAGTATTGATAAGAGCTTGGCTGTTGGGATACACATACTTGGTCTAGGTGAACCTTCAGGGAATAACCTGAATGGGTTGCTATTCCCCCAGATTTACTGTGCAGTGTAAGATACGTCATGTGTAAACTAATTGAAAGGTGCACTAATTGGTTCTTTAATTAGTAAGTTTGAGACTTTATTTTCACATGGTATACTCAATTTTTTTCTTGTTTCAAACCCATAATAGCTATTTGCTTCTACATGCTAACATAAGGTTGCCAGGCTTTTAGAGTAAGGTTGTTGGTCCTGTATGGTGATATATAGGAGGTTTCCCCCAGTGGTTTTAGCCTAAGTGGAGAATGAATGTAGGAAGACCTTTTACCTTTTCTCAGATTAGAGTTGCAGATGATTTGGTTTGAATTTAGACTGTAGTAAATTAAAGTTCTCTGAAACTCTTGAGAGAGGCATATGAAAAACAGCAACTCTTAGATGTAAGCAAAAGTTAGGATGGCATGCTGATAGTTATCTGGACTGCAGAGTATATCTTGAAGAAAATGCATAATTAGTTTTGTTTTCAAACGCTGTCATTGAGATAAGGACAGAAAAGCGGTGGGTCCTTGAAGGCTGCAGCTGCTGCCGAGTCTGTTGAATTAAATAGGTTTCACTGTTGTGTGACAGTAACTTGTGTAATACATTACAGACCTTCCAAAGCATGAGGAATACTACATCCTTGTTGACAGTTTTAAATTAATCTTAGTATTTTACAAAAATTAAAAATCATTATCTTGTCCTTGTGCTATGAAGCTTGTTACAAAATATATGGCTAGATGTACTGTAAAGAAGCTTCAGTTAACTTTCCTGGATGTTAATCAGATGAGCTTTAAGATTTATGACAGTACTTGGAAGTCTTCATTATGTAAGCATGAGTCTGCTTTTGGTGCTTTGGGTAGTACCCAAACCACTTGGTTCACATATGGCAAAAAAAGCAGCTCTATATATCAGTTTAGGAGACAGCTGCTTTTGTTAAATTAGCTTCCTTCCCTCCCCCCAGTAACTTTAAACATTTTCAAAGACAAAGTTGTTAGCTTATGTATCTATTTGGAAGCTTATTTATTCATTGTGGAGAAGGTTTTGGGCCTTATTGTTCCCTACTCTGTCCTCTCATGCAGGATCTGGGCTGTATCCTCTACCTTCTATGGATCTGCATCTCTGCACTGATTTAAACCTGCAGAGGGTTTTGACATTTGAATATGTGTTATAGAGAGGTGCCTGTCAACTTGGTAGTGAAGGTGCTGACGAGGGTTGAAAGTCTGTTCAAGAAGAAGTCTGTGAATCTTCTAAGGAAAAAAAACCCCAAAACCCAACGAACCAAACAGAACCCCCCCCCCCCCCCCGACAATATGTAAGCCACACAGCCAGTAGGGGACAGAGCTAAGGCTGTATTGGTTACTTAAGTTTTGTTATTTTTCTAATACTTGAATGTTTCATTTTCCAGCTCTGAAGTTCTTGTCAGGCAGGGAGTGCCATGAGGGGAGTACCTTAACACCACTTCGTCCTTGGTCTAGGCTACAGCACAAATTGTAAAAGCCTCACAGGTGAGGCAGAGGGCATATTTCCAGAACACCAGAATACAAGGGCACTTTATCTGTGCAGCCACACTAGGAAAGAAGTCTCAGAAGGGCTATTCCAACTTTGTGCTCCCTGAGAAATAGAGCCAGCCCTTCCATAGTTGAGAGCTAGTATTAGTTCAGGGTTCCAAATTTAGCTCTAGATTTTACATTTTCTGATATAGTCATTCATTCATACTCAGTCAGTCATTCATACAGTCATTTTGTCATACATTCAGTCATTCATACTCATAATCAGTCATTCTATGTTTTGCAACAGGAAGGGGAAAACATTTTCTATCTGGCTGTGGAAGATATTGAAACAGACACAGAACTTCTGATCGGCTACTTGGACAGTGACATGGAAGAAGAGGAAGAGGAGGAGGAAGAAGTCACTGTTATCCAGGAAGATGAAGACAGTAGCAACAGTAAAGAAGTGCAGTCAGTTGGTGAAAAAAGTGCAGGTGAGCAATATGTGAAAAATAAGGTAAATTGAGAGCTTAAAAGTAGTAATGAAGAAAGAGAACACCAACTTTATACTATAGGGGAATTGGAAGGGCCCTCAAGTGTAGTTTGAGCTCTTGTATGACTTTGTACCTCATTGATTTGCTTTGGGTTGAGGTTCTTTTTGCCTAGTATGGGGAAGCAACTCCTGTGAGTTACTGAGAGTCAGTAAGTGAGCCTACATTTTGTGACAAGTTATCATTAATTTTTAAACTAATGATGAATTTCATCTCACCTGACTATAGCCTTATGAAAGCTAGGTTTTTGATCTGAGAGGGGTAGGTTCCCTCTGTCATAAGTGATGAGAAGTAAACCTCTCCATAAAGTAGTTCAGCCAATCCTAAGGTAAGATGTCTAAGAAAAAATAGGTGACCTGAAGTACTGTGGTGAATTTACAGCCGGGATGATCAGTTTAGACTACCAGCCTAAATCACATCCATCTTAATACTTTGCATCCATTTTTGATAAAACTGGTGGTAATTAACACAGCAAGATAGGCTATTTGGAAAGAAGAAATAGCATCTGCTGCCCCTCCTGAGGCAGCAGTAAAATTCGTTCTGATGCACACAGGGGCATGGAAATGCAGAAGATCTCCACATTAAAACTGTGAGACAATCGAAAATATAATACTGCAGATTGGCTAGTAAGATTAAAAAGAAAAATCTGTCAAGGCCTGTGTAGTATGTATTGACCAGAGAGTAACACGTTTAGTATTTGTATGTAAGAAAGGAGAAAAGGTGATTTCAGAAATATGCAAGGTTGTAAGTGTACTTCTTTCTGTAAGAAAGACTGGTTCAAGGCATGAAGGTAATGGAAATGAGTCAAGTTTTTGCATATATAATGTGTAATTATGTATAATTATTTTCAGTTAACAAAGCATCTTCCTTTAGGAAGAAGAAACTTTTCCTGGGTGATGTAAATCTATAGTAAATGGTCTGGTCTGGGTACCTGCAACAGAGTGGCTTCTCTGACAGAGAGGGGTGTATGCAGGCTAGATCATATGGCTGAGAAGTTAGTGGTGCGTGGTGACCCTGAACTTGCTTGTTTAGAGGAAGTGTGGTACATCTGTTGCCCACTGCATCAGGCCACAGTGTCATACCCTAAAACCAGAATGGGCACTATTGTCCTTCACTGGTTAATCTGGTGCTTTTTCAGCTGGAACAGTAGCTAAGAGGTATTACATAATGTCAGTTTTCCTTTTAATATCTGAATATAGAACTAATACAAAGTAGTTATTTCTTATATGAACTTCAGGGGTTGCTTCAAGTGTCTTGCAGTAGTTGGATGATTTGCAAACCTGTACTCATTGATATTTTGAATCATCCTCACTTGGAACCTTGATTTAATCATAATATTGTGCCATTCTGGGAAGTGGTAGTGATCATGCTAAGCTATGTTTGTTTATATTCTATATTTGCTGCTTCTTTTATAAAATCTATTTAGCAATAACTTTACAAAAATTATTTTTCTCTTAACTTGAAATGTGAGGCAGTTACCTGGAACGAAAACGTAGTTTATCTGAAGCTTTTGTCTCTGCTTATAACAGTATTTGCTTGTAATGTACTTCTGTTTTACATCCCTGTTCAAAGCAAGTCTAAAATCACTGATGCAGACAAATATCTCTGTGTTGTATCTAAACAGTCTATGCTGATGCTGCTTTCTACTCCTGCTACCATTGCAATAGTCTGCATAACAGCAGGAGAATCAACTGGAGTTGGAACTTCATTGTATATCAAGATGTCTTGAAACCTCTGTTGAAGAGAGTAAGATTGCACAGGCATATCTGTGGGCAGAAATGTGCTCGAGAACTCTTTATTATTGGTGAGATGCCATAAGTAAGAAAGAGCACAGTTTGCTTAAGGTATTAGCGTTAAATATTTATCCTTTACCTGCTGGCATTTTGTGTGGATAATCCATTAAGAGGCAATGTCTGTCATGAATTTTATGATGCATTTTGCATAATCTGTTTTTGGCAGAGAGTATTTCTTAATGTAACCAATATATTCCATGGATACTATTCCTTCACTGTTTTCTCCTTCTCCTCCAATCATGCAGATCCCCTCAGCTGTAAAGAGGACCATGCATGCCCAAACTGTGAATCCAGTTTTGCCAGCCAGGAGATCCTAGCTGAACATCTTCA
Source organism: Apteryx mantelli (assembly GCF_036417845.1). Classification (NCBI taxonomy): domain Eukaryota; kingdom Metazoa; phylum Chordata; class Aves; order Apterygiformes; family Apterygidae; genus Apteryx; species Apteryx mantelli. Next base: position 25,143,119 of record NC_089982.1, on the reverse strand, counting down.
GACATTGCACCAAAAACCCAGTGAAGAGAAGGAATTTAAGTGCCGAAACTGTGGAAAGAAATTCCCTGTTAAACAAGCTCTGCAGAGACAGTGAGTAGGAACAAGAATGCTTTTCAGTGATCCTTTAAATTATTAATTTCTCCTGGCTTAATCACAATTTTAGCTTTAATTTTTTTTGCCTATGTATTTGAACCCACTCCGTAATACTTATGAGGCTGAGAGGTACAATAGATTCCACTACCTTTACTATTTGAATTAGTCACTTGTAATTTGTTCATTACATTCATCTTTTTAATATGTTGACTTCCTGTATTTCTTGGAGACCTCAGTTTGAATTACAGAAATGCAACAAATATTTTATCTTTTTAAATCATACATTGTAGAGCAGATCAGAGCTATTGTTTGGTGCAGAACCATTGGTCTGTATTAGTGGACTATTTGATAATTTAGGAAATGGCACTCTAGCTGTGGGTGTCATTGCAGAATTTGAGTAAGATTTGAAAGAAAAAGGTGATAATATGAAAAAACAAAGAAAAGAAAAACTGTGCTTCATATTGGCTTAATTAAATATTGGATGAAGAACAAAAAAAGATACAAACATGAAAGATGGGAAATTTAAGAGCTTTTTTTTTTTACTCTGTCCCTGATAGTGTAAATAATGCAATTTTGTCATTAAAGCCGTATACCTTGCACTATACTTTCATAGACAAATATAATTGATTTTGTTTTTTGTTGTTTATATATTTTGTGCTTGTAACTAAATGGATATATTACTTTTTATTATACATTTAATTATATATAGTACTCCATTTAATCTAATTCTCTCATATCAGGAAAGAACAGACTCATATTGCATAGAATGCAATTAAGACTGTTGCTGTAATGAATTTATCTGTTTCTTATATTTGAATAATGTTATGAGTCCTAAAACTATTAGCTCTTTATAAGCTCTTTGTTCTTTCATGGAAGTAAATAAAATAAAATTATATTGGCAGAGAAGTATTTGGTGATGGTAATTAAATATTTTCTGTTGAAAATATGTTTGTTTCTTCTGGTCTGTGGTAGGATTTGGATTTGTGCTGTATGGCTAATTAGATATATCTTTACATCATGCAAAATTCATCTGACGAAGAATACAGTAGTATGGCCCCAACTTTTGCTGTTTATGCATGTGATTAGTCCCACTAAATTCCAGGATACTTCAAGCATTAATTAGATTGCTTATTTACTTAAATATTTGTAGAACTGGATCTGCATTTTTAGCTACTGCGATCTTGTGTAAATTGCAGAATGTCTCCCTTATTTTTTTATTTTTTATTTTTTTAGTGTACTTCAGTGCACAGAGAATATCAACCCAGGAGACTCTTCAAGAAGTTTTCAGTGCTCTGTTTGCAATACTTCCTTCAGCTCAGAATCGAGGTTTTGTGTCTGAGTTACTGGACTGCTGTCATATCATTGCTGGCCTCCCTTTGCATGTTAGCTTTCAAGCTTGTTAGTTTGTGTGAATCCTAACAGTGAAAGAAGTCAAATGCTTTCATTCCTATTTGCTGTAAGTAATGCATGAGGTGGCCTTGGAACTCTGCATTGTAGCATGTGTTAAGCTCAGAGTGCTTGCTATGTGTTTGATTTCTGTAGATATTGCTTCATGTATTATTTTTCTTTGATGGTTATCCCATATAGTTATGAACAGCACAAGGAGGCGTGCAGAGGGGATGCCAGATTCATATGCAAGGCAGATAGCTGCGGGAAGAGGTTCAAGAGTAAGGATGCCCTGAAAAAACATAAGGAAAATGTTCACAGTGGTAAGAAACAGTTTAATGTTTCTTCAAAAACCGAACAAACAAACAAAGAATCATCCTGATACGTACATTGTCTTTGATTTCCTTTTTAATGGATTCATTTGTATCAAAAAGAAAACTAAGAAGTAACTACCTATAAGAGTAAGTATTCCTTCTCCCCCAGGGAGAAATTACTGTATACCAGATGACTCATTGGTCTGCTGCAGAAGGTGTAATAGGAATCCAGGGAAGTTTAAACTAGGCAAATAATAGATAAAGCACAACATTTCAGCAGTGAGGAAAATTAACCATTGGCGCAGACTGCCACAGGAAGTGGTGAGTTCTTGATCTTTTGATATTTTCAGGACACAATGGGATGTCTTTCTGGAAGACATGCTTCACAAACGATTAGGCTTGATGAGGGTATTGCATGAAATTCTATAGCCTCTGTTGTGCAGGAAGCCAGACCAGACAATCCGCTAGTCCCTTTAGACCCTAGCGTTTTTATATCTTTGCACTGCGAATCAATAGTTTTCAATCAAACTTCACTCTGTTTTCATGAAAGGGCAAAACGCTTCTCTCAGGTCCACAATGCAGATCTCAGTTCTGGCATTCTGCTCTCTCTGCATGTTCCCTCTCAGTGTCAATGGAAGATCAGTATGTGTGGGGACAGCAGAATACCAGAGAGCAAAGAAAACAGTCTTTAGTTAATGATGAGAGCACTGTGATGCTTTGTAAAGTTTTCGTTACATGAAGCTTTTCTTCTGCCAGACTCTTACAGCATGCAGAAATCCTTCCATAACCATTCTTGTAAGAGATTATCTCTCTCGTTTATTTATTTATTTATTTTTTCCCAATATCAGTAACATTTTTTCTCATTTGTGAGCATTGTTTTGTTTAGGCTCAACTTTGGTCGGTTATGTAGAGGTGTAAAACTTCTGCAGTTCCTCTCTTGTATGACCACTTCAGGCATGGCTGGGAGTAGACACATGAAGGACATCTTTTTTCCTGCCTGCACAGTGAGCAGAGGTTTTATTTTGCCTCGTGGAAGTCATACGTATCACAGCTGGTATTAGTGCAGGAAGGAAAACAACCTACTGCAATTGAGGGACAGCTCTAGAATTCCTTCATGCCCTGTGTTACCTGGCAAGGGAAAGTGAAGGGGATTCTCACCTGTGTTGCCTGTTACACAAAGCTAAGAAGAGAGGCATAGAAAGATCATCATACTTAATATTCACTGTCACCTCCCTCTCTTCTGAAAAGCTCTCATTAATCCTCTGGTATATTAAAGTACTAAGTGTATTTCTGTATTTACATGTATGTAATTATATGCTGATGCTTATCATGAGTTTTATAACAGCAAATGCAGATGTGAGGTTAAGTACTTTTTCCTACTACAAATCTAAATACTGAAGAACTGATTGACTGGATATGCTGTAGTAGGAAGAATATTTTGTATACTGCTTTCACAGTCTGCTCCCTGCACATGGGCAGCTTTCCTCAAGATTATTATTTTTTCACTCCTCCGATCCATTGTGACAGTATGACCTAAGCTGAGTGTACTGAGTTTACATTCAAAGTCTTTTAAATCCTATGTGTTCTTAAAGCCTGCTGTTAGATTCTTTCATATCTTCGTAGAAAATGTTTATCGGAAATACCATTCTTGATTTGGAAGTAAAACTGTGGACTTATTAAGATGATCTGGAAAGTAATAACATTCTATACAAGTTCCTCCATTAACAACAGGCTGTGGTGTATCGCTATGAAATATGTAGCCTTTATTTTCTAGCTTAGCTGCTTTAGTTTTATCCTACTCAATCTTCAGCAGATGGAAACACTGAAGATTAAGACATGTTTTGCTAAATGTAGTCCCTGAGGGCTAAGAAATGTTTGTGTGTTTAGTTACAGGCCTCTATGGGTCATTTGAGATTAGAAGTCATTTCAACATCTTTTAGCAAAATGTAGTTACATATTTTCCTACAACTTTTAACACACAATTTTATTTTGACAAGGTAAATAATATATTTAAATAAGTCTTCTTACCAGTGCCATTTGGAAGATAATGTCTTTGCATAAGAAATTACTTTTACAAAAGCAGCAATGTTTACATTTACATTAAAGGCTCTTTATGGAATTACAGTGCTAACATTTGTGTACGCTCTCTTGACATCAATAAATGGAAAAAGCACCAATTGGAAGGACATGTAGTATAATTGGAATTGGCAAAAACCCCTATTTTTTTTTGCCTTTTATGTTAGAAACCAAAGGAATATAAAGTGACTAATCTGCTCACGTTGTGTGCTAACTAACAAGATGTAATAAAGCATAGCATTGGTGTTCTTAAATGAGCAGAGATCTGAGTCAGCAGGTCTACGTAGTTGCATGTGTAAAGGGGCTAGGAAGACCAGACCCCTTGTTCAGGACAATTGCTGATGGTCCTGGATGACTTCTCCTTTTGCAGTCTCAGGAGCCACTCAGTGATTTCCTTTTGATTGTCTGTGAGTGAGAATTCAGTACACAAACTGACTTGTTGCAGTCACATTTGTTGGCTTTGTCTCTTTTCTACTTCATGAACCAAAATTTTGAGTGCACTGTGTGCTTTCCTGAGGCATCTTCGGTTGAGAGCTCTCAAGACCAGCCGTGTTAACCATCTTTATTTGGTTATTTTGTCTATATATATGTTGTAATTTATAGTCTAAAGTAGCACATGAGATCTTACAAGCCTTTTTTTAGTACTAAAATAAATAAATGGAGAGAGGGATTGTCATTAACATTATTTAGTTAAATTTAATATTTTTGAGGGAAGACAAAATAAGGCCAGACTCTTTTTCAGAGAAAAAAAAAATTACTCCCAAGAAAAAAATTGGAAAACAAAATAATCAAAATCAACATAAATATTAATTCTTTAGGAGAGCAAAAACAGGAACGATATAGGGTGCTCTGAGTCTGAAATATTGAGCTGGAAGCCATCTCATGAGTTTTATGTTCCATACTTCCTTTTTGCTTTGACTAAGCAATACTTGTCTCGTTTTTGGCTCTATGTCCCTTTTTAGTGTAATATGAATGTCCTTTACAAAAGCGAGGAAATACCTTGCATGGACACGTGGTTATAAACAAAGAATTAGGTTAGTGATGTCTTTGCCTCTAATAAAATAGCTTTGTGGGGCACTAAAATGAATTTGAAACCATGGTAAATAACAGACAAACCCAATTAAATGCTCTGTCACTTTTTAAAGCAACTGTGAAGAGGAAGGAAAATACATCTGGTAGCTGACCTTCAGTTTGGTTTGTAATTTACATTATAGACTAGATTCGAATTCTTCATCTGGTGCTAATACAAATTCCCTATCTTATTAAATTAAAAGAGCATTAATGATGTATTATTTTATACAGTTGAATGCTTAATGCTTTCTAAATAAAGAAAAATGAGAAACAGTGGTTTTGACTTCAGTATAGGATCTTTTTTGTCATTGCTGCACTAATTCCTGTCAGGAATGATTCTGTTAAACCTCTAGCATGATGTTTTTGAAGATACAGATGTATTGGTTTCTGGATGAAATAAACTACTCAGTTCTAAAGTGAATTGTTCTTAGTGTTGAAGTGTATTGTGCTCTTCATAATTGATTGTGAACATGTGATAATATCTGTTTTAAGGTTTGCTTTCTTTATTGCTCTACTTTTTGTGATTTACATTCCATCAGTAACTGGTTTGTTGGACACCCACAGAGAACTCCTGATACCCAATACTTTGAAGATGGGGTACAAATGTAAAAATCTGGTGTCAGTCAAATGACCTGTGAAAAATCATGAACTCAGTGGAAATATTTAGATTCTTTCTTAGCACTTCCTTTTTAAGATGTTGCCGGTATTTTGTGTCTGTTTCAGGAAATTCTAGGAAGAAGCTGATGTGTTCAGTGTGCAATAAGAAATGTTCCTCAGCAACAAATCTCCAAGAGCATCGAAAGGTCAGTAAGATGAAGGCTAACTCACAGCAGGCTTTGACTTCACTAAGATGTAAGACTGTGGTGCCTAGGTCGCTTGAAAGTTCATGTAATGCTAAACTTTGGGTAATCTTTTCCATGGTTACAAAACCAGTGTCTTTTACTATGTGAATTTATTTTTGTAATCACAATTTTTTAAACCAAAAATCTTCCTGTAATTTTAGGGCATCTTTTACCAAATATAAAAATGTTTTTGTATCATTTGTGCATTCCCAGGCTAAGCCAAGGTTGCCTGCTGTTCTTTACCTGCATCATTAAACAGTAAGCTAAACATAAAAGTATGTTATATACTCATATGATAATGCAGACAGTAAAATAGCCTTCAATTCATGTACAAATTCAATGTACGATTCATGAGCCTTCAATTTATGTGCAAAATGCAGTCAATCTTTCTTAATACTTTGCATGTAACAGTAAGGGTGTTATTTGCAATTTAGTTATGTAGTAGTATAGAAATTGGCTCCCAAAAAAGAAAGTTTCATTGTCTTCTTTCTTTCTTGTTTTGTACATAATCTTTTATAACTAGAATAGGAAGAGTTAATAGTTTGAAAAGCATCTATTGGAAATTAGGGGATTCATATAGAAATACAGATAGACTATGAGTATGAAATTCTGAATCCGTTATACCCAAAGGAAGTCCCTGCAAGATTAATTTGATAAATCACTAAAACCTGGGAGATCTGTTTTTACAAAAACCTACATTGTACTGTTTATCAGATTAACTGTGAGTCTTTAATAATGCCCTGGTTATAATCTGAATCCAGTGAGGATATAGATGTTATCAATTAAAACACGTTGTTGCGAAGGGAATGGTGGGGCCCCTCCTTTTTCTTTTTTTATTTTTCTTGCTTGTAATAATATGCCCTGCATTTCTTGGCTAACAGACCTATGCTTTGTTAATCCTCAGACCAAATCATAGTATGCCTTGCCACAGTTTATCACAGTTCTTAAACATCAGTGCACCTTACGGTGACCCTTAAAATGCAAAATATCATAGTTTTTAAGTGTGTCCATTTTATGAAAATTTTTTTTGTGTCAGGAGTTGCCATTCTGTGCAGACACTAGGACACAAATTAACAGGCTGTACCGGTGGCATTGATTGGTAGGTAGCTTGAGCACTTACATTAAGAGCCACCTTGAACATTTTATGCATAAAACTTTATATCTTCTTGCTTGCTTCCTCCTTTAAAATATCCAGAAAATTGGTGTTCCGGATTCACAAATCTACATCAGATAGTGAAGGGAGTTGCATATAGGACTCATGCTTTCTGGGTATTTGAACTGTTGTGCTTTTGGGGGATAGGGGGGCAGGAAGCAATCACCAACATCACCAAAAATATTTAGACTGGGAGTAGAAAGAATGAGAAAGGAATAGATGAAACATGAAGGAAAGAGAGAAGCCAAAAATGTCAATGTAAAGAAATAAAACTAGGAAATAGGGAGGTAAGGTATATGAGATAACAGAAAATAAGCCTGAGCAGCAGGAAAACAGAAAGAGGGAAAACTGACAGTCCCTTCGGAGAGTAAACGCATCTCTTAATCCCTCCTGTTGCCACCCTGTTTACCTTCTTTCTCTGTGAGTTTATTATTCAGACCTGGAACCTTCATGTCATCTTTGATTTAAACAGATTTTTTGCTTTTTATGTCTTGTAGATTGCTTCTGCCTTAAGTTTGTAAATATAAGCCCTTTCTCAGCAATTCACAATTTAACTCTGCTGTCATCATCCTCTGTCTATTAGTCTTATCCTTTTCTAACCTGTTGCTTTTACCACACGAATGTTTGCTGGCACCACTTGCTGTTTTTTTCTTTATCACAATAAATTCAAATAAATGTAGGGCTGGAGAGACCTCAGGAGGTTTTCTAGCCCATACTGTTTCACAGAGGGGAGTAAGTATATACCCAAATCATCCTAGATATATGCTGTCTCATCTTGTAAAAAGTTCCAATGAAGAAAATTCTACTACCTCTGTAGGTATCATTTTGAATTCTGACTTTCAAGTTTAGTACCACGATATTTTTTTGAATGTGCTTTTTAGTCCACTGTTAGGGTATTTTTCTGATGGCTTAAATCTTCTTTACTGCAAATTGAGTCAATTGCTCTTTGTCCTATCACAGAGAATGTCGAGGAAAAAAGTAATCGCTGTCTTCTTTATAACACATTAGCATATTGCAAAACTGTTGTGAACTCCCTTTGTCTTTCCTAGACTGTACAAACACAATTACCTCAACCTTCCTTCATGCATCTTTTTTTTTCCAAACTACTATTTCTTTTTGTAAGCATTTTCCTCTTATGGATTCTCTCCAGTTCATCTGTATGCTTCTTGAAGTCTGCTGCCTAAATCAGAGCAGCGTTGCTTAACTGAGCCCTCAGTAGTGCCAAGCAGAGTGGAATGATTGTCCTGTGTTTTACAGAAGGTAAATCTGTTAATATATCTCAGAATGTCAGTGGCTTTTTTTAGCAGCAGCATACCACTAGTTATTCATATTTCCTTTGAAATTCATTATTATTTTCTGTAGTGGTTGTATGTAGGCTGTTGTTCTTCATGTGGTATTTGTGGTATTTGATTTCTTTCCTAAATGTTGAGAGTTTTTGAACTTCATTCAGAGTGTAGAAATCATTTTGGATTCTGATCCTGTCTTCCTTAGTGATTACAGCCCTACCCAGCATAGTGTCATCTGCATTTTGACTTTCTAGTTGATTTCCAAAACCATTTATGCTGATACAACCCTCCTTCTGCATGATGCCTGCAAAAATTTGACAACAATTATGATGCTAATCCACTGGCATCATTGCTTGTAACGGTGAGCAGTATCTTTCTGTCTATATCCATATGTTCTCTTTTGTCTTATTCTCCAACTGTAAAGTGACATCCTTTTATTCGATAGTTATACTAATCCATGACTTGGGCTGCTAAGTAATATGGAAGTATAAATAATATAAAACCCCAGCAGACACTGTTCAGAAAATGCTGTACAGGAGCTTACAGAAGACTGGGTAGTAAAATGAAAAGGTTTGTTGTAAAATCTCCTTTCTATTGGTTTGTGCTGTCTCCTGCCAGAGCAAATAAAACACCACCTAAATTCTTGTCTGATGCTAGGTTCTGAAGTTTAAGTAGAATGTATAACTCAATCATTCAACAATAATAACTGTGCAAGCAAGCAAGGACAGTGTTGTCTTTCTTGAGACTTACGGTTGCTAAAGGGTTCCTTTCATACCTTGGAACACAGGTCTCTCATATTTTGAACTTGAATTGTTCACAGAAGCTAAAACTTAAAAGTCAGGATATATGCTTGAATAACACAGTCTGCCACGGATCTCCATGGAGGCTCTGTGGTTCCGTATGTGGAAAGGGAAGAAAGCCCTGAACAAGCCCCAAATCTCAATGTTGCTGGTTTCTTTCCCAGAATGATGCTGCAGTCAGAATTGATAGTGCTACATTTTTAGCACATGTAGGTAGACCAGGGATGAGTCTCTTTTCTGACTGTATAGCTACAGGGTGAGAAATATTCCAACTTTTACTCTAGACTGGTCTTTTCAATGGTAGTATAGCTAATCCTCCTGCCAAGACAAAAGTTTGAGGACAGTTTCGAGCACAGTGAAGTTTTTGACTTTGGAAAATGTTGTAAAACAAACACCTGTATAAAATATAGGATTGGACTTTGCTAGTAAGGCTTGGTTGCTTTATTGCACTAGTGGATCTGTGAACAAGAGGATTTTTTAGATGAATCTGTAAGATACTCCTTTAAGGGGCAAGCTGTAGCAGTCTGCTAGCATGGAAACGGCAGAACCAAGAAGGATCCTACTTGTTATTTTGTCCAAGAGGCTGAGAGATTTTGTTTATGAAAGTTTGTTGATTCCTTCTCAATTTGCTGTTCTCCCTTTGTTATAAAGAGGGACTTCCTGTAAACTGTGGTGAGATGAGCCAGTTTTAAACATCACCTATGCTCACCTGCCAGTTCCATGTGTTCCTGGGTATTTTTTCTGCCCCTTTTTGTTCAACTAGGCAGCTTTTTGTATTACTGTGTAATATTCATTTGTCATGGTCAGTATGACAGCCATAGAAATGTAGGGGAAAGCAAATTTCAATATATCATTTTTAAATTGTCACAATCATAGATTAATTTTGGTTGGATACAATATTCTGATACCCTTGCTCTCCTGAAGCACTGCCTTCCAACACACATGGTCTGATCAAGTTCTTGGAGTGGAAAAGTGAAGTTCAAACTAGTTTATTGGAAAAGCTGATTATGAGTGTCTTGTGTCTTAGAAGTTTTAGGTCTGTTTCACCCCTCAAATTTTTTTAATGACCTTTTGCTTTTTAATAGACATCATGAAGATTGTAAGATTGTCAGCCCTTTAAGTGAAGGAGTATATTTATCTGAACATACGTTGATCTTTTTCAGGTTCTTGTTCTTTAGCAAATTGTATTCTGAAGTTGTAGCTCTTCAAAGCCCTATGCAACAATTATGTTTTAACTTTCATGTAACTGAGGTTTATGTTGATAACTGCTACAGCCCCCTAATGGGTATAATTTTGTAATAGAAATAAATTACTATGCAAGCACTTGTCTTTGGTACTCCAGACTGAATGACTTTGCATACTGTACTAATACTAACTCATAAAATGTGTTACTTGACAAGTTTCCTTAAAATGAAAATTCCTTCAAATATGTTTATTCATAATATTTGCTATATTTTTATTACTGATTAGAGTGCCAGTTATAGAATATATGTTTGATAGCTGTTTCTATCTAATGCACATGCACACAAGTCTGTATCTGAACGCAAGTAAATCCAGTGAGGCTTTTTCATAAACAATATGCATAAGTTGAAGTCGGATGGATGTACAGAGTTAAAGCACAATCTGTGTTCTGATACATTAAATATTAGACTTAAGAATATTTGAAAAGTTGCTTCAAATAATTGGGGTAGGGGGTATTCTGATAGTAGTTGGTAGCTGAATTATATAAATTTCAGTCAAAAATTTAAGTCAAAATCAAGATCATTGGGAAGGGATAGAGTGGTAGTTTGTTTATACATATAGAAGAAATTAATTTGAAATGAAGCTGCATAAACATGATATTTAGAATGAATGATCTTAATTTGAGTTTACCACCTGATTCTGGTTAGGCATTTGGCTAAGCATGACTGTCAAAAGTGTACAAGTGTGCAGAGGCTTTAGGAAGTGCCATAACCTCTCTCTAGTTTGTTAAAACATGTAATTTGCTTTAAAGTTAGTTTGGGAGGAGCAGCACAAAAATATGGTGAAGCAGAAGTTGTGAGACAAAATTCTCATGGAGAATTTCTTTGGGGTTTTGTTTTTTGTTGTTGTTTAGGTGGAAGTCTCTAGTTGAACGCTTTTATTGTGGTGTCCCCAAATATGTGTTACATTAGTGTACTGTGTTGAACCTTTGATATTAATTTTTTTTAGCTGCTAGTCTCTTGTATATAAAGTCTGTAGCACTCTCCACAAACACTTTATGAGACATCATCTCTGCTTGGTAGTTTTGCGGTCTAAGGTTGCAGTTCCAAAAGGCTGAAATGTGACTAGGCTGAGCTGAGGCTGCAGAAGGCAAATGTAATACGGAGGGGAAGGTGGATGGTAGTCGGGATATGTGCTTGAGCACTGTATGTAAATTCTGTTTTTTTGGGAACAATAAATAACACAGGATTTTTTTTTCAACTGGATATCAGAAGTTGCAGTTCTTAACTCTGCTTCTAACTATTGGAGACATTTTGTCCTTGATGACTTTGTAATGTGATGTTGAAAATCTTGCTCATTCTTACTGTGTTTGCAGTTTCAGAGAGAATGCTGCCCCTCTGGTGTCTTACCTCCAAAAACCTTTGAGCTAAAAGAAACAGTAATTGACCTGTAATGATGTCTTGTCTTACTCTGGAAAGAGTTTGACATCCTACAAAGTTCCATTGCTACATGAATTGTCTCTCTTTCCCAGGTTAAATAATGATAACAGTGAAATAATTGCTATTGCTGATGTAGTTATGCTGACTTTGACTTTTGTTAGGAATGTGATTTTTGCCATATTCCTAACTCACAGTAAAGGGCACATAGTTGCCAGCTGCACCGGTATATATACAGCTTGTTGCATTCACATGCAAGCTTTATGTGTATGTGTTTTTTCTGGAAGTGGAAATGCACTGAACCGAATGAAATCAAGACCTGTTAAATTCAAAATAAAAGTGTCCCTAAGTGGTTTGATGGAGTATAATTTGTTTTAAAATCACAATGGTAATTAATTGGATTGTATTTTATGAGTAGAGGTAAATTCTAATAGAACTTGATAGTGCTTGTTTTTAAAAATATTACAGTTGTTATGAGGTAGTTATTGTGTTATTGTTTTTACTTATATCATCTAATTTCCGTGAACAAAATGTTCCCAAAAGGTATTTCTGTTTTACGCTTCCATATTAATGATATTTTAAATTAATCTAATATTATGAATTTGCACAAGTTTTGTTTCTGAATAGTGCTTTAGTGATATATTTTTGTTTGGAATTATGAATATTTATTTTTTGAGACATACTGTTGTTCAGCAGGGGAGTAGTAGGGGAGAAATCACAGTATATCCATTAATATTAGTATAGCTACTGGCTAAGAAATAATTAGAGTCTGTTAGAGAATTTCTGTGTATTTAAGAAGTGTGATCTTGTTTGGGACACGTATTTAATTATCATTAAACACTCATTTTGCAGGTTCATGAGATCTTTGAATGTCAGGAATGTGACAAGAAATTTATCTCAGCTAATCAACTAAAACGCCATATGATAACTCATTCAGGTAAAATGCAAAAATAACACAGACAAACCTGTGTATATGTGTGCATGTATATATGTATATATATTTCATGTATACTGAATTTTTTTCCCAAATTATTTTCTTATAGAAGGCTTGATGTATTCTGCATTGTCCTCGGCCATTCAAGCAAATCTCAGGTTCCAAGGAGAAACCATCTAAGCTATCATTTTTAAGCCTTTAGAAAATCCATATGTAATGCTGTAGTCTTCTTCCCGTTGCTGCTTTGTCAAGCTATTCTTTCATGCTAGCTGGTGCAGAATATGTCAGTTTTATGGGGATGGGGAAAAAGGTTGCTGCTTGGTTTATGGAGGAGGAGAAGGACTAGTGAGTGAAATTTCATGTTGAAGAGGAGAGAATGGGAGCTGGGGTAAGGTGTCAGCCAGAGATCTGTGATGAAGGGGGAAACATTTAGACTTTTTCTTTTTTTAGTGGACTCATAAGCACAGAGCTTCCAGTCAGAGAAAAGCAGCTCATATTCCTCACTATTCCATAGGCCGCACATAAATGTTTCATCGTGCCTGTCCTCTGCTAGAACAGGTCACCATGAGCAGGAGTGACCTCTGTCTGCAGGTTTGGCAGCAGGACACAAATTGGCTTGGCCAGAATTTGTGATCACTGGAATCTAGCATTTCTTTGACTTGCACCAGTGATTAGAAACATCAACCAACACAGTGGAAACACAAACATTGTTCTGTCAAATACATTAACATTTAAAAAATGCAGGTTTTTACAGCTGCACAGGCTTGTAATTGAAGTATTTTCTTGTTATCAGTCCACACTGAAAACTTGTTTCTCGTGACATAAGCTTTATCTCAGAGGCTGTTAGCTTGCTTTTGACACTTTTGAATGAGCATTAATGGAGTAAAGTTGCAGTCACCAGCTGAAGCATAAAGGCTTTTTGCATAGCAACTTTTGGTTTTGGAAGCTAATATGTATATTGTTAATTAAGTTTTAAAACATTTAAACTGTCATGCCCTCTTTCACATTTGTAATCTGGAAACAGGGTTTTCTTCTTTGAAGTCATTCTCTTTTGATTTAAGCTAATTAATCAGAATTTAGTTTTAGCAATGATTATTGCAAAGAATGTGCCAATTTCTTGAGATACACCATGGCTCATCTTTTGTGAAGTGACTTAACTGTCTAACATAAAGGGCATTAGATGTCTTTCTAATTGGTTTAATCTTAATTGGGTTGACTTAATTGCAGAAATCTCTCTGAGGAGATGACTGTCTCTGCCTTTCATCTTCTCCCCCTGTATAAACAGGAGATTAAATGTCCCCCACTCATTTTCTGCAGAAAAACGCCCCTACACCTGCGAGGTTTGCAATAAGTCCTTCAAACGACTTGATCAAGTGACTGCACACAAAATAATACACAGTGAAGATAAACCTTATAAATGCAAGCTTTGTGGAAAGGGATTTGCCCACAGAAATGTTTACAAGAATCACAAGAAGGTAAAACACTCTGCTGTTGTTGTTTACAGGTCTGCCAGCCTCAGATTTGCAGCTATTTTTCTTTTAAATGGTTGATCATTAAGCTCTGGCATGCTTATAAACATGGGATTAAAGTTTTAGAAAATGTATTTTCTAGTGTTCTTTGTTATAATTAAAATCTCAAGATACTAAATGAATTCTATTATTAAAAAAAGTGAAACAGGCAAAAGCAAACCACAGTTTCTTCACTAAAAGCATCACATAAATCCCAATTTTAATTTTTATGAATTTTTTAATATTAGGTTATCAAGTTAAATTTTAACAGATCTAAAATGTCTTCAAATTTTTTGTTCTTTAAAAAATACTGTCTTCGAATGAAACTAAGTATAGTCCTGTTGCAGTCATTCCTAACTGTTGGACTTAGCAGGAGCTGCTTTCAAACAATACTGGATTTGCACTGGGTAGTGTTAACACATTACAACAGTGTCAGAAGACACATTACTTGAGAAATATACTCATGAAGGGGTGCTCTGCTTCTGTTGATTTAAAGCTCAAGTCTCCCTGGCCTAATTTCTGTAATACCTGCAATTACTTTTAACCAGGGGTTACATTTTCAATGGCAAGGCTGCACAGATGACTGCTGTTTCAGAATTACAAGACTGCAAAAATATTATCTGTCGGATTTCCTGTGCAGTATTTGGAACTCTTTTCCCTTCCCTTCCCTTCCCTTCCCTTCCCTTCCCTTCCCTTCCCTTCCCTTCCCTTCCCTTCCCTTCCCTTCCTTCTTGTTTTTTTTTCTTTTTTTCTCTTCCCCTTCCCTCCTCTTTGAGGAAACTGATATAGCCATACTTACAGGTCTTACACAGTCTGGCTCATGTTATATGGCATCTGGGAATTTGGCACAGGACCTTTGCACCATCTCTTGCACTTTCAGCTATAACTCATATGAGAGTAGTAATAACACCTCTTGTAGGATGAAGCAGTGATGACTGCCTAAAACAGAAAACATGCAGAAGCCTACTGAAAGACGAGACTAGCTCCCATATATGCTGTGATTGTATCTTATGTATTAGACTATTAAAAACATGAGGCAGAATCTTGCCAATTCGGTATAGGCTAATTGAAAATATCTAAAATATTATCTGGAAAGATGCTTCTATATCTTAAGTGAATAAATGTAATGTTTCCTTATGTTAATTTGCAATTGATGGCTGATAGGGAGTTTTGGCTGAGAATGGACTTCAGGATTAAGTATGAATTATGAATAAACACTTTGACCCAATTCTGTGTTCAAAGCAGCAGTACCACTAGCATAAGCAAGGATTGCATGAAAAAAACCTTGCAGTATCTGACAAGGATTAGAGACTCTACTTGCTGGGAGAAATATTAAATTTAGACTGGTTCAGCAAGTATCTAATTTTTGTCAAAAGAATAATTTAAAGCATTTTGGAATACCTTTTTTCTGAATCTATTTGCATGTAGTACTGGCTGTAAATCAACCCTGTCTGGTAATGAAAGAATCTTATTCCTGTGTTTACGTAAGGTTTACCAAAACAGCAGGGAATATTCACCCATCCACATTTAGGTTTCTAATTTCACAGGCTGAATGAGGAGATGAGCCTAAGAGAAAGGGGCCAAGATAGATCTTCTGAACTGCTTTTTGGAGACACCTATCTCTCCATTGATTATAGAGAGATTTCAAAGATACTGCCTAGCATAACTACGTGCCAGAGTTTGACACTGTTGGCTCTCTCATCTGCAATCCAGCAATGTACCTTTAATGAAGGTAAAACAAGGAGATGTAGTAGATTTTGGAATGGAATATGGATTTGTATGCACAAGACCAATTATAAGGAATAAGTTAAGGATGTCATAGTTTGGGATGCCAAAGTAGTTTTAAGTGCCATGATTTTGAGAGGGCTATACCATTACTAGGGTGGAAGAGTGTGAGTTTATTAATAATAAGAAACAGGGTGTAAGTTTTATGACTTTGAATTTTATTCTGTGTTGTAGAGGGAAACCTGTTGTTCTTTTTTCTGTGATTCCTTTAGGGAGGATATTTAATCTGATTTTGTGTTGGAAGTATCAGAGTAAAAATGAAACTTGGCTCCCACAACACATATTTTTAAACATCTCTCGGATGTGGGCTGTTGTTGGGGCGTTTCAAAGGGGCAGAAGGAGATTAGGTCATCACATTTCATTGGCTTTCACTGGGAGATAGGCAGTGAGTTTTGCTGTGTTCAGTGGTGCATTGTGTCAGGAACAGTAACCTAGCACTGACTAAGCCATTATAGTTACAGACCTGAGAGTCAGGAAGCACTAGTTCTGCTGTGCTACCACTCTGATACACTGCTTCTGCATATGAGTACTGCGCTGCTCTGTGTGGGTGCGTCTATGAACTTGCTCTGGCACACGCTTGGAGATGTCAGCGCTGAAAACTATTATGCAATGCGGAACTAGCTCAGATATCTTGAAAAAGCTTGGACTAAACGACTAAGTGACCAAAAATGTAGTTCCATTTGTGTGTCAAGGGAAGAGAATAGTATCTGAAATTAAGAGGTATGCATAGTATTGAATTGTGCTACAGATAAAACTAGTCAGCTTTCATCTAGGCTAGACTGAATTAAAGTGCATATTCTGTGCTATTTAATGCATATTACTTCTGTACAGGAGAGAAGAGAGATTTTGTTCCATCTGCTCCTTTGTTGCTGTGTGTATAGCATGCATTCAGAAAATAAAATATGATGGTATGACCGGTGAGCAGAAGTAGGTCAGCAGACACAGGATTTTAAAGGGTTTACAGTTAATCTAGGGTTATTTGGTCCTGGGGAGAATACTGAATTGTAAAAATTGCATTCCCTCAGCTTCTCTACTGGGAATGAGTAGCCTTAGGTTGGATTTGAACTTCCAGAAATGCTGTGGTAAGAAAGGCTGCCATTAGATGCATCCTCAGATGCTTTATTCATGCTACTGTTCAAAAAGTGCACTGAATCCTTCTAAAATTAGGCATCAGCAAACCTTGAAGAGTTAGAGGTGTAGGTTCTTTGTGGCATGACACTTCATTCTGTATGGAGTTTTTGATGCCTGATGCTAATGCCTGCACTGTTTCCAAATGAGCCTACTCCAGTGTCTAGAATTTCTGTACCTTTCAAAATACTGTGGACGTAATCAGTGGTTGCCTGATAGAAAACATGAAAATTAAAAAGAAAGTAATTGCTCTGTGTTCAAATCTTTAAGAGAAAAAGAATTTAAAGAAGATATGTGGTTATGTTTTTGTAGACAAATGGAACTGATAAGTTGTGGTTTTCTGCCTAGTGAATACATAAATAGTGGGAAATGTGTATATCCAGAAGGATTTTTTGTTTTTACTGTTGTTTATGGCCTTACTGGCATTTTAACAGTGAAACAGTTCATTCAACAGTATAGACCTGCTCTAGAGGAGACAGCAGTAAAAACATGCGTTCTTAGTTTGTGTTTTATTTTCCATGTCCCAGTCTGGTGGAAATGTCTGGTGAAGCAATAACAGAAAAAAAATGTAATGATATTTTCTCGATGTAGATAGAATCTTTCTCTTGCTACTACACTTACAAAAGATTTCAGTACTGTATCCAAACATTTAATATAGTTCAAGGCTAAGCCCAGCACTGACTCACAGAAAAAGCTTTGAATAGTGTAGAAAAATGTCTAAAGCTTCTATTCAGCTGCAGAACATCAAGTTATTGAAACTAACTGCACTGTTGGCATTGCATACTGCTTATATTCCTCTCTGAATCAGGCCCTAAAATAGTGAGTGCAGCTCACTTTTGATTGCCTTCCTTTTGAATTTAGATGCTGCAAACTTTTGTAGTGGCTGCTTTGTCTTATTTGAGCGAAGGCCAACTCTAGAGGGTGCCTCACAGGAGAGTGACTGCAATCTATTCTATCATATTCAAATTAAGAGCAGCCCACTGCATTTGGCATGTTGCTGGTGGGGCACTTATTGGAGAATGAAATTGGACATATCATCTTACAAGTGTAGAGTAGTCCATTGCTTTGTTTATATTGCTGTGTGTGTATTAAATATGTAGCTTAAAACTCGAAACCTAGTTTGTGTGTGTACTGTGTACCCACTGTCAGATATGGACATACCCTGTTATATAGCAGATTGCTTGAATATTCCGTATAACATAACATCTCTTTTAGTAGTTTCTAGTAACCTGATTAGCTGAATCTTAACATCTAATTTAAGCACAGCAAATATACTAGCTCACGTTTGCAATTTGGATTTCTGTAGAATAAACGTGCTGTTCATAGCTGATCCCTAGCTTGTGTAACTGAACGTAGGATTGTGAAAAGATGTGATGGTGGTGTTGATTCATGCATCTCAAAGTGCTTTACCGATGGGACATGCCTTGACAGCTGAAATTTTCAGCCCCTGCTCTGATTGAATTGGAAGCCCTCTCTGATCTGGAACCTATAAGTGGTTCAAAAGAGCACAGTATGAGAACTAATATGTTTGTTTGGGGGATATTGCTCCTCCTTAAGATTTACATGGGTTTTTGAAATAGACCTAACTTCGTTCCGGACCGTTCAGAAAAGTGGGAGAGGATTTGGGATATCTGTGTACCCTTGAATGTTGGTACAACTAGTTAGGCATTTGTCTCTTTAATGAACTTAAGGAATGCAGATGAATGCTTGTATTTTGGTCAAAAGATTAAAAGAACTGACAAGGGGATGCTAAGAATGAATTCGGTATGAATCACTGTGCTCTTCAGAGCTGTCACTCAAGTGGTGAGTGTTCTAAAACAGGGCGTTTTTGAAATAAACAACATGAATTTTGCGCTCGTGAAAGGTGCCAGATTGACAGCCCTAGAGACTGAACCCTTCTATTTATCCACAGAACAGGTACAGCACAGACAGCAGCACTGCGAGCTTCCCCACAGTGTCTCGTCAATATGTCTCAACCCTGTTCTGGAGGAACCACCTATTGAGGTGAGAAGGTAGTTCAGTCTCTTCATGTCCTGTCAATCCTTGGCCTGACTGCTGAGACTGCCAAGCAGGGTGTCAACTAACACAAACTGCAATGTGAACCTCTATGAGCTGGACTGAAATAGTTGGCACATTTTATATGACATGTAACATACTCCACATGTTTGACAGTGGTCCAGTTGTCTTTTTGCTCTAAGTGACTCTGGCTGGGGACAAGGAACTGACTTTGAATCCAAAGCCTCTATATCCCATTGCAAGTACACTAATGTTTTGGTATTGTTTTGAGAGGACATTTGGATTAAAATCAATCTGGGTTCAAGATCCTGAGTCTACATCTAAGTAATTATGCTGACTTCCCACTGCTCCTTTTTTCTCCCCAGTTTAAGGGACAGCTATAAGTGTCTTACGGTATTATGAACTTTTCTACCCTAAACAGAAATAGATTAGACACTTGTATACAATGCTAATAATTACCCTTAGGCTACAAAATTAACTAATTTACATAATTTTGTTATTAACATAATCCTTACATACTGTAAAATACACTGTCCCTCCCCTTCTCCCCTTGACGCTGCAGGTTTTACTTAAGGTCCTTGTAAGCTAATACAGTATTCAGACACTGATGCTTTAAAAACTTGCTTTTCTTTGAAAAAGAGTAGAAATTGGGTAGATAACAAATTGTATAGATTAATTTACTGTCTATAGTGGGATAATATTTAATAACACTGTGAAACAGTGAAAGTGCTTTGAAATTTATGGAAGTAGAAGTTGGATCTTTCACAAGCTCCAGAAATCTGCTCCAGCAACTGTGCAGCGTGTTTGCAAGATTCATCCAAGCTTAGCTTTCTGTCTTATTTATGGCTTTGATGAGGCTATTTGTTGGCTATGGTGAATTTTTACTGCAGCAAACAAAAATCCCAATTCTGATGCTTCTGGGTTTTTTTTTTCTTCTTTCCTTTTTTTAAATGCATGAAGCTGAGATGTGGATGTGTAAGACTAGTCTCATGATTTGAGAAATTGTATTTGATGAATTTTAAATTGCTCCCTTGAGATAATCAGGTCAGTTTTACCTTTAAAATCAGCTGAGAAAAATTACGGGGTTTTGTGTATATGCATTAAATTTTAAGGCATTTATTAGTATTACTAAGTAGTGAAGGCAAATATTAGTACTGATGAAGCAATAAAACTGAGCATGCAGTTTTCCTCCCAGTTATTCTGTACTTTTGTTTCTATTTACATGCACCCTCCATATAACCCTTCTGAGGACTTGGATGATATATGTATTGAGTAGCTGCTATGTTGAGTTTCAGGGTTCCAGATAAAGACAGAATGATGATTGTTTTAATTCTTTCTCCCCTGATATTTCATATTGCTATGATATCCCCTCCTGAATCCAGTTTGGAAAATTAGCTGTAATTACTGTAACAGCCACAGTTAATAGATTTCCTTGATCCTCTCCTCTGACATGTTGTCTTTCATCTGCAGACCCATTCTGAAGAGAGACCATTCCAGTGTGAAGAATGCAAGGCTTTGTTCCGAACCCCATTCTCTCTACAAAGACATCTACTAATTCATAACAGTAAGTGCTAACTCAGAGGGGAAAAAGAACTTTCTGAGTTCTCATATTTGACTGAGAAAGGTAGACATATGGCACCTTGCTCCAATATGCAACTTGCTATGTTACAGTAATATTAAAATTCATCTCTAAACCCTGGGAGTTAGAAAATTCAGAGCCAAATTCAAACCTGGTCTTTAAATACACTTAACTGCAAATCCAAATTTACTTTAGAAAATCTAGTGATGGTTTGAGGTCTGTTGACAAAGGATTTCTTGATAGTATTATCATAATTTTAAGGAAGGAGAAATGGAAGCAAAGAGAACTAGGTGGCTTACTCAGCTTTTGTAGGTAATCTGTTTTACAGCTTGGAACTGATAATATGTCTCCTAAGCCAGGCTCAGCCATAAGATAGTGCTTCCTGACAATAGAATAGGAGTAGCAGCCTAGAGAAATGCTGTGCCCTTTTTTCCTCGTGAGTAACTTGCTTCTGACACTCTATATTGTTTCTTAATTCACTGTTTCAAGGTTCTTTCTCCTTTAGAAGTTTTGGAGATGTGCTCTTTCCTTGCTTTTAGGTGGTAGTAGGATTTATTTTCTGTGGAACTCTGTCTTTAGTATTAAAAGAGCCCTAAATTTCCATGCAATGATGTGGATGTCAGCCATTTAAATTTTAGAACTTATTCATGATCTAAAATCCCTGTAGCTGTGAAGACAGTGCATTGATTTTGGGAATATTTACACTGGTGCAATTTCAAAAAATAAACTTTCCTTTTTTTGTCCAGTGTGTCAGTATTTCTGATAGATAAATTATTAGAGCAGAGCGTTTGGTTCTGCAGTTTCATGAATTTTATACTGAATTTTGTAAAATCTATATCCAATGATGTAATAAAAATATTGAAATCCTGTTCAGTGTGTGTATTTCAGTGCACCATGCATGTATAGATGGACTTTTTCATTTGCAGAATGTCCAAAACCAGTAATTTCTCATACCCAGAAGCATACCCGGAAGTGTAGGCCTTGATAATGGTCTCTCGAAAAACATATGTTTTGACTTGTTTTTCAGAAGGATGGAAGCTCAGGAAATTTGAGGGCTTTGAGTAGGGCTTGTGACTTGTGGCAGATTTAGCTGTTTCTGAATGATCACTGATTAAGCAAATATTAATATATCAGGCCGTGAACTGCAGTGGCACAGACATTCTGTCTTCTCAGTCTTCCTTGGTGCAGAAGCAGACATTTTGTTGAGGTACAGAGTAGATGCTTGAAAGTGATTTCTTCTTCTGCCATCTTAGCTAAAAATATCTCCAAAATGAGTCAAAGCATTAAAACAATAATATTTGGCATTTTTATTAAATCAAATCTTCCCACAGGGCAGATTTTTAAAGCTAGTTTTTATTCTTATTTTGGGGAAAAAAAACAAACCAACTTGACAGTAGGCCATAATATAGCAGAATGTGGAGCAAAAAGCTTATATGGTCATACTGCAGCCCCTCATTTTCCTTATGTGTAGTCCTTTTATAAAAGAAGTGTTGACAGAGCAATAGCAAAGTGAAAGTCATTACGAGAATGAACTGAAGAATAAACAGTTTTCAGGTCAAGACTGTGATTAAAACAAGGGGCTCTGCTGTAGTCTGCCAAGGGCTTGTGTTCCAGGTGAAGAAATGCATAACTTTTCCCCTCATGACCTAACTCTGAGACTGACAGGTTGTATTGCCATGATAATGAGTTTCTCATACTTGAAATAACTCAGAATCTTAGGCATTGTCGTGCTACAGCTGGATGATAGTTCCTCTCATAGAACTAAAATATACTTGTTGTTTTATAGAAAGGAGAGAAACAAAACAATGTCCAGATGTGTTTAGCTGGCTTACAGTTTTGTGCTGTGGGAAAGAAAAAATTTTGTGAATCTTGAAAACTCTAGGAAAAATTGAAATTCAGTCTGCATCATGTATTCCTTTAAAATGACATCCCAAACTTTCAAAAACATTGTTTTAGGAATAGGCACGCTGCAGAATGATGTAGAATAACTTAAAATTTATTTTACAAACCTAATTTACTGGAAAGAACAGTATATTTTATAAAGCTCACTTTTCAGCTGTTGAAATTGGAAAAGGCATCATGGATATAGTTTTCAAAATTCAAGATCAAATATGCTTAATTGAGAAATCAAAACCACCCCAATCCCTTTTTTTCCCCAGGTTCTAGCTGTGTAAACTTAACTTGTCTTCTGAGAGTCTGCCCAGCCTTTTCTGTTAGCCACGCTGCTGCTGCTAATATTAGGTTCTATGTTCTAATTATGCCACTGGCAATACCGGCAATGCCCCTTTAGTCTCAGCAGTGGTGTTTAGGAAGGAATGTATGATAGCTCAAATTTGGCTAATACTGGCTCATGTGGTTGTAAGCAACCAGGCCAAAAAGAATGAAAAGCCCTAAGCAGCTTTGCTTTGGTCATTCAGTTATGTAGGATTGTGGAGATATGCATGAACAAGATTGTGTCTGCTGAGAAGGACATCAACCTTTTCAGGTATTTGCTTTCCAGAGCAAAAATCTACGAGCAGAATGTTTGATATTAAGAGAAATATTAATTAGTTCCTTTTACAGGGTCAGCAAAAGTGGGCACTGGAGATTGCTCATTTCAAATGAAGCGCAAGTAGTCCTATTTTTCATTATGTTTTTTGTGATAAGGAAGGCACAGCAATGAAATAGTTAAAACCAATCCCAGGAAAGACATTCACGTTATGATTTGTATTTCTGGAGGAGAGCACTACAGGGTATATTATGTCTGTGCTCTGCTTCCCTCTTTGGAGGCATATACTGATTTGAAGATATTTCATGTCAAGCACTCCGAGAAAGTTTCCCTCCTTCCTGGTGTGATAAGAACTGAAGTTGACGATGCACTTCCTTGTTTACTTCCATTCTCTAGAATGCCCAGGCCTGAGGAGAGAACATATATATGTGTGTGTGCATCTGTATATACACACATATATGTGTATATATATATAAAATACGTGTATGTATGTATACACATATATAAAATATATGTACATACATATATATTCTCTGTATTTGGTAACAATTTTGTAACAAACCTCTTAATCTAGAGCAATGCACACCTGTTGACTGAAAATAGAGAAATACTTTCTTCATTGCTTATTTATTGATATAAAAGATTTATTTGGTAACTTTCACAGTTACTGTTAACCACCAAAGTCACTAGAAAAAACTTGTTTCTTGGCAATGACATATTCTAAGAAGCAGACATGTTCTTGCATTTATTCTCTGAAATCTGGCTGTCGTTTATCACAGCAGTGAGGTACCATGAAATATATTACATGAGCTGTATTTTTTCCTGCAGTATTCTATGATTAATTATTTTCTGTAAGAGAAAGAAAAGAGAGGGGAAAAAAAGGTCAATTAAAATAAAAAGTTTCGTAAAGCATAGAAGTTCTTATAAAAAGTAACTTTTAAAAGAAATGACTGGAATTTTTTTTCCTTTGTTGAAGCAGTAGAAACTTGCACGTTACTTTAGGGAAAATAGTAATGACTTCACTTCCAGCTAGCACAGTAGTCACATGTTCCCAAGACTAGGGCTGAAGAGATTCACTAAGCAGTTAGAAGCAGTATCAGTGTTAAACTGCCACATAATAGCATATTAAAATGCATCCCTGTTGACCTTGAAAATTCTTCTTCCTAATAGATAGACTGAAGTATTGAGGGAATAAGGCAACCTGCGCTCTAATACCTTTAAAGCATATTCTTCTTGTGTTGTCCAAGACAAAACTGTTTTTTTTTTTCCAAACCAAAAGTAAATGAGAGATTTCAAGTGTTTTTAAGGTTGATTTGTAGGAGATAGAAACTCTTTTTTCATAGGGTTGAGAATGTTCATGTGTATTTGGGCACCATTGTTTTTTTGTGGGCACCATAAGCTTCACTTATATGTATTGCATGTATAACATGTAATAAAAATTTTTTTTCAGTGCCTGTATATGTAGTATCAGATGAGCTTTAATATGTAGCTTACAGAAATCAATTTCATTCATATTGGCCTTTGGACTAACACCAGGACAAGGACGGTTTTATCCTCCAATGAGTTGTATCAAGAACATGAGTTTAGCTCTGTGTGTGTATCCTTTCTACTGGAAAAAGTAGCCTATACTTATAGAAACTTTTATCTTATTCGTATGGATCAGGAGACTATAGATCAGATCTCTGCCCTGAAAAATGAGTGGTGGAGGATAATCCTTAGATTTTGGTGATCCTTCTTTGTAATGCAATTGTTTGGAAAGTATTTTAGGATATGGGCACCTGATTTCCAGTTTATACTGGGTGTGGTTCTGGAGATACCTTAAGCATCCTTGATTTCTGAATGACTACCATTTTACAGATGTTTAACTTGTAATCTTGATATAGTAGTTAACAATTAAAAGTGAAGAGCTGCTCTTTGCATTTATGATCGTGGTGAAGAGAAGGTTCACTGTAATGATTTCTCTCCAGGATCATCTGTCTTGACTTTTTTGTTCTTTGTTTTTTTTTCCCCTCTGAAAAAATTTATGCAGCTTTGCACAATATGTTTCTTCCCTTCCCTTACATACTTTGTTGTAGTTTAAAACAACTGATAATATTAATCTTGCCTCTTTCATAACCTTCAACCACATTGCCATAGGTTGAACAATAGCACTGGTATAGCACTTAGAATTTTATCTTCCTCCTCTGAGTTTGCCTTTGCTGAAGTGAATTAGATAGTTTACTCAAAGTCAGTATTTCTTGCTTTGAGCCTTCTTTTAAATTGAGGAAGATACCTCTTATCACTTAGGTTTCAAAGGATGAAAACTATTTCATCTTTTTTTTTTTTTGTGACTAGGTGCTGGAAAAACATGTGCTTCTTTCTACTGGCAGCCATTTAAAATTCCATTTCATCTTTGGCTGTAGAGTTTAATCTCACATTTGTGACTATTTTATTGTCATGACTATGTTCCACTTTCTTAATTCCCTAATGACTTTTTTTTACCTGATGTGGTATTCTTTCTCTTTCTGTTCTCAGGACCCAGCTCTTCCTTTGTCTCCTTTTGCCACATTTGTTCATTTTTCTGAAACAAATAGCATTAACGTGATTGCCACAAAAAGTTGGTATCTTTAAACCTCAATTTTTATTTTTATAAGGTGAGAGGACCTTCAAGTGTGATCACTGTGATGCTACCTTCAAAAGAAAGGACACATTAAATGTTCATATTCAAGTTGTACATGATGGTCATAAGAAATATAAGTGTGATCTCTGTGACAAAGCTTTTGTGACACCCTCTGTCCTGAAAAGTCATAAGAAAGTGAGTAGAATCAGTTCTTTCATTTTCATTTTCATTCCTTGTATGTCCGTAAGATTGTGACTAAACATAAAATCCCCGGATGCTTCTGTATTTCTGGCTTTTCATTAGAAAACTGCGATAGTACATAACATCCTAAAATGCTTATTACAGAGTTATATTATAGCAGGGTTATTGATGGCACCCAGATTTTGTAGGGGATAAATATGTATAAGTCCTGTGTAAGTACTTCAACATCAGGCAGGTAGCAGATGGGACTTGCTGCGCTGCCCTTACCACATGCCTATATACCAATCTCCAGAGTGGCATTGGGGTCAACTTTAGAAGAAACAGCCTGCTCACAGGTAAGATTTAAGTAGATGTTACTAGGAGAGAAATGCAAGGAAAATAACTGAATCAGGAACAAATCAGCTCAGGTGTTGCCACCAAATGCAGAATGTGAGAGTTTGTCGAAAAACATAATGCGTGTATTTTTGGTCATGTACTTCATATATTCCTGTAAAATAACTGAGTGCAAACTGTGGTACTTATGTACAATATTTTGTGTGCGTGATTATGGTAAGCACTGTGCATTATAATATAAACCTGTATTTGGAATTGAGGATAAAATATAAGAGAGTCTTGTAACATCTCTCCAACCTTACCATGTCTAATAGATGTTGGAACTAACACGTCTTTGGAGCCTAGATCAAGTTATTGGCAGATATCAGACAACTGAATTCTCTAGTTTAATGGACAGCGCTGTCTCCTTAATGTGTGCTTGATCTTTTAACACATGATTACAGATCGCAAAAAGCAATGGGACCAACTAGGAAAAAAGTTGCTTCAGTTTCTTCTGTGGTCCTTTAAAAGTCTCAGTCATTCACTAAATGTATGTTAGTGTGTTTGCTGTTTATCTTTGTCTTCTGTTTGTTATAAATGCAGCTTGTCTCATGTTTAATATGCATTAAGTTACTAAATAATTACAGTAGCTGGAGAACAGTTTCCTGTGATTGTGTGACATTGCTGTGTAACGAAGAGGTGTTTCCTCCCAGGTAGATCTGGTGGAAGAATTCCACCTTTACCTTAGACAAACTAGAATGATATGGGGTTACCTTGTTTGTAGACCTCACTACATGTACTGTAAAATGACTGAGATTCAAATAGTCTGATTCATCAGTTATTCTTTGGCCTGTGAAATCAATTGAATTTTGCTGCAATACAGTTAGAGAACTTCACATTATGGGACGCACTTCCTCCCTTCTCTTCTGTTACTTTTAGAATAAGGAATTTTAAAGCATGTTTCTCTTTTAGCCCCAGATATGTTGGTCTAAGGAACTCAAAAATAAAGGGTCCACAAAATAAACTGGTGATTTTTTTCTGATTCTTTATTTTCTTGGGAAACAAGAATCGGAGGAAGCGATAATATCTTTTGTTAGACCAACTGATTTGTTTGGAAAAAAATGGGCAGCTTTTCAGGCACAGAAACTTTTGACCTCTGTCTACTTGTGTTAATCACTTGAGTGACAGACCCAGCCTTTAGTACTTATATATTGATTTCAGATTAACTTTCTTTATGAGGAATCTTGCCAAGATGGATCCTAAGATCCAAAAATTATAAATGTTACTTTGAGTTATTGACAAGCTCTGCATAAATCTTTAAACTTCTGTTCCTCAGAATCCTTTTTTAAATATTTAGCATGAATTACTATTGGGCATTAATAAAGGCAAAGTTAAAAATGTCAATATACAAGCATGTATATGTATTTTAATGGGAAGCAGCTACTATTTATCATTTATCCCTATTCTTTCTCTGACATTCCTTCCTAATTGTAATTACTATTGCTTTGTGTTGCTGTCAGACTGGGACTAGCTATATGTTTGTGAGTCTTGTAGTAGTAATGTATTTCTCCTGGAAATCCTGTGGGTTTTTTGGTTATTGGGAATAAATTAATAGTTGTCTGTCTGGTATCCCCCAGTGTTGCTGTTAAATATATAAGTGGTTTTTAAAGAACTCTATCGTAATCAAGATGGATTTAACATTAACATCTCTAATCTCAGGGAGCGAAAACTATGCAAGTCCTTTCCATATTGAAATGGTATCTCAATTATTTTTCCTTCAGTTGCATCATAATATGTACCATGTTAAAAGAGTTTTTTTTATGATGGAATGAAGAATTCTATATCAGTTCAAGGTCATTCATAAAAATAAGAATAAATTTCCCTATCCAAAAAGAATCATATGGAAAGCTTGAAACCCAAATTGTCAGATGGACATATCATTTAATAATATTACTTTTCTTACCCATTTTAATTAAGTTAACAAACATGAATGAAAGAATCCAAAATTTACCTTAAAAAAAGCAGTCACTGACATAATGGCAAGTTATTCAATAGGCTGATAAATCTTCAGTCTGAAAAGTGAGTTTCAGGGTATTCAGGAGATAGGAATTGTTGTGGGGGCAGTGAAGTCCCATTTTAGTTATTTGGCATAAATGTATTAGAAAGTTCATCTTTTCCGTATGGAAAGATAATTTGTTCTTTGAAGTTATTGAAAGTTTTCAAGTCTTCTTATATTTGTTTATAGTTTTATTACAATATATTCTTGTAAAACTTTTTTTTGTCAATTAGGGTAGGCAAATACAGAAGTTAAATGCAAATACAGTGAAAATAAGTTAAGATGATAGTTCTTATTTTGCTTTTATCAAAAAACACATTAATCTGGCCAGACACACCAAGTTCCCTTTTCCTTATATATTGCAGTTACGCAGTATGTAATTCAGTTTTTTGTACGAATTCAGTTTTTTATGAGGTTAGATACTGTTGAATGTGACTGTCGATCTGTTCATATGTAATCACTGTCGCTAAGAAGAGAATCTTATGTATGCTAATTTGAGGTATACCTTAATATCCCCTCTAAATGCAAGTATCCATGTTCACAGGGGAAAAAATTAAGTAAGCGCTTACCTTCAATTATGCACTTAAAAACACAGTGAATTCTTTTCAGAATTGGGAGTCTAAAGTACTGTGTGAAAAGTGATGAGAACCCCTACATGTAACTTTTATTTCAAGGTGACCTTTCTAGTGACTGAACAGGTTGGATGGGTAAATTCAGTTTTTGTTCCATTTTTAAATAATTCTTTTTATAACAGTAAGTCACTCTAGCCTTAAAAGACTTAATTTCAGAAGACAAATTCAGTGTATCATTTAGACTTAGTGACAATTGCAAATATTTGGTATGCTTCTCATTATCAATGCTGCATATGCAATCTGATTCTAGCACTTATTGCAAACCAGACAGGATCCAATTATGCAATTTGTATTGACTGAAATGACTGAAAATTTGCACTCTGAAGGATTGCTGTCTATCATACATCAGATGAGTGGATGGCTGTGTTTCATGCCTGTGAGACAGTCTCAGAAATCATGTGCACAAATTTCCATAGAGACCTTTTAAAGCTCCAGTTCAGGTCCTGTTTTACAATGGGAAAAGTTAAAATAGATGGTGTAAAACTCTTTCCACTACATTTAATAATGAAATAAATTATAAATTGTAAATTTATAATTATAATTGTAAAATTATAAGCTTTTAAATAATAGTCTAATTTATTAAGGTTAATTTTATTAGGTAATGAAATTGTTGTTTACTGGTTTAGCAACTGCTATAACAGATATCAAACTGGAAAATAGGTGGCTTATTCTTGCAATTATGAAAACACACAAAGATGAATTGGGCATTTGTAATAGTAACTGTTCAGGAAACTGTAAACTGATGAGCTCAAAAGCCAGTTTATTTCGCAGTTAATAAGAAGATTAGTTTAGAAACTTTAGAAATGAATTGAAGGAACACCCATGGTTAATTACTTAGCATCTCTGTCTGATGTGATTGAATAAAATACATAACGGTTGTTGGAGAGAATAATGGCTAAAGTCAAGTATAGTTAATCTGTTCTGTATTTCATTTCTTTAAAGCTATGCTGAAACTTTCATTCCTGTCTTTCTGCACCCCATGTAGACTCACACAGGAGAAAAGGAGAAAATTTGCCCATATTGCGGACAGAAGTTTGCAAGCAATGGAACACTGAGAGTTCATATTCGAAGCCATACAGGTACAGTGATATTTATTGTGATAAGCAGAGATGTTTTTCTGCATATATAGAAAGGTACCTCTAAGTATGTGTACAGTTGCTTCATCTGTCTACAGGCAGAAATACAAATTTACAAGGTAGAGTGGCCTAATACACCATCTTTTTCAGGTGTTTTATGTGTAAAACTATGTTCTGTTCTCAACTATAAATATATATGAATGATAGTTTGTTAATATTCTGTTAGGTTATCCTTCTATTTGCTCACGAGAACTTACTGCTTACTAAGCATCAAGCTAGGTTTGTGTTTGGTTGCATAAAACTAAAACCTGCCAACTGTTTCTGTTTGGTTGAGTGATTTCAGTGGAGCCATGACAATTTTTACCCACTGAAGACCGGCTCCTGTGACATGAAGCAGATAGAAATTGTCTTTATTGACTTGAAACATTGATGGAATCCCTATAGTGCATATGTTGACTGTAGTATGCTATAAAAATAAGTATTTAAAAAAGTATGCTGACAGATATGTGTCAGTGATTTCTCAACTAAAAATATCAGTTAAAACAGAAATAAGATGTTTGATGTTTTGTCTGTTCATAGGAAAAATTTTGCTGTAAGGACATCGTTGGTTCTGCTTCTTCATTGGTCATGTAATTTCTCATTCCTATAGAATGTTAAAAAGAGATGATAGATGCCCTGTCAGAAGATAAAGGGATGATCCACTTTAACAGTGATACTTTTGCTTTTTTAAGAAGTATTTGAACATTATTAAGCCACTAGAGAAAGGGTTTGCAAAATTATAAGGTGCTGTTTTGCAACACTGATCCTATTTATTAATCTCTAAAAATGAGAACACCACCCAGATCACAAGCTCTTATCTGGGCCTTTTCAGTTGTCGGTGAAATGAAGATAAGTTTGAATCTTTGGCTATGACTTTATTCATCTGTATGGCTTCTGCGAAGTCTTGAAACTCTAATTTCATATTGATGCAACTTCTGACTTTATCACAGCCTGTGTCTTACCCGGATTAGAATGTTCTACTTTAAGTATACTTTAACTCAAAATTAGTTTTCTGTTGCAATAGTCCTGGGTCTGAGTTTTTTAACTTATTTTATGTTATGACCCAGATTGTACTACTGTTTCCCTATCATGTACTTCTGTAAACACACTGAAAATAAATTAGGCATGTGGGTCAGTTTCACTTACCTGAGCTTATGTTTTCATTTCAAATAAATGGCACGTAACTGAAAGAGGCTGCTTTGTGATAATTTGCCTCTGATGCAAAAGGGTATAGATTTGGTTTTGACAGACAAAGCATCAATTAACAAATAGCCTTCCTATGATATTCCATTCAGTTTTGCATAAACAAATTTGGTTTGCAGGGAGATGACAGAATTGGTGTTTTTAATCATTTGGCTTTCTACGTTGTTTAGCTAAAGTCTGTAAAGATTAAAAGTTGTTTTAGCTTTATATATTTGACAATTTTGAATGTGACTGCCACAGACACTAGCAATTTTAGTGGTCCTGCAGTCAGGATAAAAGGCTAAAATTGATTTATGTCTTCAGCTCTTGTTCTTTGCTAAATTCCATGTTTGGAGCATATTTCCCTCAGAGCAGCTGTATAAAAATATATACATAAAAGCCTGTATATAGAGATTCTGTTCAGATGGTTACTATATACAATAATCATAGGCACAAGAGGCACTGAAGTTCAAAGCTGGCAAGATACAGAATCTCGATGCAGCAGTTCTCTTCTGTCCATTCCTCTTCTTTCTGCTTGCTCTTTCTTCTACAACTTCACCTTCTCATCTCTTTTCCAAGTCCTTCATGCACAGTCTCACCTGCTGTGTCTTTCTCTTCAGTCTTCTGCCCTGTCGTCTTTTCTATCACTTCTACAAGATGTGTAGAAGAGCACAAATAGAAGAGCATGTAGAATGAGGATTAGGAGAATCTTTGGGGGCTATGTCCTTTAGAAGGACCAGACACTTACCCACCTTGGCTTGGCTTCAAAGAATCAGGTAGACAGGAGTAAAGGGAAGCAGTTAGATAGCATTATTAGTTGGTCATTCAGCACATCAGTCCACTTCTATGAATGTGACCATCTCAATTTCTAAACTGTATTAGCTTTGGTTTTGAAGTTATATTATTATTTTAATTAAGGATATTTCTTTACCTTCACTTTGCCATCCAATGAGGAAATACGTTGCCATTAAATTCTCCTGTATTTTCACATACTAGACTGGATTTTCATGAAAATTAGGACTTCTTGTAGATTTTCCAATGCCTAAAGGAATATCGGAATGTTACTCTAATTCTTCATTAGAATCTCTGGATTCACATTGCAGTGTGTGTTGCATGTGAGTCTGCTTCTTTACCTTTCCTAGTGGAGTGGTTTTGTTTTTTCTTATTTCACAGATCTTTTTCTTAAACTTGAGGTATGCTTTCTGTGTGTTATGGATTTTAGGCATTACATTGTACAGAGTAGAGAGGCCTTCGTTTTTCAAGCTGATAGAGCAGATAGCTCTTGGGGAAAAGTTGTTACAGCTGTCTGAGTGAAAATGCTTTTCACACATGTGCCACTACCAGTGACATTTACTGTTTCAGTGTTCTTAGGCAGATTTTCTGAAATTTAGGAGTTAGGCTAAGATGGGTTTCATGAAATCGCACGCTAAAGACCTCTAGCATTGACTATAAAGGCTTGCAAAGTCTGTAGCCATTATTACAACAGAAACAGTAAACTAAGCATTTTGAACTTATTTGAGGTAGAAAGGCAACCAGGATTTTAAGTACACTTGTGAATTAAATGTGGTGAGAGAAGCTGATGAAGAAGATAAAGGGACGATACAGGTTGGAATTAATGGAATATATATTGTAAAACAGTTTATGAAAGAGTTGCACTGGAGAAGAAAAGGAAGGAAACTTTCAAAGCTCTTTATCTAAAAGCTAGAAATGCTCCTTTTAAAGAGAGTTATCATTCAGGAATAATGGCTTGCTAAATTCATTTATAATGACCTGTGATAAATAAAGTCCAAATCTTTCATCTTCCAGTCCAGTTACTATTGTGATGTTGATCACATTTTCAATGAAGAGTTTTGTAATTCACATCCTTCACTGTGGGAATCACCTTAAATACATTTTCACAGTCGGTTGCGATGTCATTCTCTTATGATTCCTCATCGTTTTTTGGTTATCCTGATGAAATATGGAGGGGAAAAATATTATTATATTGCACTCTGAGGAGGTGTTTTTGACTTGTGTTGTAACTAAAGACCTAAGCCAAGTTGTTCACGGTCGTAATAAACACAGACAAATCCACCAGAGGAAATTACTGCTCAATGTGGAAAAGTTGTGCCTTGCTAATGTATTCAATGGGTCAGAGTGAGGCAACCCTTTCTGAGAGATAGCTTGCTTCATTTCAGAAAATAAGGATAGCTGTTGAAGGGAATCTGTGTCATCTGCAAAAAAAGTTGAATGTTCATTTGATGGCTTTTAGTAATAAAGTTCACTGCATCATGAAAATCCTTGACAACTTTTCAGGGATTTTCTGAACAGTGAGAAATCTTCAACTCATCAAACAATGGAGTGACAAGCTTATTTTATTCAGTGATGGAGGTTTGGTTTCTAAATGATTCTATGTTGAATACTTCATGCTCTTGGTATCCATTAAATGCTGTGGTTTTGAATTAATCAATTCAAAACTATGCCCTCCTTTATTTTTGGTCAGACCTCTGAGTATCACTTTTCTTTATGAGCTAGAAGTGAAGCAACCAACCACTGCCTGTTTTCATGAGGTGATTCATCTTTGTGAATAAGCCTTCTGCTTTAGGAGCAACTAAACGGTACACATAAGTGTAAATATTGGAAAGACCTTCATGTCTTAGTGGTTACAGCTGATTGGGTTTGAGTCCTGGTTCAGACTTTTGAGTTGTCCCATTTTCTGTGTGCATGTTCAGCTAGACTTTTGGGACTTAAAAGAGGCTTTGTTCTGTATTCATAAAATAAAGCCAGAGCGAGTTCTTTTATAAGACTTGTGTATCAATTTTTATCATTTTATATATTGATTTCATTTACAAAGCTGGTCACCAAGGTTCTTGGAAATCCTTCTTGTTCTGCTTTAGAATCGTATTTTTGATATGCTTAATAATCCATATACAAAAAGAGAAACTCAATGTAAATGGGCTCTTCTGGCTGTTATTTAATACACAGCACCAGGTCTTAAATGTTGTTGCTCACAGATGTATGCATGCTTCCTCAATAAGCAATTTTCCTCCCTCCTTTATCTCAGAGTAAGACTCTGTAAATGAGCCCTAACAGTACTTGGCCTTTTGCAGAAACTGAGCTGGTTTGGGGTGAGCGAACATGTCTGCATGTGCATGTGTAGAGGGAGGCGTTGATGTTTGTATCTGAACCTAGCATATTGTTCTGTAATTCATCATCTGGGTTTCCAGCCTTGCAATGACAGAGACAGCACTCTGTAGGTCAGCTGAAACACTATAGCACATTCTCCCTCTGCTGTACCCTGTTGGTTTATGGCTTCTTAGGGTCAGAGGGAGCTGGGGTTAATTCAGCAAAAGAATCCTCTGACGGTGATATAAATTCCATGGCTTGTTCATAAATTGTAAAAGAAATTCTGTGGACTGCTTTGGGGGCTTGAAAACTGTGGGCCAAAAGGTTAATTACTTGCCTAAAGTTTCAAGCAACTTTCAGTGTTAACAGTTGCTGGCTGTGGTTTGTGCTTTCCTAGCAGTTGCCTTATACATAGGTATTTAAATCTGTTAATTGCTGTCTTGTGTGTGTTTGTATATGTATTTGTGTGTGTCTATGTAATATATATTAACAGTGCATTTTATCTGTCTGATACTTGTATTGTTACTTTCCTAATTAGTTATATCTAAATGCCTTCTGTCTTTGGCATAGAGCACATCAAGTTGTAGAACAATGGAAGTTGATGTGAGGTAGTTTGTATTTGTAGGTTCATTTTTTTGAGTAAGAGAATTGAGTCTGTTTTGACTAATTCTGTCCTTTCTGTGCCATCTTTTACCCACTCTATTACATAGTTTAGGAACCAGTGAGGGACAACTGATGATCACAGAAGTCTTTCAGAAAATGCTTATACATACAAAAATAGGTTAAAACACAAGAAAGCATAACCTTATTTTGCTTTTTCCACCACACTTAGTTAAGGTCCTGATACAAAGCCAATAAGATGACTATGACTTTACATCTGTCTTAAATATTTTCCAAAAATATTGATGTTTTTATTTAATGTCCTTTTTAGTTAAGCTATGACCTAATGTGGTGTTCTTTCATATTATACTCTCTGCTATGTGGAAAAAAAATCCTTATTTTTTAAGAAAAAGTTGAGAAAGTTCTTTTTAAATTCACTTCCATATACATGAATAAAAGGAAATACTAAGAAATTGCATTAAAATAGTAAAAAGCCTTCAAACCTTTGACTTCTATATCCTTTATGTCAATATAGTTAAGCTTACTTTTTCCCACAGTTTCCACTTCCACAATTAAATATTTTTTGATATGCTTGTGAAAACATTTTGCCATATTCATCCCACATAGCTTTAGGTGATGATTGCCTTCTTGAGATGTTTCTCTTCCTACCTAATATTATAGCCTGAACTTTGCCATTTTGGTTACATTTCTAAGATTTGATGAACTTGGAATTTATGTATATTTAAAGCCCAGCTGTGTAAAAATTAAGATCCAAATTTATCATTCTCATGTCAAAACTTCTGAATAACCACATATTAATTGTGGAGTTATAATCAAAATCTTTGAGTATTAACAGTAGTTCTGTCATCTCTATAAATATAAAAGACTAAAATAGTTGAAGAAAGTCATGACTTGATATACAGTGTAACTCCTGTTTATTGCTGTATAAAAATATGTCTCCAAAATTTTAATAGCTTAACAGGCAGCTGTGCATTGGTACACATAAGAAAAGATGTACATCCAGGGCTCCTCAGTCTAGCAAATCTTCTGGCAAATTGCATTGCAAGTTATTTATATTCTCCTACTTAAAAAAAAAAAAAGATAAAAGGGAATCTTGAAGGAGCTTCCTCTCATAGCACAATGAAGTATGTGCAAAAGTGTGTCTGTATCTAGTCAATGAACAGCTTGCTAATGTCTACAGATAAGTTCTTTCTATTCAATAACTTATAGACAATCTCTCTCTTTTATCTACTGAACTAAAAAAAAAAAAAAGCTTGCAGAAGGCCTCAAAGGTAAGGATTCTGCGTTTCTAAACCTTTCAGTTTATATATCATTGTCCTATTTATCTTGAGACAACAGTTAAATCTTTAAAAGTACCTGTGAAGTTTCATGCAGCTGTCAGCTTCTTGTTGTCTGCTTCCATGAATGACGAAGAAATGTTCTTATAAGGGATAGATTATTTGAATGCTGGTGACGTCTTTAGATCAAATTAATTATACCACTTAACTGACTGATTAATGTATATAGCTTAAAAGATTTGTTTCAGCATTGGGTTCACTGAAGTAGCAGGTTTTAATGCTCCTTTCATGGGGAAACAAAATCATTTCATTCCACCGATAGATGCAAAGAATCAACCTTTTTGTTCTTTAAAGTTAGCATGTGGGGTTTTTATTTGTGACTAAAATTTTTAATACTACTATAGAACTGATGGGAGGCTAACTAATTAATTATGGTAGTGCATACTTCACTATAAGAATTCAGATAACCTTTTATATTTTGCAGGACTCTTGCTAGTCTTTATGGTTCCTTCAGTAAGAGACAAGTAAAACCATTGTATCATGAAGCTTGTGATGGGCTAGATGGGACAAACATTTTGATTATAGGTCAAACCAGATAGGTACTTCCTGGTAAACAGACCTTCTGAACTATGAAAGTTTCACTTCCATGCCTCAAAGAATAAGGCATGTCTAAGTACTTACAAGAAAGGAGGTTAAAAAAATTTGTGAAAGCAATCTGTATTTCTTTTCTTTTGAAAAGAATAGCACTCAGTTTTTTTTCTTGGTAAATGTGACCCTTGGGAGTGGATGGGAAATGCATTTGGTTGAATCACATAAAAGCAATCCTAGTTCTCCCGTGTGTCTGGAAAATACACAAGTGTTGTATCTCAGTTAGAAAGCATTCACAATACACAGGCTTACTGTTATTAATCATCAGTGAAGAAAAACAAATGCAGAAATAATGTCTTGCCTTAAGTCTGCCAGTTTGAATGTCAGTTAAAATGAAGAATGCGTAAGAAATGTCTCTAACTGGCCCATACCTGAGTACTGTTCCTCCGTTTCTCTCATGCAACAGTTACAGCCTGTGCAGGACCACTCTCCTCAGACCAGTCAAGGAATCTCACTTCTTTATTTGGCTGACTAGGAGTATATAATTACGTGTGTATTTGGTGTTTCTGG
The DNA here is from genome assembly GCF_036417845.1 of Apteryx mantelli. NCBI lineage: Eukaryota > Metazoa > Chordata > Aves > Apterygiformes > Apterygidae > Apteryx > Apteryx mantelli. The sequence goes on along the minus strand of NC_089982.1, from coordinate 25,105,784 downwards.
ATCTTGTCTTAGCTGAAGTCCAGAAGTATTTTATCTTTCAAGTCATGACATTATTTAGTTCTTGCCTTGAGGGAGCTATTCCTGTGTGGGTACTTCTGTGCCTTCTAAACTGCTAAATTTGGAGTGGTAACTTTAATGGTTGAAAATGAGGCACGCAGGCTGGAGCTGTGTGCAGGGCAGAACGCTCTGTTTATTGTCTAGTCCAGATTAATGGTGGGGCTTGGACAGAGAGCATTTTGCTGCTGCAGTTGGCCAGACTTCTTGATCACTGTCCCATGATTTACCCTTACTAGAATCCCTCGTTAAAATTATAAAAGTGCTTAAGAGACCTACGATACTAAACACTTTTGAAAATGTTACTCTGTATCTAAAAACCTGACACTTCCACAAGGGAGAAAATTTCTAATTCTGAAGAAGAGAAATGTCTGTCTCCTCTAAGTCTATTTGACATGCTGTACAGCACACAGGTGGTGTAATTTACCAAATTTTTTTTTTAATGTAAATATTTAATCTTTACTCAATAATCCATTTTTTAGCATTTTCCAATTTACGTTCTGTTGAAGTCATCTGACTCCTTAAATTCCTATTTAACTTCATTTCAATTCCTTATGAAGTTCATTTCATTTGGAAGAAATTCAGTTCTGCCTATCTTATTTTACTTGTGTTTCTTTGATGCTGTGCAAATATTTGTATAACACACTAACTGAATCTCTATATGGTAAAGGGCACAAACTTTCTTTTTACTTTGATGGGAGCTCCATATATGGAGCAACAGCAGCAGAAGATAAATGTGTAAAGTTGTCAAATGCTCTATATGAACAGATAACGTTCTAAAGCATATGTCACAGATTATAATTTTGTCCTATCCGTTAACCTTTTGCCCATCCTTACTTGCTGTTGAGTGCTGTCATCACCCCAGATTATCTCTGACTAAAAAGGGCTCTTGCAGTTCCCTTTCCCTGCCTTGTTGATCACCTGGTATGGAGTGTTGCATGTGTGATCCAGATGGCCCTTTTGCTTCCAAATTCCTCCCCAGGAGAACTGTCTTCCTTTCACCAGAGTTTGTGGTGGTGGATTTCCCCTTCTTCAACTCTCCCCCTCGAACCAATATTGGGATGCTCTCAGGTTAGATGTTTAAACAGGGTTGTACTTTAGCATAACCTTCTGAAAATTGACTTAAAAAAAATGTATTCAGGTTTTTTTATTTATAAATCATCTTCTAAGATGCCAAATGGTCTGTAGAAGATTTTCAGGGACCACAATGCCATAATTATCCATTAATTTCTTAAAACGAAAGAAAATAATTCCTTTTCATGATCTGATGTTCAGTGCAGTTTGTGATAAGTCTTTTTGATATCAGTGAGTGTTGACCTAGACCTGTTGTGCTAAATCCCCAAATGACCCAGCACTTGAGACAGACAAATTAAAAAAAAAAGATAGTTTCACTGTATAGTTCAAATTCTTTATTCTTTAATACATCAGTTTAGTTCCAACAAAGATGCAGAAAGCTGTATAATTCATAAATGAATGCTAACATACACAACTGAGAATTTCATACCTGTGACAATGGAAGACACATGGAAATGGAGATGGTAAATTTAACTCCAAATTTAACAGAATGAAGTAGAAATAATGCCAATATATAGTTTGAAAGAGTTCTGTGAGACTGCTTCCTATGCTGAATGTAATAGTTCGTCAGATTCATACTTTTGCATGCTTTTGACTCTCCTCTCTGTGCCCGCTTCCCTTTCTGTTGCTCTCTTCAGACTCTTCTTGCAGTCTCTTCAGGTTAGGACTTTTCTGTTACATGTTCATAAAATGCAATCACCTAGTCTCATTTGATGGGAATGTATTAATGACCTGTAAAGTATGTATTTCATTGATCTTACTTGAGGTCATTGTTCCAAAGTAATGACATTGGTAAATTGGTAAAAAAGTAATCACATTGGTGATTGGTGTTTATATCAGGTTTCCACCTGATTTTGTGATTTTTTTTTTTTTTTGTGTGTGTGTGTGTGTGTGGCTAAATAGCTACTGAGAACTGTCATTGACTACAGGAAATGCAAAATACATCTTGGAAATAGCAACGCATATGAGTAATTTGAACTATTGTGTCTCCACCTCTTTCTTAGATGTCTGACTATAGCAGTGGAGATCTTGAGCAATTAATAATGAGTATTTGATTTTGTTTCTTAATTGTTTTGCTCCCAGAGATATCGGAGTTTGGGAAATCTAGATGTCAAACTCCCTGTAAATATTGCCTTATTGCACCTTTGATTGCAAGTGTCTTGGAGGAAGTTGGGTTTTTTTGAGTTGAACTGGAATGGAAGAATCTGGTGTTTAAATTTAACTTTTTATGCTATATTAAGGTCCAGTAAGTATTGTGAACAATCTCAAGCTAGATATGTAAACACTTGAAAAAAGAAATATCAGTTCTATCATGACATCTTACTTTTCAGATCAAGTTCCCATATAGTTTTCAATCATGGAATTGCTTTAATCCTTGTATTAGGGTTAAATTTATTTTTATTATGTTAAAAGCTTTGTTTTTATTCATATCAAATCTGTAAGTAGAATGTCTAGACTTTGAATTATATTAAATCCACTGCAATTTATTTAAGGATTACTTATTTGCAGATATTTGTGCAGAAAGACCATTAATGTGTTGAGCAATTTGTTCTTGGACAGCAGGGATGTGACAGTCAGATGTAACTGGGGGATAATCATAGCATTTATTACTACTGTGTTACTTGAATGTTTTGCTATTTTTAACGATAGAAATTGTTCTTATTTTTGGTGCATTCACAACACTACTTCTGGGTGTGTTGACTGGACAGACTGTCAAATTAAGATGTGCTTAATGTGCCTACTGGATGTTGATACTGTACTAAAGTAGGAAGCCTGGTGAAATGTTCATAGCGAGGAGTGCAGTTCCTGTTGTTCAGCTGTGGTTTACTGGCAGAGTTGCAAGCAATAACAAAGAAGGTCAGACCTTTTTTCAGATATTTTTCAAATGTGAAGTGTCAGGATTAAGGCTTGGGAGTGTATTTGGAGGTTAAAAGATTCTCCCCCTCACCCCCCACTCTGTATCCATATTTCTTTGTTATAAATCAAAATTTAAAAAAATACTGCTTTGTGAAATAACACCATTTTTGAAAACTTAGCCTACCATTGACTGAAGTAGAAAAGGTATTATATTCAGAAGACCATAAGTTGATTCCCTTTAATATGATATCCCAGGTAAGGATTTATTATTGCTTTCAAACAAACAAACAGAAAGTGCAGAGTACAAATAGCATAACTGTTAATCAGTACCTGTTTGCATCAATGAGTCTACCCAAGGCCTTCCCTCCTTTAGTATGACGTTATCAGGCATAGAGACCATCAGTAAATCTAGAAGAAATTTGAGTTTGTCATAGGGCAAATAGCTTGCTTTCTTTTTTGATGCTTAGTAATTCCTTTTTGTGGGGACAAGAGAAATAGGTAGAAATACATGACCTGAGCAGTCATCAGAGAATGCAACACCCTGTCATTTCCTCATCTTAGTCATTCTTATTTTTAATCTTCTCCACAAACATAGCAGATCAATTCTTTTCCTGATCAGAGAAGATCTGGAAATCTCTGAGTATATATTGTGCGTGAATTGAGCTGAAGCTTGGTTTAGAATTCCAGTGCTTACAATTGATTTTTGATGGTCTTTGCTTGATTGCAGACAAACGTGAAACCACTGATGGGTGATGTTACCTTCCTAAGAATTTTTATCACATTGCACTTGCTCTCCCGTTTTTCTTAGTGACACTTCTTCTTTATAGTACAAAAGCCTCTCATTTTTAGACTATTGCAGTAGTCCTGTATGAAACTTTGCTCTTTAGCAAACCATGGAAAATGTGTGGGAAGAATATATTTCACATTCATTATTTCAAATCTGTCTGTGTTTTTCTCTCTTGTCGTTTTATGCCGTTTACGTATTGCAGTATTAGAGAAAGGGACTGCTGCTCATGTTTATCTTGTAGGACTAAGAGTGAGATAGACTGTGTTAGACTCCCATTGGGGAACACCTACTTCCCAAGTAGTCTCACTGAACAATCTATAATTGGGGTCCTTCTTATGAGCAGCTGACTAGTAGCATGAATAATGTTTGCTTAGTTTAGCCCAAAGCAAGAATAGAAATTAATTTTGACCAGCGATACAGAAGTTAGCATGTAGGATAGTATTAATCTTGTCAAAATTTGCTGTCCAAAAGTTTAGGCATCTAATCTGAACTAGATGCCTAGTCTCCTTCTACAATAAATAGAGAAAAAGAGACATTGACGGAAGACAGTTCATTCCATTCTATGACAGGCAAATAAGTTAGGCCCTTTCCAGAGAGCAATTCATCCTAACTTTCTTTCATCCTTGATTTCAGTGAGATTCAGAACAACTAGTTTAGACCAGACATCTTATTTTTAAATGGCTGAGGTCAAATGAGGAGAGTCTCACTCTTGCTCATCTTAAAATACAAATAATTTTTTATTCAAAGAAAGTGTATAAATATCCATATATTTCATACACAGTGACGCAAATTCATCTTTGGACTGGTTACAAAGAGGCTAAGAAATTTATCCTAGGAACTTGGCTGTTGCAAGCACACATTTGTCTTATATGGCCCACAGTTAATCTTGCAAAACCCTAAAACTCTTTGAGGTGAAAGATAAGTTATACGTTTAAAAAAGATTCACAGCACAAAAGAAGCACTTGCTTATGTAAGTGCAAGGGCACTTACATATATTTTGGGCATGGAAACTACAGGCTACAAGTTTAGCTGAAAGAGAATAACCAAAAATAAGAGCAAGAGTGAAATTATTTGGGATCATCCTTAAGTTGTTTTACTGACAATTACTAATAACACAAGGGCATGAGAAGTTGGTTGTATAATTTAGAAAAATACAAAGTTACCAGGTATCAATGTCAGCTCAGAGCTCACAGCCTATGTTACATTGTAAACCAGAATTCTGGAACAATGGAAAATTTTGCAAATCTGTGGTACAAAATAGCTACTCAAAGCCAGTCTTGGTCAGGTATAACATATTGATCTGAAGTCATAGTGTTGCCCTCTACTGGCACCTGCCAAAACCTGTTGAGGCCTTATTCATCAAGTATCATAATCTCCATGATTAATTTCTGAAGGACATTGTTAATAGATTTCAGACAGACTCAAAACCTTCACTTGAACGCAGAAGACTTTGTCTTTAAAGAGATTTGGGGATGGGGGGAGAGAGAAGAGGAGAAGGGGGTACAACCTCTACTTGTCAACATTCATCTGCTTACAAGCTACTGAAAACTTTGCTTTCTGCATTCAAAAGCCCTAAAACATAAAAATGTCAGCTGAATTAATTAAATGTTTGAGCACTGACAACTGTTGGAGTATTTGAAGGATGCAGGCATGGTTTAAAGACAGCAAGGGTTATGAGAGATAATGTCACATTTCAAACAGATGTGAAGCGGCTCATTGAAAACACAACTATGACACAGTAATCATTGTCATTGTCCAAAAAAAGCCAAATTCACACAATTTTGCTTACTGAGAGATGGCAGGGTACAAGAGGGAAAAATTCATATTTCACAAGTACTTCACTATGCAGTTTTTTTGCTGCTGTCATTAACAGATTTATCTAAATAATAAAAGAGCAGAATCTTCTGCTAAAAAAAATGTTTTTTATCCCCTGCTTGAGTAATCCTCTAATGACAACTGCCCTCAAATCTCTGCATGCTCTGTGACTGTATGGAAGTTTTATGTATGACAGTGACTACCAGTGTATCAGCTGTACTTAATTCACGTTGGGTCCTTCTGAAGAAGTGTTTCTGTAGGCAGTCTCCACTTTTTGCAATTCTTTGACATTTTGTTCCCAAGAAACAAAACATCCAGTATCTGTTCACTGAGCAATCATGGAGGGAACACCTCATTTGAAGAAAAGCTGAGAAGAGGGATGAGGCTTCCTTTCTCCAAGTCAAGATGAATGTCCATGTTATTAGGGACCATGAAGCTTTAAATGCTGATCTCTGTTAGTGCGACGCTCTTGCACTCTGATCTTTGGCTTATCAGTGAAAGAGGTCTTAAGTTTTCGTAGCTGTAAAATGTAGATTATCTTACTGGCTTACCTATTTTCCGGGATTGAATTTCAGTGTTAATTAGTGTTTGTCTGACATTTAGAGTATGCTAAATATCTCTATATATGCAAGGATTCTTTCATGGGCAGAACTCTGAGCATTGACTGGTAGAAGGGGCTTTGTTTAACTTGTACTTTCAAATAAAGGTTTGTTACCCCTTCAGCAATATGATTGTGTAGAACAGATTCCATTTTGTTCATGGAAAATAGTTATTATATGTTAACTTGTTGAACTGTGTTTTTGAAATAGAAACAATCTGATATTTGTTCTTGAAGCTCTGTATACAGGAAGAGTAGATACTAGAGTCAGATTCCGGTACACTGCCTAAAAAGTTCAAAAGTAAAATGCCCTTGGGGAATTATAAAGCTTTAAAACTTTTAACAAATTATGGAACTAGCTCAGAAACTCTTCATTGTATGGTTGTGCGTGGCTCAGTATTCCCATTACACTAATGTGGGTTTGGTTAGATCAGCAAAATCAATGCTAAATGACACCAGTTTAATGGAGCATTAAACTAACTTTAAGATATGAGATGCTGCAAGGGAGATGCTGGGAGCCTTCTGCTTTCATTTCAATCATAAATTATGACACAAAAGTTGCTGAAACTTTCATAGAAAGATATTAACTAGCTTTTAACACACTTAGGTCAGACACAACGTTAAAAAAGAGTGTATTTTATGTTTAAATTGGATTCTGGATACCCAGAGGGCTCTAATAATGACCAGATGTGAATTAAGAGAAATATTTGGGAGCAGTTAATGCCTAACCATAAAAGTGACTATGTGCAAGCCACTACAGAATGTGGTTTGTGGGTGGGAGGGAAAGGTTAGTGTATTTTTTAATGTCTCTCTGTGTGTATTCATACCTTGCTAGGACAAAATCAAGTAGCTAAGAGTAATATTTTGATCCAGCCATGAATTTTTGTGTAATTTTACTAGTGCTCAGATCTTTCTTTTTATTTGAACTGAGCATAAAGACAAGGTCAGAAAGATATACCTCAGTTTGACAGATAACATGCTGCGAGGCCTTCGTGTACTAAGGCTGCATTAGTAGATTCTGATACTTTTCTTGCTTTCAGGTGAGCGTCCTTACCAATGTCCTTACTGTGACAAAGCTTTCAGCAAGAATGATGGATTAAAGATGCATATTCGCACTCACACAAGGGTAAGTCCTACATAAGGGTAAGTGTAGTTTATTTGCTTTTATGGTTACTTGTCTATGAATTGTGTGTGGGGAAAAATAAACAACTGCTGTTTATATAGAGATTAGGCTACATCAACCAAGATATGTTATACTCCTCAAAACAAGAGGCAAAGACTTTAGGTATTAACTGTTAAATTCTAATTGTGACTCCCTTACTGACCTTCTATTTTTAATTTATTCAGTTTCTTATAGGTTAAAATAATAATAATAGTACTAATTTCTTCCTGTAATCTAAGTTTATCTATAGATATAAGTAATGTGTGCAACTTCCAGTGAGAAAACAATTCTATAAAGGCTTCACTGTTGAAACCTGAATATCCAGTGATTTGCTTTTTACTGTTTCCTTAAAATCCAGTCACCATGAGCTTTTGTAGAGGCTGTACTTTATTAACTGATGACAAATATTAAGCTGTAAAACAACTTGGTGAATTAAGTGACGGCAAAATAAAAGGCAAGTTTTAGATGTCTCCAAGATGATTCTTGAACTTCAAGTCTCAGTTATCACAGAGGTTCTTTATTTTAGAATAAAAGGCTTGTCATGTATGTACATTTACTAGAGGACAAAGGCGAGATCTCAGCCTTACTCCACTATTGCTTGTTCCTTTCTAGCAAGGAGACAGAAAGCTGCCTTTAAACAGCCAGCTGTGAATTCCCTTAGTAAAGGGAAATCTCCAGCTAAAGTAAAGCCAGTCTAGCATTCTTTATCCTACCTGCCTCTGGCTTCCCCATTCACCCCATCGGGGAAAAAAGAAAAAGTTAGAAGCAAATTATAGCCTCTACCAGTAATCCCTTGGGGGCTCTTAACTGCTTGAAGAAGTTAAGGCAGCCTTTAGGCCACACCATCATGTTCCCTATCCGTTAGGATATAGGGAAAGTGGAATTGAAGTTAGTGGTCTCCATATGCTAATATGCACATGAAATAGCTTACTGCTGACTGAGTAAAGATTAAAAACTTAGTTCAAAGCTGTTCTTTAAGTTTCTTCCATTCTACCCAGGTCTTCAGGGTATTATGGGGGTCATAGATAAAGTGTTACCTATCATACCCCAAACTTTAGTTTGGAAGTAATTGGTAGTTTGTGTAATGCTTCCTGGTGGTTCACTGGGAGATGGCTAGTTCCATGATGTTAGCTATTTCTCCCTCTTTCCAGCTGTTAAATCACTTCGAGAAGTGCTAAAAAATCTTTTGTTTTATTACTGTAGCCCCACATTACTGTTGCTGCATCAGGAAAAATTTCATGACCATATATGTTCTACATGGCTGTGAGTGGGAGGAGTGATCAGTGAGGATCAGCTCTGTCTGTAATAATGTAAAGTTTAATTTTTTCTGGATTTGTCATAAAATATAAGTGTACAAAAAATCCTCCGTAGATAAAATGAGAGAAAAACAGTAAGAACAGGCCTTCAGTGCCTGTGCTTATGTATCTCTGTTGACTATAGTGCTTTTCACCAGGTGACAATTTGTTCCAAAATGCATGTTCGTAAGTGAGGTTAGAGAACTTTACAAACATTATCTTCATTGCTTAACAGCAGCAAATTAACTGATAGCCTTTACTTAGTGGAGGACTGCAAATCCTACAGTCTTACAAAATGCAACACTTCAGTGGAAGAAGGTTGTACGTTTTTTTTCTTGAGAATGAAGGTGTATATGTCAGTCTTGATTACCCACATAGTGCAGATAATTATTTTTTAGATGGCAAACATATCTATGAGTGCTTAAAGTCATTTCAAAGTAGAGATTTTAATTGCAATGAATAGAGAGTACTTAAGAGTTGCTCTTTAGCGGAGTGTCTTGCTATGTTTCTTGCTCTCAGCTATGCACTGAAACATAACTGCACACCTTAGCAGAGAATTTGCTCTTTTACTGTTGTTGTCGGGCAGCTTGCTACTATCTCTTTTATGTAACTTGCTGCTTACATGTATTCCCATATGTTATTCCATTTTGTCACTGTTATATGTAAACACAGAAAACAGTATCTTTGAAATTTGCCAGCTGGCTCTAAAATGCTTTTATAAAGTTGAGCTGAAAGAAGGAAAAACTGAAGACTTATACTGGTGTGAGAATGGGATGAAAAAGAAAATCATTCAAACACTTGTTATGAATGACAGGACAACACTTCAATCAAACAGATTTGTTATTCAGCCAATAGCAAAGGGAAGAGTTAGGAAACTGCATTTTACAGAATGACGATTTCTTGTTAATATATTTAAGCATTATAATTAGAGAGACATTCTGTAGTGATAAGAACATGATAAAATTTGATATAAATTGTCTCAGATAATGTGCTATTGTAGTCTTTAGTCAAAATATCATCCTTACAAAAAAAAAAAAAGAGGTATTTTCTACACAACTTAGTTCACACCAGAGGTGATTATGAGGCTTTCCATGTACTTGAGGTGCTGTGATCATCTAGATATGAGCAGGTCATATTTCACTTTTTTTTTTTTTCTCTCCTGTGTGAGAGTATGTTAAGCAGGTCACTGGAAATCTTTACAGTTGTGGTAGATGAATAAAATACGCAGGTACAACATGATTTTGAGATCTTGGCTTGGGGTTTTGATTCTTTTTGCTCTCATGCTGTTTATGTGCTACTCTTCATTCCAAAGCTTCGCGGTGAAGCTCATTTACATGTCAGTGGCATTTTATATTCATTTATCCCCAAATAAATATTTTTTACTTTGCAGTAATAAGAATCAAAACATTATTAGTGTGTTTTGAGAACCTAAGCCTGTTGCTAATAATTTTGCTTCTTCCAAATTTCCCTCTTCTGCACACTTCAACACCGTATTTAGAACTGGATAGCTAAAAATTAGTATCTTAATAGGAGAAAAAGAGAAAAAAATAACCAGTATTAACAAATGTTATTAACATCTGCAAGGCTTAATGTGAACTTCGACAGATACTAAAGACAGAGGGAATGGTTATGATGAGTCTGTTCTTCTGCAGAGAATTGTCCATACAGTATCATAGGATAATAAGTTCTAGTTTAATTGTTCTAATGACTAAATATTAGTGCAAATACAGGGAAATAAATATGTATTTAAGGTGGTGTATTTCATACATAAATAAAAGAGAACAGAGTGGTGAAAGGAGTTTGGATGTATTTGGAGGAAATAAGAAGGAAAAGAAGTGGGGAAGAAACTACTGAAAATTGAAAAAATTATTTACAAGAGCACTTGAGTGTTTGGCAAAAGTATGAATATTCATTTAATATTTATAGTAGCTTGATGCTTGTCGGGAATGTAGCTGTCGTCATTCAAGATCTCACTAAGAGACACTGAAAAACTTAAATAATTGATCCTTGTATGTGTGGTGTTGTTTATGTGAGATTTTTGAACTTAGCATGTAGAGAGAGAAAAAAGTAAAGAAAATCCAGAAAATCATTATACAGGAAACAAGAAAGACTTAAGTACAATAAACTGCTTAATGTCGGTTATAAAATAGCTTTGTAATATCAAGACCACTTGCCTTGAGGGTTCTCTGAACACAGGGACAGTAACAATGTTCAAATTCTGCCACTGTCTGAGATGCAGAACTTTTGACAATTACTGCCATGTAGTTTAGGAACAGGCAGGTCTGTAGTCATTGTCTGAAGTATTCACTCTTTTTCCTCCTAACTTCTGTTTCATTCTTCTCAAGCAGGCGTATGCTACCGACTGGAGGACGCTGTTACAGGGGAGGGGTAGGATTCAGCAGGAGTCTTGCTCATTTGTTCAGGTTCTCCCCTTACTCTAGTTTTGTAGAGGTCATCAAGGCTTAAGGAGATTAAAGCGGTTTACCTTAAAAGGTTGGTAGCCTCACATACATGTAGGTAATTCTGATTACCTGTATTGCTCACTTTGAGCAGTTAGATCTTCAACCAAGAGAAATAGCAGCTGAGGCGAAAATTCTGATCTATTCATGTGTAAGTCTTATTTTGCAGAGAGTGCACCCAGTCACATTGTAGTACCTCTCTGGTGCTCAGGGTAGTCATGGTCTGATGCTTCATTCTGGAAACCTGTGGCTATGTCTATGTTAACAAGTAATGCAATACATTATGTAGGAGTATATGTAGAGTGAAACAGTTGGTGCTGAGGATCCGATGTTCATACTGTATGTGTTTCAAGGATTTTACTGCAGATTACCTGTAGCCTGGTCCTATAGACTGAATGCACAATAGTGCTCCCTGGAACACACCTTCTGGTTTAATTTTGTCGGAAAGGAATCCACATTGTGCAGTCCAAAATGTTTTTGAAAGGTGTGCTGAAGCACAGTAAAAGGGGACATTTTGGGAGATTTGCTTCAAAAGTGCGCTCCTAATCTGAATGAAAAGACTAATGTAAATGTATGCTAACTGTACTATGCAAGAACTTTTCCAGTGAAGAAAGATTATACCTGTGCAGGAATAACTTGAAACTCTTAAGTGTGATACTAATTCACTATAGCTTGTTTTGTGATCCTAGGCCATTTAAACAAAGACTAAAATAAAGACTGGGTAATAAAAGTGTAGTGCATTTGCCAGGGTATATTTCTCTTGGTTCTAAGAACAAGAAAAGCTAGAAAGTCAGACTAGCAATTTCTCTCTTCAGGTGTTTGATTTGCTGTTTTTTCAGGACAAAATATTGAAAGGGTATTGCCTATCATGTGATTGCTACACCAGCCTTACTTTTTACTGAATTAGTTAATCTCATGATTCAGAGAAGGTACTAACAACTTTTAGGAGCCAAGCAGAATCTCCTGGAAATTGGGTATTGTTTTTTCCTTTTTTTGTCAAATTCCTCTGATACTAATCACTACTAGAAATAGGGTGTTTGTTAGAGTGTGCTACCACTGTTATTTCCAGCAGTCCTGGAAATTAGGTGGACTTCTTTGGACCTGACTGTGTCTTATTCCACATGTCCAGGGTTAAACTGTTTGCCAGCATTGTAGTCAAGAAGAAGAATCCCCAAATGCCAGATTGTTAATGACTCTTCCATCTTCTGTAGAAGGGAGTCATGGTAGGATATTGTCCAGTTGTCCACTTCCAAGGATCATCAAGACATCTTTCTGCTTGCAGGGGATCAAGAGTTTGGCTAAGCCCTGATTACTCCCACTCTCTTGCTGGGAGATATATTGCCATTTGGGAGCTTCTGGTCTTTGATCACAAGATCTTGAGTCTGCTATGTGTACTGAGGCAGTTTGTGGCTATTGTGACATGTAAAGAGGTGGAAATGATGCTTTTAGGAAAGCTCCTGGTCTTGAAGATGTTTGTGATAGGGATCAAGGTTTGATGGCCTTCCGTTTCTAGTGCTGTTTCAGCTTGCCTTTGGTTCTAACGCAGCCCATCCAGGTTCCTTCCCGGTCAAAACTAGCCAAATGTAAGACAAGCATGGAAGCTTCTTGAAAACTGTGCAATTTTCAGTCTTGAAATTATGATGAACTGTAATATTTGGTATTCTGACTGATTTGTTGCTTCGCCATGTTGTTATCTCTTGCCTTTATTGATATCCTTTCAGAGTTTACTTAAGAAGCACCTGGAATCCAAGATCCCTAAGTAGGATTTTCTTCCCTTTCAAGCATCTGAAAAGGACAGACTGTGCACAGCTCTCCTTAAAAGGGCAGTTTATAGCTGTCAGGTAAAATCAGGAAAAAGACAGTATTCTAATACATGCTGTGCTGAAAAATAATGCTAAATAGAGTTAGTTTTCACTTGTGTTTAAGGTTTGGTAGAAAAATAGAACCTCAAAAGCTGACAGGTGTCCTTAATTAACAGCATCTCCTGGCTTCCCTAGCACAAGAAATGTAACTTCTTTTTCATTTCATATGCTTGTGGATAGCTGCTTAGAAAACTGAAATAATATCCCATTTTTCCCCACATAAGAAATCTGTGTAATGTAATGATAATGCGAAGCATTTGCAATGCTTTCGTTCAATGAATCCAGCACTCTGTGACTATACCAGTTCCTGCAATCAAGGATTGGGTCATTGAGAATCTCGAATTTGGAATACCTGGCTCACAGGAGGTTCAGAATTTAGTTTAATACACATTTAAGATAGCACACAGAATTCATTATAAAATATCAAAGGACCTATATTCTGCTGCATCATCTCTAAGAGTTGAATATTTTAAGATTTAGCACTATGTATTACTATGTAATGGGAAAATACAATGTGTTGTATTTTTTTCCTTTCTTTATTCTTTCCTGCGCTTACATTTTATTTTGAAGTTTATTCTTGCATGCCTGCTGCAACATAATTATTCAAAGAATAGAGTATAAATCCAGAAAGTATTTTTGAATCAATTAAGCCTATCAATGTGGAAAAAAACATTTCCATAGCACCCTTTCTCATGGGCCATTCTTGTAGATATCTCGAAAAAACATTCCAGTCTTTTGGTCAGAAAATTGTGAAGTAGCTTAAACGTAATAATATGACATTCAACAAGGAAAATGTCATTGCAGAGATGAAATCTACATATATTTTACCAGTGGGATTAAGTGCCAAACCTGATCCTGTGGATCAGGGAAGACTGCTCGAAAAACCATTGTAGAAAGTTGATTTAGGTCTGGCAGCTGCTAAACTGAGTGCAACCTGGGTGGCCACAGGTGTCAGCTCTAACACTGGAGTAAACAGAGAAGGTAAGCCAAAACCCCTACTTACAATGTAAGAAAATACCAACTACCTAGTATTAAAATGTCACCTGAGTGCTGATTTGCTTCTATAAAAGTAGATGTGATGGCTTGATTTTTTTTTTTCCCTGAAGAGGAAGAAATATAACAGCTCAATGAAACATAAATGAGAAACTTATGGAAGTTATTGATGAAATGTATTTACAAACCATGAAAACTTTGAAGAGATATATGTACATTTCCAACCTTCACAGTGAAGTAAACTTCAGCTTTTCCTAAGGCTTTATTCAGCACCTGCCATATTATATATTCTGAGCTTAAACATGGAGAAAAAATTATTGTATTTTACTGTAATATAATTGTTAATGTTTTTAAAAGTAATCATATATATATATGTGCCCAGAATTATTGTGATGTTAAATCAATGTTTTCATTACATCTGAAAATGTAGTTTTGTTACATTAAGTTTCAGATTATACATAGCAGTGATGGAAAACAGTAAGAGTAGAAGCCATTACAAGTGCTTTTTTATCACTTGAATTAAATTTTTCATATTCATACTTAGAAGGTGTAATAGATGTCATTTTTGTAGCTTGTTTAAAAAATCTGAGTTCTGCTGGTTGAAAGGCCACTGTTTAAGCATGCTTAAAAAAACGCCTAATGTGCAGAGACTACTCTGTAAGAAATAGAGCAGGTCAAGTGATATACATTGATTTAAAAAAAACAAACAAACAAACAAAAAAACCCCACCACAACAACTCCCCTCTCCCCTTCCTCTCCCCAAACCCCAAACCTATTTTTGTAATTATGCAACTAACTTTATTTGTCCACACTTGAAATGCTTGGCCAGTATTGATATATCTATCTACCTATATAGCTACCTATATATATGTATATTGCATGGAACTGGTTAATAGATTGTTGATGTTATGTAGCTTCTGGACACTTAAGCTGTCAATACCCACAATACTGTCTCAGAAGCTTTTCTTCTTATTCTTGCTAGTTCCTTTTAAACTAGGCAGCTTGGATACCTTTAGCAGTGCAGCCTCCATAATGCAAGGATTGGCCTGGTCTAGTGGCCTGAGTATTGGGTGTATTTTGAAGCTTACTCTTCAATTCCTTAATCCCACAGTTAGTTTCTTAGTAGCAACTGAGTGTCTGCACAGGCTACAGTCACGTGAGCGGCTTCGGTGTAAAGATATCCTTAGAAGTTGAGGACTCAAGGCCTGACTGCAGTATGTGCAAGAGTTAACTGACTGAGTTAATTTGGACTTTTATTAATGAATTCATTGGAAATAGTATAAGTAATGAATGAGCATGGAGCTAGACAGCCTTTACGAAGGTTCTTCTTCCAAGTCAGTGTTTTAGCTTGCCAGGATAGTATGGGAAGCAAACTGTCCTCATCCTGGACCTGAGTGAAAAGCTCTCTTCAGAGCACTCATTTGGAACTGGATTTTTTAATCCAGAAGAACAAAAAAAACTTTAATGCAAGAAAAATATTGAAGACTGTGTCATAATTTCCCTCGTTCTGTATTTCCTAGGGATTATTTGAGTTTAAGAAAGCTTTAAAAAAATCATGTGTTCTAGAAAGAGCATACCATGCCATTCCCTGCCCCCTCCATAAAAATATATGGTCTTCTATGCACAAGACAGTTTGTTATGAAATAATATATGCGGTGTTGATTGAATTTTGAATTTTTTTTCAATATTAGATTCTCCCTATATTTCCCCATTGGTGAGACATAAGTGAGTTCCCAAACATCTGTCCACCTGAAGATGATGATTTTGCCAGTGGTATGGTTTCTTTGCTTGTGAAATCTCTGTTTGTATACAGAATATAGAAGGTTTGAATCCCACTGCACCTATATTTTTCACATTCTTTTTTATGTAATGTGGACTGATGATCATCTTTCCCTGATAGAGGGAAAACATTTTTTGTATTGATATTGTTCTTCTTTCACGAACAGATCAGCATGTGTTCAGTTCTTATCATGGCTGATTAAATAACCCTCCTTCACTAAATCTTAGGGGTAAAAATGACTTCAATGGTTAAAAAGAAAATTTTGCAATTAATTATTGGTGGCAAATAGGCAGAACTGCTGTGGAAAATGGGAAGTTACTGGTATAGTAAGTCCAATTTACTGCACTTCCTAGAAGTTTTCAAGAAATGCAGTTCTTCTGACAGGCATTTCAGTGAAGATTCATGCTTTATTCATTATAAATGTTCTTATAAGAATTTCAGGTTTCTAGTGAAAAGCCCAAATTGAAATAATGGTGAACTTTTCTAACAAAAACACTTTTACACTTTTAACAAAAGTGTCATTTTTATTTAAAATTGCCAAAATCCTTTCACAATTGTTTCAGCAGGAAACTTTCTGTGCCTGTTGTAGTCACTGGAAATATTTTAAAAAATATTTTACTTCTTAAGTCTGAAAGTTTTTACTTCTAAAGTGATTTATTAGCAGCCTTTCTCTTGTTTATTGAATTTTAATTGTTGTAAGATTCAATACCCTGCTACTTCTGTAGACTTATAAATTTTCATCAACTTTTGTTTTTCTGCGTCAACATTACTTCAATAATTTAATTCAAATCTGATCGTTTAAGTAGGCCTATGTCTGTGAGAGAGCCACTTGTCATAGCTTCCAAAAAAACCTCCAATTACTAAGAGAGCATCTTGTTACTTCTTTCATATTTTTCACACTTAAATACAAAACTGGACTCCATTAACTGTCACCATCTGTGATCTTAAGTAAATTGGTCTCTCTTCTCAACAGCGGGTGTGTTGCTATCTAGCAGAAAATATTGCTGATATTGTTTTCTTGATATTAATCAGCTTAATGGTCTTTATAAGGCTGAAATGTAAATTTAAACATCATCTATATAAGCAGCCCTTACTCTAGAAGGTATTGTGCTGTCTTTCTTACCCCACTGTCCCTCAATTCCATGTGAAACTCTGATATAAGTCAGAAGTAAATCTGCTGAATTCAGTAGGAATTAAAAAATGAATATAATAAGAGAGAAGATTAGATCCTAGATAGTTGTGGGGTTTTAAATTACTCTGTATGCCAATGAAAATCTTAAAGCCAAAAGGGATCATTGAATAACGCTTCTGTAGTCAACAAGCTTATTTTCTGAGTAGTGTAAATCTGCAGTCAACTTAGTAAATTAATTTAATCAAAAAAGTAAAGAGTAAGGTCCCCTGAGTATGGGTTCACCCAGTGCTGACTCGATCCTGCCAACTTGGAATGAGTTACCAGAACTTAACTCTTTCTTATTTATTTGAATTTTGAACTATGTTTGTTGGAGACAGTAGTGTCAAGCTGGTGTTTTTCTTTTTGCTTTTGCTGATGAGCCTGTGTAATAGTTCCAAATTCATATTTAAAAGGCTATTTGTAGATACTTGTACCAACATCAGTCATGTTTTGACCTGTGTAATCAATTGTACCGTGTTTATCACAAATAACCCTGCATGCCAGTCCTAAGTTAATACATGGAATGTATTTATATTTCTTAGGGGAGATGTAGGCAGCTGCAGCAGCAGTTAGCAGTTCAGATATTCTGCATTTAAGTATTTCCATCTGCCATAGTTAGCATACCCTGTACACATGGTCTATCAATCTGTTAAAGGTGGCGTTAAGTGTCCATGAGAATCGGTCTTGTTCTGGATGCTTTCTAATGCAAGGCACTATTTGCGTAGGATCCAAGGTAGTTGTTTGTGATTCAGCTATCCAAAGGCAAGGAGAAAGTGTGTATTAGAGAGCAGGCACCGTTTTATTTGTCACACCAGTTAAAATGTTGAATTCCTCTCATGTTTTAACACAGTGAAGCGAAAATTTTTCAAGGACCGGAACTTAGGAGTTAGCCTGCCAGTTCCATTGCCAAGCATCTTCCTGAGTGCTGAGTCCCAGCTGGGTTGGCTGCTCTTAGCTTAGAGGCCAGAAGGTTATAAAACACGATCTGCATATTTCTATTTATAACTGATTTACTTAAAAATATAATATTAAATCACTTCAGTATCAGCTACATCCTGTCTCTCTCACTCTCCCTGCTCCCTTCCTCACTTATATCATCAATAAAAGAAAACACATGTAATCCTTTGGCTTTCCTGTCACCATAGCCATGGCCTGGCAGATGCTTTTTGAACAGAGGATGGATTTATAGTACCAGCAGTTGCAGTCTCCTCTGAAGTTAGACATACATGATCTTCCCAATGACCTTCTGTTTTGTTGATATTTAGCAGGTTTTTTTCCTTAGCTTCATGTTTTAAATCTGTCCAGCTTTCTTGTAATCTCATCAATGTACCTATTGTCTTTTTATAGTGGCATTAATAGTCTTTCAGACTTGTTGCTATGGCTTTTTATTTGTATTTTCTGTACAGGAGTGGTGTTTATGCCAAGCCGGCATCTTCTTTTCCGTGTTTCAAATGTAGCCTTCTCCAAGTACTAGTATAATGCAATGGAAACTAAGTTTGAGGGGAAAGGGGACAGGGGATGGAAAGAGGAAAGAAAAAGCACAGAATGTTCTGTTTTGAAGAAATTGGTCTTTGAGGTTGATGTCTTCTTTGAAACCAACAAAAGCCTGTAGCTCTTGAGAGAAACTCAGGACCAAGTTTTTTCCCCGACAACTCTGCTGATTTTACTGTAATGGACATGAATGTGAACGAAGGCAACTTAGTGGAGAGAGAGGAGAAGGGTCTGATGTGAATCAAAATTGCGTCTGCTGAAGTCAGTGGAATATACAGATGTAAAGAGATCTAAAATTAGATCAAAGACAGCTTTGGATATGTTTCATGCACTACATATGTGAATTCGAATATAAATGCCAAGAGGATGGTTAGATGCCCTTTTTGCAACAGAGAATAATACAAATAACAGCAACCAAATACCCGAATATAACCTCGGGAAAGGTATTCCAGCCCAGGTTTGTGACTTTAGCTTCCCGGAGATTATTATAGCTCTTTCTCTAAAGTGGAATTGAGGCATTACTGAACTCTGAATTCATTTAACTCTCTGAGGCATTCATTTAACTCTGAAATGGATAAGATAATTATAATAGAGTTAACTCTTCGGTTCCTTGTAGAACAAGACAGTAAAAAGGAAGCAAGTACAGCTGGTGCAGTTTGCAATACTGAATGTTTTCATAGGTGTTTAAGATGTACAGATCACACACTTTACTTTGCACTTTCTGTGGAACAACCTACACAGAGAGTAAAGATTGTTTTCAGAGAACTCATAGAAAATGTGGCTTATGTTAACCACAATGCAAAACCAATTAAGGGTGTGTTGCAGAAACCTGCTTTTCATATGGGTTGTCCGTACATTTCCTTAAAAATTACAGGTCTGCTCTATGAAGGTTTTAGTCCAGCAAAAATCACTTAGACATAAAGTTTTTAGTTTAGGTGATCATTTTTTAAAGATCATTGTTTGACAATAAATTTTTGTTATCCTCTATATTGAAGGATCATGGAAATTACAAAATTAAGATAATGATTAAAAGCCACAAAGCAGACAAACGCTCAGTAAGGAGAGTCTTGCACAGAACAGCTCATTATTGGCTTCTCTTTAGACCATTTTAATTATATACAGCTGGTCACTGTGTACTCAGCCTGTGTCAGTAAAAAGATTTGTCTTGCATCATACTGAAATGTACTTTATCTCATAACTTACTCTCATCTAAAATTGAAACTGCTGAAAAAATATTTTTCCCTATGTGCACAGCTTATGACCTTGTTCTGGCAGGCTAGAGTATTCCTGTCACTACAAGTTGAGACATTTGTGTCCATGATGCTGCCTTTTCTAGGAAACCTCCTGCGAGGGCACTCCACAATGACTTGCAAAATGCAGAGCCCAGTCTTCACTCCTGCTGAGACCCCTGGACACTACAAAGAGCTGCCCTAAAGACAGAGCTTGGGACTTAGCCCAGTGCAGCACTGATTAAGAGTCCGTTGTATTACTTGTATGGTTTATGCTGAGTATCTGGCATGATTCAGCAATATATGGAGCCCTGGTTGTCCCCTCCATAGGGACATACGATAACCAGAGAATTTCTTCATAGCTTCAACACCTAACCCGAGTTCTTACTTCCACTTATCCTTGGATCCCACAGTATCTCCCAAAAGATCATAAAGAATAATGCCTATTATTTGTTAATTCAGGGAAGCAGCGTTTTCATTGCCTATTGATTTTTAGTCTTTCTTTTAATTTAATCTTGTAAAAAAAAATCCACCTTATTTACTTTGTTGTCTAAAATACACATCTCTTGAACTCAAGCAATATGGAATTAGAGACCACAGAAAAAAAGTAGTGTGAAAGAAGTATAGTTATTTGACTTTGAAAATTTAACAGTACCTCTAGAGCATCAAAATCTTTAGGGAGACAGTGTGCAATGCCGTAAGATTAAATTTTACATTTAATTAATCTGTTTAAATGTGTTTTTCCCTGTTGTTTTTTATAACTTTAGTGGAATGAAGGAGGAATTACACCTTATGTATAACTTTCTATATTAAGGAAGAACTTTAAAAGAAGAAAATCATTATATAAGTGGTTATCCATACATACCTCTAATTATTTATTTGAGGTCAGTGAGCTTGCAACTCTTATAACATCATGTGTTACAGTAGCTGCTAACCAATAGTTCTAATAAAAATACAGATGGCTTGGTTGCCATCTGCACCACTTTTGAGGTTCTGCAATGAATATATGATTAACCTTCTGTCACCACTTTTCAAAGTAAGGTTTTTCTCTTCTACAAGCTTTCCTTGTCCCTCCACTTCCTCCCCTCACGTCTCCCTCTGCTTGGAAACCTGCTTACAAGCCTGAGGTTTTTAGACATCTAACTTTTCTTTAAGCTTTTATGGAGGATGAAGGAAAGTGCATTGGAATGTTATGTTTTTGTACCTTTCACGTTATGGAAAAACAGGCTCCCAAAATGGGTGGGTTTGAAAGACTGGAACAGACAATTAATTCATAAGTGGTGTTGAAGTGGAAACTGTCAGGCCACAGCTTTCCCAGCTTTCACTTAATCATTTGAAACTCATTTTCTGTTGTTTTCACTGACTGTAATTCCTTAGAGAGAATATAAAACTTGCACCATCCAGCATGGAATTCCGCTCCCTTAATGACTTGGGCTCTGTGTTGACTCACTTTCACTCACTTTCATTCACTGTTGTCATTTCGTACAGGAAAAGCCGTACCAATGTTCTGAGTGCAACAAGGCTTTCAGTCAAAAGCGAGGCCTAGATGAGCACATGCGAACCCACACCGGAGAGAAGCCGTTTCAGTGTGATGTGAGTTGATCTATCCCTTTGTCTTCTTGACTTCAGTGCAGGATTAAGACTTAATTTTCAATGAGAATATTGTCCTTGCACTTTTTGGCTGTGGCATAAAGTTGCACCTCTTACGGTCTTTGATTGCCTAACTAATGAAAGACCATTCAGGGAATTTTATGTACCGTTTTTAGTTGCCAAGAGCATTGCACACACTTTTATTTTATGGTTTTAGATCCCTTAAGAGTTATTTTCACCATTCTTAATACAATTTGGATGTTGCAATGTATGAATTCATGGCAATTGGGATCCCTTGTAGTTGTATGACAGGTTAATGGTTGGAGATTAGCCTATACAGGAAAAGTTATTTAATTCATTACATGGAATCTGAATGCTTCTGTTACTGTTGAGTAACTCAAATATGAATTCAGAATTTCCAGTTTCTGTTTAATGAAATCTGGTCTGTTTTTTTTCAGCATCTGTTCATATGTTTTTTATTGTTCAGTGAAGAAATCATTAATGCTTTATATGCTTGCAGTGTGAGATGCAGCATGTCATATTACAGTTCACAGATCACTGCCAAGTACCTTGCAGTTAGCAAGCCCCATCCTGTATACAGTATATCTCACAGCTTTTAAAGGGTATGTGGGAAGGCTAAATATGCAGAAACTATTGGGAAAGAATGTCATTCAGAATTATCAATTGCCAGAATTTAAGGTGCTGGTCAAGGGTTTAGCGAAGGGCATCAGTTGTAAGAATTGGTATAGTTCTTTGTTTTGTGAGTCTAGCTCTTCATAAATTAGTCCTGAGAAGACCTCCAGTTTTCAGTTATATCCTAGATGGCTCAGTCTGAACAGTTGTAAATTTGTTCATAAATTTCCAAAATTAGATGCAAAAGTAGAATAACCATTTGGCATGAAAGTTGCAAGGTTCTATTAATTGATCTGACTTTTACAAAGTACTCTGGTGACATTTCTTTGAAAATAAAATATATTCATTTCAGGAATAATTTCAGATACAATAGTAGCAATTTTATTAAAGTACAAGTCAGGAGATTTGCAATATTCTTTTGCAATAATCTCAGCCTGGCTGTAGGTAGTACCTGAGGATTCTTCTGATTCCAAATCATAGTCAGTAACTTTCTAGCTTTAAGATTGCTGTACTGTTTATCAGCTGTTGGCTAGCTTGCAGTTAAGTACAATTTTTCTCACACTGTTTTAGGTAACGTCACTAGTCTGGTCTTAGATTTGCTATATGCTTTGTGAGACCAATTTGGGGGTTTTGTTATATTTGGTCTTTTTTTCCTCCTTTAATTTAAAATAGGAGAGGCATGTAAATTCACTTTCCTGCTTGACTATTTATCTTTTCCTCATTATTCGGAACTGTATTTTCTCTAAGAATTCCTAGGTACCTTCTCTTACTGGAGATTTTTTTATACTTTAGATTAATGTCCTGTTTCACCAAAATTACTCTTCAGCACTTGTCTTTTGCCAGCTGCACACTGCAGAGATTGCTGCTTTTCAGGGTTTGGACACACAGCAGTTGGCCTTTACTGTTCATTCATACACTACTCAGTTGCCCAAGTGCCTATAATGGTCTCCTGTGTAACACATAGTTGGACAGCACAGAAAGTTTCTCTTCAATAATTACTCTTTATCTCAACTGAATTCCAGTCTGGAGGATGCCAGAGGCATAGGAAATGTTAGGCAGAGCAGACCATTCCTTCAGAGCTGTCTCTCACATTGCATGTTACCAGATGATGTTTCAGCAGAAGATGATTCATCAGAAGATGAATCTTCTAGTATATATCACCTGTGTAGGAAAGTGAATTCAACAGAAACGCAACTGTTTTTGTTAGTATATTAGTGTTCTGTTCTTTGAAGACCAGGCTGTTTACGTCAATTCAGAGACAACAGATTATTCTTTGGGGGCAGAAAGGTCAGGTACTGCCTATCCTGGTTTATTTCCAATGCAGTATGTTCCCTACATGGTGCCTTTAGTTGACCCTACACTTACCTTTAAATGTTGGTTATCTTCATCCTCTCTCCTTCATCAAAACTTTGATCATTTTGAAGAGAGTGATTAGAGTTCAAGTGCACATAAGCAAGGATGGTTGTAAATCCATAAAACGTCGTCTGCCTTGTAAAATTGAAATGCAAAGTGAACTCCTAAAAAAAAAAAAAAAAAAGTACTGTTATGCATGAGCACAGCACAAGATGTATCATATATTTAAATAATGATCCTATGCTTTCCCTGTTCTTTTTGAAGAAGGTAGGTAGTAGAATGTTTTAGAGCCTTGAAGCAAAAGCAGGACACATTGTACTAAATCCAGTTGTTATATGAACATTATAAATGAAAGAAAAGTTTCTTATGACTGTTATAAGCCATTTACTTTAAAAATAGAGGAATTGCTTTGGAATTGCATGCCCTGATTTAGAAACACCTGGGAAGTGTCTGGCTGGCTACTTGCCTGAGATGGTCTTATTACAAAAACAAGTTGGCAAATGTGGTAAGAATTTTTAAAAAGGGATCTAGGAGGAGTGCATGGTACTGAGGAGCAATACATTTGGCTTCTGTTTTGAGTAAATTGGTAGAAAAAATCAGTAAAACACTTAGTAAATATGCAAACATTTTGAAATAGAAGGGAATCAGTCTGGCCTATGCAGAGAAAAGTCATGCTTCACCAAACTTGTTAGTGCCCTTTGAAGGAGTCAGTGAAAATGTGGGGAAAAGTAATCTCATTGATATAGTGTGTTTAGATTTTTCAGAAAGTTTTTGACAGCGTCTTTGAAAACTCTTGAAGAAACTAAAGTGTCTTGGGATAAATGGGAATATTTTCTTATGGGTTAATAGCTGTTAAAAGATAAGAATATTGTAATAGAAGATGTTACAGGGGGATTGTGCAGGGATTTTGGCTGGAGCCTTTGCTGTTCAACATTTGTAAATGATGTGGAAAGGGCAATGAATCGCAAGGTGACAAAGTTTGGTTAGTCAGTATGGTTACCTGAAACTGATGATGAATGATAGCAATAGCACCATGTGACGCTGAGTAATAGGGATGATAAAATGTGAGATGATATTTACTGCTAGGTGCCTTATATGCCTTAAACAGACTTAAATGCAATGAGCTACAAAAAGGTTATTACTATTAAAGAAAGAGATGATGGAACTACTGTGAACTTACTGTCTGAAAAAGTCAGCTCAGTGTTCGGTTTTGATCAGAAAATGCAGAATATTAGGTTTTATTAGGAAAAGAATCGAGATCAAAGGTAGATCATCCTTGTGTTGCTGTGCAAGACAGTAATGCTTCTGCATTTTGAATACTATGTGCAGATATTCATCCCATCTTTAAAAAATGATATGAAACTTCCAGGATGACAAGGACAATCGGAGATGCAAAATGGCTTCTGCATGAGAACAGTTGCTGTTCATTTGCTCTTGTGTTTGAACAAGATACAAATATGGAATCGTGAAGCATCACATTCAAAACAAGGAAGAGAGAGTACTTTTTTCATACAACATACAATTAATCAGGATAATATGGAAGCCAAAAGTATAAATGGGTTGGAAAAGAGATCAGACACATTCATAGGCTATAGTTTCACCAAAACTGCTTAAACAAAGCTATCCAATTTTAACTTCTAACTGAGGAAATTTCTAAAGTACTGATTTGCCAAGGCTGGGGGGATTTATCAGAAAAAGGTTCAGGCTGTATTTGCCCTGTTTCTTAATCCCTTTTTTGTTCCCCACTGCTTGCTCTGAGTGGCTCTTAGAGTGGTTCTTTTTGTTTCATGGACTTAAGTTGTGACATTTCCATCCTATTCTACATTTTAATGTGTGTGCTATGGACTCTTTTTATTTTCTGTCCCTTGAGTATTTCTGTAAGCAATTTATCCTTCTCTTTTGCAATGATAATATGCAGTTATTGCTGTACAATTGGTATTTATTGGAAATCAGCTTAGTGGAAGTTCAATTTGACATCTTGAATACTATTTGTGACAGTATTCATGTTGGTTATTGCAATTATGAGGTGTATGTAAGATGTACAGAACACACGTTTTATATATGTATATATCCATGATGGGCTTCCTGGAAACATGCTGTGTTTACAAATAGATGATGCTTTTAAATGCTGAGATTTGTGAGCAAGTGTGGTGCTTGTGATTGAATAAAGGTTATGAGTTTACTGTGCGAGTCCTGTGAAAGAGGAATAGAAAATGGTGCTTTACAAAAGCAGTGTTAAGATGAGGCTAGTGGATGCTGTAAGTAACTTTCACTGTAGCATAGTAAAAGGGTGCCTATATGTTGCTTGGGGCTGAGAGAGGTAATTAGGTGTAAGTTTACGGAGAAAAGTGAGTTATAGTTGCTGTATGGAAGTCCTCAGTGTTGCATCATCTCATAAATTCAGAAGTGTTCCATTGCAACAGCACATACAGTGTTCATGTCCGGGGGAAAATTATTTGGGGGACAAAACTTGCCTCTGGCTGTTTCCTCTTTCTTTATGGACATTGTACAGTTTTGCCTTAATTGGCATAAAGTATACATACTACAGGTCAAGATTATCTATTTGGATAGTCTGCTCTATTGATCCGTCTTTCTCTTAAAAGGAGTCAGAGAGTAATCACCAAGCATTTTCATTGCAAGTTTGATACTAATATGAATTTAAAACTTCATTGTCCTGAATGAACAATGAACAATTCTGCTGAATTCTGAGTTTCCTCTGTATGGAAGATGTTTTTGTCTAAAATTAACTTGGACTTCTAAGATCCAAAGCCTGTTGATGTTCCTCTTTATCTAATTATTTGAGCACTGCTTATTTCATTTGTCAAATCAAGAGCATGCTTTCTTAAAAAAAAGAAAAAGAAAAAGAAAAAGAAAAGAAAAAGAAAATTCATGCACACAGTATGTACCTGGAAGCTGAATGCGACAGTAACTGCACTATTTCAGATGACTTGATATCTTGGCTACAGATTTGCATTCTTACTTTTCATTCTAACGTTTCTTGACTGAACCTATTCTTAACTTTTCACTTTGGCTTTGGTACAGGGACTTGTGTAAGAAATGTCTGCTCTTCAGAAGTGACTCCTCTTCTTTTCCCCGAAGAAATGGCTGCTCTTCCCCTCCCGCCTCCCCTCACGTAACTGAGCAATGTGAACTGATTTTTTAGGCACCCACAGATCTCTTTCTGGAGGTCAGGAAGGAAACGTTCCATTTGAGGTCAAATTGGCAGAGGTTTTGTGGTTTTGTCATGATTTTTGCAGCATCCCAGATAGAATACTGTGTTTTTAAAAGCTGATGCAAGTAGGGCACCTCAGTGTGTTGATATTTTGAGGAAAGAAGCTTTTTTTTCTTTTTTTTTCTTTTTTCCTGTGGCTGTGGTACCACTTTTAACATAAGACATTGAAAGATACTAGACAGACTAATAATCCATAGTATTCTGTAAAGGAGTTATTCTTCCAATGACTTAATACATTTATTAAGTGTTGCAAATATGTGTGTCTGTGGCCTCAGTGAGGTAAAATAACTAGCACTGTATGCAACTGAGGTTTTAAAAGCTCTTTTGTCTTAACTGCCTTAGGTTTGTGATCTGTCCTTCAGCCTGAAGAAAATGCTGATCCGACACAAGCTGACTCACAACCCCAATCGCCCGATGGCAGAATGCCAGCTTTGCCACAAGAAGTTTACAAGGAACGATTACCTCAAAGTGCACATGGAAAATGTCCATGGTGAAACTGACAGCTAACTACAGCTTGGGCAAGAAGAATATTTCTCGTGTTCCAAAGTGCTCCATTTGTACATGTACAGACTCCAGATTTCTCACCTGACTAGTGAACACAGTCAAGAGAAACAACTGTAATGCATTCACATATCATTTTTCCTGCTTTGTTTTGTTTTTATCCTACTAGAGGATTAAAAAAAAAAATCACCTGAAGTAAAAATCAATTTGAAAATAAAAAGGTGAAGATAACAGAACTTTGGGACACTTTTATCCTAATTAAAAAAAAGTTTAAATAAAATTCACCTCTTCACTTGCAGCCTTAGAAACATAGGTATTGGTGGCATTACCTGGAAAGTTTGGACATTTTGCAACTGAACCCTTGGCTGTCTGCAACTCTCTATTTCTGTATCTAAGCTTCAGGACTCCATTAAAAATTCTTTAATTGGAAACCGTGCGGAATTTATTGTCATTATGATTGACTACTGATTGCATCTAGGCGTATTTATTCAGATCTTAATGCTATGTTTTATTGTAACATAATTTTGTCTCATTTTATTTACAGCTTTTTGACTTGAATTGGTTCTCAGCATGCCAAAAGGTATGGGTACAGAAGCTGCAGAAATCTTTTGCCTTAATTTCTCTATGAGCATTGAGAAGGATGTAATTTCTTCTGGTAACATGAAACAAGCCAGAAGTGAAAAATTTGAGCAGTTTAGTTCAGCTACTGTATTCATACTCGTCATTGTGACTGGAAAGGCAAGTGGAATTTTAAGAGTGGCTTACAGAGCAGTTACAGTTGTCTAGTTAACATGTATTTGATTTCCTGGTAAACAGCTGGTTTCCAGAGTGTTTCCTCCTGCCAAATCAGACGTCCTAGTTTTTTTCATCCTGATTAATTAGCCTTGTTTTCTTATTCCTGTTAATGAGCACTGGGAAAAATACTGCTTTACAACTAAGGAACAGTCAAATTCTTTCAGATATCATATTAAGAGTTATTTACTACAGTTCTTAAAAAGAGTTCCCACAGGTCCTCTTTGTATCACAATTAGATGACTAAGAGATTTTTATCTAAAAGGACACTAAAAGTGTAACTTAAAAGGGTGATTGCATGTGAAATTCCTGAGTTATCTGCAGTTTGTATTAAGGCTTTGTCATTACTGCAATGTTACATTCATTTTGGACCATTCAGTGTTTTTTAAAATGAACTTGTAACAGCACATCTTGCTTCTGCTAGTTTTCACGTGAAAAAAATTCAGCTTCTTTCTGCACTGCTACAGGGGCCCAGTTGCATTGAAGTGAGCAGCATAATTCTTACTGTTTATTTCTTGGTAGACTTTCTACTGATGTGTTTATCACATGGTAGACTTTCAGTCCTAGAGGAACTGAGGCTAGCAATTGATACATTTGGTGTTTAACCTATACTTCTTTCACTACCAGTAGTTTGGATCCCATTCTACTGCATGGGCATCTACACGTTATGTGTTCAATTTTGAGACCCAACACTGGATCCCAGCAGTAATTCATTCCAAACCCATTACTTTTCCAGAAAATAAGCAGATGATGTTTTATACTTCTCTCAGAACCCAAAGAAAGCCTATCACTAATGAGGGTAATTGTAAATACAGGGTCTATTTCAGAGGGTCTACATGAGGGTTTTTCCTCAACCTCCTTCCTTTCTGTTTGGAATCTCATATGCTTCCTCTCCTTCTTTGGAGAGCTTTTGGTAAAGAGTTTATCAGAATAGTATACTTATAGGGCCAAAGAATTTTAAATTAATGTATTGCTACAATTATTATAAAAATTAATAAAGTTAAACTGTTCAAGTAGCAGAATCAATGTGTACCATATACTGAGATGTCTCATGGGGTATTTTGATTTTTAACTACACATTCTTAATTATCTGCAAGGAGAATTAGATTGGTGATTTTTTTTGACGTGTTGGGAACATTACAAAGGTGACTTTTTTCTGTTTTGCCGTTTTGACAACAATAAAAGCAAGAATTTAGTCATGGCAAATTTGAGATTACATTTTCTTCTACTTTTCTTTCTTTATATTTTTCCTTCTTCCCTCTAATCAATTCAAACTAAATAATAGGGAACAGCAGGAAAAAAACAAAGGAAAAAAGTTCAAAGGTGAAAATTTTCTAAGCACTTTTTGAGGGACAGTACTCTTAAAAAAACAAAAAACAAACAGCGCCCCTCCCCCCCCACCAAAACACCAAACACAACAAAATCCCTTGGAGGGGGGGAGGGGGCGAAGGGTAATTGTATGTGTTTTACATAGAGTTTTCCCCAAATATCTTTGCTAAGAAGTTTTATTAAATGTTCAGGAATGAGAAGTGTATTTGAGAAGAGTCACTAACTGCTGAAAGTCAGTACATGAACAGGAGAATTTACCTATTTTAAAATGACTACTGGATAAATTATAATTTACGTATTGAGATTAATCATGCTGTATGTAATCCATAGCGGCACCTTAACTAACTGGATCTGTGATCTTGTTAATGCCTTCAACAGAACGAAGGATAGACAGGGTCAACATGTGGGTTGAAGACCTGTATGGAAAACACAAGAAGTCGGTGCAGGAAATAATGTGGAGATCGAAGCCTTGTTCCAAGTGGTGACTCTTCTAATCGTGTCCACCAGGAACTCACCTTGCCAGCTAAAGCAGTGACAGAGCAGTGCCTGAGCTAATACAGACCCAGCACCTGTCCTGGCAGCTGCAGGTGTTCTCACTGCAAGAACTGCTGTGCTCTTTCCAAGAGGTGCTTTTATTTCATGCAGTGAGAAGTAATGTCACCCAGATTACTGGATTCATGATGGTGAACTGTATAATTGAGTTTATATGCAATAAAGACTTAGCATTATGAAATATATTTCTATTTGATCATAGCTTTCTTTAAAAAAGTTTGAGGAAAACTTTCCATTAACTGCCTCCCACTCAGTGTGATCTTTGGAAAAGGCAGAGAAAAATCCCTTCAGCCAGTTTTGAGAAATGGGAAATTGAAACCTACTGGTAAAAGATAAATGCTGATTTTTGTGTTTATATGTTTGTTTCACTTTACTGTTTAATATGGCAAGTCACAGAAATCTTCTTTAGTTAAAATATTGACTTTTCCTTAATAAGTTATGCCTTGCAGGATGACATGAAAAGCTATAGTCAATACTGAGATAACATGTAGACCCAACTATTTGAAAAGGCTGTGATTTTTTTCCATGCATTGTATAATTTTCTGCAGATCATAACATTCGATTTGTTCTCTTTATTTTTCTGTTGCAGTTAACCCTTCTTGGAGAGAACTCCATCGCTAATGTTAGGAACAGCTGCAAACTCGCTTGTTCCTTACACTTTCTGTTCTGGTCAGATATATAGCCAAAAGCTATTACAAATCGTTAATATGATAACATTAGCAAGCACAAATGATATTTTATAAATCTGTTTTGTCTGTATGATTGTGACAGACTTAATTTATCCTTTAGTTTACAGCAGCAGCAGCTCCTAAACAGAAATAAGAAAAAGGAGAAAATAGGGTAAGTTAACACGTGAACTGGGCATTTTATTTTGTTATATTTGAATATATGTACGTAGTTTAGTCAGAGTATTTGTATGCTCTGTGAGTAAATTTGTGATGTTGTTATAAGAATATAAGTTTCTGGTCTGTGATTTAAATTGCAACCTTTATGCTCTAAATTTGTGTTTATATGCACCTATGCCACTATTCTTCAAAGACCTCTAACTATAGTTTATTTTAACTTACAAAGATCTGTTCACAGTGCATAAAATTAACTTTTTGTAGAGCTGATGCCATAATTTGTGATCATACAAATTATTCTCAGGGTCTGAAGAAATTACATCATAAAACTATTGTGTGGAGTTGTTTGAGTGCTAGATTCGGTACCTCAAGCTTTATTAAAAAACAAAAAAGAACCCAAACCCCACTTTCTCTGCCTCCTTTCCTTCCTCCCACCAATGACTTCAGCAAATGCACAAATTTTAGGGAAGAAATTAAGAGTATTCTGACCAAGGAAAAACCTTCTTATTATCTGAAAAGACAAATATTTCCTTCTTGAAGGCTGGGAGAAGTAAAAGAACTGTCCGAATCTAAAGCTGAAAGCTTTTTTTTTTTTTTTCCCCTTCATTTTTACTGTTCTGAATTAGAAGGGGAAAGAAATTTCTCCTGCTGTTGCTGTCTTCTCTGTTTCATGCACCATGGCACCTTATAAAGAAAGTCATTGTGCTGGCATACACGTGCCAGTGGAGGATTTCAGCCCTTTGTAGTTGAAATCCAGTAGTCCAGCCTGGGGTTCAAATACTGCTTTATAAGCCATGGCTTCTGTGCAGTGTAATCTGAGATGCATTGGTCTATTGTGTCTGGTTTAAATATCATTCACAAATGGACCTTCAACTGTCAGTTGTGTTGGCAGCCACTCATGGGAATTATAGTTTGAAAGACATAGCATTATCACTCCCTCTAAAGCATTACTCTTAAGGAAGAAGGAGTCCAGCGTACTGCTGTCAGTATATATTCAGGTGATATTAAAACATTTTAAAATCAGTTATATAAATATTCATTGCACAAAAGTACGGGAATTCTCCTCACAGTGAGATTTGCACTCTGCCTGTTGTTTTTTAATGGAATTCTCTCTACCAAAAATAAGGAACAGATAGCCAAGTAACTTCTGAGGAAACAGAAGTGCGCAGACTCCTCTACATTCACCCACATACATACCTGTGGTGAAGGGGGAGGGTGGTGGTGATGCAAAGAGGCTGAAAGGCCCCAAATAGCTCCCTAACCTAGGCAGAGGCAATACAAATACTGTCTTCTGCTGGCCAAAGGTAATTGGTAGTGCTGTGAATAGGTGTGATTTTCTCTGACTATAAATTTTTGGCTATGTAATGTGGATAATAGTTTCCCAGGAAGCCAGTGCTAGTTCAGAGTATGATAATTATTATAGCTGTAGAGCTGTATTCATTGAACATGTTTGAATTCTGTCAACCTATTTTTTTTTATCTCATATATACTATGGCACATCAAGAAGATGTAGTAATTTAAGGATGCACAGTAACAGCTGAAAAGCTGTCACTGATAAGCAGTCTCTTCAACTTGGAAAATCGTTCGTTTGACATTTCAACCTTGGACTGCCAGTCTTAATTTTGTTAAATAGCTATTGTCCGTTTTTTAAATCTATTTTATTTCCCGTTCTCTTGTAAGCTGTTAGTGAATCTGTAATATCCTGTAAATATGGGCAAATGGTATACTAGCAAACTCAGTGTTTGCAGAGCATTTGGTGATATGCTAAGTGTCACTTTCACCATACCCTATTTGTTATGTTGAAGTAGCGTTCATCTTTGAGCTGCTAACCTCAGCTATGTCTCACATTACAACAGAAGTGTGATCAGAGGCTGTGCATGACATGTACACTGTCATCACCCTCCAGTGATGAAAGAAACCAGGAGGAAACAATCACCCATGTCACAGGTGGGAGAGAGAAGGAAAGAGGCTTGATGAGTCATTTCTCTCCATGGATTCAAGCTGAGGTAGGCAAGAAAGGGGCATTGCCTGATAATTGGATCTCCATCATTGCATGTGTCCTGGGCCTGATCACCTCAGAAAAATCTAGATGGCAAAATGGAGGAACAAAACCAAAACAATGTAGTGTTTCACTTATTGGTAGAAATGTATTGGGTGATATCTTTTGATGCTGAGTGTGTAGCCCCTTCTAGAAAGTGCTGGCAAGTGCTTTATAGCTTGAAGACAGTTAATCTTTGATATGAGTGTGCAGTAGGAGTGTGCAAGGAGCTTGTTATCAAGAAGTATGGTCTTAAAGAGGAGCTTTCACCAGTTTCACCAGTCATGAAATTCTGATTAACACAGTCATTTTGCATTGTCTATGCAACGATCAGTTGTAACCAGCATCAACTGAATGTTGAGAGGGTTCTCGTTGCTCTAGGTCTTTCTGTGTCCTCAGTGGAATAAGATTTTAAGAAGTGAGTTATGTGGTATAAGTTAATAATGTACGTGAAATGCCTGGTACGTATAAAGTGAAACTATTTAATTTGGATAAATGATCTAGATACCTATCACTTTTTTGCTGTGTACAACAGAAATCTGAGATGGGATGTTTCTGAAGGAAAGAAAAAGCCAACATCTTGGGTTTAGTCCATCAGATCATGAGGTCCTTCCAACAGCTAGCCCATAGAAAAGCTGCTGTTTGGCATTATTCTTCCGTTCGAATAAAAGAAAAGTAGTAGAGTTGTTGCTTAGGTTTTTGAAACAATGTGATCACACAAGCATTTCATAGACAGATATGCATACATATGCATACACTGTCATTTTAATAAGATATATAAAAGACAGTCTAGCTTAAAAAGGTGAGATTGTGGTTCTCTAGAGCTCTGAAGTCTGATTCTCTGCCTACTCCTTAAAATCAATGGAATTCAAGCAAATCCCAGGATTTAGTTATATTCTTAAGGGTTTTGCTTAACAGGATGCCCTGGTAATCAGGAACCCAGTTCAGAACAAATGTAAGTGTAGATGGACAACAGTTCCTCTTTGAGTCAACAGAGTCACTTGAGTGTAAGTTAGAAGTGAGTTGAAATGTTTGTCTTTAAAAATACAACAAACTAGATTTAGCTGAGAAGACATTTTAATAGAACCACAGATTGAGACCTTTTCACTTTCTGAAACAAACATAAGGTTCAGAAAAGAAGGTGTCACAGAATCACAGAATGGTTGAGGTTGGAAGGGACCTCTGGAGATCATCTAGTCCAACCCCCCTGCTCGAGCAGGGTCACCTAGAGCATGTTGCACAGGATCGCGGCCAGGTGGGTTTTGAATATCTCCAGAGAAGGAAACTCCACAACCTCTCTGGGCAACCTGTTCCAGTGCTCTGTCACCCTCACAGTGAAGAAGTTTTTCCTCATGTTCAGATGGAAGCATCTGTGTTTCAGTTTGTGCCCGTTGCCTCGCGTCCTGTTGCTGGGCACCACTGAAAAGAGTCTGGTCCCATCCTCTTGACACCCTCCCTTCAGATACTTGTACACATTAATAAGATCCCAGCTCAGCCTTCTCTTCTCTAGGCTAAACAGGCCCAGCTCTCTCAGCCTTTCCTCATAAGAGAGATGCTCCAGTCCCCTAATCATCTTTGTAGCCCTTCGCTGGACTTGCTCCAGTAGTGCCACATCCCTCTTGTACTGGGGATCCCAGAAGTGGACACAGTACTCCAGATGTGGCCTCACCAGGGCTGAGGAGAGGGGGAGAATCACCTCCCTCGACCTGCTGGCAACACTCTTCCTGATGCACCCCAGGATACCATTGGCCTTCTTGGCCACAAGGACACATTGCTGCCTCATGGTTAACTTGGTGTCCACCAGCACTCCCAGGTCCTTCTCGGCAGAGCTGCTTTCCAGCAGGTCAACCCCCAACCTGTACTGGTGCCAGGGGTTATTCCTCCCCAGGTGCAGGACTCGCCACTTGCCTTTGTTGAACTTCGTGAGGTTCCTCTCCGCCCACCTCTCCAGCCTGTCCAGGTCTCTCTGAATGGCAGCACAGCCTTCTGGGGTATCAGCCACACCGCCCAGTTCGGTATCATCAGCAAATTTGCTGAGTGAGGGGGCACTCTGCCCAAGGAACTCAGAAGAGTAAGGGTATTATATTTCAGGATCTGATTGTGACCTGTGTGCTGCTTGGACAAATTGCTGTATCTATTTGTTTTCTTCTTCTCCTCTCATCACTGCTCTTTCCTAGTTGGGCTTAGAGCTCTTCAAGACAAAAATCTCTTTTTTCTTATTTAAGTCACTTGCACTTGCCTTTGATCAGTTGCTGTAATAAGAATAATAGTAATAATAGGAGCATTGCCTGGTAATTACTGACAGGGTAGCAGGATCTCATTGGAAAACTAGGATTTGAGGGCTCTGAATTTGATGTGACTACAAATACCCAGAAAATTCCCCAGTTTGAAATTGCTTTTTTTTTTTTTTAATTAAGAGAAGCTGACAAAACTCTAAATCTGAGGGCTTTTACCTAATATGTGATGTTGGTTCTGTCTGTGTAAGATTCCTATGCATTAAGAGCAAATGCATACTTAGTTATGGTGGTTCAGCTGTTGAGCAATACAATTAACTTCCTCAGCAGCTACACTTCAAACACATTTGATCACGTGTTCATACCCTTTGACTGTAAACTCCCTGAAGTAATGAAAGTGTCTTTCAGTGTGTTTGTACAGCAACTAGCATCAGGTGGATCCAGCAAGTAGTAAACTGTGAATAACTGTGTTTCATATTTTTCTGCTTCCATTCATTGCATTTTGAAGCATCCGTGTTGTTGGCTGAATACTAATTGAAAAGAGGTTGTTTTTATTTGTGTTTTTATTT
This sequence comes from Apteryx mantelli, assembly GCF_036417845.1. NCBI lineage: Eukaryota > Metazoa > Chordata > Aves > Apterygiformes > Apterygidae > Apteryx > Apteryx mantelli. Next base: position 25,070,492 of record NC_089982.1, on the reverse strand, counting down.
GGGAAGGGCATTTAGCAAAAAGGCATCATTAATAAAAGATTTTTTTTGTTGCTCTTCCATAGGAGAAAGACCTTAAGCCCTTAAATCCACAGGTTCGTTTCCAGTTTGACAGCTGTTAAACAAAGCTAGGAGGAAGTACTACAACAGGTAATGTTGCTGCTGGATTAGAGGCCTTCACTGCAGCATTACCCAGGTTAACTCTTTGGTGTTAATATTATAGTCATTTTCTATTTGAGTCATGCCTCACACTTCAAAATATTTTTTAACAAATGATATCTGCCAAATTCAAGGTTGGTCATAAATCAACTTGCAAAAGCACCGAAGTTATTTTGAAAAATCTCATCTTTTTCCTAGATATTTTAAAACTTGAAAGTTCATTTATCTTTTTTTTTTTTTGTGGTATATGCTCACTTTTTAACAGAGGTCATTTATACATGATAAAAATCAGAAGGATTCTTCTCTACATCATCTTCCACATCTGCATGCAATTTGTTCAGTTTCATAGTGGGTAGATTGGAGATTGAATCTGCTGAGATGAAATAGTATAAGGTACCATTTAAAAGTGGGAAAGACTAACAATTTGAGATTAAATTGGAATTCTTCCCTTTGGACAGGGCTTGTTTTGTGATTATAGATCACGCTTTTGCTTTGTTTTCTTCCTTTTTCTCTATCACCTAGAATGAAATTATAAAAAACTTTGAATAATAAAACTAACATTGAAAGTATCTGTCTAATCAAGCTGAATCTAGCAAATTCAAGAGGAGGATGGATTATTCATTCAAGTAAAATTACACTACTGTTTACAAAAAGACAAGATGCACCTGGTTTTTGATTGTTTTTGGAGCTTGCTGTTTCTAACCAGGACTTCTTGCTATTATTCCTTCTGATTTTGAGCACAGACCTTAGTTTACTGTAACTAAATGTTGTCAGATCATGCTGGCAGCTTACACAGAAGAAATTTGCTTTGTTTTCTTTTACACCAAAGTTGTTGAATTTATTCAGTTATTCTGGGTAAAGAGTGCTGAGGTCTGAGCTATCATGCCCTTGCTTGGGATTTGAACATCCTTGATTCATGTAAGAACCCATTCTGTTAAATCTCTTCCTGTATTGCTCACTGCATTTGTCTGGTGGAACATCCTGTGATTCTTTGCATTGCCCTGGTCTAATATTCTTTTTCAGTTGGTTGCAGCAGAAGATCATTTGTGCCTTGAGAGTAATTGTGGGTAAGGCCAAGCAGGTAAGGTAATCCCTTTAAAAGTATCTCCTCACGCAGGTCCAAAATATTTGTGTGGGATGGCAGGGCTTAGCTTAGGTCTTTAATATAGAGAAAGACCATAAGATCAACAAGCAGTCTGAGCTGTGAACAAGGCCAGCTATTACTTACCTACAAAATAAAGCGTCTGTTAATTCTTCTGCCCATTCTCTTACAGTGGAGCAAGGATGTCTGCAAAGCAATGATTTCTTCTTGCTCTGATGCTTTCCATCAGGTTAGCAATTATAGTAAAATGAATATGGTCTTAGAATTCAAATGAGGATTGGAGTGGGAAAAAGCTATGAAATTCATGATTTGGGCTTTGTGTTTGTTTTCCTGATTCTAATCAGTCAGTAGAAAGCAGGCCTACCATGTCACCACAAAACTCTGAATGCCATTCAGCTAATCACCGAGAGATGATGAAGGGGCTGCCTGTTGGTATAGAGTTAGCTGTTCTCAGGCAGATGGAAAATTCACTGATCGGTTCACAGGTTTAATGGTTACTTTTTAAATTTAAGGAATTAACATCCCAGTGTTTCAGAAGAAAAATCAAAAAGATTGTTTCTCCTCTGGTATAAGTAACTGCAACTTGTTTGTAGCAAAGCAGTACCTACCCTTTCAAATGAGGTTGTCTAACTTTTTCTAATCGAGAACTCTTACAAAGAATTATCTACTGAGCTTCTGTGTGCTCGCTAGCAGCTGTGATTGCTTACTATATACTGTGAAAAGGCTTCAATTTTCTCAGTTCTTTATCAGTATAATATCTTTAACTTTTAGGATTAGCTCATGATTTGTTTTCTTTATAAAGGACTAACAATATAAGATGGTATTTTCCCATTCAAACATACACTTATTCATACAAATTAGTTCCATCAATAAGCATAAATACAGCTCTTATAGCCAGTAAAGCAACGAGTTTTCAGTTAAAAAAAAAAAAAGTTACAAGGCAAGATTTTTCCAGAAATAGAAAACTGAGAGTCAGATTGTGGAGTCCTTAGTCATGATTGTAAATTGTTATTCCTGAGCATAGTACTAATCATTGTAGTAATTTACCTAGTAAGACAAATAAATGCATTAAATCTAAGAAAAGTTAACATGTATATGTTTCCTAGCAGATTTCTTTCATAATTGCTGGTAACTTCCTTTGTTACCTAGGCAGTAGTGAACTTTGTAATTGCATGTTTCCTATGGTTAGTTGTACTGTTTCCTAAATTAGAGTCCAGCCGGGTCCAGTCAGTATATGGGCTACTGTCATGTCCACAAGGATGTGGTTCATTTTAGCCATAGTTCATCTCTCTATCAATAGAGAATAAATATTTAGATGTTTTACTTCAGAAGATCTTTTCAGAAAGATAAAAACAACTTATGAAGACATTTACTCTAAAAGAATTTAGAGCTACGTATTTGCTCTGCACTCAAAATGGTTGTGGCATTAGCCTTTGCTTTTTCTAAAAGCAGATCCTGGCTGGATTAAGTGACTGTTTTTGCCATCTCTTTTTCCGCTCAGTATCCCTCATGACATATTTTGAGAAGACCCAGACATGAAGAACAACATTTTATAAAAACCAAGCAAAATAGATCACAGATGAGTCCTTTGGTCTATGTTTCATTTCAGACTTACCTTACATGAATCCACAGCTGCTGTAGATTTTGGCAGTATATTCACAGACACACTACATGAGAAAACTAAAAATGTTTTCTTGTTCTCATCTCATACTACCTTAATTTAACTTCAGGAAGTTGATCTATAATGATGTAGGAAAAGAAGGGAGTATAGTCAGTATGTATGCAGGTGTATAGTTACAGAGTTCGCTGTTTGGAATATGCACAAGAAATATATGTAGGTTAGAGTTCATATATGTATGCATGCACATAAACAGATCAAAATTTGCACACAGTAGGAAAGTGATGTTATATTTATAATCTAAGTTTTACGTGTTGACAAAAGAAACCAAATCAGGTCCACCTTTATATATCTGGAAGGATGAAAAACTTGTCTGCATATTAGCCTGCCTCATGTTCGTGAAGAAAAGCTGAAAGAAATAAGAAGGACCTTTCATTGCTAAGGTTCATTGCACAACCTGTTAATAAAGCACAGGGTATGGATTCCAAGTCTAGAGATTGACAGAAGTATTCCTATCTATGGGTAGACTTTTCCGAAGTGTGAGAAACCTTTGTCCTTAAAAGTCCTTAAAAAACCTACCTGCCCAATTCACATTGATTTTTCTAATGTTCCAGGCTGTCACAATTTTAAGTGCTTTTCAGGACTATGTGCTTGACCAGTAGCAAAAATTCAGAGGCACTAGGGACTTTTCCATGAAACATGATGCAGAGGGAATGTATGACACATGTGGCAACAGAGCCTACATTCGCTTGCAGGCATTTTGAGACCTGGATATTTGCATTCTTAATTCATGTTGGTCCTGTGGCCTGGATTTCCAAAAAGCTAGATTTGAGTCGTTGCTATAATGAAGAAGAGTGAGAACTGAAAACAGTTTTTTCATCTTCCAGATAATGGTTACTTTATCAGAGTGTTTGTAGTGAGCAGGTTTCTCTCTGGAATAATTTTGGCTTTACTTGGGTACCATACAGGGAAGGATTTAGAGTAGAGTGCCTAATGAAGTAGGTGCTTATCTGCTTCGAAAAGAAGAGCCTAATCTTTCTTCTGACTCTATACTAATTACATGAAGCAACTTCCCTGCTGTGTTTTCTTATCTAATTCTTTCCATGTGTTTTGCAAGATGGGTCTTGGCATGTAATTTGGGACTGCAGGTTCTGTTGGTTGAAAGAACATCTAAGAGTTAGGTATTTCAGTCACTGAGTCTGTTTATGGCTGTAGTCCAGAATACTTGAATGTCCTTTGAAGATTAGTTTTAGGCTTCTAAGTCACTTAGCACAATTTTGCGCAATTTGTTTAAGTCCTGTCAGCAAACAGCCTCAGATACTGTATGTGAGGAACAAAACTCTCAGGTTGCAACTTTATTTGAGTGGGGCTAGCTGTTGTACAAACTGATCGTATCACTGCCAAGTAGAGGATGCAGGCTTCCTCTGCATGCTTTTAAAGTCATTATATCATTGGCAGCGATTAACGACTTTCCAGCTGAAATCAGTGCACAAATATGAATGACTAAAATTGTGGTCATTTTGATTATCTGTGGAACCAGAGCAGGCCAGTTTCAGAATAAATGAAGAATTGTCTGAAGCTGGTTAATAGAATTCATATTTTCACCATATGGCAAGGTTACATGTTTAAGTAAATGGAATCAGGAATATAAATGCAGTTATGAACTGAGTTTCCCCTAGTAAATGGTCAAATTCTCCTTTAAAAAAATATCACATATTTTAGAACAGCAGGGTCTTGAGCAACATATGGTCTAGCTTCTTTTTATCTTGTGTGTGTCTGTCTGTTTTTTCTATATTCATCAGTTCACCTATGCTCCTGCCCTCTTGTGGATTTTAAATGTATTAAGTGCTATATAATTGATATTATCTAGGTTTTAAGACTACAGGTCTTTGTAATGATCTTATGACTAATTTGCATTATCTAGAAAAAAAATAGATTTGCATTTTCTAGGATTCTGCTGTATTTTTTCTCAGTACAGTGTTTGACTAAAAAGATGATTCTGCTTACCTTTGGCTGGGGAAGTTATTTGATTCTGTTTTTAAAGCATATTTGTCAAACTGGCATGAGTGCCAGATCCTTTACAGATTTTTCTCATTTCTCATCCTCTTATTCTTGCAAGATTGCCCTTCCAAATTTGACTGTCTCAGGAAACCATGAAGTGAAAAATAAGGATGAGACATATGAAATAGCACTGATTTATTCAAAGCTTTGTGAACTTTTTCCTAAGGTCATAAAATGAAGAGATCAGTGCCTTCCACAGCATAACATTTTGCCAATACTACTTATTTGTATCTAGAATATTGCTGTATGTGCAGAAGAGGTAATGCTTCAAAGCTGGAGGCCAGGGATCACTACCTGTACTGAATACCTCCAAGATGATTAGTGTATGTAAAGCTGCAAGGTAGAATACACTCACTAGTGCTAAAACCCTGGAATCCAGGACCAGCTATTCAAAAAAGTAGTCATTCAGTCTGTGGTTTTCTGTCATTCAAGTTGTTCACACTGTCATTGTGTTTCTGTTTTTTAGGCCAGTATTAGATCCGGTAGCTTTGAATTTTGCTACAAAACTAAGCGAAAGATTTGTGGTATGTTTATAGTGTACAGCCTGGAACAGAAAAACTCAGCTAATGTAAAATGACTTATCAGACAGTATAGTTGTGGCAATATAATGGTCAATGCAAAACAATTTACATTGCCTCGTGGCTCATATATGTTGAAATATGGTGGTCAAAGGACAAGAAAGGGGAAATAAAGAGCATGGGGTCAAAGTCAGGAATTAAAAAAGTGTAAAAAGTGCATTCTCGGGTAGAAATTTGAAATAGATTTCCAGCTTCCTAGAAGGAGGTGGTCTAGCAGCAAAGAGCATTCCAGAGGGCTTTATAAGGAGATGGAGATGATGAAAAAAGCCTGTTCTACTCCTGCTTTCTTCCTTTTCAGTTTTCTACCACTGCTGCTGTCAGCAGCTCAACTAGCACAGCAACTAGTGATAGTAGAAAGTTGTCACTGGCAATATCTTGCATCAGTTGTCTTACTCTGTGTGAATCCTCTTCCTTTTTGGATGCATGGAGAACTCATCTTCTGGACAATTTTAATGTATTTCTGGGACCAGTAATGAAAATTTGGGCAAAAAGTCATAGTGTAGATGTCCCTGAGACATCACTGGAGTGAGACCGAGTGACACAGGGTTTGGTTTGTCTGTATTTTGCTTTTGGGCAGCTGCATTTGCCACCTGTGACGCCCAAGCTCACCCTGTCCAAGGTGCTGATGATACCTTTTGAGAAATCAGAGAACATCACCCCCACCAAAGCAGGGGCCTGCATTCGGGGACCACTAAGCCCTCAGACAAAGAACAGATCTGTCTGAGTCAGGCTTTGTTCTACTCTGCACAATAGCATGGATGAGTAATTGTGGGAGCCTACCTTACCGTCCTGCTGATAGCGCTGCCATCCTGATAACCTCTGTGCAGACATTGTATGTATAGGCATCACAAGAGCATGGCTATCCGGCTTTGGGCCTGAAGACCCCCAGTATCTCAGCCTTCTTGCTCTGCTTTTGCATGAAGTTGCAGAACAATTTTTCTGTTTTTGAGAAATTAGCAAAAAATATTCAAAGACTGAAAATCTGTTTCTCGCTGGTAACCAAGCTTTTATGATATGGTGTTGTTGCCTGATGTAGATCTGGTTCTTAATCTCCATAATTTCTTGGGTCAAAAACTGGTGGTGGTGTTTTTTCTTGCCTGCTTTTTTATTATTATGGTGACTGTGATCTTTCTCATGCCTGGAAATGATGGCAAAGACTTTAGAGATCACTGTAGTGGAGTTGGAGATAATAGCTTGCTGTTTGTGATGAGTTACTGCTTATAACTGTAACAACAGATCAGAAATTGTGAGAGAGAGAGAGGCATTGGGGTAACCTTATGCTGTTTTTTATTTTTGGCAGAGATCACATAGCCCACAACTTCTGGACTTGAGAAGATGCTGTTATCCTACTGTGACATGTTTGGAAATGTAAGCAAAATTTCATTAGTTGTATTTGAAATTACAGACCACTTAGATCTCCTGAAACTATAAACTCAGTTTTAACAGATGAGCTGGTCATCTTGCCTATGTTTTTGTTTTTTCTCAGTTTAGCACCAGAATTCTGAGGTGAAGAAACACAGATGTTCAGAGGAGGTTGTTCTGTTTATATAAGTTTATCATTTTGTATAAAAGCACTTGGAGGTACGGGGGGAACTTGCTACTATGAGGAGAAATTTATTTAGCCCAGCTAGTAACAGAGCAATGTCTCTTCCAATGGGAAACTTTAAATACCTGGCAATGTGGTTAGAGAGATCACATTGTGAGGAATATTCAGAGGACTCATTTTCCCTTCTCTCCCTCGTTATTTTAATGATACAGAAACAGAAAATAAGACTTCACAGGAGAAGAACAGTGATCATCCAGCTTACTCCAAAGGACTCTGATTCAAGTTCAGAGAATGTTCAGAGCTGTGGGGAAACTGAAGAAGGACGTATTGGTCTTTTAGTGTTTGATCAGGAATTTCAATCACTTGAGCTTACTAAAGAGTAAGCAAACAAAATATATTAAAAGGTAATTCTTTTGAAGTAAAAATATTGCTTTTAAATTGAGGCTGTATGTAGTGAGAATTAAAATGTGCAAATTTAGGGGCACTTACCAGCTTCTTTTTTCCATTTTATCAGAGACAAGTGTTACCCATTGCAGAATTACTAGCGGATGGCCCAGTAATTGTGAGACATTTCTATTTATTTACTGTGCTATATTCACAATTCTGACCTTGGAAGCCAAAGCAACCAAAAAGCAGGAAGAAGGTCATAGTATAAATAATTTACGGAATACTTCAGGTGATCAGAAAGGCTGGAATTGTGGAAGGACAAGCATAATTACTGTGTAAGTGCAAATAATGTCCCTCACAGCGTCTTCTGAAATCGATTGTGTCCCCATAAGGAAATGGATTCTAAAAACAGCCTTCTGGGCAGTGAACATTAAGATTTCAGATGTTTTATCTTTTTTCCAGCTAGGAGAGAGAGAAGTGTATTTTAAAAGAACAAAAGTTGAATTCTGAGAGTGACAAAATTTCTGAATTAAAGCTCTCAGAAAATGACAGCTATCACGAGATTTATGAAAAGTCCCAATGGCTATCAAGGCTAGAATGAAAGTAACATATGCTTAATTTTATTTATTTATTTTTTTTAGCACATTCATCCCTACACATGAAACGACCACATAAGGGTTGAGCAGTGTTTTAACGATTAAGACTTTATTATAGTTATAACTTTGTATTTCATCATATGTTGTCCTGCTGTGCTGCTCTCTAGTGCATGTGGGTTGTTTTTTTTTTTTTAACTTGCTACCTAGCACATATATGTATGTGTTTTCACCAAGATTCCAAGAAAGTGTTTAACTGCATATCTGACATCCATGAGAGCTCATAGGACTCATATACTTTTAAAAAATAAGAAAGAGGTATAAATACAATCCTATATAGGAAAATAAGGATATGAGAAACTGAAACTTATGGCTGTTTTTGACATACTTGTTCTTTCTAAGTAACAATTTACTCTGTAAATGCCTTGGGGTTTTTTGTAAAGTGCTACTTATTCTGAATTAGCGATAAAAACTTTTCCACATATTTTAGTACTAACAACAAAGTCCCTTATTCTGCAATCATAACATTCTTATTTTGCTGAAGAAAAGTTAAAGCCTGTTGCTCTTTTTTTTGCACCTCAACTTGCAATCCTACTAAATCTTTCAGTCACCTATCTTTACATCTTTATTTTCATCACAGTTAAGTAATCTGTGGGGTTTTAAGTTGTTTTAGCTTGGGTCCATTGTGAGACATTAATATAGGTTTGACAGGGTACATGGAGTAGAACGTTTTGGTCTATAACACCAATAAAAACAGATGGGGGAGCAGAGCTGTGTGTGACGTAAGGCATGCAGAAATGTGGATCTCTCCAATTAATCATGCTGTACTGCTGACAAATAAGTGACAGTAATTGATGCAGCCCTTTGAGAGGCAATCTGGAAATACTGCAACCTGGGAAAGTTCATTCATTTCTTTTTCTTTGCTAAGTTAGTGGTGAATAACAGCCCTATTTAATTGCTGCCCAGTGTTGCTTTATAAGGTAACAGTGTCAGTGACAAGCCAGGAAGTAAGAGAGTCTAGCAGTATCTCTCTGGCTAATTCTTGCTTGTGTTCTATTTCCACAAACCATTGATGTTTCCTATTCAGTATATTGGCCACCAAAGGACTGATGCACAGGCATAGGATGTGCGTTTGAATGTGTAAATGTATTCCATTAGGGTTTTCTGCTTGTCAAATTTGCACAGGTATCTAGATAAACAAACTTGCCAGTGTAATAGTCAAAATCTTTTAATTATTTATATTCATCTTATGCTCTTAGGCTGTAGTATCAGGATTTCCAAGATGCCCAGCAGATTCCAGCAGTAAAATGTATGCACTTTGACTAGATCTAACTTTTGCACTCTATGCTTTCTTTTAGGTGAACTTGTCTAACTCAGAGTGAAGCCAGAAGGTCTGATGGCTGTAAGAAAATGTCTAACTGTTTTAATAGGCAGTAAGCCAGACCAGTGCAACATATATTCAAACCACTGTCTGCTGCTCAGATCCTGTTTGCAGAGCATTCCTTTTTTGTCAGCAGGGAGAGAAATCAAGGCTTATCCCAGGTTATTAGAACAAAGAGATGTTTCTGCTGAATTTTCTCTCTGGTAGGTAGTGTCTGTTTCCATCACATTGAGCATAATTTCCTTCCAAAGCAACAATAGCCCGCCTCGGTTATTACTGGAGCAAGGCCAGGGTATTTCACTTCAATGCAATAATATTTTTATAGTAAAAGAGCTACTGAATGGGGCCTGCTAGGACTATCATATTTGCTGGCAGGGCCACCTTCTACCCCACTCATAATTTTGACCTGCAGCCATTTCCTTGTAATTATCAGGCAGGGGAAAAATAATATTCCGATCCCCGTTACTCCTGAATATGGTTTCTGAAGGTTTCGTTTTTCACTTTCTCATCCTCTTTTCTGCTGCAGCAGAACAGGTGCACCCAGCTGTGAGAAAAGGAGGAGGTAGCCAGACAGGGGTGGCATGAATAGCCATGTGGGAAGACACGCGAGTAGGAAGAAAGACTGCTGAGGACTTCTGGTTCATTGCTCTTGTTGTTTCATTATACAGAAATGCAGCTAGCCAAGCAGGCAGGACAGGATGAAGCAACTGACACAATGACACACCATCATGGTCTGTAGGAAAGAGGAATAATGGTACGTTGACAGCAATTTTCATGTAAGACTCTGCTGGAACTTTAGGAGGAATGAATCATTGATCATATTTTATGGATGTGGGAGTTGAAGTACAAGGCAGCTAATTGCCCTATTTGCTGATAATCCCAATACTTGCATCTTCCCTTGATTTGAACAGGATCTGCAGATACTTATGACCACCATGAATCAAGCTCATTATATCTGATTTGCTCAACATCTTTGGTGATGCAGGACAGAACAGAATGGAGGTTTATGTATAGATTTAAGGAGGGGAACAAAGGAAAGATGCTAATGAATCTTGTGTTTCCTCATGCTAAGCTTCCTTGCAGTGGCCTTGGCAATTTGGATCTTCCTAGCTCAGCACTGCAGTTCCTCTTTGGCCCCAAGTGACTGATATGAGAAGCCACAGAGAACTCGAAATGCTGCACAGAGCTGGGCAATGTGGATGTGCTCACCCACACATGAAGTAACCTAGGAGGAGAGGCAGCGCCCACATTGTCAGAGGGGCAGCACCTATCTCTAGTCTAATTCTCTGTAGCCCCCCACCACATCAGCATATAACGCACATTTCGCACGGATATAAATTAATATGCACTGCAAGGCTGCCTCTACCAACTGGATCATTTGCATCTCTGTCACTAGGTGTGTGGTCAGACCTCAGAGCTACTGAAATACAGCACAGCAGTGCTTCTGGACATTTGACAAGTTGGCAACATCAGTGGATCTACAGATTTAACCTGTCCCATGAGTTCTTTCCAGGTGATGTACTAACTTCCTTTTGTGCAACATGGACTTCTACTATAATAAATGTCTATTCCCTAAAATACTTCATGATTTTGTGCTGACACTGCCACCAATCCATAAGCACTAGCATCTGTGTCCAGTCTAAAGGGGTTTTGACGCATAATAGGGCCAAAAAAGGAGCGGTCACTGGAGCCTTTTTTAGCCTTGAAAATCCTAAATCATTCTGCTGAATTGTGGCCTTACAATACTGGCAAATCCACAAATAAACCTTCTGTAGTTACAGCAGAGACATATAGAACTCTGCATGTCTGGGAGTGCCGATGGAGATAGCTTGTTCTATACAGTTTTGGGGAGTTTTGATCAGTGGTAATTCCCATCTCACTGATGGTGCGCAAAAGGTAGATGATCTCTTTTGGAAACGCTCCATACTTCTCTGGATTTAGCTTCACATTGGCAGAGAGCATTGTAAGTATATCAGGTCTTTTTAAGCCCTTTTAGCATGCATCATATCATCTAAGCAGGAAACTGAATGAAGCATGCTGTATTATTCCATGCAACTCATCCTTCAGCCTTTTCTTCTGGAAAGAGTCTAAATGGTGCTTTACTTTCTTTTGTGAAATTTTCAGCTCCTGATTTAGCTCTTGGGTTTGTTTTATTTTGTTTTTATCCTTTTTTTCCTCTCCTGAGTTTCTAAGTGCTGTAGGCATTGGTGACTGAGCAGCAGATTTTTTGCTTCAGTTTGGCCATATTTGTTTTCTGTTACACAAATTTACCTCTTTAGAACCTGGATTTTTTCCTCAGATCTGTGTTGTTGCTCTGAAGCTGCAATGTTGTTGCTCAGTGTTATTCCTCTCTAGCAAAAGAGGTTAGACAAAATGTAGGGCTTTGGAGGTAATTTCCACTAAGAGAGGAAACTGACAGCAATATAAAGAAAATCTTCAGTGAAATCTTTCTTAATTACAAGGAATGTACAAAACCGTGTTTTTCTGAACACAGAATAATTCAAAAAATGTGGAAAAGGTGTCTTTGAATGCAGTTCCAAGAATTTTTCTGCATCAGCCAGTATAAAAATCTTTCTTTCCATGGAAGCTTTCTCTCAGGTGTGTGCACACAACGCTCGCTCTGACTTCCTGGCTGGCTTTGATACTCTTTTCTCTTATCTCTCTACTGTTTTGCTTTCTTGTTTCAGATGCACAGTTCGGTCCAAAAATATACCCAGTGAAACTCTTGTACCCCTGTAATTCAGATTTTGCAATTCTGCCAAAAAATAACCAATGCACCTCTTTTGCCCATGTAGTTCAGGTTCTGAGTGGCCTCCTGTGTTGTTTTGCTTTGGGTGAAAATGTGCATTTTGGGTGGAGAATCCCGTTGTTCCATCTATTTGACTCTATAAAGCAGCCTTAATGGCTTTGTACAGTTATCTTAATTGAAAGACCAGCGTTACACCCACCCATCTTAGTGAACTGTAATCTGGTCTGCCACTTAATAACAACATCCTTTTAACTCCACATTTGACACTGGAATTAGTAGAAATAAAGATGTGCAGTGAAAGAGTGGCTTTTCTTCTCCTTGCAGCTCAGGTTATTTGCACCAGCTGCCGCTGTTAACTCTGTCACTTGCCCAAACTTGCTAAATTTACTGAAACAGCCTTTGCTTTCTGGTATCAGAGAGACCTCAGGTGTTTATTTGGTTGTGCCTGGAGGGAGACCAGCAGCAATTCACAATTTCTGTGGGAGGGACATTTTAGATTTGGTGTACCTAAACTCTTAGTAAAAGTAAATACAGCTTTTTGTGCATACAGTGACAGACTCTTAAGGTAAGCCTAGGTTATGGGCAGAAAGGCTACAGAAAAACGAACTTCAAGTAGATTTCCATAGCTCTGTATGTAAACTGATGAGAAAGTATCTCAGACAGTGAATAAAGGAAATGAGACTCAGAAGGAACTCATCATTTCATCTAAGCTGGAGTGGTTTTGAATGTGAAATAGAGGGAACTGGAATTTTGTCTATTACAAAAGCACTGGCAAATGCCAGCACAGTTTTTCAGTGGCAGTTTTTACCGTTGTATTCTTAGTTGCACGCTTCTACTGAACATTTTTTTCTTTAATTTTAGTAAAATCAGTTCAGTCCCTGACTGAATTCTTGGAGTGGATTAGGTACTACGCAAAAATTTGTTTCCCTAGTAATTTTCCCTCCTCTTTGCCTTTTTCCTCCAGATTATTGTTGCTGTTACATGTTGGCTTCTCAGCCCTTCCTTTCCTGGCTGTCTTCCTCTGTGTTCAGATCTTTCTCCAAGAAAACTGGAAAGATGCACTCGTCTATTTTTCTTCCAAGCAGAAGAACAAAAGTGCAAAATAAGTGGTGTATTCCCTGCTGATTTTGCAACTTGAACTAATATTTTTCACAGTGTTTGTGGAAGCTTTCCTCCAGAGACACCTGCCAGATCTTGATCCTACTGAAGCTCTCACTCCTGTGGCCATGCACTGCTTTGGATTGCTAGGATAAGATGTTACCTAGGAAAATGTGACTACAAGTGGTATAAGCAAGCATGTCTTTCTGTAGAGAAAAGTTAACAGTTCCTTTGTATCTGAGTTTGTTATAATATCAATAATTAAATGGAATTCAAGATACTATGTTCTGGTGTCTTTGGTACACTTCATAATGTATTTTAAACTCTGATGCAATGTTACTGTTTGTCAGTATTTCCTGAATGCAATTACAGCTGTTTCATTGAACTGCTAAAGTACTGTTCTTTTTAAACCAAGATTTTGCTAACGTTTTCAGAGCTGCATGAACGCAGGCAGTCAGCAGCAACTCATCAGAGTCATTCAGAAGAACGCTTGAGACTGGTGACATTTTTATGGGCCCAAGCAGTGACTGGGAACATAGGTATTGAGGTATTTAATTCATAACTACATATTTAGTTACCTAACATTGAATATTTCCAAAAGGGAAGCTGAGTGAGACCCACAGTATTCATGTGTCTGCTGATTACGTCATGTGCGTGTGGGAGTGCTTCCCCGTCACCTACCTTGCTTGACTAGTAGGAGCCCATTGCATGGTGGACTTTGTGTAGACTGCAGCTAGTGGCAGTATTTTCTCAACACGCCTGTCGCCTCATGAGACAAGCAAAGACAAGTGCAAGATTAAATGTTGACATATTTATTGAAAGCATTTGTTAGTAATGTCCTTGTTTAGTTTTAGTTTTTTGGGGAAAAGAACTTATTTGTTTGTTGCAGATATTTTATTCATTATATCCTGTGTTTATTTTGCCCTAGAACATCTGCAGTTTGCATAAATGCTGCTTTTCTAAATGCCAGTCAGTCTGTGCATGTGAGGGTATCAGGTGGGTTTTTATGTGTGCTTCCCTGTTCGGTAAAATCAGTGCTTACAATGTAAAGCAACGTTTGTTTTGAACGCCTTGTTTTCAGCTTGGCCTAGTGTTTAGATATTACATGAATGGTTGGCATTTTTGTGTCAGTCTCTATGTGAAACTAAATGTGACTGTGCAAAGAGTGCGATTTTTCTTAGTATGAGGGTTATTACTTTGATAACAGGTTTTGATTTGGGAAAAGAAGTTTTGTGAGTGACTTGTGAACTTAAACCTCACTGACTGTCAATTGAAAATGTTGCCCTAAAAATTATAGTATTTGTTTGAGGCTGTTAATGTGTGTGCTGTGGTCATCTTGGCCTCTGTCACAGTCTCTGATCCTATTTTGCTTGGCACTGTTTGCACCCATATAAAGAGGTGATTCCTAACTAGTGAGCTTACAGGGTGGATCAGTAGTTCAGAAAAGGGAAGAAAAATACTGTTTCTATTTTATAGTTGATAAATGAGGAATAAAATAATGAATTGGCTTGGCCATGCTGTGAAGTTTGTGGCAAAGCTGGAATTTGAAATTGTATCTTCTGAGTCAGCTATTAGACGTGTTTCCTTGGCTAGGAAGAGTTTCAACTGTTTAAAGCTTCTTTTTATACTGAGTAGTTTGAATATCACCTAACAAACCAGGTTCTCTTCTTGTTTTGACATGAACAACTAAGTTTTCCTATTTTGCTGACAGGCTTCATTAACTATATGGCTCTTTTAATCACCAGGCACTCACACAAAATAGCCTACACATTGTTTGACTGTCCTTACTGGTAGGAAACATGACCTTCTCGCTGATACTGGGCCACCAAAAAAGAATGTAGTAAATTTGAGATGTGATTGTAATTTAGCCAGAATTTACATAAAAGAAAACAATGATCTTCTTGTTATGGAGATCATTAATGAAACATCAGCACTGGTCTGCAAATGCTACCATGTTGTGATCCAGCTGAAAAAACAACCTTGTGTAACTTGAGTACATTGCATAACACAGGAAGTGGAAAAACAAACTGAATTTTCAAGGCTTGTTTACGTTTTAACTAGCTCTGAATGAAAAATCTGCAAGGAATAGCTTTTTGAGAAATTTAAGTTATTCTTATATTCAGTATCCTCTGAAAGAGTATCTGTGAGGCAGAGTATGTTTTTCTCGCCTGTTTAATGCAGGCATTTGTGGTTGCATTTTTTTAGTGTGTTAATCTAATATTGGAAATTCAAACAGCATTGAATTTCCGGTAACTCACTCCAACACTGTTTCTGTTTTCTATTGGATAAAGGTATGAATACAGTCAGTGTTTGTAGGTGATGCAAAATTTGTCTTCTTCATGTAATCAGGCTTGTAATTTTGAAATTTGCTTGCCCGTTAGTCTCTTGACAGATAAAAGTGGTAAATCAAATGTTGTAATAGGCAAACTCATGTTCCAATAAATTCACGGAAACATAATTATTTGGAGAACTTGCTTGACATTATTTATCCAGCTGTTGTTGAACATCTTTTGATGTAAGTACATTCAAGACAAACCCATTTCCTTCAAATAGTGTTTTTCAGTTGTATCTCACTGTAGAAATGCAAAGTTGCCAAACACAGTAAGATTTCAGAAAGAGGTAGTCGATCAAAGAACTCTTCAACTATTTCTTATAAGGTTTGCCATTTTCAAATGTGTTAAATTCCTATGAGAATCGCATGTGTAAACAGTGATCTGATCCTGTTTTTGGCATTTGATTCTGAAACATTTCTTAACAGCTTTAAAAGACCCCCCTGATATTTTCAAACCTTCCCAGATAAGAGATTTCTTCAGGATTAGTTATAGCCTGTGAAAGTACGTTTTGTTATAAAGTTTTTCAGGGAGATTACATCCAGACAAAAAGGGTAAAAGTTGATTTTAAAGACCGAAAATTCAGAAGACTGAACTGCAAAATGAAACTGTCAGGTTTTGTTATGGGTGGTGTATAAATTAATGTGTGCACTGAGTTCAGAAGAATTATTTTGACTTTTCCTTAGCTGCAGATCTGTTTCTCTGACCCAGCTGAAGGGACCTAGATATTGCTCACCCAAAGAAAATTGCTCAGCTTCAAACAGCGGATTGAAGTTGGCCCACCTGTGAATTAATAATAGGTAAGACAGTTGCATTGTAAGTTGTTTTGTCTTTTTTTAGTGGAGGAGTAGGGTGGAGGAGTGCAGGAGGGTGTGGTGTTAGGTTTGGTTTTTTTAGTAAATACACAGGGCTAGAAACATATAAAAAATATAAAAGTTTATTTTATATTCTGAACTGAGCAGAATCGTAAAGCACGCTTTCATTAAAGTTACTTATGTAATCATTAAAATCAATAACCATCTGGTAAGCTACACCTTCAGTATGGAAAGAGATGTTCTCTAGTTAGGTCAGCCTTCAGTGCATAAGAGCGAGACGCAGAGGATCTGGAACTTTGCAGGCAGTACTTGGCATTAGCTATTTCCTGCCAGCAGGATCTGAGGGTAGATGATGAGAAAGCACTTGACAATGGATATAATAACTGCTGTGGGATACCAAGGGGATGAAGTAACTTTTTCAGCCAATATTATCTGCTCAAATAAACTAAGTAGTATTAAGCATGCATTAAGTATTGTGGTTTATTTGATCAACAGCATGCTCTTCCCCGCGCTCCCCCGCAACCCCAAGCCATAGATGCAGCAGTGACTTTTCAGCTGAGTGAGGACACCACATAATTTATGGTTGCCTAGAGATTATTCTACGGATCTTTGGTTAACTTAAAATTTGGCTATGTTTTTGCAATTATTTTTTCCTTTATTTTATTTTCCCCATGTGAAAAAGATGGTTTTGATATATGTTATTACCCATGTATTTTAAAATATGTGACAATATGCAAACTGTATTTCAAATAGCGCAGCACTGGCTGATTTTCAAGGGGGGTTAGATTTATAGGATAACAGTATGCTGTATTGTTTTGTGCCAGATTCTTGGACTGACATGACACTTAGTTAATTTTAACATATGCATGTGTGTGCACACAAACACGCTCCCCTATCTATTTATCTAAATCAAATTTTATCAAACACAGCAAATAGGTGAAAAACACATGCTTCATTAAAGGGCTGATTGTTTTAGGGAAAATGTTCTATTTAGAGACTCGTTGAGGTAAGACTGTGCATTCCATTATCTCATTTTATTTGTCCTCTGTGTTTCAATAAAGTCTTGAGGACCTTGACTGTTGTGCTAGGCAGTGTGCACACATAATAAGAAAAGTAGCCTTTGCTCTAACTTCCCTGAAGTCAGAGAAAAGGAGAGAACCAAGAGCTAGATGTGAAGAACAATCGGAGAAAGCAGAGTGTGTGCCTTGTGAAGGCACATTTTCTATTTTTTTTTCTTTGTAATATACTTGTGAAAACAAACTTTTTTGTTCTTGTTGCGCCATTGCTTATTTCTCACTTGAGTTACATTTCTCTCTGACATTAATGGTCCTTTCTATATCAAGTGAACATGATGTAATGAATTAAAGGTTTCATAAACTGAGGTGGGAAACCGAGCACAAGAACTAAGAAACCTTTGTAAAAATCTGACCCCGTTCATGCCAAAGGCATTTTTATTTCACTTCTATTTCTTTTCCAGTGATGTAGCTGGGAAGATCTCTAAACTAAGTATTTTTCAAGTATGCCAAGAAATAAAAATGTGTTTTTAAATTTTATTCCTTCTGTACCCATATCCTGATATTAAGTAAATTGTTTGTTTTTCAAAGAAAGATCCATTGGCTGTTTTGTGAATTCATTCCCACTTCCAATGTAGTCTGAGGTGAAATTCTTGCAGAATAAGATGAGCAATGAGAAAATAGTTACGTGTGTCTATTCACTGTAAAATTAATATTTAAATGGATTTTTTTTGTAAAGACCTGTCAAAATTTATACCATAATCTCAGTTGTAACCTGCCCAGTTGTTGGAGAAGCCCATTTCAACATTACTTCTTGGTCAAGTGTGATTATGTGATTCTGGGCAAGTCATGATTCAATATGTGTGTGGCAAAAATGATTTGGGTACTAAATATCTTAAAGATTATTTGATTGCATATATGTGCAGAACATATATCCTGTCTACATGCAAGTGGATCTGGAGCACAAAAATTATTAAAATGTGGGTCCAGTTCCATGAAATACTAGATGTAAATAAAAACAAAAGTAAAAAAAGATGAGCCAAGGCCAAAAATATGGATATGTATTAATTCCACATATCTAAGAAAGAACTGTATTTTATTTACTGTAATTCTCTAGAAAATATGTACAAATAGAATGGTCTTTTTAATACTCAGATGTAGGCCCAAAATTTGTGGCTCTTTGAAGCCCTATTTAAGTGCTTCCTAAGCCTAGAAGTGTCTCAGCTGACAGTAATACCATTCCAGAGATGAGTAAAGTTTTGTGAATGTTCCTGAAGGGGCCTTACTCTTGACAGGACAGATCCTCTGTCTCATGCGTGCAACCCGTAGGTCATGTCGTCTTTTGAAGGCTCGCATCAGGAGGTGTCCTTGGTGTATAGCTAATAGTTAAATGCTCTACATTCAGCACAACTGAGTTGATGATCCGTTCCTTTTATCCAGTATTTCTGTGAATAGAGCTCTTGCACTGCATTTGGAAAACTTGCACTGAATTCTCTTCTCTGATTTTCCTATTTTTGAGAGCAATGGCCTGGAATAGAAGGGAGTTTGTAACAGATCGGGATATGTTGCTCCATCTGGGGAGGGAGAGGAGGAAGAAGGCATATGCATCACTGTCCTCAGAAGATGGTTTTTATGGATCCCATTTTGAAATGGCTATGTTTATCCCTGGAAAAGTTTATTTTATAATTCAAGACTGAATTCCACAGTGGCAAAGGAATGACCCCTGAGTTTCTTCATGAACTTTTGCTTCTGACACTGTAGCAAAGACAGTGGCTTAACAGCCAGACAGGACACAGAGAATTTTCAGTTAAAAAAACAGTACATTATTTTTTCACTGCACTCACATCCTTTTATTATTTTTGTGTCCCCTCCTCCGCTCATTCTCCTCATGTTTCTTCCTTTACAAAACTAAACAAGAAAAGAAAAGAAAATCTCAAATATTTGCCACACTTGCCACACTGGCAAGTAACACATTAGAAACCTAAAATAAAAAATGACTGCATGGTTTGTTTACCTCTTAAAAGCTGTTTTTTTCCTAAAGTACAGAAAATACCTTTTTGGAAAAAAAAAAGTTATTTTCAGTACTAGATGTTGTTTGAAAATTGTCGACCACTGAATGCCTTAAACTTTCCTCAAGTTCAGTGGGAGTACCTTGGAAACAGACAGTCTAGAACACTGAATAATTTACTGCAGCTACTTTATTCTGTTATCTATCAGAGTCGGGCTGCAGTAATTGAATCTGAAGTAGCTTAGCCACTGGAACTAAGTAAGACAGTAGGGGTGAATGTATTTCTACAGAGTACAAGGGTTTGATCAAAGTTTTGTGCGTTATCAAAAGTAATTTCCTGTTGTAACAGGAGATTGCCTGCTGATACATGTGTTTTTAACAGATACCAAAGCCTAATTTCTATTATTTTTGCAGGAAGATGAGCTTCTGTTCAACAGCCCATCCTTTAGTAGAAGTAAGTTCAAAGAAATGTCAAACAAATGTCGCTAATCCTTTTGAATCAGCAGTGCGAGTTCATGAGGTCACTTGTAAAAGTGATGTAATATGCAGAAAACCTCTAATAACTGAACATATGTTATATGTAAAGCAAGGAGCAAAGTAAACTGCAACACTGAAATGAAATTGAATGACACATATTTTGTATCCGCATCAAAGGTCTGGACAAAAGGCGTTTGAGATAAGGACGTGGAGTTGATAATGTCTCTATTGTGTTGCAACAGTCTGAACTAGAATCTCTTAAAATGGATTCAGACGTGAGGAAGATGGCCATTCGTGGCACAGTTACAAGCAGCTGGATTTTTTTGTTTGTCTTCTGTTTTTATTTTTACCTCTGTGATCAAATTTATTACATTTGTAGATCTGGTGATATGCATTTAATAAGTCTTACAGGCAGTCCCATACATTAAATATCAGTAGACAGGTATGAAATATGTTTATGTAAAATAAGTTGCTTGTCGGTACTTTAGGGAACAAGAGAGAAAAAAGATACTGGTCGGATTATCAAAGGTGCTTAGGGAATTAATGCTAGGTAAACACCTAAAATATTTCGAGGAGTTAAGCCAATGATAGATTGAGTCATAGATCATTCTGTAATCATTTCAAGTACAAGTCCTTGCCATAATGGGGCCCGGTTTTACTTGTTGTCACTACTCTTTTTAAATTGGAATAATAGTACAGTAATAATAAATGAAGAAGACAGTTCTAGAGTTCAGGTTCCTTTCTGAGGTATTGTGCTGTATTTGGTGTTGCACAAATGATTAAAAGACAGATTTTCTGAAAGAACTTCCCACTGGCCAAATATCCAGAACTGTGCTCCCTTTTAGAGCTAAAAGCTAGATATTGAGCTGTGTTGAGAATCTGTCCTGGATCTCCACTTATGCTATGTGAAACAGGAAATTACCCATGTTTAGTGAATTAAAAAGGAGTGAGAGGGAGACAGAAAAAATGGGAACATGAAGTTTAAACTTCACAGATTCCCTAGTTAGAATCTCATAATTCTTCATTGTTACCAGGAATTACAGTTATTCCAGTGTTATTCAAATCACAGACAATTTTCATCTGTCCTAGACCAATGTAATGCTTTGAATAAATATTGCCATAGGAAAAATGGGATGAGGATTTTTGCTACTTCTTTCACTCTTTACATAGTCCATTCACGTTCATATGGCATTTTCTCTGCAGAGTGATAGAACGCTGTTTTTAATTATTGAATGTTAGTGGCAATAAACTTGCACTTAGGGCACTTCTCGAAACTGCTCTGATGTGCCTGACATCTAAAAAAGAGTGTTGGCCCTGTCTAGCTAAAGATACCATTTTGATCTAGTAGGTTTTGCGCATGATATTTTGTATTTTGAAGAGTTGCAGTTGAAAATTGAGGAATACCTTAAAAGACTGTCCTTTTAACTTTGGAAACATAGAACTCTCTCTCAGTTAGGGTTTTTCTTCTTTTCTTTTTTTCCTGTTGTAAAGGCAAAAGCTCCTAGCCAGGGACAATCTGAAAAACTGAGTTGAACCTTCTGGCACTGGGAAAGAGCTGACAAGTTTTCTGATGTGATGAAATTTGCAGTGCAGCCAACTGGTGTGTAAGGAGTTACAAGGTAGTAACAAAGCAGAGAAAGTGGCTCCCATTTGGAGTCTGCATGCTGCTGTATTTGGAGTCTGCATGTCACTATGTGCACTCCAGAGTGAAGAGATGCTTGAAAAGCTGTGCCCTGCATATATGGAATTTGGGGAGGGTGAAATGCACGTAAAGAAGTCTTTTCTTCACGTTTCTGTATGAGAGTGGGCCTTTATTTTACTTCTTGCAAGAAAACTCTCGTTTTTCTCCTGAATGGGCTAAGAAGTTGCCTGCAAGAACTGTGATGCTTGTGACAGCTGTATTAAAATAAAAGAATTCATTCTATTTACTTAACTCCAAATTAGCATGCTATGAATTTAGCATCTTTTCTCTTGAACTAAGCAGAATTTATACCTATTGAGTGCAGTGCTTTATGATGTTGAGCTCCTTATGTCTGCTGCTAGGTGTGTCTCTAAACATGGGCTCATAATTAGGACGATAGTAATTGGAAAAGTGCAAAGACCTCTGAGCTATCCTTGATTTGGAGAGGCCATAAGGTGCAACTCAATACCATATAGATAAACTAGCATTGATGCTAGAAGCAGCAGAGAATAGCTCTTGGTCTGAGGTAGCAAACCCCAATTCGCTGGTCATCTTAGTTTGGAGAAAATGCAGTCTCAACTGTATGGTTTCCAGATGTGGAGCTAGCTTACTCCATGGCAGCTTTGGGTGTCTGCATTGCAATCCATTGTGCAAGGTAAATTCCCCTGTGGTTTCCTTGGAGGAGCAAGATATTGTCCATCCCTAGAAATACAGTGAGATTACATTGACTGTTAGGTAGGTCCTCTTGCATATACAGCACTGAAAGACTGAATCGTTGCTTCTCTGTGCTTCTCCATTTTATACCACTGCAAAATGAGTGTAAAACCCATGGCTTACACTATGCGTTTTTAAGTGCACTTTTCTTTTGTATTTATGCCTATGTCTACATTACTGAATTTAGTGGAACTTCCAATGCAAAGCAACTCTGGCAAGCACCCTAGATAGGCTGCCAGTCTCCATAAGTAGCGACTGGGATTCTTAACTGCCTTGCACTGTACCCCAGTAGGTAATCTTGATACACGCTGTACATGTATGGACAGAAATGGTGAATGAAGACTGCAATATTCTGCCCTTGCTTAAAAACAAATAATTTGAGGAACCTAGGGCATATACATATGTAATATCTGTTTTCTCAGATGGAAGTGGCAGTTTAACTGAGGACCTATGTATAATAAAGAAGTGTGAAATTTCATTTATTTTGACTCTAAGCTGTGGTAATCTCTTAGAAAATAGCTCTGAAGTAACACAGAAGATATTTCTCGGGAAACAAGTCTTTTCATAACTTGAAGGCATCAGTGTTATTCTTCGTCCTCAAGGATGAACAAGAAATAAATTCTTTACAGATACTGCAGTCACTTTCTTTTTTTCAGGTGCAGGAAAAGCACAGTGACTCCGAAACAGATAGGCATTACTGTATGCAAAGTATGTTTTTGGAGAGCAGCTCTTTTTATCCATCAGCTGTCACTAAATACATTCACTGCTCAGGAGCACAAGTGGAATTAGGTGGCTAAGGAATAAATAACATTAACATTCAGAGGGAGATGCAGACATTGACATGGGATGATTTCCGGTCCTGGAAGCTTCAGGCAAAGTGTACAGTATTCCTGCCTTCTAATCAGAAGCAGACATCCCTCCCTCCAGCTCTCCCCTGTACTCTTTGTTTGCATTTTTATATTAGTAGCATGGGCCAGGCAGTGAAAACTTCATTTCCCGTAATATCTTCAAGGAAATCCATGGGATTATCACTGCCTGTTGCCGCTGTGCAACATTCAGATTCTGTTCCACTTTGCTAGGTGAGATAGAAAGGGTGCAAATGTGAATGGCAATTGCAAGAGTGAATGACAAATCCAAGAGTGGATGGCTGCAGAAGAGAGCTTTACATATGGGTTTTCCTGCCTCAGGATCAGTGTCTGGATATCTCAGAAATGTAGACTTCAGTCCATCTTCCATGTTCTTCTTCTGATGCTTGTTTTCCCCCTGTTTATTTTTCCCCTTCATCTCTTTATGCCTTTTCCGGTGTTTCAGTGCCTCACTAATACTTTTTGCTTTCTTCTTTTCAAGTTACTTCCTCTCCATCAGGAAAAAACAAAAAAACAAAAAATGGATATGGTATAACAGATCTGAACTCACAGACTCTAATACTGGTGAGACATAAATTGTGGGTGGGATTCAGTTACCTAAGCGTAGCCATATTGTGCTCTTTAAGATGTCCTAGAACAACCCACTTGGCCTCCAGTTGCCACTCTGGAAGGGCGTTTCCTGTAAGTCCTGTTATTTGTCAACCCCAGGGAGAAATTTTCACATGCCCTAAGGCTACTAAAGTTGCACTAGGCACTTGTGTTTAAGCAACTGAATCTCACCTGCAGACACACATAGTACTCTGTGCACAGACTGAGAGGTTTTCTAATGATGTTTATTTATTTTTTTGACAGAAAATTGGATTTTTATTTATTCTTTTGTGTGATATATGCTTTTTCTGTTGGTAGAATTCCCAACAAACACTTGATTGTTCAGCCCACTCCACAGACATACCCTGGCAGAGAGGAAAGAAATGTTTTCTAGCCATTTTCATAGCAGCACCATTGGTGACCCTTGTGCTCTGTTGTACATTTTTGCCACTTACAGAGCTGCCCCTTACAATGAAATAAATAGGTGTTTGGAGCATGGTTTCCACTGTTTGTGAACTCGACCTTTTGCCAGAAAAGCAAAATAGAAGCAATTAACAGAAAAACAAGTAATAACAGGAATATTGGCTCCCTATCATAGCCTTAAATTATGCAATATCAGCTCATCTGGAAATTGAATAATAGTTGTATCTTTCTCTTAGTAGTTCTGGAGCAAAGGTAGTACAAAAGTAAAGAAGACTTGAATGTTTTAAAACAAAAGAGGATATATGCCTAGAAGAATATGGAACAAATTGCTCTTTTGCCCCCCCTTTTTTTTTGTTCTCTGCCTTGCCTTATGTAGTCTCTGTGGAGAGTGCCTAAGGATTTATTTGGAAATGCAGCCCTCATTTCTGTGATCATCTCCACATGGGGGCAGAGGTCTGTCTGTCCATCATTTTCACTGGGTTGGGGTATTAATTTTGAAAAGATCTGTGTAACAGACAGCTTATGTGTTTTTGATGTTTCTTAGTGTGGTTATGGTGGCTTGTGCTTCCCTCCTGTCTTTGAGGAGGGGATTTACAAAAGTGCTCAGTTGGCCGAAGTCTGTTCCTATTAGAGACATCAGGAAGACTCTCATGGGTATAATGGAAGTTGAGACAGGACAACAATAATTGCTCTTTAAAAATAACATCATTCATAATTTTGCAGACAGTGGGTACAATACTGAAAATGAGATACTCTGTAAACAGGCAGCCTGTCAGTGGCTGCTAAGAAAACACTGATGCCTGAATTCTGCACTGAGAAACATTGTTATTGGTGTGTGCTGACCAAGAGCATTGCTTGACAGTTTTTGCTGTTGGGCAAGAATGGAGAGAAAAAGGAAACTGAGTATAGAATTTCTGCTGCGAACATAGACGCCTATTTCAAAAAAGCATGTGAAAGTTGCTCTTCAAGTTGTTATTTATCTACCAGTATTCTTAATTTTTATACCCTGTTGTCATTATCCTAGTTGTAATCCCCACCATCTCTTTTTATGATACTTATTCTACTGTAGGTAGACAGTAGAATACTGTAGGCTTAGACACCAATAATGTATGGTTGAAAAATACTGATATAGTTCATACAGTGTATGAAAAACGGATGTTGGTGGAGGAGGGGGTCCCACTAAGTGAACTGGAATGGGTAAAGTACAGAAAAGACATGAAGGTGTGTTTAATGTTTCCTCTCAGTCACCTTGTATTAGCTATGACATTGATTCTAAGTATTTTGATTGCTAATAGGTCATGCTAGCAGTATTTTATCTGCAGCATAAAATGTACTGTGAACATAATATCAATAAGTAGCGAGTGTCTCTAAGGAGATGTTAAAAGGAGAGGAAGTGGACGTACTTGAAGTGCTCATGCTTTTGCTGAAATGGACAGGATTTGTATCTGTCTGTTTTATCAGTGCACTTTATAGAGTATTTCAAGCCTTTTGGATGATGTTAGTCTCAAGCAGAATTTTCCTGAGAACTGCTACAAGATGTTTAAGGCCATTCAATGCTATCGAATGCTTTTCTGGCAATTTATGATAGGACAGTTGAAGCGTGTTCAGATGATTAGGCCTCAAGCATTAACTGTATTATTTTTTGAACGTACTCAGGTTTTAACATCCAATTTATGAAACTCATTTGACCTTTCTGTATAAGTGTGGAAATCTGGTAGTGCAATCTGACAGTCATGAGTTTTGGCTATCCTTTTGTAATTTACAGATACGACAGCTTTTGGCTATAAATACCTAATATGGTTTCCTGTTTTATCTATTTCAGGATTAGTGTAATCAGATGAGTTTCCAAATTGGATGAGATAGTGCCAATATTGAAGTATTCCTCCTACAGCTATTCCAGTATCAGCATTATTTGTCATTTAAGGTTTTATAAAGATGAAGTCTTTATAAAAATCCCAACATGAGCAAGCAAAAATTGGACCTCTTATCAGTAATAGTTCCTCTTTATTGTGGTATTTTTTGTATTTCTAGCTTGTCTAATCTTTTCTATCCCATCTACATATGTCACTAAATATATCTCAGCTGTTTCATTTGCATCATTTTGTTAGGAAAGTGGTATATTTATCAATCTATATTGATGGATTTTCTAGTAAAAGGATAAGAAGGTGAGGAGTTTTCCTTTTTGCAGCATTGAGCCTACAAATTTTCCTGTAAATAAAGTTAGCCTTCTTGGAACTCTTTTTTCTGTTTCATCTGCTGTTTTGAGAGGGAGAGGAAGAAGTGACGCTGAATTTCAGATTTGCTCTATCACATTAATCTTGTAAAAAGTTTCTGCACTTGTTTGGAAGTTGTTCTGACAAATGTGAATAGAAGAAGGAAAGATAATTACTCTCAGTAATGAAAATTGTAATTGCTGAAGCAGCTCTGCTGGCTAAATAAGCCAAAAAAATGTGTTAGTGCTGCAGAGTTTGGTTCTGGATGCCAAAATTTAATATGGTCTTCCCCATTGGCATTCCAGGATAACATTCTAATCTAGTCCCATTTCAAAGAGAACTTTGTGGCATTCTGATTTATAGCTGAATCTGCAGTTCCCTCAGTTAAGCAGGATTGCTGGGGAAGGGGTGCAAATGCCTTGCCAGAGGACATTGTTCCCCACTTCCAAACTGATCCTCTGTTTACAAAATCGAGCATGACATGCCCTAACACCTGGACCTTTTTTCATTAGACTTTATGGATGTAGTTGAGTGCTACCTGTGTCAGAAAAAAGAAATCTAAAATCCACATCTGACCACCTCTAGCAAAAGCAGCCCCAGCTGCAGGCTCTTGCTGGGGTTTACTAAGCCTGTTGTATCTGACTGAAACCTGGAACTGTTTGGGGCCAAAATTGTCAAGATTATTTTCACCCTAGTGTGGCTAAGCTAGAAAGAGGAGGACTGGTTTATATGCACCTCCTGAATGGCTTGCTCCAGGAGTCGCTGTAATCCCAGCTGGGATTCACTTGCTTTGGTGACAGTTCTGCTAGCAAGGGTGACAGTCTCAGGGAAGGATTCCTCCTTGCTCACTGGGACTGTTTTTTTCCCTGTGGTTGATTGCATTAAAGTGAATTAAACACTAAAGCAGAGTTCAGCAATGCAGCATGCACATTTAAAAATGAATAGAAAATTCACTCTTATTATTTATACCAATCCACAGTGGCAACTGTTAGTAACAGTTAAATTAAATAATTAGGATCTGAGAACCATGCAACTTGTGACCACAGAGCATAATTGGGATGAGATTGTTGTGATGGGTGTGAGTTGCAAGGCTATACAGTGGCCACCATTTGGGAGAAGAAAGCTTTGTACTTTTTGACCTGCACTAATTTACATATTTATAGGGGCTATAGACTTAGTGGTGATGACAGCAGATGGCTCAGAATATTCTCGTAGTAGAGTGTGAAGTGAAAAGGGAGATGACTGTGTTCATGCTGTTGGCCTGGCAGTCCAGAGTCATTACAGGCTGCAAAAATGATGCAAAGAAAGTAATTGACCACAATGGATGTGCAGTAGTAACACGGTGAACCTGTATTGCTCTTTTCACAGAACTGATACAGTGTTTTAAATGTTTCACTCTAAATCATTTGCCTCAAAGTGAATGAAAAATCAGAGAGTCCATAGATATCCAATGAAATATGTTGTTAATTCAACTACTTAGCTGGGGTTGAACAAGCCACACAAATCTGAGAAGGAATGTCTTGCGCATCATTTGTTTATGTTTAAAGTTTATGCCTCCTCCCATTTGGTTTGATCATTTTGTTGAATATGCTTAAGAATGAAACAGGAATGGTGTGCTATTGGAAGCATTTCCAGATGGGCTCTATGTTACAAGTGGGAATACACACTGCAGGATATCTGTGAGAAGAGATGTATGCCAATGTACAGAAATAAAGAGTATCCCCATGGCTTGAAAGTACATTTAGCTTGGTCACCTCTACTAAATCCCCAGAATACACTTGTGGGAGTGGAATGCATTGTAAAAGTGATGCTTTATCATTGTCACATACTATTGCTGCTGGTATCTGCCTCCAAATGAAATTTTCAAGGAGGTAGGAAATGTGGAGTGCTGGTACACCAAGGAGCAGCATGCATTGTCATCTCTCAAGCCACGTGGCAAGATTTCTGCTGCAGAATTGATCTGTTTTGCTTCTAATCTTATATATGTAGAGCTGGGAAGCACACACAAAAGACATTACAGAACACAGCATCAAAAGAAAATCCTGATGTGTTGGCTCTACAAGCTTCCTCAAGGGGATTTTACAGAATCCAAAGCTTTATATCTCATTGCACATGTCTAAATAAATATTAAAGACAAACATTTTGCATAAGATGTACAGGCATACAACAGCAAGATTATTCATTTATTTGCCCCTGGCAAAAGCTTTTCATGGCTGTAATCATTATCTGTAAGTATTTGTTGTATTGTCTAACTTTCTTGACTATTTTTCATCCAATAGCATTTGCACATAAGCTCATTTTTGAGAAGTTTTTATGTTTTTAGAGGTTGGAGTTGTATTCAACATATATGCAAATTCTTTTGGAAAAGGAGGGCAAGATGGATCAAAACTGACTGTAAACTGCTGCTGATCTCACAACAGGGAATTTGACTTACATGGGTTTAAATACTTCAGATTCCTCCCCAATCCTTTCTTCTGCCCCCCGTAGCAATTCCAGCAAAAGAACATCTTATTTTCTGTTGTTGAGAAAGACCCAAGCATTCCCTTTCTTCAAGAACTTCCAAATCTCCCTGTTGTTACCCAAGACACCAGACACCCAGGAAAGTGTAATTAAAAAAATTAAAAGTAAAGGTGAAAAAGTAAAGTGAAGATGGCTGTAAGGGTAATTCTGCATTCGTAATCAATTCCAGAAAACAGAGGCAAGTACAAAATGTTCTCTGAGTGTAAAAACTTAGTCACTAAACAGATATTTGCAGTTGATATTTGCACATGTACATGTTGAGTATCACATAAACTTTTGATTTGCACCTCAGATATGTGCATCCTACTAAAAGCCGTTCTTTTCCTTGTTGTCTCGTGACAGATACTGCTCTGTGGAGGTGAAAAATGGATAAATTTTGCGGATTCTCTCATCAGGAGGAGGATTCTCAGGTATTTTACTGCTCCCTCAAGAAAAATGAAGCATTCTCTTTCCTGCCTTGAACATCCTGTAAAAGGAAAAGGCAACATTTCTAGGTTGTGTAGTTTCTCATTTTGCTATGGAAAGTCTTGGGGGCCTCTTCCTATCCTGCAGCTATCCCCCTCTGCCAGCAAATCCCAGGATTTGGGATTTCTTAAATGTTTTCAGGATTTAACCTCATGGCCTGCCCTCTTGTGTTTCACTCAGTAGGTCAGATGGCTGTAGGATGGGTCTTTAGGTAGGGAAGAGAAGGGTTGCCAAATTCACAGCTGTGCAAATATTCTATGCCCATGTGTGCAGAACATTTCACACAGTGCACCCAGGGTGTGTCAGAGTTGATTCAAGATGGACTGAAAATAGCTCACACCATTCCGGTGAGAACTGCCAACCAGGTCAAGCATCTGACATTATTCTGACTGGGAAGCAGCACGTCACTGATTGTAGTGTGGCCCAGTTTTCATGGTAAGCTGATCAGATCTAAAAATGTTGCAAGGCACACATCAACTAAAAATGTTTTTGTTGTTTTTTCATCCCACTATTTACACTTTCTATGTCTGGCTGAAGCAGCAGATAAAGAGCTTAACAAGCCATGGAGAAACCTGCCATTACAAAGCCCATCAGGTAGTCTCTGCAAATTTTGGTATTGATCTGGTGTAAATGAATCGTTTAATATTGCTAATTTATTTATAACTGAAGGGAGTGTCCACAGATCCAAAAAGTAGGGAGAACATTAAAATAGCAAGCTTGCCATTTTGTATCTTGTTTGTGTGCAGAAAGAAGTAACGAGGACTTTCCTGACTTATTTGCCTTCTCAGGTTTTAGAGGGGTTGCTTTTTTAATGAATTAATCTGTGACCCAAAGAGCTGTGCTGACAAAGATTCTAAGAAGATTATCCACAGAATCATTCAAACCCTAGAGCAATGTTTGTTCTGTCTCTAAAAAAGGCCAAGATATTGGATTATAACATAGTCACCACCATAAATTTAGTGTTTCCTCTCTTTTAAACCATCAATTTAGCCCATACTGCCATTGTATTCCTTCAAAAGTCTTTACAACTGAAACTCTTCCAGAAAGCGAAAAATTAAATTTCCTGCCTGAGAAGTACTGAGAGAGAAAATCTGCCATGTTTCCTGTTTCTCTTCAAAAAATCTTACCGTTTGATACAAAGGCCATTTGCGCTTTTATTGATAATATTTTTATCATAACAGGGAACTGTTACATACAAGTTTTAATTCTTCAGCCACTGACAGTAATTCTTTTGATGCTAGGTACAGTATTTTGGAAGCAGTTTCTTAAATCATATTAAAAAGAAAAGTTGCTATGATGATGAGAAACTCATGTGAAAAACCTTTGTAAGCAGTTCAGTCCTATGACAGCTCCAGACACATTCCTGGATCCCTCCCTGTATGTTGTTCCTTGTTTGACATGAGGAGCAAGCTTTCTGAGAATGAAAGATGCCTTCTATGTGTAAAGCACTGTCCAAACTAGAAGCACTATAATGACATCATAATTAATGACAAACCTTAAGAAATTTCATACAATTAAATGCTTTACTATTCTGTTGGGTTGTTTTTAATTCATTTGAAATTCTGAGGTCTGCATTTTTTATATTTTATTTCTGTTGTTTTTTTCATAAGTAGTATACTATAAAACAGTTTTGCTTAAAATAAAAAAAAAAAAAAAAGGAAAGAAACTGTAGACAGAATGTTAGGCAGAACATAATTTTTGGAGGTTAACCATGGAAAAACTCCATTCTGGAATTTTACCAGAAAAGAATGAAGTAGTAATTGGATCTGACAAAAAGGACCTTATATCTTTCAAGTCTAGTAGCTTTTAATTTATATGTTATCTGAAAGGATTTTGGTTTCAGGAATAAAACAGTAATATGTGGTTCTAACCTCTGTGCTTTTTGGCTGTCACTTGGTGCTGGGATTCTAATTCTCAGTACATACCCAGTGGCTCCAGTGTGCAAATCATATGTTTTGAAGAGTACATTCTCCTTCCGGCAAGTTATCAGCTTGAAATGGTGCAGCAGAAATGGAGGTGCAAAGTAGCATCACAAAATAAGTCGAAGTATGATAAAAAGCTTCAAGTACTGAATCTGATGTAGGCTTCCACACAAAATAAAAGGCTTTTTTGTAAAGCTGAAGAGTTTGCAGGATTTTCTTAAGATGTTCCTTTAGTTGTGATTTTCTAAAGCAGATGCTCATAGAGTAACAATATTCAAAATAATTAGTGAACATATTACTTCAGCTGGCACCACTATGGGATAAAGAGACTATTTCTCTATGACAGTGATATTCCTGGAATATGATAGGCACAGTCATCTTCATATTCAGTGGTTATTAACATTTCTGAAGTGACTGAAGCAATTGACTGGGATCTAATGTAATGTAGTCTTTGAAATGATAGTGTTGTATAATCCTGTTATTTAGTGGTGAATATTTGCATATTTTCTTGGACTTGTTTCAATAATTTACAAGGTGATACTTTGGAGACTGGGGAAAACCCCAGAACATTTGATGGCTTGGTTTACTCAGACAAACTGAAATTAACCTCTGATTCAAAGATATGATATATACTGTTCCCATTTTGAATACTGTACCTTCATCACATGTGACCTTGCCGTTTGATGATTTGGCACAATGCCACAGCATAATTCAGTGATCTACTGAATATCATGATTCTTTCATGTGGAAAACAATAAAAAGCATGTGGTACCAGTTATACTTCACTATTTCCCTGAGAATTCAAGCATCGGAAATAAAAAAGGCTGTCTAAAGACTTTGAATTTCCATTAACCGGAAACAGTTGGTATAAATTATTTTTACTGAAACTATTCTACCAGTCCTGGGTAATAAAAGAAAAATAGCTTTGGCTTTTGATTGACTACATAGGTGCAGAATATATCATGCTCAGAGGAAGCACAAAGTTCTGGATCATGCAGTAGACTCACTTTATTGAATACAATATTTGTCTTAGAATTGTGGGGAAGTTTGAAAGACTAGGTCTCCTTTTATCTTGGTTTCTACAGCAAAACTATTGAGCATGGTGATTTGCATACTAAAACACGCTGGACAATGAATGTGATGAGTAGCTACAGTAAAAGTAGGAGGTAGAAAGGGAGGATCCTAGAATAAGCCTTTTGTCATTGTAAGTGAGTAAATTCTTGCAAATGAGAAAGTTCTTGCACAGGTGCAAAAATATGTTGCAGGTAATTTAAAAAGTATTCTTTAATTATCCTTTCCCAATGGTGAGATGTGAGATTTGTAGTTTAGACATAGTTTCTGGGTAGCATCTAAAGTAAAAGATCCTGAACTGTTTCTCTGGACAGTTTTACTGAATCTTTCTTCTAAGGTTGAGTGGTCCTTTCTTTAGGTGTATAGGAGTGCCTGTAAAGGCACAAATTGGACTTAAGGTTTAAGCTAAAGCGTGGCTTGGATCTGGATTTTGGAGATTTCAGGGCTGAACATACTTTGGTGCCCTACACTTCCAGTGAGCACCTTCATTATAACTGACCTTATGGAAGTTGGTTACTACGTAAAGAGAAGGCGTTTGTTTGTTTGTTCTTTGGTTTAAGGTGGACTTACTTTGCAGAATCCAGAGTAGTTCTGGTGTTGCAACATCTTTGGTAAAATGCAGTCAAATTTATGTTACACTGTGTTTGTGTTAACTCCCAGGATTCATCTTTACTGCTTACCTCTACATTTGGTAAATAGCATTTTTCTATAGTTTCTGTAATAGGAATAACTCTGTAAAAGTATTAATGTTCTACTGTGTCAGCCCTCAGATAGAAACTTAAACATAATGCAACTGGAATTACTATGGTAGGGCAAAAAGTAAGACAATAAAATGATTGTTAACCACAAACTAAAACGGGAAAACAAGTTAACTTCCAGAATATTTTATTTTGTACATGAGGAATAGACTCTTATCCATATTAAATATGACTTAACAGGGTTAGAATAATTAAATACCATGTACCATTAGAAGTTTCTGTGCCTGTGGATTTACAACTTAGGCTTACGAGGCAGTATTCATTACTTTCTACTCTTGTTCTAAAACTGGAGTTGTATGAGTCAGTCTGAGAACAGAATTTGGCTTTCAAACTTGGTATAAGTTACACTAAACGGGTTAGCAGAGGAGGTGAATCAAGCAGTGGGCAAGAATGGCTTAAGTTCAAAAACAAGAATGAAACTGCAAAATTGTGAAAGTAGCAATAAGAAGAAAGGACCCAACATTAGACAAAGGTTTTTGTCTGTGAGTATAGTCAGCTTGGTGGCTGATACCTGTAAAAGTGAGAAACTTGCTGTGAAAAATTTGTTGTAAAAAAAAAAAAGGGTAAAAAAGAGGGTGGGGACAGAGAGAAGAAGCCAAGAAATCCCTGAAAACTCTGGATGGACCTATGTGGTCTTCTGTTTGCACTTGTTGACAAGCAAGGTTCCATTTGCTTGTCTTTTGCACTGCAGTTAGGATCATTGCTGTGTTAGAAAAATGCTGTATTTTAAAGCTGGGGAGAGAGTAGCATTAGCACTGGGGAATGTAAGTGAACAGAAGAACTGTGTCCATTGTGTTGTGGTAAGAGCTTACATTAAATATTGTTTTCTTGCTTACAGTGTCTTGCAGGAGCTTTGGGCACACAAGAAGCAAGAGATCCCATCCATGTGTGTGATAAAGACTCAGTGAGTGATCCTGTATGCTACCGGATTCCTTTAAAAACAGCTGAGGATTTTCAAGCTGCTGCTAATATCAGTTTAATGGAATGATCACAATTCTCTGTGCTGGTGAAATAATGTGCCAGCGATGAAGGAGGTGGTACTGATGTAGCCTGTTTTGGAGTTCAGGCAGAACTACAAAGATCCTTTTGATTTAGGGTCTGTGTGCACATGCCCTTTCTAATGTATGACCCTCATAACCCAACTGTATAATCCTGGAAGCTGGTACTGGTGGTAGAAATCTGGACCTCTTCCTCAAATTCAAGGCCTATCTTCCCATATCCTATGGCTGACCCTTCACTGTGGTTAAAAGTCCACTGCCTGGTCTGTTATCTCTGAGGATTGGCCCTTGGCCATCCAAATGCACTGGATTTTGCCTGGTGGCATTTCAGTAGTCTGTGATTTGAATGGTGACAAACAAAGCACCTCTTCTTCCTGCTGATTCTACCTTCTTTCTACAGCTTTATTCTCTTTTAGACTATGAAGAAGATAAAAATGCTGGTCAGACCTTGGCAAAATGGGACTTCTAGGTCTGTGCCATAGCATGGTTTTTCTCCTTTAGCTCTGCTTATTTGTAGGTCCATGCATGGTAGCCCCTAGCTCCTGACTCCTGGTCCTGAAGCAAAGTTAGGTAACATCCATGTGAATTACAGTCCTGAAGTCCTTATACTTGTCTGCTTGCCCAACCAATTATTTCCTGACATCCTCAAGAACAGAAGGGATTCTAATATCTCACTTGAGGGCAGCCCTGCTCCACGCTGTCCCTTATTTGCATCAGTTAACAAGATCCCTGCCCCCATTTAGCTGGGCAATCATCAAGGTTGAAAGACCCTCCATCCTTCCTCTTCTGCGAGGTGAGTGACACTGGCCTGATGTGAAATAGTGAATTCTCTCTATGCAGAGCTATTTGGTGGTGGAAAAAATTCATAAAATTATCTATAATTTATACCTACATTCTCTGAATAGTCTTAATTTCAGTATTGATGGCCCAATATAGAAATGCTTAACATAAGCCAAATAAACATAGCCGAATTAAATCATATTAGGAAAATCATATGTACTTGGAAAACAG
Organism: Apteryx mantelli; assembly: GCF_036417845.1. NCBI lineage: Eukaryota > Metazoa > Chordata > Aves > Apterygiformes > Apterygidae > Apteryx > Apteryx mantelli. The sequence continues at coordinate 25,035,350 of NC_089982.1, read as the reverse complement.
TAGGAATTAGTAGGATGAAATAGCATCTGATAGTTAAACTACCATATTTTTTTGCAGGTGTCCTTCATTACAGAGACTGATGACTATTACTACAAATATCCCACAGAGCATTCGATTATGCTGGAAGAAGGCTGAAGATGACATACCAGAAGCTATGCAAGAGAGATGATATACATTATTTTAATTTTATGAGGTTGTAGATCTTGGGAAAAGGAGCAATTTATAATGCCACTCCTTACAATAATTAAGGAAATGTGAGTATGATTTATCCATACATAGTGGGAAGATGGGGTAATTTACTGAAAATACCACAGAAAATAGGTTCTCTCTGACTAAAAATTATCTGCAGGATGTGTTTTCTCAGGATAGCTCAGAAAACTATGCATCCTCTAGGCTTGTCATGAAGTAAAAGTTCACGTCTCAAAATGAAAAAAAACTTTCTTTGATGCAGTACTCAGCCATTGTTTTATTTTTTGTTTTCAGTGATTTGAAGCTAGCTAAAAATGTGTTGTATTCAATGCCCCTTTGTCTGAAAGACACAACTCATAAGTCATCTTTTTTCTCCATATAATACATGAAATCCCAGAAAACATAACACTTTATAAATCTTGTCTTTTGAGTGAGAATAGAAATTAGTTAATAATTTTTTTACTTCTAACTAAACATTGGCCTAATTTGGCAGGTCAGTTAAGTGTATGCTTAATGTTAGCATATAAATGCCATTGAAGTCGCTTCTGGAGATTAAAAAAAAAGTCCTCATTGTCTTTGGAAGAATTAATATTTTGATAATCCAGGAACAGAGAACAGTTGCAGGCTTGTATACTTTGTTGACTTGAGATCAGTGACAACTGTATATAGCAGATCTTGAGGTAGAGTTTGGCTTCAAATACATCTATCATTGCATTTGACAAATCTTTGTTAACACAAGTTATTTTTAGAAAAGATTATTTTGAGACCAGATCTTGTAATCTGTTCTTCCCTTTAACTACAACTAAAGATTCAGTTTTCAGATGACTAAGTGGAATGTGAAATATATGTAAGTCATTTGAATAGAGTGCATTTTTGTATTCTTCAGGTTGCTTTCTTCAATATTTTACTTTGTGCTCGTTCCAAGAGCACATAGGGAAGGTGAGCTGTCATTAATAAAATGCAATTTCTAGGAGAAAATATAGATAAAATTTGGCTGTTTTCAAAACAAAGTGCAGGGACAGTGCATTAATACTTCTTATTTCCGTAACTGTTAATTAACATGTCAGACTGTGTCATGGGAATGATGAGACTTTCTCATCCAGCAACTTTTTCAAAGGAAAAACAAGTTTTAAGTTTGTGTCTTGGGTCTTCTCCGTTTTCTCCAGCAAATTCTGGATTTGACTCTAATCCCACTTCCAGCTGTTTTTCACTAGTGTAACTCCACAGATGTTGAGTAACATTAATTTGTTTTAATACAGGATTTCTTCACAAAAATAAAAATGGCATCATTATATTTCTCATATTTCCCATTATTTATATTCAGAGTAAATATCAGGAGTGTGAGTCTGATTTTGGCTTCCTTCTGTGCAGCATTAATGGAATGTTTATTAATTCAGACTTTCTAACAAGTGTGAAGACTGGCTCGTAGTTCATTGATATCAGTGGTGGGATTCCCAGTGACAGCAGTGACCATTGGCCCCTCATAATTATTTCTATTGCTAATCTAATACCCCATGCTTAAAGTGTAGGAGCAACTAATGATCTGTTGTGTCAGTTGGTTTTTGGTTTTGTATTGTTTTTTGTTGTGACATGATTAAACAATATCAGAAAGTTTTTGTTTGCTAGCTATCAAGAAGAGAGTAGAGGAATTAAAACTGAGTATATCAACATATAAATATGAAAAGTCAGTGCCTGGAGAGTCAGTTCTTTCTGAAAGTAATTTAGTTTGTATGCTAATAATTTTTCAATGTACTCTTTATCTTCTAAAGCAAAAATCTCTAGCTGGCAGATAGTAATTATAATAATAAAGGTAAGGCTTCTAAACTCACATAGGGTAATCTAATTATAGTTAAACAAGAAAAAGTAAATGTGCCTTTACAAGTACATTTTCTTACATGCTTCTCTAAACAGGGAAAACATCAGCAAATTTTTCTTGGATATGTTATGTGATACTGTCAAGTTCTAAAGGATTTTTCTTATGGTTCTCCAGTGGAGTTATTTTTTTGTTCACTCAGACTGCTGTTATCTATGTCTGTATTATTTATTTTAAATTAAGTGTTCTACTCCTAATAGTTTTCATAGAGAATATACTATATGGAAAACTAGCTCCTCTGAAATACATTTCAAATCATACAGACGTACTGTTTTATCCATATATAAGTGTCAGTTTGGTCATTGGTGTAAGTTACTCTATGTGCATAATACATTTATTCAGTGGTCATAGCAGTTTTCCCTCTTCGCTGTGGGTAGCTCTGAGCTTATTTCTTTTCCTCTCACCAGATGTGGTCTTCTACTGGGGAAGGAACAAATTAAATACTGTGGACTCTAAAGGTAGCATTTTTATCATGATGTACTTATATAAGTATAGTTCTGCATTGTTTACTGAGGCTTTTCTTCCCCTCTTCCTCCAACTCAAGATTTTACTTCAAATTTGTGCTCTCATAATGATACTGCTGGACTATGTCATAAAGAGGAACACTGATTTGTGCATCTGGTCATCTTCCTGGTAGCCCACAGACAGTATTACCATAAAACCTATCTGGAGAGTGCATTTAAGACAGACTTGGGACTCTCAAGCACTTAAATTGAGGTTGCAGTGGAAGAGGTTTTTTTCTTTTTTTTACTCACCTATTTCCAGGATTACTGTATGTATTTACAAAATGATAGAAGTAGCACATTATTCAGAAGTAAAGTTTGCATATAGACATGTCAAATGCATGCGTGTTTGATACTTCAATATGGAGGAGAAGGAGCTTCTCTTCTCCAAGCCTCTGCAGTCTGGCTCTTCACACAGTCATGTCAATGAGAAAAGCCAGTAGTTAGAAATACTTTGCAGAGAGCAAACAAGTAGTTATCAGTAAGAAGTTTTTGTTACATAGTCACAGGACACAAGAATGAGGCCTCCCATATGACTTGGGACCAGGGTACTTGCACACAAGCACGCAACTCTGAGTATGACACATGGACACAAAGAAATGGTTGGTAAATATTTGTGCTACTTGTACCAAATTATGCACAACCTTTTTGTCGTGAGGTCATATTTCTTCTTTTTAAGAATAAGTTCCTTCTAACTGTTACAGGTAGCAGACTCCATTTCTAAGCTTCTGTTTTTGTGCCTTGAGTCATTAGAAGGAAATGTCTGAGGTGGGAACATAAGAAGCTGAAAAGAGACTGGAATGCTGTGCAAGTATGGTGGGATTATTCAGTTCAGTGTGACTTCTTTCAGCTAGAGAAAATACTAAGGAGGGTGGGGTTTGGGGGTTTGTCAATGCTGGATGAAGGTGCACTTGTGGGAAAGAAGGAAAAAACATAAAATAGTCATATCACAAAAGTCTGATCTGTTTTTCCTTTATTTTACATTTGAGTAAAAGGTTTGTTTATTTGGACATTTTTAAAAAAATGTTGTTTTTTAGCTGGAAAAGTACAACTAAATCCATGTGTACTGTGAATTGGCACCACTACCCTGAAATCTAGAAAGCTTCATTGATTTACATCAGCTGTTGCATATTCTTAACTAGAAAAATTATAGTGTAGTACATGATGTCCAGATCTAAGTTTCTGCAAATCAGTTCTTTAACTAGCAGCTTAGGATGACTGTGAAATATTCTGAAAGGCATATTAGAGAAAAAAATCTCAATTAAAATTAATATACCACTCCAGGTGTTTCTGACTGGGATATATGCTGTACCACAATAATCCTAAGGAATGCTTACTTTATATATATGTGCTAAATATTATAATATTCAATATATCTCCTGTTTTGGGGGACAATAGTATTTATGCCTAAACTCATGTGGAGAAAATGTAGGATATGTATAAACAGCAGGTATTTAAGCTGAGGATATATGCTGAATCTAACTATGGTACTAATGACACAAGGAGATACAAACTGCTAGAAACTAATTTTGCAGCTTTTTAGGGTTTACTGAAAAGAGAGCAGATCACACCAAATTGATTAAGGCAGTGCTGAAGCTCACACAGGGGCAGACCTTGAATCACCTGCCACAAGACTGTTTTGGGCCAGAAGTTTGGAGCAGAAGAGTTTGAGGAGAGCATCTGCTAGAGGCAGTGCCTCCCAGATCCTGCCAGTTCAGAACTCAGAGGAAACCAGAAGCTGTTGCCCTGAACAAAGTGAATGTAGTTGGTCTCATCTTGGGAGAAAGAACTATTTATATTGGCATGTTTCATCTTGGCAAAGAACAATACACTCTGGTAAAACCTTGGAAGACCATAGACCACTAGGCTCTCTGTGGGCTGCTGCCCATCTTGCACATGATCCAGCTTCAGTACCAGAACATTTTTTCTTCAGAAGATAACAGGTTTACAAATAGTATCTTTCTGTGACATTGAAATGGCTCCACAGCCTCTCTCCAGGACAAGTTATCTCTTGAGCCAAGAATGCCTCTCTGGATGCGTGGAGCCAGGCACACCCTGCTTTGGGCTTCATTTGCCAGGATTCAGCATTTGTACTTTTGTCTGACTCTTTGCCTCTGGTCGTAGCCTTTTCTATTCTCACATTTGCACATGTAAGCTGCTCTGGGCTCTTCTCCTGTATTCTGCACCTTATGCAGTCATATAATCACCCAAAAGGGTATAGAAGAGGCTTATTGGCATAACAGATCATCCAAGCTATGTTGCCCAAGCTGACCCCCCAGTGACAGCTACCCATGAGGTCTTCATATCTTTACAAGCTTAGCCCTAAGATCTTCACAGCATCTTTGTTTCTCTGCCCTTAAGAGAAAGGGGTGTAGGTTACAATGTCTCATCACTGATTCCCTCTTCTGGAAGATTCCCAGGAGTAAGTGCAAGTAAAGAAAGGAGGGGTATGTGGGGAGAGGAATGATGTGAAAGTGTTATGAAAGAGTCTGCTGGCAGGAGAGCATTGGAGAAGTTTTTATTTCAACACTCATGTGAATTAGGAATTTGGAATTTCAACCTCTTTTTGTTCCCTGCAGTGAAAGAGTGAAAAGGAGAGGACTAATTTTCCATTAAAACAGGAACTTTAAGGATCTACATCTGAGACTAGGTACTGGGTTAGGCCAGTAAGAGGCTGCAGTGCCCCCACAGGTAATGAAGGATACCTGACCTTTATGGGTAGGAATGGGTCATCTGCTCCTCAGGATACAAGGCAGAGGTGAATATTGAAGAGGCAGCACTGAAACAAAAGCACTCCAAAGGATTGCTTCTGTGGACCTTGTAATTTGACAGTTAAACCTACTGTTGAATAAAAGTCTGTACAAGTTGCTTAAACTGCACTCTTGATCTGACACTAGAACTGGTAGAAGAGAACAGCTCAGGGAAGAATTAATGTTGGCATATTCCACCACATCAGGACCCTAGAGAGCTTCTTCCAGGAGATCTACTGTTGGCAGCTGGAAGCTTGGAAAATGGTTCATCATTACTAGTCATGCAAGAATGGCAGGGTCAGGAAGGGTGTAGGGATTATTAGTCAGCTAGACTTTTCAAATGTCAAGAAAAAGTTGGGTTTGCATTTTGGGTAAGGTTTCTTCTTATTTTAACTCAACAATGTCTTTGTTCCCAGTTTACTTTGGCATGCTGCTAATTAGTAATATGATTCTCACTTGTGAGTGTTTATGGAAAGTATCCTGCATTCTTGAGCACCTAAATCTCACTGGCTCTAACACAGATTTATGTTACACTTGCAATTCATGGTTGGGGTTCAGTTTAGGCATCTATATTTATCTATTCTAAGGCACTGTTGAGGGAAAAGATTCTGTCCAAATAATATGTTTCCAAAGATTTCTGGTGATGTGAAACACTGTATTTACTGAATAACTTAGCACAGTGGCAGGGTAAATCAGTGCTGGATATAAAAACATACAGTTTTTGTAAAGTATATGTTGCACTTAGCACTAAGATGATGTGTTGCATCTCTGTACCATCCTTCTGTCTTGAACTTTACATTTATATCTGGTAGTTGTTGCATTCAGAAAGTTGTTGCATTCAGAAAGTTGTTGCATTCAGAAACAGTAGGATATAGCACTGGGTTGTATGATTGTGTTAAGTCAGCCACATAAATAAGATAAATTTACAAATTAAAAATCAGGCATCTCTTGAGCCTAAGGTTTAATGAGTTCTTAAAATAACATCAGTAACAATAAAATCCACACTAGGTTCAAAGTGTACTTAATTGTATTCAAGAATGCAGAGTGACCCATACTGTATGTCCATCATTGAGTGATAAATGGGATGGATATGAAACTCCTGAAATGTACAGCACAGTATGACAAAATGTGCCTGTGTCACTGTTAGATGAAAACAGCACTCTGACAGCGGGATATTTAAATCATATTTTCTGAAAATCAATTAGACAAGAATGATAAAAATGCCATTATAATTTGAATCAAATCAGAGACCTACAGCAACAGTAATATCTTTAATAATCTCCTTTTTTCAGTCCTTATCTGTATGAAGTAATTCCAGACTAAAAAATGGCAAATGTAATACTGTGTTAGTTGTAAACAGATAAGGTAACCTGGAGCAATTTATTGAAATTTATATCCATGTTGGAATATTATTCTTTTTATTTTACCTGCCGTATTATGGAAAGAATAAAAATAATTAGGTCTATACTTTTATGCACAAGTGACTACTACAATTAAAAATGCGCTGAAATGCACTCACAAAATGACATGACCTGATTTGTATCTGTGCTGAACTGCAGATACAGATGTAAGCACAAATATCCAGGTGCTTGAACTCTCTAAACAAATAGTTGTATGTGCTTCTGTTTATACCTTCTATCTGAATTTCAATAGCAGACCCAAAAATGCAGCCTGAAACTATACAGGTGTAAATTATTCTGGAAATGAGACTACTGAACTCAAGAAAGCAAATTTAAATAATAGAAGCAATCTACATCTGTCTTCTGTCCTCTTGTATGTTTTTATCATCTTAGGCTGTCATGTCTTCAGAGCAGGAAGCATACCAATTAATGTACTTCATTATGCTGTAGTTCAGTGCATGCAACAAAAGACCAGTAAGATCTGAAGGGCCTTAACAACAATACAGTACAAACAACTGTTCCGTCTCCCCCACTACCTTATTTTCTGATGTATAACCTGTGTTTGTTCCTGGAAGATAAGATCTGGATTTAATTACATCCTCAGACAACCCATGCAAAATAAGAAACAGGCAAGGAAGGTACTTTGGGGAGCAAATTGTTTGGGTGAACTTCCTCTGGTATATTTGGAGAAGCATAGGACTTGGATTTCTCTGCAACATAAGTTGGCTTTACTTTTCCTTCCCAGAGAACCCATGAATTATCAGTATGCAAGAGTATAACTATATTCAGGTGTTTAATCCACAGGATTTCTGAGCACACAGCACTTTGTGCTTCATGTCTCATTTTGGAAAAGATATGGGAGGAATTAACTTAAACTTGAGAGTCCTTGAACATACCTGTATCATGTGGAAGAATGGGTTCTCCAGCATGGCTGGGGGACAGTACGGCTTCCAGTGGAACCTATAGACTGTGTAACTGTCCCAGCCAGTGGGCGAACCTATTAGGTAGGCTTCTAGGGCAGGCAAGATTTCTTGAGCTCTGAAAGAATTTGTGTACAATCTCATAACACCCTGCAGCATGAATCTGCTCTTGAGGAGCAGCCTCTGGCCTGCACTTATCAAGACAGTGAAACCCAGTCATTTAAGAGCGATTAGAGAAGCTAGGGAGCTACATAGGTCTGCAGTTCTTCCTGCCATACTGTCCTAAACTCAACCTTCAAGGCCAAGAGCATGCCTTGCAGACATCTTCCTGTCTCTTCAGACCTGCAAAAAGTATCTGTATTATGCCCAGAAATCTCTTTTGCTGCATTAAGAGCAAAGTTACTGCGTCAGCCTGCATCCTTAAACAATACAGATTTGAACTGCTAGGTCTCCAGCCATTTGTTTTGTCAGAGTTTTGCCAGGAAAAATTATAAATAATTTTCTCAGTCAGAGAACCATGCATTCTACACAAAGGTAGAAAGCAAATAGTTCTGGTTTTAATCATCTCACTTGTCATTGAGCAAAACACAGCTTTGAAGCCCAATTCAGAAATTTCCATGCCATCAAAATTTGCTTTGCTGGGTCTGCTTACCTGCATATTGTTATTCTCATGCATGCACATAAATAGGATTGCCTTGATTCAAGGTCTAACAAATATATCTTGAGTTAGCAGACGTCAGTGGAAAACAGTAATGAATTCAGACTTCTTTATTCTTTTTGAAAATAACTTGCTGGATGTAGGTGCTAGAACTTTGGAAATGTACTGGTCATAAGCAGAAAACTGCACTCAGTATGTAACAGTGAGCCATGGTTTTAGCTCTGTGAATCCTGCTTGGCTCTGGTACAACCTTCCAAACTGCTACTGTTATCACCTTAGTCAATTTTCAATACAGATGTTTCCTTTATTTTTGTGATATGAAGCAAACACAATTCAAAAAGCAAAGGATGTTCCTTCTGAAGATTTCAGGGATTTACATCTACATTGCTCTTTACCTTTAGGAAACTCAAAGTGTTTTACTGGCTTTGAGTAGCAATGCTTTGTATCTGTCACCATACCTGTCATTATCTCATTGTTAGGGTTTGTATGTTTGGTTAGTAACACATGCTCATTCACCTGATTAGCACCAAGCTTTAATTTCATTTAATAAGTATATTTTGGAGTCAGAATGATCTTCATCAACCATTTGCCATGTAGAATTAATTATGATGAAGACTGTCAAATGATATGTAAAAAATAATCAGTGGTTCTCATTAAGAGATAATAACAAGGTTTTTTTATTTATCAGTTTTGTTTTGGTCCCAGCATCAAAATTTAAGAACTGTTACATGTTGTGAACATTCATTTTAACACATTTGATCTCATCTGGCACACTGCAGATAAATAAAATCCTTAACACTTTTCTAAGAACCAAGAATTAAGAATGCAAATGAAAATATTGAAAAACACATTTAAGAATAGGTAGACAATTTCATCATCTGTCAGAAGTTTGATGAAATGTAGAATACTTGGAAGATTAACAGAAGCTGTCTCTGTGAGAACTTAATGATTGTCTCCAAGAACTGATAGACAGCTGATACAATCTTGGGAGATTTGAGACAAAGAAAGGAACTACTGCTAAGGGGGAAGAAAAAGCAGGACCTGGGAAACTATAGTCATCGAAGAATTAACTACTTTGTATTGCTATTCAGAATTTCCTATTTTGGGAATCTGAATGTCACCCTAGTTATATTTAGATCTTTGCTGGCTCTTTGCACATCAAAGTCCTATACCCAGTGTTGCCCAGTGCATTGTCTATGTACCTGTGCTAGATATACCTACTTAGATATCTGAAACATTTTATTAAGGTCTAACTGAATATACCTAAGCAACAAGAGTGTACAACTGTGGTGCAGATATTTTTAGGACAAACTATGTCAAATGGCTCTAACCTTACTAAGAATTTTGACATATTTCCCCTTTAGTATTCTTATTAGCAAAACAGGAAAGTATCATCCTCTCAACCATAATGAATGCACAACCAAGTGAGAAAATGCACTCAAAGAACAATTATAAATTGCTAGATGTCAACTGGAATGGCATTACAGGTGGGGATCTAAGGGTGTTTTTAAATCTATTTCTTTTAAATATTTTCATTAATGACTTGGAGCATGGCCAGTGGAAAAGGCTGGTGTAAAACATTTGTGGAGGAAATCAAGATAGGATGAGGGGTTTGAAACAACTCAGAGTATGAAACTCTAGACTCTAGATAAATTGGTGAAATGGTGTTAAATAAATACATGAAATATAAAGCACAAGTACAAGTTATGACGGTGGTGAAGGAGAAATCTAACATACAAGTGTAAAATAGGGACCGTCTATGAAATGGAGTTTTAATGGGTCACAAAAATGAGTCAACAATGTGATGCTGTTGCAAAAACAGTAGATTTCACTCTGGAGTGTGTCTTTTGTCAGACTGCGTGTAAATGTACTCTACTCCTTAGTGTAAAAGCTTAGTGGGGCTTTGGTGTTTAAAAACATTTAAGATACAAGTTAGAATTCAGAGAAGAGTGTCAAGGCAGTAAGAGGTTTAGAAAGACAGGAGGATTTTGATTCGTTCTGTAGAATATAGAAGACTAAGTATGGCTTTTCTATTTTGAAAATGTTGGCTGTGAAAAGGATGGTGCTAACTGATTCTGCATGTCCCCTAAGAATAGAACAGGAAGTAGTTGGGAGTATTGTGCAGCAAAGATATTTTGACGTCAGGAAGAGGTGATATCCTGAAACAGACATCTATTCGAGGTGGCTATGGAGTCTCTTCCTTCGGAGATTTTTAAAAACAGAGTAGGCAAACATCTCCCAAGATTGCTAATGGTATTTTTGTCCCTCCTCAGTGCTTCATGGTGGACTTAGTTGACCTCTTGAGGTCATCTCCTAGCATTCTGTACTTTCAAGTACAGTTTTAGAGAACTGTGTCATTTTGTCCTCATTTATGCTATGGGGCAAGTGTACTCTGTGGTACATTCTGTCCAGTGTAGAGCTTGTCCTCTCATTGTCTAGACCGGGGAAACTGTTGGAGTACTTGGCACCTCCTCTGCCTGTGCTCCTGTTTTCTTCTAAGGGAAAGTGGAGTGGGCACAGCGGGCATGCATAAGGAGCACACTTGCTTCATGATATTTCTTCAGTCAAGGAGTCAAAATTTGGCCTAAGACATTCTAATTTAATGAAAGTTAAGTGATATTCATAAGATGATAGGGTATATAGGTTAAAATTCTGATCCGTGCTGAACTAGTGCAGACATTGTGGGCTGGAAAAGAATTCTGCAAATGCAAAACATTAGTTATGTTTAAAATCAGGAAAACTCTTCCTGGTTAAATGTGCAGTTTTTCCGTGATGCTAGCATTATTTGTTTTCTGGATTTGCTTTGTGTTCTTACATTTCCAGGACTGTGGTAAACAAAAAAGTCATAATTAACTGCTCAAAGAACATGAGCTTTTGTGGGGTTAAAGATGTCATCCTTGTTGCCTACAATTAAATCCAAGAAATAGAAGTCTCACTCTTTCCAGCTCATTATTGGGCTGTGTGCCCGATGAAGTAATTTCCTTTGATTATGCAGCCAGTCTTGAGTGTATGAGTAGATTTGATGACTGCATGCTGTATTTTTTTTTTCATTTTATGGGTTTTATTCTGACTTAGAGGCTATACAGTATGTTTTGCTACCCATCAGACTTGGCTACAGGATCAAGCTTGAAGAACAGTGTTCTTTTCTTGCCAACTTATTCAGCCTCCATTCACTCAGCCTACAACAGCTTGTCAGCTCTGCTAAAAAGAGCCAAATAAGACTTTACTGTAATATTTCTTCCCTGCTCTCCTGCAAAACACGACACGTTTCTAGAAACAGATTGGGCATAAGTTCTTGTGGTGCATGGCCAAGAGCTCTGTTAATATTTCCTGTGTTCACTACAGGCAGCCTGGTCCTGTTAACCATTGAGTGCTGAAGAAGAGCCAGGAAGAAAACAAATCTTTCTTGTACAGTTATAAGAATGTTCTGTTTGTAATGCATCTATGTTTTTATGAGCCTCAGCAAACTGTAAACACAGAGGCAGATGTAATTTCCTCCATTATGCTGTGGTTAAGAGAAGCAGCATAACCTAAGATCACAGAAGGAATGGCTACTGAACTGCACATGAGGAAAAAGTACTGTTAGCAATAAAATCCTCCGAAAGCATCCATGCAACGCAACACATCGTAGTCCAATACAAGCGGAGAAGAATGCTCCTCAAGAAGTTATCAGGGTAATCTATGAAACTTTGCAGACGGAGCAGGAAAAATGCATTTCAAGTTGAGGTTGCACTGAGCACATTGCTAGTAACAGAATAGGAACACCAGCAAGAGGAATGAAGCACAACAACAGAAGCAATGCTCGCATCTGTGTTCAGGGAAAGACCAACTGCCTCTATAGCTATTTACATCTTAGGTATTTCAGTATACCTATGGAGGACCATATGGAGCTAAGTAGTACTACAATCCCAAAGATTAATCCCTGATAATTTAGCTTGATCATTCTTACATACATTTTATGCTGTTTGAGGTTGGCATTTTTTTAATCCTTTAATAAAGAAACCCAAATCATGGTTCTCTAGAGTCTTTTGCAGTTTTCACTTCTGAGACCCCACTGCCGAGAGATTTTGCTATTGTGCATTTTAGCATAGCTAAGTACCCACCATATCATTTTATGTAAGAAGGCATCTTACAGTCCAGAACACGGAATGAGTTAATTACATAGCAGGGAGTCTGTATCTGGCTACTCTGGTCGTGCTAGTGATGAATAGAAGGGCAGGAAGTGGTAAAAAAGCACAGCGATAATTGTACCGGAATAAGAGCGGGATCATCATACAGACCTAGACCATTGTTACAACTCTAAAATTAGGGACATAATCGTAATAAAAACCTCATATTCTAACTTAATTTAGATTCTCCTAGAAGAATTGCAGATGCTTTCATCCCACAAACCAAATGTTGCCTGGACAAATTTTAAGGAGTTATATTTATCTGCGTTGCTTGCTAGCCATCACAGCGCATGTGGCTGGGAAGGTTTTTAGATTGTGGTCAGGCACAACTAAAATTCATATCTTGCTCGCTCGCTCGCTCCCCCCCAGCTCATTCCCGCTGGGGCATTTCTTTCAAGTTCTTCTGCCAAATTTTCTGCTTCTCTCCTGCCAGGCATTCTGCTTGCAGATTGCCAGACCTCTTTCTTTGCTTCTAAGTATTCACTTTTCTTTTTTCCTCTTTTCTCTAGTCTTTCCTCTTTCACTTCTATGAAGTCCTTTTTTCTCTTCCCATCTCATGCAGCTTTTGCCTACAAGTTTTTGTAATTGCAATTAAAGTGTATTTGTAATGCTTCCTTTGGTCTAATACTTTTCTCCCCAGTTACTCACTGCTTTGGCTGATTTTTATTGCCTTTCAGAGCAAATGTCAATGCATTCTTTGCTTCCAGGTAGCTTGTACAATACTTCATGAAACAAACTCAAAGGATTTAGATCCTGTCAAAGCAGGGAGGTGTGAATTGATTTGAATGTTTTCAAACTCTGTTTACTCAGAAATGAATTCTTTTCTGCTATAAAATTCAAAGTGCAGGTTATTGTATTTTGGTAAAGGAAAAAGTAATACAAATGATTTTAGGAGTAAAGTCTTCTGCAGTATTATATATTCTGCTGGGTTTGACAAATAAATAGGGGACTTCGAAGTACTACGTTAAGAGCAAATATAGCATGAGAAATGGTGTCATCTGTGTAAATGTTGAGATATGTTTATTTTTACACCAAGTGCAGTATTATCAAAATGCTTCCTATCAGTTGTTGAAAACAACTTTCTCCATGTTTGAGTAATGTTTTGTATTCATTTATTTATCTAGGATGAGGAACAGCAGGAACACAAGCGATTTTCCTGGGAATGAATCCAAGAAGTGATGGTAGAGGCTTTCTAGTTAATCAGTTTGTTAAAAGAACTTTTTCAGCGTGCAGCATTATTCACTTAATTTTTTCATTGAGCCTTTTAATGTAAGTACTATTAAAGTTAGCAGCTGTGATATGGAAATGTTTGTTTATGCCAGATCACTTGAAAGTCCTAACTTTTCATCTGTGCAACAACAAACTGAACTATAGATTTTAAGCATTGCTAAATGATAACAGTCACAACACAGCCACGCTAAGCAAAGATAGTTAAACTATGCGCTTCCCTAAATACCACATACTTACTACAGTCTTCCTTAAAGTTTGCTCTCTGTTCATATATTATAAATGAGTGTTACTCATAAAGGATTTGAAGTCCCCAAGCATGTGTGTCCACTTCCACCATTAAAGTGGATTCAGGTGCTTGGCATGACTGTTTCCAGGCAGACTTTCCTTAAATAATCGATAGCTGCAGTCCTGTTGCCCCATAGTCTATATCTGGATATACTCACATTACGTTTATAGAGGTTTCATACAAGTTACTGGCTGACAGAACATGTGATAAGGATCTCACACTTTCTTTTGTTAATGTGACCTATTTTCACATTCTTAGATGACAAATTATGCCAAATGAGCTTTCTTACACCTACTATGATATGATGAGAAATTCATATGTCAACCACAGCTGTCCTGAAAATGCTGTAAAACTTAGTGATGCGAGGCACTGGAGTTTGATTGCCAGAAAACAGTGAATGAGAAGAGGAGAGACACATCACAGAAATTAACCTTTCAGACATTTGACTATGAATGAATGTGTGTATTTTGACTTATCTGTTTTCTTAAGAAACTATAGTACTCAAAATATTGTTACGGGCAAAAGCCAACATAGCACATACATTGATCCAAGAACTTATTGTCAGTCTAGTTAATATTTTATTACTATAATAATCAAGCTTATCTAATTAATACAGAAAAGCCTCATTAATGATATGGTAAAAATTGTTATTGAAGGAAGCCTTCCAATTATTTACTCCTTTTCTCTGGTGTTATGTTCACCCTTCCAAGGTCTCTCCGGGTCCTCAGGGCAAAAGTTTCAGTCTTTCTCTAAAAGAAGAAGGGTTTACAATGACTTGTCAGCATCCTGAGAACACAGAAAGCTATTGTTTGTTATGCAGTTACTACCCATGTGTGTCAGTCCTTTCCCATACATGGTTTTCTCAGAACTAAGCCAAAAGAAGTGAGGCAATAAGCAATGGCCTAGCAGTCGAGTGACATCATGGCTAAAACTGGCTCAGGCCAGGACAAGGCCAAACAAGTTCTAAGCCCTGCACTGCCAGGTCAGTACAGAGCCTGAGGCCTTTTGCTGGTTATGGCAAAAATCACACTGAGTACAGTAGCTCACTAGGGGAACAAAGAAAATCCTTGAAGGAAAGTATATTCTCAATTATGGACTTTCCAGGTGTAAGGTTAAAAATATGTCAGCCTCTGTATCTGCTATCCTCCTATAGCATGAGGAACTTCACCATCCCAGCAGAACCCTGTAGGTTCTCCTCAGTTCCTTAAGCCCACATACTACACATTGGCAAAAAGACAGAAAATCTACAGAACTATGCAGAACTGAGGAGGGTGAGGGTTTTTTCTACCTCTATCCATGTAGCGTGGAGATTTACCTCTGTCATTTGATGTGACACTGTGCTGCGTTCAACCTTGATTATGCTGTATAATGCTGCCCAGATATGCAACACTGGCATCCAGTTTAACCCACCACAAATTTTCCATTAGCCCATGAGGCCTATAGAGCCTGGCAAAGTAGGGGACGGGAGGTTTCATGCAAGGCACTGGTAGACCAAGCATATGATAAGGATCTTGCACTTGCATTTGTTAATGTGACCTATTTTCACATTCTCAGATGACAAATTACACCAAATGAGCTTCAAGGGGAGTACAGAAGTGGCTGAAGACCTTAATCTGTCTCTTTCATGTGGCTGCTGAGTTCTTTACAGGTGCTGTATAAAATCCCACTCAAACTTTTGAAGATAGATGTGTGCCCTTACATTAGCTTAGGCAAGTTCCTGCCCTTTGCACAGAGATGGGTATCAGTCAGTGTGTCTGTAACCTTAGCTAGATACTCTGGTTTTTAATTTTCTACTCATGGTTATCTAGCTTCTCTTCCACCCCAAAACATGGACAGATTTTTCTAAGGAGAATGAGATGTAGGGCTAGGAGGTTTTCAAGTGGTCATCTAGTCCGTACTACTGGTTCAATGCAGAATCAAATATATTTAGACAGCTCTTGACACATGGTTGTCAAACTCTGTAGTTCCCTGGCTCCTCCTTTTTTACACTTTTTAGAATAGATATAAAATTTGTCCTTTGTTGAGACCTTCAGTGTTCACCAAGATAATTACTAAAGGTTTTACGTAATCAAATTTTGCTTTGGACACAAAGTCATACAGTTTGTGAGACCAGAGTTAATAGGCTTGCAGACATACATATACATTACAAGCCCAGTTTAGTCACTGCTAGTTATATGGCAGAGATGTGTCTTTCATGAGCTCTGCATGGGAAAAGATACATGGAGTGACACATGAAGACATGGAGTGGACCATCTGACACACAGGTGGACAAGGATAAACTCAGTGATGGATTGGAAGGGGCAGCGCAGTGCAAAGCTTGACAGTGTGGATAAATAGTGGGGGAAAGAGCCATGTCAGGTTTTGAAGTGGGCAGTTTTTTATGTGATAGCAGATGAGCATCTGGTAGGCGGATTTGAATGGGGAAGGGACGTGATCAAATGCTGAGCAAGGAAGGCAGCTTGTTTGTTACATCTTAAGTTTTTGGGGGGCAAGAAAGGCAGCTTGGAAAGCCAGGAAGAGTGACGCAGTAGCTAGGGTATAATACAGATATGAAGAAGAAATTAGTGGTGGGAATGGAATGTAAACAACAGCCCTCAGAGCTGTAATGGAAGAACGATCAATGGAATTAGCAGGAGGCAGCCCTGGATTTTATATTCCAGGTGAGCAATCTCCTGCTGGATCTGCAAAATCCCTGGGAGGGCAACGGCAAGGAAGAGGAAATGAAGACATGTCAAATCTGAAAAACCATAACATAGTGTTTGGCTGCATTGTTATCCAAATACATCTTTCACTGTAAGAAACCTTTATGTCAAGCATGGATTTGTAATGAGAAGAGGCTACTATATCAAATCAGTCTTCTCTGTTGGTATGTCTGAAGAAATAAAACTGGCTAGATGCAGTGTTTCTGATATATATTCCCGCTTCTAATCAGAATATTTTATAACCCGGATCCCTAATAGCATTTGGGAGAAATAACTGCAACAATGTATTGGAGGGCCACAGTGGTATAATATTTTTGAACTTTAAACATCCTTTATCTGATCTAATATTACAGGTAATCCGTAAAAATGGATCCTGATGCCTCTTAAAAATGGCTGCTGGTGGTATAAATACTTATAATGAATGCTAGTGTTGCCTTGCTGAAGATGAACATGTAAGTCTTGAGAGTGATAAAAATAGATCAATAGTTTGTAGGAAGATATCTACAGTGGAATCTGATAGGTAGTAATCTTCATCTCTCTAGATGGTCAATGCTGCAGTTTCCAATTTTGAAAATAAGTCAGACTGTTAAATAAATAAGTGCCACAAAATCATTTAAATAGGACCTAGAGCTGACCTCTCCTCAAGACATGATCAACTGTACCTAAACCAGTATGAATACGCTGTGAATGGGTGCCTGCAGTTATTCCCACCGATGCATTAGTTTTTTGGGTTTTTTAATGACAAATAGCATTCCCCTGCATGTGCGCTTTGGGGAGCTTCTCTTAGCTTACCTGTTGGAGCTGTTGTTTCTTCTGTGCAGACATTTTGCTATGCCTTTGTCTGTCACTATATGAAGTCAGAAATGAGCTATTTCTTTAGGCCTAGTGTTTCACATGTAAAACTAAAAGAGAAAAGTTTAGGCTATATATGAGGAAAATGTTTTTGCTGGAACAATTGGATTCTGGAAGAAACTAAAGCTATTTAAACAAAGTGGACTCTCTGGGCCATTTCGGTGCTAGCTAAACATTGGTGGGAATTATATAGGAAGGGAGTAATTCTGCAAAATGAAGTGTAGAAACTGGATAATAGAAGTGATCATTTCTGACAAGGGTCCTTACTGTCTATTATTTGTATAGAGAAAGACAACGTCTAGTTAATAGTTCTGTAGAGAAAGAGAATTGAGAGACTGCAGCATTTGCAGAATCTCAGTGAGTAGCAATTGTGATTTTTAAGTTGTCATTTCACTACTTACTTAGGATTTTATTTGAAACTGAGGTTTTGTTTTTTTTTTAAACTAAAAAAGATGCATGGAATTTCCACGAGAAATATTTAGGTACTGGATTTTGGCATTTGTTATCCACGGATAAATTGCAGGAATTGAGTCAATCTTACTCCCCGAAGCACATTTCAGCTAATTTTTAAGAACAGAAACTACTCACATTTAAGAAAAATGGGCAGAATTTTAAGACCTAATACTAGGTAGCCTTTGCAGGTTGAGTAGTTATCTTGTGTTTTCTGCACATTAATATTGAGTTCTCAACAGATATCTGCCTCAGGCCATGATTTTTGGCATTCTTTCCTATGGAGCTTTTGTGTTTCTGAAACAGCCATTTAGGGACTTCTCTGTTAAAGCTTATAAAACACAAGAAGTGATCAAGAAGGAAGTGAGTAAACCCAAGGCTAATATGCATTTTCATTCCTAATATTTTTGCATTCTGGCTGTTCTTGTCACAGCTTTTGAAATACATTTTTAAAGTTACTTTAAGCATCCAGTGGATAAGAGAAATAATTGTTATAATATCCAAGTCATTAATTGTCTAGGAGTTTTGAGTTCATAAATAAACGTGACAGTAACGGCTATTTGATAGTGTTTTTTTAGTTAAAGAAATAGTTCAAGACTATGCTTACTTTTTTCACTATCATGTTTGTTTTCAAATTGTTATGATTTAAAAGAATGTTACATGCTTATTGCCTTCGTTTAACCTTTGATCTGGCAAAT
Organism: Apteryx mantelli; assembly: GCF_036417845.1. NCBI lineage: Eukaryota > Metazoa > Chordata > Aves > Apterygiformes > Apterygidae > Apteryx > Apteryx mantelli. Next base: position 25,016,670 of record NC_089982.1, on the reverse strand, counting down.
AGATAAAATGGACAAAGCAAACATCAACTTTTAAGTTGTAGAGCAGCAATTTAGAAACAGTGTAGAACAATTTAGTACATGCTGAATGTTTGACTTTTTTCATAAGTACATTATAATTCTTTTGTTGTTAAAGAGAAGAGAGCTATCTAGCGGTTATAGATGTCATCAGCTTTTGTCCAACAGTTACCAAGAACTGTATCCAACTTGAAAAGTACAGAATGGTTTAAATTATACGTGAGTAATGCAAGGTTTGGGATTAGGCTTTATAATATGGGAGGACAAATTTTGCCACCTGCTATGGCTTTACAAACTCATTTTTTAAAATACAGGTTTCTCATCTGACTAATTGAAACTCCCGTAATATTTTTTTTAAATAAAAGCAATAACCAAAAATGTGAATTGAAGGAGTTATGCTAGGAAATACAGTCTAATGACAAGTTGTTGTATAGCTGCAGGGAAAAAAAGTAAAATAGTTGGCAAATGGCATACAGGAAATTTGGTTACCAAACATTTATCTTTTTAGAAGTGAAACAAACTCTCCATGGCCTACTTTACTGTAGAGGATAATCAGCGTGTCAGCAATTGATGTGATATTCCATGGTAGATTGCACCACTACACTGTATACAGCCTAAACTCAAAACTCCAGACTGAATTGAAATATCAGGGGGGTTTGGGTTTGTTTTTTTTTTCCAAAAAAGGATCAAAATCCACTCAAGCCAATGAAAATTATTCCACCTGTCTGTAGAGGTTTTCTGTTTGAGATGTAAGGTCTACTCTAGCAAGTACCTAAATTAAAACAGAGTGGTATCTGCAAGTTCAAAGCTGTAATAGGAGTTAATTATGATTCATTTAGGATTGTATTTTGTCCTTTTATGTTAACAAGGTCTTGAAGAAACACAGAATTCTTGGTTCACATCCTGGCAGGTAAATCATGCAGAAATGAGCTTTGATATTTTTTAAATTCTTCTGGATAATTATAGCCACAAAGATTTTTCTGAACTGACTGTCAGTTCAGGGTATTTCATTGCATTATTTTTCTATGGAGAGTGCCAGTTTATTTCCTTGCACTCTTTATCTTGCGTCCTTCTGAGCGCATGCTGTTACCTTTTCTGTGCTACTTCATATTCCCATTACTGTTTCTTCAATAGACATTGCACCTGCTTAAATATCTTTAAAACTGCCTCTACAAATACCTAAATCCATTGCAGATGCACATGAGAACCATGCAGTGACTCACTGTATATTATGGACACCAAATTGTCATCAAGTATCTCACCATCACTTTTTCACCTGCTCATGTGGTATCCAGCTGTGGCTTGTTGGCCTTGCATTTGCCTGTAGCATGAGATTTGCTGTTCAAAGTTGAAGTTCTCATTTCTGAAAGGCTTCATGTCAGTTTTCAGTTGGCCCCTGTGTTCTTCCAGAGAACATACAGAATTAGGTTTTGTTGGGGGGTTGTTTGTTCTTCTTTCATGTGCGCTAAAATGTAAGTGCATATTCTAAAGAAACTATAGCTGCAAAAGGAAGCAGAGTGGTTAGAGTGGAAACTTCTAATAACTTTGGAAGCCAATATCTTTACATGTTTTACATTATAGTTCAGTATGTTAACACTTGGCCACAATACTAGGCATCTCCTAATGCATCAGAATTATAGAAACATCTGGGTTAAATAGCTTCATGCCGATCCACTGAGAAAATTCACAAAGGATTCAATACTTTTAAAAATATTTCATTTTATATCTAGGATAGTAGGTTGCATTATGGTTATATACCCATTTATGAAACACACAGGAACATTTTGTTTCTTTTTTTTTCTTTTAGTCTTTAAGTGCCTACAGGGCACATCTGTGCTTCTTTATTAAGAGCTGCGTTATAACTGGGCCTTGCTTTGCTACAGTGTGGGAGAGGGAGCAAAGAGGTTCCTTTTCCCTTTGTGCAGCCCATGTGAAGCCTGCCAAAAATTACAGACCTCTCCAGAGCTAGGAGTAATCCTTTAGAAGAAAGATGTTTCTGCTACATATCTGTCCTGCTGGCCAGGAGAGCTGGCTGATCATGTGGGAAAGTACCAAATTACCCTGTTACAGCACAGCCAAGGTGCTCTGGTTTAAAGCCCCTTTGCTCCAGGCATTGTTTCCCACACACTGTCTATCCCTGGCAGGCCATTCTTGTTGGACTCCATAGGAGCAGCACTTTCGCTGGTATGATCTGATCTTACAGCAGTGAAATTCTCAGGAACACTCAAATCTTTTTAAGTGTATTTGTGTTCTGCTGGTACAAAAAGAACGGTCTGTAACGGCAGCTGAAACCTTTCTTTAGGTCTCTAATAGGGCTTACACAAATCTTGCCACTTAGCATTTCTTAATTTTACAGATTACTGTGTGGTAAGTAATGATGCAAGCTGATCCCCTCTAGTGTCAGAGGGACAGAAAAGACTCCTGGTTTCCAAAAGTTCTCTGGTTCCTTGAAAAGCATGCATGCTGTACATTGCACTGCTAGATAACCCGTATAAAAATGTAACAGCAAACTATTGCTTCTGGGTAGGACTTTAGCATATGCATTGTAGGCTTGTGTTGTGCATTTAAATGTGTTGAATTTCAGTCCAGCAGGTGATCAATATGGGGATCAGTGTGGCTGAACGTAAGATAACTGCTATTAAACTTTTTTTATTGGACAAGGTGTCCAATACCTCTTTCTCAAGGAGGTGAGGGGTTGCTACGGAGCCTTTCTGTCTTCCCTGGAAGTATTCATATGTTGATACATCCTTTATTTGCTTCATCCTGGCTCTGAAAGCCCCTCCTTCATCCACTGTACAGCTTGGACTTCAAATGAGGCAGCAAGTTGAAGAAAACAAGCTGTTTAAGATGCTGGATTGTCCTGACAGCCTTACCTTTCAAGGTGGCAAGTTTGCTGAAGATAACCACTTGATCAAGACACAGTTCCAGTCATGGATTAGAGATCTGCACTGTTGAGGACGTGTTACAGAATCAGATTGGTACAAGGATGACATCTTTCTGCCTGAAGAGAATATCGTAATTCCTGTGTTTCTGTAAGTGACAACTAAAAGCAGATTCAGCCATACTTGTGTAGCGTGAAGTATACATTTACCTTTTTTCAAGTCAGAGCCTCCAATGTTACTCACATTTGAGTGGTAAATTGAACTGTTTCTTATGGTGGCTGTTCCCAAATAGTATGATATAAATATATTTTCTTTTCCATTCAATCAATTTTCCAGGTCTATAAGCTTGATTAATTTGATTTTTTTCTTCCGATGAAGGAGATGGTTTTCTCCCACTGTACTTTTCTTAAGCTGACATGATAATCTCTTGCACATCTCCCTTTGGCACAATGGAGAGCTAGTTAATGCAAAACAGAACAGCTTAAAACAGAAAGTGGAGACACCTATTGCAGAGCTGGGGGAGCAAGACCTGCTATAGATTTGCAATGTAATAGGGATGTGAACTTTGACTAGTGTCCCTTCTCTCCAGGATATGAATTTTGTGGGGTATAAATAAACTCCCTTCCTTGAGAAAGACCCTTCTATTCTGTGCTGACTTCTCCACCTGGCCAGGGAAATGTAGTTAAAGACACACAAGAACAGCAGGATGTCCTGAGAATACACTACATGACTGAGGAGATGCCCCGGAAGCTGTTTCTCTTGGCTGTGGAAGTCTGATTGCAATTTCTCTGTGTTGTGGGGTAAGTACACGAAGTAACAAGCTGCAGTAGCAATGTTGCCGCTGTCTCACTTTTCTGTTACAACAGCTCTTTCATTAACTAACTTTTCGGCAACCTGATGAAAACCTGACTGTATACCCCAGTGGTGCTTTTGTTTTATGGTGGAAACTTGTTTTTTTCCCTAGTTTATGCTCCTCCTTCCCTTATGTTAAGGTTGGGGGGGAATGGCTTCACCACACATTCAGCAGTTTGGCTTCAGGAATTCCTCAGTCTTTTCTCTTATAGGCACCCTGCCATGGGTACAAGGCTATTCTCAGACACTGGTTTCCTGTGTAACAGGCAACTGACAGATATCCCCCCTTTGGGAAACCCTCATGCTTACAGTATCACAAGGGAGCAATGCATGTTGGCTAGCCCCAGATGAAGAGCTTCTGCGGGTGAGTGGGATCCTTTGGAATTGGTCACAATTACCTGTGGAGGGTCTGGTGCCAAATGCACTTGTTCTGAACAACCACAAGAGAGTGACTGTGTGAGTGAAACAGATCATTTCCTCTCTTGATCATGGAGAGAACAGCCTAATTTCCTCCGAAGAGTAGACTCACAACCATATCAGTTCTTGTGGGGAGGCCTGCTTGGCCCCAGATTATTCTGACACAGCCAAAGAGCTCTATCTGGCAATGAGCTAACTCAGTGCTCTTCTCCTTTTAGGCTGCTGGGATAATCTAAAGCTGAGATGTCCTGGAGTTACCTCTAAGGTCTCCCATGCTTTGGGTAAGCAACAGCACTCCAGAGTTAACTTCTCAATCTAGTGATTTGTTTCCGTTTCTGCTTAACTACCTAAAATAGATTCCCTTCAACAGAGAAATGAGAGAGCTATCACATGCCAGGAATAGCGAAAAGCTACTCTTGGGGGCAAGAGATAAGAGAATTTGCCAAAAGACCAGGAAACCAATGTTTATTCAGTCTGTGAGGAGTATTTTTCAGAAGAATTAATTGTGAGCTGTACCCTTGGACTTCTAAGTTCTAATGATTAAAATTTAGTACAGGACAAGGGAACAAATGTGGCATATTGAAGAAACAATCATTTTATTGGTAGAAATTCTATTTTTATCTCCTTTTCTGAGGGCATGTGCCACCAAAAAACATATCTTCATACTCAGAAAAGTCAGATTTTATTCCTGTCCTCTGTTTTTAAAACCATCTCTTTAATTCCTTCCAGAAAGAAAAATAATGCAAACCACTACTATCATTTTAATTATAAAAATCACGGAAAATGGTTTGATTTTTTTTTTTCTTGCCAGCTTTAGTTGCAGTACAGAATATTTCTGGCATCTGCTTTCTCCTCTGTCTCTAATCAGCCTATTATGCCCCTTGTGATGACTGCTTATGTTGTACTTTGACATCGTGTTGCTTCTGTAGTTTCTGAAGCAGCATGATATAAATGTCTGTACTGCAGCCATCCCCCAAAGGTTGAAAAGCTTGGATATGCTACAGACACATACTCACTTCTAATGCCAGTCTGTAGTATCTTTCACAGATCAGCATATAATATTACCTGATTGTAAGAGCCACTTTAAGGTATTTTTAATGGCATCTCTCATTATTTGTTTCATTATAGAAAGAGGTACAAAGATAAGTATCTGTTTTTTGGAATCCTAGTTTGAAAAACAAAGACGTAAAAAAGTTTTGCCTGGAGCAAATGTCAAGAAAAAGACATAGTACAATGTATTTCTCTGCTTTAAATACTGCATAAGTAGTGCAGCTGGACTTGTTCAGTTGGCATTCCAGATGTTTTCAAGTTTAAGTCCCAAAATTCACTGGTAATTGATGTGTTTTCTGGCATTCAGAAATATCCATGTATCAGGTAGAATGAATTTCATATTACTTCTGCTTTGCATCATGTTAGATGCACTTTTTTCAGCTATTTGTAGTACTAAAAACAGTCCCACATTTCAAAAATGCATAGTGCCAGGTATAACATTCACATTGGTTAAGGAAACAATTCATGAAACAAAAACATATTTTCCAATAAATTTGTACCTGTTGACTAAGTGTCCAAGAGGACCACATCATCAGTTTGAGGGAAATTCCATTCTGAAAAATCACAGTGTGATGCCTTACAGCACTCAGTTGTTCTTAGGGCTCTTATGATCTAGATCAGTTTTCTCGGATATTTTCAGATGGAGAAGGATGACGTGATGCAGACAACTGTGGACCCCTTCCCATTTTATTTAGAAATATTTATTCAAAGTCCTTCATTTTCCATTATTCTGCAAGGTCCCTACTGAAATGGTGCAATGTTTATTTGCAATGTATTGGAAAATATTTGATACTGTCCTTTTAGGAGGTAGAAATGAGGTAAGGTTGTTAGCAAGTTGAGTCGGTCATCTGTGAGCAAAATGCTTTGGTTCATGGACTAATTTATTTTATTTATCCTTTATCATTGAGTGAATTCTTCACAACTGATAGCAAAAAGTTCTTTGCTAGTTGTTTAACTATTAATGTCTTGTAAAAATTGGTATTCCAAAATAGATTCCCTGGTGAAAAATAATGAATATTACCCCAGACTTCTCTGGGCAACATAACATTGAGGATGTTCACATAACACCTACACATTTGTGCAGATAGACATATGCTGTGCATTTTCTGCTCTCTTAATGACAAGAACATTTGTGCTGCTCCTGGAGGCAGCCATTGTTTCACTTCCCACATCCCTCACAAAAAGCAGGTTTGATAGTCCAAACTGAACTGTGGGATGTCTGGAGAGCAAAGGCATTTTAAAATACTGCACCTCGTCAGTTATTGCACAACTGGTGGAAATCATGTAGATGAAGGCCATCTTGACACCGAGCACCTTTTGTTGGTGACATAATGGCAGCTTCTATTTGCAGTTGTCAGTGACAGCTTGAATCCCATTACTGAGTGGCCTTCTCAGTGGGATATAGGAAGAAGAACTGCAACTATAAGCCATTCTGTAGAAAGTCAGAAGTAAGAACTTTGTCATACTATACAGCAGATAACAAGGTTTCATATCTTTTGAGAGACTTTATTCTGAAAATAGCTTTAGCTCACTGCATATTCTAGGATAGCCTCAGGTGATTTTCTTTGTGACACTTCAAAAGGTTGCAGTAAATAATGACAGCATGCCTTTATATAGCATTTTCATTGGAACATTTGAGGACACCTTAATGTAGGTGATCATTGTTATTTCTGTTATACAGCTGGTAAAATTAAATCACTAGGTGTTTAAGTGGTTCACCTGAAGATCAGATAGTAGGTCAAGAGCATGTTAAATGCCAAACTCCCTAGCTCTCAGCCTCTGGCAGCATAGCTCTATTTAGCATAAAAGGAAAAAAAAATCCCCAAACCCTTTAATTAGTAATGGAAGGAAAAAATGTGCATAAATCTGATACACTTTCAGTCACATAGTTACTTCTCACTGATGGTAAACTGTTCTGTGGCATGAGTTCACAGGGAGAAAGGGTGGCTAAGGTGAGAAGTGTTCAAACAGCTGAGCAAGCCGCACATACACTTTAAAATGCTGCAAGGTTTATAAGTTCATATAGCCTCATAAATGTAAGGTTTATTAGCCAGCATAATAATTTTCCAAGGGAAATAGGGGATGATGAGAGTTAATTAACCCTCACATACTGTAACGCAGGAGAATGTACCACATGGAACCGTCCTGAATGGTACATGTTGGATAAGTGCCTTTCCACCTGTAGCTGCTACGATTCAGTGTAGTTTGAAGTGTCCATATTGTGTTAAAATAGGGGAAAAAAAAGTTGGCAAAAAACGGTTGATACTAAGAAAAGAGCAAAGGGCCCAGTGAAACGACTGTGAAGCCAGGAAGAAAAATACGGTATCCGTACTGGATGAATTTGTGTGTTTCTTTTCTTCTCCTTGGTACTTGATTGTCAGGATTCAGAGACACTGATCAACAAAAGAACTGAATAGTTTTGGCAGTCCATAATATGGACAAAGCTAGTTTTCCCATGAAAGGCACAGCATTGTAATGATGAGTGAGTGTGTCCAGCTTCATAATGACTAACTGTCGTTATTAGCATCGTTAACTGTCTGGGTGATAGCACTGATCCCTAATAGTGGAGAGTTTTTCAAAACCCTAATAGGTTTTTCTTCAAATCTCACTTCATGAGAAATTTTCAAGTTTTGGGCTAATGTTGCCAGCTTTGGTCTCAAGCCGAAACTAAATTTATCTTTCAAAATTTAGGACACCTAGAGTTCTGCACTGTGTGGACCTCAGTCCTGGAAACCAGGGCACCCAGTTTGTAAGCCAAGTTCTTTCATCCTTGTACCATGAATTTTGCGGCTAAATTCCAGCAGAAGCAACTGACTGTTGATGCTTGTTAGCGCTGAGAAGTAAGGCTTTAGGAGCATCAAAACAGACACCCAAAATTAGAGTTATAAAATAATACATAGTACAACTCAAAAGAAGTCCTGTACTGATACAGTTGTGGTCTGCTTTAGCAAAGCAAGCATTAGCAAATCCTCCAGGAAGGATTTCCAGGAAGGAAATAGCTTCACTAAAATATGCTCTTGTAGTTTACCCACCACAGTTTCATTCTGGATGTATTTGAAATTACTGCCATTCTTCCCTGGATGTTTATAGGAGTAATATCTCTGTGATCATGGTATCTAAGTATATACCTAAATAGCCATGAAGCACATGCAAGCAGTTTTTACTGCAACCGTTGCTCAAGAAGGCTTTATTTGTTTATTTTAGAACTGAACTCATTTTGGATAGTGAGTTGACTAAAGGAGGTAAGGCCTGCTTTTATTTTGTATTTTCAGTAGTGAACTCGTCCAATAAATTGAAATGTACTAGTGAAACGATGATGAGAAGTTGTGAGGTTTGGTCCAATAGAAGAGAAAGGAATACCTTCTTCCTTCTAGGTGGCTTAGTTACAGCAACTAAAAGGTTACAAAATGTAAGTGTTGAGCACAAGATCAGGCAACTAAGGAATAAGAAGAATTTGGAAATAGATTCTTTTTTTCTGCAGGTTTGTGATTGACCAGTATAACTGTGTTCCAGAGAGTTATGTGGCTATAAAAAAAAGTAAGAGTGATACTAGGGTATATTGTGTGAAAATGCTTCCAATAGAGATAAGTAATTATTAATGCTCTTGTACAAAACCTTTGGGGAAACTTTATCTGCATTTTATCTGCCATTTTTCTCAACTTGCAAGAAAGGTGAATTCAAACTGGAACATGTTCAGAGAAGTGAACATGGAAGATCACAAGAAAAGAAAGTCTTCCAAAAAGGGGTGGACAGTAAATTATATGATTAACATAGCAAAAAAAGGGACAGAAAGGCTATATGACTGCCTGCAGAAAGGGGTATTTATCAGAGGACGAGAGGAAAATCAATCATGTAAAAGACAAAGCTGTTATAAGAACTGGTCTTCAGTGTTGGTCTTTGAGCTAAAAATGGAAGGTTTCTGTCCAGCAAATGTTCAGACAGGTGTTACAGGAGCAAAACCCCATGCTTCTGGGTTTTTTGTTTGTTTAATTTAGGGGGGTTTTTTGAGGGGAAGTCTAATAAATTTATGAAAAGGAATTTGTGAAGTGGCTACCTTATGATAGAAGAAAGCAAGAGATTCTTTCCAGTTTTGGGTCCCTAACCACAAGCAGTATTTACACAGTGCAAACAGAAACAGCATCAGTCATCTAAAAGAGACATGCTGACTTGCTGCAAGAGTGTGTTTTCTGAAACCTTTTCTAAATGGAGTAACACTAAAGCTGTGTGTTCTTGGGAAAAAGCAGAAAATTATAATTTTTTGGTATTCTGAACATACTGCTCGGAACACATTACTAAACCAATGGAATCAGGTTTTTTTCGTTAGCAGTGGAATAACAAACAGGCATCTCATTGTACATTTCAAAGCAAAAAAGCTTCAATGGAAAATCTACAAGTTCTCATTTCTCCATCGATGGAGTGTTTTCTTTTTCTGATTGAGTTTTGTTAAGAGATCAACATTCAACAGCATATCTTTTGTGGTTGAACTAGTGTCATTGGTAGGATTTGATGTAGCTGGCCAGTATGATTCACAAAAAGTTTGCGTTTTACAGATATGTTTTTTTGCAGGAAAAGTCATTTTTTCCACAAAACCCTGAAAGGTTTTTATAATACATATAAATGAAGTTTATTATGGTTTTGGCAGATTTGTGACCCACAGTAATTTGTATAACTCACAGTGTCCCATAGTGAATAGTCAAGTTGAGTATTTTGGGCTCAGGTGAAGATCCCTGGATACATTTCTCTGACTCTGAACTCAGGCAGCATATTTTCTTAGACCAGGACTCTTTTTTTTCCAATAGTTGTGTAGGTGTGGGACAAAACAACAAGTATTAGTCATCCCAGCTACTTTCTCTCTAATATAAGATATAATTCACGTGCCTAAAGTTGATAACAAATACAAACAGTGTTCGAACAGCTGCATAAGCTGAACAGGCCCTTTAAAATAATAAGGTTTATAGGTTCATACAGCCTCATAACAGTAAGTTTTATTAGCTAGCGTAATAATTTTCCAAGGGAAGTAGGGGAAGATGTGACTCAATTAACCCTCCAGTATATTGCACATGTTGTAGCACTGAAGTACCACATGGAACAATCCTGAATGGCAAAAGTTGGATAAGGTTTTTTTTTTTTTTTTCTCCTACTGTTCGGTGAATACAGTCACCAGATTGCATTCAGATACTAAGACATTTGCAAAAGAATATTCATACTAGTGGTAGAGAAGTGCTGATGAAATAAGGGATGGAAGCAGAGTGCTTTATTTTGTCATACTTGTGTGGGTTTCAGTGTTTAATTAAACCTTTCTAGTTGCTGATGAGAAATCAAAAACACGTGATCATACGCACAGAGTGATTGTCAGAGGCCCCTAACTTAAATAAGACATGATCAGCTTGCCCCACATCGGTGGTACATACAGCGCTTTGGTAATGATCATTATTTTTGTATTTATTCTCCTATATCTACCCTGGCTGTCATGGTGAAAAGGTCAAAATAATAATAATAAAAAATAAATGGTATTTTCTATGTGTTGAAATATCACCAAAAATGTCTCCAAAATATTAATGAAAACACTACGTTTATGGAGAGGCTGAATCTGATACTTCTGAGCCAGGAAAGAGAGAATTTCATTTGCACACAGTTTTTTTTACATAAATTAGCATGACACTTCAAATACACATCAGTCTAGTATTAAGTCCATTTCCTGCATCTATTTCCAACCACACAGTTGTCTAAAATGCAGATGAGGGATTGTGAACAGATACACAAGAGTACTTGCTGAAAAAGAAGTAGCTGATCATTCCCATGGGCAGTTCTTTTTAATGCTTCATTTATAGTACTGTTTGGCCTTATTTGCAACAAAAACATATAATCTTCTGATAGGAGGTCTTTTGTTTTTTGTTTTAAACATGCAATATCAGTTGATACAGAAAAGCCATAAAGAAGAAGGTTCTGAGGGCTGGAGATTATGTCCACTAATATAACAGATAGGACACTTTTTCTTCATATACCAGAATAGCTGTATTTTTTTTCAAGGAAAAGAGAGGCATTTGTCATTTAGAAAAACAATTTTCAACCTGGACATGTCACCTGAAGACAGATTTTTATCCCAAACTTTTGAAAATAGACTACTCAGATGTGTGGATTTATCCCTCTGAATATTCACCTCCCAGTCTGGGAGACTAAGGGCTAAACCAGAAAAGGACTTTGGATGCCTAAGACTGAAAACAGCAGTACAGAAGCCAGTGACCATTGTACCATGAACACATCTGAAGTCACCAGCTGACCTCTTCAGGTTTCCTACACATCTGCAATTCTTGTTCTGCACAAACCCAGAACTGTCCTAGTCGGGGGAGGGCAGTAGCCAGTACATAATCCTGGCTGGTGGTATATGGGGACCACACCGTGTAGGTTGCCTTTGGGACCAGCAGGCCTGCTTAAACCATATATAGCGCACATCAACAGGAGGAAGGTTTTTAAAGCAGTTAAAACATCTCAAGGAAAAAATATCCCCAAACCTGTGTCTGCTGGTTGGGGAGAAAGCAAATTTAGGAATCAAGATGTCTGATTTGCTAGTTCCCAAATCCTTTATTGGACCTTCAGTTGACTGGCTTCCAAATATGATTCAATTCCAAGAAAAAATGCTCTGCCCCTCTTCATACAAGGTGTTAGTGAAAGATATCATTGACAACCCCCATGACTGAGAGCTCTCTAAAGTGCTCTCATTTCTGAAAACTTGGGTGGAGGAAGGGAAGAACCAAAATACCAAGTCAACATTGACATATACTCTGTAGCATTTTGCATTCCAGATCCATTTGCTTGCTTATCTAAAGTAAATTTTATTCTCCTTACTTTATGGTGGGGTGTGCACAGGGAGAGGGGAGAGTTACACGTTTGAGAGTGCAATGGCTAGCAGGCTGTCAGCACTAAGAAGCTGAGCCATTTGCAGGCAGCTGCAACATGATCTGCTCCACCAGCTCCCTTAACGCAGGTGGAGACATATCCCCTGCCTCGCTGAGGTGAGAAGTGATTCAGACTCCACGTTACCTGTATGGAGTCTAATCAGAGTAGGTGCTGCCCACTGTGCCAAATGTGGTGTGAAGTACTGTCTGCCAGAGCCTCAGTTTGCCATCAAACACCTTTCATTTAAGGTTGTAAACCAAATTCCCAAGAGAAGAAGCCCACAATAATATATATTGAGATATCACTAATTTGGGTTTATCTAAGTTCAGTGTTGCCTTTCAGCTGCTGCTCAAAGTACCATGATATTCTTGGCAACATACATATCATGGAATCCTTTGTACCTTATTTGGAAAAAATAACTATGTAAGAGTCAATTATTTGAGACAGAAGAAAATGTGGCCCAGTTTACTGTTGGAGAAAATACTATAAAATAAGTGAATACTCTTTTTAAAGACTAAAGTATAACACATTTCTTTGAGCATTGAATACAAATTATCAAGAGCATTGTAACTTAAACGAATTACAAAATGCCTAAGTTAATATTTATCAAGTGATATGCACTGGGGAAAGACTAAATTAATTACTTATATTTTCAGTAGAGAGCTACGTAAATAGAGCAAAAAATAAGCAGCTTCTTCAAGAAGCAGGCACCTGGTGTGAAATTTTCTTCATTGAATGGTAGTACACTAGTAGCAGGGGCCCTGATCCAGCCTGGCACACAGGAAAATAGGGAATTCTTAGAGTGTGTGAAGAGTCGGCATTTGTTTGCTCTGCCTTTGGTGGAGCTTGCTGTGAGGATTGCTGTGCCAGGATGGCTTGAACCAGCTGCATGCATGCTGCCTGGGGAAGTAGATCTTGACTGTAAGGCTGCCTGCTCCTTTTTGGGCCTGAGTTTCTTTGCTTGGAGGGTCACTTGAACTGCATCAATCTAAGAGCAAGGTAAAAGTCTTCTGCTAGGCAATACGAGTGGCTGGGGAGTTTGTCCTTAAATGTGTGCTAACATAACAATATAAACACTGTTACTTATACCAAAGAGACAAAACGTGCTTAAAATTACGGAGGTGATCACCAAAGAGGTTGTTCTATCCAAAAAGGAATTGAAGTATTAAACTAACCTCTGCAGAGAACTAGGTGGGATACTAAAGCAAAACAAAGCTGTATTTTAGAATAGACACATAATTTATAGTAAATGTTTAGAAATGCCACTATGTTGTATGGGCTCATTTATGCATTTTCTGCTATTGTACCAATCTGAAAGTCTTCGCATCTGGTATCAACAACAAATGTAAAAACAATTTAAGGTGTATCTCACTAAATTTGGATTGATGTGATGTGAAGAAAATATCACATTTTTAAAGGTAACTAGGCAAATAGACATTTACAAATTGCTATTTTTATTGATAAATACAATGAAATTATTCATACTGGCTGCAAAAATAGTTCTTTCTTTGGAAATGTGGTAAACTTAGATTCCACAGTAATGTAATGGCTATTGCTTGTTCTGGGTTAGCAACTAAACCAGCTGTGAAAAATTACCTAAGTAGGAAAATCTGGAAGAAAATACTGGTCTTTAAAAAACACTGTATTTTCTTGTAGGTATACTGATCTCTCACTGCATGTACTGCTCTTCATCTGTTTTAATCTTTATGTTGAGAAGTAACCTGGACTTTCAGCAATCCAGTTTATCTTCATTAAAAATATAAGTAGTTCTTTAAACAAATGAAGTGTTGGTTTGTTTTCCTTTGTTTTGGATACTTTAGTAAATGATAATTACTTTTTAATTGCTAATATTTATAATGAATGTTAAAAGTTGCCAAAGCAAATTGAAATTATGATAACACACTTTTTATTGAAGAACAAGTTTTTCTTAAAAAACAAAACATAACTGTTTTCTTGTAAATTCAATCACTGAATATTAATGAAATTTCACAGTTTCTCCTGCTACTACTTTAGAAGAATGAACTTGTGTTGTAACAACACTTAAGAGTCTTTACAGAAATTGAGGGTGCCGTTTTGCTCGTACTGCCCATACTCACAGCATTAGTTACCTTTTATGAACTTGTGATTTAAATATTGAAAGCAATCAATATTCCCTTCCCCCCTTGAGTAAAAGGGGGACTGTTTTTGTCTACAGATGGGAAAACAAAAGAAATTAAGTAATTTGTTCAGCTGACACACTGTCCCTGAGGTTCTGCACCCAGAAACCTTTGCCCTGTGCACCATTAGACTGTCTCAGCTCCTGAAGTTCCCCCATTTCACAGCTGGTTGTCCTGATAGCAGCACGCTGAATGGGCTGGCCAGCCCTCTTTCCCTTGCACCTAGAGAACACCCTGCCAGAAGTGGATCAAGGTGCATCATGTGGTGCTTGTTACCCTTGTTACTTGAATAAATACAAGAAATTAATTTTCTGCATCGTAAGTCTAAAAATTTTCAGCAGTTCTGAAATTGCATTCAGGATAATAGTATTAAAAGAAAGCTAATCATTCTGAGTTCAAGATGTAAGGATCTTGATGTGATTGAAAGGCTAAGTATTTATTAAGTTTCTCTTAGGCTAAAACAGGGAAAAAAAGAAAGAAAAAGGGAAGTAGAGCTCTTCAGAGTTCTTTCTAGGCGTAGGAGACTTGTAGTCTAGCAGAAGGTGTTAGGTCACTCTAATAATTTCAGAAAGTTTCCAGATACTGATGAGAGTCTTGACATCAGAATACCAGAAATACCAATCCAAATAAAACAGTCCTTAAGTCTCTTATTGCTTTTAACTTTCTCTTGAACATCTGTGTTTTTCCAATAAAATTTTTGTAAGGGTAAGGTACAATAGGCAATGATCACTCTGTGCCGATGTTTCTTCTCCTTGATCTTGAAGGGATACTAATTTAAAAGAAACCTGTATTTCTCTGCCTCTGTAGTTTATTTACTTACATTGCCTCTGATACTTGTAGAAAGACCATAAGAATATAGTACCACCAGTAATAGTTCGTCTGGGGGACTGATTAGTTCACTGCAAGTCTGATGGCTGATGCCATGTTGCAGGAAACTTACAGAAGCCCTTCAAATCATCGGATACATTTTCCTTTCAGAACTTGCTACTGCAGAATTTCAAGATTTCTCTCAAATGGTTTATGATTCCTCTGTATGTCCTGTGGGAGCCCAGAGACTGCTTTATAAAGCCAGTCCTTATGGGGATCCTCAGTGGTATCCCATTAGAAATAATGTAATGCTATCTGACAAGATGGCATTGTAAGAAGATGGATTGCAGAAATATATATAGTGGATGATAAATACAGGTGACAACATAACAAAAACACATTAAAAAGAACCTGATATAAAAAAACTTCAGAACCTACTGAGCCAAAGTCTCCTTTAGCAAAAATTAATGTGCTCCTTAGACTTTGGTTATTTCAGCAAAGCACAGAACTTAGCTCATCATATTTTCAGTTTGACCTAAACTTCTATGAAGGTTTACTGGAGACTTAAATTTTACATCAAAACAAACACCCAACCCTTCAAACCTTTACTGATATTTTTTTTCCATTCAGTTATTTCTATTCAAATACATTTTTCCTGCCAGCTGAGAAACTGGTCCTAGGCAGATAAATTAATATGCCTTGAGATAATTATCCAGGTGAGGCCTAAACTAGGGGAATCAGAAAGTAAGCCTGCTTCTTTCTGCTCCTGTGAGTACAAGGCAAATAAAATGAGCAGGGGAATCTTTCTGCTTGAAGTATTTCAGATAGAGATCAATTCATGTGGCGTTGGCAACTCCGCGTTTCCCTAGCTGCCAGTACTGAGAGGTTGAGCTAGAGCTGTCTGCCAGCTTGTTCAAATGAGACTGGCTGTGCTCTACACAGCGGACACCTGGTTATTAGTCCTGACTGGTTTTAGGTATAGGATGGGATCGGTTGCTCAGTCCTGGCTAAAACTCACTTTAGTGCGGTAGCAAAAATGTAGGTAACTGCTGGGCTTATGTGTTGCGGAGGCAGGTAGGGACCAGGTGTGCCTACCGCATCCATTTCATAAGGAGGGTTTTGTTAGCTGAGGGGCCAGCAGGCTGAGCCCGGGTCTGGGGCTGCAGAGCTAGCGGTACCCGGCGCGGTGCAGGTGGGAGGTGCGGGGCACTCCAGCTCCATGGGCGCGCTCTTTGAAGAGCAGCTTGTGATTCTTGGCAGCACTCAGAAGGGAAGGGGCAATACCAGTGAAAGGAAGGGTTTCTATTTTCAGTGCATCAGCCAGCTTTGGGTCACTGCTGCCAAGAATACGGATTTTATTAGCAATGCAAAAAGAAATCCTGTTCAAGGGTCTTTATTTTCAATTCAAGTTTAATTGAAGTCAATTCTGCAAAGCATATTCCACTCTCCACTACCCTCGTGCTATTTCATAACCCTTGGTGAAGTTGCCCTCATGTAATGGAGTAGAACTGGGTTCTAGGTCTTTGGGCAATCCGATTTATTATACCAGATTCAATGCCTAAATGAGCAAGCGATGGGGGTGGTGGAGAGATGCGGGTAGGAAGAGAAAAGGGCTGGGTTATGTGAACTGCTTTCAGTAAGAGCCAGTATGAAATTTCATCCCTCTCTTGAGAAGAAACCCGCCTCTTCAGAATGTGTCCCATTTTTCTAAGCTTAAAAATAAATAAGTAAATAGCTTATGCTCCCTGCCTGTTGGCTTCCAATGGAACTCAGAAATAGAAGGTACAAAGGGGATACAAAAGGCCATTCAACAGCTTGTAAGAAAATATTTCCAAATGATTCAGCGTGAGGTAAAATTGGTTCCTGAGAATTGCCCCATTTTGTTTTCACAGCAGAGGATATGAACTTAACGGTTTTGCTCACATATTCCTACCTTCACTGTATACTACATACCTATGCCAGGTACTTAAATAAAGAAATATTTAATTACTAAAACTTAAACTTACATTAGCTCTAAAGACTCATTTTGTTACTTTCTTTAATTATCCGAACCAAATAAACACTGACGTACCTCTCTCACTTTAATTTAGGCCCTGATTCAGCAAGCTAATTTAATTAAGCAGGAGCATACTTACAGCACATTAGAAGTCCCACTGAACCCTAATTTTGTAGTTGTTTCAAAGCTGGTTTTATTTCTTAAAGTACCAAGACAAACGTTGCTCTTATACCACTGAAGCTGACATCATCATAAGGGGGAAAGGCAATTTAAGGTGGAGTGGAGAAAACTTTGTGGACTACTTTGGGAAATTTTAAATAACAATGGATAAGGAGGAGCAGATGCCTCCATAAATTGGACATTTCTCAAGCTGTGCATATATGTTTGTATGTATGCAGCACTACCTGAGGAGTTGCTTACGCAGGTCAGACCTGGCCTGTGAGGACTGGGCCAGATGCAGCACCACCAGCAATTTTGCAGGGAAGGGAAGAGCCTCAGGTGCTGTAGCTCCCCCTGATTAGCTCCAGTGAAGCCCAGCTGCGAGCAGGTGGGGGATGTGGGCCTTGGCCCCTCTCTCAGCCCGCCACTCCTGCTGAGATCTCACTTGAGAGAGTTTTCTCTGTTCTTTTTGCCTCTTCCTTACTGGAGCGCTCCATCTGTTCTCCTGGGTTGTTCTCCATTGGCCTGCAGTGCTCCTCCTTGGAGCATGACGTGGTGGAGGAGACCCCTGTGCCTCACCTGGCAGGTCAGCATGGGATCCAGTGCTGGAGCTCGCAGGAGGATGGAGAGTCCCAGGGGAGCCCACCCGAGCCCTGCTAGCCCATACTGCGAGCAAGACATGGCTACGAGCGTGTTCAGGTAGGACACATGGAGAAGCAGGCTGTAGGGCAGTGCTGGTTAACCTTGTGGAAACTGCACCTGCGCCCCGTCTGCTTTCTCCTGGCAAACCCTGGGGCAGAAAAGTCCCTGGTGTGGGAGAATGAAGGTGCAGAGAAGCGAGCAATGTGCCCCCTTCCCTGTCACCCTGCAGGCCACCAGCACCGTGGAGGTGCAACCCAGTCAGTCCTCAGCCCGTCTGCCTCAGCTGCTGAGTTAACTGAGTCAGTGCTCTCGCCCCTACCCAGCGCTTTCTGGGCAGACAGCACCGAGTTTCCCTGCTACCTGAGGGCCTCCTACATTTGCAGTAACTGCACGGCTGGGAGTACAGTGGGGCAGGCCTCTTGATTTAACAAGTACATCAAGCTTCATTTTTATGATCAGATTTCCTAAATAAGAACAAAACCTACTCAGAAGTGGTACTGCAGGCCGTGTGTGTTTGTTTGGATGATGTGATGAGCTTCCAAACACCAGGTGTTAAACTTTGACTGCCATGTAAAGACTTGGCTAATCTCAAGCAGGAGTCCTGAGTGAAAAATAGCCAAAATGATCTCACAGTGGAGGCTAATGAATGTTTCTGAGACACATGTGCAGTTGTAATGTTGTTACCCAGTTGAGGCCAGCTGCTGTGTGGCCCTGCTGGATTGCGGCTCAGCTGCTGTACGTGTGCGTGCAGGCAAGCACGGGTATGGAAAGCAACACTTGTGGCGGAAGGACAGGCTCTGTCAGAGATGCAGCTCACCTCTGTGTATTTGGAAGTACATCAAAATTAAAACTTGTTTGGCTTAAAGGAATGCAAAATAGACAAATGATAAGTTGACTTCTGAACAAAGGGGTGAGGACTGAAATTACTGGGAAATCTTATGGGGATAAAAGCAAAATGCGAATCCCAGCTTTAATTTCTCTCCTTTCCCATGGCAGCTGAGGATGTCTGAAAAGAGCAAGCATTAAGCAGGCTACAGCACTCATGAATAAAGCTGTTGGTCTGAGATGTTTTTCTTAAAGGGGAGCCACAGGTTCTGTTTAGAGATGTAGTGAGTGCGTCCTCACCACCTTGCTGTTTCTGACCCACAGGCACCTGGTGAGATCCCAAGGCCCCATGTAGGTTCAGTTTATACCAAAATGGGTTTTGGTTTTGTTTATAAAGAGGAACAACCACTGCAAGAAAGTTTGAGAGATGCTTACTTAAAATATTATATAGGTCAGCAGTAAGATACTCTTCTATTAGAGGGAAGAGATGGGCCCAAATCTGAGAGGGAAATAGTATAACCACAATATTTTCCTTAGTGAGTTTTACAAGAAACCTGATGCAGGAATCTTCTGTTGGAGTTCTTAATCTAGAAACAATTTTTTCCCTACTGGGTCTTATCCCAGTTGGGATATAGAGCTGGGTTATATGTAGGTACAAATGTGCAGCATTTATGTGCTTCTCGTTAGAAGTGGTGAATGCTTAACTGTCCTCCTTTGTGCTTTGCAATCATAAAACCTTTGAAAATGTGCCTCAGTCATTGCATGCTGGATGGAGACAGAAACCAGATCTCTGCTGAACTGCTGAGCTCACTTATCTAGATTCAGAATATCCTGAAGGAGCCTTCCTCTTATCTCAAAGGGGTTGAAGAAGCTGTAATAGGGGGTTTGCTTGGATGAATTTTTATTAAAAAGAAAAAACGTCAATGAAATATTCACCTTGATGTTAGCTTAATTGAAGTATTTATTTTTAAGATCTGAATCACTCAGAGTGTGGTCTTACTCACTCTGGTATGAATAACTCCATTTTATGAAAAAAACCACTATTGGATCAATTGCAGAAAATCAGGTCTTATGCCTCTCAAGAAATTATGGATGCAGTTGAGGAATCAACAAATATTTGGTATATAAATTGAAAACACAAGGAGGAAAGTTTTTTTTTCTGTTAATGTGGGTACAAGAATATTATAACTCAGTTTTTATTCATTTTAAATTAGGGATGCAGATAATTAAATACTTCATTTTGTTTAAAAGCTTTTAAAGTCATCTTGTTAGAATTAGTGCATACCATATGTAAAATGCAGAAGAAACTCAGCTCATGTGAATATTTTTTATTTAGAGGGAAATGTCTAAACAACTTTATGGAAGTTTTGGAAAACTTTGAACTTCTAATGATATTGAAAAATGCTGGAAGATTAACATTTTAAAACAAATATTTTCATGTGTAACGCAAGAATAATTGATCCGCACATTGAAGGGGAAGGGATATAACAATGAGGCAATTTATCAAATTCAAATGCAGGGTTATGAATAGAATCCAAGAATGCTTTTAGCTTCCTGTCTAGAGATTGTAGCAAGGAGTCACTTCCCTACAAAATCAATATTATGTCACTAACAGAGTTTCTGGGAAACTGGGATACTTGCATGTAGAAAATTCATATGAAAGATGATTCTATTTTGGATTTATCAAAACATAATTTGAAAGAGGGTTTTTTTTTCTGTTTCTTTCCTTACCCACTCCCTCTTTCAGTTTCCCCAAAATTTCAAATGGGAGCTGGCAGTTAAGGTGCATCAAGTGGTGCTTGGAAACATTTTAACTTTGCAGAGTAACATTTAAATGCAAAATTGTTACTTTAAAAAAAAAAAAAACCCTCTCTTTGAAAATAGCACTGCTATGCATTCACACAAGAAAAAAAATCCTTTCAGTTTCTACCAGTAGCTTTTTTCAGAAAAAACTTATATTTTCGTGGGGGGAGGGGAGGAAGGAAAAAGGGATAAATTCTCTTTCTCAAGAAATTGTTGTTGAGAAAACTCTTAATTCGTGATTTAGCTCAAAACAGATAAAAAGTTGCATTATTATTGAACTTTTAAATGAGTGTGAAGCAAAGATATTACCTGACCCTTAGCTATGCAGTGAGGATGGTATAAATAGAATTGCTGAACCAGGATGTATCATGCTGCTGCTCCATGTCTGTTCAGCTATTGGATGAGGGAGCATAAACTGCTGCTGAAGTAGCTTTCTTTTGATCTTTCCTGCACTGGTGTCCCCAATCAGTAGATCACTTTTTGCTTGGTTAAGCAGTTTTGCTTGGTTTGCTTGTTCTGCCTCGGGCAAAAAGCCCTCTAGAAGTAGGTTAACAGAGTTGATTTTAGAAGCAGATCAACTGATGGGTCTCATTAGACTTACATGAACAGTCTCAGTCAGTCTGCAGGATCAGCAACCTATGCGAGGCTTCATGGAGCTGGGTTTGTCAGGCAATGTTTTAAATTTTTAATACTTCAAATCATTTCAAATTGTTTTACAAATGTTAAGAGCCTTAAAATTAAAACACAAAATTTAAAATATCCCATTTATTTAGGGCTTATATCTTTTAAAAGAGGGGAAAAGGGTATGAATTTGCTGTCTGCCTTTAGTTTTAAGGAGTTATATTATTAGTCTCCAGCTGATTATTAAAATACTAACGGAGATTTAGTGATTGTATATATTAGTAGTCTTGGAGTACAGGTATTATATCCTGATTTCCCAGGGAGGATATAACTAGTTGTATGACTTATCTCCTTGCATTAGCTGTTGGTTTCCTAGTTCCAAGACCCATTACCATCTGGTTCAATACAAACTCTTCCTTAGTATAACTTACAGCATCTTTTTCAATAAATTTAGTCTGAATTTGTGTCCTGGAGGACTTTGGGTTTTAGCCAACCCTCAACATTCAGTGCAGCAGCTGGATGATGCCAGTGAGCTGGTTTCATGGGACGTGCCCATGCTGGGGGGCGGGTGTCTTCTACGGCGCTCCTGCAGCCCCTTCCTGCGGGTGCGACTGGCTGCGGCCCCCACACTACCCCTGCCTCGAGTGCCCCTCCACAGCCTTTTCTCACTTGCCCTCAAGATTTAGCTTCAGCTGTGGTAGCTAGCAGATATACACCAAAGGTACACATCTGTATCTGTTCCACTGCCATGAACTTAAGGGTTCATGGTTCACCTTATGGTCCTTAGTTTGGACAGATGGGTAGACATGGCCTTCAGAAAAATGACCAATGCACGTTTACAACTTTTTTCTTCTCTCATTTCTTCTCCGCCTCCTTCCTTGTTTCTTTGTTTTTGTCTACACAAAGATAGGTAATATCTACAATGTCTACACCAAGCTAGTTTTCTCCTAGCACACAAACTGGATGTCTTGTATTGTGCATTCTGCTGCTTTCACTTCCCCTTCCAGAGCACATGATCTGTCAATGATAGCTCTCAGTCTTAAATTATTTTAACTGAATTATTTGTTAAATTTGTTTAATTTTCCATACATCTTTTGTGAAACCTAATCAGTCTGTGAAAACTCCTGTTTCTTTAACTGATCTTAGCAAAGAACCGCAATGTGTTTCTCAGTCGACAAAGGGAACCCAGTACACTTCCCAACAGCCTGAGGAGCAGACTCAGGAAAAAGACAGGCAAACCACTAATGAGCTAATAACAGTAAACAGAAAGGAGGAAGATCAAAGTGAAGCAATTTGAAATGAAAGGCCAGGTGGACACCAGAAGGAAATGCTGAGCACTTTGTAGCTTTGGTGACAAGGGAAGAGAACTTCAGAGCAAACATTTGCATGTGTACAAAGAATGTATCAGCTAGCGAGATCATACTGAATTTTTCAGAAAGTAGCCAAATAGTATTCCACAAATTCCTCATGTAGTTAAAGTTATGGTTGGGGTGCTTGCCCCAGTTGTGTCTCTGGCAATCCCAAGTAACTGGATGGTCTTTGATGAGCTTAGTTTAATCTAAGGGGATGGGACATGTGGAGGAAACTGTTCCCTCCTTCTTAGAAACTCTTCACACAGTTGACAACCACTACAAAGAACTTCCAAGACTGCTTTTCTGCTCCCCAAAATTAGCAGCCCTAATTCCTTCCGCCTTTTCTAATAAGTCATCTTTCCTAGACCTCTTGCGGTCCTTATTCCTATTCTCTATTTTTTCTCTCTCTCTTTTTCCATTCTGTCCACATCCTTCTGGAATTACAATGCCCATAGCTGAACAGAGTGCTTCCCACCACCGAGTCAAATGGAAAAATTATGCCATGTGTTTTACAGATGGTACTTCTGTTTATTTTTCCCAGAGCGGTTTTCCTTTTTTTCCCAGCAGCATGATATTGTTGCCTCATATCTATGATTTAGTATATTATAACTCAGTAGTGAAATGGTTGAGGTCATTTTATATCTTAGAGCACCTAGAAGTTCTGTAGGATCCCCGACAGTTGCAGCTTATTTGATTTATTGGTTTTCTTTGTGCTAAGGTTGAAAAGTCACATTCACAAAAGTACCTGCTATTTTCATGATTGCTATTAAGACTATAGTGGGCTAATCAGAAGAGTTACACTGCTCCTTCTTCTTTTAATCAGTATCAGCAAGAGGTTTCTGCTTGACTTCAGGTTTGTCTGTCATCACTGAATAATTTAAAATGTAATTTTTTTTATTGGGTCTGAAGACATAGTCTTTTGAAAGTGAAGTTCACATCCAGTCATTATTCCTGTTGATTTCAGGGAAGCAACAGCAAAACTGCTTTTGGAATGCAGGCATTTTGCTTTGTGTGTCACAGTAGTGCCTGAGCTGCTTTTCAGCTAAAATGTTATCAGTTTGTCAAGGTGTTTTTTTTTCTTCCTGTCAACAAATCCGCATTTGAAGCTCATTGATTGAAGGCTCAGTTTTGTCTAGCATGCTGAAAACTTTGTTTTTCCCTTACCATTCTGAACTGAAGCCATTATGTAGTGAGAAATATCAGAGAGAGAAGTAGTCCTGCAAAGCCGTGATTTCTGTTTACACACTTCAAAAGCACAGTCAGGAAAAAAAGATATATTTTTTTTAACACGGTTTGGAAACAGATGAGTATTTTGCCTCTTGAGGACCAACATATGCTAGTATGAAGTAGTAAACATTCATGTTTGCTGCCCACTTCATGACTATGAGCTGAAAATATTTTGACATCACTAGTCAAAGTTTGATAAAGTTAATTATTGTCAGAGAAGCACCCAAGATGCTTGTCATGATGGTTGCTCTTCAGTGCATCCCACTGAATACTGCAGTGCTCTCCAGTCAGGCCTCAGGGACTATTTCCTGAATGCATATAACAGCCTGGCAATTTCCTGCCACTGAATATACACTGTCTGTGTAAATCCCAGTGTGCTTACTCCTGTCTGTATAATTTTCTTCTTAGGAAATCTCTCAATAGACAGACTATATCTTCTGCACACATTCAAGTAGTAAAAGGAACCAAAGCAGAAAAGATATCTTCCAATAGTTCACTTTCAGTTCATGTTTTATGTTTCAAATAAATTTGTGGAAGTTGCAACTGCTGTAGATTCTATGGAAAGCAAAGTAGAAGCTTCTCTTGATTTAGTCTGTGACATGATTTTGATCATTCTTCCGCTGCTTCCTGAACTCAGCCTGTCCCGGTGTTGTTCGAGAGATACTGAGTCAGTTGGCTGCTTTTTCAGTCAGCATTGCTGTCACCATGTCTTTCACTACAGACAGTAACTTCTGTGATAACAAGTTTTGGGGTCTTAGCATTCATCTAAGAGCACCATTCTTCTAATAAATATGTTTAACTAAAATCTCTGATGCATGTCCAATTTGTCTGCTGCACAACACTTAGTTTGCTGTTTAAATGCAGTAGGATCTGAAATAATCAGACTTTCAAACAATGCCGTGTGACTGAGGACACTATAGATATCAGAATGTTTCAAAAGTGCAACTTTATTATTACACAGACGGAATAACCCATTGGAGAGAGAGCTTTGTATGACAAACGTAGCAGCGGGAGAATGAAATTGGAGTCAGTCCTCTCGCTCCCTGTCCTGTGTTCTAGCCAGGAGTATGTACTACCCCCGTAATGTTCAAGGCTGGTTTGTTTAGTTCATTTGGTTGGCTGGTTGGCATTTTTTTTGTTATTGTTGCTTTTTTATTTTAACTATTTTTTGGGGGGTTGCCTTTGTAGCTTTCGTCTCCCTCTTCTTGTCAGCCTCTTTGAGACTCATCTGCTCCTGGTGGATCTAGAGATTAACTTTCGTTCCAAGTCTCTTCTGCTTTTTGCAGAATCCACTTCCTGCCTTAAATTAATAAGGGAGCGGTGGTGTAAGCCAGGCTGGGTGTGTTAGAGGGAAATCAAGAGGCAATGCTGAGCAGAACGGAAGAGTGGGTTCTCGTACAAGCTACAGGAACGGTTTGTAGACAGCTTAGCAACCACCAGAACTGGATGGTGACCCAATACTGTGGCTGTTGCCGATTCATGCAGAATTATATTAGAAGGGATAGCTGTAAATAACTTAAGGGGGAAAAAGTCTCCCAATAAAGAACAGCGTTGTTTTAGTTCTTAGGACATTTAATGGTGTACTGGCACATATTAACTGCACTATAAATATAGTCTGAAAAAATACAAGCTTAGTTTGGAAGCTGCTCTTCAGCTAAATTATGGGGTTTTCGTCCTGACCTAAACTGATCCCACATGTTCCCGGATTCTCCCAACGTTAGAGCACACAGTAAATCAGGCATAGCTTTTGCTTTTTATTGTAAAGAATCAACAGAGAGATTGGAAATTATATGATTTTTGGCATCTGTTTATCACATGGTTTAGAACTGATATCTTTTTAGCTTTAAAGTTTAAACAAAGCTAAAGTCAGGTATACAGGACAGTAACTTAGAAGTCTGCACATCTCTGTCAGGGACCGAACTAGTTAACTGGCATGATTTTACAGAAATAATCTGAGGCTTCCCAAAATGTTCAAGTTTCAAAATTTCCAGAGCTTCTACACAGAAGATTGCTAGTGCTGATCTTACAATTATTAATGAGTTCTGCTCACAGATATTTCACGTGATTGACTATATGAAGAACCAGTGCTACAGTAGTGAACAATAAAGAAGAAAAAAATATCAAGCAATTTTCTTGCTAATAATACTGAATGTTTTAAAGCAACAGCTGTTGTACCCCTGGATTACGCTGCTTCCGCTTTGAAAAATGTAAGTGTTCAATGTTTCTTCTTTTTTCCTCTTCTAAGACTGTCTCTTCTCTCTTCTTTGATATTTCTTGTTAGACCAACTTTATTGGTTGTATTATAAGTAAGTGTTTGTTCTGCAGCTTGGGTCTTAACCTTTGCACTTCAGCTCTAAAGCTCTTTATATTTCTGTTCACTGACAACTCTTTGTCTTCTGATATCTGCTCACCTGCCCTCCGGGCTTTTTTATTTTTGAAATGTTTTGTTCCTTTTGTCTTTGCAGTCTGTACCTAGAAACAGCTTCTTATTCTTTGATTTCTTTTTTGCAAGCATCTTTTTTATTCTTGAGCATTGATATTTATTTTCTTTAACTGTAGTATTCCTGTATGGCTAAAGCATATTCTTGAACTTGGCTTTCCTGATGGACTGCCTTTCTCCTTTGAAACGTTAGTCTTGCAGTATGATCTTTGTGAGCTGACTTCCCACATGAGTCTGTGGCCATGTGGGCCTTAGAGTCAGTTTGTCTGAAGTCTTATGCAGTAATTATCAGGTAGTAAAAGTTAACTGCCCCATAAAACCACATGGAAGAACCACAGCATTGCTGGCTTGTCCTATTCAGCCGCCTTCTTCCTGTGTGCAAAGAGGAGATCAGCCCAGCACCGTATCCTGAAGCCTAGCAAACTCGGCTGGTAGTTACCAGTGGCCCTCTTAGTAGGACCCGGAGGTGTTGCAGCAGGATCTTAGCCGAGCTTTACTAGCTCTTAAGTATCTTGAGGTTCATCCCCAATTCCTTGGCTCTCACCTTTTGCTCAGCTTCTGTCTTTAGTTTCTATCTGCCCACTCTTCATAATTCCCTTTCCTGTGCTGGCTAATTGGGTATAGAAATTAGCCCAGTGCTAAGTGAGGGGCATTAAGTGATCGTTTCTTGTTTCTCGGAACTGCATCCAGTTCTTCTGTTTTTTTGCCATAGAAGGCAGGAAAAAAAGGAACTGATGGAGATGCTTTTCTAAGTTTTATATTAAACAACCATGAGGAAAAAGTTTCAGAAGTCAGGTAGATACAATTGGATCTTTTGGGCAGGGGAATGGACTAACCAAAGTGTCCCTTTTGACCCTCTTCTCTGTGTTTCTGTGATAACAATACTGATGGCCTGTTTATGGGCTGCTGAAGTCAAGGCTCAGGTGACTTTGTAACAGACTAAGACCTTAAGCAGTGAATCTGAACTAAATAATTCCTGTTTTACTTATCAGAAAAAAACTGACAAATAAGGTATGCCAAAACTATCCTCTAACACTCAGCTGTTCTCTAGGCACCTTGAAAAATGCTTCTCCTAGTGATATGTTAAAGATAGTCTACTACAGCACTAAATTAGCTGGTGTAGAGTCAAGTTGTCTAACATGGACTAAACAGAGATTTGCAACTCAGCTAAGTTGGCTATGACTCTGACTGGCAGAAATTTTTTTACTTCTGTAGTCCAGTACAAGTGTCTAATAAATTACTGAGAAATCAAAAATGTCAGGTTTCTGCCAGCTTTCTAACAGAATGTATATCCTGATTGTACCTCATAATTATACTACTTTGGTTCTGCTGTCTTCTTTTATCTTGTCTTCTGCCTCCTTTTTTACTTCTCTTATAACGATCTTTCTTCTTTTTTTTTTTTAAACTTAGTAACTAAGATTCCAGTCTTTCTCAGTGAGCTCCTCAGGGGGTGCAAGTGTGTTCACACAGAGTTCCTGGGAGAATTGTGAAGGAGTTTAAAAATGATGCAGAAGGCTATTAAAATGGATGGTGGGTAACTTGGAAGGGAAGGTTATAGAGCTGTAGAGTCAGACAACCGGAAAGGATCTCAAGATGTCATTTAATCCATCCTCCTGTCCCAAGCAGGATATTTACAGGAATATTCCTAACAGATGCTTGTCTAATCTGTCCTTGAATATCTCCAATAATGAAGGTACTCCAGTTTCCTTAGGCAATCACTTACCCTTAATGTTAGAAAGCTTTTCATAACATGAGTCTAAATGTTCCAGGTTGCCGTTTATGTCGTTACTGGTCCTATCCCTGGTGGACATGGAGAACATAACGTTCTTTTATTTGGAGCAGCATTTGGGGTTTTTGAAAACTTATCTGCCTTCACTAGTTTGATTTTCTTCAGGCTGAAGAGTCAGTCGTTCCTCAGAGCTTGTGTTTTCTAATGATTTGGTTTCTCTCTTTCGGCTTTTTTTCCTGTTGATCCACATCTTTCCAATACAGTACACAAATCCGGACACACTACTGTAGCTGACGGCTCCTACTGAGGCTTTTTATCAGCTGTGCTGAGCTGAGCAGGGAGATAAATAACTTCAATGCTTAAAAATTATATTTCCCTTTATACAGCTCAGGATGGTATTTGGGTTTTTTTGCCATGTGGTATTGTTGATTCCTGTTCAGCATGTGATACACTATAGCCTATATATCATTTTCTAAGGTCTTGCTGTCGTTGGTCCCATATTGACACAGTTTGTTATTCTGAACTACACTGTAGTGTCATAAATGTAGTATCTTGTAGCTGTCCTCGTTCTTTGAGACCATATCTTCAATTAGAATCGCTTTTAGTTTAACCCTGTTGTCCCACTGTATTTCCTCCCAGATTTCATGTTGTCCTCAAATTTGAGGCATGCTTTCTATTCCATCATGTAGGGCATTTATAAAAATATTTAATAGTCCTGAAGCTAGGACTGACTCTAAAAAACCTCTCTTGATGCAGTCTACTCTTTTCGCTGTGAACCATTAATAATTTCTCTCTCATTCCTCCCACCTTTTTTGTACTGCCCAGGAATTTTGTCTCATTTCTTAAAGAAATACAGCTGGTTTGGGACAGTGCAAAAGAATCCAGCTTCTTTCCTGCTTGTCTTGGAGTGGAGAGGGAGAAAAGAAACAATGTGAAAGTTGCTTTCAGAATTAAGCAGCTATTTTCAATCCTTTTTGTCGAACTTATCATTATATTGCCAATAATGCCTGCAAACACTTCAGAATCTCCTCCTTGCAAGTGTGATCACAGCTAAACATTTCCTGCATTGAAATCAAAATCCCAGGCCTGCTGGTATGGCTGCACATTGCCATTCTGCTTTTAGTTAAAAACCAGTGAACTGTTGCAGTGAAATCTAGGCAAGGCAGTTGTGAAGGGAAAATATGCAAGAATGCCTTGATTAATAGCATCCCTAAAGGACATTGGCTATTTTATAGTTTTTATAAGGATTGCAGTGTTTCTTATATATAAAAAAGGGCAAGATGTGGTTGTAATTAATGAAGAGGGCCCTTTATGGAAGCTGCTGACTGTGGAAAAGAACCCAAGGGTTTCTCAGGCTCTTTGGTTGTAAAACTAACTCAATACATCTAGGGCTGCCTAGTGTCACTGCATGGCATTGTTGAAAACTGTAATTAGTAGATACCTAATGAGTTGTGGCTACAGTGTGTGGCTCAGATGATTCAAATATTTACTTTAGATAAAGACCAGCTTTTTTATGCAAGGGAGAATAATTTGGCTTTAACATTTAGAGATATTTTTCTTCAGTGGTCTTGCTTCAAAACTTTGTTGTTTTCCAGTATTCTGACTGTCAGACTGATTCCTCTATAATACCTTCAGCAACAAATTACGTCTAAAACATTTAGCCGGGGGAGACCTTGCTGGGTGAAGCATTCTTTTTCTGTAAGAAGTTTGCCTGAAGGCAATATTTTCACTACTATCAGCAGAGAATTTGAATTTAATATAGTTCCTGGCATAAAGCCTATGGATGGATTTAGGAAAGATTTTCAGACTTCTCCTCCAGTCCTTCTTTTCACCCTTGTCCCCATCCCCATGAGTCCTCAACAGAGCTGTAGTGTCCATTTTGCTCCAAGAAAGCTGTTTGTAATCTCCGTTTGAGTGTTACAGCAATTCAGATGTCTGATGCATAAAATGCAGTTGGCCCTCTGACAGTCGTAAAGGAGCAAATGACAGAGTAACATCGTTACCCTCCTTGCATTTTCCTGCAAGACTGCAGCTGTCATGGTTGTTTCATGATGGACCCTGTGAGCTTAGGACAGCCTCTCATTAATAGTGCATGGCAACAAATGAAGACAGACTATATTTTTAGTTATAAAAGAGATGTGGTGACAGCAATTTCATCAATAGGGCAGGGGAAGAATATTTAGGAATCCTGATTCCTGACATTTACCCAGTACAGCCGACTCTTCTGCACGGGACTGCGTGTTCACCATGAATTGCGATGCCAGTGTAACTTAGATGTGAATTAGTCTTGAGAGTTCAGCTCAGTTTACAGCATCTGTTTTTCTGTGGTGACCTGGCTTTCTCCTTCCCAAACTTTGTATTCGCTTAACTGCCTGAGATGACTGAAGCCCAGGGCAGACAAATTGTTTTTATTATCATGTAATGACTGTGGAAGGTCTTTTCAAAATGACCCACTACAGCAGTCAATATTAAATTGTCAACATTTCTTAAATGTTAGAATATGCCAATGCATGTGGGTAGCACAGCTATTTGCTTTTTAGCCTCTAGGTAATGTAATATATGGGAGTGTGAAAAGACTGAAAAAATTGTCTATAACTGTTCTTTTGTGACCTAGATTGAGTGATGCCAGATGATAGTTTAGCCATTTATCTTAGCTATGATGGGGCTGCTCTGCTTGAGGAACTTTGATGTTATTGTGATGTATCTGTGGGGCAATAGTGATTTAATAGGAATGTGACTGCCTAGCCCAGAGCGGGAGATCATGGCTTAGTGTCATAAAGAGCCAAGGAGCGGGGCGGGTGGGGTGTGCGGCAGCGTGCCCTCTCGGCTAGGCTTCACGCGGTGCTCTGCAGGGCCAGCGGAGGTAAGGCGTGCTACAGCCGTTCTTCTGCTACCGTCCTTGTGGGTGAAGGCAGCTAACACTTTACAACGTGCAGCAGTGAACTGCTTTCAAGGCAAGAGTTTGTGTGTCACGAACTCTTCCTAGTTCAAAGCCTTCCTGCTTTGGTCAGTCCACATTATTGTGCAGACGTTCCCTTCGCGGTCTTTGTTAAGCACACTTGAAAACTGTAAATACTAGCTTTGACAATAACTTCATATTGACCATCTCTGAGCTGACCTTGGTTCAGAAGCTTCCTCATTACTCCCTGTCCTCAACCACTGCCACCTTAAAGAGTAAATTTCCAGATAAGAAGTAAATATAGAAGTAAATCAAAGATAAATATCTTTGTTAGTTATTTTTCTACACAGCTGGTTATTCCTGAAGACAGTTCAAAGCCATTTATAAGAAATAACATTATAACTTCAGATTTGAGAACAACAGTAGGTCTAGACTCAGAAACGCAACTGGTATGGTATTTGTATTACTTCTATTACAAGTATCTGAAATGGGAATTTCTTCCTGGAATCAATGGTATTCTGGACTTATGTCTCAGGGGACTTGAACTGAATGTTCAACAGGTTTTGAACAGGGAAAAAAAAGTGTGTGGGGAGGTTAGCATGTGTTGTAAGAGTATCTGTTTTATAACAGTCGTGGTTGTCACAATAAACATGATTAATTTGTTCTTCATCACCAGCCACCCTCTTAATTCTTTAGATGGTAGCAAAGATGAATAGGCAGCAGGCTACATCCTTCTGAAAAGCTGTGAATTTAAACAGTGCCAATCTCATAGTTAAAGGGAGCGGACTGAATCGTGCCATTATTTGCAATTTGACCAGCAGTCCTTTTCATAATAATGATTTTCAGTGCATCAGTCTTATTTTTCCCTCAGCAAGGTCATATTTCTTTCAATGAAAGGAAAAATAGGATTAGTTTTCCCTTTATCAGATTTGCTTTAGTTTGTGGACACTGAGTAATTTATATAATTTATGCAAATTGTAGAAGATACTCATTTCTTTTGCTCCAAGTTACACAAAAATACATAAGATAGTAAAATATCTTTATTCTGCCTTGACATTACCATCCAAGTTCCCATAAATCACTTAATATTTTTTAAACGTATCTTGATTTTTAACTAAAATTGCACAGAAATGTCAGTGGGGTCTGTAAGGCCTGCATAAACAAAATAAATAAAATAACTTTGGTTATCCTTCACAGATTTCCTCTTCTGTTGACCTCCTCCTCTCACTTCTAACTGGCATCATTGATTCAGTCTTGTCAAACTGCCTTTTTTTTTTTTTTTTTGTAGTCATCCATCTTGTCCATCAGAAGTTGTTTATGTGGAGTGACATTTGCTTACATCTAAGTCACTTTTTTAATTAATGGGTATAGTTTTTTGTAGCTCTGCCTGTTCCTAAAGAGGCCTGGACACTGCTGGGTTAAATTGCATGCCTCCCTCTGCTCTTTGGCTATCCATCAGGTAACAACTGTAAATTTTGGGCTGTAATTTGCAAGTGATCATGAAGTTTGTTTGATCATTCACAGAGATGGTCAAAACTGAGAGGCACGGATTTGAAATGTGATCATTATCTCTTTGCTTTAGGATATTTTGTAATGTCAGTTTGTAACTTAAGAATGCTGGGTAAATAGTTAAAGATTTGTGTCTGCATTACACCATGACCTATCGAAACTATATTTTGAGAAGGTGGCTGTGATTAGCAGGGTTATGAATGGCACAGTTAATTTACCTAAAATGACAAAAAGATGACTAATGCCTGTGCTTGAGATTTGACATTTGGAAATTTGGTCAATCAGCCTCCAAGCAGGGAAAAACGATATTTTCCATTTCAGTGAACGGGTCTTGCTGCTGCTTACTGCAAGTGAAGGCTTTGATACAATCTCTGGAGTGTGTAAGCTTGCATGCTTAAATTAGATGTAGTAATGTAAAGCGTTAAATACGCATCTTGTGTGGTGTTTCAAATCCCATTTGGATGTGAAATTTAAGATTGTCATTTGCAACCCCAAAAGAGATGTAATTCACAGACAATGAAAGGGGTATTAAAGAAAAGGACACATGATTTGGTTTTACTTTACAACTAAAAAAAAATCAATCAAATCATATAAATACCCAAGGGACCCTAAGAAGGCATCTGTTGCCAATTCTAGAGCCGAATGCCCAATCTCCAGCCTGCCCACCCAGTTCTGTAACTACTATGATTAATATACTAGAAACAGTATTTCTAGTATGGAAGGATGATGATGACTTGCCATGTGTTGGAGATGCGGGGTTTTTTGTTTTTGTTTTTAACCAGACGTAAAGCTTTGTAAGTAACTCGTGAATGGTGGGAACGTAAATTTCTGTAAATTGTAAAGTAGCTAAATAATTTCTGTTAGTAAACTGTCAGTCAAGCCAGCTTTATGGTTCTTTTGGTTGTATTCAGACAATTTTTAATGAACTGAATCAGAGGAAAATGCCTCTTCCCAAGGATCTTCTTGCTTTAAAGACATTTGTAGTTCTCACTAGGAAAACTTCTCCAAAATGATCAAACTGTTTACTGTCTGCTTAAAATTAATGAGAAAATCCATGGCTAAAAGAGCTAAATGAGAGACAACTAATTTCTTCAAGCTTCAGGGGAGGTAATTCCCAAGAGAATAATTTAGGTTCTCAGCCTGCAGCCTACAGCTGAGGGACTGAGCAGCTCACAACAAAAAGGGTAAATGGGTATGGTCAGGAAAGGCCAGAAACAGAGAGCCTCAGAGCTGCATTGCATGTCCAGACACTTTCCATTAAAGCCTGCTGCCTCTTGGTGAAGTCCTTGGGCAAAAACAGTTCTAATATTAAATCCTTTTCTTTCAAAAAGTTGACTGATGCCTGTGATCATGCAACTTCTCCTAAAAGGGAAAAACTGAAACTCCTGCTTTTGTAGAAGAATTGAATTCAGTGGTTTTCCTCCCTTCAGACCAACATTTCTGACTGAAAGAGAAAACTGGCAGATTTCTTATCTTTTGGAATGTTAATATGACTAAGATGATTCTGTTAGATTTCTCTGTCCTGTAAATTCAAATAAATAAAAATAATGCAGCTTGTTTCTGAGTTACAAGAGGGAACACAGATAAATGACACAGCTGCATTTGCAGACGACTGGAAGGATTTAAGCTTTAGGTCCTTCAACTTGCTTTTAATGACTGATGTCGAATTAGTATACCAAAAAATATCAGATTACCTTACAATTTCAAAGTATTGCTGAATTCTAGGGTAACATGGTTGAAAATTCCTTTAATTCAAATTGAGGGAGTATGAATATTGGTGTTGACTGAGAGGAATGGGTTGTTTTTAACCTAGTGAGGGAGCCTTGTGCAGTCCGCCTCCCAATCTGCCTGCCAGTTTCCCCTTAATAACCTTGGAAGTGTCTCAGCAATTTCAACCAAATTTGAGACAGGATTTAATCACCTTAATTGCCTATCAGGTCTATGAGTGCTGGGAGTGGGACAGAAGAAGAGATTCACATTAGCGCGCGCGCTGGCAGAAGCCCAGCGAGAGCCCATCAGGTAGCTGGGCTGTTTGACAGAAGCTGGCTGGGCTGACTGTTGTCCCCCTGCCTCCAGGCTAACTACTGCACGTGGTAGCAGCGTTGGCTGTTGCAGGGGAAGAGCAGCAGATGGCTGTGGTACTGCACTGGGAAGGAGATTTAGGGGACAGAGGGCAAAAATGGATAGGAAATCAAGTTCTGTAAGCTTTGCTCCTCGTGGAATCCACCTTTATTATTGGAATGGAGGAGCAGCCCCATAGCTTGCTTTCTGGTTTTTCCTCCTCAACCAGAAGGTGCGCGCTACCAGGGTGAGATTCCTCTTGCCAGCCTAGTTTTCAGATTAACTATCAGTTTGGCCTGCGTGCCTGTTTTGGTTCTTGTTTCTCACCTAGGCTTACTACTGCAGAAGACATTATTATAAATATGATGGGCATTCTAGGGGTTTCCTTCATTTTAAAGACATTTATTAACTATGCATATTTTGCAAACCAAACTGGTAACTCCAGCCCATCAGACAGTTACTACTGTGATCTTTCAGTCGCTACCAACATGAACCAGTGATCAAAACAGTTAACTTAAAGCATATAAGAATACCTTGCAATAAGGTATTTTTGGATCAATCTTGTAACAATCGTTAGCGGAGTGAGAGCATAAGTAGTAACTCTATACTGTCTACTGGAATCAAAA
The DNA here is from genome assembly GCF_036417845.1 of Apteryx mantelli. Taxonomy (NCBI): domain Eukaryota; kingdom Metazoa; phylum Chordata; class Aves; order Apterygiformes; family Apterygidae; genus Apteryx; species Apteryx mantelli. Next base: position 24,981,705 of record NC_089982.1, on the reverse strand, counting down.
CATAACAGGGCTGATATTTCAGTATATATGCATTTTACTATCCTTGTAAATTGTTTTCAGTTGACCTTAAAGATGGTCAGAGGTTAAAATACTAAGTAACTGTTTTGTGATCAATATTGCAAAATACAACAATGGGAGAAAATAATACAATAGCTTAAATTCATAATTTGTGACATGTCTCTGCAGCATCAGAAGAGTAGACCTCGGTTTGAAAAAATGGTATAAACATCATAATGAATGCATATTCTTGACAGATGAGTGAATTTAGAATGAAGTCCCAGCCTATAAACTGCAACTTTCATGCAGACAAGTGAGACAAGTTTTTGGGCTGATCAACTCTCTTGAAATCTAGGAGACGCTTTTAATTATTGTTCAGTAACTTTTGAATCTGGCCCTTGAATAATAGTTGGAGGCTGTTTACTCTGTGTCTAATGTTTTGGTGGCCTAGAGCAGTGTGTGATGTGCTGATGCAGAAATAAGATACTGTAAGAGACAGCAGTTTCAGCTGATGAGTGAGTTTCAACTTGTGGCCTGGCTGGGCTTTTATTTATTTGTTACGGGGGGAGAGGGCAATGATGATTTAAAAAATATGCATTACAACAGTGAACAGTTGGCTGCAGCTCTAATCAAGAGACAAAGTTATGCTTAATGACTAAGACAGCAGGTTGCAAATTTGGACTTCGTGATGCATTCCAGTCAGTAATATAAAAGACAGGAAATACCTTACATGTGCTACCTTTCGGGAGCAAGGGAAGATACGGAGGTCAAGCATGGCCCTAATACATTTGCTGATAAATCTTTTCAATAGTGTTTTGCTTTTTTTTCTTTCCCCAGTAATGTGTTTTTGCCTGCAAAGAAGTGGGAAGATCAAACAGCTTTTCAGCCAGCTGCTCAACATTGGTCACTGCCTTACAAGACCAATGAGCCCATCAGTGTGGCTGAACAAGCCTGTACATCACCCCACGGACGCAGAGGTAAGCCATGAATGACCTTGAACACTGTACCAACAGCCTTTGGCCAAGATAAGTAATAATGTCAATCCATTATCTCCCTATGCAATCTGACAAGCTACTGGAGACAAAGTTGACTCTGGAGCAGGTTTTAACTGATTGCATTTGAAAGTACATCTAAAATCAATCTAGTAGAATTGCTGCAATGGTAGAAACCATTATTGTTATGAGGATTGACAGAAGCACTCTGTGTTCCTTCACTCTCTCTTGTAAATAGCAGTTAGCAAACTTAACAGGCCGCCATGCTCTCCAGTATCCAAATTTGGGTAAGTCACTAGTAAAATGATCTTGGTGTGGTAAAGAACAAAGTAAAACAGTATTTCTGCTTTATAAATCTTGCAAAGCTGTTATTCTTACTATTAGAATTTCAGAATGCGAAGTTAATGCCAGCTACTTCATAGGGTTACTGAGAAACAAAATCCTTGTTCCAAACAGTTGTTTAAAAAAAGACAAAGTACAAGTGAAGGAATAGGTTTCAAGCAATCAATGTGCTTCTTGTGTTCAGCTATTTGAAAATTTTATTTTAATGATAAGGATGTGATTTTTACGTGACCATAGTAAAAATTAGCCCTTTTATTTCAGGAAGAATAAGGTGTCTAGTCCTTTAGGTTAGAGAAAGCAAAGAGAAGAAAATAGAGATGTAGGGGATGGATCTCGCAGTAGAATATTTCTTCCAGTAATTGCATTGGCTTCAGAAGGTCTACAAGTATGCTTAAATTTAATCATGTGGTTAAGCACTTTGGGCCAGGACCAAGGTATATATAAATTGAAACTATATAATTCTGTCTGTGGTACTGCTAAAGAGTGCCAGTGATAGTGCTGAATTACAGTCCTCAGAATTATCAAAAAACCTTTAAGAGTGCTTGCTCTCTGCCATGGGATGGTTTGGGGGTACCATTTGAATGTATTAACAGTTTAGATGAACAGTTTTGACTGAATTTAAGTGAAAATTTTGGAATTTTAGCCCCTGAGTGGACAATTTTCTCTTAATTCATATTCAAATCTTTTGATATGTCCTGTACAGAAATCTTTTGAGGCTTCTGCTTCTAATCTGTGCTAGGAGTGCAGACACACACAGAAAAAACAGTAATCGGCATATACACCAAACTGTTGGTTAAGAATGCGTTGCAGAAGGAGAGAGACATGGGACAAAAAGAGGATGCACTTTTTCTTGTTCTCCTTAGAAGCTAAAGAAAATGGTTGTTTTCTTTTAACATCTGTAAGTCTTTTTCCTGAGCGTCTTTTGAACATTACAATAATCTATGCCATTTAGGAATACCAGGCCCTGAGTAAAGACAGGGCTTTACCTATATATACAAAGGGCTTTGGCCAGCTGGGGCAAGAGACTTACCTAAACAGCTGGTTATGTGCTAATTTAAGTTCAGTCCTGCTTGAACTGAAGTCAGTAGCAAAACTCAGAATTATTTCAACAGTATATGTTCAGTCCCTGGTTTAGCATGCAATAAAAATCTTCTGGAAGCAGGCAAAAATACTTTTTGGAAGTCTGGATTTCCATTGTACAATGAATTGTCAGAGCATCTTGTTGCCCAACAAGGTACAAATTAGGTTATTAGTTTCCCAGCTGCAAGTTATTCGTGTGGGGAATGACAAGCATCGACAGAGCTGCTTGTACATATACATATTTCTAGACTCTAAAGAGCTAGTGACAAGGTAATTGTTTGATAGATGCAATATGTTATGGGATTGCAATCCAAATAACGTAAACATCAATATTTGGTCATATTGTCAGTGTGTAAGCAATCTGTCCTCAAATTGAATCTGAAAGCAGCAAAACCACATTTTCTCAGAAAAAATTTGCATTTGCATGTTCAGTGGAGAAAAATCTCCACTGGTGATAACACATTGTGGTCAAGTTTCTCAAAATTGCTGAGTAACTTATGCCAGACAAATGCACACTGAATATATTCTGTGAAAACTAAGTGTGCACTTGGCTGGTAAAGCATACCTATTCTCAGACATTCTTGTTCTCTGAAGGAACTTGGGAATCGGTCTTAAAATTCCAATTTCATGAATTCAAACTGGCATTGCTCTGAGCAACACTGAGAGTTTATTGAACTGCTGAAGTCAAGATTGGTTGTTTTAATTTGAGCCTTTCAGAAAACAAATTAAGAACAGTAAGTCAAATGAATAATGTTGAAAATGTCCATTATTATTATATTTTGGTCTGCTTACATCTTGCTCCACAATTGTGTTGTCATAAACATTTTCCATCAAAAGTTTAAAGTGAACAACCCTTTTATTTTTCAAATTTAATGAATTTTTAGTAAGAGGAAGTGAATAACATTTCCATAAATCAGAAAGAATGATGGCACCAGGGAGGAGGAAACTTGTTTCAGTTTGGCAGAAGGTCTCACTCTTTCAGAAAGTTCTTTTTCTAAGTTGTGTTTTTATGCATTTGGGACTTCTGTGGATAAATTTAAAAGGCAGTTTTGATGTATGAGGTAGTTAACATGGCTGAAGAGAGAAAATGATCAATGCTAGGTTTTACAGCATTTAAGATGACTTTGACCTTAGAAGTATATTTCAAGTTAAACCAATAAATTAGAAGTGAGAGTCTATTTTATAGTAACAACAAATATAAGTAGGCTTGAAATTTCTTTAGAATGGCCATGCACATTTATTATGCACATCAGTGAAAGACAGCTGTGATGTTTTCTCTGGTGTTTTTCTGAATCAGCCAGTATTTCTGTTTTAAACAGGCATTTTCAGTCCTTTAGAACTGCCCATGGAAACACATGCATTCAGCCAAGAATTGACATGCAAGGTCACATCGTAGGAGCCTGTCAGAAGCATAGTATATAGTGCAGCACATGCCTTCGGCAAATATATAGCATATTCCTTTCTATAAAAGGGATACTGCATATCTGGATGTGTATAACTTACCTATTAATGAGACACGGGGAGCTCTCAGACTCCAGTCTCTCTCTTGTCATGTCACCAGAAGCGCATGCAGCGCGGATATCTACTCTGCTGTGGGGAGGGCAGCTGATTTTTTTGATGGTGTAATAGCTGCCCGCCTGACGATGGGGAGAACCCAGCAGCAGTCGTTACCGCGCAGCTGGACGTGTCTGGTGGGTGACTGCCTCGGGCTCCCGTGATGGACGCGCGTCCGGGTATGAGGGAGAAAAGGCGCAGGACCCTGGGGCAGCCAGGTGGCAGCGGGGCGGCAGCTGAGCGATTCTCTCGGGCTGCCATCCTGCACCTCCAGGGAGTGAGAGGGACCCTAGCAAGAGTGGCAGGGGCCGGGCAGCAAGCCAGTGAATTTCCTGGTACAGCAGGTTTCTCATCTGGTTTTCCACGATATAGTAGAGCTGCTTTTTTTTTTTAGAAGTTAGAAAAAAAAGCGCAACAGTTTGTATCATTTTTGAAGAGCAATAACATTTACAACACAAACATGCACAAAAGGAGACATGAGGCAAACAAACGCCAGCAGCTAACTCGGGCACTGATATCAGTGTGACACTGGCTATGGGAGAGCTCAGCATCAGTTGTTTTATCCTGTTTTTTCAGTTCTGATACTATGTTGCAGTGCCCGTTTTTTGGGAACGGAAGGAGAGATTGTTTTGTTTTTTAAGTACAATATAACTTTAGGCTTAAGCAAGGCAGTAAATGGACTGTGTGATGATAAAAGCAAAAGACATCTTGGAAGTTTCTAAATTAACAACCAGGATATTGCTGTAGAGCACTTACTGAAAGGTTGTAGCTCTTCTGTAGACACATTAGGTCTTTCTGAAATTCCTTCCAGTCCTCACTAGTACTTATAACCCTTAAGACCAGTTCCTCCAAAGGCTGGGCTAATTCATTGCTTAAACTAAATTATTAATAAGTATTTTAAGTAACATAGAGTTTGGTAAAGAATTGCAAGGCAGTTAGATTTTCACCTTATACTATTATGAAATTAATATTTGCATCTAATTTTGGTTTTGGTCTCCTATTCAGTTTTTGATGCAGAGTAATACATCTCTCCCCTTCCATGTGTGGAGCTTTGTCATGTGCCTTCTGGAAACTGAAATAAATGTTATAATCTGGCCATATAATGCTGATCAAATCAGTCCCTCATCAGCATTGTTTCCTGACCAATTTCCAGAGCTGAGAGATAAATGCAAGACTATTACACAACAAATCAACAAAATTCATAGCTTGCTTTTGTAGATATCCAAGAGTACCAGTATCCAGTAATTTGTTTAACCTGTTGGTAATACATTACAGTAGGCACCATAGATGAATATAACTTTATAGGACTTGCTATTAACAAGTATTTCCAGAGGAAGTGGATTCCTTTTCCTCAGTTCCTCTCCCTAAGCATAAAATTCTGTTTACGACTTAAAAGAGCTTTTTGGCATCCTTCCATTCAGCAGGTGGTATCTTGGATCCTGCGCCGTGACTCGCTACGTGTGCATACTTGATGCCTGGACCTGTCCCGACCTCTGTGATGTGTCATACCTGGCTGCCTTTAAGCTCATTACCTTCTGTTTCTCACTGTGCTCTTCTATTTGTGAATGATTGTGTTGCTAACACCTACAGGAAGTGCAAAGCTTTTAAAAATGCATGAGAGAAATTCATCTTGGGAAGAGCATTATGGATTTTTAAATGTTATTGTATATAATAGTATCACATTGACTTTCATTTCAAAATGGAAGGTGCTTTGGCTCTGACTTCACCTAGCATTGCTGTATCTATTTTATAACCCTCTCTCAGTTGTCCTTTCTTTAGGGACAGGACAATATGCCCACCGTATGTAAGTGCATCCTGTCTTTAAAGTAAGTGGCAGTGATATAAGGAGCAAAATCTGCATTTTTCCTGTAGCTTTCCATAAATCATTTCACGTACAGGAGCAGATTTTCAGCAGCACAAACTGATACAGCTTAATCAAAAGCTTCATTGAGACCTGCAGATCAGAGCTTTGCTGGCTTACAGCAATAAGAAAAGGATCCCACGCCTTTGCGCAGGTTTCCAGTGGGAACTGCTCTGTTGTGGTGAAATAGAAAGGGTACGTGGCTAGCAGAGTGTTTCTTAGGAATGAAGTGCAGTGAACTACAGAAACAAACAATGAAAAAACATCTTCATTAATCTGAAGAAAACACCTGAAATGTGGCTTGAAAGATATGCCTGCTGCTTATACACCCTCATTTGTTTAGAGGGAAGGAGGGGAAACGGGGCGCTTCATTTTCAGATTTGGTCAGGCCTCAGCCTCCATGAAATGATTCTGTGGTTGCTGCCATGACAGAAGGGTTTTAAATCTTGGTTGTACTTAACAACTGAACTGTGAAAACATTTCAGAAGGACCCAGATCCCAAAGGCAAGATGCCAGTGACTAATCTACTTGATTCCCCTGACCTCTTCTCTCTGGATTTGCTTCCATATTCCTTCTCTGTATGTTTGCTTTATGTTTTAATTAACTAATTAATTAATTAATTTTTAAGGCATGAAGAAAGTCAGTATGGCTAATGAAAGTAACTGAAGCTGGTACTTCCCATATGCAAATTTCTTACTAGTAAATTTTCCTTTCTCACAACACAGTCCCTAAATTGTTCCTGGTCAGATTACATGATCTTATCAGCCGCTAATCAGGCAGATGCTGGAAGTTACATTTTTATTAACCTGAACATTTTTTTCTCCAGGGAAGGATAAACAGCTCCTTCGTTTATTTTTGTCCTGAAAGGAAGTCACAAATGCTGTTATAAGACTGCATTGCCCCTCTTTAAAAGAATAGTGTACTTCCTCAGGGCCAAGTATGTGATTTTTTGCTGAATTTATTACCTGTTATTTTGTTTCACATTTGTCAAATGTAATAGCAAGTCCCAACCGAGAATAACCAAGACTGGCTATTTTTGGAGGGCAAAAACTTGACTTTGAAGAGGGCTCATGAATTTGAAATCAAAATTACCAATGAAAAACTAACTTCTAGAAGTTCAAAGGGAGTTGGGATATTTGAGGAGGCTGTGCTGGAGTTTATTTGGAATTTCACAGCCTGTGTTTACATTTAAAAATATGTATCTGTTGATTCTGTTCTTTATATAGGTCTCAGTTTGGATAAACAGATTGTGGGATGTGTGGGAGGTTCTTTGCCAGCAGCTGAAGTATCTTGCAGAAGCCAAGCTGCTCATGAGGAGGAGGATAACTTATACTGATATTTGAATGGGATCAGTATTGGCACATCCAGATAGCAGGACTCGCCGACTATATTCCAGTTGAATCTCAGCTGTAACATGACTGAAATACAGGAAGAGCAGTATTGCAGCCGTATTAAATTCATGTTGGCACCTTGTCATTTTTTTGTAAACCTGAAGTACAGCAGCTGTGTACCAGGCACCCTTATTTTCTCTCATCTATTTCAGTAATAGACAAAAGATACTTTAAAAAGAGAAATCTAATCGGACATTCCTAATGAAGAACTACTGTCTACCCTATATTGTTCCATTCAAAGTGTTGCTGTTGTTTAATAACTCAATAATGTGATTTGCAACAACCTTTTAGGGGAGCGCCCTGTGATTAGCACTCTCTTCAGAAGGCTGTTTCCAACAGGTAGCCATAAGCTTCCTTCATTCAATTTCACATTGCTTTTTTTCCCCTCTAATATACAACACACATTTCACTTATAGCACTTTATTATATTCTTTCTTGGGAAGCTTTCAAGGCTATTCATAGTTTGCTCTCTTAAGCTGAGAGTTTCAGACCTAAGACATTGGGATCAGTTTCCATTAAGCTGTTCCAAAATCACGCTGTGGCACTGCAACTGTTCCCCTAGAATAAATTCCACCCCAGCTAGGCTTGGGTTTTCTCCAAGTTCTCCCTGATATTTTTCAGCTATAGATGCATGCAAAATAGTACAGATTATCCTCTGTTTAGTGTCACCACTACCATTCCATACAGGAAACTCATTTGGGTAGTCTTGGGCCTAAAGATTGTATTGACACTTTCTTCTTTTTATGGAGTCCTGAATGTTTTACTACTACTAGTAAGTGGCTCAATGTTATTACTTTTGCTTTCCTTTGTTACCCCATTTTCTACTTTTTACATATTTTTCATTAGCATGCTGTAATTTGTGTTGAAATTTAGTTTGCTTGCACATATTTTTAGTTTTCTGCCTGTTTTTGCATGAGTTTGAACTTTGCTTATATACTGACAGCAGATTACCTATAATAGGAGTTTATTGAGCATTTGTGCTTTTTATTGTTATTATCTTTTGACTAGGCCAAAAAAAAAAAAAAAAAAAAAGACAGAGAAGAAAAAGAAAGGAGATGAAAGCACTAAACTGAACTGAGTAACACTGACATGATGCCAGTGATTTTACGTGTTACCAGGCCTACTGCAGAGCCTCCGTCGGCCAGCGCAGTTCTTCCCTGTCCTCCAGTGCTGTCCTGTTTCAAACAACTGACAAACCTTGCTACTGGCTGTTTGCTTAAATTTCCAAAGGTTAATTTGCTGTTTTCTAAGTCTTAAAATGTTTTTACCTGTCTGTGTTTATGTAGCTATCCATTTTGCTTGTTACAGCTATTTCAATGACGAAATAACTGCTCATATAATGTCTTAGGATTGGCAGGACCATAAGGAAAAGGATAATGAAGGTCAGTGTTCTTCCTGTGTTTTGACTCTAGACATTGTTCATTGAAAATGCAGAACTGTTGAAAAACCATACTATGTAAGAAGAAAACTCTTCCCCTTGTTCTCAAACGACACTTAAAAACATTTAATGTCTCAAAAAAATGCATCCAAATTTCTTTAAAAAAAAAGACTATGTGTTCAAAGATGAATGGGAAGACATATTAGACATATTTTTGTAATAGATAGTGTATCTTTTAGGCAGTATAATTTTTATGAAAGTCATAACATTTTAATGAATTTTAATGAATGTCCTTTCTCAAAAGAACTTGAATCTTATTGTCAGTATCTCACCTGGCAAAAGGTCACCAGATATGTTCCTAAAAGAAAGTAATTTGCACATGGGAGCTTTTATAGATTTGGGGAGGGAGTTTAAAATAAACTAGTACATACATGCCAAAAAAGGGACACGTTCACACACCTTGGTTGCCTAAACTCTCAGCAATGGAGAAGCCCCTTTGAACTCAAATAATTTAAGGAAAACTGATGTGTCCACTACAAGTTGAGAATTGTTATAGAAGCTTATGGAAATCTGTGGAGAATAATCACAAGTGTGAGACACGGTGCTTGGGAGGAAAAGAAAGTGAGTTGGAGATAGCACATTGGAGTCTGCGAGTAACGCTGCACGGCAGGAAGTGAGCTGTTGATGCAACAGAACAGATGAATGACTTCAGAAGTCTTTTGGATTTTCTGTGTCCCCAAAAAATAGCAAACCTTTACGACACAAGAATTTAGATTCTGTAGCAGAAAATTGAGTCACTTTCTTGAGACAAATCAGGTATGACCTGCTCATTATTTTAATAAGCTGAAAATTGTTGAACTTCGGGTTCAGACCTGAACTTCAGAATAACTGTCACGGAAGTCATTACATGTCCTAGATGCTTGCTTGCTGGCAATCAATCCTTAGGTGTCTCTGGCGAGCCTTGGCTCAAAATACAAAACACTGGTCATCTTAAGGTGTGCACTTGATTTAATTCCAGCTATAGCTAAGGACACAAACTATGTTATAACTACTGATTCAAACCCCATTACTTCTATGGATCAAGTTTGCAGTATGGTCTTGTGAAATGACACAAGATCTGTTTCAGCAGAAACTGGGAAGCAATGATTTTACCAATTTTTCCTGTTAATTTTAAACTGTTGACATGGTGCTGAATTCAGTACGCTGAAGGTGTTTCCATGTGTCACTTCTAATAGGATACAGGTGTCAGACAATTTGAGATTATTTCAAACCTAATTTTCCTAGAGTGAAGATACAAACAGTTACACCAAAAGCAGATGTTGGGCCTTTCTCACCCCTCTGAAATGTGGTTTGGCATCCATCCAGACTGAGTCTATGGGGAAAAAGAAAAATTATATTTAATTTTAGCTTGCTTGGTTTCCTCCTTTCAAAATCTACATGACTGCAGTAAAAAAAAAAAAAAAAAAAAAAAACCTTTTCCCTCTGCTTACATAGGGACCAAGTATCTTGTTGCAAACAGATGGAGTACAGGCAGGTTAGGATGTGAACACTTTTCCATCTCCCCAATATAACTATGTGGCCCCAAATCTGGCATCAAATGCTATCTTCCACCTTTTTCCTCTCTTCCCCATATCTCTGCCAGTCAAGTTGCACTCCTAGTCGGAAGTAAGACCAGGGAGCATAGGTTGCCAGGACTGCTGGATGGATGTAAACCACCGATTTGGGATCCTGTTTCTGGTCCACCTCCACTGACCTGCTTCAGTGTGGCGACCGGGACTGCCCAGGGCTTCGAGCAAGCAGCCCGAGATGTGCTGCTGGGAGCAGAGAGCCCATCTGCATGGCACTAGTAATGCGGGTTTTCAGTGCTGCAAAGCACCTTGTGCAGAGTCTGCCGCATTTAGAAAGAAGGCCTAGCACTGAGAAAAGGGGTTTGTTGCTTGTTTGTAGTTTGTGCTTTTTCTTTCTATTGAGGGAGTTACTTAAAAAGGGACAGCACGCCTAGAAACTGGTCCAGAGGCTAGATAGAGTCCCCAGGTCTAAAAAAGCTTACACATGTGCCTCGTTTTGGGAACTCTGTCCACTCTCTCTGAAAAATAGCAGTATAAGAGGCCTTTCAGGAATGAGACCAGATTGATTTAGGTGTTTAAGCTGAACTGCATTTCTTTCCCTCTGCTTTCAAGTTGTTAAGATTTCCTCTAGCTTTTCTTATTTTTTTGAAGCAATGGTCCTTTTCCACCTCCTGTTGCTCCTGCAGTTTTGCATGTAAAATCTCAGCAATACAGCATGGATACAAAAACTAGATCACTCATTGGCGCTGCTCTCCTGAGGATGGTACATGCTTTCCATCAAAAATAAAGACTGTCTGATTCTGTTACCACTTTAAATCAGGACAGCTCAAGAATAACTTCACTGAGTTTAGTTAGAACTCATGTAAGTGACAGAAAAAGAAAGCTCACAATTCTGATACTACAATCTGTAGAAAAGAACATTTTGTTCAACATTCAGATTTTGGTTTCTACTACTCAGATCTATCTTCACCTACTTCTAGTAAATGAGTGTTATGACTAGAAATCCCACTTACGTTACAATTGTATTTTAAGTCAAATTATCATAAAATGTTACAATTAAAAAGTTCAGTTGTAGTCCAAATTACTGCACATTTAAAAAAAATCATTAAGGATTTAGTAGACTATATTGTGGAGATGAATATCCATTTTTTAATCAATATTTGTTGGCCATGCAAATATTGCTGAAAACTTGCCATCATAACTAAACAACAAAAGCTATGAAAGTTAAGAACCATCATTTTAAACTAGGAAGCAAAGGAACAGGATATTTTTTTATCATCCAGCTCTATGTGCCAGAAAAAGAAGGACATGAAGTCCTTCCACACAAAATGAGGACTCCACCGACTGGTAAATACACAACTGGAAAACGACCAGATAGATTATGGAAGGAATTAACACTGCTGTTTATCTGTGCTACGTCAGGACAAATTGAACTCAAGTCAGCCCCCCAATGAGGCCACCTACAGAGGTGGGTAAATATGATAAATGGAAAGCATCAAATGCTGGCATTTGAATCGAAGGAAGAACTATGGAAATGCCACTCTGCAAATTGGGTTTAACTGTGCTGCCAGGAAGTTATCTAGAGGCATTCGAAGACCAACCCTGTAACAGGAAATTAATCAAAAGCATTTTGGAGCCAATCCTTGGCTAGCGAGTGCTACTATGGCTATTTATACTGCTGAACTACGGCAATTTACTGTAGTTAAGGATCTGCTCAGATGTCATGTGTCAGCCACTGCCAGAACAAGTGACCTTTCTGCACAGTACATTAAGAGGAGAACAAAAAGATGGAAATTCCCATTTTCCAAGTGTGGTCCAAATAAACCTCTCTGCTCTTGTTAAACCAGCTGCGTTGGAGAGGAGTGATTATAACAAGCCTTTTTTTTAGCCTGCACCTGTCTCTCCTTCCGCAGCTGAGGACACATTGGAACCTACTTCCCTATAGACATGATCCTATAAAAGCTTCAGGTGGAAATTAAATCTCTCATAATATACATCTATTTTTACTTAACCACTTAAGGAAAAAAACACCTGAAAGTCAGCAGTTACTGGAATGTGCAGAAGCTGGTAACCCACAGTGAATCACAACTCCCCCACTTCTCAGTCCCATAATAGATGAAATTTCTTTTAGTTTTTACTCTCTTGATATTGAAAAGGAGAAAGGAGGTCCTTCTTTCTAGTGGTGTAGCACGGGCAGTAGCTGCTGCTGCTCTCATGAGAAGATGACCCAGCTCTGCTCCTGCCTAAGCAGGATCATTTCTGTTTGCGGAGGATTGTGATTCCCGTGGTTGTGTGAGGACGTGTGAGTGCAGGTAGCCACTGGAGTCCCTAGCTGGGACTGCGGTGTGCCCTGCCTGCTTCATCCACAGTTGCGTGGATGGCCTTGGTAATTCTGGGGGGTTTTTTGGTCCCGATTTTGCTTCCTTTCTACCTGGCTCAGAAAACAAACCATTCTGCTTTTCTCATCTCTGCTCTCACGACTGCTGCATGTCTTATGAATAAAGGGAGAGAAATGTGCAAAATAGCACAAATGTGTAAGTGTGGCTTGCTTACAAAGTTTAGCATCCACTGATGAGTTCAGACATGGAGCCTCCTCTTCCAGTGTGCAGAATACTAGCTGGCTGTTTTTCTAAGGGCTGTTTTCCTCCTGATTTTTCTGAGGAATTTTGGATTTTTTTCTAGAGCAAAACTCTGTTCAACAGAGTCCAGGGAGAAGTGGAAGACTGTAAAACTAGCAATTTTTCTCCTAACAGTATTTCTTTATTATAGAAAAGATAAATGGATGAAATATCCCACTTATTCATTATATGTAAATAAGCAGTGGCATTTCCAAAGTACGGGTTTCATTTTAAGTACCTCGCTTTTTCATAGGAAATACTATTTTATACTTGATTATTTTGCTTGTGTAATTCTTACACATTAATCTCATCCACTTTGGGAGCAAAAGATTTGCCACGTTCTCACAGTAAGCTGCTATTCACCTGTGAATGTTCACAGTGCTAATAGTTTGATTTCTTTCACTGTGGCAGAAGACTAATAGCTTTCAAAATTGGCATTATTGGATTTTTTGGATCCAAAATTACTGGATTTTCCTGCCTTTAGAAAGTGATGCCTGGAACCTGACCAACATTATATAAACAAACTAATCTTTTTACAGTACGTCACAGATCCTACCCAATCCATATTTCTGGGGAAAAAATCAAAATAGAACTTCAACTGGTTTGTGACAAGAGGCTGTATATCACTGAGGCAGGAAGGCATGGTGCTGACTGGAAATTACTAGCCAAAAACAGGTGGATCACTGAGACACTTTCACTTTCAGGGTGAAAATGATAAATCGTTGCTGATGAAATGCTGCTTCCTGTTGCCCTACAATGTTGCACTATATTTTATCATACTGTGATTCAATATGAGGTTTTAAAAAAAGAATTTCCCAAGTAAGTTATAGCTATTTATATAGCAGATTAATTCTAATCTTAGTAGTCACTACTTACTTGAAATAAAGACAAAATTAGATTTTCAAAATGACATTCTTAATGCAAACTATGTAAATGATACCCCTAATAATGTCTTGCCATAGAACAACTAAGCTAAATGAGAAATTTGGAAAACAGTCTTAAATATTTTAACAGATAAATTTTAGGAAGATGCAAGATTTAGTAAGGGGTTTTTTGGCCTCCTAAAGTACGGTTATTAACATATCTATCTTCTATAACACTAAAGTGTTCACTGTAAGACTTTTTTATTTCAAGGCAGTAACTGCATTGCTGGAACTTTATGTAGTTCGATCCTGCATCGTTTTGGTTTTGGGTAGAATTATATCCACAAGTACAGCCATTCAGAATTATGACTGCAGGACAGAAAATGACTACTTTTGGCATTCTAATCAGCAAGTGAATATAATCCATAAAAACTAGGGATATGAACCACAAAATGTTATTCATTAATTTTGTTTATGGTTATTTAATTTTAATTACAATACTTTAAAGCTATTTAAATCTACAACTTCATCGTATGTAAGTTAATGTAACATATTTTGCAAAAATAATCAAGGCTTGGTAATAGAGATCACTACAGAGCCTGCAATTAAGTTTTTGATGAGAGTTTCAAAGTGATTTTTAAATGTGCATGCAGATTATAAAATGTGCTTCATAAAACCTCTACTTCTGTAATCATGACTTCATGAATGCTTCTCTGTCATTGCCCACTGCCTTTCAAGTTCAAAATGGAAATGTTTGTAATTGAATAGCTGCCTTGCAAGTAAATATTCTGTATAGGTACACAAACCAATTATTTTTCATACCTGTTTTCCCGTCTAAGTGGTAATAAAGAATATTTCTCTAAAGGATCATAAAGATCATTAATGCCCTTATGCCTTATAGAATATAGCACTGGTGAAACCTATTTCAGGTGTTTTCTTCTCTAAACATGTATTAGAGGGTCTAATTTTGCAGCTCTAATTTTGGCACCATCATGATGGTCAAAGGGAAATTTGCCTTGCCACTGTCAACAGAGTAAACCTAACGGCTATATGCAAGCCTGCGGAAGGGCTTCACGAACTGGAGGACATTTTCTCTGCCATTTGCTTATTTTTATTCTGTGGAAACCAGTGCACACCCATTTATCCATTATTCATGTCATAGGTTTTCTTCACATTCATGTATTCTCAACTGGTGCTCAAAACAAGGTACCCTTGCGGTACTCCATCAGGAACAGTATCATCTTACCCGTATCAGCAAGTCACCTGGCCCACCTGCACCTCTGAAAGCAGAAAATGGGGATGGATTTCTCTTTCTGGAATAATTTCCTTATAATTAAATTACATATTAAAGACAGGCTTTCACTACCTCATGCTACAATATAGGAGCTTGCAGGTTTCCAGCGATAAGCAAGCAGGCTGTTGGCAATTAGAAAACCTCAGGGTTTTAAGAATCTCTTCACTAAAATATGTTATAGCTCAAATCATTGTTTAACAATCCGAGTCTCTTACAGCTGTGAAACACTCCCATCATCAAGTAGGTCTCTGGGACTCCCTCAGGACCGGCAGGCTCTAGATATCCAGCTGCTAGGAACAAAAATAAATCTCTTTGAAGACTTATTTGCTGTCACATTGTGCGAAGACTTAGAAAGGCTGAAATATTTTAATCATTAATCTCCATTCATCAAATCTTGTCATTCTTAACAAAACTCCCAAATAGTTTCAGCTGTGAGTTGAATGTTGATGACACCAAACTCTGTACATAGATATCAATTTTGTGGTTAAGATATGCCACACACAAGAGATGCCTCTGGCAACAGAAACAATTCCTGCACATGCAGAGAAACCAGAGAGCATTCCATAACTCATAATTATTTATACTCTTATTATTGTGGAGGAAGTAAAACTTTAATAGGTATTGATTATAAACCTCTACAAGTATTTCAGTCTGTTTCAGTCATGGTCAAATAGCCTATGATACTGATATGTAGTGTTCGTTATCATTATTATGGTACAATAGCAGTAGATTACTTCATAGAAATATTCACTGCAAAATCTTATTTGGAAGAAAATCTTAATGCATGATCAAAAGCCCACTAGAATCTATGGGTCTTTATTTCACTGGGGTGGAAAGAAAAAAACATTTTCTTTTCTCTTTTCTGAATAACGTGTTTTAAAAAAATTTGTTTCTATTTTTTTCCTAGTTATTTAATTTTTATTGTTGACATTAAAAAGAAGGGAAATAAAAAAACAAACTCAAGGAAAACTTGGCTATGGTTAAAACATTTCTTGATCTCCTGCTTGGTTGTGCTTATAAACACTGGATAAATTAATAGCAAACATGTTGCACAACTTAGAGGTGAGCTTTTAATGACTTAAAGACTTTTAGACTGACAAATATTTCAAAACAAAAGGATCCCAACTTATTTCTTGATGCTGGTTTTTTTCAGTGTTCCTTCTTTTTTTATAGACAATCTTTTGATTTCTCCAGCCTTCAACCTTTCTTCCTTGAGTCACCCAGAGAATCATTAATGTTGTATTTGTGAAGCTGCACTTGTGCTCCTGGCAGAAGCCTGTGCTGTAGTCAGCATTTAATTAATTAATCCATGTGCGGAAACACTCTTAGCCCCTATATGCACAAATATCTGAAGTGTGCACTTCAAAGGAAGAGCTGTTTATTGCTGGCCAAGTGCATTGCTATTACATGAAAATAATAATGATTCTTTGCTCTTCTAGGATTTAATCCAAAGGCCACCAAAATCAGTGGAGAGAAACTCCTACAGAATACACTGAAATTTTGTATCAGCCTTTTCTAATATCTTCTATCAGAGGGTCAAAAAGCACTGCAAACAGTGTGGGAGAAAAACCTTATCCCACTTCAGAGAAAAGATAACTTAGGGGTGCAGAGGTTAGGTTGTTTCCCCAAACTGATACAGCATGGGAATGATGAATAGAAAGTCCTAGCCCAAGAGCGTTTGAAGCATGAGCCAAAGTCAGTCAAAGGCTCCTGTGGAAATGTTCATATTAGCATCAGCATTTAATTTTTCTGGGTTTTGGATCTATTTGAAGAAGCACAGAGAACAATGTCAAGATAGGTATAAAATGTTGAAAATATTTCTACCTGCTCTTAAATGTTTTTTGAGTTGTGTGGTTTTGACTCTGGTTTTATTTATGCCCATTGCCTTCTGTAGGTATGATAGTCCGGGCAGTGTTCATGCAGTACACTTGGTGGAATGAGGAGACTCCCGAAATGGCTCCCACTGACCTCCCCCAGGCATCACCAGGACCTCAAGGTAGCACCATGCTCTGCCTTTCTGTGAGGTGTCTTGGACTGGAGCACTGCACTAGCCGGGTGGCTTTCAGCCCCTGGGGTAGCGGGTCCTGTCTAGCCCGGACACGCTTGCATGGCTCTGAACCGTGTTGTGCGACATACCCCAGAATACAGAATAAAATTAATCCCTCCCCCCTGCTCAGCCTTGCCTCATGTTCTCAGCAACTGTGCAAGGAATGATGTTATTTGAGATTTTTAAAAAACTATTTGAATATCCCAAATTTTAATAGATATAATCTGACTTAGAATTAAAACTGTATTTGGCAGTGCTTAACCTCAGAGCTTATTTTGATTTCAAATTCTGTTAATACTTCAGATGTTTCATACGGACCAAAATGATTATTGCTCTCTTCATCTGAGTAGTTTTCCTGTTTTTGCAAGCTCTTCTATACTTCATCTGCTGATTTATCACTATTTTCTATTTGTGTGTGCTGTAGCTTAGAGACTCCTCCAGCAGAAGAATAGTTGTGTATTAGAGCAGCGGTAGCAAGCAAAGTGATTGCTGTCTTGGTTTTCATTACAAAGGTGAGGCCAAAAGGTCCTGGCATAAAACAGTTACTGCAGAATCTGGACCTCAGTGTGACCATTAAGCATATATAGACTTCTTTACTGATTAGCTCTAATGGCAGGTGAAAAGGTATTCTTAGCAGCAAAGGTGGACAGTTTACTAAACAAATGTACTCTCTCTCTCTTTCCTTCCTAGTACAGTTTTCCAGCAAGTTTTCATGTTCTTTCTCATTTATTTTCTATTTTCAATACTCAGTGAAGCAGAAAAACAATGTTAGTCTTTGGTGGCCAGGGGAAATAACAAAAGTTCATGAAGGTGGTCTCCAGATGATACAGCCCTTGCAGAAGCAATCACTCTGTTCTCTGTTTCCACTGACTAGGAAGCAAATCTACAACACTACCAGGTCTGGCAAGTGCAGGTGAGCAGCGTTCTGTAAATGTGCTAAGAAATCACCAGCACAAACACATTCCCAGGTTGGGTAATATTCAAATAATGGCTATTACTGCTCCAGGGAGGAAATAATTAAAGCCATTTCTTGACTCTGACAGCTTGATACTGGTGGTTTTCAGTGGCAAATTACCAACATCTGTACTGCAAAATTCAGCTACTGCAGCAATTATTCAGCAGGGGTAACCACAAAGGTTCTACAACTTTTTCATTTTCTGTAAGTCCCCTAGTTAAATGTGACCTACAGTTGAGACCTAAACTACCCATGATGGCAAATTAGGTCTCTTGCATTAGAAATATAAATGAAACCATATGGAATTCCTAATACTCTGTGAAAAACCAATGGCAAAAGCATCAAAGACAGAAAATGAAAGACTGGAAAGACATCTGAATATGTTTCTTAATTATGTAACAATTTCAAGTTTCCAGAGCAATTCAGAAATAAGATTTATACAGTTTATTCATTTCCACAAAAATGATGGCTTTTCATTCCCACATACTGTTACAACTGTTTTGTGTAGTAAACACAAATAGAGTGTGATTACACAAGCTGGAAATTCACATCTACGGGCCAGAGCAAGCAACAGAACACTGGAACTTTTCACTGTTTTTGAAAGAATAGGGTAGCTAAAATGTTAAATAAGCTATATGTATTTCTAACTTTAAATCAAATATTTCTTTTTAAACACTAGTTAGAAAACACAAATCTGAGTAAGAGTGACAGGCTATGATATGAAATATAGTTCTAAGAATTCTTTTTGCATTCATAATAAAATATTTCGTAATTATTCTACTGCTTATGTTGTAGCTAAGTGTCCATCAGGGTTTTATGTTATAATCCCCTTTAGTCGTGGCTTTACTGATGCCACTGTAAGACTTCAGTTTATTTTGTAAGTTGGCACCCTATCTTCAGTTTAATATCTTTATTATTTAAGTTTGCAAACCAGGTTAAAGCATAATACAATTGCTGTTAAAATGCACAGTCATTTTAAATTTGAGCTTTAAAGTTCAGAAGTCTTTTGGGTAGTCTGATAGGTGGTAAAAATAGCTTGTACATCAATCATGATAATTGAGAGGTTTTAAGGTATCACTAGAATCTTTGGCTAAATAGTGGCTACAGAAGGGACATAAGAATATGCTGATTTCTAATATAACAAAGTAATGAATACATCATTTGCAAATATTTGATCCATGTTAACGCAAAGATAAACGTATAATCCATTACATAATTTACAGCCTGCAGACTGAGCCTCAGCTCTGCATCGTGGCTCCTTCTCTGCTCACAACTGGGTAGAATTAACTGACTGCAGCTGTGAAAAGGGGGAAGGTTTCTGTTGTGTTTTGTGCTCTCGTGGCTGTGCCGGCTATAGCACAGGGCTGTCTGCAGCCTGCACCAATCCTGCCTCCATCTACTTCACTGCCAAGGAAGGAGAAAAAAACTATTATCATGCATCCACCTCTTCTTGCCATGTTGTTACATTTCTAATGCATTGACCTTTAAAGGCAGATCCCTAGCTTTATGAGATTCACAATATACAGTTTATAAAAACTGTGCAATGTGGAGTAACAGATACTAAGGAGCTGCTTTGCATGACCATGTCAGAGACGACCTGAACCAAGCCAAAAATATTTACAGTAAGTCCTAATAACATGACTGAATACACAATTTAGTCTTAATGTCTTTACTTGCTCTTTTATTTCCACATAAATACTATCTATGATAATTAATGAATTTGTACTTCTATCAAAATAAGGATTAGTTAAATTGTAGAAACCTATATGTTGTAAACAAAAAGTGGTGTAAAAAGAGGGTGTATAGAAATACAATTTTCTTTCATTTCAGTTGTATTAGGACTATAGGAAAACAAACAGTAGTAAAGTGAACTTTTTGTTGCCGATTGATTATAATCTTAATGGCCCTAATCAATAAGCTAATCAGACTGTGTCAAAAGTCAGCTATAGACACTGGACAATTTAATTCCTATGTTCTGTTAGAAAAGAGAGAAACGTGCTTGAACTCTTGAAAAATCTGAACAAGTTACTCACAGTTAACTATTCTGGACTCAGCAGAGGGTTATTTGTGAGTAGAAGAACATGTTAAGAGCTGTCTCTGTACTGGTGGACATAAGTAGCTTGCTTTTGTCTTTTTCCAGTTATCCATTTAATTTAGATATTGCTCTGTAAGTGCCAATCAACCAAATAGAACATTTAATGAATTGTATACATTTATATTTTGAAATTGATAGGGAAGATAGCATCTCATTGTAATGATGAGTTATCATAACTGCAATAAAACAATTTTCAGTCTTTATTCCAAGCAGAATATTGTGCAGATTTTGTTCAGAGCAGTGTGCTAAGAGACACTGACTTAACTGATGTCCCCATCATGCAAGTTCTACCTCTAAGCATCACGAAAAAGTAGGTGGCTAAATTTTTTGGAGTGGTACAAAACCCAACGACTGTGAAGAGAAATTAAATGCAAACTAAGTATACTGGGAAAAATTTGTACAGTTTTGAGCAGCAAGGCCAGCTTAGTTCAAAACTCAGTCGGATACAGATTATATAGAAGAAATAAGCTAAATGAATATTTCTTTCCACTGTTGATCTTCATTTCACATGTGGGTGGACAGAACAAGTCCAGATACAGTCTTCATATTAGCAGCATATTAAAACATCGTGATGACTGTTACTGCAGTGAGGACCACATGAATCAATATTGATTTGCCACTTACTTTAAGGCTACTAGATTAAGAACAATAGGATTGCACAGCTTCAGTGCAAATCCATAGTGCCATGATTTTGAGCAGGTTTTGGGGGGGAGGAAGGATGAGGTGTAACAGGTATCTTTGTTTTACAATTGAGATTTTTCTCACATAAGGTTAATTTAAGAGTTTATACAGAAGAACTGAATGAGTGCAATAAACAAACTAAAAGGCGCATTTTGTCAGTATCTAGGCCATTTGAGAGGAATTTTGGCATCTTACCAAAGTACCTAACTATGTCTTTGCGTATCAGTGTCATCCCTGAGAATACAGGATGAAGTTGTCTGATGTCTCAAGATAGAAAAAAATGACTTCCCTGTAACTGAGGCTGGAGAGAGCATATATCGCATCACTGCTTTGTCATATTGGTCTTTTGTTTTGTGTTTCTGCTAAATGTAATCAGTTCCACAAACATATTGAAATGTAACTATTTATTTGCAGTATTTCTATTTAAGGAAATCTCTTTGGGGAACCGTATCACTGACTTTAAGTTTCAGGAAAGACCATGGTATAGTTGAGTTTATGAGAAAATTGTTTGGGCCTTGATGTCATGTTGCATCAAGCTGCTTCTAGAAAGGTGTCAGTGTTCATTTCTCAAGAATTTCAGTTTTCTTTCTCAAAATCAATTAATTTACTAGAGAATTCTTGGGTCGTGCATGTGCATGCTCTCAGTCACAGCTTTGTTTACTGCACTCTGTTTCTGGTTCTTGGTTACATCTAGTTTATTGGTCCACTCAACTGCAAAACAAATACAAATAATAATTTATATAGAATTCAGATGAAAACACAAGTTGGCATAGCTTTCAAAGGAACAACTTTTTCATTGCTTTGGTGACTATTACAATACAAATGTGAAATATATTCATATATAGAAGGAAGAGCAAATGCGACACAGACATTTCAAAGATAGTTGTTTGTTACTTTCTGCAGCTCTGTATCTAGTACTGCACGTAGATTTAACTGGACAGAAGCCCCCAGACTTTTGTGTAGAAAAAACTGCTATCTTGTGATCAAGAGTTAACGCAGAAAACAGTAATAAGCCGCATTATTTATTGACATGTTTCTCTGTCCTATTAAAAAGGAAAATTGTATAAAGTAGTATCTCTCTCCACTGCCACCTAGTGAGGTTATTGCACTGCGTAAATGCTTTGATACTTTCAGTTGAGCATTATAACAGCTAGCTGTATCTTAGTAGCATACAGGAATTTGTGCAGAAGATATAGTTTGAATGCAAAATAGCTAATATTAGTGCTTAGGATAATAGCAAAGAGTATAAAATAAACTAGGTATAATAAATCTGATTGATAAAAGAATTCTACCAATGATTAACATGAAAGAGAGACTTAAAAGGGTTTATGCATATTAGAATAGAATTGATTGACAGCAGCTAGATCCATTGTGATTTGAAACATGACTTTTTGATTAAAGCAAGGACCAAATCTCTGCAATCTGGTGGAAGGCTTTAAGTTAAGACTTTTTTGCAGAGTAAACGGGTTTTTTAGGGATGAAACCAATATATATTAGAAAAAAACCCCAAAACATAATTCTAGTGACAAATTTATGCTTTCTGTTCTGTGATCCATCCTAAAAAACTTTTAAGCTTAAGACATAGTTCCTGTATGCTGTTATAGAAGACTTCCAAAATCTTACAGAAAGTTTCTCCTTTCACAGAATATCCTTTCTGCTCAGGTGTGAAAGGGGCCCCCAAAGCTCATCTGGGCACTGCCCCCCCTCCCCGAATCCGGCCCTGGCGCACGCAGCCCATCCCAGGCAGGTGGCTGCATACCCAGGTGCTCAGGGGCTTCCAATGGAGAGACTCTTCACCAAGCAATATATCTCAGTGCTTCCCTATCCTTAACATGCTTTTTCCCAGTAACTAAACTAAAGCTTCTGTACTGCAATTTAAGCTCCTTATTTCTCATTTTGTCCACTGTAATCAAGAAAATGTAACTCCCTTCGTCATTTTCATGTATTTTAAGACTGTTATCATGTAGCCCCTCTGTTTTGTCTAGTTTTAACAGTTCCAGCTCATTCCATCTTTTTCAATAAGTGATTTTTCCTGCCTGTGAGCATTCTTGATCCTCCTCTTTTTGTCTGTCATTTATCAGTCCAATTCCTCTACTCAAGTCCACCAAGTGATGCTCACCAGAATCCTCATGGAAGTTCTTTGGCCTAGAATTTCAACCATATTTTGCAAAAACAAGCTTTTGAGATTTTCAATAATCCCCAGTTTCTGCTGAGCAAAACCTACCATGAGTACATTCTGGCTGCTTTATTACTCCTACTGCCAGGTTGTAACCTGCACGTAACCACGTTATGCTATGAGCAGTGCCTAATTTGGAAAAAAGAAAAAAAAGGAGAAAAGAAACAATTTCACTTCTCCATTTCTGTTCAGCTCAATGAGACTGATTTTGTTTTAAAGATCCATGGCTATTTTTGTTATATACAAGTAGGTCGACCTATCTTTTCATGATAGTGAAAGTAGCTAAAATAGGACATGCAGTTTTGAAATTGTTGCTCTCCTCATGTATCATTTAACAAGCAAAATCTCTATCTTAATACTCTTGTGAATGTCTTCTTAAAATCAGCAGTCAGTCCCTGTCTATTTAGCAGAGGCTGTCCCCAACACAAGAGACTAAAATTAACTAAAGTTGAAAGGACACATAATTTTAACATGATTTAGAAGAAAGAAAAATCAAAACAAATGAAAAATAAATCCCTTTGGTGGCTGAAATCTGTACTTTCATTACCATAGCTGAGCAGTATCTCTGTACTCTGATTTGTTTACGGTATCTCCATTTCTATTTCACAGACATGATGAAAAAGCACCAATTCATATGAGGCTAATCTATACACTTTTGTATTCAGCTTTAATAGCAGAGTGGTGGTTGATTTATTTTAGTCTTGAATTATCAAACTTGTTATTTTCTGCAAAATCTCCTAGACTCATCAGCCCTAACTGATTAAATATTAACTTAAAATAGAAATGAAAGATGAGTTAATTTGTATTTTAACTTGGGGTTAAGTGCTCAAGTCTGTGCTTCCAAAGAGGGCCTGCCATCACTGATGGAAATGTAGATCTATGGACTTGCTGTATTTTCTGAAGCTATGAAAAGAAAGTGAAGCAAACAGATCATCTAGCAAATAAAAGACAAGTGCAGGGAATAGTACATTTCCAGCTATTACTTATTTTAGAGGAAACTCTTTGTTAAAGTATTTCATTGGCTCGTGTCATAAAGTGTAAGTTATAGAACAAAATTTCTCAATATTGCTTGCTAAAAAGTTTGGGAAATTCAGGAGACTTAGAAAAACCTGATCTTTGTATTTCTGAATGAACTTGCTGTATTTGGTAATTAGAGCCATGTTTAAAGGAAAGAAAAACCCTTTGTTTAGTCTACTGAAAAAGGGCTAAATAAGAAGAAGTTGTAGCCACTGCCCACCTGAGCCAGAGCTGATTAAGTGACCAAGAGATGAATTGTTTTACCTGTCTCTTGATACAATGAATAACTGTCTTCTAAATAATCTTAAATTACACAGTCCGTACAGGCATATTTTACAGTATGCCAGTGGAGCTAGACCATGTTGCTAATTATAAGTAAGCAGAGTTTGCTTCTTTGACAATTTCAGTACTGATCATTTGCTGAATAATGTTTACTTTCCAGCCAAATAGCATTTTAGCTGCTTTGTTCAAGGAATACCCTTTCTAAGTTAGAGGCAATGACATTTGAACATTTAATTGCCTGTTGCCATAATACTTGTGCTAAATTTTTATTGGAAAATTACAGTTTCGAGTAGAAAACTTCATCCATTGCATTATCTTTATTTACAGCTTTATCTAAAGTGTTACAAGGGAATGGCATACAAAGAACCCATAACTCAGTTCCTAAGCAGTCCTATTAATAATAAACAGCTGAGAAAGTACTTTAGGTACTTAGGAATATCAAGCACACCAGGAGCAAGAAGGAAGTTGGGTTATTATGGCATTGCATGATTCATGTTATATTTTCAGCCAGAATTCTTATTCCTTATTTTAAAGATGCCAAATAAGATTTTAATATTAAAAAGTTCTGTTTTGTTCTTTCCATGATTATGTTGGACCTCATGTATCCCAACTTCTTTACTAATTCCCTAAAAAGCACCAGAGTGTGAACATCAGAACAGCTGATAAAGCAATGTAAATTGCCTTTATATCTCAAGCTAAAACTTAATGTAGAAGATTAAATGGCATGCCCCACTTTGAAAGCATAACAAGAAAAAATAGCTCCACAAGGGTAATGCCACTCGTTCTTCACTTTTAGAGTAAGCTGCTTGATGGATAGGTAGCTATAGAAGAGGGGCAAATACAGTTCTTTTTCACTGAGAAACATAGAAAAGTTCAAGATTGATTACATACCGTAGTTTTGCATAGTTCACTTTCTGTATATAATATTAAATTTAGAATACAGAACAGAGGTAAATTATTTTAGGATGTTCTGAATATGGCTTTCCATTGACTCTATTCTTATGTTTTACTCTCTTCTTTGTATTATTGTTTTAAATTCCTGCTATAAGAATGTTCTGTTGAAAAGATGGATTAAGCTGATCATGTATATGAATGTTAGCTACACAGAATTACTGCAGTTAGATTTTTTTAAAGCAATACTGCAGTTTCTTATTCTACCAGTAAATTGAATACTGTTCTATTTCCACAAGAAAAAAAAGTAACAAAAAAATGAGACATTAAAAAAGCTCTATGAGTAATTTCCCAGTGAAAAATATATAGATTTTACTTCTTTGAATTTTCAGTAATGTGGAATATCTGCAGAAATGACTTGTTTTCAAGTCAAACTTTTCTAATAATGTATCAAAACAAGTCTTTTCCTTCTTTTTCTTTTATCGTCTAAATCCTATCTGAACTTTCTGTGTTTATTCATCCTGGCCATTTTAGCCTTCCCTCTTCCCGCATTCTAGCAGAGTGATAATTGTATTCCACCTTGCATATATGGTTTGCATTACCTATATAAAAATGGATGTAGATTAAAAACAGGGAGAAGGGAGAAAGATTTAATTTACAAATGCTGAAGGAGATTCTGTTGCATAAGAATGGTGTCAGAGCTGTGATCCCTGTGCCCAGATCCCTGCACCCCCCAGCAGCCCAGAGCGAGTGCTCTGGAAGGGTGTAAATGCAAGCAGGCAAACAGTGGTGCTTCCCTGGGATTCTTCCGTGGCCTCTGTTGCTACGTGGCTTAGGCTCTTCCTGAGCCGGAGGTGGTTTGGCCTTGATCCAACTCCTGATGAATTTTTCTTCCATGTAATTTCCCGGTCCCTTTTTGACTCCGAGAAAACTTTCAGCGTTCTGGTCCTACTTCTGCAATCAGATCTGTACAGCCGATGGGGGTACTTCTTGTGACCCAGGGGCAGGAATATGGTCTTGGGGTCCTGCCTTTATTGCAGTTGATTGACTTCCTCTGACTGTGATTCCACACTTGTTTCCATATTGATATGTATAGATTGTATGTGGCGTAGAGCCTGTCAAGGAAGCCAGTTCTTCTGAAGGAATGACATAAATTAAAGACATTTCTAAGGAAAACTTACTTGTAGTCTACCTGTCTTAAACTCTCATGGTTGACTTATAAGTAATGTCATAATATCCATTTAATATTTGTAGAGAAAAGAACTCAACAGCAGTATACTATTGTATAAACTTATGTATAGTTTGCATTTTTTCCCTTTACTTAAAGAGTAAAATGATTAAATAAAAATTTTTTAAAAAACAATTGAGTATTTTTTCAGGCAGAAGGCATAAAGATTTTGCTAATAAGGGCAGACTCCTTTGATGTTAGTCCTCACGCTGCATAAACTTCACAGATCCATCATTAGTTCTTGTCATCTCTTAGGGTCTTTTGGCTTGGGGCCAAACAATTGATATAGTAGAGAGCTTCCAGCTAAAATAACAGCCTCTGCATCTTTATCTTCCCATCCATCAGATTGTTGGTGGAAGATAGGACTAATTTGTCACTCTACCCACTTGGAAAAGTTTGATAAATGGCTTAATTAGATTTTTTTTTTTTTTTTTAAGAAATCATATTTCTTGAGAACTTGAGGTTGGGAAAACAGTGGCTAAGGACTGAATTAGAAAAGGAAAATATTTTTTCTTCAGCAAAGATCAGAGTAAACACAACCATTATGCAAGGGTGAGGAGAAATGGAAGGAGAACAGTGGGCAGGAAGGAGTTTCAAGAAAAATTAACCCTAATAAAAAAAAGTGTTCTGTAAGCAGTGCAGTTACTCAAAGACTTTGGGCAGACTGGATATCCACCGAAACATCAACCTGCAGAATGCCATTTTAAATATGTTCCCCCCCAGATTTGCGTGCACTTCAGACTTTGTTTTTAGACATCTAAAATCAACAGCAAGGCACCATTTTACCTAGAATAACATCTAAATATACATCTAAGTACATGGTTTTAATTCTTTTTTAATCTTCCAGCATGTCATCTATATGAAGGGAACCATGGGAAAGGAAGAGATCTTTACCAGGATGTTCCTTGCATTCCCCAGTGCTGGTGTCTACACCAGTCATAGCAAAGACTTTACTTCAGGCCTTGTTCTTTAGTTTTGGGAAAAGGGGGCAGGGCCAAAGCCACCTCCTTCTTTGAATTCTTCTCTTGATGGACCAAAGCTGGATCACAGTTTTCAAATGTTCCTGTACAGAACATACTAGAGGTCAAAGGATATTTGTATACTCTTCTTTTTGTGAGGCCATTTCATGGCTTATGAATCAAAAAAACTATGAATTAAAATCAGTGGTTTTGGTGCTCTTGGAAATTTCAGCCAGAAAAAAAAGGAGTGGGAAGCTATGTAAAGTTCTTTTTTCGACTGTTGTTTCAGCCACCAAGTTTGGATGATTTTTTCCCTCCACTTTGCATGCATGATTATGACATATATGCACATGTATTGACACATGTGGATGTGTACATAACAGCTGGCAAATTTGGACAAATTAGATATGTCTGGACTCTGTATTTCTCATTGTCTCTTTATGTAGTGATTCTGTTGGGGTCACTGAGGAAATCTATTTTTCCTTTCTCTGGTCTGATAAAAATTAACAAGACAAACTTCATCCTCTTTTTTCTGATAAACTGTCCAGAAATTGGCTATAATTCAGAAATAATTTTAAAACTCTTTAATCTCCAGGCAAAAAACTTATTTTAGTAAGCAAAAGACAAATATTTTTCAATTAAAAGGATTTAAAATCCCTGTCTGTGTAGTACACTAATATGAAATGATATTAAGGAGGAATAGGCCTAGTATTAGTACTTCCCCAAGAAAATGTCTTATCTTTTGCACTAAATTAGCTGTGTCTTTCTCACACATCCTAAAGCTGTCAGTTGGGACTTTCTGTTTAAGGAAATTTTTTCTGATTTAAAGTTTCTGAGAAGAAAGGCAAAACAAATGTGTTTAAATAATAATGACCTCTTACGCCCCAGTCTCCACAACACTTTCTGAAGTGGATAGTCATTAACGTTAACATTAAATCATTAACACTCCGGAAAAGGTCACTGGGACAAACTGTGGGAGTAGCCTTTATGTGGGTCAAATCCTGGAGCAGTACATGTGTAAAGGCACAATGGAATATATCAGGACAAAGTGACAATGACTCAGGATAATGTAGAGAACTGCATAAGGCGACTTTTTAAGAGTTTTGCTGGTTGGAATCCAGGCCATCAGTATGATTACGATCAGTACTGACTGTGGGTTACTGATATCTGCTGACTCTCTGGTGGCCTGAGAACTTAAAATCACAATATAAATACTACATTGCAAGTATTCTCCATCTCTGCAAGCACCTATGGCAAAATAAGGTCACCAAACTCTTTCTGCCTATCACCAGATCACATCATTTGGCAGAGCACGCAGGAAAAACAAGGAAAAATGTGATGCTGCTGGCCGCAGTACACCTGGTTTTATGGCAGAACAAAGTCTTGTCTTTAGCTTTGCATTATTGTGCTTGTGCTTGGGCACCATCCATGAGCATTAAGGCTAGGTCCACAATGCTCTTAAGAAGAAGTTTATGAGACTGTCTTTCAGATTCACCACTCTCCTGTCCACATGGGAACACAGAGTCAGGCTTTCCACATGTGACTGCCAGTGTACTCATCTTTTCAATGACTTGACAAAAACGGTGCTAATTATGTTCAGGCACGCTAGCACAGAAAGTACTGTCAGTGCTTAAGAATGGCATTAATAGTGAATCTGGTCAGAAGGGGAATCTGGGCAGCTCCAGAGCACCCTTCCTCACCCACTGAGGTTTTGTGAACTTAGCAAATGGATGAAATTCTCTTGACAGTGAAAAGACCGAGTAATCTGTCCCAGGCCAGATTAAATCTCATCCTGCTGCATAGCTGGGAGCCAGTCTACATAGTTTCAGCACAACCTTTGTTTTACCTGCTATTGCTGCTCCTGGCGTTCTGCTGTGAGTGCCCTAAAGGGACACCTGCGCGTGCCACCGCAGGGAGGCAGCAGCGGGGCTGCCCAAACTATGAGATGGCCCAGTGCAAACTAGCTTGGTCAGGCTCCCAGCAAGGCCTGCAAGGTGGGACTTAGCAGCTCCATGGCTTAGTGCTATTTCAGAGCATGAGCTCTTGAAATGTAGCTGTTGACACCTAGGAACCACTTTGCATGGAGCTCAGCACTTTCTCCACACCAGTTTGTAGCCTAGGAGATTCATAACTGTAATGATCAGAAGTCTTGCCTGGGTTACTCTTTGCTTGCTCTTCGTTGCTGCTCTCAGCAGGGACTGTGGCAGGAGGGCCATGTTGACCTCCGTCTGAGGAGGTGTTATTTGTGGAGCCAATCTTGCAAAAACGCTTCATCTGTGCTATCCAGCCAGCTCCACTGTTGGCCTGAGTTGCCAGTCCTGTATTACTGTTCATAGATAGCAGCTAATAAGAGCTCTGAGATGGAACTTTTAACTATGCGAGACCTTTAATGTAATAGAAGAAAAATGATGTAAAAAAAACATCTTGTGACCATTTGATATTCCTGGCTAGAGTTTATTTCTTTGTGTAATCTAATTTATGTGAAGATTTTCTTTTATTATCTCCTGTTAGAAAATCAAAGCTACTACCCTTGTAATTGGTTTCCATACCAGGGAGTGATTTAACACACCCTAACTCACATGAACAGTAAAATGGTGGTCATTGGAACAGCTGTTATGGGTAAAGCTATTCATGTGCATGTTTACAGGATCTGGTCCGAAGATAATAACTGCTCATACCATTAGTGAAATGGTCTGAGAAATGATCTAAAGATAAATTGTACTTGCAGCTTTAGATCTTCACTAGGAAATCTGATTTATCCAATTACAGAATCTAAAAGTTTAACAAAGTGGCTAGACATTGGGACATGAAAAGTGCATTTACAAGATTATTTTTTCCATTGAAAGGAAAAGAAATCAAGAATTTTCTTCCATATAAATAAATGCCTTAGACATGAGGAAAAAAGGAATACATTGATCCCTGTGTTGTTGATTTGCTATTTTAAACTAAGTGAATATATGCAGTGTGTTTAACTGTATTTTAAAAATAAGAACTGTCAGAAAGAAAGCTCGCTAGTCTAGAGTAATTCTTTTTGGTTTAGTGCCAGTTGTGGATATTAATATTTTAAATCAATTC
This sequence comes from Apteryx mantelli, assembly GCF_036417845.1. Lineage (NCBI taxonomy): Eukaryota > Metazoa > Chordata > Aves > Apterygiformes > Apterygidae > Apteryx > Apteryx mantelli. The sequence goes on along the minus strand of NC_089982.1, from coordinate 24,951,361 downwards.
AATATGTTTTGAATTGCTCTGCCATTTGTAAACTAAAAACATTTGTAACAAAACAGCTAGACTGGTTTTAAGTCAAACTATAGTGTACAAGGACATGTAAAAGTAATGGTATACTTCAGTCTGTTTTTTAAAAAAAAAAAAGACTTCTGGACTGTATAACTGACAGTGATTTCAATTTAAGTATGTTAGAAACCAAAATTAAAATGCAATCAGTACTTTGAAAAGTCATTCTCCATACTTTTACTTTGTGATTTGAAAAAATTATTTTCATTTGGTCTAAAGAGAATTCAAAGGTCAGAGGATAAATTTTCTACGGGTAGTGAGCATCCAGGAGAATTAGCAAGAATGAATTAACTAATTGAAAGTTTTGCAGCTAGGTCTCTTGTAAATCCTGTGAATGACGTATCTGTGCTTTTAACTGCCTAACTTTGTTATGCCAGGGCCCAGAAGCAATCTTCCATATTAGTCAATATCAGTGGTAAAGGCTGGAGCGTAGAGCTCGGGGAAGTCTTGATCATGCTGTTGACTCACAGAACAGAAGAAAGCTGGCTTTAGGCATTTCCAGTATCACAGCTTTGTTGTGTTGCAGGACTAGAAATGATGATAAGCTGGAAATAGTCTTTGATGTCTCATATGGCCATCAGTATGAATACACAGTAGTGAGTCTAATGTGACTGAGACATCTAAGTTTCACACGGCCAGTGATCTTCCAGGGTATTATTCTGTTTGATGATTAGAACGGTCCTTAAGCATCTAGGAAGATAAACTTGGTTTCTTACAACTGTTCTTTTTTGGTAGTTTACTACATGTGGAATAGGTTCAGATATTTTTTAAAGGTATATTTAATACTATTTGCAAAATGATTGTAAATCTGCCATCAATATGCTTGTTTATACTTACAGTCACCTATATATAAAAAAAACCCTGTTATGTAGGAATAAAAGAGAGATGAATAGCTCATAATCTTTTAAAATGACTGTACAGAACTCATATCTAGAGTCTGTCCTAAGAAGTTAAATGATATATAATTTTATTACTTCACCTTACAATAAAGATATAGTGAGCATTATTCAAATTACATTCTTAATCGTTTTATTTAGAGCCTGAGCTGAAATCCTTACTCTTAAGTTCTTCATAAAATGCTTGGAAATTAGACTTTGCAGTAAGGATTTTCAAAACTGTGCCCTTATTTTTACCTAGTTCAAGAGTTTAGACTGAACAGAGCAGAACAGAAGCAAAGGGCCAGACTCACTCAAGCATAAAACTACACCAGTGGATCCCAAGCGGAATTCAGCCATGAGTTTAGGACTTCAGGATTTGGCCATAGTGATGTCCTGTAGATTGTGTAGCTATAGACCAAGGTCACTTCTGGAAGGAGTAGGTGCAAGCTATAATATTAATAGCCCTTTATCTGAAATGAAGAAAACCCCCAACCTTCTTCCACCCTCTCATGGCATAATAATCTTCAAACAGCAATTTCAGTTATGATGAACTCTATCCTTAGACAGATCTTAGTTAGTCAGATCACATGGAATTTTGTCTGAATAAAATGTATTAATGTTTTGATCCTTTGAGTGATAGTTATTTTCAGAGGGGGAAAAATAACACAATTAGGAAAGTGGTTCATTGTCTGTCTAATGACGTTTGATAATAACAGATATTTCAGTCCTCTAATACACTGATTAATATTGAGATAATCTCTGCCTGAATCTTTTTGGTCCATTAAATATTATCTATCAATTAAATGAATTTCATTTTCTTTTCCAGACAGATTCCAGTTGCTCCTGGACTTATTAAGAAGGTAAGAGGGACACACAGTGACAGCTGAATGTAAAATCAAGAGAGAGGGCATAAAGCAGAGGAGATGAATATACTTAAAATTATTTATATATGCTTGCTTTGATCTTAAAATGTAAAACTACTGCTTATCACAAGTTAATAATTATTTACCAATACCAGATTTCCCCTTCATTTTAGCATCAAAGTTGATGTAAAGATAGCAGCATGAAAAATAGTTTCTAAGTTGTTAATACATGGTGCTTTGGACTCCTTTGCTTCTCTTCGTCTGTAGAACCAGAAAGGAATGTATTATCTTTTCACGTTATTTTGATAAATCTTATTCCCTTGAGGATTAAACACTCCTCAACATTTTTATGCCTCACTGATCTCTTTCAAGCAAATATAGCATTATTCTGTCATGTTCATTTGTGCAAAGTGACCATAATGTTAATATTCTGATTTCATTCATACCTGCTTTGTGCACTTCTTACAGGGGTAGAGAGCTTAAGCATGGCATTGAGCAGTGGAGGACAAGACCCAGAGTTTGATACTACAGTGTCCTACAGAGGCAAGTTAGATGGTTAAATATCAAACATCAATTTTACATGCAAATCCAGACATTTGTGCATGGTGCAGGAACAACCACTAGGTACCAGTTGCTCTGTGATTTAGAGTATGCTGACTGAATTTAGGCTAAGCTGATTTATGCTTTTGGAATATGCATACAGACATGAGAGTTCACTCTGTGTAAATACTTGTACACAAATATTTGCAAAATCATTACTGGCATAATGTGGTTCAGCTCTCTTGAAATAATTAAGCCACCTGATTTATACTACTAATTTTAGACCATCATGCTGTAAACTCTGTGGTAGCTGACCCTTTTCACATAGAATGTGATATAGAAAACAGAAATTCTGTTTTTCTGCAGGAAAGATACCACACTGAAAATAATATCATACTTAAATCATCACAGATCTCTACCAGAGTTCTTCAGTTCCATACAGCCACATTTTCATTTATTTTTACGGAATCACTAGATACTGCTCGACTTTGCTTGTATGTGTTTGTTCATTTATATTCACGTGGACAGTGCTCATCTGGTTAGAAATGATATAGTTGGCTGGGCCAGAGGGAGAGCAAGCAACCACTGGCCGTGGCTGTGTGTGAGGCAGCTGCTAAGAGATGAAATGGCATCTAGCATGTGCTGCTGCTCATTGGGGCATGCTGCGAGTGGCTGCTACCATCCCAGGTTGTGGTGGGAGTAGTTTGGTGGCAGCCTTTGCCCAAATGCTCACTCAGCAACACCAGGGCCGGGGCTTCAGCAGGAGGAGAAACGTGTGTGGAGGAGCTGAGGGGGGTCACGTGTGCTGGCTTCCAGCTGGCCCATGCTGGCGTGTCCTTACAAGGCAGCTTTTGGCAAAGGTGCTTGTGGGGAGCTAGGTAGCAGACTGCCTTAGGAGGGGACCCTGAAAAAGCTGAGCTCTCCCCAGATTTCTTCATTACGCACTAACTAGGCCTCCCTTGAGCTGATGCAAGCAGACAACGGGCAGTCAGTGAATTTGGCAAGGAAGAAGGTGGACAGAGCTGATCAAGTGTTGAATGGCTCCCCATTGGTGACCTCCACTTCTAGCTCCTTGGAAAGACAGCTTAATCAGCCATGATCCTTTTGGTTGTCTGGCCCTCAGTCTTGCCAAAACAATTTTGCAAGTTGGCTGAGGTCAAGAAATAAGAATTTTATTAGCAGCTCAGGCTTTATATTATGAGAGTTTGATGTGGAATGGCTTATCAGAGGCTGTTCTCTATTTTTCCTGTTTGCTTTTCTAACAGTCTATTTTATCAAACCTGTATATTTATACAATGAACATCTCAATAAACAATTCATGTACAATATTTGTACTGTAGCTTAGAGGAGGTATGCACATTCATGTAGCTGATAAAGTGCATTCACCTGATAGAAGGTGAATTCTGGTCCCAAGAAAGCCTTGTAAAGAAATCAGTGTTCAGGAAGAAGGAAGGAATTTCCCACCCCAGCTCAGACAGAGTCTGCAGCACCTACATATCAGTTTAATAATTTTTTTTTTTAATGTTTCCTCTTAAGTTATATGTCTTAATTATGTAGTTATACTTAAATGAATGAGATGGCCCATGAACACAAGATATTTTGAAAAAGTCTAACTGAACAGGAAGAAAAACACAATTTGTGCCTCAGATTATGACTATTTTAGAATTAATGGGACTTGAAAAAAAAGGCTGTATACATTTTTCTTCGTGAGTCTGGTATGCCATAAGTGGACTACAAGTTCTCTGGTTCAGAAGCAAGGCTTTATAAATGATATGGTACAATTTTTGAGTACTTTGATGTAATAGACAATAGCAATTTACATTGAGATTCATCTAATTTGTCTTTTACTTTCCATTTAACTTGATATTTGGCTGCTCAGCAGTAACCATGTAATTGGACTTACAAAATTGCATCCTCATTTCCTTTAGTGACAGGGAAACTGCTAAAGGAAGTCTCTGCCATACTCAGTTTAATTTAGATGAGCATCCAAATGCACAGATGTTTATCCAAATTTCATCAGGAAATGGAAGTGAGAATCTTCCAATCAAACTGTTCTGAAATGTCCAGTACTCTGGACAGGGCAGAAACAGTGCAAAAATGATCTCCCTTGTAATAAAGTATTGCTACAGTTTTGGGATTTACCCAGCTCCAGTAAGGTGTGGAAAAATGGAAAAAAATTTAAATAAAATATGATCAAAAAATGGCTTACAAAATATATTTGTTTGAAGTTGCTTGGTTGTTTGAGTCTATTTTTAAAGTTTACATTGTCTGTTATTCTGTTCAAATTGATGTATCCATTTCTAACTTGCATAATGTATTTTCTGCATATTGTGAATCTAGTTAAATCCAGAAGCAGATTGATGTCATTTCAGATGGAATCAGACAGAGGTGACCCATAATATTAAATTTGAGTGTCTTTACATACTGGCTTCCTATTAGATTTCACGTATTAAGATTAGGACTTGCAAATGCCAGTGATATTTATTTATATTTATAGAGTTATCCCCTGCCATTGGTGCATTTTTACTAGTTATAAATTCAATCATATACTTCCTATTACATCTATTATCAACCGAATGCATTATATATTAAAAATTGTGCTCCTAAACCTTTCCAAGCCCAAAACAAACAAAAGAAACTAGTAGCAAGTAACAGTGATTTTAATATCAGTGGTTTTAACATGATTTGTTTATGTTGATTTCAGAATTATGCCTTTGGTATTATTGTCCTTTAAAAAAAAAAAAGTGAGAGAGAGAAAAAGAAAGGGGCAATAATTAATTGTTTTCATTGCTATAGAGAAATGTTCCTCTGCCAGAAAATCTGTATTTTTCCCTAACCAATCTAGGCATCTCTAAATCTCTGAGAACTGAACAAGATGCTATTTTTAGGAACAGAAGAGTATTCCAGAACTTTGAAAAAGGCTGAACCATTGTTAATGCTTTGGGAGTTTCTATAAATACACAAAGGATTTTTTGCCATTCTTCTCAAATATTTAAAATTATTATTAGTGTGTGTCATATCCATCATTTTTCTAAAATATTTGCATAAACCTCTTGAATCTTTTCAAGATTATAAAATAGTTAACATTCAAAATTCACCTTTGCATTGTGCATACAAACTGATTCCATTGAAGACACTATGGTTGCAAATGAAAGAAGAGGCTTTTAATCTAACATTTAATCTTGAAGGAGAGCTTAATTTAAAAAAAATACTAATTAAGTTTAAAAAGTTCAGCAAAAGTAAAACTTACAGTTAAGAACAAACAAGTTGTGAAAGCTTCATATCTAAAAGGGTTTAGGTGTCCTTTAAGAAAGTTTGGCCCAAAGCCAGCATTCATCCATTCCATAATATAACTGTATTTCGGAAAAATCACCATTTGGGAGCTATATTTCCTCAGGTAATATTGGTTAAAGCACATAAAATTCCTTCTGTTTAAGCCAATATAAGCCTGTGAAATCTGTAAGCTTCTATGAAGCATTTATAAAAATGTTATGGTTTTGGAATCTGTCTGTAAAGACCTTTCTATGGTAAATGCCAGAAGAAGTACCATATACAGGACATATTTTTAATATTGATGAAAATGGAAAAAAAACAAGCTCAGCCAAATTTACCCTCCAAACTTGGACTGGGAACACTGACAAACACTCTTAGCTATGTCCAGCTGCAAAGGTTCACTTCTTGAACAGTCTGTCAATGGTTCTTATATACCTCCTGCTAGCCTAATATTTGAATGTCCCACGGTCATCTTCATAACTCTTCTCTGTGGTAAGGGAGTGACAAAAATCTCAGTTTAACAGAAAAGAACTGAGTTTCCAATATGCTAGCACTTTCTTCGCAGGTAGTGGAGGAGGCACCACCAAAGAGCAATTGATTCCACCCAAGGCCCAAATTTCTCTCTCTCTTCCTCTCTCTCCCCATTGACAGCAGAGGGAGACTGGAGGATAGCTTAAGCTGGATGCCTCTCTTTTATATGGCTAAATTAGGAAAGATTAATTCTACCTTATCTGACTTTCTCAAAGGCACGCGAAATGCTTAGCTGTGGCAGTGACTAATCCAAGTTGGGCTCATAATTGCAGATGTTATAATAGAGGTTTTTGTCTTGGTGTATGACTATGAAAGAAATAGCAAAAGAAAATTAAGTTCAGTTGACCCAAACCAGAAGTTTTTGTGTTCTTATTTTTTCTTACTTGTGAAAATCTGACATGTTCTGATTGTCCTGGAGCATAATTCTCAACAAAACTAACTTTTAAAAACTATGGGTTCTTCAGCTCATTCTATCTTTTAATTGTTTAATTTAGTTCAGTTCCGGCTTGCAAATAATTTCCTCTCTCGAGCTGTTCTCTTTATGAACTATGTATGAAAAAGGAATCCTTCAGCCCTAGATTTAGCCACCGCTCCCTCAGTATTGCTTCTCTTGTGGGCAGTAGCACCATTCAGTCAAGAAAATATGTAGATGATCTTGACTTAGAATCAGCAATATCTTGCACTGATAAAATGCCTCAAGAAAACAATAGGGTAGGCTGGCACATGTACCATAACATATTAAATTAATATAACCAGGATAAATGCCTAAAAATGCCACTATGTATTAAATCAATGTATCCACGATGAAGGGCTATAATTCCCACCTCCTTGAATTTCAGGAAAAAATTTCCATTTTGCTGAAGGGCCTCCCTTTTAACATTGGGGCAACTGAGATTGATAAGTAAGCACGCAAAACCACAAGTCAAATGATGTCAGGCTGCAGGCTAAATCTACAGTCTGTGATCCCAACAGCCTCAGTCTGCCAGCATGCAATTACTGTTCAGATCAGCAGGGCATCTCCAGAGTGCTAGGTCTGATGTGAACATTTATCAGCTCTATGTTGAAAAATTCATCACTTCAACTGAAATTCATATTTCGTTCTGCTACCCTGAAATGCAAGGACAGATCTTACCTTGGGGATAGTGGCACCCCTCCCCACCAAAACTTTACAAATCTCACTAAAATCTTTCTTTATCATTTTGTCTTAATAATAACATTCAGTGTACACATAATACAAGGGAGATTACTTCCATCACACAACAAAGGTAATTACTAACCTCATACAAAATTCTTGTAACGTAGCAAGTTTCCACTGATATGTATTTGTATGTGTGTACATATATATATATAATATACACACACACACTTATTTTTACTAATGCTTCAACAATGTAACATAGTTCTTGTGCATTCATGTGCCTGAACAGGCAAGATGGAAAAATTTTTCCAAGATCATGGAAGATTTTCCAAGATCATGGAAATGGGCGTGTGGCAACTTAGGCTGAGCCTGAAAAGGGCTGTGTTGGAGAAAGTTACAACATCTATGACAATGTAATGGCCATTTTCTCCTAACATATCACAACTGAATACCTTGACCTTGTTAGTATTATCTTGATAATGAATACCGTGTACTGTTCCTCTTCTGTACAATATTGTTCTCTTAAGCTTTCATGGCTTGATATCTACATAAATACATATTCTCACTACAAAATTTTCTGTTGAGATCCCAACCAGCTAAAAAACATTTGAGCCACTATCAGTGAAATATTTTACAGCCAACAGTGCTGATCAAGTTTACAACAGATGCCACAGATTTCAGGAGGTAGGGGAAAAAAAAATCTGTACTCAAGTAGGGGAAACAGTTTGGCCACAGTATCATGGGACTCCATGTGCGCTATTTTGCACTACTGCAAAAATTCTTGACAGAATTAATAAGCCTGTGTTCAATTCAGTGTGTAGTGTTGGCATGTCTGAATGCAAAATATGGTAGGGATTTGAGTCTAAATCTAAAACTGATTTTTTCCGGGAACCACTTAGATAATTTAAAAAAAGATGTATTTAACATGGTGGTTCTGGTTGGTTTTGGTCCATCCACAATCTCTATTTGGGACTGATTCTGCTTACTGTAGCATTCTACTGATGCAAAATCAGACAGTATCTCCACAAAACAGTATCTTTTATAGGTCTGTTGCCCCTTGTTGGCTAAATACAGAATTGTCTTTACTGAAGTCAGCTGAAGCCCCATATGGTTGTACTGAGATGACACAACAGAATTTGGAAAAAACTAAAATAGTAGCATGCAGTACTGGCACTTCAGCTGCACTAAGGGAAAACATATGCTATATTTGCCAGTGCAATGCAGTAGGAGCACTGGGACTTGACCATTGGTCCCTATCAGATCAGTAGCCATTCTGTATCTCAGATATCTATTGTTATGTATGCCTGCTATAAGCAGTTTATAAGCAAGACAGGGAGTAAGGGAAAAGGAATAAAATTGTGAGCTTTTTGGATAGAATATTTTGTAGAGAAACGAAAAATGGATAGGTAATGAGATGCTCTTTGCTTTTATTTTCAGAAACTGCAAAATATCTAAATAATTTTCAGAACATAATATTCTGCAGATGGGGCAGAGACTAGCATAGTCTGCAGAAAGTCCTAAGAGAGAAATATAAATTTCCAGTGGCAGGCTCCAATTCTTTGGGAAAACACAGTGTTGGTTAGTATCCATGTGTCTTTGATATACTACAATGTCTTTTAAAGAAATACAGTCTAATAATAAAAAAGTAGTAGATTCGAGTAAGATGAAAATTTTCCAGCTGTAGCTCTGCACTATTATGAAAAATCAAGTTTTACATTCTAATGAGTTTTATTTACTATAGTACAGGAAACATTTTACCAAAAAAGCAGGTGCAATTTCTTCCTGTACATCAGGAATGGTTGCACTAGGGATTGTTTCCATTCATCTCTTGATATAGTTACTACTTTTCATGAACTTGACGACACTTCCAAGAGACAGGAGAATTAACAGGCATGCACAGTGGAGTATATAATATAAATGTGAATGATTTATGTCTGCTTTTATATCACATTACAGCAATCATTAAACTTTTATGTATGAGAGGAAAACAAGGAGTCCAACAGGTCGAGGTTCAGTAAACCCAGAACCACATGAGCTTCAAAAACAAGCAAATCAAAAGGTAATTCAGCATTTCACATCTTTCTTTCTAGGACCAGTGATCCTTCCTGGAAGTAATTTTCTTTACTTTTTCATTTTGTAAAGGTTTAAAAATATTACAGCTTTTTAGTTTATCGAATCATGACCATTTACCTTTCAGTGCTTGTCTTTCCTCCTCTCTGATGAGTATTACACCTGGCTTTTAATGCCAAGAAAAATATTACTAATGTTCAATGAAGAACATCTAATCAATGGTTCTTAAAATTTCTTAGCCTTTATTTTTACTTTCATTGGAAGAATTTTTTACCATTGAATGTCTGCAGAGCCCTCCACAGGGGATAATGTAGAAAATTCTGAGAACCAACCTTAAGTCCAACCTCTAAAACCTCCACTTTGTTTCTTATGGTTTCTGAGGTCAAATGTGCACTTTCATTTATCTTAATCTCCCACTGAACATTTCTCTTGGTGATTTTGTAGGAATTTGTCTATATTCAGTAGGTTTGTAATCTTACTTTTTTTTATATGCTAACACATTTGCAGTCAAAAAGTGTCAAAGGTCTATTTGAATCTCAGTTACAATGTCTTCAATTATTTGCATAAATAGTCCCCATTTTGCTTTAATAATTATATGTCTCTCTGTGCTTCTTGTATCATTATGTCCAAGCATGGAATACGTCAAGAAGCAGATGAGTTCTTTCACAACATAAAAATGACATTTTAAAAGTAAATTTGAAGAACTGTATGAAAATCACACTTTTTCACTGAAGTTTGGCAGTACTTTTAATTTGGTCAGTCTAATAGATTTTCCTAACAGCATGTGTCCATTCACAGTTAAGATAATTCACATTTGCCTATACAGTACTTTTCAAATATACATACAAGCTTCAAAAGAAATAGAAAAAGTGAAAACACTTTTGATGTCCTTATCATCGCTCATCAGAGGTCTTGTACCTGCATACCATGTCTCATGTATTCTGGAGTTAGTAATGCATACAAACCTGAAGACATAAATTCTACAGCCTGCCTTGAATTAGGCACATACATCTATATTTATGCTTCCAAAGTGTACCTCTTCCCCAATTTAGTAAGTTTAAATGATATACTTCGGTATTTTACTGAGTGTTCATGTGACTATCACTGGTCATGAAGTTAGGCAAGTATTTGTACTATTTTGCCAAATCAAAGTTAGTTTCAGAAATGGAGTATCTGCAGTTTCCACTGATGATCTAATAGGCTCAGATATCTAACTTTAAAAGGCAAATTTCAGAAGGGTGATCTTAACATGGATAGGCAGTAGCAAAGAACTGAAAAAAGAGAACACTTTCTTTGGAGGGAGGTCAAGCTTATACAAAACTAAAAATTTTTTCATTATTTCCTGCATCTCTACTGATGTAACATTAAGAGTAAAAAATCATTTCATTCCCCTTCCCCTTTTCCCCTTCTTTTTCAATACTGATTGCTAAAAGCAAAAATGGGAATTGCCCAAATTCTGAACATAGGTACAGATGTATTTGCTTTAAAAATATTGTGCCCATTTCCTTCAAACCTGAAAGAGAATCCTAAAAAAAAAAAAGACAAGTATGAAGCTGCTCTTATCTTACTGTGTTTGAGTTTTTCAAAGGAAAATGCTTTAAGTGGATCATATAGAAAAGGATGGATTAGAGTGGATTAGAGTGGATTGTATATGATTAACTCAAGAATGGTAAAACTAATGCTGACCAAGTTTTACAGATACACAGGGCAAAAGCCTAGTCTGCAAACTGCAGTCCAGGTGGAGTTTGAGGATGCTATGATCAATAGAAAATGAAGACATTTTGTATTATTTAAGACAAAATTAAATCTTAAGTATATTTTTCACAGAGTGAACTTTCCTCTTACTGCTGAAATTACTAGCTAGGCAGCCAGGCACACTGCCACAGAGGAATAGAAATTCCTTAGGTCTCTGCTGGTGCTTTGTTTATATCTGCTCTAACAGACAGGAATCTGGCCTGCAAAGTTATCATTATAATGTTAATATAAATATAATTATATTTGCTCCAGCAATGGAATTAGTGCCACTAGGAAACAAAATCATTTTAGATTTCTCCTGCTGTGTTTGTATGAGCTTGGGGTCTAACTGGCATCCAGGGAAATTTGGCCTTTGTGCTCAAATAATGTAATGCTATGCTTTCCATTTCGAGATGAAATTACTACTAGTGGGATTTATGCCATAGGAAAAGAATGTTGTTGCTAAATCTTCTGGTTGTTCAGTCTCTTTTGTCCTACCACATAAAGGTACTTATTTATGTGACTCCACATATAAAGATATACATCTAGATGTGCATGTGCGTGTTAGTTTTGGATGCGTTTTTAGGGAAATTAGTGTGAAAGATGTTATGGTGATATGATTCACCACATCCAGCCAGAACTCTTGCTTTCTTCCTCAGATAAAAAGACACATTATTTTCCCCTAGCCACCTTCCTACAAGCAAATCGGAAATGTAGCCTTCACTCGTTCTCTTTTTCTCTCTCCAAACCTTAGGAAAGGCTAAGAATGGCCAAAGATACTAAATAAGTCCCTGCTAATCATAGTTTTGAGTGCAATTTTTAAGAAAAAGAAGATGAGCTTCCTGATAATTATTGCCTTAGCTCTGAGCACAGTCATTTTTTAAGACTCTGAAGGTGAACGAGGCATCTCAGATGAACACAGGCAATTGAATCTAGCGTACCAATTTTCTTCCATTCTGACATAACTTTCTAGATCTCTGAATACAAGCTGCTCATTCTCTGCTGGGAGCACGGAGAAGCTGGACAGAATGGGCTAAGATTTCCTGGTAGTCTGTGTGTCCAGGTTTTTTCTTGTGAAAGCAAGGACTGGGGATGAATGAGTTAATTCCGGGGATAGGGAAGGGGATGGGCTAGGTTAAGCATGGACTTGAATTCTCAGTTTTAGTGTACAAGTCAGTTAAGAGGGAAATTAATCCCCGCAGATACCTGGAGCATTTATTGTGCATCAGTAGATTCACTCTTCATCTAATATCATAGAAGACATGGTATTAGCTTAGAATAATGCCAAGGAGCTTTTTATTCTTCTTTATTTAAAAATGTATTTCCCAAGCTAATATTGAAGTGAACGAAACTATTCTCAATAACGTTCTCAAATGAGATAAATTCAACAGATTGAAGCCAGTTTTCCTTACACATAGCCATTAGCCTCTTTCAAAATATTCTGAAATTATCCTACATTAAATTATTTTAAGTGCTGCTTTACCAGTGTCTAGATCAAAGCCTTGCCATCATTTCTACAAAAGCAACTGAAAATTTGTGCTCATGGTTTTGCCTAGTCAACTGCATTCTGACTGCAAATCAGACTCTTGTACCTCCTTTTTTCAGTGATAAGGGTAGAAACAGAGTACACAGATGTTAGCATTTTCGTTCAGATCAGAAGTGCACTTCTGAAGCAAATCTCATGATTGCCCTCACTTACTGTACTTTTTCTTGTACTGTGGGCTGGTGTCAGAGCATATGAACCAGACTTTTGGGTGAAAGCAGTATGGGAAATGTGTTCCAGGAAAGTGCTTACTGTGCTCCCGCCATTCACTACACGGGACCAGACTAAACACCCTAACTATTTATATAATATGGACATTGGGTCCTTAGTACCAACTGTTTTGCTCCACAGATGTGCTCCCATTGGGCTGCTTAACTTTCCAATGTGGATATAGCCATCTCATGCCCAGTATCCAAAAGTGGATACAAAATTATTATTGCGTGAGAGACTTGTTTTTACTACTAAAATTGTTTCAGATGAGCACTGGAAAACCTAAAATAGGACAATGCTCATCCCAAATGAATTATAATCATGATTTAAACTCAAGGCTTTCAAATCCCTAACACAGGTCCTCTCCTCCTTAGCCTTTACCTAGAGATTTTCTGCTAGCATATGCACACACAAAAAAATTCCTATTCCACTATGCCTTACATAGCAAACATGCTTATTTACTCTTAGGTGGAATGAATCTTTCCTTTAATTATTTTTATACTAATTACATGATTTTAATCTATTGTTTAGGGAATTATTAGTTACAGCTGCAGTGAGCAAAATACACTTTGGTGGGGGAAATGCATCCCTTTATAGACGGCCACTGTAAGTCCTTCTTAAATCCTACCGAGGCTTGTGAATTAAGGCCAAAGTCATTTATAGGCTTTGGACAAATTAGTATATTTCAGCTCTACGCACATCACTGCCATGTCCCCGCTAGGTTCATAGTCTTTGTTTTTCTAACCACTTCAGATATTTAAAAAAAAAGAGAGAGAAAAAAAGCCCGAGTGTAAAGCCCAGCAAACTTGTCACAGAAAACTTAAGATGACATACTTTCAGACAGGATTCTGTTCCGACATCCCGTATTGTTTCTAATTTTCCTCTTGTTTTTCCGTCATTGCTAGGAAATGGCAAGTGGGTCTGATTCCTAAAGTCGGGATAGGATAAATTAATTCCCAAACTTTCTGGGTAAACTTTTAGTTGGACTGATTTCTAATACATAAAAATCATACACTTATATCGCTCTTCCCCTCTGTATGTCTGAAAACTACAGCACTGAAGAATTAGCCCCCAGGGTATTATTATCCACTTCCAACTCATGGGGTACAGAGGGGCTTGATGACTTCTTCAATACACTGTGGTAAAGCTCAGAAGGGAACCCAGATGTCCTGGTTCCTCATCCTGTCCCTTAACCACAAACCACATGTTCTTGCCTTATTAGTGACAATCGCAGCACATGAAAACAGACTATTTATATCTAAATATTTCATCTGTTCTCACTCGTTATTCCCTAGCTCACCAATGTAATTATGCTGGCAAGGCAACAATATCTTTTTCCCAGTAGGCACAGATTGTTAGATTTTCTGCTGAGATACAAGCTGCAGAAGAGCTCCCAAGTAACTAAGATCAAAGGATTGTGTTTTCATTGAAACATCCTCGGTAATGCAGCAATGGGAGAGAAGATTTCTTAACATCTTACTTGGTTAAATCTGACAGCTACATTAAAACCACTGATCAAGAAAGGTTAGCACCGTAAACAATATCAACCCAGAATGTGTTAAGCCAAAGACAAAAAGAGCAAAATGAGGCATCGGAAAGTTCTGGGTTTTTTTAAACAGTTCAATGCCTGCTCAGTATTCTCTGAGACAACGCAGGGGACAGGCATATCCCTTCTGCAAATTCCCAGCAGGATGTCCCCAGTCCTGTTATAAGTTACTTGGTTGGAACTGTAAAACACAAGCAAATGTGAAAAATCTATTAGGAAGTGGCTATGGACATAGCTTGGGGTTGTTAGAGATTTCAGTCTGGTGTCACAGCAGAGTTCCCATCTCTCTCACACTAATTGGAGTGTTACAACCAAACATCTGGAGACGACTTGCTGTGAAAAGGCTTGCACGCCTGCAAGTGAGAGGAAGGAGGTCTACAAAGCACGGCTCTAATGATAACAGGACAGAAACTAGCAGAGTATTTAGCAGATAGTTTTAGCTGAATTTATACTTAGCAAACCAAATGGAGCATAGCTAGCCATTTGGCATCTGATATGCTGTATCACTCTTTTATACAAGCAAAGGAGAGAATGGAGGAGGTTATAAGAAAAAAAATTCACAGTGGTTGAAGGTGTTAAACTGGATTCATAAAGACAAGAGCAAATTGACTAAGGTAAGCTAACTGATGTGGAGAAATGCAATTCTTCTACATCAATAAAAACCTAGTGAATTTTATTAGTTTCGGAGATTTTAGCCACATCTGTTTCAAAGTCCTTTCCAAACACATTATTCATACTACTGTGTAAAAGTTACCAAGCAATATTTAAGTCCCAAGACTATGGATAACAAGTGACTTTGGATGGAAAAAATAAGAAAATCTGTGCAGAAAATCTGAACTGTATATTTAACAAATGGCATTACAAATTATCTAAGTGATTACACATTCTCTGATTGACAAAAATCATGCTTGTTTTGTCAAAATATGTGCTTCCATTTATATGGAATAAAAATGCATCCTAGGCAAAACACAAAAGTTGATGAGAATTTTGCTACTGAAGTCAGTAACACCACATTTCACTCTGTGTAAGGCAAGGACCTCTTAGCTAGTGACACTTCTTAGGCTGCCTCATCCTGGGACTGAAATGACAGCTACAATCTGTCTCCCAGATGTAGACATCTTAACATTATATTATAAAAATGTCACGTGTACAATCCTTTTTAGTTTTCAGGGAAATGCAGAAGCATGGTTGCATTTGTTAATATGTAGACAACACATCCACTCGTCCTTCTCAATAGGATACTAGAGTTTATCGCCATAAAACTTCAGGTTACTATTTCAAGCAGATTCAGAGCAAAGGCTGAAAATACAACACAGATTCACAACATTCATGTTCATATTTTCAAAACAATCTCCAATTAACAGAAACATTTTAACTGGAACTTTTATTCACTGACTATGTGCTCTCAAATGTATCCCTAAGAAATCTCCCCAGTGGTAGAAAATAACCAGTTGTATTTGAGAACTTCACAGAGAGGACAGCTGAAAAGCACTACATCTTCACCTATGACTAAGTCAGAAACTCTCAACTGTACATGAGCTCTTTTTCTTTTCTTTTTCAGTGTTCTGTGACTTGGAAGGAAGTCTCAGGAAAATTCTGAAGCACTCTGTTGTTTAACATCGCAAGTGAAATGGGCACCGTAACCTCTGAATGGCCCTGGAACTGCATAGGAATTGTTTCCTGCTCTTTGCAAAGGAAGATGCCTTCAGATTTTGTTATATGATAGCAAATACGGAAAAGGAGGCCTCTTCTAGTTCTAGCAATCCTATCCCTCCCACTGGGCTTTCCTAGAGGTAGCAGAGTTGAAACTCCCAGGTTTTATTTTCAGAACATGGTCATTTCTCTTTTTGATATTTTAAAGTAAACAATTTCTAGCTCCCATGTATTATTCAAGTAGAGAGAAGTGGGTATCCAGTGCATACATAATCAAACATCCAGCCTGCTCTAGACAACCTTCTCAAATCACTTGAGAAATTCCCCTATTGCTATTGTTATCAAACTCCATTCACTTCCTCCAATTAGTTAATGCTTCAAACATTGTATCACCCCACAGCTGTGGGGTGAAGCTTTCAAACTTTCTTGGACTGTGTTGCATCTAAATGCCTGCCCATAGGAGAAGAGAGGTATCTACACAGATGTTACTGGCATCACATTAATACAGAAATAACCTGTTGAAAGTAAATTTGTTTTCATTTTTTTTCAGTGAGAAAATATCAGTTTCAGAGAGAGGAAATAATGATTTTTCAGCCACCTGCCTATCAAGCTCTTTCATTACTGTCAGGAAAAATCCTTATTGCTGTTTGAAGTTTTAAGTAGTAATGCTGTGAATTTTTTTGTTACTGCCAAAACATTTACATGAAACAGCTATTCAGATCAAATTGTCTCTAAACTGCAAAGTGTGCACAGATTCAAAATTATTCAACATGGAGAGAGTATTGCATATTGTAATTACACAATAGAAAACAACAGAACACCAGCATTGCTTCAGATTTACAGGAGTGGCTAAAGTATCTCTTAAAAGAATTATTTTTCTTAATTCAGAATTAAGATTGCAATGTCCTGGAGGAGAACAAACACTTCAGTTTCAGTTTTTCATTTCCAGTCTTTATATGTTGATTAACAGTGTAGGTGTCACTCTAACATCAAGCTAGAGCAAAGTGTCCAGCAAAAACGCTTTGAAGAGATCATTGTCTGCAAGATTAGTTTTTGTTGTTTAGATTTCACTCAGGACAGTTCATTATTTTCAGGTCATTCATTTCCTGAGAATAATTAGATGAGGAATTGAAAATGCTGATTTTGGAAGAGTTTATAGTCTTCTACTATGTTTTCCATGATATTTCATTAACTGAAGAAAAGTTGATCTCCTCAAACACAGCTACAAAATATATGCATATAAAGCAAATGATCTTAGAATACATGAAATGGTGATGAAAGAACTGCCTGCCATGTCACACCTGGCAGCCTTGAGTACTTTTGAGACATCAGGTTTGGCAGTACACTCGATATTTGGGACTAATTGTAGCTAAAGCTCCCTGACTACTTTCAAGTTCAGAATCCTTCCTGACTGTCCATCTGACCATCATTTCATGCAAAAAAACACCCAGGAGAAGAGTGGCACAAAGTTTCCCACATCTCCTTTCCTACAGACTCTGTTGCTGCTTGGAGGAGAAGCAGTAAAATCTTCGTTCTCCACCTTAAAGAAAAGGAAACCTAAATTATGGCTCTGATTCAGTAGGGCATTTCAACACCTAGTTTAAAGCATCAGACAAGCTCCAGTGACTACAGGAAGTGCGTGGGCAGACTAAATGACATAGGCACATATGTAAGTATTCTGCTGAATGGGTCTTAAAGTTGCATTTGAGCAAATATTCAGTTAGATAAAAACAACATAGTAATTCCTTTTCTTCTTTTTTAATAGTTTTTAACTTAATTTTTCTTAAATGGGGATGTGAAAAGCTGTACTACTGTAGATAAGACTATGTAAAATGTGGTAAATTAAATATCTGGAAATCAGTTTCTCATGGGACCTTTTACCGTCCAGACTCCATCGACATATCCTGCCAATTTGTTTGCTTTAGTCTCCCTGTGAACATAGCATTTGATACCATAGGCAACTTAAAGATTCTTGATTAGAATTCGTGATTGCTACTTCCTCTAGTGCTCTGTGCTCATAATGAACTTTTTAAATAAAATTTTTAGCTTTTGGCTTTTCATTCCACAAGAATTTAGATTATCCATTGAATCAGTAGCTTCCAGGGAAGGGTAAATGTCTTCCTGGTACTTAGTATTCTCCAGCAACACAGGGACAGAGCATAAGCTTGTGAAAGCTCTCTAGAAAACAGGAATTTAAATCCAGAGCAGACACACAGTTTTTCCAAAACCAGAGAAGGAACCTGAGAACCCATGACCCTGGCTAATGAAGGGTGCTAAAGAAGAAGCTGAAGTATAGCTGGAGATCACCTATATGCTGTGATGCAGAAGCTCATCTTGAGTCTCCATGGTGATGGATTCATCCACTGTCCACAGCTCTACTGAAGAGATCTTGGACATCTTTCAGGTGGAAGCATGGAGAGTGAGCATGCCTTCTCCATGTTGTCACTGGCCATTCCAAGAAGACAGGCATTCTCGCAGGGGGGTTATTTTTTCCAAAAAAGAAATTCTTCTTTAAAAACTGTCATCTCTGTTTAATTGCGCAATTTTCACAAAAAGATTGCTCTCCCCTTCCTAAACTTACAGCTTTCCCTGAATTTTAATCAGCCATTTTTCATAAAGACATTGGTAAAAGTATCATTTTTTAAACATTGTGTCAAAACATATGCAACAAGTCAAAATATCAATCCGTAAGAAATAGAAGCAACTTTGAACGTATTTGCTAAATCATCATTCCTGAGTGTCACCTGCAACTGGATTATATGCTAATTAATAATATTTCATAACAACACCTATATCTAAATGACAAAAAGAAAACCTGAACAAGGAATTTTAGGTCTGATCTAAGGCAAACAGAAATATGAGGGATTACAGCAACATCAGTGACATCAGTGTACTAATGATGATTGTATGTACTTGTTAATACAGGTGACCCAAGAGCAGTCATTTATTTCATTATTCTGGCACTTGAACTGGATGTACTGATGTACTAAAAAGTGCAAAACAGTTCTTAATGAGTCACTTTGCCTTCAAGGAAGGTTTCCTTTCAACTTCCAGAAGTTAGAACTCTCCAAGTCCCAATTCCTTGAACAGATGGTAGCATTATAAGTGTCTTTAGAATGTCTAATAACTTACAGTATCTTTAAATTCCTTGCCTTAATGGTACCTCACAGCAAGAAGTTCCATGAAATACACATAATTCAATGCTGTCTTCCCTGCATGGCCCCCATTTTGCACATTTTCACCATGTACCTTCATGCTTTTCTCAAAGACAGATTATTCCCAACATTAAAATCCCTTAAGACAAGGCATCTTTGAGTCACCACTGCTGTGCTAACATCCTCAGAGTTTACCCCCTACATGGTGTGTACATGTTTCTGAAATGGTAGGATTTGATTGTGATCTTATTCATTACCTCAGTCCAGACCCTTTGCTAGCTATTTACATCAATACCGACAAACTGGGGACTTCTGGATGTGGGCCGCTGGAGACAAAGCTGAATAAAAGAAATAAAAAGCATTTCCACCAGAAAGATTCCAGTAACTAAACTAATCTTCAGGGGGTGATGCTGATTCATTAATGGTACTTCTTGCAGAGTCTTTATTGCTTTTTAGCTAAGCACACAATGCAACTGTATAATTAAGCCACAGGCATAATATGGGACAAAAGGCACATGTGGCTTTTTTGCTGTTTTTAATTTTCTTCCTTCCAGTTATTACTAGGCCCACTCTAGTGGCAACAACTAGACATGAAGAAGTTGTGCTCAAACTTTGTCATCTCAGATTCATAATTCATGCTGGTTTTTGAAAATATTAATTTTTACTACAAAAGTTGTTAGATAAAACATAGTCTCTTCTAAATACCTTCATTAATCCAAATATCTTGGTCTGAGAAAGAAAGGCAAGAATACTTGGAATTCAAATGAAAAATGACCTGAGAATAGAAGAAATCTGGGAAAACTGATTCCTGTTCTATCTATCAGATAAATCAAACGTTGTTCTGCCAAAGATATTGAAACCAGCTGTAGGAATAACCAGATCACAATTTACACAGGGAAGTGTAGCTAGCTAATTATTCAAGATCTTTTGGGAAGCTGCCACAGGGGGCAAAGGTGCTCAAAAGAGCTGGTTACTTTTTGAAGAAACTTTCGAGAGCTGAGGAAGAAACCACCCCTTATACAGAAGATGGGGAATTATGGCAGAAGGCCCTCTTGACTAAGAAAGGAGCTTTTTAACGAACTGAAATGGAAATGAGACCATACAAGAAGTGGAAACAAGGACAGGCAAGCCAGGAGGCATATAAAAGTATTGCTTGCATACTTACTGGTGAAATGGGGAACATCAAAACCAAGCTGGAGCTAAAACTAACAAGGGATATAGAAAAGTAACAAGGGGATTCTACAGGTATGTTAGTAGCAAAATAACCATTAGGTTTTCCTTCAAACTGATTCGAAGTTTGCTCAGTGGAGCTCCATTGAAGATTCAAACCCTGTTTCCTAGAGTTCACCTGGGCTCTCTACTAACCAGACTCCTCTGCAGGGACTTGTTTCTATTCAGAGAAATGCATGAAAAGGCTAGATAAAAAAGAGATGCTCCTTTTTTTTTTGGTTCTAGGTGTTTCTGAAGTGTCCAAGATGATAGAAATAATTCTGTGCTGTCCATGCATTTAGAGAAATGTCACCGCTACTTGTGCACAGTCAGCTCTAGCTTGAATATACAGCAATTTCTTTGAGTTAGTCTTCATCATCCCCTAGAACCATCGTACTGGGAATCACAGCAGCATCGTTTGACTGACTGGTACAGTAAGGTCATTTCTAGAAATAGTTTCTCATTGCCTCCTCTGTGGTTATGCAGTATCACACAGGGGGTAATGGTTAGGCATGGACTAGCCAGAGTGATTACAACTAATGTGGGTACACTTGACCTTGCTTTAAACTGCCATTAGTCTGGAGCTTGCCAAAGCAACAGGTCTTGAATTTTAGACATCCTCAGAGAGACCAGGGTAGTCATTCACAAGGCAAGCCATCTCTATCTGGAAAAATTTCTTTATCCTAGCTCTCATGTATATGCAATGAATTAAGCTGAGTCAAAGCCATAATACAGCTTTAACCCAGTCATGGCAATCATTCTTCAAGTTAATTATCCAGACCTAACTAGGCTGACTTTCTGGGAGGACCCTATTAATGCATGTCAGTGATTATGTGACACTTCTTGTTAAGCAATAGCACTTCTGCTTTGAAACTGTTCTGCAAGAGTGGAAAAAAAAATCCTTTTTAAATACATTTCTAAATATTGCATTAATTTAGTCAACATGGTCTGTAAATAGGCAATACTTCAAATTCTACTATGGGTAAAGGGGTAGCATGAAATAGTTTTCATGGAAATTCTACAGTTTAAGCTACCTGTACTCTCATTAACAAGTCCTACTTTAGATTAGATAAGTAAGTAATGTTTGAACCTGTAACCTGGCAAAAACACCAATATCTTCCATTCAGAGTCTATTAAGAAGTTCTGTTTTGACTCAGTCTCTGTCTCTGCCAAATGGAAAGTGAGATGTAGCAATCTTCTGTGGATTTTATGGCATTGTTTTTAGGATGCTTTTCATATTCTCTATATTGTGTAATAACACAAGAGGCTTCCAGGCTTGCAACTGCAATCCGTCTTTTCCTATAGAGAGCTACTTACAGAAATACTACAGCAGTAGCTAGCAGTCCAGCCATATTTACAAAGACTAGCCTCCTTGTGGCTCCTGTAAATATCTTCAGCCTAAGTTCCTTCCTTCAAGTTCTATTAAATTTGGTTCATCTCTTTTTCCTACTGTATCTCTGTCTGCAGAACCTCTGAGGCCAAAGATTACCAGGAATATGACTTACAGGCATAGCCTTTAACATCATACCACTGTGGCCTGCTAAGCTTCATAATTTTTCAGCTGTATTATTGTTGTTGATGGAGATGGAGGCAGGAGATTCCTTCTCGGCTGCTACTTTCTTCGTTTTATAATGTGGTTTCAAGCTGTCTCTCTCCACTGCCCACCTACCAGAATTTCCTATCTATCTATCTCAGGCTTACAGCTGAGGTTTTTCCTATAACTTCCTAGTCCTACTTTTGGCCTTTTGTGGGGAGTATCCTTGCTTCCTTGCAGTCCTTTTCTATTTGCCTCTCACTCAGTTCTCAAGCTTGCAGATACCTTGTATGACCTAGATCATCCCACAGCTGGAATGGCTGCCTCCTGTCATTTCTCAGGTGGCTTTTATGTAGCTGGACCAAACTATATAAGCATAAGACCAAAAGAATCTGATTAGTGTCACTGGTTTTCCATTGCTGCACCACTCTCTCTCTGATCAATAAGATTTTCTTTTATCACTTCAAGGGTGATCAATAACAGTTTGGCCTGTTGTTCTTTTTTAAAGGAATAGTGTTCTGGAGTGAGTCACTGAATTATTATACCAATATGGTGATTGTAAGGATAAACACTTTAAGTCAGCGATCCCCCCTGAATAACTTGTTATTATAACTAGCTGCAAGCACTGTTTTCTGTTTCTTGCTGGAGGCTTTTTCTGTGCTTGAGGCTTTTCCTAATAGTGCTTCCATTATTGCATTTAGATTGCCATCCATAGGTCAGCCTAACAGGGCAAATCCCATTCATATGCTTTTTTAATGTTGCTTGTTGTTTCCTCTTTTATTTATTTTTTTAAATATATGCTGGGAATCTCTGAAATAGTCTAAGCAATTGTACCAATTGCTGCTAGCATGCTCTTCTCCAAACCCATTAAATGTATGCAGTGGTATGGTTAGTTTTTCAGCTGTAGATTCTAAATCCTCAGTTCAATCTGCTTTTCATGAGTTTTAAATACAGATTTTTTTTTTCCTCCCATCTGACTTTTTAAGCCATTGCAGAGGAGAATTATGAAGAGAGAAAGGCATAGATTTTTGAGGAGACAATGTCTTTCAAAGAGTATGTGTAAAATCAAATAGAATTGTTTACCTGCCTCCTTGTTCCATATTTTCAGCAGTTCTATCTGCCATGCCGCTAATGTACTTTCTTAACACCTCCTTTGTACTTCCTAATCTTTTCTTAATGTATCCAGTTCATGCTCAGACTCTCTATGGAGGAAGATACTCAGCCTTTCTGATTGCATGCTGTGTGGATGCAGGGAGACAAGTCAAACTTACAGTGAATCTGCAAAAATATATGCTGGAGCTCATATGCAAGTTTGTGAAGAGATGAGTCCTGATTTTCTAGAAAGTAATAGTGTTTCACATTGTACTGTTTTTTTGTGTACAGTTGCTGTACAATCTTTCTTTGAACAGTTACATGCCAACATTATTAAAACAAAACCATATGATATAGTTGTTTCCACTGTCAACCGCTAGTGACTTATACACCCACCTTCTCTGGACATTTTTTGTTCCTAATTAGAATAGGAAGTACTTTGCCGAGGAATTTTTTTGTTTTGCTTTAATTTATGTTTGTTTGAGATCCAATACAATAGAAGTTTCATTTCGGTGGGAGGCTGCCTGGCACTGATGGAATGCAAGTAATAAGCAGTAATAAAAATGCTTTTTGTTTGCAAGTCACAATAATATTTAACAACCATTCACTTTTTGCCTCTTTAAAAGACCTGATTAACTGACACATTTCATGCACATTCACTACATTCAGATGTAATCCTACTTCCAATAAATAGCTGTTTCTCAACAAATCTTTGGCAACCTATTTTATGAGTGATTCTTGGTAAATGGTTTTCACACTATAGGATTTTTGTGATTTGTTTCATTGACACAATGGCTAGGGGGAAAAGAGAGCTGGGTGTCCTACTCAAACACAGGAAGAATATGAGCCTCCAGCATCAGGGAACCATATAAACGTAGCAACAATATACAATATAAATGTGCTGCCTGGATGCTCCAGGAAAAATATTTCAGGTAGAGACAGGGAAGCGTGAGCACCATTGCATGAGGCCCTGAGAAGAGCATTTCACGCATGGGAGGCTGTGTAAAATTCTGGCCACCCATGGTTATGAAAGACGAGCTGAAACTGATGCTGAGAAGGGCTGACAGGAGGATGGCAGGAATGGGAAATTTATCATATAAGAGAAAAGTAGAGAGCGTGGCTTCTTTAGCCTAACAAATTAAGAGGGGATAAAATTATTGTCAATAAATAGTTTCAGAGTTAAGTACCACGGAGGGAGAAGAGCTGCCTAAGCAATCTAAGAACAATATTGGTATTAGGAACAAGTGGAGACAAATTTGCTATAGGTAAATGTAAGCTGCAAATTATGATGGTTATATTCAGTAAGATCCTGGAACCGCCATGGAATACCAGAGCAGAGCATTAACTACTTTTAAGACTGAGCTTCTAACTTTTTAAAAAAGGGATATGTGAGATTGTGTGTATTATAGGCCCTCACAGGGCCCTCCCTATGCACAAGACTAAAACTGAGGGGTGCCATAGGCCCCTCCTAACCCCAGGGTCACTTGGATTTCAGGCCCGTATAATCTAAGCTTCATGGTTTTATGTTTTTGGCAGGACTGGGATTGCTAGAATTTACAGAACAACAGTATAAGCTAAAGGAAACAAAATCTAATTTTTCAAATAAATATTGGTGCTTCAAATTCATGACATTTTTGGAATTAACAAAATACTTGGCAGCAACTTGAATGCTGGTGAACAGTACAGATCACAGAATTGGAAGAACAGTGTGAAAACTGTATTTTTATTAATGCATATATTCAAATCTTTTTATGGTTTACTTCATTTTTCCAGGGGTGCGTACAGTTGTGAGCTGAAGAATAGAAGCTACATGGTAAGTTTCCTGACTTGCATTGTGAAGTTTCTGGTGAATAAATGAAGGCTGTTCTTATATGGCACAACAGGACAGATCAAGTGATGTTATATAAACAATGTATTTACCTTACATAAGGAGCCATGATGCAATAAGTTCCTTCATACAAAGGGGCCTCTAGGTAATGTGCTAAATAAAATAATCCTATGACCCCTTTCTTTCTTTTCTAACTTTTTATATGTTTTTTTAAAATGTACTCCTGCAAAACTAAGAGAGCCCATATTCTTCCAATGACCTAAATTTGCAGAAAGACAAATCCATTGTCTTCATACTGCAAGTGAACATGTAGCTTTGTAAATTACTGACTCCCTCTCAAAACAAAGAAAATTTCTATTAACCAATATCATGATTGTCTCGTGGGACCATGCAGGCAAAATACCCTTCTCTTTGTTGTACTAAAGAACTACTTTCTTCCACTCAGGACTCCACAGAAAACAAGCTTTAATCCTCAGAAGCATCAACCTCAAAGGCAGGTACTTGACCCAAGCCATCCTTCTCCTTCCCCTGTTCCCGTGGGTAGTAGGGCTCTGAATAACTGTCTTGTACAGACTAGAGCAGCCACAGGGCTAGTTCAGTTTGCACAGGTAAAATAGCAAGGTCAGAATTAAGAAATTGGCTGCATATGCTATTACACCTCTGCCCCTCAACAGCCCTGAAGCACTGTCTGTGCTGTTCAATCATCCATGTCTCCAAGAAAGGAAGAGTAAGTGGAATAAACCCAAGGTTGATAACATAATGTACCCTAAAATAATGTTCCCTGCAGAATCAGCTGGCTGTTTAAAATTTATGTAGGATTCATTTCTTGACACAGAGGTAGCAAAGCATGATTCCAGCAGGCTCAGAAACCTGCCTCTTTGAGAGAAACTGGCAATGATGATCACTGATTTGTAAATCTCATTGAGTGGTAGAGATGTACAAACTTTTTTTAGCAGAAATGTAATATTGCTTACTAGGAATGACCTTTTATGTGTGTCTAAGCTAACAGACAAATACTTCACACCATAAAAAAAATTCTCTGGTAAGCCTGTTTCCTCCTGCTGATAGCAAGTTTCCAGTAAATGATCGGTTTGTAGTATAAATGCAGAGGAGTTTTTTTTCAAACTGAAATTCCTTCCAAACTATATAATCATTAGCCACTATGAATTATCTAACTTATCTTTTGCTGTTTTTTTCATTGTGTCAAAAAAGAAACAAGGCGATTTGTTGCCAAACCCCTCAGAAGTGGTATAAATGCTCATTGTCTAGCTAGCATCACAGATTCGAACTGTTGTTCCATTGTCCAGCATCAGTGCATGTAATAGCTGAGCCTCATAAAACAGGCATTTAACTGAAGAGAACCAATTAGCCCTCCATCGCTGCCCCTGTTCACAATAGTAAAAACAGCTGATGTTCCCTTAACTTGAAACAATGGGAGGATATGCATGGGCTGTGTAACTCTTACAAACAGAGTAACTCTTTCCAGAGTGGGATCGTGAGAAAGTAAAGCCCATAAATGGCCTTTCAGTGGATGAACTCCTGAACAGTCTTTTATAATGTGAACTCATCACTCAGCTGTCTGTAGATGCACTTTTCTTTGGAGAATCTCAGTTCAACTGCAGCATGCCAGGTTTTAGCAATAAAACATTCTGCTGAATAATATTCTGTCTCAGAATGGCATTCGTCTCAATATTGATTTATTCAGCGGCATCTCTTCCCTCCAAACCTCTTTTACATTCCTTACCATGCTTGTACCTCTTCCTAATGATCTCAGAACAACAACCACCGATGAGAGTATGGCAAGAAATAAATGTTGCTTCTAACAACAGCAGTGAGACTTTGATTAGGATGCTGAGAAAAGTGAAGAAGCTGATGAGCTCAGAAATTGAGCCCTTCCACATGAATCCAATAATTTATTCTCTTTTGACTACTTTCTGCTCCATCTACTTTGGATCTTGCCATCACATCTGATCACTGGATAGCCAGAACACAGCTAGGGCTCTTGGTAGCAATGAGGCTTGTTCAAAAAACAACCCCCTGCCCCGTCCTTTCAAAATTAGTATACACCATTGTGTCACTTCCCAACCAGAATGTTTTCCAAGTGCCTTTAAGCAATAGTTCCTCACTTGCAGGTATGAAACTCTTTGAAACAAAGAGGACTTCATTAATGGCAAGGCAAACATCATTAACTTTGGGAAAACAATGCACAATAAATAAAACCATCTACTTCCTTCAGTACCTTTGGCAGTTTTCCACTGACTTGGTCCCCAACTCATGCAGTGAATTTCCCATAGGCAGCTATTCTTTTCAAACATAATTTCTCCATCCCTATCTGCTAAATTTCCCCACAGTTTGGCACTATTTGGGTACTGTAGCTCCAAAGCTCTTAAGTCTCTCTGGGCAGGCCTGTTTTGTTTGTCAATGTTTTGTTGTATTCTGAATTCCCTTCCCCAAACCCAGTCTAAAGGCTTCATTTTATTTCATGGCTGAGCAAAAAAGCTTTCAGTGAAGATGACCTAGGTCTGCTGCCGTTATCCATGGTTTTGGCAAAAAAAATTTGCTTTGTTGAATGCCATCACAGCCTGTCTCTCCATCATTTCTACTCATTAAATCCTTTGCAACTTCTCTTATAGAGAAGTCCGCCCAGTACAGGATGCTGAGGAGCATGGAAGGACTTCACAGTCATGTAAGTGTAACTAAACTATTATGGCTCCCCAAAATGCCACTGGAAGAATGAGGAGTGAAAGACAAATGCAAAGGGCCATATTTTTTATTACCCAACAGCTGGTGGCAGAGAGCTCCTACCTTTCTGATTATCTGTCCATCTGGTGATCTGGGTAAACAGCTAAACAGATTTAACTGGTTTTATGGACGTTCTTCTCTTGTTCACCAATAGATGGGAGCAGAGATTTCTCTACTCATGAAATTTTCAGACTACAGCACTTACACAGTTTTTTAGACTACAAGGAAAAAAAAAAACAAACCAAACAATGACGATATAACTCATTCATGTGTCCACAGGGAGAAGTATATTGTTTAGTTTAGTAGCATAAAAATGAGGTTTGTAATGGGAATCAAATGGAAACCAGGAGTCAGCACACATGAATTCTTTAACCCTGGAAATCTCTGTTTTGGTATCTAGTGCTGGACAAATGCATTTAATACGTTTACAACTACTCATGTTACTTCCCAGATACAAGTGTGTTTTGGTTGGATCCAAGCCTTTACAAAAGCAAATAAACATGTCCTAACTTCCATTCATTTTTCCTGGGGGATCAAAGAGGAAAAGCTGTCCAGATGTAAATAGCTAAGCCTCTAATGAGATGATCAGTGCATTGTTTCTCTCTTGCATTCTAAGCATTTAAATTAAAATATTGCACTTAAGAAGCTCTGCACTTCTAAGTTGCACAGCAGAATCCAAACAGGTCTAACACAAAACACAAGCCAGACAAGTAACTTCAGCAATTAGCTTTCAACATAGGTCTTTAGCCTCTGACCTTCCTTGTTCATCGAGGCAAACCACATGCTTTGTTAAACAATATTAATTGTGCCCGGCACTTCTCTAGGGCCAGAGGTGTCACAGTTTCCTACTAGCAAGAGGCCGTTTGCAAGAAGCACAATCTCATGCATATTTTATGTTCAATATGAGGCTGACTCAAATATGCTAGAGGTGAAGAGATGTCTGAGCTGGTTCTTCTCCCTGTGCCAAACTTGGAAATGGAAGTGGAGCATCTACACAGGTAATACCTACATGATACTATACTATACTATGTTGCTTTTCACCATCTTGAGCTTACCAGCTCCAGTAGCTCAAGAATTTCCACGCTGCACTCCACTATGTCCTGCACTCATCCCCCTGGATCCTTAACTGAGGCACCCATGTTAGGACTTCTTTGTGCTGTGAGAGAGAGAAATGTCTGGAGAGACAGTAATAACTTGGCTGTACTGAGCTACTTTCTGGTAATGTGTGTTTGCACCGAGTATACACGGGGTCTGTGGCTGGCAGATGCTTACTTTAGGAAGATTAGCTGAGTGCCATGTTGAGGTAGGATGAATCTGAGCCAAAAGGCTTGATTTCTGTAGCTATTTGAAGATAGAAAGATGCAGCTACACCTACTGGGATTTTCAAAATCCCTTGCAGTTGCCTAAATTCACTCACTTCAGTGGGAGCTGACAAACCTTTTTATGTTCCCATGCCATTTCACTAGAAAATGCTCTTTTTAAACTTACTTACTGAGATCAATTTTAATAGCTTGAAGTTTGTTTATTTGGGGGGGGTTGGGTTGATTCTCTGCATTCACACCTAAATTTTTTGTGCAAGCACAGTGGGAATACAAGTTAAGCACTCAGGGCTGCCCATAAAGACAAGGGACAATGGAACAAACAGTAAAGTCATTCCATCATTTTCCCTGGTACCTCTTACTCATAGTTCATCTTTCAGTTCCTAGACAAGTTGTAAGCAAAATAAATGTTCTTCTGGCAAGAAGAAATGACAACAGCAATTGGTCTCCGTTAAACAGAATCCTGAAGTTACTGTCTGATTTCAAGGGTTTAAATATGATGCATCACATTCGGGCTGCATTTAAACTGGTGTTAAGCCACTGTAACTCCAGTGACCTCCATGGACTTTCTCCTGTTCTGCCACATGGTGAGGTTAAAATTCTTCAACCCATTCTAAAACCTGCTTTTTTTCATGAATTTCCCTGCCCTGCAGTCTTTAGGTAAAAGGTGCCAAGAAGATGTAGTAATCATAATCTGTAGTACAAGCTAACTGTAGTCACTTGCCACAAACCAACAAACTAGTCCTGGTGTCTTCAATTCAAAGCCTCCTCTCTTACAACAAATGAGCTCTTGGTATTATCATTTGTGCTTATCCAGTTTGATGTATTAAAATGACAGCTGTAGAGCAAGCAGCACTTGGCTTGGCTTTATGAGTTTCACATTTTTCTAGATCTAAATCTACAAGAACATCAACAGCTCAGCTTATTTCACAGGTAAACATCAAACATTGGCTTAGAGAAAGTTTGGGTTGAGATACATGCTAGCCAAAATTGTAGTCTGAGCTCTCCTGTCGCTGTCCACTTGGGCTAACAATAAACCTACTGGAAATTCCTCAAAGGAAAATATCTCTCCTGGAACCCTATGTTGTATGCATACCTTTGCAGACAAAGTTTTTCAAACAAAGGTTTTCTTTCTTCCCATTATTCCTTTGTCTTGCTCACTTCAAAGCTCCTCCAGGGTAAAAATGCTGAGAAAGTTTTTTATGGTCCCAGTAGCTGGAGCTACTGCTTCTGGATTGCTATAAATTGTGCACCAAGTTGATGTTAAAATAATCCTACTGCCTGTATGCCTTCAGTTCCAATTACTGGATAGTTGTCTCTATCTGGTTTGGTCTGGTTAGCTAGTGAGTAGATGCTTTGGGACAACATGGACTAATGTTTACCGTAAGTTAGTACATTGCCTGGCACATTTGGGGTCCACTCAAGTGAGTGCTACCATGGAGTAACAGCAATATCCACAGAGGTAAAACATGACACTCAGGCATAATAAAAGTATTTCCTCCACAGTACTTCAAGCCTCTGAGGGCCCTGAGTAATGCAGAGAGAGTATGTTATCAGTGAGCATCGAAGTACAAATTATGCATGACCAGCCCCTCAACTGATGTAAATTACTGCTTTCAGTGATTGATGCTTCAGAACACGAGAGTGTGAATAGGGGCACATTTTAGTCTCAGCTACCTCCTAAAGCCAAGAAGCAGATGTTGAGCTTGGGAAGCTTTTACACAATAACAGAAGATAGTATTCACTTTTTCTTAAAACTTTCTAATTCATGCCTTGCATAGTCAACTCCCACTGGTGGGACAAATGTGTGGGGTTTAGCTCTCTGTATCTTGATGCACTTGACATTTGCCAGCTCCTGAGGTGCTGTTATAGATATGCACTGCACCTTCATTGCACCTCATCCCAGAGGGAGATTCTTGAGGTTTGGCAGCAGTGTGATATAACCAGGGAGATGCTTTGCCTGAACTCCCTGGTTCCCAGTCAAATCTTTAATTGCTTTTATTTCTTTTATTAACTTTTTTAAAGTAGGAGAAACACTAAAAAGGAAGCTAGGAAAGTCAGGAGTGTTATGACAATTAGGTTAAAACACACTCTTTGTTTAGTAATTAGGAATTACAGTTGTAACAGCTAAGATGATATACTTCAGTGATAAGGGGTTTGTATCAACAAAACAATTCATTCACCCTACACTATATAGTCAGCAGACTATGGGACAGACTGGCAATACTATAAAGGTTTCTTCAGCAGTCAGCAGTGGCTAAGTTTTGCTGTGGAACAGGAAGCTCACAGAAGGCTGCTCTCAGCCACAGGGACAGTGGGGAGAAGCAGGTCCTGAAGTTCTAACTATCTGGATTCAAGTCACCTCCAGTCATCTCTGATAGGGGAATCCTATGTGGGATCCAGTGTGGGAGTTGTTGTATAAGCCTTTCTGAAGAGGAACAGAACTGAGAATTACAGGTATGACTGTTACACCAGATCATAAATGGCAAACTGCTTTCGAAAAGTGATTAGCTTTGAGAACTAGTGTTGAGCAGGGATAAGGGAATAATGATTTTTCTTAGTAGAAAAGAAAGGCAGTGATGAAGAGGTTGAAATAAAGAGAAGCAGTTTTACTATAGTGTGTGTGTGTGTGTGTGTGTGTACATATATATATATATATATACATATATATATATATATCCTCTCTCCCTATTATGCAAGACCTACCACAGTCTTGATTTATAGAGGAAACTTTCAGAGCAAAGTAGGAGATATGAGCATCTATCAGTTTTAATGAGAAGGGCAACCAAGACCCTGAAGAGATTCTAAAGAAATTTCAGCCCACAACTCATAACTAAGACAGACAAGAGAATAGCTTTAGTAGATGTGTCAAACCATGGATCACGAAGTGGGAAAAATATACAGCAGGTGTCATGCTTCTCATTAAAATTTGTGTGTCTGTCTGTAATACAGGGATCTGAGGAGGATGCACACAATACCACCTGTTTACATTGAACACTTGTTACAGGGGCAATGAAAGTCAAGTGTGTATCAAGTATCTTTTTTTATAGAAAACTGGGCATGAAACGCAACTTTACACAATCAAAAAGGACTACCCACCTTGATCTCACCAGTATTTACTCTGGCTGTCGAATGAACAACTCAAGGAACTGAGAAGCTGAGACCTTAGATCTGCTGCTGCTTTTTCTCAGACTCAGCCAGTCAGACTTACAATAAGGAGTCATGGAAAAACAGTCTGCAAACTATTCAGTGAACCTCTTTCTTTTTACATTGCACTTGCCAGTGTTTGTCATAATACACTTGTGTGTGTGCAGTCTAAGATCCGACTGGATGACACCTATTTCACCTACTTCAGCATGCTGTTTACTCACCACATTCACCATGGTGTGTCTGCCCAGGGATACCACATATTTTTCATTTTCTTCTTACTCAAACCCCAGTGCCTTAATTCCTCCTGGCCTTCAAGAGTCAAAGGGTGCCAGACCATGATCTGGTTTGTTTTGTTTAGCAGATGTCATACCGCCCTTCCTTCACCAATAGGCAGCTCATGAGCATAAATCTCAGTCTAACATGGCACTTTCTTGAGAAAGCAGTTTGCTCTTTACATATTTACAAAGAACTAGTGCTGTTTGAAGACAATTCTGTTTCAGAGAAGATTTTGAGATATGATGCTTTCCATTCCACTTTAAAATAAATTCATTTTTTTTCAGTTTACAATTATGATACCTACATCTTTTTTACTTTAATAGCTTACCTGCAGAAGATACTAGTTTAAGTTTCTGCCTGTGTAACTCAGAGCAATTTGCAAGTAAGATCAAGTGGTCCAAACAGAGCCACAGAATGGGGTCTCCAGATTAGCTCTCTAGGCATTTTCTGATGAAGATTTGGGGTATTTTGTTCTTGATCACAAACTTCTTCATAGTGCGTATATTAAAAAAAAAGGTCTGCTTTCACATTTAACCTATTAGCATGTGCTTCAACCGAGCCAAAGTCAGGTACTGGGATGCAGATGAGACTGCCCAACAGGAGAGGCAGTGGCTGTATAAACAGTCTCTGAGATGTAAGAGCCCACAGATGTGCTCCTGGAGCATCACGAGGCACTCAGACATACCCGCTTAAGCCACCAGTGGGCATGGGATAAATGAACCTGTTTGACTCTGCCCTGGCAAATTAGATGTTTTCATACAATCAGGTATCACCTCTCAGCTGTAAACAGGTAAGTAACAGCTCAGGAGTCAGGAGAAACTTTTCGTATTGCCTCTGCACTGTAACCAGCCATTGTCTCAGTGTGTTTCTCAGCAGTTGCACAGGCGCGTTTAACCTACTTTCCACAGCAAATGCTTGCATTCAAGGGCCAATACAGTTTTGGATTTTTTTTTGTTCGCTTTAGAATTTTCCATGAAGTATTTCTAATATTTATTCTGTACTTAGCTAAACTGTTTCACTCTCCCTTTTTAAGAGTTTCCTTCTTTATATTAAGAGTGTTTTTACCACTTATTCTGTGACCCCAGGTTTACATGACCCACTAAACTTCCAAAAGGCTGATCTTGTCTCAAGATGGATTTTGGCTGTGAATAGCATTTCTCAGCTTTTTCATGTCATTTGCTTTACTTCAGGGTGCAGATCTCTCCAGATCCCTTTCACAACAGGGCTTCTCTGAAGCAAAGGTCTAAAATAATTTTTTTTTTTTCTTCTGGCAGTAATCCTATAAATACCACTGGTCTTAACTAGCAGAGCTAGTGTAGAAGTTCTCAGGAGTTCTGAAATAACTAGACTGGAGAAAAGGAAGTCAGTCAGAGAAAAGGAGGAGGTCTTTGGAAGTTAACAAAAAAAATCTGATTTGTAGGTTGGGTGTGTTCCTAATTTACTCAAGCCACTTCTTCGCTCTAGTAATAAGCTCTACTAAAAACAAAACTCTTCTTCCCAAAACTAACTTCTGACTTCTTAATTTAACAATAATAGCAGCCTTTCTGAAATTATAATTTTTCTTACTGATTTCAAATTTAAAATGAAAGCCTTACCCTGCAACAGGGAGCAATACAGGGACGGGGGTAAGTTTCACAAAATTATTCAACAAAATGCCTGATTAAGATGCTGCAATGGCTCAATACT
Source organism: Apteryx mantelli (assembly GCF_036417845.1). NCBI lineage: Eukaryota > Metazoa > Chordata > Aves > Apterygiformes > Apterygidae > Apteryx > Apteryx mantelli. The sequence continues at coordinate 24,917,328 of NC_089982.1, read as the reverse complement.
TAATACTGTGATGAAGAGGAATGCCTCTTACTGAACTTCAGCTGCCTAAAGGTTAGGAGTAAAAGATGATTGATTAACTATTTTTCATCCATTGTTGGAAATAGAGAAATAGGTACCTCTAGAGAACTCACCATGTAAGAGCCAAGCTAGGAAGGGATCATTTGCCCTATGGGGGAATCTCTGCCTTTCCATTCAATTTAGATAAAGCCAAAACAAGCAGCTTAGACTAGATGCCCAACTTTTAGACAGCTAAAGTCAGGTGAGTTGAATCCTGCCCCCAGTTATGTGGCATATGAAGTACCAATCTTTTTGGAATTACAGTTTCCATTAAAATTATCAGTGGAAGTATCTGTCCTAAATTGGAGCATAAGGCAAAGGACCGATGACAGCTCCTTTTGACCACAGTGTAAACTGAAGCTTGTGGATATTGGCAGCGTGCCTGCATTCATGTAAAGAAAAAGAATCCATTTAATCATATGTTCTTCTTTTCATATAAGCATGATCTATGAGACAGAGCTAATATATAAAATTCAAACCCTTAGCAAAAGTCTTTGGTTTTTTCCTGGGCTACAATTTATTCAGCACTGCAGAAGCGTATGGCTTCTATTACACATCAAAAGTGTTTCACAGGGAAATACATTGCTCCAGATTGTTTATATTAAAGCCACACGTATTCTATCAGTGCTCCCTATCTTCTGTGCCCCTCTTGATCTAGAAGCAAGAGGTGCACAAAAGCAAATAAAAAACTTAGCTTGTATGAATATGCTGACATATTCCCATTAATTAGTACCATGGCAGAGATCTGGATCAGAGCTGCTTACCCAGTGGAATTTGTAGCTTGGCAGCATGTATTTCCACTAGAATTCCACAAAAGCATTCCTGTTGCTCTGCAATCCAACTGCAGGCTCAAGGCCCAAACTGTGATTTGTGGTGAGGATATTTTGCTTTGACAGCCCAATGTCACTTTGTTTTTACATAATCAGCCCTTTTTGTTATATATATCTCTTGGCTTCAGATAACAGCAATGAAAAACATTTTCAAGTGGAACTGGCACCCTGGGTAAAGACTAAAAGGGAAAAACATTCATAAAAGCAAAATATTTCTTGTTTCTTGTAATCACCTGATTTACAGCAATCAAATGTTGACAAGTGTTTGCTGGTAACTTTTTTTTGCAGGAAGGGAGAGTGTAAAAGAGTATAGGAAGAAAGGCTCTTTTGCACTTTCAATAAACCTCTAGTTATGCCCTTCAAGGACAGATTTGCCAATAGCAAAAAGTAAGGCAAATATCTGCCAACTGAAGTGGCTGGAAGCAAAGTAACACATACCTTCACTGTACTAGGGTTTTGTTTGGGGAACCTTTCCATCTGGATGAGTAGCAGGAACAGGAAAGCATATGAACCTGGGAAGACTACCATGCTCCTGTCTCTAAACCACTGATATGATTTTTATGTGGAGCCCTAAAGAGAATGATATGCAGGGCATTTTGTCAAATTTGAGAGCTCAGATGTTTGAGAGCAAAACAAAATAAACTCAGGCATTTAGACTCATTCCTGAAATCTGTCTGGCGGCTGATCCCATGGCACGTACCCCAAACACATGCATTGTGTCAGCTTTGCCTCATGTATACCCTTAGACTGTCATGAGTACAACAGCGCTACTGCTATGATACTGCTAATGGCACCAACTCCACAAAAGGGAAGGTAATTAGCAAAGAAATGACTATTGGTGCAGCTAGAGAGTAGACAAGCAATCTTTTGGATTTCAGTTCATTGCATCATTGTCTTCAAACCAGTGACTAATCTTCCCAGACCCCACTTCGTAGCTGTTCCTTTCTTTCTTTCCTTCTTTTCCCCGCTTTTTTGCTGAGACTATGGCTTATTCTTATTTACTTTATTTCTTTCTTTTTAAAGGGCTATAGGGCAGCCTTACTGTTGCCAAGGATATGGTAAATGCATGTGACATCATGCCATAGAAAACAATCAAGTGAGTCACATTCATTCTTGGTGCTGAAATCGGTAAAGCTAGACTGGGAGCAGAACTTACAAGGTATGAAATTATAGAAGGAATTTTCTTTAAAGAAAGTGCTGTTAAAAATAGCTTTCAGGGAGAAGTGTACAGTTTTAACTTGTAAGATATTTGTTTACAAAGGTTTTATTGCCAATCTCAAAGCAGAGCATAGATTAGAAGCAGTAAACATATGCCATTTTGACAAGAAATTAGCAGACAACATTGCAGAGCGGAAATTATTAGATTTTTTTCCTAACCACAAAGAGCCTATTAGAAGACGAAGAATCTCCAGTTCTCAAAGGTATAACTGTTTTACCAAAATTTAATTAATGAAGAATAATATTTTGGGAACAAGAGAAAACACCTCTGTAGAATGTGGAGTGTTAGGAATAGATGGAAAATTGCCTGTATAAACAGTGCAGCAACTCAGGGATAAATTATAAGAGCATTTGTATGCATGATTGCCCTTCTGTGTAAAACAAGACACGCAGTCACACAGGGGAATGATGTGCAAGTCAGACCTGTGTGGTCAGATACTGAGCTGATCCAGAACCACATGAGATCTGTCCCATCACATCTGAGTCTGACCCAAGGAAATGTAAATATCTCTAAATGGGTAAATAAATAGAGGAGGAGATCTCACTGAGATTACTGAAATGAAACTCAAGGTATGCTAACTAACTATATATATTTCTGTATTTGGGGTTTGTTTAGACTCAGCTCAGAATTCAGAATGAAGTATCTCCATGTGAAGTTATTTTGGCAGTTTCTAGAATTCAAGAGTGTTGAATGATCAGCTCCAGCGTGCTCCAGTTGCATGGCCCAATGTATTCTACACACACTGGCATGGGTATGAAAAGCTAGAGTATTTCAAATTAGAGAGACTGTGAAGAACTTCCACTCAACAGCTCCTGCCTCAATTACTAGCTACAAAATGTCAACACCACCTTCCTCTGAGAATACAATCAATTAAATGAGGCTTAATTAATTAGTGTCAATAAAGCAGATATGGCAATTATGGTGGAAGTAAATAAATGTACATATTGTAAATTATTATCTTCTTTGCAAAGGATTTGTTTTGAAATCTCTATGTCCTTTTCACTCCTCCTCACAATGCTATTGTGAACACCATTGGGGAACATTCAGAGATAAACTGCAAATTGGTGAAGAAGTAATGTACTTCTATAAGTTTATATTGTAGAAAACCAAACAGCAAGCAGACTTTTTTATTATCCCATGGTGGGCTTGATGGTGAAATACACACTCAGTATTTAATTTCCACCTCATGCCACATCATGTATCACAAATAAGTGAACTGTTTAACATTGTGGTGTTTTATTTTAAATGTTTTACACCTGACACCACCACTGAGGCTTTTGTTTCTTGTATCAAGGTCATTCTTCTATAGTACAGGAGGAGAAAATAAGGAGGCTATGGCAATTATCCGAGCTGTTTCATATGCAGATAATAATCAACCGTGTATCTTATTCTGAGTGTGTATTCACTGGAGCTGATTTTGATCTCATTTGCTGTGCTGAGAAACAGGTATAATAATGCTAAACTCAGGTTAGTGACACTGATTGTAAATGTCTGATGTAAATAAAGGTGAGCATCAGGACCTCCACCCATAGAATATACCTCATCTCAGACAAACAGGACATCTTTTATAATGTCAGTAGGTACTGACGCAAAGTAATTGTTCATCCTGGGTCATAGGATGATGTCAAGAGAAAGAAAGGGAAAAAACTGTTGGGGGAATGAATGAATGAATGAATGAAAGGTAGTAATCATGAAGTTATTTATTATATATATCTGTGCAGCTGGTATTCTGCAAAGCCTAAATGCTAGTCTGAAAAAGCAAATTTTGAGCTATACTTGGCTGGTATCTGTGTGAAACTTCCGGCAGCTTTGAAATGCAGGCTTCTTAGAAATGAAATCTGTTGCCAGTCTGTTCAAGAAGTTAGACTATTATGAAGGATTTGCAATGAATGAAACTTCACGTAGCTTGTAGATAGTGAGGACAATGCAAACTAGGTATTACAATGGACACTGTAATAGTGAAGCACACTTGGAGAAAGGCAGATAGAGAAGAGAAGCTTCTGAGATGCCTTTCCAAACTTCTTTGAAATGACAAAGAGGACAAATTAAGTCGATTAGAGATCTTTTCTATAAAAGCAAATAGAACTAATGTACTGGGAGAAGCAGGCCATATATCAAGAAACTAAGAGTACTCCATATGAAAGATAATTTATCGCACAGTACCACATTCAAGGGAATAGCTAGGCTAATATAACCCATTAAGGCAGATGGATAGAACCACTTTCTAATTATCAACTCACACACGAAATTTTTATCTTTCACTCTACACACTTTTTGCTCTGCAGATAATGATAATTTTGGACAAAAATGTATTTTTGGTGGAGAGAGGATGGGAGCTGGGTGGGATATATTTTATTAAAATATAGCCATCTCACTAAAGCATGCTGAACAGAAGCCATGAAAGGGGAAAAATACACTCTTGCCTCATTGATGAAGTAAATGGATTAAGTTAGGCAGCAGCTGGCCAGGGTGCTCTGGGAGATAAGTTGCAATCAGAGGGGCCATGCTTATAGACCTCTGTTTTTTCTGCCTCTGAGCCTGTTTTTGACCCCCAGATGAGAGTGATACCAGTTAGCCTTTGTGGAAAGAAAGCCTTCCATGGGCTATGCCAAGATACCTCTTTTTTAGCTTCAGGTGAAGCATTTCCTCTGCAAAGGAGGAAAATGAGTTGGCAAGTAATGAGTTGTTTATAAGTGCATCTTTAGGGATATGTGCTGTTCCCTGGCAGGGACGGCACCAGCAGTGTATTGTCCTACTAGTAGCAGATATTGCTGGATTTTCAGTTTCATGCCATGACCTTTGGGTGTATGTGTTTCTCTCTTTGCTCTCCCTCAGGCAGGATTTAACAGTAAATATTCTCTCTGTTTTATGATGGTACAGGGAGTTGCTAACCTCATGGAGTGAATGAGTTTGGTTTCTATTCACAGACAGGCACTTCTTTATTGCCTATCTCAACTTAAGCAATTTTTGTCCCAATGAGTAAATGAACAGTGAAATGGGCAATGAGATAAGTGAAGATATGAAAAGAAACATAACAAGTAAAAACTTTAAATATAACTTCAGAAAAACACCCACAGAGAAAGATGTGTGAGTGAGAATAGGAAAGAAGGCCTTTTCTGTGCCCAGCTACACTTTTTAAGAATCCCTCAGAACTGTTCCGGCACATAAAGAGGCAGATGGATGATTAGTGGCATTTTCAAAAATACCTAGGCAGCCTAAGTACCTAATAGGTTACGACCTGAGTAGACACTGCTGACATCATGGCAGTTGCTTTTCAGCACTTAAGTACCTTTGAAAAATTTCCTTCTCCTGCTTTATACAGGTAATGGCGGAGCCACATAGGTAAAATAGACACAAGCCCATCTTATATTAGGGGTTTGGTCTGCAACAAAAGTGTGCTTGAATTTTGTTGGATCTAAAAAGTGAAACTTTTAAAAGCACTTTTTGAATTCCCTTTTTAGTTCTCTCAAAGTCTTAATTCTCCCCTTTTAAAAGGGCACAGGGCTTTTTTTCTTCTTCTTTTTCTCATAAAAGACAAATTAATTTTGGGGAGCATTTTAATGCATTTTAAAGAGTTTTTATAATACAGCTTTGCCAGATGTCAGTCTCAAACTATACACAGCTTTCTGCAAATGGAGCACCTTTTCAGGCAATATGAGCTTTGCATTTAATAGTCAATGACAGGTTTTATATAAACACAGAATATGAATGATTTTCAGGGATTTAATGCACCAAAACCTAACCAACTCTCTCCATAACATCATCTCCAGTGAGGGCTCCTTTTTCATAACTTTTTGCTTTATATTTTCCATAACACTTAAATGAGTCGGAAAAAACCTTGTAATTAAGGCACTTGACTGAATGAAAAGCCTTGATAACAAAAACTGAACATTTTCCTTGTTTCCAAAGACACACTGGTTAAAACCTGGGTCAGAATATATGACCTCGATTTCCATGGGAGTTTATAAGAGGAAGTCCAGTGACTGTAGAGGCATTATAGGATTGCAGGATTGAAGAATATTTGCCATTGCCAGGTGTAGGCGCTGTATCAGTAGATGTAGATATGCACCACCATTTCTGCCTTTTCCCATTTGCCCATCTTCATGCTCCATCCACACAAGGCAAACCCAAACACCTAAGGCACACAGGAACCCTGAAACCACACGCAGCGACACGCAAAACTTGCGGTCACGCAAAACAACTTAAACACCCAGTGTTTGCTGGATGCTAAGAAAGAATAATGGATCACTTTACAGTGTTCTGCCCAGTTGACAGCAGGGAACTGAACGCAGGGTTGGTAGGGTTTGCAGTCTTGTCCATGTGCTTCAGGCATTGAGGGCTCTTGTGGCCAAGGCTCAGGAACAGTACTCAGGAGAACTGACTTCATTTCCCACCTCTGTCATGGGCTTCCCAGGCCACCTGGCCCAGCTACCCAACTTGGATGGGACCCATCTCATCTGTCATTGTCTAAACTAAACTAGTTGCTCGGCTCACTGTGGGCAGTGGAGCCAGGGAGGCTGCCCCCAAGGGAGATTCATCCCCTTTGTAGTAGGATGGGGTAAATGTGGCCCTGCAGGTCTCTCATAGAAAGCTCCATTTAGGTGAGATGAATCCCAGCCTGTAATTCAGCTTCTCAAACATCCTTCTGTGTCTGACCCTGCTGATTCCCCTTAACTGCTCTGAGCACTCATTCCTCACATGTAAAATGGGAATAACAACACTTTCTTTGTTCCACCCATCATTATTTTGCATTTAATATTCTTCAACAGAGAGCCTAAGAGCACAAGTTTAAGTAACAATGCTGGTATAAAAAGAGATGGGTTTGTAAAACAACAGCTATACCTCATTGCACATTGTTTTGCCATATGCATCTGCCAAAGTACCTTGACCCAAAAGAGCAAATTTTAACATAATGCTAATTGATACTGAGTGAGGTGAATGTTTTCATTCACAAAGTGTGTGTGGTGTTCACAGGAAGGAAAAAGGCAGGAAAGCACATTGTTTGTTTGTTCTTTAAAGAAACAAATCTTCTAACCTTTAAGGTTTTTGTTGCACATAAAAAGGAAAATGATCTTTTGTTTCTTTCCTTCTGCAGTTCTAACTCTAAAGGAGATATGACAAGGGTGCTGGACAGATTTTTTCAAACCTAGCAGCAAACAGGTTGGCCTCTCAATCCAGAGCCTCATTCTTAAACATGTTCCAGTTTTCAGGGGAAATACCAACTTCAGTATGCCACTTCAATCTGAAAATTATGGCTGTACTCTGGTGTATGTCTACAAGAGTCCACGGACCCCTGGGTAATCTAAACAGTAATGTGGGTAGACTTTCTAATGCTTGTACTGTCTTTCCATATTCATTGTCTATTTGTCTCATTCCCTTCCTCCCTATCTTCCATGCTCATCAAGATAAATTTGGTTTCATAAAATTAATAACCTTAACCCCCATCCAAAAAAAGAAAGCCAGCCCACAAACATTTCAATGAATGGGGCTATTCACAGGCTTAAGTCTAAGCAGGTGCTTACTGCATACTGCATACTGACTATAGGAAACAACTTCAGTGTTCCTAGCTCAGCCTGTATGAATGGCTTTTCCAAGAAAAAATTTTTATAGAATTTTTAAAACAATGAACCAGTTAAACTATCATCCTTCTTGAGTCTTCTCTTTGACTTCCATTATTTTTTTCAAACAATTCCCCCCCAAAATTCCTATTTTCTTTTGGTGGTCAACAGATGACAAGCTTAAAACAAATTGGCTAAAATTTGGCCGAATTGGAAAATGTAAAAATGAGGCTCAGCAGGGTAATATGGTTGCAGTCTTTGCTATTGGTTCCATAATGAACTGAACAAGTTTCATCATGTCCTGTACATTCAGCTTAATTGGCCAGGTCTCTCCAAGAAAAGACAGCAGTATTGATTTACTGCACTGTATAAATATGTTTATAGCTTGGCACTAGCACAGCTATGCTCACTTTTTTCCAATGTAGATTTCAAATAAGCCCTTTGCTCAAATGAGTCTATTAACTTTAAAGTGCTTAAAGCTAAAACTGAATTACGGGAGGCAAGCTTTGGGGGTTACAGCCCAAGACAGCTGGGGAAGGCTACTGGAGTCTTCTTTTAGTCCCAGTTGTGACTGATTTTTAAGCATCACTGGTGGAAAAATAATGAAATAAGTAAAAGCAAACCTGGAAGCATACATAGCTTTGGACCAGGTTGCCTTTTACTTCTGCTGGTGCTCAGACCCACCTAATTCCATGGACTTAGCAGAATAGCTCTTAATTTAAGTAAATATGAAATCAGAATATAACCCATTCATTCCTTCTTTTTATGAATTTAATTGTGAATAGTCACATTTCCCTTCTGTTTTTGCGTGCTGTGCTGGGGTATATTAAATTGGGAGGAAGATCATCTAACTGTGATCCTTCCAGGAGTGTATTTCAGGCACCTGCTTTGGTGTCTGGTGTTTTAAATAGCTGGAAAAGAGTTCCCACTCTCCCAGCCTACGGGATTGCACAGAACTCTGAAAAGAGTTCGTCAGTACTGCCTTGTGAGCTGCTGGAGGGGCCATGCCTCTACACTGCTCATGCTACTGTCATGTACAACAGCAATTACCATCCCTACAGGTTTATTTAATCAAGCAGAAAGTTTTAGCAGACCCCTAAGTACAATCCATAATTACCTATACCTGTTCAAGATTACGTCTCTCCAACAAAGTAATAAAAAATTTTCTAGTTGCTAATAGTTTGACTTTATCTGGAATAAAAAAACCCCAACCCCCTTAATACCCAAGGAGGAAAAAATGATTTACAGAGATCAGAATTAAATTAAGGGAGGTGAACTTAAGGATGAATGTCAAGAGGTGAAAATGCCATAGTAACATCTACTAAACTGTCAAACAACCTCCCAAGATAACTGAGTGATGGAACGCCAGGGTTTGAAGAGTTACAACTGCATTAGGCAAAGCCTTGGGAAAGAAATGACTGAGGAAGCAGTGTGGACTAGCTGTAACAGGGCAGGGATAGTGCATGGCAATTGAAAGCCATAGTGCAAGCTTTTGCTCAGACATTTGCAATGTAGAAAGTAAATTGGATGTTGGAAGGCACAGTGAACATACAATTGTCCTGCATAAAAATCTATGCATATTTCTCAGGTAGTGTGCTCTGCATAGCTTGAAATCCTAGCCCTGTTTACGCTAATAGGAGTTTTGCAGTTTAAACTAACATAAAGCCATCAGAAGATACCAGTGAATCTGGATTTCTGTCTCATCCTAAGCAAATAATACCTTAAAATTTCTTCAGACTTAAATGCACATACTTTTTCACAACAATCCTATGAGTTAGGAGGTCATTATTACTGGGTATTTCTGCTTTAAAATCTTGTTTTTAAAAAAAAGAAGTCTCCTTTTGCTTTTACAAATTCCATAGTATTCAACTCTTATATGTACAGATAGGAAATGAAATACAAAAGAAAAGCATTTCTCTAACTTGCTGGAGGAAGAAAAAAATACAACTGGTCTTTTTATGGAATAGAACTAGACACACTTCTGTGATATGTTTTGTTTTTTTCCCAAGGAGTTTGTTCATAGTTTCTGGTGGATAATGAGGAAGTATCTTCTGATCTGTAGCTGTCTGGGGATACCCTTTTCCAGAAGAGATTTTGAGCACGACATTATCACAAGTTATAGATTGATTTGAGAATGCACTGCTGCTCTGTGAATTGGGCACCACTCCCTCTCTCATCTGTCATATATTACAGAAAGATGCCTGCTGATTAGTTTTTGTGCCAGTGAATTGTTATGTGATGACTGAAAAAAACTTACCTGTGTACCAAGGTCAGGATATGATGTCCCATTCTCTACAGAGATTAGCTCATGTTGTCTTGTTTCCGGATGACAGCCATCCAAAAGAGCTGCAAATGTTATAAAGGGATGTAGTTTTTAATTATAAATTATAATGCGTTGGCAATACATTAAAACAAAAATTGAACTTGCAAACCTTTGCAGAGTACCTAAATTTAGGAAACAGTATTTTAACTGCAATATTTCCTGGTCTCATTAGAATTAGAAAATACTGGATTGTATAGAATGTGGTTCAAATTGAAGCTGTTGTCATGAGATGAGTGAAAATTCACTGAACCTGCTTGGTAAAATATCCACATGCCTTCATTTTTGATACCTCACTCCAAGTAGAGATAGCTTTTACTATCCAAAACAAAGGCACAGAGGAGATGCACTGGCCCTGACCTTTTCTGTTGTTCTGTGGAGATTATTGTGTCTGCATAAAAGAAGCAATGACAGCAGAGCAGCTAAGAGTGAGGAAGTAATCAAACCAGATTCAAGACTGAACAAACGTGGAAAGAGGAGCTGCGTGACACAGACAGGGAAAGAGTTAGTGGGCTGAGTCCTGACTGGAGGAGACCTGGGGCTGTGAGAAAGAAACCATCTCCTGTGGTTTGACTCCTCCTGGGACTGAGGAACACGACTTAGAACACTTTTTGTAAGTAAGCAGGATTGCTTCAAACATACCTGGTAACAATACCAATTTTTCTTCTTAACACAAAATATATGGTGACCCCTGTATTTTGTACAACCCCTTAGATCAGGTTACTCATCATTAACTGGCTCTCGCTTTACGGCCTCAGCCATTAGGCAGTGCTGCTAGACCCTTTTGTCTTTAAGTTTGTGTCTGTTCAGGAAAAAAGTGCCTTTCTGCCTTCACTAGGTATGCCCAAGGGCTCAAAACAGAGACATGGAAAAAGAAATGGCCATAGCTACTGTCCTGGCTCTTGTGTAGATGTTGGCTTTCCCACACCTTCAGGTTAGACTACTGCCACTGAACAGCACATCTCATCTACTGGAATGAGCTTGATGCAATGAGCTAAACCCCCACTTTATATTTTGGAAGGTTTATCAAATATGATTTTTGATTTTTCCCTGACTAGCCACATTTGCTGTTTGCATGGTGATACTGTTCCAATATTTTCCATAGGGAAAAAGAGAGAGAGGCTAAGCAGGATGGTAGACCAGCGATCTCAGTAGAGCTCTGCAACTGACTGTGTGATCTGAGGTAAATTGTTCTCTCAGCCCCACATTCTTTTATAGTTGTAGAAATAATAAAGTGTATCCCAGAAGGCTATTATGAAATTTGCCTGTTATATTTAAAAGGGCTTAAGACTCTCAGCCGCAAGGATGTTGTGCTTCCTGCAGTGTACCCATGTACCCTCTCTCTTTCTGTAGTGTAGCTAATACCTTGATATTAAGGAGTTTTAATTACAAAGACATGGGGTTTCTTTTTTTTGTTGTTTTTAAACTCAGAAGTCAAAAAACCAGTATAATAATTTTACAGATTGCCATGAAAAACAGTCAGTCAATGAAAGGTTTTAACACATTATCCCTTGCTCCAGAGGGAAAAAAATGTTGTCTGCTGCAATTCACAAACTCTATTAACTAAAAGGGATAGATGGATCTTAGAGATACAGCAGCCATGTGTAATCAAAAGAAAAATCTGTCCTGCTCAGTCACATTGTCTCATGAGAATAGAAATGCTAGAATGCTGTGACCTTCATAAAGTTTGGGCCCCCTGACAGTACACAGTGTTTCCTTGTATTTCTTCATTTGCAAAAAATCAAGGCAACACTTCAGCAAAACAGGCAGTCAAATCATACAACATCCCTGCTATGCAGAAGTTCACCACCAGGTAGCTGATCCAATCAAAATGTACATATTCTGCCTGGGACACAACATGAATAGTTGTGATGGAAGCTGAATCTTTCATTTGCTCTTTATATTTTCTGCCAGTTTTTTGGTTTTGTTTTCCTCCCTTTTCTTCCTTTGCAATTGTCAAGGAAGCATCTGTGTGTTTTATTAAACAAATGTTACATATTAAAAACCTCTTGCTGTCTGCCAGAAAGGAAAACGGCATCTTATTTGAAAACAATTGTAATCGTTGCTGCTGTCTTGTTGCAAGTTATGCCCTTAAAAAATGATAGGGACTTATTTAGTAGCAACTGATGCCGAGAAAAAGCATTTTAACTAAAGCAGAAATTTAACTGTTGCATTATCTTTGGGAAATACGATGGTTATTTCAAACACCATAATACCAATTGTGCTCTTAGATGTGTTACTATCACTTCAAGGAGAAAGTATCTAAGGGATAGAATAACGATATTTTTTCCATGACACTTCTGTCTGCCTATCTTGGTGTTGTAGTTAGTGAATGTTCAGTTTGGCCAAATGCAGTGAGGTACTGAGATAGTGCCTGTCTGACAAAAGTGAAAAAAAGTTCTGGTCATAATTCATATTTCATTTGATGTATGGGCCTTGTGACAGTGATGACTCAGGCTCTAATTTGTTATTGCCTCTAACTGGTTGTCTACAGAAAAATCAGACTCTAGCTTACTCTTGCAATAGTTATTTTGCACTAACTTCCCATGTTGGCACTGTTATTCTGCACATGTTCTTTTCCACAGTCTTTATTTTGATTTTGTTTTAACCTATACTGCATAAAGGCTGCTGTTGTGTGGAGTAAGAAAGTCCAGGTGTTGGTTAGACACAACCACTGAAGTTTCACTTCAGTTTTCTCTTATGTTAAATAAATTCCCTGGGTAGGGAAGCCCTAAACCTAGTGAGTGGTAAGTGTTCGTCTGTGCTGCAGGAAGCAGTGCGATGCAGATGCAGCCTGGAGGCTGTCAGGGCAATGAGTTCTACCTGCTCATCATACTAGCACAGCTAAACTGCTGTTAGTAACAGAACTAGTGCAAATATTGTAATACCATCCTGGAATATGCCTTGGAAACCTTGCTTTAAATTTGTATACTATCAAAGCCTCTCTCGCAACAGAACTACAGCCACTGTATTTCGCAGTTACCTGCTATTTAATCAACATGCATTTCATGCTATTGAATATAATTTTCCTCTCACACTTTATGGAAAACAAGTAAGTATATTTGTATCATAAATTAAGGAAGGATTTTATAAACGCTAGGTAATACAGTATATAAAAAATGTGGGAAGTAGTGCAAAGTTTTTATCCTTGCTGTTCATTCATATGGGTTGGGACAATAATTCAGATGAGGTGAAGCCCATATCGCAGTAGAGGTTTACTTTTAACTAGAAAATCAGTAGCATAACTAGTACTCACAGAAGTAAAGATGTCTGAGAAAAGAGGAAAAAAAGTTTTAGTCATATTTCCCTACCTTGTTAATGTAACTGTTAGTTAGTCCTGTTCCTAATGGTCCTGTTACTGTAAGTATCCCTTTAAAAATCTAATGAGCTATTTATTTGTGGTCAGCTTTTTTAAGAAGTTCTGCCTTTGAATGATGTGATTTTTCTCAAGGGCTGATTACATCTTTGGAATTCCAAAATACTGCTAAGTGAAATGCTCACATTTCCATCTTCTCTCAATCTTTAACAAATAAACTGAAGATTATTATTCATTATTTGCACTGTGATAGTACCAAATAATTCCATTCCTAAGCTAGAAACTGTTAGATGAGGCCCAAAGGCCTCCGCCAGAGAACAGAGGAATGCGGTGAAATTTTAGCTATTAAGGTTGATATAGTAAAGTTTTATCTATATAAAAAATCTCTGGAGACTCCTTGCTGATATTTTGGTACCTTCCAAACAAAGTTCTGAGCAGCTGCAACTTTGTGGTGGCAATTTGGGAAATACAGTACTGAAAATTGGGAGTCAATTATGTCATGCCACATAGTATTTCACATAGTGGATGGTACAATATTTATTGCCAATTGAAGCATGTCATCCTCAGGAATACAGGCTCCCTGTTAAACCTCTCGTTCCCTACATTGCACTCTTAGAATCATTTTTCTTTGTAACAGCTAATGTTTCAGTCTGCAAAGAGCATTTATACTTTTATGACTTTGAGATGATCTGTGGAAAATGCACACACATATTGAAAATTTCTGCTGGGTAAAATTCATCAGAAGTCTTTTCTCAGGGAAGGATCTGGGAACGCTCTGGTCAGAAATATTCACACATATTTTGAATACTCTAGCCTTTCAGTGGAAGAATCTCTCCAATTTTGACTTTGAAGCTATATTGGGGAACTACAAAGTTGCTCTGTGAATTGCAGATCTCAACTTTAAAAAATATGCCTCTAATTGTTAAAGTGGGGAGGGTTTAATACATTTTCCTTTAAACAGAGTTCTAACTTAAAAAACCCACATAGAAACTCTAACTTAAAAATCCACATAAAATTTGTCTTCTGAAGTATTTATTCATTCTTCTAATACTTTTTTTCAAATTACTGATTTGAAAAAAGCAAACTCAGTATTCTCTGTTTGACCTCAGGAAATATCAAAATATACTCTAATGTAGAAGAAAAGAGTCTGACTAATTTTAAAAGAGAAATACAGGAAGAATCATATTTGTCTGTCTTGTCTTGTTGGTCCTATACAAGGAGCAGTGACTGGTGATGCTGGCTCTTTCTTCCCAGAGGGGAATTCCTAGATGTGAGCTGAATGTAACAGCCTTGCGGGGTAAATTGGATAATGGTTAAATAACAAATCAGCATAGTGCTACTTACTGAGTTTTCAACACTAAATGATTTGGCCAAGCCAAATGTCAGGAGTCTGAAAGCCAAGTTCCTAGGATCTCATTGGCAAGAAAAGAGGCTAATACATCCATCATTTATAGAAAGTGGCTGTGAAGAATTTGTCCATGCCCTCCCACTGGTGAGAAATTTCAATATACACTGTATAGCAGTTGATGGTGTTATATCACATAGACTGTTTGCAACTGAAACTAGTGGAGTAGCTTGTCTTTATTAAGACTGATCTACCATTAATAGAATATAAATATGACTGAGTGTAATGGCTTAAATCTGTGACAGCCTCAGTTTTGTCAGCAGTGGATTTCCATACGTTTTCAGCAGGGGATTTGGAACATTGGCTGAGTGCAGAATATTTAACATGTCACAGATTGTGCCTCTTGATTTCCTGTGCACACATGCACAGATTGATGAACTATGGTTGGGAAAAGCTTTATTTTTCCACCTTTCTCAAGAAATTGGTGAAACAGGAATTCTGCCTGTTACACTTGGTGTGTAAAGTACTTTGCAGAGTTCCAATAAAGACACTTCATCACCTTTGCCATAACACCTCATAGCCCCTCGTTAGCTCTTCTCTTTTTATGGTCTTGTAGGTAAAAAGGTTCATCTTGCTTAAATATCCCTAAGGCTACTAGCAAGAAAATATTGAACTGTATGTGAAAACACTTGAATATAAAAACAGATGCATATGTTCACCTTGGGGATAAATGCATTATGATACAGGGTTAAACTCTGCTCCAGTTCTATTAACGGCAATGCAAAGCAATCCCAGCAAACCCAGCAGAGTAGTTCTGAATTTACACCAGGCTAAAGGACCTCAGGATCGTCCTATGTTTACCATCAGGCCTCTCACAATCACATTTTCACTTATTCCATGTGGATCAGGACTTGTTGACAATTTCCTGGATTTCAGTTTGGAAGACAAGAGTTTCATCTTTGACCTTGTATCTCTGTCATGTGAGCATCTGCCTTGCCCACACACTATATATTGATTCAGTTCCCTTTTAGTTAAATTACATATGATGTAAGCTATAATAGCAATGCCTGCTCTTTTTTTCTGCTTCATTTTTGGCTTAGAGCAATATCAACATGGTCCTGATTTTAGTTTCTGCATTCATTTCTTTGCTTTTGTAACATTGCCTCAGCAAATATGGATGACTGCTCATGGGTGAACTTTCTTTCACCCTCTGCTGCTCCAGTCTGAGTTTTTTAAATCCCTTTAGGCTGAACAAATGCAGAAGATATTATTGACAATTTTCAAATAGTTCAAAGGTTTTGATATGTAGACACTCAGAAAGCCTGAGTATTATCTGAACCTAATCCAAATGTTCTGAAAACTTCTGAAGGCCTTACATGTCCTTATCTTTCCTTATCTTCACTAGGAGGACATGACAACTTCTGGTAGTGGCAACAGCATTACTCACAAGAAGCTAATGTGTGCTTACTCCAGCCACTGGTAGAAGACATCCCAGGGCTAAATAAATTGGTATCCATTTAGTAACTAAAGTACCTAGTCGTAATAAGAGAGGCCACATGTGGCCTACATATGGGTGTTTGCAGTATCCAGCTGAAGCAATGGGTGTCCCTCAATTATCTTGTTTGGAAGACTTTTATGTTCTAATGAGTCATTAAAAATTTGATCATCTCTAATTCTGCACAAAATCACATGATGATTAAAAGCAAGAGGAACAGAACCATTACAAAAAACCCAGCTGGATAGCAAGTTGCTCTGGAAGGCATTAGCAGTGACAGACACTGGAGTCTGAAAACCAGGAGCTGAGAAAGGCAACAGATAGGAATGAAGGGCTACCCTGAGAAGAAGCAAACTGGCATATTTTGACTCTGCTGTGATTCGGTTTTGTTTTCCATCACATCTGAGACAAAAAAGAAAAAAAGCCAAGTCATTTCAGTATAAGCATGTAAAACAACTGGCATCTTTCCTGAAACCTTGTAAAATGAGTTGTAGCTCCACACAACTAAATTGGCTGGGTTATACTATCCTGAAAAATTAGACATTTATAATGGGAGTGTTGACAAGCCCTTTACCGTAGCAACATAGTAGTGCCCATTTGGAGAATGAAGCAAAACTCCTGGGAAATAATTAAAGAGCATTTTGGTCATCTTGTGATACAAACATGAATTTTTCAGGTTATGTAGAAATAAACTGGAAACCCACAGAACAATGCCCAAAAAAAGAAAAAAAGTAACAAGACTGACTGATGTTTGTCCAAATGGACCTGAAAGGAAAAGAAAAGGATGGGATGAGATAGGAAAGGAAAGTTTCTGAGTAGCTGCAGTTCAGGAAAACCTCACTCTCCTCTCTTCTTCAATTTTTGCAGTCTGGTGATAGAGACAAAACTAACTCAACTTTTCATTAATCTTTTTTCCTTTATTTAGAAGAAAGACATTAATCATGACTTTAGATTCACAATTTACTGATGCAGAATCTTAGAACAGCATTTGTATATGCAAATGTGTTATTTCACTAGTCTGTGGCTATACTGTGTGTCAAACCAAGCTTTTTCGTTTTTATTTTCTAACAGTGCTATGCATAGTAGAGTCTATTTATTACATAGGCCATTTCCAATTCCAATTACTGTAAATTAAATTCAAGTAATTTCAATGAAATCAGTAGAGAACATCTAGATTTAAATTGATCTAAGAATATGGCTTTATACTGTAATCTGGCTCCTCAAATTCACTAATGACTGAATGAAATTTAGAAAACCATTCCCTCCAGCTCACTGTACTAATTCCCAGCTGAACTCCATCCTATTTTCTGCTGACATGGAGAAATAATGATGGTCAGTGAAAATCCTGAACAAATATACCCAAGAGTTATCACTCTCATGTGTACCTTTCATACTTATTTTGCTCAATACTTCCAGCATTTCTTCAACTCTGTTATTTTTTGCTCCAGGAAGCAAATTTAGTGCAAAAATTTTTGGGAGAAAATGAAGATTTTAAAGTTGATTTATTAATTGCTGAGTTCTAGCGAATAATAAGGTGATCTTCCAGTAATTTTTGTTAACATGGTAAATTTAAGAAGGTAGCTGGCCTTAAAAGGGACTTTATGGGTAAAACAAAAGTCAGACTTAAAACCAAGACTTGAAAAATCATAAACCATAAACCACAGGGAGAATTCAAGTCACAAAGTCTCTTCTTTCCCTCTTTGAAGGGCATCATCCACTTCTGATTTCATCGAAATTGCTTGACAGTGTACGGGTGAAGGGAATGTATTATTTTAACAATTAGCCTGCTATACATGGTGGTCTCCTTCTAATCAAAGGTGCAAGCCTGAGAAATTAAAAGGTGTGAAGCAGATATTGTCACTATGTTAAATCACTTTTATCGCTTTTTGTAAAACAGTATTGCTTAATGCCAGTGTATTTTCTAATGTACCCTAGCATCCCTAATTAGTTTTTTCTTAACCCATGTGGTGGGATTATTCAGTTTTAAATAATTTCTGCTGCAAAATGAGGAAATCATATATTCCAAATGTTGGCTGCATGAACCTTTGTGCAATTGCTTTTGGTTTGAGTTGCCTGATGCAATGAGTTTTCTAGTTCAAGAACTACTGTGAGAGAAAATCATGTGATAAAGGTGTAACCAGCAATGAATCAGTAAATAGCTGTTCCTCTGAAGATCAGCTCATTAAGAAGCAGACATCTGAATGAAATAAGATTCCTGGGGAGTCTGTGGCACCAGACATACCAGAAAGAGAGGCATGAAACCCTGTTATATGCCATGACCAAGCAAAAGGAATTTTTACCTAGGCAGGATTTGTGGTTAATATTCTGCTCTTGTGCTTAGCCTATTGAAGCCCCAGTGTGCTTTTGTTTATGATCTGGTTCTTGTTCAGCACATTTACATGCAACTAACTGTTCAAGTGGCTCAGTCACCTCTGGTACAAAACGGAGCTCAGCTGAAATGCTAAAGGCTACAGCTTTGTTTTCAACATGAAAAAGTCCAAACAAAAATATCTATTAGAACTTCTTTTTTTTGCTTTGACAAAAGCCTTAATGTTAGCTTCCTTATTCAATGGAATAGTGTTGTATGGATATTTTACAGCTGGTTAAAAGAATCCAAGATTATTTAGGTTTTAGCTAATCTTTTTTACTTTTAATTGAGTTTGTTAGTTGGAGATAGCTGAATGCCATGGCATTTGTTTAACTTTGCAGTTCACAGCTTAATTAAATACTTGATGTGCCAATCTCTAATCATGGTACTAAAAATAAATAAATAAATAACCCAATACCCCTATCAAATTTCATGGAAAAGAAGAGAAGGCTCTGTTAAAACATGGCAAGCAATCTTTTCTGCAAAACAGCAAACTAAAACACAGTACTACCAAGTGTTAAGAGATGCTGGCCTTTCACCCAATCTATTTAAATACACACCCTCTCCACAAGCAGCAGGTACACAGCTTGAACCACCACTAGGTTTTTAACTATGCACCAGGATTTTAACACATAATGAGACTACAATGGATTGAAGGGAAAGGGAGAAAGGCAGAAAAGGGGATGAAACTCCATGAATTAGAACTACAGCTTCCCGAGCACTTTTTTTTAATGGTTAGCTCATAAGTCGCATTTGTGAAATGTGATTAATGACAAAATAATTGAGTGCTGCACTCAAATGTCTTTCTGTCAACATACAGGTAAATAGAAATGGGTGTCAGAATTGAGTTCAGTTGAATTAAGCACCCTTTCTAGCCGGAGTGGGGAATGAGGCTATAGACTCAGTTGCTGTAAAGTTGCCAAGTGTTTTTCCTTTCTCATATCATGGCTCCATTACCCAATCATCCTGTTGTGATATTTGTATGTTTTTGCATTCAGCACAAAAAAGCTATATAAGCCAATATATATTGCTGTTGGTGCACTTAGCAGACATTACCGAACAAGTGAACAAAGACTTTAAATTCCAATAACAACACTTTTATCTTGATCAAATCCTCTGCTTTGCTCATGTTGTTTATCATAGTCCTGGCTTCATGCAAACAGGCTGAAGGAGGTGTGAGGGGAAATCCACTGAAGATAGACTGGGAGAGCTTTGGGACAGTGATCTGTTTGTTCATATTTTGCTATTGCATATTTGAAAAGGTCAGACCCAAATAAAACTGCCAAGATACGATATTCTACTGAGAGGAAGAAAATGGTTTATGTCTCAGCTTTGCCAAAAAACTATGGAAACCAGTACTTCATTTTGTGAATAAAGATGTAGGCACAAATACTGCCTCAAGCAGGGTGAAGACCACCCTTAGGCAGAAGTGTTAGGAGTTAAAGTGGTGAAAGGTTGGGGGTTTGCTTTGTTTTGCAGAACATTTGGGTGTGTATAACAGGCCTGTCTAAACAGAATTGGTGTGTCTGATGGCTGATCCAATATTCCAAGGAGGTCCTCTATTCAGAACTTGTTTTCCTTCCACACTTACCCTACTTTGTGTATTGTGCTAGATTATACTGGTTTCATAAGTGGCAGTCACAGTTACTGTCCATCTGGATATGTTTTGAGGCTCTATAAAGTTTTAACAACTGTGAAGGGGGAAAAATAGTAAAGTATGCAGCCGGTCTGAAGTGGTTATCTAGAGATTTAACCTACTGTCACCAGGAATGCACAAAGCACACTTCACATCCAGTGTAAAACTTACTTGAATCTGTAGTCATAGTAATACAGCAAAAAGTATTCTCTTATGACAGCTGATTTCAACAAGTTTTGTTCTCTTTATACCTATAACTTCTTAATAAATGAAACCTCTTATGGTTATAATATTAAAATCATAATAATAAAATCTCTACACATCTAATCTTGATTCAGGGCCTGCATAACTGAATCAGATACTTGATTAACTCTTGCACTTGTCCTATTGCTTGTTCTTTAATAAGTGGATTTTATGCTTTTCAATATCATTTAGTAAGATTTGGCTTTTTATAATTTATTCAGCATGCTATTCATTATGGAATGCCAATCAGTTCTCAAATGCTCATACATGCTTGTTACTAAAAAGTCCTCTTTTCTAGTTTGGATTTTTTGGAGCTTAATAACATTAAAAAAACAACACAAAAATACACAGGATGAGTTTAAACTTCACATACCTTCATGACACAGAACAGTTGTTACCACTGAAATAAATGTGATATATGCAGTCAGACAAGCCATACCAATAAATATTTGGAAAAAAAATAAGATGACGTAAACTGGCATCTATTCCGTATTCAGGTATTCACTGCCTGGTGACTAATTCTATATTTCAACGTAATTCCAGTTGCTCCTGATATTTCCAGTAAATGCTACCTTCAGTTCTCAAACATTACTGATTGAGAAGTAAGATCCCAAATTCCACAGAATGAAATTCCCTGATAGAGTCATTAGCACATTACAATAAATAGCAGGATAAATATATAATGTTCATATTTTGGAACAAGTGTGCTCACAGAGAAAAAAAATCGGTAAATCCACATACTATATTAATAGCCTGTAAATCTAGATACAGCAGATTTCCCCTTTGGTAAAGAAAAATATGTTCATCACAGAACTAACTAACTTAACCTATCAATCTTTATTAACTCATATCTATCTGATGATAGATTATCTGATTTCAAACATCTGGTGAGGTAAGAGCATGGTTCTGCAAGTAAACTACTCAGGTGCTTAACTTGAAGCTTTGGAGTAGGCCTTTTGAATTCAATGAGATGTAGAGTGATCATTTTTAAGTTTCAAAGTAGGAAGTATTAGGATCAAAGGACAAATCAGGGCTTTAGGAGTACATCTTTGTAAACCACCACCTTCATATGATAAATTACTTACCCATTTTCTTCTAGAGAGCCCAGATTGCCTTTGTACTACTCAAGAAATAAACAGGTGTATTTCATATGCCATTGCCATCTTCATGTAGAGGCAGGCCATCACATGTGAGCACAGAGGAGCACATGATACTTTCTAGCACTTTTATTCACTGCTGTCCTTGGAACTGTTTCAATCTCTGGCACAGTTAGAGATTAGTTCAGCTTCTGTTCTACACCAGAGCAGCCAATAGATAGCTTTAACTCCTGCCAGCTATAGGATGTGCTGGCCAAGCGGGAAATACAGATTTTCTGTGGATGGTGGGTAACCTAAGTCCAGAATTCTATCTAATTCTAAACCTGCTATGTTAGGGATGATACAAATGAATGGTGTACAATCACCTATGCCAGGTCTGTGCCATGTTGGGATTCTCCAGTATGAGAGGAGATGTATCAGTATGGCATGCCCAACTGAATCTTGAAGCTGGATCTCTATCCCCTTTCTGCTCACAGAGTGGTTCAAAAGGACACAGCACAAACTAAGAACTGGTCTCCAGTGTGCAAGTATATTGCTCCATTACTCCAGTCTTCAGTCAGTTCTAAATCTCTGTCTCCCAGGTTTACTTTCATTTGGGCTTTTTTTACCCCGATGTGTTGATGACTACACAGGAGAAGAGAGGCCAAATTACACAAAACTGTCCTGTTCTGATATATATAACAGTTAGTTACCCTCATCCCCCTGAGCAAAATAATACTTGTGCTGAGAATAGTGTCAGGGATCTTTGCATAACAGCCAAAACTGTGCCTGCAATTGCAAGCGTGATTTAAGTCTGTCTTGTTCATATACAGTTTTTTGATACTTTATCCCTTGTTTATCCCAGATAGGCCAATAAAATGTTCTCTTTGCCATTTGTAAGAGAAGATTAAACTATGTTGGGATGGAAAGAACCTCTCCTGCTGGGGAACGAAAAGAAAAAAGCTACTACTCCAAGACTATCATAAGGCAGAGATGCTATTAGAACAGTGAGGGATTTTCCTGTAGTTTCTCAGTACCCATCTGCAATAAATTTTTATTAGGATATGGAGGAAAGAAAGGCCTAAGCTAACCAGCAGGTTTAGTGGTTTAGAAAGCTGAGCAGTATGGCAAATCTTTGTTTTATGCACCCTGACAGGTTCTGCTATATCATACAGGTATTTATTTTTCTAATGCAATATTATAAATCATTGTCAGGTCATCAGCATTCCCACAGTCTTCCAAAGCATTTTTGTGTGTGTCAAAGGTTCCCACCAGAGCTGTAGGCTTAGGATGCTATATAAGCTCTTTTAATGGAGCATGTAGTGCTGAACTGTGCTCTGTTGCAACATTCCAGCTCAGAGGAAGAGGTATAAGGAAGGAGGTGGTCTCAAGAGTCACGGCTTAAGGATAACAGGAGACTTATATTAAAGACCACCTCTAGTGACTAAGGTTCTGTCTTAAATAATCATAGCAAAGAAACCAATACTTTATTTAAACAAAAACTTCTATCTGTTCACTTAGAGAAGGCTGATTATGCTAATAAGGCAAGTCATCTGATGATAATGTGTTACACGTGATATACTGTCATCAATCTAAGTGCTTCATAGGTACTGGCAGTTTATTCCTCCAGGTTAAGCAAGTACCATTAGCTCCATTTTATTAATTGGGGAACATGATTAAGGTTATTTGTCTAAAACCAAACTTCAAGTTCTCCGTGAGGATCCTAGAGTAAAGCAAGAGACCATCAGGAGATTCTAACCTATGACAGCCTTCAGAGGACAATCCTCCAGCTGAGTATAATTAGAGTGCAATGTGTGCTGGTTGTGTCTCCTCCTTTGCCTTGTTGATCAAACCAGCACCAGTTGCCTTTCTATTCTTTGGGTGAGTGAATACTTTCCTTTTTCTTTTCCTAAACCATGTATAGGAATGTTAAATGTTTTCTAAACCATGTTTCAAGAAGTGTTAAAAATGAAACAGAATTAAGCTCACTGGTTATTTTGTGAGAAGCTTACCTCTAGGAGTTGAAATTGTTGACCTCATCAGCTGGGTATGTGACTGAAGCCCTCAAACTAGGAAATGCCACTGCACATGCCAGGTTGTCACACAGGGCTTGCTTAGTCCATATCACAGTGATGCCACAGTACTCTTGCGCTGCCCTACTTGGCTAAAGGTTATAAGATCAAAGCTAGTCCCATGCTAAAGGATTTGAGGTAAAACAGGCCCTTTATTTTCAGACCATCTCAAGGGCTTTTGAAAGCAGGAGGAAACAAAATGACAGTTAATGGATCAGGGAGGGCCTGACCTAAGCATAAGGTTAAGTGGTGTGATAATCTCCATACTGAACTTGTCACTGTATAGCAGTTTCTCTAATGTGCTCAGTCACAAGGAGTACCTCTTTGAGCCAACCTCACAGACTTTCTGCCCATGCCATTTACAGTGAAGTTTGGGGTTCTGCTAAACAAGGGACCTCCCCCTCACCCCCAAATCACTTTCCTTTCTGTTCATTAAGGACTACTTTCCTCCAGGTTACATTCACTTAAAACCTTACCACAGTTCTGATTCACTTCTGTACACTATCATGTTTTAGTACTCTGATATCTGCCTTCAAAAGCAGCCTTTCTGAGAGACAAATATTTAATAGCGAGTGCTGACACTGACATACGCATACCATGGAAGATCTCTTTCGGGATTTACTTTTGTTCTATCACGTTTTCTAAATCTAAACCATTTCTTAGTTAGATTATGGGCTTTCTTTTTTAAGAATCAGTAACATTAACGCGTGAGTTCTTTGGCTGACTTTGTTGTTAGAGAAAGGAATGGTCTGGCTGAAGAACAGTTTCTTTTCAGAGTGTTGGATGAGCATATCAGTCAGATATATTTTTTCCTCTTTGAAAGAAAAATAAAACTAGCTGATGAATTGCAGAGTTTCTCTAGACAATGGCCTCTTAATGCTTGTCCTTAAGACCAGCACTGGCAATATTATCCACAAACTTCATTAAGGAAAAATGTCTTAATGTTCTCTCCTACACTGGGAAGATATCTGTAATGTCTCTGAAAAGCTAGCTGAGCTAAATCTGGAATTTCTCTGAAATCAGAAAAAGAAACTCTAAGCTAAGGCAAGAATCTGTGAGGATTTTTCCCTGATATCTTTCTCTGATATCCCACTTTTTCCCTGATATCTTGGGAGAGATTTGTTCCTGACATGCCCCAGTTCAACTCAACCATATACTCTTGTGACACTGTTAGGTTGGAGAGGTCCTTTACCTTCCAAGAATAACACCAATTTACTCTCACTGAAATACAACAGTATTTCAATATATAGAGAAGCAATAACCACCTGATAAAAAACAGAATGAATGGAGGTAGGAACGCTTATTGCGCTGAAGAGAAAAAATGAAGGAAACTACACTCATGCCTCATGCAGAGCTTCACTAAGGAAGATGACAGATGTAACGTCATGAATTCAGGATGACATATGATGTAATGAGGATAACTGAAGGTTGGTTATATTGTGACACTATCTGAAATTTCAAAAGTTCAGGATATGGAACAGGTAACAGGACCAACCAAAAGACACACCAGGGTAGGAGACGAACATTTGGTATATACACAAGGAAGAACTTTCATCTGAGCTGGGAAAATCAGATGAAACTTCTATAATAAGATAGATGGCCAAGAAAAATGGAAACGAACTGAAAAATAGGACAAAAATAACCCTTCTAAGAAACAGTTACTAAATTCCTAGACAGGATGAAAAGGATGCTAAGAAATGGTTTTGGAAATAGTGGCAGCCACAATCAAAAAATCTACTGTATTTATAACAAAGGAACACAGATATTCTGCTCTGACTTGTCTAAGAGCTGTATAACTGAGAAGGGAAGAATGATCAGAAGTTTGAGAGAGATTTATAAAAATAATTCCTCCTTTTAAATTAAAGTGTTCATACAAGTGAAGGAAAGGAGTGAGGAGATCAAGGAAATATAGGATGCAAGTTGTTTACAAGGCAAGGATTAAAGATAATATGGTTTTGGTTTGTTTACATTTAGAAAAGACATCTGAATAACCTGTCATCTCAGCCAGTTGTTCCAGAAAGCTTATTCTTTCTTCCTAAAAGAGTCATGTGTGATTGATCTCTGAAGCAAATAGCTGAGTTATGATCCCACAAATAACATGGGATTTCTGTCTCTTAGTTATCCAGCAAGCTTAGCCTTTTCATTTAATTTAGACTGTAGCCCAAGTTGTCAAGGCTCATGCTTTCAGCTCTGGAAATCCTTTGTTTGGTCCATTGAGTTGGCCAAGGGAACCACTATATAAATATACTTCAAGGATTTTGTGTCGTGGGAGCTTCTTTTCTATTTAAGTCTTGAGAGGTCAACATATCTTCAGTTTGGTTGATTTCCCTGGACTGGTGATGAACAGAATAGTGCAGAGAAATCACACTCACCCCAGACCACAAGACAGTTAACAATTAAAGCGCTAATACATCATCATTAGGCTTTCAGATAGACAGAGCAAAGCCTGAGAGAAAAAGAAAGATTTCGTCTCTTATGTCTCTGTTTTATGGTGCTGAAAGACCTGAGGGGGGCTCACAACACTAAAACCATTCTTCATGTTCATTCCTGTAGGCACACTTTCTGACCAGTACCTGAGTAACCTTAACTCTGCCCTTCTGACAAAGCAGTCGCGAAACCCACTAACTTTATCCCACCTGGTGTATCTTTTTCCCACAGCGATATAGAAAAATATAATACCTTGCCCTTTTTTGTTGAAATAGTTTTGAACATTTTGCCACATATATAAGCATGCAAATCTGCTAAATCAAAGATACAGTAAGAGATAAAAGAACCATTCTGTAGCATTATGAAAGATAATCTTGATCTGTTAATCAGGAAACACTTTTAGAAAATCGCAGAATAAAAAAGAAAGAAAGCAGTGACTCTGATTTTAAAAACCAAAGGTGCTGAGAATAAAATAAACTGGATTATCCTATTCCTAAATCTAAGCACCTTGATATCAGCTCTAAAGTATTATATATGCCTAGCAGAAAAAAAAAAAATCAGACTCTTAATAAAACAATGAGGAGCATAGCACAAAGCAAAATGAAACACTGGAAATGATTTATAGTGTAAAGGATCGCTTTATATATCTTTACAGAATGAAAATATCCAAATTACCTCAGCTTTAATAATCATATTCCCAGTGACTGCAGATGAGAAACTTTAAAATGTATGTATAAGACTGGAAATGGTTATAAAAGATCAGAAGCTTTCGAAATTCACTGTATACCAGGTCTACGGAGTGTAATGCCATATGAAATCTGATCTGACAGTTTCACAATTTTCCTTTGTTTGAGGAGATCCCCACGTAATGAAAACTTGTAGCATCATGCCAAAACTAAAAGAAACAGTTAGTGGAAACAACTGAGAGGTAACTATCACCAGTCAGTTTCTCACTGGCAAAGTATAAAAATAAGACGAAGAATTAATTACATTAACAAATCCCAAAGAACATGGTTTAGATTAAAAGAAGCTCTTTTTAACTGGTCAGCTGGAAGGCTGATGTAGCACTGTTCATGCAGATGTTTGGAAAGTATTTCACAGACTCTAATTTTTGGAGGCTGCTTCTAAAGGCCTTTGCTCTTTCAGTGCTCTGTGCCATCTCCAATTTATTTTAAGTTCAAAATAGAAAAAACAATAGAAACCAAAGCTTCTAGTTAAATTAGGAGGGGTCATTTTAAAGAAACACAATGAAACATAAAATATGGTCCAAATTCTATAGATTCAAAATTTATAACAGGTTGACAGATGACAGGTCCCCTTTTACCTACAAGCAATAAAAATGAAGTAACAGACAGTCTGTCAAAACTCAGCAGGTTTAATTCAGTCCCTTGGCTCATACTGGCTGCATGCGAACACTGCACAGAGCAATAAATTGCTATACTGAGATGTTGGCATTCAGACCTAGTTGTGTGTTGTTGTTTTTTTTAAAAAAAATCTGGTTCTGTAGTACTCTGGCTAGTACTTCTTAGCAGGACTCTGCACCTGGTCCTCTGCCTGCAGAGGTAACAGCTCTTTCTTATCCTGGTGTCTCACCCTGTCTCCATTGGTAGTTGCTGATATGTTCAGAGCACCACAGTATTTCCTAAGCATTAAACACTCAAACAGATCACTTAAGTAAGAACTCAAGTAAAGGAGTAAGATGTAATGTCAGGCATAAGTTTCTGACAATGGTTCCTATGAGCTTATGACAATCATAAGAGGATTTAAGATATTTAAAATCAGGATGTGCCAAGGCAAAACTGAAATTTCAGTCTTCACATAGAGCAGGTCTAGTTTTGCTCCAGTCTTGCACCAGCAAGTATCACAGCAACCGTTCCCAAAGGTTTTCTTCTCACAAAGCGGAAAAATTTAGAAGAAAACAGCTGTGATCCTGACCTCTCCACAATTTAGCTGTATTAATTCAACATTGCAAAAGTCAGTAGAAATGGTTTTGTCCATGGAGGAGACCCATTCTCCTAGCAATTCTTTAAACACAAATGACTTAAACTGATAGTTGAGGAAAGAGTGTCTTGAAGGCTTAACAGTTGTGTACTTGTACAATACAGATGAGAAGGGGCTCACAGCTCAAGAAATTAAGTTCTGCTGTACCGATCTCACTTCTGACTAGGATGAGCTTGGGATGGAGCCAGAGGGGCCCGTTTGATTCAGCTGCCCCAGTCAGTGCCAGCAGCCTTGCAAGGAGGAGGCAGGGGAGAGAGCGCAGCAGCACAAAGCAGCGTGGAGTCAGAAGCAGTGAGCGATGGGTAGGAAGAAGATGGATGAGGTGGCAAGCTGAGGAGGAGAGGATCAAAGGGGAAGGAGAAGGTTGTGGCAATATGTTTTGGTGCAAAAAAATTTGGGAATCTCTGAGACTGTGTTTGGACCAGAATCTGGGCCAAGACTCCCAGGTTCTGTTGATTAGTTCTGTAACTTCTTGCTAAAATTTTGTCTTTCTAATGATGCAGAGCTTGGTGCGCTCTCCAGATTGAAGGATGAGGGCTCCTCCTGCTATTCACTTTATTCAAAATATTTCTCTTTCTCTAGAGATGTTCTGTGTTTGTGGAAAAACATAGAGACATAGAGATGAAAGATGTAACACAAGAATAAGTTATTATCACAGAAACAAACATTTATAACTGGGGGGAATTCAAACTGCTGTACACTCTGACTCCCCAAAATCCAAAATTAGCTATAAAGCCTTTTGATTTATTCTTTTAAATCGATTTCTTCCTCCAAAAGGAAGAAGACAAAGGGAGACATAAAGAAATTGGCTGCTTTGCCAATTCACTGAGAATTAAATATTTCCTTCTTCTCATGTCCTCTTATGTAGATATTTTTCTGTTGAGTGTAGCTCTTTTGCTAGATATTTTTCTTAGTAGGCACACTGCAGACACAAGATGGTCCTGAAATGGCACTCTTAGCCTTTGGTTTTGTTCTTCTCTTCATCAGAAATAAACCCTGCTGGCTGGTGCCAGTTCAACTTTGAAACAGTGACAAGCCAGCTCTGACTGCTTATGTTCTCTGTATTACATTTTCCTGCAGTGAATGGAAACTACTCTCCCTCTTAGAGCCCTTTTCAAGTAATATCTTTTTTTTTTCTGCAGTAGCAGGTTGGATCTAGCACTAGATTCTGCAAGGTGCTTAATGTTGCTTCCCACACACACACACCTCTTTCCCCCTTTATGCATTTTTGTATATCTTTTTGGATCATTTCTCAAAGGCTCTCTCTCATTGTCTAGAAAAGGTGTTACCTAATGGTAATATTCTATGGGACAGTTTCTCACTTGCTATCCACATTTCATTGTTGCAAGGAAGGTTATGAGATGAGGGATGACTCTATTATTGCAATAGAGTGAAATTTCCATTGACTTCACTGGGGTCAAAACTTCACCTTCAGGGAGCTATTGGTAGAAATGGGATGGAATTTACATTTTCACAGGGAATCTTCAACCCCTTAATAGTGTTGAAAACCTCAAATATTTTCTTTACCGGGCAAAGTTCATATTTTATTTCGGACTACTGTAGTGGCTGAGCGTTGTCTGCCACTGGAAAACCTTTAAAAATTACATAAAACTGAAACAGGCATAAAAGAGAAGTGGGGTGGGAACGGGTTGTTTGCTATTACACACCAACACATACCAAGCTGGGCTTTTTGTCTATTCCCTTCCCCCATTTTGTTCACACAGTCCTCCTCACCCTTCAGACTGCCTTAGAATGCTAATTTTTCTAATCACACGAAGAAGGAAAACTACTGTAGAAATAAACTGAAATATTATTTTAAACCTCTTTTAATGAGGCTGGATCCATATCTATTAATAAACTCCTAATCCTTCCCTTCTCAACTTCCAAAAATTGTAGTCCCATACCTTATACAACCTGACACATTCAAAGCAAATATTTAAAACCATTCTCAAAAACAGTTGCTTTAATGGGAACCAGCATGTGGTCTTTAGGAAGAAATGGTTTCAAATAAAAGTCTGCTTGTCCTGTTTTCACAGATGTTTAGGGTTTCTCTTCTCACAGAAGCACATGATAAGGATGCTCAAAATGATTCAGTTTAGTGATACTGTATTGATAAAGCTCAGATCAGCTTTAATCTTTGTTATACTTTCCACCATTTTTTGAACTTTAAGGCTTTCAATTATTCTGTTTTTCTTGGGGATAGGGGGGAATCTGTATGCATGTAACCCTCAGTTAACACTAATAACAATGTGAAACCTTCATCAAAAATGTGACTGGGTGCTTTTGTCTATTCTAATGGTTTAAAGTTGAGAGAAAATCTTGATAAATCAAGGCTTTTTTTTTTTTTCTTCCTCCTCTTTCTTAAGTTTTGTTGCCTTGATTAGATTAAAAAAAAAAAAATTAGGGGCCTGTCAATCTGTTTTCTTTTCAGGTCTTCTCTGTCTCTTTCTAAATTAGTTACAGCCTGCTTTTTGTAGCTTTATAGCCAGCCTGACCTAATTTAATTACCATGACTTGTGTGGCTTAAAGATAAATACTTTTATTGAATCTGCCTACTTTTGTATATGTTTTCCCGCTTTCATACATCCCTCTATATTTTGGCATTCAGAATTCTTGTTGTCTATTCTTCGGTTAACACAAAAAGGCCCCTTTGATGCTGTTCTGCCTAGTCCCTTCTTTGCTATATCTGTTGTGCACTGCGAGTTTGTGGGTCTTTGTGGGACACAAATGAACGGCTCCTGGAGCAACCGATGATATTCCCGCAAGCGTCCCCACAAGGGCTCAGGGACATTGTGCTCCAGCCCAGTGGCACTAGCTGCGTCTCAGAACTGTGGGATGGAAAGTACATTGTCATACTCCAAATCCTCTGGCATCAAAGCTTGATCCCACCCCTGCTATTATCACTTTTTTTTTTTTTTTTTTTTTTTTTAGGAAAATACAGCAGAAATCAAAGCTGGAGACATTGCAGGGATAGGAAGACCTAGGATAGTGTGGTTGGACTGACTGTTGCTCTGCTCTTGTGAAAACACTTGACAAGGAAGTACAAATCTCCTGTTCGTCACAGGTTTTATTTATGTTCCTTCCAGGTTTAAAGGGCAAATGAAGAGTAGTAAAGTTTCCAGGATTATGATCAGGCCTTCATCAGGAATAATAAGCTTATTAAATATATATTAACTGGCTCTGCATGTGGGTGGCTCATTCAAAGGAACCTTTGAAATGACTTTACTTAGGATGCCAGGGTGGGATATGTGCTGTGCTTGAGAACAAGAAATAAACTTCTAAAATCGGAGTTGTGCTCTTAACATATTGGATGTTGCCACAGGCATTGCAGTAGTACTTTGCCTGCACTGGAAAGCCACCATCTTAAAACAAGCTGCCTCGGGATGGTGTCTTTACAAAGCACCCCACAGCAAAGGTATTTATAGGAAAAACATTATGTGTTGCACTGTCCAGAAACACATGAAAAATCTTGCCATTCCTTTAAAATGGATGATTCAGAAAAATGTCACTGGCAAAAAGGAAGGCAAAAAAAAAAAAAATTTACATGACATTTCACTTTCCAACCATTTAAAGTCATTTGTACAAACACATAAAAAGATGTTTTGTTTTGCAGATGAATCAAAAAGGCATATCATTAAACCAAGTTCTAGTGGAACTATGTAAACAGGCCTGTACCTTAAAATAAACAGAGCAAGTCTTTGTGCACATGCCAGAAATGAAAATGCTATAGATACAAAGCAGAAACAGTATTTCCATGCCTTTAACATCCACAGCAAGGAAAGAGTCCATTGATACCTCCGCACTTGGAAAATGGAGAGGTGAATCATTTCTTTTCAATCATGATTAGTAGAAAACCCTATGGAAGAAAAAAGGAGGAAAAGAAAGGGAGATGCATTTGTTTCCTGTTTATACTCAATCCAATGGTGCTGGGATGGATTTTTTTCATAAACGTCCACTGATGTCCTGCCTCAGTTCCTATTAAAGCCTGTGATTGACTTCAATCACGAAGCAAAAAGTTTGGTTACTGGTCACTTCTGAAAAAGATCTCACTGTATACCTTACCCTTATTTAGTTCTTCCCTTCACAAACTACCAGAATAATTAAAAAGCAGCTACCTCTGAAGTGAGGTGCTACACCCACTCAGAAAACAAGCTGCTATGACTGTGGAAAGAGACTGGCTGAGGTCACTGGGGCAAACCCTTACTGTTGTTTAAAAAAAGTCCTGCTGAGAAGATAAGGTTTTAAAGGCTCCTCAGATAGAGGCAGACACAGAGGAAACTTTATGGCACACTATTAATCTTTCTCAGAAAGATGAAGTGTTGATGTGGCCTTGATGAAATCTGAAGCTGCCATTTGGGGGGGGGCAGGGATTAGAGTGTTTCAAACACAGCATTTTTATCACCAAAATACACCTATCACACTGAGACTCTCTTGACTAGGAGAAAAATGCTTATTTTGACTTTGAATTTATGACATAGACTGCTTGAATTAAGCAGTCTGTGGTGGCCCATTCTCACCATGAGGGTGGGCTTCTCATTATTAGCGTGGAAATCATGTTCCCTGCCCTGCTGAGCTAGCACAAGTGCTGCTGCTCACAGGTCAATGTACCCAGAATTTTGTATCTTCTCTATCACTGAAAATAAATAATCAATGCACTAATGTCCGAATGGATGATGAATAAAATGTCCACTAATTGGGTAGCCTCCCCAGGCAATTTGTCCCTCTTAAGTCATGGACCAAACAAGAAACTCCACTTCATGGACACCTAATACTGGCTCAAAATTGCTGCAGCCATGCAATACAAAATACTGTTCTGGTATAGCTTCACTCCACAGACTCAGGTTTTTAAAAAAAGAATACCTAAAAGCATAAGGATAGCATAAAGACTGAACTAAATGTGCAGGCTCATTCAAGTGAAATGCAATTGTATTCCTGTGCCTGATCTCTCTCTGGCTCATAGGTCTGTGGAATTTATTGGCTCTTAGTCTGAATCCCGCTAGCAATGATGATATCCCCTAATTATTAAAAAAATAAAATATGAAAAAAGCTAACTTCTCTGCAGATTACTTAAATCTGTGACTTAAATGGACATAAGATTTCCAGTAAAGTAACTTTGTACTATGAAAATGCCTTCCAGCTGTCCAAGGGTACAAATGCTTTACCCAGAGATACAGCCCCCCAAAATTACCCATTAAGTTCATGCCAAGAACATTGACAAATCTTTATATTACCCTGCTGCATGCTTCAAAATACAGAAAGCAAGCAACCAGCTTATGCAACCATAAAATATTACTTAAAAGTGGATTATGATATTTCTTCCTCTCTGCCAAAAGGGAGATTTACCAGCAAAATATGAGTGACAATTAATACAAAAAGTCTGATTAAATTCCTTTTACATTCCTCTAGCCACTGTATCTTTTATAATATCACATATAACATTCAGATGAATGTTTGTATCATTGTACAAAGAGTATCTCCATATAAATGTATAATGTTTCACCTATGAACACTAAATACACTGTGCAATGTTTTAAAATACTTGTTGAGGTTTAATGCAGTTTTTAATACAAACGTAGATACTTAAATGTAGATACTTAAAAGTGTTATTTCATGCATTATCTTGATAATTTAAGAAGAGCCTCCAACCCTTTCTTTAAAAGGCCTCCACTACAGTTTTAAAACAAGTACATTTGAGGACATTAGCAAAGGAAATTGCTTCCATTAATTCTGACCTACCACAGGTTTTAAAAGAAAGAACAAACTGTGAAAGTTAAAGGAAACCCAACAAATGTGTTTTATGAATCCATGTGCAATATTTTGGTTACAGTGAAATAAAATGCTGATATGTGCCAGACACCCTGAAGTTGCTCTCCTGTGACTAATTCTTCTGAGCTAGTTTTTAAATTAATCTCCCAGTGCTTGGCCTCTTCCCACCCTCGTTATTAAACTAACAAAAGTAGTTTATACCAACCACACTATAAGCAAAGAAGTAAAATAAAAGCTCCTTCAGGCATTTGTTTGGTCTTGTTAAACAGCTTTACCTAAAATTGTATATATTAATATATACATTATAATGTTCTAGTAAATAAAGTCCTGTATATATAATTTTATTTAAATATATAAAATGTTTTGTTTCCAAATGTGATACTCAAATGCCTTGTCTCAGTATTTGTTGGTCTATTCACCTGAAGTGCATATTCCTAAGCAACGTACATGAAGCTAAACTGAATAGTTGCAAAGTTCCCAGCAAGCTGATTTGCTGCAGCACAGAAGAATACAGCATCTTAGTAGGCACAAAAAAAAACCCCAAATCCCTTCATATGAACTTTTCAGGGAACCTTGCAATACTCAGTGAAATCACAATCAACGCATTTCAATTATAATTCAAAACTTCAGGGCCAGAAGCCTTATTTCCCATATGAACAGCTTCATCTCCCATGAAGGAGTTCAGAGAAGTCCAGCCAGAAGATGCCGGAATGGTCCAGCTAGGCCTTCCCACTGTTCCTTTTTATATTTAATAATTTTTATTCAAAATTCTTTCTTTGACTGAACTGAGTGATGACTGCATTCAGAGTGCTGAATCCTGAATACAAACATTTCAAAACTGGACAGCTGAGGCAGCTGTTCTCCTTGCTTTTAGCCCTACCTTGCTTCTAGCCTTATCTCTTTCCTGTATGTTACTTTCTGTGGAAAAGGAAAAGGTGAGCCAGAAGGGACAGGTAAGCAGTTCCTGAATGGTTAGCGTTCAGTATACTATGGTAACTGAAATTAACAGTTCTGATGAGAAGGAAGATTAACGTTCTGTATGGTAAAGTGGGTACCAGCAGTGAATAAGAACAGTGGAAGCAGATATACAGAAAATAGGACAGGAAAGGCGAGTGGGAGGTGGAAATCTGTGCTGAAGGGCTGCAAAGAGAGTGCCTGGCCTTCTTGAGAGGTTCTTCTAAGACAAGATGTCCTTGGTAACCATGACCAATCACTTCTACTCTTCTTTCTAGA
This sequence comes from Apteryx mantelli, assembly GCF_036417845.1. Classification (NCBI taxonomy): domain Eukaryota; kingdom Metazoa; phylum Chordata; class Aves; order Apterygiformes; family Apterygidae; genus Apteryx; species Apteryx mantelli. The sequence goes on along the minus strand of NC_089982.1, from coordinate 24,882,366 downwards.
AAAGTTTAAAGACATTTCTTTTATCTGTCCAGAGTATTTAGATTTTAAATATTTAATATGAGACCATCTTTTCCAATATGTGAGTACAATGGTCCTTGATCTCATTTGGTGTCTCTAAATGGTATCATTTCACCAATAGTAATATAAGAACAGCAACCACATATGAATTTTAGAAAAGGTCATTCCTTATTTGCATATTTGTCTTTGATAAAAATAATGTCAGAATGAGAAATGCTGCAAGAAAAAAGTATGAATTCAGATTTGTACATAAATCAAATATTGACTGTATTTAGCAGAAGTGCACATCTGATCACTGCTCCAGCCAGATTCAAGAAAATAAAGGGCAGAATATGGCATAGATTCCACTGCTCTGATCATGCATAGAAACCAGCTGATATTTTGAGGTTCTGAGGTCAGAACATGTGGATCTTCTAAAGAGCAGACTGTAACCTTGAGGGGTTCATTTTTTTAAACTGAAATCTGAAATGCATGACTTCCAAATGTTGCATGCAAACATTTGGAAGTGATGTTGTTCATTATGCATTACATATAATTGCTTCAACTTTTATAGTAAGCAGTCATTAAACTGACTTTCAAAATAATAGAGCACTTAACAAAACCCTTACTGACATGTGACCCAATAAAGATGAATGAGCATGGTGTCTAACTTCACAAACACTGTTTACTTTAGTGTAGATGCATGCATTCCCTTCTTAAATCATTGGCGATGCTTGCAAATTGAAGAGGTGTGTAGGGCGTAAGCCGCATTGTGATCTATGTACAGATATACATATATAAGTATATATTATTTCTGGCACAGATTTGTTTTACTCAAGATTCTCTGAGCAGCAGGGAGAGACATGGTATGTGCAACAGTTGGTCCCAGCCAATTAGTCTGTGACAGATAAGAACCTTTGCTTAATTTGTGCTGGTGGGTTTATATGGGGTTTCTTCCTTCAGTGATTTCACATTCCCGTCTGACTTCACTGAAATCCAGTTTTTATCAGCTGGAATGCTGGCATTCTTTCCAGGTGCAGCAAAGAAATATCTCATTTGGAAAGAATAAAGAATGATGTGCAGGCTTTGCTTTTGTGCTATGGGAAGGAATGCTTTTGTAATTCTAATCCTCAAAAATCTGTGAACAAGGAAACAAACTAATTTATAATACACACAAGGTAGGTGTGGTACCTTTCGAAGCACCACGGGAGGACTTAACCAAGTCAGATCCATTAATATGTGTAACAGTTAGCAGCAAGACTTAGGTATGCTGTTTTGGAAATCTACCTTCCTACTGATTTGCCATAGTTGTGCAGAAATGATTCATTTAAAAATAGTGAAAAAAAAGTTTATAAAGTCTCCTATCTCATTAATATCTTTCATTGCTTTTGATATATGGGCTTTACCACATTCTCAAGGTTAAGAAAAGAAAAGTTTTCATATGAGAAGTCTCCCAGGAACACAAAGACCTGTGGCTTCTGTTAGATTGTTGAGATGGAAATTCACTCAATATATTAATTCATATTCCAGATAGAGGAAGTTTTATTGTGAATTTTGACTAGTGCTTGTATTGCTCCACTATATCAGAAAAAGCAACATCTCACACTTTTCATTCACTTAAATTCTCAGTGAGAATTTAATGGCATAAAACCAAATTTTCATTTACACTTATAGAAAAAGTAAAAGATTCCCACATTTCTTTCCCTTGGATCTTGCAGCTCTGTACTGAAAGAACTAGGAAAGCTCCATCTTACATTGTGGGAGAGGATGAAGGAAAGAAGAAAGAGGGAGGGACATTGTGCGTCTTCTGAGAGCTGAAAGAGGAAGGAAGATAGTCAAGAGCAGTGAAGAGCAGCTGCTTCTCACTGGAACAAGATCTTGACTCTGAGGGATGACTCTCAGCTTCCATTGCCCCTCAAGCTCAGGAAGGGAGCTAGACTTTGCCATCCTTGGTGCCTCGCAGTTGGGAGAGCAGGTAGCTATCGGGCATTTACAGTCGTAGCTGCATTCTGAGCTCAGGAACGTTTGGTAGTTGTACTTGGTTCTCAGAAATCTCTGACCAAGAAAACCAACTCATTTAAGACTGGCAGGAATGTAGCCTGGTGAGCTTAGAGGTTGGGGAAGAGGTTATTCTGATTAAGCAGCTGTTACTGGCCAGTGAACTCGCCTCTGCAGCCAGCAGGAGTGCTCACCCTTCTGAGCTTGAATCTACTGCCAAGGTTTACAGTTTCTAGTACTTTAAGTTGAAGCATAGAATAATTTAAGTTGGAAAGAGTCTCTGAAGGTCATCTAGTCCAACCCCTCACTCAAAGCAGTGTCAAGTTCAAAGTTATATCAGGTTGCTCAGAGCCTGAATTGTCAAGTTTTGAGGATTTCCAGGGATGGAAATTTCACAGCCCCTTTGGGCAGCCCATTCCTGTGCTTATCCACCCTCATTGTGGGTATACTAGAGGTACCGATGATCTAGAAGCCCTTATCTCTTACAGTAGGAAGATACTGCTGATGAGCAGATGGGCAGATATTCCTGAGCCAGCTTACTCTGTGCTATTTGCAGGAATTCAACAGAAGGGACAGCTCTGAGGGAACTGTATGCCACCCCTTTGCATTCATTTTGATCAGTGAGGACTGAGAGAGGAAGATTTAGACTCACTCAGAGAAGACAAGAGTGAGGGCTCCAAAGTCCCCCTTCACATGATCCCAGGAAAGTCTCCTCAGTCAGGCCCTGTCCCTCAACAAAAGAAAAGACAACTTTTCTTTTCAAAATGCCTCCTGCATGCAAAGCCTGTGAGAGGCCTATGTCCATACTGTAGTCAATAAATAATATCACTGCTCCTACCACTCTTCACATCACTGGGGGAGGATCACCATCACACAGGAAAGAAGTATCCTCACAGTGAGACTTAATACCAGTAGACTCAAGCTACCTCACCAGGTCTGGCTGCAGAATGCCATCCCTTCTCCTTCCCTTCTTTACTTATTTTCTACACAAACAATGCATGTTGGCTGGCTGCGGGGCAGTCCTTAGGGTGCTATGAAGATTACTGGCTACGCAGACTGGAAGCAGCCTCAGTGACCTGCTATAGTAAATACTAGGCCAAACGTTCAAAGGAAACAAGAACTTCCTTCTTATAAAGTTGCATCTGAAATAAAAAATTAAAAGCTGGTGCAAAAAACTTGAATTACATTTCTTTTTGGTACACAAGAGAAATAACTTATTTTGGAGGCCTCACAAGAGAGATTTTTCTTTCCTCTTGTTGTTGTGCTAACTTCATTTATTTGTATGTATCCCTGAAAGTTTCTGTCAAACTTTGCACAAAAATTATTTCAAACAAAAGAGGTTCCTGATTCTGGACAGAAAACAAGTCAAACTCAGATTCAAATTCCTCCCTCACTTCTGTGACCTGGGGCAACTACTGCTGCCTTTTAAACATGCGTACCTCTCCTGTCCCTGGTGATTGTTATTAATACAGTTTAGGGAAAGTGGTGATAAAGATCAATCCCCTTCCCAGAAAAGAAACATTAACTGCTTCTTTCATGTCTTCCACAGTGAGTGAGCAGCTACAGTTTCAAATGATCCCCAGATGTTTACTACTTCTTGTGCTCAATAGCAGTTTAGGTTTTCTCCAGAGCAGCTGTGCCATGTTCCATATTTCTGGTTATCCTGCAGGCTTCAATCTCTTGTCCTCTGAAGAAAATGTAAAGGTCAAACAGAAGGTCTGTGTGGTGTAGAAGTCCCCAGTGAAAAATAAACCAAGGATGGTCTCTTACCACTGGCCAACTGAAGCCATGCCTCTGCACGTTAAACAAAATATTCCAAGAATTCCTACAGAGATGGGTATGGGAACATTACAAGCTTTTCACTTAATTACAGAAAGGCTTCCCGATTCCAGTAAAAGAATAATCACCGAGGTCCCTCACTAAAATCATGCTCTTTTTCTGCTCTTTACAACAGTGCTTCCTTATTTTCACTCAGAGCTCAGACTTCTCCTTCCCTCATTTCTTCACTCTGGAGTCCTTTCTTAATGTGGTCACAAACATCCTGGCACTTTGGCTGTCACTGGAATCCACATTCGCTGTGTGCTCCAGGACAAGCCCCTGTGATCTGGCCTCTTATTCCAACTGAGCTGAAATAGCTGCTGAGACGATGACGTGGCTGACTGGTTAGAGTAGCATGGCTGAATGCCAGAGGCAGTAAGGCAGTTCTCTTAAAAGTGGGGACTGCTCACAATACTTGCCTAACCTCATTCTTTTGAATCAAGATGTTGGACATTGTCAGTAAGCCACTTAAAACAGCTGAGTTTTTCAAAGCTTACAGCCTCTCTCCAAAATCTCTGGTTATATTGCTATAATAATGTCATTGATGGACGTAAAAAGAGATCAGTACTGCTCAAACAGATTTCAGGGGCTAGCATGGCATAATGTGGATTTGGAATCAGGAGATGTATGTTCTGTTATTCTTGGTTTGGCCTTTGAATGCAGTGTGACCTGGCTAAGTTTGCTCTTTTCCATGTCTCTGGGCTCAGTGAAGATCCAGAAGACTAGAGCACATCAAACATTTTACTTATCTTTAAAAAGAAGGCAAAAAAGAGAGCACAGAAAACATAGTACAGACACCCTAATTTGACTATCTGGGAAAACATTTGGAAAAATTATTACAATCCATTTATAGGAACCTACAGCAGTGTAAGCTGATTTAAAAAAAAAAGGCCAACAAAGATTTATAGAGACCAAACGCTAACCCAGTTTAATTTCCTTCTTTCATAAATGGCCTGGAGAATAGTGGGAGGATTACAATGTAAATTTGCATGGCATTAGGAAGTTTTTGACACAGTCCAAAGTAACAGTTCTAAAAGGAAATTGGGAGAGTTGGTCAAGATTAAACTACAAAGGGAATACACAGCTGTTTGAGGAAAAATACTCAGAAACTAGTCTTCAGTATTTCACTTGCACACAAAGACAGTGAGATGAAATGTGAGAGTACACATGGATGCCTATGTTGCTCTGTATGCCAATATTTTTCTTACTGTCTTGGCCATTAAGAAATGAAATTCTGCTTATACAGAATGGATAAATCAGGAGATGGTACAGAGAAGAGCAGCAAAACTAGAGGTTTGGGAAACACGACAGGCATAAAAATGAAACTGAGGTTGTTCAGATTAGAAAAGGGGGAACCAGGAGAAGGAAAGAGAGAGTAGGAAGGATGATGGAACATGAGGATAGGTCTCTCAGTATGTGAAAGTTTTGTATAGGGACCTGCTATTACTCAGTCTCTGTGCTATCCATTGGTAGGACAAGATAAATTCTTGGGGAAGCGAGCACCAATGGAGATTTAGTCTAGATATTAATAGGAATTGTGTGTGTGTGTGGAGGGGGGAAGACTCTGTGTATTTTTTGCTTGTTTTGCTATTTAAAGAGTAGATTAGATTCAGCTTTAGCAGGAATGGTCTAGTTATTTCTGATCCATTTTCAATGCAGGGGCTTGCCTAAATGACTTAGGTCCATCCCCATCTTATTTTCCTATGATTTCTACTAATCATTTCACACGTGCATGTTTCCCTTCCCAGCCTTTGCATATATTGTCTCTGTTTAGTTATAAGGTCTTGTAGACTTAGTCTTAGCATACATACTACTGTATAATATTTTATAGTTGTAACCAATAGCGATTACAATATTAAAAGTAATAAACAAGGTCACAAAAATGCCTTCTAAATTGCATCATTTTTTGGAACACTTTAGTGTAAGAAAATGGATTCTTTTTTTGAATTTAAAATACATGCTTTATTGCTTTTCTTTCTTTTTTCCTGGTCAGATTGTTTCTTCTTAGAGCACATATGGAAAAGCAGAAATTAAATTTCCAGGCTTTTCAGTTTACAATGTTAGCGGGTCTTGTGGTCACTGCAGCTTAACCTGCAGTCAGTAAAATCCCATGTGCAGTTGGCAAGTATGTTAATCAGGCACCACAACAAGGAGGGGTGGTCACAACATTCTGCTTTTTACAGATATGTTATTTTCTGATGCCCTAGAGAGAGGCCACAGGTAGGTACTCTATTCTTATGCAGTTGAAAAATGCCTTGTTTCAGAAATTAAGTACTGTTTATATTAGCAAACTATAGATTATACAAAGGGAAAATAAGTTGCCTGTTGAGCCTGACCTTTATGAGTCTTCAGGAATTTTAATATCCCCAAAATTTCAGCTTGTCATTTTGCTAAAGCCAAACTGACCAGGTCACACTCTTACCCTGGAGCACTGAGTTGGCTGAAGAACCTCAGGTAGAAGGAGTTACTCCATGCCTGGGCCGCTGTACCCTTGGAATTTTTGACTTGCCTGCTCGGTTTTAGAAGTGATAGTGAGCAGCTGGGGAAAATAAGGTTTTCTATTTTCTATTTATATTTTTCCTTTCACATTTGGTTACATTATGACAGATTATCACATCAAGCCACCAGGGACATCACAAGAAAATTGTCTGAGATGGTCCTGCATAGACAAGGGAAATATATTTTTTATTTTTTGTTCAAATGTACTGGGAATATATTATTAATTTTAAATATATTACTTTTATATATGTAATATAAATATAGAACATCTATAGTTGTATCTAGTATTATATATCTAGCATACTATATACAGTATGAACTATTACAAGACTTGAACTATCTTATTCTTCCATCCTTCCATCACTGATCTTTCAAACAATGCCAAATAAAGAAGAAACATAGCCCACCTAGATTTGTAAACATGATGTTAGCTAGCACCAAAATGAAATGAATAATATACTCCCTCCTTAGCTACTGCATGCTCCCATGTTTTCTGTTATGCGTCAAGGTAAAGTCAGTATTAACAATCCACCTCAGGCTGTTCAGTGGTTATGTTCCCTGAGTAGGATAGTAAACTGTTGTTGAGGTATTGGATCTTCACCAAGTGTGGCTTCCCACTGAAGGCAATATCAAAACCAAAGAGTACTTGGTAGCATTCAGGTAAAAACTTGAAATATAAGGATGGATAAAAGAAAAAAGCCTGCCAAGTTAGACAATGTTCATAATACTAATAGATAAGGATTAAAAGCAAGAAACATGAAAATGTGCTGTTAGGCTTAGAATACTAGCAATATTAAGACATTAACAATAGTAATAATAACTCTCTTCCTACTTCTTTTTCCTTTGCAATTGTCATAATTAGTCCCTGATGATGGGAAGACTTACCTTTACTAATGGGTAGTCCCACTGAAAGCAATTAATGCTCATAAAAACAGGCACTTTCCAAGACTTTTACGCAGATTATTATCTGAAAAGCCTAACAAATTTTTAATTATGATAACCAGGTAAATAACGACAGAAGAAGATCACACCATACAGGTGCTGTATGTTTCTTCTTGCTATGCACTGTTCCTTTCACTTTATTCTTGTGAGGAACATTACATAGGGAGGATGTAGTGAATCTATGCATGAACAGCAGAGATGGAGGAAAACACACCCCATATCAAGGCAAGACTCAAAAACAATTCCTTACATATGCTATGATGTATCGATTTTACAGTGCATCATGGAAGACAAAAACTTCTGATCCTATTTATAACTTCAGGGCAATTATTCTGATTGAGCACTCAAATAACTGAGCGGGTCCTCTCTTTTGCATTAATGCAAAGACACCAATTGTCTTTCATTTTGACTTGAATTAATTGGATCAGATGATACAAAAATTAGATATTTACATATATTATTAAAGCACTGCTTTCATGCCAGAAAGGCAGGTTTAAATTGTCCTCTATAGGATTACTCAAGATGGTCAAAAGTAACCAAGTTGTTAAGTCTCTGTAGGATCAGAATCAAAATACTCTCTGAAAAGTGAAAGGTATTTCGAACTGACTCCATGATCATGATAAAGTCTGTGAGGCATCCACTGTCTTTGCAATGTTAGAGGAAAGTTAGCAGAATTTGGCTGTTGTCAGTAGAATTTTAACAGATTCAATTAAAGTTACATTACATACAGTTTAACTGCCATTGCTACACATGCCGCAACTTCCATTTTGTAACCAGTTTTGGACTGCCACGTGTTCTCTCCTTCGTATGGCATGAGTGCTGTCATTTTGCAATACAAGTGTGTATGTTTTTAATATTTGCCTAAGGGCCTTTTAAATTTTAATATTACAAGAGCATCAGTGGAAAATATTCTGCAGTGTATGAAATAATTTGACCTTATTTATCTTTGTTGATAGTGAGAAGGTAGTAGTAATGGCCCTTGCTCTAAATAATGTGTTTCCTCAGTTGCAAAAGGGAGGTTTGAGTAAGGCTGTTTTAACACAGTACAGTGTTTTTCTAATCAATAACCTGGCTTGCACAAAGTTACTCTTTATTCTACTGCTACAATATTAGAGCAGCCAAACATTTAATTATGAACAGGACTGTTCCTACTTCACATGTGAAACAAATGTTTTCGTCCGTTAGCATACAGAAGTTAATAAATGTTGAGTTAATCATCTGTTAGTACTGGATTAATAACAGTCATAGGTTTGTTTAAATAGAACTGTGAATTCACATATGCAATAATTTCTGACTGTAAATAATTTTAGTTTTATGTCAGAATCATGTTACTTACCAATATATTTCATCCAGCTTATAGACAGAAGGTGGGAAGGCCCTTACATCCATAAACCATAGACAAAAGTCTTCCAAAATAGAGAGGCCAATTTTCCCTGCTGAGAAAGCAGAAAAAACAATGAAGTGCATATTTGATTCTCTATTTATTGTCAAAAGGTACATGCATAAGTCTAAGAATTAAACAGAAATTGGTATCTCTCTTCCACAGCCCTGAAATGGGATTGTGAAAGTGCCTCTAAAATGTTTTTCATCTTTGAACAATGTTGCAGAGTTGGTGTTGTGGCTTGTTGAGCCTAAATGGTAGAAAATCTGGAAAACAGTTTTATTAATAATTTCCACACTGTTTCTCCAGCTTGTGATTCACTCTATTCTGAATTTTTTCCCCCCATTTCAAAGTCTTTCACATTTTTGCTTTCTCACTTTAAAAGAGATTTTTAATTTATAGATTTCCATTTCTTTCCTATTATTTTTTTATGCCTGTTTTATCTCCCTCCCATTTCAGCTTCAGGGGAAATCAAGTTTCAAAATTAGCCGGATGAGCATAGAGGAAAAAAACTGTGAAAAAAAGAAAAAAAAAAAAGATAATTGCAAAAAAAAAAGTTTTCAACTTAATGAATTGCAGTGATATCCTCACCACTTTAAAATCAATTGCATGGGGGGGAGGGGTTCCTACTTTAAAAAGAAAATCTATTTTAATTTCTTAAAATTTTGCTCCAAAATACTGAATAACTTGGTTATGCTTAATTATGAGGCCATCTGGATACTTGCAACATCCAGAATTTTCCCTGAGTCCTCACTAACGAAGCCACCATATTAAAAGAGAGAATAACTTAGCGTACAGAATTCTGCCAGCCACCCAGTGAGGAAGTCCAGGGAACCATAACGGAAAAAGACTTCCAGTCGCACACCTCCTTAGAATTAACTGGCTAGTAAAAACCACGAGGCTGCCTCTGAGAATATATTATACCTCATGGTTCATTGTTGGTATTAAGATCCAAAGTCTTCATTTACCCTTTAAGTAGACAAGGCAACAGCGCACCTTTCAAGTTTCCATGGCATGAATGGGACTTAATCATATGTGTATAACTGAGAATAGATTTACGGACTTCCCAGAATGGAACCCAGGTTTCTGCTAAACATCCGTCCTTCTGCCCATCGCCCAGGAAAGGTAATTACCTCTAAGATGTTATTAAAGCTGCTGAGATGTTTTCTTTCTTTTGTTTCACGGTCAAAATTATTCAAATACCTTTTTAAGGTATTATTTTTGTATGAATTAGTTTGTGTTTCCTATCTGAATTCTCAATGAGAATGCAGCTACAGTCTGACCTCAACTTTTTTTTTTTTGTATTATTTATTACAGATTTTTAAATAAGAAATAATTAGGAATTGGGAAATCATTAGGCTTGAAGACACTCCCTAGTTGTACATGCTTTAACTGAGGTATAGCTGTTAATAGTCCATGATATAATTCCCCCACAAGTGAAAGTTAGCCAGATAGCAGACTTATTCAAAGCAAGGCAAAGAAATGGTTAGAGCAAATGTCCTGGGATCTCTAAAATCTACTGTGTTTCTAAAATTAATCTCCTTTACCCCATGAAAGAAGGCTACAAGAATTATACACCTGGGAAGTTACAAACAACACTGTATATTATGGTTAGCTGAAAGGGACCAAATTCTTTCCTCATGCAAGCTACTGAAGTCAATGGAGTTACAAAACCAGTGGTTTTGGCTTCCAGCATCTGATGAGTGACTGGTGTAACAGATTTTAGGGACACAATGCAGAATTAGTGTAGGATATAATTTCTTAATAAGTAATGAAAAAGCCTTAGGAAGCTTTACAGTAAAATGACGTGTATTTTGAAATATTGGGACTTTCTGACATAGTCTGATCTATTTCCGTTAGTAGGTGAGAAACTACTTGGGCACGCTCAATTGCAGAGTAATTTGGGGTACAAACTGCTACATTGTGCTACCTAGCCACACAACCATCCTGTAAATTACGAACTTGGGACAAGTGTACACACTGTACTGAGAGTCCTCCTGATCTATGCAAACCAAAATCAGTAGATGAGATAAGGATGGACAAAATAAAGCTGAATGGTAGTGCATTCTCTTTTATCCTTTCTCCTGTTTCAAACCACAGCATTAGCTGGTGTGGCCCAACTGAAGTCCTAACCACCAAAGACACAGTTTTAGAGTACGCAGAAAGAACAGAGATGGGTTGTTTGCATCCTTTACATGAGGTGCACAGAAGCAGAATGGAAGATCTGCTGTTTTGTAGTCAGAGAAATTCTTATTCCATCTGTGATAGCTGCATGTCATCAAACTATACCTGATTTAGAACCTCTCCTAAAATTTATAGATTTTTACAATAAGAATTAGCAAGATGTGAAGTATAGCATGGGCATTTCTGTTTGATTCTTTATTTCATGAAATATTCTCAATGCAAAGCAATTAATTATATTTCAGCATCTTCTTCTACAATATACATATTTTATGTTCTTAAACGATTACTCATTTCTTAAGCCAGTTACATCAACACCTCCTAGAACCCAAGGATTTCAAGACAGACATTTTTCTTCTATGGTGGGAAGAGTGTAAATGCCATCAGATAATACTGAGATTACATACAGATATTGATATCAAGATATCAACATACACACATCTGGTTTGTATGTTTTGTAGTGCCTAGTTACCTCAGGAATCAAGCACTTATTCAATGTAGTGGATAAGCAAACAGAAAAATATGATGGAGATGGGCAAAAGGATTACAAAATAAAATAAGTATGGTTTAACGGGAAAGTAGAAAGCTCAGCTTGCCCCTAGATAATTCAAGCTACATTTGTAAGTGAACATGCTTTCAACTAATAGAGATAAAGATCTGCAATAACAGAGTTTTACCTAAAATTGGAGGATAATCAGCTACTTAAGACAGAAATAAAATGAGTGCATGAAGCACTTTGCAGAAGCTCATAAGAATCACTGTAGCGCTACTGGCTTACTGAACCAAAACAGAAACTGAATATTGTTTTGAAACAGAAATTGAACATTTCAGCAGAAGTTTGCCCAGTTCAGGAGTCTTTGAAACTGGCTTTTGTTTGTCACCAGTAGATTATCTACTCTCATGAATCCCTCCCTCCTTTCTACACTCCTTTCTTTTATTATTCATGATTTGTCAACAGCCAAGAAATTCCTCTGGGTTCCAGTGATCAAGTGCTTCATTTGGACTAATTGTTTCAGTTACTCTAAAAGAACAAAGGACTATGTCAAATCACATTTATTCTTTTGAGGCCACTTTTGGATATTTGTTTCCATCCTTATGGGTTTTAGAATTGAAAATTTGAAGATTTAACTTTCTGAAAATATTTATATAAATATTCTGAAATTTATATTTATTTACATATTTATAAATATTCTGAAAATATTTAATATAAGTCAAATATCAGTGCACACTATAGATACTATGGAAAGATAGTGAGGACAGCATCAAAGTTTTGTGACACTCCATATTTCACCTTCAGCTCACTAATTTTCCCAGATCGCCTTGGCAGATCTCAGATATGACACCACTAAATTAAAGCTCTTGATCCCCTGTTCTCCAGACAAGCACACAGGATTCAATACTCTGGCTGAAACGTCTGCTGGAAGCAGGGTAGAGGGTAAGAGCAACACAGAAAGAAACAGGATAAACTGGTAGAGAAGGGGAACTATAATACCAGCACAGTAGAAAACAGGCAGGAACTCAGGGATGCAAACAGGATCACAACAGTACTATGTGGAAATATTATTGGTGGAAGGGAGGAAGGAACATCCATCGGGTAGGCCCAGGTTTTCATAGGATTTTAGGCCTGAGACAACATACTGTGGGTGGGTATCTTTGCCCAATTACCTATCTATGCACGCTCTTGCACTCAGCCTTAACTGATCTATATTGGCCAAATAATGGGCAAGCAGGTTTCATTCTTAACTTCAATGAACTTGTCCTGCTTACCTTTCACCTGAACTTGGCTCTCAGTCTCTTTATTTCTTCTCTTGGTACAGCTTTTGAACCCTCTCCCATCCTGGGTGAAGGGAAACAGTTTAAAATGGTTTACAGAAAAAAAACATTAGCATTCATTAAAAATGAATTCAAAATTAAGAGATGAATTTGACATGGGCTATAGAGAACTACCAGGCTGATGGCAGAGTTGCTATTTTTAGGTATTCATTCCAAATTATAGTTCCAGGATAACTACAACTCTGTGTCACCCTGCTCAATGGTCTACAACTGGTCTGATGAACCACATTAAACTGTATGTTCAACAGATGCTGTGCATCATGGGCTATAAGAAAGTGGTTCAGATTGAATATGCTTTGTTTGTCAAAAAAAAAAGTTTGAATATCACTACTTTAAAGTGTATTTTTCCTTTGGCTGTGGCTGGATGGCTATCCATTTAAACTGTTCTCCCATCTCACATGTCATCACCTTTGTAGCTAACAGGTTAAAACTGTATTACTGAAAGTAACGTACCTATTTACTATGAACTTTTCTGGCATTACTTCCTTCTTATGATATCAATACTCAATAATAATGAAAATGTTAACAGTCATTTGAACTCACCCATTTGCAAATTTCTGCATATTATACAGTTGTTAAGGGAATACAAAATAAACCTCTGTGTCATACTTTCTTTAACCTAAATTTCTTGCCTCAAGAAGCCCACAAGCCATCTGCAATCCTAATTCTGTGATGTATTAGAGGCTTTTGTGAAAGACTGAAAGGAGTCAGTGTGGTGCTAGAGCAGGTTACCCCTGGAACATGTAGATTAAGTAAAGGATAAATAAAGTCTTTTACTTAAAAGTCAAGTAAAAGACTTAATTTTCACAATTTATGATTGTGACTCACATCATGATACTATACACAGATGAAACTTAATGAGTTTTATTTATATTTGTCCTTTATAGACAAACCAATTAATGTTATTGTGTTAAGCATATTCTATTCGCCTACTGTGTCCAGTCTGTTGAAAATAAACAGTTCTCATTATTTTGATGTACCCCCCCCCCCAGCATGATCTCTAGTACATCATATCTTCAGCTTATGAGTGCAGCACAGTCTGTGGCAGCTGTTAAATCAGTAGTTAGTTCATTGAGGCAAGACACCAAATTGAAAGAGATTGACTTAGAGTCCTGGGCATTCTTCTCCTAGCCATAAAATGAGACATACTGTGCCGATTTAAAGTACTGCTGTCTGGAGAAGTGACAAGTTGAGGGGGAAGGTGTAGCACTGCTGTCAGCTCTACTGTACAACAGAACCTGTGTTCAAGTGAGGATGCTGACATACAGATCATTTAAAGCAAAATTCTTTTAGGTGGACCAATGAATAGCGCTTCTCTTTTCAATGCTCTTTGGTGTGTTCTGGCAGATTTCTTTCAATTGTATTATCAAGTGGAAACAAGTTTACATGTCTTTCCACAGCTAAACCTGAAGATACAGCACAGCTGAGTAGTTTGGAGATGTAGCTGATCATATCCACAGTTACCCAAGTGGCTGTGTACTCTGAAAGTCCGCAAAGTTTTCAGGGATGTGCCTACCTTTTCCCCTGCTTAGTATTTACCCACTTGAATACTTCTTTCTTTGCTATTTGTCAACCTAGTATTTAAAAACAGGAGAAGACATTGAATTTTAAATGGAATTATGCTGGGAATTTGCCCAAGACAAACTAAAGAATAGACTTATTCATTTGAAATTTGTCTTTATACAGACCAGAAAACTAAAAAAAAAAACAAAAACAAATCGTATACCTGCATTTTGTGTCATGCAGCTGGGACTAGTTGTATGAATGTTGCTTCTGCTCAGTCTGAAGTCAGACAGATTGTATTTTAAATTAATATTTGACTTAATACTCGAACAGACCTGAGAAAAAAGTCCTCTTATAAGCAATTGTGGTATTTCCTGGGAGGTTGCAGTGAGCTTGTCTTTCATAAACTGTTCAGACTGTATAAAGACTTAAGCTCCAGCTCATACTGTGAGGAGCAAGGAGGATTTTGTCACCATAAAATAAATAGAATGGTGCTGTCCTGGCTCTATCCAGTAACCACAGGAAGGCCCTGGATAATTAGCTCTGGTTAGACTTCAGCTTTCAGATGGCTAGCAGGAGATGAGGTGAGTCCCATACAAGTGTAGCCCTTTCTCACTTCTTACATGATCCGCTTAAATTCTAATGCATGTCCCCAATCTGTTCCAAACATAGTGATGCATAGGAATTTATGAGTTACATTTGAATGTTGATCTGATTTCAAGTTTATATTTAATACTGAGAACACTGAATTAAGAAGCATCCTGATTTGCTAATGTATTGTTTTTTGTAATGACCTGTTGATGTTTTGAAAGGGAGATACATATTAATTCTCAAATCTAATATTAAACAAGTACATTGCAAGAGTTAACAAATAAACAAATAGCTGATATTGATGATGGCACAACTGAGAAAAAATTCCAATATCCAAGTTTAAAATGATCTCCCCAGCAGTAGTCCGGCACCTTTCTTGATTCTGGGCCTGCAGGCCAGTGCCAGGGTTTATCCACAGGGCAGAGCAGGAAAGACTACTGAGTACATAAATCATTCTCTTCTCCTGGAGTATGTCCCATAAAGTCTATTGCAAAGTGAGCTCTGTGGAAATAGACACTGTAACATTATGTTTTCAAAAGAGTGTTTATTAGAAGTCCTTAGCAGAAGTCCAGGACTGCGTTCAAGAGCACATTTACAGGCCTCTGGTATTACAGGTATCTGGTAATACAGGTATTACATTCACCATGGCAAACAACCCACGTAGCGGAGGGAATGCTGCTTCCTCCAACAGACCATCATCTTTGTAATCTATTCATCTACTCTCCCACATCATCCCTTCCCTCTTGCCTTATATTATTCCACATTCTCATAGGCAATCAAATATTGAACTTTTCACCTCCTTTCACTTCTCTAGCTTCTTAATTTCCATCAGCTTGCTATCATACAGGTTTGCTCAAGACAGCTCCATTAGATCAACAGCCTTTGAGTAGAATCTGTAAATTGCAGATTTTAAAAAATTAATATATATTTCTTGACCATTTTTAGTGGTTTTTTTTCCTACTGATAGGAACAAAGCTTAAAGCAATCAGAGCTGACTCAAAACCCTCTCAAAACATCCACTTAATGTTAATAAGGTTTGGACCTAACTGTAGGAACAGAAACATTTTCAGCACAGTATATAAAACCTTACAGTTAGCAGAGTCACAAGTAGATGCCATGACAAAGAAAAATGTAGTAACAAAAATACTACTGCTTCTGACAAATGAGCAAACTGATGTCAGATAACTTCACTGGGTGCTCCCAGTAACTATGAGAGCTCTATTACAGGCAGATGAAATGGGGGTATCTAACTGTATTAGTCTAACATCTATATAAACAGGGGCCAGAGAGCGATAGGATGGCTCCTTGGATGTATAAATGATCAGTAGGAATTTGGGCCCTTTTAAAATTATCTTTCTTTCTGATGACCTAGTTAGATTGTTGCAAGAGGGATATTTTACTAGCTATACTTAATTTCTGATTATGAGGCCTCAATATGATTTGTTACTGAATTTCCTTTCAGAAGTGAAGTACGTATGTGTATGTGTGGGTGTGTACTAATTAACTGCTGATTATCAGAGTCAGAATTTGTCAAGGACAGAAGAAAATTTTCAGACTTTTCTCATTTGCTTTACAGTATGACAACTTCATGCAGCTTCTGGCATGCTATACCGCTCTAAGAGACATAGGACTTTGAATTTTCAGGTTATTTATTTTGGATTTCAATTCCGTCCGCCTTTTCCCTATCTAAGTTTTATACAGTACAGCCAGAGCCAAGTGGAATGTAAAGCTGTAATTTTGCTGAAGTATTCCAATGACATGAGCATACCCCTCAAGAGTCCCAGCCTCAGTAGTATAGTATCTGGACTTTGCTTTAGCGAACGTAGCAGGATGGGCAATATCCTGTCTGTGTGAGTGTGAATGCACAAGCACATGCTCAGAATCATCACACCACCAGCTGTTAAGAGGAAGATCTGTAGGCAGCAGGTTTACTTGCCCGGTTGCAAGGTATCAGAATATTTTGGAATCATTTTAGCTGACAGACTCTCTCTAATTCGGGATGCGTTCCCTTGTTATTGTAGAATATGAGACTAAGCATTCTGCATTATCTATAAATGGAGAGCTCTTGACAAATAATTTAGGTGATTTTTTTCATAAAAATGAACACCAACATCAAACTTTTCAGCCTCTTTTCATTCTCCCAGCTTTCCTCCCTCTTCGTGGCTTTTCTTCATTCTGTGTTGTTGTTGGATACGTCTTCAGAATTATTGTATCAACAGTCAAGTTTTTGGATTCTTTTGATACATGGTGGCGCTGACATTTTCAATCTGTAAAGCTGTCCGGAACACTTCAGCATAATCCTCCTCTGGCAGTGCTGTGAGCAGCGCATCAGTGGTGGGTATCTGATCTGAGCTAAAGTAGGTCAGATTTCATAGCGCCTGCTGATATATATGGGTCTGGAAAAAATAAAACACATTTGTCCAGACTATTGTAGCCTATCTCCAAATGCACGGAAAGGGGTCGTGAATCTGAATCCCTCATCCATCATAACTGCCAGGGGCAGAACACAGCTGGGACAAAGCCAACCCTATGCATCACAGCTAAGCCATGAGCTGAGGGAAAGTGAGGTTTAGTAAGACTGGTCATTAATAGAAATCCACTGAAGTTAGTGGAAGTATATCTGCTTACTGATGTGATCCCTCTGCACGATTATTTTTCAGCTGTTTTGATCACTGAGTATGAAATTTCACCGTCTTTCTCCCTTTGTATCATGAAGCATTTCATGTGGAAAGCAGGACACAAGTTGTGCCCCACACCAAAGGAGAAAACATCTAGAAAAAAAGGTACTAAAGCTTATTTCAACCTTGTTTCTCTCTTCTGCTGGGAAAGGTTGGCCCACAGGGATATTAGATGAATCCCATGGATTCTCTCACTACTAATATTGATGTGTGCACTGAGAAAATTATCGTTTTTGTTTTTTAATTGCCTTTAAGTGTTTGGATCACAGCAAAGTATTCCATTTTGGGTACAGATCATTCTTTATTACGAGTTGTCACACCTGAAATATGCTTCTTTGAGGCGGAGGTGTGTCCTGGAGGCAGAATAAACTTGCCTCAGGTCTTGATGGACTTGAATAGACAATTGGATAGATCAGGCACTCACTTTGTTGGTGTCTGTGGTAGGATGAAGAATTGCTTCTTATTTTTGCTGTCCCTGTTACCTCAAACATTTAAAATGTAGATCATCAAAATCACTCAGTGATAGAAGGCCACTTTATTTTGGCTCACATTCCCTGATATAGGACAAGTTCTGAATCCAAGTTTGTGTTGTACAATTTTGCAAGTGCAGGTCTTGCAGTATTTCACAAGCTTCTTCACACAAATATGCACGCTTACTTTTGATATGCTGGACTTAAAGACTCTGTCAATTATTTTCTATTCTGAATCTTAAGCTTTGAGAGTGGGTTTTTTATTTTGTATTAATCTGATAAAGGAAAAGAGAATAACTTTTCCCATCTAGATGCATAAATTGCCTATGCAAACAGGCAGTGGAAATTGCTCAAAGAGCCTTCATGCTTCAAGTACATTGTGTGATTATTTTTATATTCAGCCATACACACATTCTGTGGTAATATTCCACCCTTTTTGTTGTACAGTATCAAATGAAGACTGTGGCATTAAAAGCAGGGTGTAAGAGAAATGAAGAAATGTCAGTAAAAGTAGTTGATGAAAACCTTATTAAAAAACTATGCTGTGTTCCTTCTGTAATGTATATGCTTGTAATAACAGCTCTGAATTCTGCAGGGACCTATAAGTAATGAAGAAAATTAGTCTAGCAAAAAAACAAAGTTATTGGAAACTTGAGTGCTGTTGAGTCTCATGGCATGCAAACTACACATCTGCATAAAATAAACCTGTGCCCTGCTGATAGTTTTTATATTGTTCTGCTTTTTTACATCAATTTGTTTGCTAAGTTGGGTTTGCTCCAATAAATGTTTTATGGTGAGAATGACGTCCCTAATTTCCATAAGTAATCAGCATTCATTATCAATTTAATATTAATAGCAAGGTGAAATGTAAAACTGGACAGGACTGACAATGTCAGCAAGGAGAAAATCACTCTCTTAAAGTAGAAAGCTTCTGGTGCTAATGTATCTTTCCCAGTTGAGGAACAGGATAACTAGGGGAGGGAATGATCAAGGCATTGCAAATATTGCAGGAAGGAAGCTACAGGGTGGAATCAAGTCAGAGGATTCCAACACAGGCTGCATGAAGAGTCAGGCTGTGCAAAAGATGAAAAAGAAGGAAAACAAAACCAACAGAAACTGTAATGAAGAGAAACTACTTATTTGCCTAGAAAGACAGAAACTAAATAGGCAGGAGTAGAGTCTGAGTTTGGAAAAGAGACAATACCTATTGACTTGTATGGAGCAAAAGTTGCACAAAACATGATCTCTTAATATGCCAGAGTACCTAAAGTTACTTGTTTGAAACTTTTAAAATAAAGTGAAGAATAAAAGGAGAAACTTGCGCTCAGCAAAGTTTTGAGAGCATGTCTTACCAGGAAAGCCTTAGGTTCTTTCTTGGTTCCTGTCTTGGTTTTTGCAATTTATGGTGAAATTTAGCTAGTCTTTCCAGAACTGCCATTTGACAAGTATGTAATTATATTTGACCAATGATAATCATACAGACAAAGAAAATAAGTCAAGTTTAAGATGACCTTTCTTAATGGATCTTTGCCTACAGTTAATTATTCATTGTTTCTCTATATATTATTTACAATCAGGAAACAATTTAATCTTACATGATACATTATATTTTCTAACTGAAGAATGATGGCATGAGTTACTCTCTTTTATCCTAGCTCTTAACAAAAATCCAGATAATAACAGAAAAACCCATCAGACAGATAAGATACTAATTTTCATCTCACAAATGAGCAGCAGAAGAAAACTTGCATTATGAACAAGATGACATAATGATACTACCTGCAAAACAGCTGTTTTAAAGGAAAATCTGGGAAAAAAATTGGCCTGAGTGAACAGGAGAACAGAAGATTCAGTTTCAGAGGAATAATATTCTGTCTTATTGGCACTATTAAAAAAAAAAAGAACTCGTTTCTATTTTGTGAACACATTTTGGCTAAAACAACGTATTGGCATTTTCACAGCTGCCACGTGACCAATGAATAAAAGACCTAAGCAATAGAAGTAGTGACTTCAGCATAGTGGATGCTATTCTGCAACAAGAAATCACAGAATTTCTGGGGCTAGAGCTGAGTTCTATATTCCCCATTTTCAACCTGGATAATTTCTGCTTTTTTTTTTAATTTTTCTTCCTCTAATAATTCTCTTTCTTCATGATCTTTCCAGGACACTGACATTATAATGCAAAGAATATAAAGAGGACAGCAGAGAGTAAGGTCTAAAGGGACTGCTCATTTGCCATTATCTTGACTTCTACCAGATAGCACAGTTTTGACATGGCCCTCGGAGGCCAGGCAGGATACCCGAAGGCATCTGAGACGGCTGTAGACACCTGTGTTTCAGCTCATGACTCCCACTGCTTGTGACAATAATGAGTGCACTGAGCTTTCCTCTTCTAGCTCAAGTAAAAACAACAGATGCTTTCTATACCTGAAAACAGCTAACTTGCACTGCTCTGCAGAGAACCACTTAGAATTAGCTGAGCATACGTGTGCCTGAACACTGGCCTTGATCACAAGAAGGGCTTCCACTGGCAACGGACAACTACAACCTGCCTCACTAATTTGTTCTCTCTGGAGTTTTTGTCTTCCATCTCCACCCATATTTTAACACTTAACAAAGTCAGCATTAAGTCTTTCCATTGAGTTCAGGGGTCTCCAGCAGAAGGCTCCAGCTCTGCCTCTGGGAACTGCTTTCAGTCCTCTTGGACTAAATGGAATTTGTTAGCTTGCTGCACTACATATTAATTTATATCACCATGTCTGACATTCTCATAAACTACCTGGGGGGCAGAAAGGCTGTAATTTAATATTTTAAGGTATAATATGTTCATTAAATGAGATCCCAAGATGTGTGTACATTAACTGAACTGGATGTAGAAGTTAACAGAAATTAATTTATATATAATACCATATAAACTAATGAGATAAAGAGCAATGTTAGTCACCATGCCATAACAAAATATTCTCACATCTAAACATGCCCCTGGTGAATTGTTTCCTCATGCTCTGAGTGATGTATGTCTACCAGCGGTGGGCTTTGTTGTCTGAGGTGATTCACCTGGAATTAGTTATTTCTTCTAGATGAAGCCAAGGAATGCTAACATTTTAAAAAGCTCAGTGATACAATAAACCCCATGTTGGATTTACAGTATTGGCATCACATTTAATTTTATTATCTACATTTATCTGTGATAGTTTCCCATTTTACTTGAGGAAAAGATGCTGAGGCTTTACAATTAAATATTAAAACATCCCTACACTGCTATGAAAACCTCTTTTTCCTCCTCTAATCCCAAAGCTAATGACTTATTTTTGGTACTGGTCTGCCCCTACCTCAGGTTAAACAGATACATATTTTTTCAATTATATTCTATAATATGCAAATGGGCACACCACATATACAAATTATTAAAATGACACAAAAGTAAAACAAAGAATAAAAGATTCTTATAACATATTGCTACTCCTATTGGATATTAAATATCTGATTTTTATGTGAGATACACTCCTTAGGAGGGACTACTACTTATGGTACCTGAAGGCACCAAATTCTGTAAAAGTTTGTGTATATTAAGTTTACCCAATAAACACTGGAAAAGATTTGCTGGGCCCCAAACTTACTGAAACCCAAATAAGTATTTCAATCCACAGTGCTTTGGATCAGCCCACATGTGCGTATTACCTTTTGAGAATACACATTTTATAAGATTAAGTCATAAAATACTCCTTTCTTCTTCATTACAATACTGCCTTCCTTATATTAACCATTTCCAAAATGATAATATATATGCTTTTCTCCCCAAGAGGGAATTTATAGATTCATACATTACAGGTTTCTTGGTATGATTCATACTCTTCCCTATTTTGCCACTGCCTCTAATGATATTTTCCCATCCATTTTTAAGAGACCAACTAATCCAGCTGCACCTCCTGCTAACATCAGATCTTTAGCAATACACTAAAATGGACCCTCTGAAATTCATGATTACTCTCACCCTTGACTGAGACTCAGAGTTTTCAATGGCAGCTTCATGTTCTCACAACAAAAAAAGAGATTACCCCCTGAATTTACTTAGGCCTCAAGCACCAAGGGCAAACGTCCACCAGTCCCTTGGAAATTGTATGCTACTACACAATTATGAAATGCTTTTTTTTTTTACAATGCCAGTGGGGTCCCACATCATTAACAGCCTTCTGCCCCAGTAGCCCCAGAGAGGAAAATGCCCAGGTACAAGCAATAAGCACCATTAGTAGATACTCGCTCATCATAATATTCCACCATGTGATACTGGAAGTAATATGTCTTAATGGAGGCTTCCAAACCATGTGCCAAAGAAAGCATTTAATTTCCAGCTACACTTGTATATACTTGTATTCATATGACAGAACACATTCCTCGGGAGATTATCTATGAAAAATACCTAAACAAGTAACTCACTAACCACTTACACTATAATCATTTACTTTATAGTAACTATGATGCAAATTTAAGCTTGGCAGTCAGCTCCCTACCATTACAAATGTATTCTTACAAAAGCTTTCAAACCCTTGCATGTAGGATCTTAGAGTCTCTGACCCTCAGAAGCTATTTTATTAGGCAATCAGAATTTTCAGATTTTTTTTCTCCCCAACACAAATCAATAAAAACAAATCTGGTGTATTTTTTAAAATCAAGAATAACAGAACAAAAAGCCAGTAAAACACTAAGATTACTGCCTAAAAATTACATAATTACTTCCTTTTCCCTGGCTATTCTTTTTTAAAGAAACTTCACGCAGCGTAAAATAAAACCCATCATTCGCAATCTAGAGTAGAAGGAGAAGGTATCTATTCTATAACTAGTGAGAAGCCTAAGCGATTAACAAGGCCTCTGTGAGTTATGTCAGGGTTTATCTGCTGGTTATCGTGGACTGCAGTGATGCTGATGGAATGTGAGACAACAGGCCCTGCCATTCTGATTGCAGCGCCGTTCCAGACGTCTTCCAGAATGGAAACAAAAACCATTTGTGACCATCAGAAACCTGATTAATTGAGAGTGACATTCTGGGCCGAGCGCTGGTGACCCAATGACTGGGAATTGCCCTGGAGGTTTAAAGTCTCATGTCCTTCCCAGGGCAGCAGTCAAATATATAACAAAACTGCCTAGTTAACTTACATAAGCCAACTACTGTTTACAAATTTCAGGATCACATACGGTCTGCCCATTGTTTGGCACACACAAACACAATCAGCGCTGGCATTTGAAGCCACTGACAGATTGCCAGCCACTGGTGCAGAGGGTGGCAGCACAAGAGCGCTAATTACCGATGACATTCATGATGAGGTAACCTGTCTCTCTTCAGATAATAAACAGATGGAATGTGTTTCCTATTAATTTTTTTCAGATAACAAATTGCTTAACTTTAATGGTAGAGAGTAACAAAACCAAATGATCTGTTCTTTGGAGAAATTTGTTTTCTGCTAATTGCTCTAAACAATCAATAAAAGAATTACAACTGGCATTATCCCACTGGGAATAGAAGCAGAGAAGTCAAAGTCAATTAGCTTCTTACAGTACGATGCACTCAGACGGAAAGAGTTATTACAACAGAGTGTAAAAGTCAAACTATAAAGCATGCTATTCCATGAACAAAGCAGACTTGGAGGGAAAGCCTAGACAGAGAGTTTTTACATACCTTTCAGTTCTTTGTATGTCACTGCAGTCTCCAGTTTTTCTTTAGATGCTTCCAAACAGGATAAAAGACAGATAAGGTGATTTCCTTGAATCTTACAAGGCTCTGTTTCTTAGCAGAGCACTAAGGTTATTAGTCTTCAGACGTTGTGGACAAAAAGTCTTTATCTACAGAATAAAAAGAATAATTAACTAGCTCATTTTTTGTCAATGTTCCAGTATGGCAAATATGACAAATATGAAAAAGCTGAGGACACCACAGTGGCCCATGAAATACTACATAAATGGGAAAAATAGCTGCCATAGTCTACTTCCTGGCCTCTTCCCCACTATCTCCATTCCCAATGAGTGTGGAGGGGGAGAAGTAGGGTAAATGTTGTTGCCATGTGATCAATGCTTAATACAACGGCCATGGTTCAAGTGAGGGAAAAACTTCACTGCGACTGAGCAGCCTTGCCTTGTGCAAGCACCAGATACCCTCTATGTGCTGAATGATAGTAGCATCTGTCCTCTAAGAGGCAGGACTTCAAGCTCTTGCTGAGTTCCTGAAAGCCCAGATGACACTGCCTTGCACAGAAGCAAGTGGGATTCTTGCGCCTCTGCAAGGCCATGGCTCCTGGCCCTGCTGAGTAGCATCTCTCACCACAGCAGAGAGCAGAGAGCCTGCCTGTGACAGGCAGCAGCCCCTAACTCCTCCCATTCCCTTTCACATGAGCGAGCAGAGCAGGCCAGCAGCCTCTTAGGTCTGCGCAAGCAGAAACCCCAGCCGTCCTGCTCCGGAACAACTGTAGGGACAAAAAGGGGTTGGCAGCTCCCTTCTGAGGGCATTCCAAACAAAGCTGCGGCACAAAAACGTTGTGATATCCTGTTTCAAAATTGAGAAGTGGTGATATAGCATATTTTTGCATATATCCCCATTTCCCCACCATGGGATTATGATGTAACAGAGAACAAAAAAAGATTGAACTGACAATTCAGGTCGAATATTTTAAGTAATGGCAATTGAATCA
This sequence comes from Apteryx mantelli, assembly GCF_036417845.1. Classification (NCBI taxonomy): domain Eukaryota; kingdom Metazoa; phylum Chordata; class Aves; order Apterygiformes; family Apterygidae; genus Apteryx; species Apteryx mantelli. The sequence goes on along the minus strand of NC_089982.1, from coordinate 24,857,795 downwards.
AAGCAGCAACCATGTGGCAAGGACAAAAGAACGACCATCTATATGAGAAAAACTCACAGGCACCAATATCCTGTTAGAGTAACTTCTTATTATTGTGTCATCTGATTTTGCCCAAAAACACAGAACATGGTTTTAGGTCTACCTTTATTTTTTCAGTCATTATTCATGGATTATTTGTTGGCTCCACAGTGCATACAGTTAAGAAACTGACATTTCAACACACTTTGCATGTTGAACACAACTCACTTTGTGTGTTGAAAGTGTCAAATCAACAGTATTTCACATTAATTCCTTGCACCCTGCAGTTTCTCGCCAGTGAAAAGCTTAGTAGCATATATTTTGGCCTGGAAAACTCAAATCTTAGAGCTTTACATGAACCCTTGACTGAAATAACTTCTCTCTTGGGCTGAGCTCCTGACTATTCCAGTGAGGAGTGGCTAAAGTGCCAAAGTGCTTTTGCATAGGCTACTTGAATGACAGTGCTTGTTTCCCTGAGATCATTCTTTCAGGACATTTTCCTGCACAGGTTTATTTTTCTACAGTAATGTCTCTAATTTTATATTGGGTAAAAACTGCTGACCACCCAAGGTCTTAATACATTGAGCAATCATTTTCAGCAGTGATGTAATGTTGTATTTGAAAACACATTATCTCCCCACTCTCTACTTTATGCTGTTGCACACAAAGGAGTCAATTGACTTTTCCATACAATCACAAAGGCATCCAAAACTTTTGTTAAAGGCCACCTACTTTTTCCATGAGTTATCAGAAACAACACAGGCAGCCTATTTAGAAGTGAATAACAATGAATGGCTGTTCTGGGCTGGGAAAGGTTTACATACATCATCACAGTTCCCTTTATTCAGCGCTTGTAAATAACAACAGCAGACAAGCCCTACAGCCACTAATTTAGTGCCACATTGAGACTCCCTCTGTTTCTTTCCATTTGCCTCCAGCAAAGTCAAGTTTTAGTGACCCTTTTTTGGCCAATATATATGAAACTGGTTCATGTGACCCGGGTACCGTTTTGTACAAAGCATTAAATATCTCATACAAAGTAAATGGTACACTCTGTTGGCCATGAAATTTGTATGACTAGGCTAAAGTTGTTTTGTCTATGCATTGCTGAATAAATGAAGTGTAAGACTAAGTTTTGTTGAAAATGAAAACAAACATTTTTGTTAGGTTTTGTTGCAAAACATTGCTAATTCAGGGGCTATTCTGCTGCTAAGCAGGCAAAGGAAGTCTTTAAGGAACGAAAGAAATAATGAAATTTAGCAGCTCTCAGTTTTTATCCCTAGCCAGACTTTTTGTAAAACTAATGACAATATCCCTCCACTGCTATGTGTGCAATAGCAATTAGTTATTCACCTGCAACATGCTATATTTTCCTAAGGAAAAGAGAGCATGTGCCAGTTAAACAGATACTTGATACTGAAGGAAAAATCTCTTTCATATAGAGCCTGTTTACAAAGCAGCTTATGAAATTTAAAAAATTGCTGTAAATTTCTTGCCTACTTTTCAAGCAAACAGAGATGTTTTCTTCCTGAGCTAACACAAGACAGATTTCCACAGAACACCGAGTGCTAACATTTGTTCCCTACAACATAGGCCTCTACAGATGTGACCAAATTCTGCTCTCCATCTCATTTTGGCAGCTCCTATATAAGTAAGAGTTGTACAATGTAATTCTGAGTCCCAATTTTTGCTTATGATCTTGTAAAGTATACCTTGTGTTAGTCCCTATTCTTTCCTCAACATGGAATCCTCATACTTTATCACTTATAGACACACAGGGTGGCTATCTAACAAAAGTTATTCTTCCACATCTAAAAAACTAAGTCAGCTCTTACCATACAACTTCTGTTTTCCCTTCACACACAGGGAGCAATCCTGAAGTGTTTGTACAGTTGAAAGGAAATCTTCTAGCATACGCTATACTCATCTGGGTCACCTGAAATGCAAAGTGCAAAATTTAAATTCCTACAAATAGTAAAGCAGTTCATTCCTCTTCCTGCACTCTGCTACACTTCACCATGCACACAATGTGGTAATTGCTTTTGCTTGACTTGTTCAAACAGCCATTTTCATGATGTGACAGTTAGGGCACTAATATATTTATGCCCTTTGTAATCGGCCAGCATTGCTTGTAATTAGGTGCAAAGTTAATTAAGTGCAATACATCTAATAACTGCCTGCCAATTGTTGTAAAGTTTGATTTAGCACATGAACTGTCAAGGTGTCAGAATGGTGTGTTAAAAAATAAGTTGCTAACAGAAAAACAATCCTACCACAACTCAGAGAAAAGCACAATGACAGTGAGTCAGTTAAGAAAAGGAAAAGATATTCAGTACTTACTACTTCTGATGCTGGGAAATGACCCCACCTGCATCATAAGAAGTTACGTCTTTGGTGAGCTCCAAACGAATATATATTTTTACCTACCAGCCAATGTCTTCTACTACAGACAAATCTCTCCCTTAAAAAAATTCATACCATGTGCACAGCTTTTAAAACCTATAATACCAGTATTAGAATAGGATTACTTAAAAAACAATTTAATGAATACAGAGGAGTATGAAAAGAACCAAGGAGGCCCAGAAAAAGAGCTGGCATTTCATGTTTAGGAAGCTGTTCTTGTTTTCCTTATTACACAAAATACAACTTTTCTTCTACTGAATGTAAAAGAACAGTATACATACCCCAAACACGTATTTGTAATAACAGCTTAAATAACCGTGCTTTAGTTATTTGTGCCTTAGTTAATCTGGAGATTTCAATTCTTCATGAGAGGGAAAAAAAAAACTTCTTACTCATTACAGGCTATCCTTTCTCCAAATCACGGTTTCAGATTTTTCACTTTTGGTTTCAACTGACCACTTGTGCTTTTATTTACCTCTTCAGCTTTTTGAGAACTAGCTCCTCTCCTAATGACTGATCATTACTTCTCAAATGAGTGCAGTGTGAATACTCCAGCTCCATATTCTTTTTTCTTAAAATCAATTTTGATCCCTCAGATGTTTCCTTCACCTCCACATCAACTGTGAAATGTCCCTTTCTTCATGCTAGGCAGTTAGGGCAGGTTTAAGCCAACACATAGCTCTTCGGCAGAAAAAAAATAACAACAAAAGAATCAAACATTCTATACACAGAATAATTTAGGACTAGCTGCACATCAGATTAGAAACTGCAGTTACAGTGAACGCAAATGATCAGTTATCTATGTACTACAGCAGCACTAACTATGTGCATAATTCAATAACACTTTGATTAATAATGAACTCACAGATGTATGAAGCTCAGAAAACTATACCTGTAAGATGTCCAGAGGGAAAGTATGGACAATGCTCTGAAGCTTTTAGGCCAAGAGGTCCAAATGGAATTTATGGAACTTGCACACGTACAGGATAGCCCACAAACCTTGAGAAATAACCCAAGTTCAAGGACAACATTGCTTCTTCCAAAGCAATCACCAGCAAAGCTTACTTCTTTTTAATATACTTCACAAAAATCAATGTCAGATAAGCTAATCTTTGTGGTTAGCTATTATGAACTGATATTTGATCAAGAAAATTATGCTTGAGATTGACATGAAATTAATAATGCTTGTTGTGTGGTGCCCAATGACAAAGGTAAATGCTAACAGTTCTGAAATCCTAATGATTGCCAAAGTACCCTTCTGAGCTTTGATTAGGGCTTGTGTTGTGCAATTATGCTTTTCTATAATTACTGTGAATTACCATCATGATATTATTATTCTCATATTTTTTATTCCTCTGAAATTGTCAGAATTTCCTGCAGCTAAAAATGGATTTCATTTGCATTACCACAAGCTTTGATTGTTTAATGAAAAATAATTCCATGCAGACCCTTATGTTAAATTGTCCATTTAAAATTTTCCTGTTATCTAGATTATGTTGAAGTGCCCCTTCTTTCATTTATCATTTGCCTTTATTATCACAGTCACTGCCCTCACTTTATGCTAGATTTTGCAGAGAAAGAAACAATGAAAGGCATTTTTATTCACACCCCTCTCTTCTGCCTGGAAGCCCTTTGCCTGCATGTTCTTCCTTGTCCTTAAAACTCCTTATTTGGAAAGCTTAAAAATGCTACCACTCTTCAGCAAAATGTGGTAGCTGTGCTAAAAAGATTATTTTATTTTGGTTTAATCCTGGTTGCATTAGGGTTCATGGAAGGCTACCACTGACTTGTCTAAGGCTTGGAACCATGCCCTACGCGAGTGAGCTGACCAAAGGCCCTCCTTGTCTATGCTTGAGGGAGGCTGGATATTTCTCAAGTCCACATGTAACGGGTCAGCAAGTGCTTCCTAAGAACATCCCTCTCTCTGCTGGTGGCACTCAGTTACTTCCGTCTCACTACTGGAATGCTTTGGGCAAGCATGGATATCTTCACGGTTCTCAGTGTTACACTGACTTGCAAACTCACAAGATAATCTCAAATGACAACCGTTTTTTAAACTGGCCCTGATTCTCAATTTGAAGGAAATCTCAGGACTGGTTTTCAAGGTGTTCAAACTCCCAGCGAGGAGTGTTGATTAACTTTTCATTAATTGGATGGATACTTAACAGCCTTGGGAAAAAAGTGAAAGACCACATCACCTTCCAAAACTCAAGAAAAAAGGCCTTTTTTGCACGTTTCACAATGATTTTTGTTTATGAGCATGAAAAAAATAGACTTAACTTCAAGTACTGTTTTTTGAAGTCTTATCTTTTTCCCATTTGTATATACTGATTTTTTCCCCTTTCTCAGTCATTTTACAGAATGCCTCCTGATATCTTATGAAGCAACACTGATTTTTAGGGCTTCCTAAAGACTGTTTTATGGCACCTTGCAAAACCTGAGTGCAACTATGTTTGGGGGAACACTCAAAGCATGTGCTTAGCAATGCTGTAATGAAAATGTAGTTTAAGCCATGCTCAGGCCAGTCTTCAAACCACTTTATAGGAGCAGAGAGGAAAGAACAATTGACTTCAGAAGACTTCTGGATACTGTATGCATTTCAAAAGTCAGAACCAGGAAGATTCATTCAGAAGCTGTGTTGCAAATATCAGATGCTATTAGAGAAAATGTGCTTTTATAATGTTAGAAAATATTCATGAGCCTTTTTCAAAAGCATTAGGTTTAAGAATTGTAAGAAAACACTAAATAGATATGAACTTCCTTATGAAGTAAGCACATGTATAAGTAGATGGATGAAAGGGGATAGACAGAATCTATTCTTGAAATGTACTGAAATTCAATTAATGTTTTCTTAATTTACATGGAAAAGTTTCATTTCTATCGCAACTCAAGTTCATCAGCATTTTGCTGCCTGTAATTTAAAATCCTTCACTGTACTAGTTTTACTAAGAGAGTAATTCAGTAATTTTTAAAATAGATTTTGTTTGTTTCTCATATCTAAAGCTATTTTGGGATGCATTCACAAATGCCAGACTTGAACAAGAAGATGGCCTAGATATCTCTAAATGTGTATTGTGTATTTAGCTACATGTGCACAGAATGTTATTTTGCTCCTTTCTCTCTCTCATTGCTTTCCAACCCCTTTCCAGTCTTCTGTTTTTCAACTGGTTCCATTTTCACCTCATATATGCATCTAATTTTTCTCTCACCTACACACAAGTCTCCTATGTAAAGTGTTAATATAACACGTGTGGGTCACAATTTCACACTTGCAATATTCAAGTAAGTTCAAAGTTACTCAGAATAAGTTTGACCAAGCCTATATGTATATTTAAAGAGACTAAAATCTGGATCAAATGAAGGGGGGAAAAAAACATTTTTCAAAAAAATCTTATATAAGAATATATTTTCTCATTTTCACCATGGATAATAACAACTAGAGATACTTCATCTATAAGTTTATTGTGATGTGGGGAAAACTGAGCCCACATTGAACATCTGTAGATTGTACCTTTTGAAGCAATGCTCCACCATTAAGATTTTACAATGAGAGCTGAAGAATGTCGAGTTTTGAAGCAGCAATGGACATTCACAAAACCACGACTTCTTTTCATCTGTTTGTCAGAGCTGTGAATGTGTTTGCATTGCTTCCTAGATGAATCACTGTTCCATTGGGCTGTGTACGTGGTCTGATGAAATGAGAGCAAGCTACATGGCCATCTTGGACACTGACTTGAAGTACTGGTTCTGTATTGCCTAACCCACTTAGGGCTGCCAAGTGAACAAGCTTTGCAGTGACCCTGATACTAAGATTAGCAGATTCCATATTTTCATCCCAGTCTGCTTCATATCAGTTCTACTCGAAGTCACACTGTTTAAGGAGTGTTATTATTAGGTACCCAAAACAATGTTACATACACAAACAAGTGGGAGCAAGTCACATATCAAGTGCTGACCTTGCCAGTGAGCCAACCCTCTCTGACTGGCAATCAGTGTAAAATATTAAAGAAGCTCCCATCTGTACTTCATGGAAAGTTCCACTCTACCACCCACATGGTCACTGCCCCATCTTACTCCTCAGAGTGGAGGTCAGCACAGATCCTGCCTGTTTCAGAATTTTTTTTTTATATTACAGATCAGCTTCAAAAGCCTAGGAGAGGAGCTAATCCTACACACATGTTCCTCTGGTGAGATGGCAACTGTCCCTGGCTAAGGAATTAACACCCCTTTTAAAGTTATCCTCTTTATTCTGAGCTTCCAGAAAACAAATCAAATCCAGCATTCAGCAACTGCATGTTTCAAATCACCAAAAGCCCTTTCAGATCTTGGAGCTGTACACACTGTCTGCTAGAATAACCTCAGGCACTCTGTTACAATTGAATCATAACCAGTGACACCCTCTTTCCCATCCCACTGCACTGAGTTACCTCCACTGTCTACAGAGAGGGCTCCACATGCTTTCAGGCAGGGAGCAATGTGCTGGACAACAGTGGGAATGTATTATCAAATATTTCTTTTATCTTCAGTTACAATAGCCACAAATTTGGCCAGTCCCCAAATATTTTCTGTGAGAGTATTGCATCCACAGAGGTTCCAAACTCTGGAGACAAAAGAGGTGATTGGGTGATTATGGCTCTTCAGTCACTTTTATCCTGCCCAACCAATTTTATCCACCAAACCTTGAAGAAAATACCCAGTTACATGCCACAGCACAAGATGAAATGTATCCAATCTGTGTTGCTGTATTTCCTGCTAGGCCTCATATTCTTCCTATGAGATATTATAGGTTTGGCTGTTGATCTTTCACTACAGTTTAAAGTTTATTTAAGGGTGCTAGAAATATTTCAGCTCCCATTAGGTTGACTGTGATCAAAGAGACTGCAGTCAGTAACCTGAGTGATCCTTTCTGGTTCTAGGTTCTTCTGTGCTCCCAGGAATTAACTATACTAATTGAGCGCTGAACTCTAAGTACTAGAGTAGCTATTGACTGTGCTAAGTCAGCACTGAACTCTATGTACTAGAGTAGCTATATTACTTCACTATTGCAACTTACAGTGTAGCCTGGCTGGATTTCCTTTCTGTATAAATTGGAGGTTCTGTCACTGACTGTGGAGACTGACAGTAAAGAACTATTGTACGAATTGTTTAATAAGTTCAGTATTACTTTGTGCACTTGCTTTACATATATGCAGAAGGTGGTGTTCTTCCCTCCCCTTAGAATGTTCTGCAGAAAACTGAAGAGCAGCCCAAATGCAGAGAGGTGAGGAAATCACACGGAGCGCTGCACCCAAATCCCTTCAGACAGGAACACAGTTCAGTGAGTTCATATCCATCAGCATATAGATATTCTGCTTATAAATTCTTAAAAAAATATCCGGTTAGGGCTGGAGCAGCAACTCCACGCTGCCTTGTGGATAACACAAGGGAATTTGGGAGATCGAGTTCTAGTCCAGGAACTGCCGCTTAACTGATGAATGCTCTTGGATTAGGCACTTTCCTCCCCATGCTACTATTTCTGTTTGCAAAGCACAGAGTTACATAAGGATAGGGAGTTGTACATAAAAAGTTGTACACAAAAACGTACTCTACTTTTCACACTCCACTAACCCGCAGAAAGGTTTAAAAATGTGCTGCTTTGACAGTTGAGTGTTTTATTGGCCATAGCTGGTTCTACCTGTCACCCACTAAGTCAAGATATGTAACCATGGCCAGACTTGAAAAGGTATTACTTTTCTCCAGGCAGCTACATATATGTGAACTGTCTTCGTATGTTAGAGTGTGAATAGAAAGATATAGTCTAAATCACTTTGGTAGTTGTTTATGTCTCACTAAGTTCTTATCTGGACCTTCAGGGACTACATGCAGTAATAAATGGCTTTTTGAATATGGCTATTTGAATGGGCCTTTCGTTGGGTGGCAGATATAAACAATATACAATTGTGGCTGAATCCGGACCATATTTGGGTTACTATATGGTAAGATCTTCTAGATAAACCAAGTTTTGCTGAAGATGGTTGGCCCAACTCACTGCTGCCCCAATATTGCCCGAGTCACCCATTTTGTTAGTTAATTCCCAGATTGAAATTTTAATCACAATGTGTAATTAACTAGGCCATTTAACTGTATTCAAAATGGACAACAAAAGAACACCGCCTGCTCTAGATAAAAATCGGGGAATAGCCAGTAATCCATACCTCCCTTTGTCCCATCCTGCAGGCAGCATTTAACACCAGAGTACGGCAACAATCCAGTGTCTCTGAAATGAGGTGACACATCAGACACTGCAGAGCAAACATCACTGGACTTGTGACTACCACAGTGAAAGGATCCTTGGTAGCACAGCTGGGCTGCCAGGATATGTGAACAGGACTAAAGATGTAACAAGTTTGAAGGTCTTTCTCTGCTTGTCCTGCCTTACATTAACTCAGCCCAGACACTGGAAAGCAAAAGTTTGCAGCCTTACTGATATGAACCAAGGTTATACAAATAAACAAACAGTTATCACAAACACAGCAGAAAGCCAACATGCTGAAGGGATGTGATTGACCTAGCCAGCACACTGCCTTCTCTCCATCTGGGAAGAACCAGGCAGGGCAAATGAGAGCTAAAAATCTCCTCCACAAAAGAAGCACAGACTTTCTCATCTAGACAACAAGCCTGGGTGGCTATTTGATCTTCTCTCAATTAGTTTTATAGTTAAAAAAAAATCCTTTTGGCTAAATGTAGCTAACAAACAAAATCAAACAAGTCCAAGCTTGTTTCTGCCAAAGAAAACAGATGATTGTCATCTGGTTGCAATGGCAGCAAGACAAGCTGAGCGAGAACTGCTGCATCTTTACTGCTATAATTTACTAAGGCACCAGACCTGCATTCTGCCTGGGATGTTCCTTCAGTCTAACAGAGTAAGTTGGAACGCTGAGCTGTCTGTTGTCTAGGGACAGAAGCAAACTAATTTCAAAAGAAATTCCAAATTAGGCCAGCAGCAAGGACAACACTGTGGATGAAGAGCAGGATGTTCAGAACAGTAGAATACATCTGTAGGAATGCTCCCAGTTAGAGCTGGGTAGAAAGTACCAGAGGATCTCTCTGACAGATTATTCTTTTTTCCTGAAAGTGAAATTTCTCACAGGGGTGTACTTATTTCTTCTGAAGAACTGAGCCTGGCTCCAGCCTTAGGAATGCCATTTCAGTGGATCTCAACTGGAGGTCTCGCCCTGAGGACCCCAAATGTCCCCAAAGTCGAGCAAAGGCATGAGCTGGTGGGCAGGTGAATCCCTGCCCTGAGACCCTGATGAGTCTGGAAGGTATCAGCAGGGTGAGCGAGAGGAGGGCAATGCAGAACCCACAGAAATCGGCAGCTGCTGCAAAGGTCGGGGAACAAAGTTTAATTATGAAATACCAGGTTTAAATATTTCCTTTATCTAATATTGTGGGATTTTGGTCAAAAACAAATTTTCCGAATTTTTGCCTTCTCCCCCAAAATTCAAAAATTACCACAAGTTGAAGAATTTATTTTGGAAATCCACAGCAATACCCAGGAGACATGACTTTGACTGATGCTACTGATTACTCTCAATTCTCACTTTAGGCCTTTGAAGCAAACTTTGTCCCAACTTTCCAATCTCCTGTTTTCTAATACTGAAATTTTTATCTTTCCTATCCTTTTTTAATCTTCACATTTTTAAAAAGTATTATTCCAAATCTTACATACTTCTGCAACTCAGGAAACAAAATATTCCATTGTTCAGCAAGTTTAATAGCTACCATCTTGTTGAGTGAAATGCAAACATCAAATACAAAGGCCTCAGCATTTTTTGCTAATTATGGAACTTTCAATCTTCATCTCAATAAATAGAGCTGCTAATATTTACTTTTCCAAGATGGAGAAATGTTTCAACAAACTAGGAGACAGATGAGTGAAATGTTAGAAATAAAAAGCATTACTAGTTGCCACAAGAATACTATAAGACGTTCAAAGCTAAGAAGGCTTTGGGCAGTGGTATCTCCCTGTGATTTTTTGTTTCACAGTTTCATTTATAATTTGTATTTCTTTTTTGTTTCCAGTGGCACTGCTCATACATGTAAAATCTGAAGACATTGGCTAAAGCAGATTCAGAACCAGCATATTCCTAAATTGTGACATACCAGCTCTTTGCTCTCTAATCTTAGTTTCTGTCAAGGGTTTGAAATAGATTAAACCCAGTATCTTCAAATCAACAAAAGAGCTTTCTGACATAAAACTCCTTCCTGAATATCTATATTCACCAATGGCATTTTGATGGTATTTTGAAATTGTATTTTAACACCATTGGCAAACATAAAAACAGTCTTTCAAAGAAAGTGAGGAGAGGTTACTTTGACTCTGGCACCATCTACTGAAGAGTGAATAGAAGTGCCTGGACTACAGGACCAAGAAAAGATATATTAATCAAGGAAACATGCCCTGATTTCTTCAGACATAATATTGCAGTGTAAAATTTTCTATTTTCTCATCTCCAAGAAGGCTTTCACTTACATCCTTGAAAAATATTTTCTTAGCTTCTTGTTACTGTTGACATTCAACAGAGTGCAAGGGTATAATGTAATAGGATCTTTCCAGTCTGTAAGATAACCAGTACAAATAAACAAAAAGTTGCTTGCACTGACTTTGCAAGCAATTCTTCACTGCACAGACACCGAAGAGGAACAAGCCATTTCAGTGCAACTGCCAGGAATGTTCCTAGCTGTGCAAAATCCATTTAAATATGAATGTGCCAAGCCTCACATGAAGGCTTAGTTTAGAGAACAGCTTTCTTTTTCTTGCCTTTCTAAATATTTCATTCTCTCTTCCTAGACAGAATACCTTCACCATGCATTAACAAGCAAACCATAAATAATAAGGAACTGCAATTTGTGATTAACATTAAAGTTAAAAATGTTTGTAAGTAAAAACTTAATACATGCCAGCTTTTCACTGAGTTTTTATGGTTACAGGAAAGCATCACAAAGTTGAGTTTCATATGTTTTTGCCACTAGTGAAAAGACAGTATTCAAACAGAGAACAGCATCTGTACTAGAAATAATAATAAAAAAAATTATTGACAATGGCTGCAAACATCAAGTCCTTGACAAGCAGTAAACTCCCACATGAAATTAAGCGCTCAAGAGAAATACTGTATTGTATCTCTTTTTCTCTGTCACACACATTGCTTTGGACTACTACAGAATCTAGAATGCCAAAAGAGGGTAAACAATTTTAAAGTCTAAGAGTTTAGGGGAAAATAATGGGTAGTATTTGCCTCTGTCTGCATGCTTAAAAATAACTCACTTAAAAAGGGAACAGAATTTTAACTATAATCAAAATGAATAGAGACAACTATGGGTTACCGCACTTTCAGAAGATGAAGACAGAGGGCAGTAGGGAAAAAAATGCTGCAAAATAATAAGAATTGATCACTTGTACCTCTGAGCAATGAAATGAAGACAAGGAATATTGTCTTAAGCCTGCTGGACATTCAGAAGAACAGAGCCGTCACGCTTGCAGGGTCTGCTGATTAATGCTTGGCTTTAGTGTAATATAAGATTTATTGCATTTTGTCTGAAGTGGGTAATTGAATAATCTCTCTAAAAAGCAATATTTTTTCCATGAAGTTAATAAAGTTAATACACACCAAATCTCCAAGCAGCAGAAGATAAACAGCTAGGCATCTACCTGTGGAAATCACTGGACATAATTTATAACGTGCAAACGTCACTTTATAGAAGTTTGTTATTAAAGTGTTTTAAAAGATAGAATAAATAAATTATTTTAAATACTGTCTATGTACACATATCATGATTGGTTGAATTAACAGTGGTTCTTAACTTCACATTTTTTTATATCCCAGTAACTCCACTGAATCATTGAATACTATTCTTATACTATATGGACTAAAATCAGATTCAAACTTAAGGACAGCCTGACTCAAATTCAGTTTACTTTTGGTAGTCTTTCAAGCTGTACTGAAAATATTTCCAACTGGTGGGAGATACGAGAGCAAGTTCCAAAGGTACTACTTACGATCTTGAAAACTAATGGAAATGTGGGGAAAATGAAAGAAAATACATATTGATTGTTCCTATGTTTGGGGCTTATAGACCATGTCTTATAAATTGTTTATAAGGTTTGGGCAATCTACCAAAGATCCAGCACGGTAGCATCTAGCAATCACTGTGAACAGGTGGAGGATATAAGGTCTGACTACATTCCAGAGTGGAAGTCACCAGAATGAAGATTCTGACAGACCACAGAAGAAAGTGAGGTGTTTTCTTCTACTGAGTCATACCTAAACCAGATCAAAGGGGCAGACAATAATGAACATACTTCCTAGGGTTGGGTTTATAACCATACAAAGTGTAGGCTAGACTAGCAAACCAAAGATGGGTCACTTAATTAGTTTACGCAAAAAGAAACTGAAGAAGTTTAAAGAGCAGCATTTGGACAAAATGTGGCAACCACAAATTCTGTCTCAAATGCTGATAACGTTAACAGAGAAAATTGATTTCATAGCGCCTTTCAAAGCAACACAAAACAATATGTAATATTCTCAAATCTAACAATATCAAATCTACCAATATCCTCAAGCATAGAGAGAAAAAGAAGCTTACATTCTTAAAACCTATCATCTGCAACTGTTACCACACCTCTTGACATTCTTATCAGAAGAAAAGCACTGAGCAGACTCAGTGAGAGAAAAAGAAAATATCAAGCCCTTAGACTGTCATTAAGAATGCTGTATGGAGAAAAGGCAATAAAAGTACTGGCTGGTATAGTGGCCTGTTAGCTCCACTTAAAGCCCTGAAACTAAACTAGTAGAACATTAGAACGTTTTCACAGCAGTCCAGATTTTCCAGGAAGTTGTAATTTCTGAAGACACCTTACATGCTGTAACAGCACATTGATTTCTGATTATCAGGCTGGTCCTAAGTTCAAGTTAAAAAAAAAAAAGTCAAAATGGAGAGCTCAGCAACATTTAAGGACATTCTCCATGACACTCTTAATACTGAATTTTACAACAAAGCTAGGGAAATATTTCAAGCTTCAACTTCAGCAGACATTCTGAACACTGAACTACGTGCATTTTCTACTTAGGGCACATGTAATACTACAGCTAAAAATGCAAACCTGTGAACTTCAACAGAATTATGCTCATAGCTCTGCTGAAGTTGGTTCCAAGTATCATATCCAACTATTTGGTTGGAAGCTTCTGAAACCATAAACGTTGGTATAGGACAAATTCAGTCCTAGTGTTAGTAGCTGTAGCTTAGTAAAAGCCAGTGCAGTCATAAAAGATTTGACAGGTTTGCATTTCTCAATGGGTTGAAAGCTACAGGTGACTGTATGGCACATACTATCTAAACCTAGCTAGTGCCAAAAGAACAAAGTCCCAGTATTTCTCTTGCTAAGTCTCCATTAATTTATTTTGAATTAGCAGATACAAAAACAGACCAAAACCAAATGCCAGAAGTTCTGAAAGAACATTGAAAGCACAATTCAGAACAACTGAATAAAAATAGAAAATCAGTAAACAGCAAAGAAGCTCAGGGAAAAAGTCAATTCTCAGGAAATCAGCTGAGGTATCCCTCAGCTTTCCTAATTGCCCTCTTGTCTTTGCTCTCATGCCCTTCAGGTTTCCCCAGGCATCATACAAATAGGTGGACTTTGCACCATGACCTGAAAGTCAACAGGTTTAAGCAGTCATGGAGAGACAAGTGAAATCCAAAGGGGAGAAACTAACCTTAATGACTTAAACACCAAAGCAGTGGCACAAGCATCTTCCCCGATGGGTCAGTTTACCATATGGAGAGATACCACCTCTACAACCAGGTTGTTGTGTCTGTCACTATTTTCATAGCTTCTCTGTGTCACACCATCTGAAAACACACTTTCTGGAAGCCCATGTAAAATCAGCTCCTCAGTGAATGTAAACTAATACATTATAATATGTTTTTGAGTGGAGTCAATAACTCTACACCTAGCCACAACAGCTCAGAATTTGTACCCTAGTTTTTCACCTGGCCATGACAACAAAACGGCCCTTTAGCGGGGACGTGCAACTTACACTACAATATTATCCTCAGTGGGTTAGAGAGTTGAGAAAGTTGTGATTCCTTTTTCATTAATGAAATGTTTCTCAGACTGGGTTGCCAGTGATATAATACATTTCAGACATTCTTCTTCTCTGAATTAATGCATATGGGATTACTAATGTAGTACTTTTGACATGAGAGATCTTTTTTGTTTGTGCACTTCACGTTACATAACTTCACTAGAAACACCAATGGAAACATTAGAATTCTCTACTCATATTTTTAACTTTCACTTTGAAGCATCTGGCAATCTCAGCCAGGTATGAAATAAATTATGGGCCTCCAATAAATTCTCAGGACACTGTCTACTACTTTTTCTCCCAGATAAAAAATACCTTTTTAAAATGTGATGTAGCCATTTAAAATTTGAAAACAATATTATCACAACATATGTAGTAAGACAATGGAAGAATGAGGGCACATTTTTGGTACTAATGTGTACTTAAACAGAATGAATAATACTTACATCCTACAATCATGTATAGCATAATACTACCTTGGGAATTCAGCGCAAAGAAACAGGTCACATGGGACATACTGCTCCAATACCTCTTAGGGAGTGGAGGTGTTTGTTTTGGCTCCTGTTAGACTAATAGCACGTCTACGAGAAACATGGGAGTTGTTAGTTGAAGAAAAGTTACTCAGTCTTGAAAGAAAGAAAGCAGTGTGGGCTGCCAGTGAAATGGAGGGGAAAACAGATTTCTTCAGTGTGAACAAAGGACTTTTGCCCTTGGAGAAGAAGCGCTAAGCATTCAGAGAAGATGAATCCAACTGACCATCATAGCAAAAAGGTTCACCAATGTTTCGTACAGACTATAGAGCCCTGGCTGGGGAAGTAACAACAAAAATGGTCCTGTTTGTGCAAAAAAATTCTATCCAGCTTTTCAGATGGCTACTTTTTCACAAAAATATCCCTTTCCCTAGTGGAAAACTACACACATTAGGCTGACTTTGGCACTGACACCACAGATCAGTCATATATTTAAGCATGTAATTAGGCTCAGGCTGTGGTCAGGTGCTCTTCTGACTGAAGCCGAGCTGGATTAGCAGGTAACATGCACCATTCCCTCTGCCTATCATCAACACATTTCCTCAGCAGGAGATTACTGGCTTTTCAGGAGTGCCTGCCTCCCAACACCTAATCATGCCCTAACCCAGGTTCAAGATCGTTTATATAACATAATTATTACTCTATTTCCTGGTACATTTGATCAAACTGGATAAAGAAGCGACTATACCTGCTTTGTACTGTCTGATCTGGAGAAGGGGAAAGAGATGGAAATAAGAGGTAACTATAGAATAGGGGGACAGTAAACAGGGAAGCAGTGAAAAGGAGCCAGAAATGGGCACAAACAGAGGGGGAAGGTATTTGACTCAGCTGCAACTACAGCAGCAGGTCACACAGAGTCCCTGAGCAGATGCTTTGCTGCCTTGTCAAGTCATAGCTTTAATGGGAATTGCACCAGTGTGAAACTCTGATGAGGTCAGAATCAAGAGAGGCGAAGTAAGCATTTGCTGATAGAGGCAGCCCAGCCCTGAAGAGTATGGCAAAATATTTTATCCAAGCAATTCTGCCACTGAGTTAGAAAATACAAGAGACTTTTTTTTTTTGGGGGGGGGGGGGTAGTTTATCATGATACAGACTAACATGGAAAATTATTAAAGTAAGAACTCTAAATTCTTGAGCCAATAAAGTTACCGAAGAGATTAGCGGCTTATAAAAATGTAGGCAGGGAACTAGGTCTGATTGAATGATCAATATTTGTGATGCTAATTTTGCATTCCCCATTAAGCAACCAAAATGAGCTCTTTCATGTAGAATTTAGCAGTCTGGTTACGTAGTAACATTACGTAGTTAGTTCTGTTTCAGACAGATGCTAACAGAGAGAAAAAATGGAAAGGGAAGTCCAGACTCTATAAGCAAATTACAATGAGGCTCAGTGGGGATCATATAATATAATGCATGGAAGTTTGGAATGGCTCAAATGTTTTGGGGGGGGGGAAATAAAAACTGGGAGTAATGTGAGATAGCAAATCTTGCCAAAATATTTATGTGCCTCTGACCTAGGCAGGTTAGATCTTCAGATGAGAAACTGTTTGTAACAAGGGCAGCTAATAAAAAGTAAAATTTATGGCTTTCTCATCATAAATGCTGCCCCAGATGTTCAACCACAAGGTACTTAGGTTAACCACCCAACCAAATGCAAGGAAGAAGATCAATAACACAACACCAGGGTATCCTTTTACCAGTAAAGGCAGAATATCTGACTAAAGAGCAAACAGTATATGGTATCTCAGGTGACTCCTTAAAACTCCTGTCATAAAATTATTGAGGACGTTAATATGAGAATTGCAATATGAAGACCAAAGGCCATATTTTATACTCTTTTTCTTTACAATGGGAGAAACAGCAGTTTTCAGAACCTGGACAGGACTGATACTATCCCCGATGGGTTATGAGAAGTTCACGTAAGAAGATAAAACCCCTAAAGCATGACAGACAGAATCATACTGTCCTTTTATTTGATCAGATATAAATTCACGTGGACTTTGTTCCATATTCTAACAAAAATCTATGTTCTGAGTTTCTGCACAAGAATTAGAATTACCAGTATTTGTGACCTCAGTGCTGCACGCTATGAAGTACTCTACCGTAATCCTTCACTTCACCCATCAGACAGTTTCAAAGCAGGCACTGCTGTATTATATATAAATCTGATTAATCACCATGTACCCTTCATATTCTACAGCCAAGAGCATCCAGAACTATAACTGTTGAAATGCAAGATTTCCCTTGTTGTTTGCTGCCTAAATCCAATAAAGCCTTCGTCTTAGCTCAAAATGCCTGTTGTCAGTTGCAAATAGGTTTTCTGCTATTATTCATAAATTTTAAGCCTAGATGCATGCTTATGCTAATCCTCATGATAAAACAGCAATAAACTTGCCACCAGTAAAGGTGAATGGTCCCTGCAAATGATGGAAGACTAGAATAGAAGATTTGGGAATGTTTATGTGGACCAAACGTTCAAAAATTTTAAAGTATTTTCCAGTGGATAGTTTTCTGTTTATTTTTTTCAGTGTTGAGGCTCAGGACCTCTTAATTACATTTTACATAAAATGCAGCCTTCCTTGCTATTGCTTATTATATTTGTTGGAGAATTTTTGCTATTTTATTTTCAGAGATCATTGATGAGATACAGATAGAGCACATTTTGCCTCTGGCAAATTCGTGAGGACACCAAATGCTTGGTCTTCCCAACTTGTTTCTGTGCCTTTAGCTGACAATGTAATGAGAATGAAAGATGATTTTTTCTTCCATGTGAGAGACCTTAAGAGTAAATCAGTGGGGGAAACAGCTTCAGAAGCATATAAATGTTGCATTTTTAGGTTCTGCTTTGCATGAGACAAATAAAAGCAGTTGCCAATTGACAAAAAGCTAGAAATAAGCAGATGGAAAAGAATCAGCAGAGCTCTCGAAAATTTCTGGAAGCCAAACTAGAAAGTCAAGTTATTTAAAAGGCTGGGCAAGGTGTGCAGGGAGTAATGGATGAATTATTTACTTATTTTTGCTTCTTGGTTTGATTTTCTCAGAACATAGCACAATTAGGAAACATTCTTGCTTGGTATTTGCATCTTGGGTGCTTTTTCACATTCATTCCAGATGATGCAGTGTGACAGGACTCAGGTTTTGAGTGCTAGCCCAGTGTTCCTGGTTAGCCAGAGCTTGATTTCGGGAATTCAGCCTTCAAGAGGACTACAGGTATATGGATGCAAGACATGTTAATGTGGTTTTCAGAGTTCAAGAATGAATTATACTCTCCTTATAGACATACATAGCTGATGAATATTATTTTTATAAAAGGATTGCACTAGAGCAAGGGAAATTTAGAAAGTGCAAACTATTCCATATTCTTTTAAAGCATGAGTTTTCTTTTTATCTAATGCCAGGTGTAGTTTTAATGTCACTAATGTCACTTTTTAGCTACTTTTTTTCTCTTTTAATTGGCTGTGCCCCAGCATAGAAAGGGTTGCTGTAGTTTCCTACTTATGTTTCCATGATTTTATTCATTGCCATTGTATAATTTTTCATGGAAAATAGTCACATCATTGTTTGAAATAATTATATTCTATAGCACTCCATGGCAGTGATGTGAGGCCTTATCTTTTTCACTGTTTCTACTATTATCATTCCAGGATTATTTTATCAACATTTCATTTGCTAACATTCAGTCCAATGAGTGTTCACATGTATGATGTATCCTTCATCGGTTATATCCCACAGTGCTTTTGTTACACATAAAAAGAAATGCCAAGAATCTAGGATGGGAAATCTGATGAATTATTTCACCCCTGTTGCTTTCCTATCTGTTGGTGCTCAGCACACGAGAACATCATCACTGGTCAGACCAAAGGTCCGTCTAGTCTAGTAGCAGATGCTTAGTAAAACAAGGTATTTAGAGATTTATCCTTCCCTTGAGATGCCCTCTCAGTTCCTGGCTGAGCCACTCAAGGGCCTCCTGATGGCCTCTTTTCTCAGGCGCCTCTCTTCTTTTATTGGTATGAGTAGATTCAAGATGGAGTTTATTTTTCTGTAACACTGTACTGAGATTTTTGAAGTGTGTGTTCATCTTCTTGCTGCTTCCTCTTCATTAACCATAACAGCTGGAGTTGCAGTTTATCCTCCCAACAGTCAGAAGACCAGTTCTGTTTCCACACATTAGATTGACCTGTTGTGTGATTTGGGGAAAGACACTTTCTCCGTTTCCTCTCATACTCATTTTTGGTATGGTGCTTAACATACACAAGTTTCAGCTGGAACCTTAACACAGTGCAGCAACACAAATAGTAACAAGAACACTGCACATCCCATTTCTTGACCAGTGAAAATAGCTGCAAACTTGGACCCTTAGTCCTCCACAGTCAGCATCTGCATTTTCTTCCACTGCTCTTCTCCACCTTGACAACACTTTTCCCTATCCACTTATTTCTGTTGGTGTCTGAGGTAGACACATTCCCAGAAATTCATTTTTTACTGGTAAAAGAGGTTTTGTGGCATTTTGGTAGCAGACTTTTGCTTCTGGAACAAGGTCCTTCTTTCATTATCATTGTCCCTTCACAAAAGCAAGGATGGAACAAAGGGTACTTAAAGACAGAGCTGAAAGCTGCAAAGAAGCTAAGAAGAGCCTATCTTGTGTTAAGGGTTATATAGTAGGAACCCAGTAATCCACCACATTGGATTTACTTCTAAAATGCTTTTTTTCATTAAGTTAGAGTTTCAGCCTCTCCCTTAAACACCACCAAACTGCTGTGCCTGTCTTCAATAGCCTGTGTTTCTGGATCAAAACTTACTTTTTTTTTCCTGGAAGAACGCTATTGTTTAATATGTCATTTGTCACAACAGAGCTGTTAGGCTAATGGTAAATCTACTCCAAATTTCACTTCCTTTCACATTCCATTTTTGCTGAAATGAAGTAGATGAGAAAAATACAGAAACTTCAATGGGAATAATCTTGTGCAGATGGAGGAAACCCAGATGCAGCTTTTTGTCAGTCAAAGGAGTCCAAAGGACAGATGTGTCGTTTGTTAATCATTCAGAAAACCCTTGTGATTAGAAACTCCTAGATCTTGAAAAGGCCAGCCAACTAAAAAAGATACACTGTGCTCCAGCACTCTCAGTACTCCATTTGGGAGAAAAAGAGGATTGCTTGGCCAAATATAAGTAAGAACAATGTAAATAAAGTTATTATACATAAAAATCAGAGTATATGCCCTGGGGGATGGGGAGATTTGAGTTCTATAAATCAGCCAGGAAGATCTGGCAAAGTTCATTGTCCAACTGACTTACAAATTTAACAGGAAGACTAGCACAGACATGTGTTTAAGAGGTTTAAGGAAAAACAGAGGCAAATTCAAGCCAATGAGTTAAAACACTATAAAAGGCAAGTGAAAACCATTAGTAAAGAACCTGAAAGTAATACACTGTGACCCCCAGAGTGTATCCCCCAACTCTAATCAGTATAAGGGTGGAGGAAAAGCAGAAGGTAGCTAACAAGAACTAACATATATAAAAACCCAAAGTCATGTGGAATATAGAAAGAGATCAGCATGTACTGAATTTTCATATGAGTGAAAATAAATGTCTTCATTTTACACAATTCATTCAATACCCTAGGTTAGGGTTTGTAATTGTTGCTGGTTTAATAAATGTCATAATTATAAAAAAAAATTATATCAATAATTTTTTATATTACGTAGGACATGGTCCAAAATCAGGAGCTTCAGTTGCTAAACATACGAAGATGAAGTATACAGCTGCTGCCCCCAAATATGGACAAACGGATAATACACAAAAAAAAAAGATTAGTCAAAAATATGATCAGTCATTTCAGCACATCATCAACATAACTGTTTTCAGTATTTCTGTAGACATCATGATAAAGTAGGAATATTATAGATGCTGAAGAAGCGTTTTGAAGTAGCTTTGCTAACTTAGGGGAGTTCCTTCTAAACATGAAGGACAGCTTGGGAGAAAGCACGAGATGTTTGTCTGGAAATCTAGCTAATGGAAAGACACTCTCATAGTGGGAATCGGTGACAGATGTTTGGTAGAAGTAGCAGGGTAGTGATAGAGCAGTGTGGCTGACAGGGTAATTGCAGCAGAGGAAAGAGGAACTGAGATTATGTTGAGCCAAGCTGGTGGCAAAGCATTCAAGAATGGAAGCTAATGGGGAATGACAGAGAATTCATTCTGGGCTAAAGGACACAACTGAATGTCCTTGCTGAGAGATTATCTAAAGTTAAGATGTAGAGGGAAAATGGGAGGAAACTAAAGGCACAAGACTCCCACAGAAAAGAGGAGGGAACTGGAGAGGATCTTTTGGTGAGACACGCTGAAGTAATGAATAGGGAGGTAGAAAAGGAATCAGAGGATGGAGGCACAGCAGCCGGATCAGACATGATTTCAAGCAGAAAAGTGCAGTTGGCTGGTCAAAGGGGATGAGAAGGGACACTGAGCAGAGCCTTGGCTCACTCTGGATGGAACTGCTGTCATGCTGAGCTATGAGGCAGCTGCAGTGGCCACTAACAAAGGCTCGGCTCAGATAAGCACCACATTTAAGTATTGACACACACTAGAACAGAATGGTACTGCACAGCAAAATCATCCCCTTTATTATTGTTCTTAGGTATAAAGAGTGAGTACTGCACAGCTTTACCGTCCTTCTGGTGAGACCATAGCAATTGAAATCATACATGAACAGTAGGACTCCGATTTGCAAAAGACTGTAAGTAAAAATCTTTGGACACAGTTTAGTAAATTTTTTCAGTCCAAGTGAGTATTGAGGTCTGGAAATAACCAAGTAAACACACCTTTGATGGTGCCACAGGTAAATTCATGGGCAAGCCAAGCATCCTTTTCTTCCATCCTTTTCTACCAGCAGTTTTTTCTATAAATCAAAGTTTACTATACTACCACAGGTTTTATTTGTCATGTTTATCTTCAGTGTCATGGCCTGAAATATTTCCTTAGTGTCTTAATCAGTCTGCCTACTGCCTGACTGTAAACCCTCTTTCTAGAAATTCTTTACACATCTAATTTTGTAAAAACAATAAAAGGAAGAGAACAGTTAACAGTTACTTAAGAATAACAACAACAACAACAAAAAAGCAATTAAAAAGTTTCCAAGCTCTCTAAAAATACTACAATGAGAATTACAGTTTATTATAAGCTCTTTTTTCCTTCCGGTACTTAAGACAGAACTAGATCTGAGAGATAAAAGTAATTCTACAGTTCCCATCAGCGAGGATTTGCAAGCTTAGCCATTTATTTAATCAAATCCATGTATATACAAAGAACTTGACAAGATGTCATAATATTTTATTAATGATAATACAAATGCTCTCTCATTCTGTATGTTGGCTATCCAGGATTATTATATAACTAGTATACTATTTTCTTGTTTTGATTTTTTAGGATGATAAATAGGATTAACATCTCTGTGACTAGAATTTCCACTGTTCTTTTTTACCTCAGTTATGCTAAATTAAGAGTTGTTGAAATAAGAGTAGGGAGATCAAGAAATTCAAATTCTGTTGTTTTTTCTCACAGAGAAAACAATCAACAAAAAAATCCACTTCCACATGGAACAACTTCATCTACCCTAGGGCTAATGGTAGGTTTTGTCATTAACATCAGCAGGGTATAAGTATACCCATGCATGTTGCTGAAAAACTTACTCATTCTTAGCATCAATTTTTCATACGCAATTGAAGTCTTTAGACATAACAATGTTAGCAGCAATAGTGTAACATAAAAATAAACACTGTGTTGACAGTGACAAAACTACATCAGCTAACGTACCTAGTTAAACATTGGCAACTTAGAAAATGCAGAAGAGATTTGAATAGATACGAGGTACATAACAGCTTCAAGTTTGCAGTTCATGTCTGGCAGTTCTGAGAGTAGGTTTTGATTCAAGGGAAAATAGTATTTAACTGTCACGCTGTCATGCTATGAAGGTTCGATAGCAACGACTGAGACAGTAATATAATAATAATAAAAAAGATGTTTATTTCCTCACACAAGTTCTTGGATTAGTAACATCCATTAAAACAATGCGATTACTAATTTAGGAAGGATAACACAAAACTATCAGTTACTAATTCAGAAAGGATAACCTGAAACCGTCGATTACTGCGTTATTAATTGGAAGGACTGCTTATCCCTACTTGAAAGCTAGCTTGTTCACTCTCCTAGTGAGAGGGCTCTCAACCTCGAGGAGTTACCTTCACCCAGCGTCCCAGGAAAAGGGGAGGGGGGGATACTCACGGTCCAGCCGGAGAGGATGCTCAGGTCACGTTCCCGTCCCTGCTCAAACTCTCCTAGCTGCCAAGCCTCTTTTTATACGGCTGGGGCTCTGGGCAAACACTGCTTTTGCTGACTTTTGCGAGTTTCGCAATCACAGGACTGTCTGTTTGTCTGCTCGGGAGGACCCTGCTAGCGAGGCAAGACCACAACACCTCCGTGTTGCTTCTTCCCTCCCCGGGGGTCCGTGCAGATTCCAGGTGGCAGACCTCTTCAGTCTTGTTAATGCTGCCATTCCGCAGCCTTATACATATCAATCCTTGCGCATATCGGTTGGTAGACGACTTTAGTCCTGTTAAGTCCTCTGTTCAACAGCTTTGCGCACGTCAGCTCTTGTGCTGTCAGTTCTTCTGCATATCAATTGACAAACTTCAGTCCTGTTAACTCTTCACTCGCCCGTCATTAACACATAGATAATTGGTTCCATAAAACAAACAAGTGACTTGCTTCAGATGACATTCTGAATGAAATCAAAATGAAGAAAATTATTTTTCCATTATTTACCTAAAGTCTGATATTGAGTTTTTAACCTAACAAATAATTTAAGTGCAGATCAAGTTTTAAGAAAGGAAGTAAAAATTATTAGGTGTCTCTTAAGAATTAAAGAAGAATGCAAACATCGAATTTCTTGCTATTTCATTTCAACATTAAGGTTCTCATTATCATCAGGCATTTTCTACATCAATAATACATATTTAAGAAAGAAACTCTTGTCAGATAAGTAACATCTGCCAAGAACGTACATATTTTATATTGTATAGCATGTAAACAAAGTCTAGATTTACATGAGTTTGTTGTTATGTTCTTACTAACAACTGTGGTGGACAGCAAGTAATAACACAGATAGGCCACTACAACAGTCCTGGAACAAAATATGTGGACACATCAATTTATGTAAGCCAAAATTCAGTTCTTACTGTTGGTTTTGAGGAGCAGTGTTGCCAGCTGTCATAAAATGCATAAACAGTTCATAATCCATAATAGCTCCTTCAGACAGCTGCAAGACCTTAAGCATCTACTTTTCTTTCTCAAAAGCCTTCATGAAACATGTCATTTAGTTTCCAAAATGGATAGCTATTTCAGAAACCATATACCAAAAATACAGAGGAAAAAGTATATTCTTCTATTAAATTAAACATGGTGCTGTAGAATAGTCCAGTCAGTTAATTCTGGGCATCTTGTCCTAAAAATAAATATTGTTAGAAGATATATAGGCTTAGATCCTTGGCTAGTGCAAGTTACAGTAGATCAGTTTACTTTAATAGTTTAGTCTAATAGTTCAGACCTACTGGTCAGCTGTCTTCCAGATGAGGGTTCGGCTCTGAGCCTTTTCACAATTTGTCATTCTTAGAAGAGAGAAGATTAACTCAAAGTGAGCAAAGTTGTACCAGTTAGTCAAAGTCTACAGCTCCAGGAAGTTTAGACCTGGGTAAAACTTGAGCAACAGTAAACACACAAGTCTTCGTGCCCTTCACGCCGTTGTTGCTCACTGCCACAGGCTAGATTTCACCTCCCTCTTCTACATTACCTCAGAAGTCATATAGTTACGACAGTTCCTAAGCATAAAGGAGAATTTCTACCAGATGGGGAAAATGGATTATGGATGAGCAGAGAAAGGAAGAAGGATGGCTCCTGTAGTATAGACAGATTTAACAGTAGAAACAGATCTGAACTCAAATTCAATTCTAAGTAAATTTTACTAACTATTAGAGGTAGTATGAAAATATGTTATGGAACAGCCACAGCAACAGCAAGTCTCTGGCCCGGGATTTATTGTTCTGGGGCTCCCTTTCTTCCTTGAAAATTAACTACAACATGCCCTTACACCTCCTTCTGTGTTGTAGATGCTTCATCCCACAGACAGCAAGATGTTGCAAACTTTGTAAACTGTTGAACTTAAATGTGTCAAATTCTTCCTTTCCTTCCACTGCTCCGTATAATGCATAAGGTACTGATATTAGTGCAGAATCAAGGCGGGTATCAACCTCAGGTTCTCCCTGGCATCTACAGAAGAATGTAAGGACTGCCCTACTGATTTGGATCAGTATGTTCAGTACGCTGCCTTGGGACAGTCACTAAAAGACATATGTAAACCTGGCCAATTTTTGTGATCAATCCCCTTCATGCATCCCCAGTATCTAGAATTGCTGTACTGGGAATGACAGAGGGTATATTCCTATCCAGTATTTTTAGTATTCATTTACAGGCACATTGTTCATGATTCTGTCAAATCCCTTTTTGAACCTACTGATGCTGTCTGTCTCCACAATCTCCTGTGGCAGTAAGATTCAGACGTTCACTAATGCTCTGTAAAACAAACAAAACCCCCTTCATCTGTTTAAAACAGATCTCTTCCTAGTTTCATCAGATGCCCCCAAGCCCTCAAACTGCTGGATTTGGTGAACATCAGTACCATATTCTCTGTATCAGCAGCCTTCATGATTTTGTGAATCTCTATCATGCCCTCTTCAACTTTCTCTTGTCCAAACTGAAGAGCCTTTCTGGTCACTGGGTAAGCCAATACTCCATCCCCATGATGATTTTCATTGCCCTTCTTTATACCTTCTCTAACTTCATTGCATTCTTCTTCAGATGTGGAGACCAGAACTACACGCAGTATTCTCAAGATGTGGGCTCACTGAGATTTTGTACAGTGGCATAATGATACATTGTCTTGTTATCAATGTTCTTCCCATGATGCCCAACATTCTGTTGATGTTTTGGCTGCCACTGCATGTTAAACCAAAGATTTTTTTAAATTGTCAGTGATGATAAGATCTCTTTCATGAGTTATAAACTCCAGTTCTCAGCCCAGGATTATGTAACTATGGCTTATTTTTTCCAGTTATTTACACTGACACTCCTCTGCCACCTTTTGCCCATTCACTCAGTTTTCTGAGGCCCCTATGTATTTCTTCTAAGTAAGCATGGCATTTTTTCTACCTAAGCAGCTTAGAAGCAGTTGCTGACTCAGAATATCTCACTGTTCCAACCCCTTCTGCAGCGCATCCATGAAGACATAAAATAAATCTTTTGCCAGCACTTTTAACAGTCAAAAGTGACCATTAAATCCTATCCTATGCTTTCTACCTTTTCACCAGCTTTTACTCCATAAGGGGACTTTTCCTGCAATCCCATGGTGACTTAGTTTCTTTAATAAACTTTAGTATGAAAAGTGGTCAAAAGCTTATTGAAAATCCAAATACAGTATGTCCACTAGATCCACTTTAATCACATGCTCTTTTATGCCCTTGGAGAATTCCAACAAATTAATGAGGATTTCCCTTTACACAAGCCATGCTAACTAGCCAAACCAACTGTTTTCCCATGTTTTCAGTGATCTGTTTCTTTATTATAGACTCTCCCATATTGCCAGGGAAGGAAGTCACACTCAATGGTCTGTAATTCCTGGAATCCCATGCAGTGCCCTTTTCTAGATTGGATGTCCACTGTAAATCCTCAGTCCCATGGCACAGTGGCTGTTTGCTATGTAGTGATAGGTCACAAACCTTGGACAGCAGCTCTGTAATTTCACATTATCTACTAGTCATGCACTGATTTCCTAAAGTTAAATCTATGACACAAGAATACAGTTCATCTCTCTCGTCCTACATTTTTCCCCAAAATTTGCCACTATGTCGTATTTCCTGGAATCAAAGTATCAGTACAAGTATGTTTCTTCAGGAGTCTACACCACACCAGAGCTATCTATGCGGTACCTATGCACTGACTATGGATGCTATTTGTGTGGTAACTCCTTGTTACTACACAGGGATCAAGAAAAGCCCACATACTCAGTCATATATTTTGTGTGTCCCAAAATGCTCACTCCCTGAATCATGCATTACAGCTTTAGAAGTTCCAGTGGTTTAGAGAAGCTCAGTTTTATGGTGTCTTACTTTGAAAAAATTACTTTCAGAAATGCTGAAAATCAATACCCTTTTAAAGAGTTTTGGGTTTCAAACCAGATAAAACTCAAATTAAAGAACCAATCAAAATATTTCTGTAGTTAACATTCACAATATTGTGGCTGAGGGAAAAGCTACTTTCCAGAACACCACAGTTTCCTGTCTTCCCATAACAATATTATGTAGCAAATAAAGGACCCTAAGAGTCATGGCATGAAAAACAGCAAACACAGGAAGATCATGGAAATACCCAGACTATGCAACAGAGCTGTGCAAAGTTGGTGGTTTTCCTTTTCAAGGGCTTGTGCAAACATTCTGTTACATTTCATATCTGTGGGAGTTTACACCCTCCACATCTAATTTTCATCTACTAAGTCAAACACACATCCTTATTCTCATAATAAACATCCCTAGCTATATCTCACCTAAATTTTCCATGGTGCTGAGTTAAATAAAGTTGGATTTAATACCATTAGTTGGACAAGATTTGTTAGAAGGTTTCTGATAAAGAATCCTTTTTGTCATCTGTACAGGCTCACCCTTAAGCTTATAATGATTCCTATAACTAAGAGAGGCATAGAATTTGGTATCTTATGATCTTTGCATGACAATGGTTCTAAGAGAAAGGTAATCTGAAGATTAGCTTGGTGACTCCAGTATACAAAAATCCCATCCTTTTCTAATGGAGAGAAAACATTGTTCACACTAACATCTTCTAAATGCAACATCAAATGAAATAATTAAGGTAAAATGTAACACAGTGCTCAAAAACATTTCATTTCCATGACTGAATTCTAGCTCCTGGCTAGTATACATCAAAATAAATTTGTCAGCAATATCAACCCATTGGTACTGTGTCACATCTGACTCTTTTTCTTATAGCATTAGATATTCTTCAAATACATGAATGAAGCCAAAGTTTATAGGTGCACACTGTTACTTGAAACCTGAACGTAACTGCACTGTATCTTACAGTTTAACATTTTTATTTTTTAACAACATGCTATCACACTTGTGATGCAACAAAAGTAATCAATTACCAAAGTAATCTGAGAACTAGTAATCTGCTCTTTCAAAATTATCTTTAGCATAGAGCAGTGCAGGAAAAAAAAAGATGAAAACTCTGCTAGTACTATCATGAAATTGAAAGGCCCTTTTCCTTTGTTACAAATGTTTTAGAAGAGCTTATTTATGAAAGTATAAACACCACATGAAACTGTTTCAATGACAAGTATCATTGCTGAAAGACTTGGTTTAGTCATGTTTTAATGGTGTGTTCTCTCTGAAACGATAGATTCAACTTTTCAGCCTTCTATGAACAGTAGGAAACACTATATTGTGCTTCTTTCACCAGAGACTTTGATAATGGAGCTCCGTCCTTCTTTCTTACTGGAGTTTGCATTGCCTTAGGCTGATTTAGAAGGCCATCTGGAAATTACAACTGATTAATTAGCTGTGAGCCCATGATGTGAAGAAGGCAGATGGAAGAACACAGTACTACATTGCTCCCTGCCCTACAAAAGCTACCAATTCAATATAGGATCCATGTTAAGGTCCCAGTCTCTTTCCAGGAAGCTTTAGAAAGATTCAGGCATGTCTACCACGGTAACTGTCATTCCTCAATTACTTTTCCTCCCAGCTCTGTTCATTGGAGATACCAATGCTGACAAAGACGACGGCTAAAAATCATGAGGGAAGGGAGCTGATGAAAGGGTGTTTTCAGCAGAAATTCTGCTTGCAATCTGCAGAACTTACTGCAAAATTAACTTGGTTTTACATTTATCACTCCTAGATGTGTTTCCAAAAGGAGAAGCTGTGGTATTATAAACATAAATTTTGTCTAATAGGAAAAAGGTATTTGGGAGTCCTCTTTGCCACTGTTATGTGTATACCAGATTCACTGCACACATTATGCATGACACATACATTCATATTTATTGCCTATGACTTTCTGGTTAGAGATATGGAAGCCCTTTACCAATGTCCTGGCATTATAAGTAATATAATGTAAGCACTAAGAAGCAGTTCTAATCTGAGAAAGAGGGGAAAGCTGTTCAGCATCACAAGCTTTATCTCCCCACTGAGTCTTCCACCTGCCCTCTCTCTATGCAAACTAATCAAGCAGGAAGGACGAGATGAAATATATCAAGTTATTCTTCTGTATTTCTGATGACAGAGACCTCCTGTCTATTGCTTTGGATTCCTACCACTATGGTCAGCTTGAGTTTACAAAACTCACCCGAGTGAGCTGATCCCTTTGGCCTAACAACTATGCAAATAATATTAGAGGAAACAATATCAGAAAGACTGAGGATTAAAAAATTGTCATCCTGTATTTTTCATTCTCTAGTTTAGCGAGCAAGAAGGTCTGCAGACTAATAGGTCACATAATAGAAATGGTAAACATATTATTGCTCTTGATAAGGCAATTGTATTTGGAGCTCCAGTCATTGACCACCACCCTATTGTACAAGGTCTTGTGCAATCACAGAGGACTATCTGATATGAGCACTGCAGCGAAGAGAGAGAAGCAGAGATTATTTATTCCATTTAGAGCTGTAGATATGTATGAACTACAAGTAGTCAAGAATTCTTTGTTTCTTACTGGATGCAATAAAACATTGTCATGGCTATATTAATGAAGGATGTTGATGTCAGCTTACAAAGAACATTTATGCAAAAAGCAAATTATTCTGTCACTCTCGCCTTACTATTTTGTCAGACACTTTCATTTAAAAATTAAGGGAGACAGATAAGATAAGAAATATTATCTTTGATAAATAGCTACTCCTGCACAACAGTATCATAAAAAATGTACCAGCTTAAATTTAAGTCTCACTTCTTTCAAATTTATTGCTGATGAAATATATACGCATGGGCATCACTGAAAAATGCACTTTCACAGGTTTTCCAAGAAATCTGGTCATAACTGATCACTTACAAAATAAAAAACAACATCAAATGCTTGCTAGAAAATGGCTTGTAAGCAAGGGATGCAGAATTATAGCACATTTGTGAATAACGTAGATCCAGAATTTAAGACAGAAGTTCTTCTAATAAGCATGGTTACAAATACTTCATTGTACTTCAATTAAAATAATCTTTTGGTCCAAATTAAAATATCAGGCTCGGTATTTGCTCATCAAACCTTTTTCCCTCTTTAAATTGTGTAAGAGCCCATGTGTTGACACACAAAACTCCTGATTAGAGACAGAAAAAAGCTATCTGTTGTCCACACCAAAAAAATCATTCTTTCCACACTGAAATTTGAAAAGATAGTCAACCTCTGCCTATTTTACTCTGTGGTTCTTGCAGGCATCAGCCATACCACTATCAACTTGTCAAACTATCCACTGACTAGCTATTTTAGACTGGATCATAAATATTTCAGAGTAGCCCAAAGGAAAGAAAAAATAGTGTCTCTAGGCTGCCAAATCTTCCCAGCTCATCATTATTTTCCAAGTGGATAAGCCTGAAGATCTTTACTTTTGTTCCCAGTAGAAAGATAAATAACCTATAAATTTGAGTCCACACATGAAAGCATCCATATTTGTCTATAACAATTTGAGGAGTTTGACTCTCCTGATATTACCTAATTCTAATATACATGTATGCAAAATCTTGTTTACCTTTCCCTCTTATTCTTCTTTCCTCTTTTTCCTTCTTTAAACCACTTCACACTACCCACGTCTTGACGTATTGAACTCCGCACGTTAGGCTGCTTTTGATTTGCGAGGAGAGTTACAATAGTTAATTACAGAGCACGGTCTTCTGTGACTCAAACATTTTGCGTTTATAGGCTCTTGATGTAGTCCAGAGCAAGAGGCTAACCCATATTTAATTTGTCCAACACGTTTTTGGTTAAAGTTCCATCAAATGGGTGACTGGAATCCCTCCGATTCAGCTGGAAAAGTCACTTTGAAGGAGGCGTTTATTAGCAACATTTGCCTCAGTCACAGCAGGAGGCCCTGAGGGCCTGGGGAAAATCAGTGGTTGCTTATAATAGTCAAAACTGGCTATTCCCCACAGGATAAAGTGTCAATAATAGGTTAGATATTATTATTTGGAATTGATTTTACAGAGGGTATAAAATTAAAGAAAATGAAGCAGTTTCGTTAGGCAGCAGAGGTCTGTGCTTTGAAATGCCCTCTAGCCTGACCCTCCCAGCCCCAGGCGCAGGAAGCGCTTGGGAAGCTGCAGCAGGGTTTGCCTCCCAGTCAGCATGTGCAGCACTGCACAGCTGCTCCGCATAGAGCATGATTAACATAGCTGAAGGCCCACAGCACTTAGCACAATTAAATCAACAGGCTGTAGCTCATTCTTCCAGCGTGGCAGGAAAAAGGCGCAAAACCCAGATGCCTTTGCTTTCTTCTATCTTTATGTTTGCTGGAGTGATTTTTGTGAGTGTTTAATCCTCTCTGTGGCCCAGCATTCACAGGAAAATTTAATGTGCATGTGGTTTTGACTGGAAAAGTCCCAAGCCCGAGTATCATTAGCTCACACTCTTTTCAAGTGATATATTCAGTAGTTAATTCTGAGGGTTTTCTATACGAAAATAAGAAACATTTTCAGCAGTACTGTGAAGGAACATGTTGGGCAGTCTATAACCATGAATATTTCTTTTTTTCTTGTAAATGGACTCACTGGAACATCTCTAGAGAGATGGCCAAAATTCTTTTAGCAGAAGGAACACTGCAAGACTTTCATCTTGAGGAAAAGTTACACTTTTACAGTGTGTCACTTTCTGTACTGTCCTGAATGAGGAGACAGCTTAATAAAGGACAGAATGTACTACTAGTGTAAATGTGATAAAACTATTTTGCAGAACACAGCAAAGAACATACTTAAAAATCTGTGGAATAAGAATGACCTCACTAAAAAGCTGAATTAAACAAAAAAATGAATATATTTTCCGTCTTTAGAGTCCCAGCCAACAGTGGTAAATGGAAGTTTCTCTTGTTCAACACAACAATTATTACTCTCTTCTGGTTATTTCATTGTTGCTAGAAAATTTAATGGAAACTGTTCTCAAAAGCATTAATTTTCAAACATTTCATGGAACCTAAGCTCATTTCAAAAAACATCAAAAATTTAGCCTAAGCTTCAGTCCTGAAATCCTACAGGCACTTAGGAGCCTAAGTCTCAGTGCATTCCTGATACTTACAAGTCCTTTCTGAAAATAGAATAGCTCATAAACCACTGAACATTTTATCCAAAAAAAGCTAAATTTTAGCCCTGTTGTAATGAGGTTCAAATCCACTAGTAAAGCTGGACCTATTCCCAACTACATCAGGCATGAATTTCACCAACCTGTTTCAATCCTGCCTTTTTTTTTCTCCTTTTGATGGTAGGTACGTGGTGTCTTATTTTCTCCTGTATTTTTCCACCTTTACTCCCTTCTCTCTTTGCCTCCTTCACACTCCCCCTTTACATTCTTTCATTTTGTCAGTGTTTCTATCTCCATTCAGTGCTTCTTCATTGTCCCTCTCTCATAAAACTTCAAAAATGATTTTTAAACATGTCAAGACCAGGAAAGTAGGAATGAGTCTCATGATGAGCACAATATTTTGAAAGAAACCAGACTGTATCTAGAGAAGGTGTCAAGCGATTTTTTTAAAAAAAGTTCATTCCTTTACCAGTCTCAAAAGGTCCTTTGAGTCAGAAGGTGGAGTCCCTTGTGCCCTCCATGAGGAAGGCACAAAGAAGTGCAGAGTCTGAGTGAAGAACGAGAGAACGAAATATTTGTTCTGCCTACACCAAA
The DNA here is from genome assembly GCF_036417845.1 of Apteryx mantelli. Classification (NCBI taxonomy): domain Eukaryota; kingdom Metazoa; phylum Chordata; class Aves; order Apterygiformes; family Apterygidae; genus Apteryx; species Apteryx mantelli. The sequence goes on along the minus strand of NC_089982.1, from coordinate 24,824,734 downwards.
ATGCATTAGCCACAAAAATTTCCTCTAAACCTGTCAAGGCATTGCTTTTTTCCTCTCAAGGAAATCAAGGAAACATTTGTGTAAAAGAGATGTTCAAACAGATGTTAATAGAACATCATAGTTTCTGATAAGGTCCTGTGCACACCACTTCCTAATGCAAGCTTCTTGATATTTGACAGCCCTGTTTCAGCACATCGCCCAGCTCCGTACTGAGCTTTCAAACTGGAGGTGGTTGGATCCATCCAAGGGCAGAAGAAAAGCAGAGAACTCTCTTTTCATGCACATTTGAGAGTCCCAGGGATAAGAATGCTAATACAAACAAAGTCTTTGTCATCCTGCACTATTTCATAGACCTTGATGTGGTCTTTATTCTCATACTATGCCTGCATAAGGAAAAAGACAGCATATCCTCTGCTCTCTACCTGTGAGGTGCAAATTAATTGTTAAATCTTTGAGGCAAATGTGTTCTTGTTCAGTAGCAGGGACTGTTCTCAGTCTGTTGATACCTTACATACCTCTTGTATTTAGTCTCAGTCTCTTCCCTAAACTGTCACTGGATTATGAATCTCAGGGTTGGACGGCCTTCGTAAATTTTCCTCACTCTGTCAGGCTTAAGCAGCCTTTAAGAAAACAGTGCCTGTGTTAATATACATCTGACTTCAGTGCTACAATGCTCAGCCAGGATGAGAGCTGGAAGTAAAAAATGGCTACATGAACATGATACAGATATCCTTTTCTACTATACATAGAAAACAACAAAAAAATGCCCCAACTTGCTCCCTGGCTCCCCCTTACCAGTGCATCTCTGGTATGATCCTGATTCTGCATTTCTACAACACGGGGGGGGGGGGGGGGGGGGGGGGGGAAGCAGCCCTCATGGAACCATGATTTGATTTACATCATCACGTAACCGATCCATTAAATAGCTATTGTAGATGATTTCTGCCATGTCCTTAGTGCAGTGCTTTCTGATGAAGTGTGCACAAAACACACGTCTGGTCTATTAAGCTGTGGAGATAGTGTGAACCATATGGTAAGGGCTGATGAAAAAAGACACCAGTGAAATCTGCACACTTAAATACATTTGCCAGAGATGGGGGTCTGATTCTGATAATAGCCAGTATCAAGCTGGGATAATGTAATTAAAAATGTGTGATATTACATGGGTCCAAACATACCAGGAGATTCCAGTGAGAAATCTTCAGTAGGTGAAGCCTCTAACAATCACATGACACTTCTAAAAAATAACACATTAATACAATAACTTTATAGCAGGTTATGAAACTCTAAGTTTCTATGTCTTTCTTTACAGAAAGTACTAACAGATTTTGCCGTTCTTTACCCAGGATTAGGATGCCTAATAAATCTCTGAAAATACATTTTATTTTCATAAATATCTCTGAAGGATAGCTTTGAAGCCAATTTTATACTAAGTACATCTAAATATTGTAGGAATCATTTTTCCAGTAAGCTATCAATCTAGCTAGTTATATTAAAATAGTTTGTGGTATTTTAGCTGTTTGGATTTGTGCTGAAGGCAATATACCAGTAACAAATTTTGATTTTGTAAAATCAGTGGCTTCAGGTGGCTTCAAAACTGGTATTTTAGATTGTAAATGCCAAGACTCAGGTACACCATTTCAAATTTTCCATTTTATTTCATATATATGAGTATTTCATTTTTACTTTTTTAAACAGGAGCAGGTAGCAGTAGTGGGTTCTGGTATTAATTACACATGGAAACAGAAAACATGAAGTAAACCTGGTAGCATTTTAAGAATCCAGCTATTGTGAATTCATCTGGAATTCATTGGGCTACTCCTGGCTGTAATGAATTCATGCTGTAATCGTAGTAACGTCTCATGTACACTAATAGATATTCTACTGAGCTCAGTATTATTTAATTGACTCAAAGGATTAGTTTAAGATCAATTTTCTTTGAACTGTATTTTAATGGAGCTTTTTTCATTAAAGCACAGCTTCCCACAGGACAAAAAGATTTCAGAAGAAAACATTCCTAAGAAAATATAAAAAATTTGACATTTTTGTCTTCTCAGGAAAGTATGAATAGCATTAGTATTGTATAGTCTATCTCCCATGTCTTTATTTATTAAATAATTTTCTCTAAGGGAAACAAAATATTTAACTTCATTAAACATCTTGCTCTACAAAAGTGTATGTATGAAGATTCAAGAGTGGCTTTAAGATATATGTGCATAAAAATGACACATCTTACTTAAATTGAAAAAATGATGCAAACAATCTGTTTATAAAGAAGTACTGAGCAGTATCATCTACACATTTCTGCTTTGTCAGGCACATTAAACAGGAGTACAAAAATGACATGCAGATTTCACTGGTACGAGCTGCGTGACTGGGACATGATAAGTAACAAAAAAACAATAGACTGGATACTCTGGGTCGGAATGGAAAGACATTATTAACTGCTTGCTATATCCTGTGAACTGTACGAAAAACACCACTGTGATTATTGTTAGCCTTTTTCAGCTTAAGCCTTGTTTGCCAATAGGTTTATATGTCTTTCCTGACTTTGCTGGCTAAGATGAACAGGCTGGTCAGACATCAAGACCCAGGTCTATTTAATATACTGAGCCAGCACTTCCAGGGCTGATGAGGAAAAAAAAACCCAGATCCTTCTGAGTCTGCTAGCTCAGCATCAATGAATAAAGTTTAAAAAATAAAGAACTGATGAGTTCACTGATTCTCATGTTTGGATGCCAACCTCAGTGATGTCAGGAGACAGCACCAGGCCTAGGGAACAGTGACATGCACATACCTAAAAGCATATGACTGAGAATTTTTTTGGAAAATTTTTGCATTTCCAACTCATTTTTTTACCTACATGCCTCCTCCAGAGATTCTGCAGAAAAAAAGGACATCTCTGTTTTCCTTATACTTTGGAGATAGCCTGACTTTCTGAATCTTCACTTTTTTTTGTAAAGAAAGAAACCACTGCAGGGAAGCAGAAAAAAGAGATAAATAGGGGATACCTGCTTTGGACAATTCTACTTTTCTCAGATAGTTTATTCCACCTAGAGACAGAAAGCATTAGAAATCTACATCCCTTACGTCAAGCACCTGCACATTCTTATCCTTCCATTTCAGATTCCCTTCCTCCCTGATTTTATCAACCAGTGTTAGAGAGAGCTCTGAGCAGAGTTTAGGTCTGTGACCAAAAAATAAAGAATCCAAAGACTGAAATCAGAATTTAGAAGATCTGCTTTCTTAGGAAACAAGGTTTATGCATTCATGTATCATGTCTGTATTTGTCTGAGCCATTCTTCTCAATACCTTTTAGGCTCTGCCAGCCACCTTCAAACAGATTTGGTAGAACAGTAGAGGTCTTAAAGATTTTAAATTTCTACAGTTTTCAGAATTTGGGCAGATAAAGCAGAAAACTTATTAATGCCCCCATAGGAAAAGGAATGAGATCAGGTAATTCACACAGGAGGGTACTATGAATCCCCTAATTGCAAGAAAAGCTTCAAGGAGGCTTGCAGCTCAGCAGACTTTTCCAAGTTATTATTTTTGTCCTGTAGATTTTCTACTATTCTAGTATCCTCTCCAATTCCACATTATCTCCTTTCTCTTTCCTTCTTTCTGTTCAGATTAGCTTGCTATGCTTCTGAAGATGCAGTCCTCACTATTTCAGCATCATGTCTTTCACAGTGCTTTTAATTTTAATCATCACATGATGCAACAACGTATGCCAGCTTAAAACTTCCAGCTATGAAAATTCAACAACAGTTTTTGTTCCTGTAGGTCACTTGTCTTTATTTGCTCTGAAGTTATATTTTTTGGACCTTTTAATCTGCTTCCAAACTCAAGAAGCCATATTCAGGCAATCTGTGTCCACAGTACACACGGCCCACCCCAAGCTCTGAAAAACAATACTGAAAGGGAAATGGGCAGAAAACAGGACAAAGAGGAAGAGGCATACATAGACAGTAAAAAGGAGGAAAGGCAGAAGTGAACTTAGGCTTTTCTCTATCCTCTTCAAAGATAAGGGAGCAAAAAATTTTTTTTTAATGTTTTCAAGATTAGTTTTGTGATGTAGGCAATAGTATGAACTGATTTATTTTTTGTTAGTAGCTACTAAAAAATCACCAAGTATCAGCACCCCTTTAAGTATCCCGCATTCCTCAGTGTTTGTCTCTATAAACATTCACAACTATCCTTCTGTTGCAATCTGCATCCTAGACTTCAATGTATGATCAGGAATTCCACTCCCCTGGTGGCATCATTACAAAAATGCTTGCATTTAAGGGAAGTATCCTAACAAGCAAATGGTGTGGCTTTATACTAATCATCCACTGCATTTCTGCATACAGGAATTTGAAAAAAAGCTCAACAGGGAGGTCTGGCAAGTCTCCTCTGGGATAGTCTTTGTATAAAAAGGGGTATTTTGGAAGTTAATTAGAGACAGTCTGTTTTTTATACTCAGTAAAAAAAAAAAAAGCCCATTACAGTTAATGAGAACTGAAAGGAGCCCTGTTCAGATTTGTTTGATATAGTTAGTATTATCGTTCAGTTTTTCACACCAAAACAGCAAAACGGGCATTAAAAGTGACAAAACAATGAAAGAACCTCACTTCCTGGAATTCAGTTTTCTTACAGCAAGTTTATCCCTTGTGTAAGAGCTGTGAAGGCACTAGGGATTAACCAAAGTAAGAAAGATACACTGAACATATGGACACAACAGAATTACAGAACTTGTTAACATTTACCAAACAAATCATTCCTGCAGGGACAGGAGACCTTCTTTGTGGAGCATTGTCTCATAGCATGTGTGAAAAAAGACCCTTGTTACAGTGCCTTCCTCAAGCGCACCCAACAGTGAGGGAACAGAGACAGTCCTCCTTTGAAGACAGAAATACACACTCAGGAGATTAGCTGAACAACTGCACTAGTTGAGGCAGAAATCAGTTCGTAGCGGCCACCAAACAAAAGGATATAACTAGGCTTCCAAGTGGTGCAAGTACAGCACTCAGGAGGGGTGGTTACGAGGGAAAGGCTACACTGCACAGCAGAGCGGTGAAGAGATCCTTGAACTAAATCTGACTAACACCCTCACGCGCTTCAACAACGGGTCATGCTGTGCTCTGGCCTGTGAACCCCAGCTGCCACTGGATCCAGAGCAGATCCCCACATCTGTTTTAGGACAGGAATCTGCTTCTGCTTGCAAGCCAGCTTTTGGCATGCCTGGAAAGGAGGCCATGCACATCGTGGAGAGCTAGGATTAGGGCTTCATAACACTCAAAGGAAGAAAGACTCTGGGGAGTGAGGCTAGTGCTGAGCTGGGACCACCTGGGATATTTGTGACTCCTGATAGCTTGCACTCTCAGGACAGCTTTACCTAGCCCACTTTGGCAGAAGCTTAGCACCACACTATGATGGTGATAGTCACTGCAAGGGCACCCCAAATCCAAAACTAATTTTCATACTGAACAATAAGAGGCCTCTCCTAGAGGCCTCCTCTAAACTGAGTCAAAGGCTTTCCTTTTTTTTTTCCTCAGTAAAAGCATCTATTTTGGCCCAAAATATGTGTGGAAGGGTGCTCACTTTGCTAACATTTTCTCCCCCCTCCCCAATTAAAAAAAAAAAAAGCCAACCACTAGAGTTTATTTTATCACAGATTTGATTTTTTTCTTCCTTCCTCAAATCAAAATGATTATTTAAAAATATGTTTTGGTGAGCTTCCACTTGGTGTCTTGCTTTTTTCTTGAAAAAAAAAAAGTGCCTATAGAAAACTAAAATAATAAAAATAAATTTTAGAAAATAATAATGAAAAACTAGCTGCTCACACTTACATATTTTTTCTAAACTGTAGCAAGAAATCAAACAGTCTGTATGTCACACTCCCACAAGCAGCTGCCTCTGACGCCCCTCACTCCCCACTATGACAGTGTCCATTTCATCAGTGCCAGCCAACAGAAACAGCAGTGCTTCTGAAAAGTCTTCCTCAGACTAATGCCTACTGGGCTAGAAAACACAAACATTTGGGCAGCATGCACAACCACTTACCTTTCCTGTTCTTAAAAGATGATTCCTGTCTGGAATGCTTGCCTGAAACGCTCTGGAATCCTACCTGATCCTTAACAGGGAAACCACCCCTTTTGTTTTCAATTTAGTGCCTATTTACTTATTGCTGCTATTCATAGAGTAGGAAGGTAACTGATTAAATTTAAAAAGCAAATTCCTTTTTTAGTTTTTGTCACAATGTTTGCTTATGGCCTGAGTAAGCAAACTGAAATATTCCATTTTGATGAAAATGAAAACTAAAGAAGTTCCAAGCTATTAATCACAAATCTTTTTTTTTTCACTGAAATTTTCATTTAACCATAGAGCCGCATTTTCTCTCAGAAGCATATTTAGCCAGAAATTTTTCAGCTAAATCTGTGTCTTAATCTATCTCAGATACATGGATTTTCTACACCAAAACTCTTCTATATAGTCTGTGAATTTAATTTATGTGACTATGATACACTTCAAAATCCGTACAGATTTATATCTTGGTAAATACACAGATTCATCATCATAATATGGTAAATTTATATGGGATTAGCACAAAAATTATATAGTGACATATAGATTGGTTTTGTTCTGTTTAGTGAGTCTGAATAAACCCAGAAATTTCTACAGACTTTCATATAAGGAGTTCATAATCTTCTGATTCCCTCCATTCTCTCCTTGACAAAGTACCTTCTGATAGATAAAATTTCACAGAACTTTTCACAGGACATGTAAGTTCAAATTCAGAATATTATGTTTGTGCATTACAGTATTGTACTTTCTCTTGACTGCACTCTTGAGCCAGAATCATAACTTCTATTGCATGGCCTCTGTTTTAATAATACTGACATCAAACACTCCCTGTGGGATTCTAGAAATACCAATCTCATAGCATTCAGTAGACAGTGCTGACCGCCCACACATACTCGTGAAATGACTGGTTTTTTATAACTATCCATTATAACTGTCTTCATCAAGTGCAGACACAAAACGCTGCCAATCACAACTTAACTCTTAACTTTAGTCCTCAGTTAGCAATGGCAAGATCAGTTGGTACCTTAATGAAAATGGCACACAATGCCAGCTATCATGTTGCAATGTGCAATTAAATGCCCCATGGATGTGCATTTTCGTAATTTTGGGGAAACACAAAAATATTTTTCCATAAAACTTTGAAAGTGGTAATTTCATGCAAATATGGTTGAAAAAATATTTAAATTTATGAGCTGGCATTCATGGACTATACAGCAACCAAATGAAAGTTGTAGCCTGCTTGTATAGAGGAAAAATCAAGAGTCACAGAACCTTCAATATGGCATATCACTCAGAATGGTTCATGAAACAACGGTTTTTCACAAAGCACTTGCACTGCACCAAAATATTTTAAAAAGTTAATTTAAAAACAGAACCGTAATTCACAAAAAATCAAGTAACTGGACTTTTGCCCCTGTGTATGTAGGTAATTTCATTAACATTCACTATGGAGAGAGATGTTCCAGTCTGAACACTTATTCCATAAGACTGTACCCTGCATTAAGAAAAACTAAGCTTGGAGGTCTTCCTATCTGAATGCCTCTGTTCCTGTTCCCTCTCTTCAGCATTAATAGCCAAATATATTTACCAAGAGCTGATGTCCTCTATGATAAAATACACTGAGACCAGCTGAACATGAAAGGGAAAAGTATCTGTTCTCTGCAGGAAACAAATTACGCAGCTTTTACAGCATTTATTGTAAATAAGCAAGCTGATGTACTAGGCTGGTTTACTGAGGAAAAAGCTGCTGTTTAAAGTCTTTGTAAACAGGAATGATATGATCACCAGCATAATACATTGAAAAATAAATATATTTACTAAAGCATTCAGTTTGGATAACTTATTAAAAAGTAAGAGAAGTATCAGGTTACAAATATCCTCTATGATATTTGTTGCTTCTTGTGAGTTACAGAGACATCTGGTTTCATAGGTATTGTGCCAAAGTCTGCTCTCATTTACATGAATGTAAATGTGGTGTAACTATACTGGTTTCATTGTTTAGCTGAGCTTGCCGTGCTGAACATTCCCACAGGGGAGAAATGGGATATTACGCATCATTCCTGAAGGTATTCCAATGGGGTTTTGTCATGTCATGGCTAGGGCTGAAGGCTTTAGCTCCTCAATCATCACATGTGATGTTGTATTTGCTACATTTGCTTACCCAAATGTTCAAGAGAAAGAAGAGACTTGGAGATACAAGATGGTCTAGTCCAGTATCCAGCTATCAGACACACAGTCACATACTCCATTATAAAACCAGCTAGGATTCTTGCCACTACTGGGACACCTGCAAGTTCATTTCAGAGTGTCACTTTGGTGAGGTGTTCTGTTTGGTGTTCTGTTTTCTTAGACAGAAATAACCTAAGATGCCTTCACTTTAGAAAGGCGCCAAACTTTACTGCTGACCTTTCCATCCCTGGGTGCTGTCACTGATGGAAAGAGGTCACTGAGCCTCTCTCTGAAGAAACAAGTAAAACAGATGCATCTGGCAGGCTTAACTTTACTGCAGATCCCTGAGGTTTCCCCTGTTCTGCCAAATTTCATGAGAAAATGAAGAGTCTCGAAGTCTTTCTACAGTGTGTAGGAGATGGTTAAGCCTGTGAACTCTTTACTTAATTCTGCCAAGAGACAAAGGAGATTTCTTCATTCCAGAGCACTTGTGCCCAAAGCCCATAGGACACCCATGGTGCACGATACCCAAAGAAAGAAACTGCAATGCTCATAGAAAAGAGACTAAAAAATTACAGATACAAGTGATTTACTAGGATTCTGAGGCTTCCTCCCTGGAGACACAACTGTTCAGAAAAGCTCTGCATCTCCTCCAAAGTGCTAGAATAACATGTGTTATGAATAAGTGCATGTTGAATTACATGTGTAACTTCTTTGCTTCTATTACCTGCAACAAGCATCACAGAAAAAGGACACCAAATCCACCAGAGAAAGTACATATATAAAAGAACATGTCCGACACAGAATAATATAAACCGCATATAACATACTAAATACAACAGAGGAATACTTTGAAATTGATTTACCTGCAACTGTTTCACTGCCACACACTATGTAACATTTATACCTTTCATGGTTCCTTACATTATTCAGAACTTTGTTTTTCATTTTCCTCGTATATAGACAAGTTTGGAATGATTTATAAAATCTGCCAGAAAGCTGTTGCCAATTTTAGTATATACATGATTTAGACATTTTTTTAGTTTAATTGACATTTTGCTTATTTAAAACACAAAAATTGGCCACTGCAGAAAAAACACTCATTTTTAACAGGATCATGGAAATATTAGCAACAGCAGTCCATAAATCACTAAAAATGATTTTTAGATTCCCAGAGAATGAACAATCTGTTTGTCAAATAGAATGGGGATTTGATGGGGAGGGAACATTTTTTTTCTGGGAACAATTGTATTGCTTCACAGAAATGAGTCCAGTTATAAAGGGTCACCATAAGCATAGTTTCTAATGTTCCACTTAATAATACAGTTAAATACATATAGGCAAATCCATTCTCAAACCAATTCCTCAAGCATACAAACAAGTAACAGCAATTCACCAAATGCAAGAAAAGACTGGCTCCATAAAATCTAACCTTAATTGTGAAAGATGCTGACAACTCCCCACTACAAAACTCGAGTGGAAATAATGCAGACATATAGTTCTAATAGTACATCCCAGACCATGTCCTCCTCCTCACTCAATGAGAATGAGAATAGGGCTATAACCAGAAAAAAGAAGGAATTAAAAAGGTCATGACAGAGCTGAGTATGGATGAAATGCTGGCAAAATTAATATTAAAAAAAGGAAAAAGAATCCAAAACTATGTTGCCTGTTTTAAGGAATACCAAGAGTTATTTACACAACAGAAATAACTCTGTATAAAGAAAAGTTAAGGTAGTAGTACCTAGGTGAGTATTTTGTTACAGGCCAATATGTTTGCTTTTATCCAAATCTGGGCAAACCTGTGACAATTATTCATTAATACATGGATCAAGAACCTTTTGTAAATTAGAGCTTAATCAATTTTTCCAAAATCCTTTTAAAATCACACCAAGAACTGAATTGAGAAGGTGAAAAGTGTGTTACAGCCTTCTTAGAAGCTCTGCAAAGGCAACCATTGTCATCTGCATACAAACACAAGTTATCCCCTTGTCATACCAGCTCTGAGAAGAGCTGCTCTGTATCTAGTAAAGTTGTTGCAGTTGATTTTTATGAGCTTTGAAATAACAAAATTTGGCTAAATCATGTTTAATCACAACTCATCATCTCAGGAAGTGAGGCCTTTTACTAATACCTAAACAGTTCACCCAAATCTTTAAGAAGTCTCAAAACAGTGCGCAGCCAGTAGTTCCTCAGCTGTTATTTCTCCATGCAAATTCAAAGCAAATAATTTTGCAGTTATAGTTGTGCTCAGCAGCTGTAAAATTCAGCTTCTGCTAAGTACGCATACCAAAACAACTGTTTCAAGCAGAGGTGACCGATGAGCAGTGCCCAGACAAATATCACAAAATCTTTTATAATCTTATATTATTCATGGTACAATGACTACTGCAGCCCCATCTTGAACAAGGTGAAATTGAAGAATGAGGTTGGGGTGAAAAAGAGGTAACATGACACAGCAAGCCAGGGGTAAGTGAGAATGTGAGAGTAAATCTCATGCTTCCTGAGCTCATTTCTTGCTTACTAGTAAGAATGCACCCCTATAGAGGTCATCTTTGTCAAACTATTTTTGTTTACTGCATGTTTTAAGGTGTTATACAAAGCTTTTGTTTACTATACTTACCCTTTAGAAACAGGATCATGTACTTTGGCTCTAAGGTGTCCTGTTTAATGTTGGAAAATATTTATGTAAAGTGGCCACTGCTGCTTCTTTCCTTCAGGCTTTTGCTTAAGTCTAGGTCCAGGTTTGTTACTATCAGTGGGGTTTTGTATTTTTCATGAAATATCAGCGCAATTGTCATGGGGGAAGTGGTAGCCATGTGCACGTCATCTACTTTCTGCAGAGAACTTAGCTAGATTCTTTTTTGCTCTTTGTGAATATCAGTGACATCTCCTTAATCAATACAATGTAAGAGCGGCAAGGGTAATGTGTAAAAACTTGCAGGTCAACACAGAATATCACTGCTTCTAAATCTATGTGCAACCTGGCAAGAAATGTGTACAAGGATACAGCAAACTTAAGGCCACTGCAAAGATGAAATCTAAACATCACCAGTTTAACACAGAATGCATTTGTGGCAGTAACCGAAGACAGCCTTTTACAGCCAGATAAAGCTTTTGGTGGAGATAGTTCAGCAACCTGGCTGTGCTGCTGAGTGGGAAGAGCTACAGCAACTTTGGGCATGTTGAAGAGAACACAGAAACACACGGAATATTTTACCTAGGAAATTAGCATAGGCAGCAAGCAGATGTGGTGAATCATCTTGCAGCATTTTGGGAAATGATTTAACTAATAACAACAGGTGATGTTTCTTGTTACAAAACGTGCATCTCTAAACTTTAATATCATCACTAAGGCAGCATGACTTTATTATTACTTCCCACTAATATAATTTTTTTTTTTAACATGAAGGGCTATAACAAAAATGTCACATAAACAAACACATCAGCCATTAAAAAGGAAGATTAAAGGAGGTTTTCTGACAAGTTTAAATCAGAGCAGGACATTTTAGTAAGTTTAGATTTTACTGGTACTAAAAAGCTTATGCAAAGTGAAATTATACAGAAAATAAAGTATGTGAAATAAAAAATAACTTGGGAGCTGGACAGCAGTTCTGGGCTCTCTTTGCCAGGTCTGACCATTAAAAACTCAATCTCTTTCTTTTCCCTTTTGTCTCCAAATGAATTTTAATTCCCTTTTTGTCTGTGGCATAGTTTCAGCAGATGGGATAAAGAATGTTCCCCAGCCAAACTGGTCTAAAGCCTGATGACTGAAACACTTCTTTGGGCATGGGAGATGAGGGTTTGAATCTTTTCTGGAAGCAAAAGTTACCGAGTCTCAGTCTTCTCCATGCTAGACTGTTTTCATACTACAGCATTAAATAAGTGTAGGCACCATCAGTGTCACTTTGTCTGAACTTGGGCTAATCAATTTAGATCTAAGTTCCAACAAAGGACTTACAAACCCTGCAATCCAAACTGATTAGCCCAAGTTCAGACAAAGTCCCTAGAACGGATAGAAATGGGACAGAGGAGTGCCGATTCCCAACTGCAGCAGCCACAAGGCACGGCCTCACCTTTCAAAGCATCACACAGTCACACTGCATGGTCCCTGCAGACAACGTGTAGCAAAAACAGAAATCACGGGGCAATAGGTAGCTTAAGCAAGCAGCACAACAAAGCAGAGACACCACCCCTTAACATAAGTTAATCAGTAATTACCCAATGATTTCCTCTCATTAAGCAGATGGTCTGCACAGTCTTTCCTACTCTAACAGATTATGCTGCATTTCTGCAACAACTGCAGTAACCCTAACACTGCATTTTATGAAAATATTTACACTTATGACAACTTTTTGCTCTCTTTAACAACACAGAGGTCAGGTCAATCTTTAATCATTGCCTAGGTTGCTGCTTCATTACATACAAGTCCCCATGCCTTAACATCTTCTTTAACAACTTTAAAGACTTAAAGAAACAATCAGATCAAAGATGTGGCAAATCATTCAGCTAACACAAATGAAATACAGCTTTGTCAGAGCTCAATGAATTTTCCTCAGTAGCAAGAGTGACCTGAACCCGAGAGTCCCTTGGTTGGACTTGCCCACCAACTTTGTCAGATTACACCCAAGGAATAGCTCACCTTGAGCAATAATGCCATGTTTTCACTCAAATCAGATTTCAGGGAAGGGAGACTGTAAGGAACAATTAGCATCAAACTGCTACTCACATTACAAAGCCATCTGGTTTCCATTTTTATGCTCAGAGCAAAGTCAGATCACGAGGCTTGCAGGAGGCCATCCACTGTGCAGGAGATGCAGATAACTAGCATGAACTTTCAATATTGTTTCAATCTCTATTTTTTTCATCCAAAAATTTTGCCAGTACTGACTTACGCAACAAGCAGTGAGCAGTAGGTCTTTCCAGGCCCATTAATGATTTAGACAATGAAGTGATTTTAATCAAATTGTTCTAGCAAATCCTTTTTTTACTCGTTTTCCTAGCCACTTTGCAAATGGTCCCACTGATTGTCTTTAAGTGATTTGTCTTTTTTAAAGGGTAGATAGAGTCTTCCCTAGCTTCTTATATGGCAGCCTGACTGAAAATAGATCAAGGGCTAAACTCTAAGAAAACAGCTGAGTACTATTTATTACTTGCTGAGTGTCATTAAAAAAAAAAAAAATTTAAAGAAGTCATTTCCTTTTCCATTGATCTATGTAATGAATTGGGAGAGACATGAGCCTCTCTACAGTTAGAGTGAGTTGCATAAGCTTGATTTTGTTCCCAATATTCCCCATAAGGTACCTAACCATCTAATCCAATACTGCTCTTGTGCAAAGACATCATCGTTACTTATTTTTAAGCTATCCATGTAAGCAAAAAAGTATTGCCCAAATTTTCAGATAAAGGCATTTTTGAAATAACATTCCATGTTACTCATAGATTGATCATGTTATTAACCAGCAAAGCAGAAGAGTTGTGACGGAGACATCACAGGAAGTTCGGAAATTGCGCATTTGTCTCTGCGCTATAGGATTAGACTTCCCAAGGTAGCAAACTGCACTGAGAGGGTCAGGCAGAGAGATGGAGAGTAATGGCTCCCATCTAGCCTGGGCAGTTCATAAAATTTTTTCAGCTCATCTCACTGTCATAACACATTCGTGGTCATTTGTCTTTCTTTTTTTGAAGGAAGTTATGCATAAGGACGCACATAAGTTATGAAAAAGGACTTTTTTTTTTAATAAATTACATACTCTAAAAACTTTCTCCTTCCATACAGGAATAGACATCTCACTTAAAAGTCATTCTTTCCTGTTTTCTTAAGTTGTTGAAAATTGTGCATACCCATTTTCAGTAATAACTATCATTCTGGCAACAGGGCATCTAATTTGTCTGGGGATCTAAATGCAGGAAAAAATGCATAAACACTCTAATTTTGTTTATCATTTGGGACAGTTTTAGTGTAACACCAACAAGAGGTATAAATAAAACTTGGGCATCTTTTGTCCACAGTTTGTTAAGGAGCTGCTTTCAGAGCCATTCCAGCATTATTAATCTATGGTATCATTTCAAACACAGGTAGCACCATCTTTCCTACAGCAGAAACTTATTTTCTCTAAAATACAGAAGAGTGTTATTTAAACTGAAGTGGCACATTTCTTTTGTATGGTTCATATTCCATAAATTGCACAAACTAAACCAGAAATAAATGATGCACATAAAGACCCCATGCTAAATTCTGAATAAATTTTCAGTGACTCTACTGGCATTCTGATATAATTGATGTAGCTGCACCCTCACTAAATGCCTTAAGGGGCACAAGATGAACCTTCCATTTTGTCACAAACATGGCCCATTTTTCAACAAGGTCAATGACAGAAATCTTTTATCAGAAGTACAACTCTGTGACAACACAAAGTGCTTATTATATTTATAAAGTGTATGTATATATATTTAAAACTATAAACACCACATATTAATGCTCTTGCTGGTATCTCAAAGGCTTCTCAGTGAACTATACGTTTGTCCTAACACTTGGCTTCCAGAACAAGACTGATACATTGTGGAAGAAGCTTTCACTGTATGTATTAAAGATGTGCAAAGCAGCACACTGTAAACATGTTACAAAGTGCAATGAATTTGTATAGAGAATACCACCTTCATGTCTACACTTTTTAAATCTCTTAGACTGGCAATTTACACTAAGAATATTTAGTTGAGAGTAAAAAAGAAGGAAAGTCATCTATACTTTGCAGGGTGATGGGTAGGTAAAAAGAACACCAATCCTTTAAAAATCTAAATACAGTTGATTTCCCTCAGCATGGTTTTTATTTTCTTATTTCAAGTTAAGTATTTCCTTCATTCTGGAATAGTGTTTTAAAAACTATCAAAAGAAATGCATCTAAAACTTGTCTAAACTAAAGTACGTAACAATAAAATGAGCTTGCTGTAGTTCAAGACAAAACTCAAGCAAATGCAGATAATGTATGTATGTGGTGCCATCTCCTGGTAGTTTAGAGGTAAAGCCATCACAAAAATCTTAAATTTATTTTCTAAATATACTTCAGAAAAATGTCAGGTCCTTGTTTAAAAAAAAGGAGAGAGAATTGAATGTCATTACACAGAAGTAGCTTTTAAACCCCTCAAAATACACAAAAAAAAAAATTTCACCCTATAGGAAGGCCAGCACCTAGTTGTAGCTCCTTTCAAGCTAAGTGGTGTTATTATATTGGCTTAAATGAAGAAATAGGAAACCTTTTTTTGTTCTAGGAGAAATAAGTTTTCAGTTGAATAAGTCTAATTTCAAAGCACACTCAGTACTGCAGATAACATTTAAAATGAAAAGTAATTTTAAAATGTGTTACACAGCGCTCAAAACCAAAATGAGGAAGTCCCTTTGAGAAGTCTATTCATCCTATTTGAGGTGCTGGTGCAGCATATTAGCGCATAACAACTCATTTTAAAGTCAATTTCTTTTTAATGAATATTTAACATTCAATACAATCTTTCCCAGTTGCACCACTCCTTCAATACTGAACAAAACATCATAGGAGGAAGATAATAGAATCTGTTTGACAGAAACAAAACTCTTCAGTTCATTAAAGCTCCTTCTTACTCCCTCATTACTCCCATTATCATACTTATTTTTGAAGATATAGTTCAGCTATACAGATGTAAAACTATTTGTGAAGGAATACAGTATTGTTACTTATAATAATATCTCATGGTTTATGCTTTAAAAAATAGCATTAGCCAACTTGAAAAGAAATATTATAAAGTTATTGTGATAGTTGATACAAAGTACCTGTACTTATCCTGTAAAGTTTAATGCTACAAAGACAGCCGTTAAAAACAAACCTGATCAACAAAAACAAAAAGAATTGAAACAAAATGAGCTTGGTAATAAAATGCCTGTCAAAAAGTGCAGTGTTTTATATTAATTTTACAGTTAGTTCCAGATAATAATAAATCACCAAAGAAATCCTGGATGAAAGCTGTGAAGACACAATGAAAGGCAGTAAAAAATCTCACACATGGTAAAAATGATTTAAAGATTCAGAAGATTTAAAAATATTTCTTACATAAGGGAACAGTGGTGCTACTTGGCTGTACTGGTGGCCTACCCCGTGTCCAGGAAAAGCTTCTCCTGGGAACCACTCAAATGAACACTCCCTCCTACAGCACAGAGAACTGAACAGCAATTTCACCAAGAAACACGGAAGCTCAGTCAACTGAGAACTGTCTCAGTTCACTGAGGGGAAAAGACAGCATTTGGCATGAGATCAACAAATATGACAAGCTGGGCCAAGAAAGGAAGGGAGCAAAAAGTCTAACCTATATAACAAGAATGAGCTCAACATCTGCCATGAATTTTGAGAGCTGGCAACTACAGCAGTGGGCAGCATTATAAAACCCTAGGGAGAATCAAAGAGACACATAAAAAATAGGAGGGAAGAAGGAAAAAGGGTTAGTTATTTCTATGGGCTCATAAGTAGAGAATCTCCTCCTTAAAGTGTAGGAACAAATAGCTCTAAAGAGATTGAGATCTACTAGAAAAGGAGAAGCACTAGGGCTTTGTTAGCCAGGGTAAAACTTCCTTTCTCTTCTCTGGAAAAACTGGATCTACTGAGGCTTAACATGACAACTTGTTAATGTGATAAGAGGACTTTTGTAGCAAAGAAAACTTTCATTTTACAGACTGTTTCACTACATTGAAAGGAGGGGCCTGTCCTTATTACCCTGAGGTTAAAAAAAAAACAAAAAAAAAAAACCCACACATTTCTACAACTCAAAGCTTTATCACTGAATGACTATGCGAGCATGACCTCAGTTGCCTTAAAAAAAGTGAAGTAGTACCAGTGATTTGGATGGTCACAGGTTCATTGACAATTGCCATGGGAAAGCAATTGTTAAGTGTTACAAAAAAGCCAAGCTAAACAGGGGACATTTCCTTCCACAGAACGAGAACCAAAAAAAACAAAACTGTCCTAACATGAAGCTGTAATTGAGAAATAGAGCAATGACTGAAGAATCATAACAGAACTAAATTAAATACAACTGGGACTTCACATTCCTTATGAAAATTAAGGTTTCAGCGTCAGATAGTTAAAGCAAGGATAGCCAACTCATGGTGTGCCAGAACATATAATTCAGCCTGTCATCTTCGTTCCTGAGAGTCCCTCAGAGTTGGTCAGGAAGCAGGCTGTCAGCCACACAAATCATTCACTAATCCACAGCAGTCTCCCTGCTGTTCTCCTTTGGAGCCTCACAGCCTCCCATTTGTCATGTAGTCAGACATGCCCTAAACACAACCTATAGGCATCATCATTGCATGAAGTATGCCTGTTCAGTAACGTGACAAAAGGACTTACGTACATACGTCCCCATCAGACAACAGCGTACTCTGATGGGGCCATCGGGCTATGGTCAAGTGATGACTACAAATCTAATTAATGACAGATGAGCACACATTCCCCAGGTGCCTCTATTAGGGGATATTGGATAGACCTGGCAGAAAAGCTGAGTGACACTGACCTAAACAAAGTAAAGAAAATGAAGTCAAGTGTTGTGAAGCTTGGGACTTGTAATGGGGAAACAAAGATGAGATAATGGGAGAATGTGAAGGAAAAACAACAAACACACACTGTCAAATAGCTAAACCTTCATGCAAGTGAATTATTGAGGAGGGGAAAAGGACAGGAACATCTGGATGACATGAGATGGAAAAAGATATGAAGATGAAGAACATTCTAACAAAAGAAATATAAGGATTAAGAAAAAGAAAGATGCTACTTCATGGACTAAAAAGATTGAACTTTTCAGAACTAATGAATTGGCCACTGAAAAATAATACATGTTAAAAAAAGAGAAATGTTAGGACCTGTGCACTGCAAAAGAAATTCAGAAGTATTAAACATATACAGTTTTTATCATTACATTTCAGTATGTATGAGAAATTTAAAGAAAAACAGTAACACGTATTGTAAAAGGGGAATGTATTCCCCTAAAGTGACAGAAAAACGCAAACTGCACAATGCAAAGGGGCTTTGGGGGGCAGGGGAGCACATCAGGGGACAAAAGCCACTGTTAACTGCAGTACAGAATCAGGAATAAAGAAGTGATGCAAAACACTGTGAAAGACCATGTGTCAGGTTCACTAAACGCAGCTTGGAGCTTTAATAGAGGTACTGGGGACCACTACTGCCTCTCATTACCTCCCAAATGAATCTTGAGAGAAATAAGTAAGATGCAATTTATGTCTGCTGTTGATAAACATATGGGGACAGTCATATTAACAACAGATCTTCAAGCCACCTAACTGAAACACAGTGAAATGAATCTGTGGTAAACCAATTCATTTAATTGCTCTGGAAGACTCTTAGGAATCTACCAGAGCTATACTTAGTTGAATTTTGCTTCAAAGGGCATTTGGTTTTTTTCTTCCATTTTAACTGTTTTAAACCAGCTGAAGGAGAAATGTGTAAGTCTTGATCATAAGCTTTAATATTCTTGTCTGGCCTTATGCAACAGCACTTTCAAGCTCTCTTTATCACAAAAACGAGCAGCCCTCCAAAACCCACAGAGAGAACAAAACAGATGAAAAGCCAGGTGGGAAAAGAAAGGTTCTGAGACCATTTTGGGACAGAGGAAGAAAAGCACGATAGCATTTAAGGTTTAAAAGAAAATAGCTGATATTCACAGCAATCCAGTTTCAAGATTAACAATGCTTTCATAACATAGGATTGGAAGTACACCACACTCAATCAGAAAACATTTTACTCAGAAAACTAATGCATAACACAATCACTAGTGATGATGATAAAGTTCTCTAGGATAACAAGATTATTATTCAGACCCTGTCAGAACTTCAGCACATGGTTTCAGGACCATGCTATTCATTTTAATCACAGCAGTGTGAACCCTGAAGCAAATGATACTTCCTAGTGTACCGACACTAGTTACTTTTGTATGGACAAAAAGTCTTTGCTGATCTAGTTTTTTGAGAAGCATTTTACTATGACAAAATAAGCAATCTCACTATCAATTCACTCTTTCAGCATTTGGCCTCCTGCACTGTGTAATGATCATACGTTTTTTATCCTATGTTTAAAATACTTTGGCTTTACTTTTGTCATTTTATTTTAAGACTGCTCTGATTAGTTTCTTTCAAGGTTAATAAGGGCATTTAAGACAGGCATGTCGTAAATAGTAATAGCTATTCTTTCCAGACATTTCAGAAAAATAAAATTTAGGAACAGCTTTTATTTGCAGCTCTTCTGTGCCCAACATATGCATTCACTTTTCACTTAGTGCTTCCTTGCCTGTTGATGTATCAGCTGACTCATTACTGGCCACCTAGCTACTATCCCAGTAAACTATGGCTTCCCCTCCTCATGATACTATTTAAATATCCCAGCACTTAAGATTTACTTGCTGTTTCACTTGGTCTCTCTCTTACCTGTCAACCTGTGCCAGAGTTTCCTCCCTGCGATAGTCATCACTAGCTGCAGTGTCTTCTTCCTTGGTGTCCCTGTAATAACAGGATTTAAGTGCTTTGACCAACTGGCAATTCCCCTACACAATAACAGCCTGATGGGGGGGGGGGGGGAGCATGGGTGTATGTCCAGAAAGACGAACTTGTGGGTCCCCTACCTTTCTAAGTGCTTAATTCCTGCTTTTCTGTGTTATCAATTATCCCATGGACTTACAGAGAAATTGTCTTTTTTGTTCTATCTACCTAGGTTCTTCCTGCCTGCCTTCTGACAATGCTTGAAGAATAGACTCTATTTTAGATAGTTATTGCATGACTTACATATTGCTACCAAAAGTCATTCAGAAGCAATCAGATACTTTTTTACAGTTGCTTCATTTCATTCACACTAGAGCTTGGTTTACCGTTTAGAACAGCAGAACAAAGAATTATTATTTCTATGTTCAAAAGTGCCTTCATACAGATAAATGCACCCAAACTCTGACACTGAACTTCCAAGAATATTTCCATGGAAGGACACGCTCCCCCACCCAGCCTATGCCTCCCTCAGCCCAGACACAGATGACCGCTCGGACACCCGTACAAAGGCACCCAAAGTCGCTGATACATTTAAATCCCCTCCCTCACAGGTAGCTGCCGGACCTGCACCCCGTAACCGTCTTTATTGAGCTGATCACGGAGAAGCAACCCCGCTTCCCCACGAGATGTGCTCTGGCCAGGCAGGCGGCGCACGTACCACCGTCCCAGAGGCAGGCGCAGCCAGACCCTCCCCGCAGCCTCCGGCGCCGCCGAGCCGCCTCACAACCAGCCCGCAACGCGGCGCGAGCCCCCACCCGCTAACGACTACTCGCCCCGCCGCACCGCACCGCACGCATGCGTGCTGACGCCAACGGCGGCCAACGGCCGGTGCACGTGCGCGGAGGGGCGGGGCCGGCGGGGGAGGCGCGGCCTGGTTAGCGCGCGTGCGCCAGAGCGGGCAGACGACGGGCGCAGGGCCGTTGGGGCGGGGCTCGATTTCAAACCGGGCGGCGGGGAGGTTAGCGGCGGCAGCGGTGGTTGGGCCCGTCGCCGCCATGGCTAAGCAGCTCGGCCGGGACCAGCAGGGCATCACCCTGCGGGGCAGCGCCGAGATCGTCGCCGAGTTCTTCTGTAAGGGGCGGCGGGAGGCCTCGGAGCCCTGGGCGGGAAGAAGGAGCTGCTGCCCGCCGGCCGTTGGGCCGCCATGGCGGCCGGAGAGGGGCGGGGCGGGCTGACCTGGGCGCGTGCCCTCCCCCCCCCCCCGCCTCACCCTGCCTCCCTCCTGCGGTGTCTTGCAGCCTACGGGATCAACAGCATCCTCTACCAGCGGGGCATCTACCCCCCCGAGACCTTCACCCGCGTCCAGAAGTACGGGCTCACCCTCCTCGTCACCACCGACCCCGAGCTGAAGAACTACCTCAACAACGTGGTGGAGCAGATGAAAGGTGCCGCGGGGGGTGCCGGGGCAAGAGGCCGCTGAGCCCTCCTTATTGTGTTTCTGCCTATCTTCTTTCTCACGCTGCAAGTAACTGCCGTGGCTTCTTGCAGATTGGTTATACAAGTGCATTGTGCAACGCTTGGTGGTGGTGATCTCGAGTATCGAAAACAACGAGGTTCTTGAGAGGTGGCAGTTTGACATAGAGTGTGACAAGGCTGCAAAGGATGAGAGGTGAGCACCAGTGTTTCTTTGCGCCTGCTCTGGAAATACAGCCTGCTCTTTGATATTCCTAGTAGCTGTTACATGCATCTGCACTGTTCTGTGTTACTTTTCCCAATCTGAGTAGAGAAGATGTCTCTTCAAACTTATTACCTAGCTTACTGCTATTCCTTCTTTTCTTCTGTAAACCAGTTGTTGTAGTACCAAAGCATACATAATCCTTGCGTGCTGTAAAAACAGTATCAGATAAAAATTTGATTTTTAATCTCCAACAAAACACAAAATACAGTATCAGGTACATGCCCTAAAGAACTAGTTCTGCTTTCCTATTGCTCTGCCAAAATACTTTGTCATTCTCTACAGATTAAAGATATCAGCATCTGACTTTCCTTACAAGTACTGTGAAGCTTCACAGAACAACAAAGTGAAATTGAAAATCAATTTTCTAAGCCTGTTTACCTAAGACTTAAATGAATGTCCCAGCTACACAAAACTATACAGCAAACAGAGCAATGGCAGCTTAATAGAGAGAAAACTGTATTTAAAGTTGTTAGTGTAGTAGAAGGTTCCTTCCCTAACAAAGCTTTCTTTCTTTTCCAGTGCACCCCGAGAAAAATCTCAGAAAGCTATTCAGGATGAAATTCGATCTGTTATCAGACAAATAACTGCCACAGTAACTTTTCTGCCTTTGTTGGAAACTGCCTGTGAGTATTCCTAACCTCCAAGAAATCAAGCACCTTTTGCAGAAAAAAAATGAGTTAACTTTTCCATTTTAGAAAAGACTTTTTGTTCACTTTGTAAGCTTAATTTTCTTGCTACACTGAGTGACATTTCATGTTGTAATATTTCTGACATGGGATTAAATTTTGTTAAACTGAGATGACATCTCCTGCAACTGTGCACAATACTGAAAAGGTATGTCAGATCAAATATTTCATTTTAAAGAATTATCCCATACTGCTTATTATACAACAAACAGTAAAAATCACTAAGGTAAATGCTATACTCTCTCACTAAAGAAATTAGAAATGTCATTTGAAGGGGCTAGTGGTACTTTCTGCCCTGAAATACTTTTAAAACTTCTTTTGTCAAAATGACAGAACTCAAGGTGGCTTAACTAGCTTAATGAAACCAGCAAGTGTACTCAGTACTCCACATAATTATTCTGTATGACTATAGCTGTGAACAGACATTTATAAATAAAAAGCACTGAATCTGAAGCAAGTACTATGTAGAACTCAGCTGCTTTAACTTCTCTCCCTCCCTTTTTTCTTTTTATACACAGGAGTTAATCTCATCAAATCTTTAAGTAGAAAACTGTCTACTAATATGAATGTAGTGAGGATTTTCCATTTTTAAACATACTTCTTTTCACCTAACTAGTATCACTTTAATTTCTTAAACTTAAGTAAAAGTTTCATGTTCAGAAGAGGCACTTAATCTTCAAACAAGCTGATTTTTATGCGCACTTTACTGTTAACTTGTTCCCCTCTGCTTATAGGTGCCTTTGATTTGCTGATTTACACCGATAAAGACTTAGCGGTGCCAGAAAAGTGGGAAGAGTCAGGACCACAGTTCATAGCCAATTCAGAAGAGGTTCGTCTTCGTTCCTTCACTACTACAATCCACAAAGTAAACAGTATGGTAGCTTACAAGAAGGATTCATTTTCTTAAGATGTGCTTTTTGTCATCTGTATCCTGTCTTGTGCAGCTGCACTGTGAACAAACTAAATAATGAATAGGATCCTGTTACTGTGGCTCAGACAGGAGTATAATACAGAAAGAAGACAAAGCACTTGTCTATGATTACGGATACTATGATGTCATGCTAGTCTAAGTTGTCATCCTTTCCAGGAGGTATCTAAAGGATCTAACTATCATTAGAAACCATTTATTACACTGAATAGTATGTACCAAGTTAATGGTGTGTTAGGCTATGCTGAATTAGCTAGACACTACCTAAAGGTGGGATCAGTTGCCGGAACCGTCTTAAAATCTTAAGTTACAGGATCTTAAGATTAATATATATTGTGTTCCGTTAGCACTCTTAAAAGTCTCTTGGCATTTAAAAACCTTGCTCCTATGCACCACTCTTTCATGGTAAAAGTCTCAGTTGTTGTGTTACCATAAACAATCCTAAAGCTAATCAACAGAAAATTTCTATGTATAAAGTTGTACCTCCTAACCACTGAAAGCAGCTGTTCATCAAAAAAATCAAATGCACAAAGCCTTGTAAATTAATGACTTTTCTGGACTATGTAGCTTGGGGGATATTGTTCAAGGTTGGTGTATATCTATTTCTTCAGTGTCTGTCAAATATCTGTGTTTGTATTTGTGTTTTTATAGAATAAAGCTTGAAAACTTGCACAATGTTCTTTATTTCAGAGTTTGTTGCTTCATAGTTCAGATGGTCTATGTACTCTAGATTTCAGTTTCCCTATGGTTTTTTTCTTAAAAAAAAAAAAGGGGGGGGGGGAACCCTCAACACTGCACTCAAGTGTTTCCTCTTTAAAAGTCATAGAATGTTGCATAGTTAACACAAGTCTCCCCTATGCATTCTTTGACTTATGGTGTAGATTGTCACTGAATGACAGTCATTGGAATTAATGTTACCTTCCACCTTTATATCACAGAACGGTTGAGGCTGGAAGGGACCTCAGGAAATCATCTAGTCCAACACTCCCCTGGCTCAAGCAGGGTCATCTAGAGCACATTGTACAGGATTGTGTCTAGGTAGGTTTTGAATAGCTCCAGAGAAGGAGACTCCACAACCTTCCAGTGCTGTCACCCTCACAAGTGAAGTTTTTTCCTCATATTCAGATGGACCTTCCTGTGTTCCAGTTTGTGCCCGTTGCCTCGCGTCCTGTTGCTGGGCACCACTGAAAAGAGTCCGGCTCCATCCTCTGTACAAGTATCTGAAGGGAGGGTGTCAACATTAATAAGATCCCCTCTCAGCCTTCTCTTCTCCAGGCTGAACAGGCCCAGCTCTCTCAGCCTTTCCTCATAGGAGAGATGCTCCAGTCCCCAATCATCTTTGTAGCCCTTCGCTGGACTTCCTCCAGTAGGGCCATGCCTCTCTTGTACTAGGGAGCCCAGAACTGGACCCAGCACTCCAGCTATGAAGATATTACAAGACTTTCTACATTCTTCACCCATCCTGTGCTGGAAGTAATCAGGAATTTAAAATTAAAGGTGTTAACAGAACTCTTGAACTCTTATTCCAGCTTTTGTTCATCTTCACAAAATTCATTTAACTTCTTCCACTACTCTAGATATGTTATAATATTTCTGCAGTTTAGGTTAAGATTTTTCAGAATGTTAACTAAAATGTAGGCTTGTAGTAAGATTTTCCCCACAGTTACATGATCAGTTATGAAAGGATTCTCTTTTTATAAGGAGAGCAGTGAAGAACACTTTCACCTACCAGAGAAACAATTAACAAATAGTGATAGATGTAGTAGGTATCTCTTAACGTGCACTTTCATACCAGCAAAGAGTCAAGCTCAAAAACTAATTTAAAATATAAACTATTTACAACAGCACACAGCATAGTTCCAGAACCCAGAGAGTTGCATTTATCACCCCAGGTAATAAGTCATACAAAGCAAGAGTGTTGTAACAGTGTGATTTTTTTTTCTTTTTATAAAGTTTATTAAAAAAAAAAAATCACTGATCATATTAACTCTATAATATGGCTGTAGAGTGTATGGGCTTTCCAACCAGGGAATAGTTGATCCCCAGCAGTCTTGACATAGCACAGCTTGAAAGACATCCTTTTGTAAAGCACCAGCACAGACTCAGGGCTTTTAAAAATGTATGATTCAGGTACTTCCAGAAATGTTGTATTATTCTCCACCAGGGTTTGCATTGCAGTAACTGAGGAATACATCTAGTGCTTTCCTCTGCCTGTCAGCAAAATACTGTCTTAAACAGGTGACTGTGATACCTAAGAAGTGCACTTCACCAGCAAGTGCAGTTTCAAGCACTTCTCTTGGCAAGAACTGGATCAAAGCATTAACAATGCAAATCAACTGTAAAAGAAGTTTAAAGCAGGGAATGACAACCAATGCTTTTTGCCAAAGTTAGGGTCAGGACGTGGCTGGTACAGAACTGTAGTTAGGCATCTAAAAAACTTGTTTTGCCGAGATGCAGAAGTCAACTTGCTCCAGAAAGTTCAAGTCACCTCTTTCTCACACCAAATGCACCTTCTCTTCTTCCTCAACATGGACCAGCACAAAACACTTTTTTTTTTTTTTTTTTTTTAAATAAAGCCAGAAGCAGTCAGGAGAGGGTTGTAATATTTCATAGCACAGAGCCAGATGTCCATGAAAACTACATCTGACAAGGCACAGCACATAAATCCTAAAGTTTTCACAAAGACCCTGCAGAACAGGAGATGAAAAAAAAAGTTTAACAGTCAGCTTAATGCAACCTCCCCTAAGTCAGGCCTTTAAGAAGTCCAGTAGTATTTGCCAATGCCTGATAGGACCCACAATTGTCACATTGACAGTCATTCTCATTTTCCTGCAAGCACTTAAGCTTCCTCTGTCTTGAGGGTCAATTTTGTACAATGAAGAATCAAAAACAAAGGAGTCCTCCTCATCTCCAATGCCAGTAGAGCTAGTCTTTGGAAACCAGATAAACGGTAAGACTTAGAAGTTACCCTACAGACGTTCCTCACCTGATCAGTTCAGCTGACGTATAAGCTGGTTGATTCCTTCACCTCTGCAGCCAGGCTTGCCCATTTCCTTGAGGAAACCGACTTTATTATGTGCAGCATGGCGAGCCACTGACAGATGGAACGGCCATAGAAAGTCCGTGACTTTTTGGAAATATTTCCCAGTTGAGTAAATTTCATGAATAAGATCTTCCAGGCAAATAATTCCACAGTCTCCTACAGGTTAAAAAAAGAAACAATTGTAAAAAAGACACACACACACACACACACACACACACAATGCTTAACTGTGGTATCTTTCAGCACGTCACCCCAGAATCATCAGTCCTCCACATACATATCCTGTAACATTTTTCTTCCTCCCTTCCCTTAGATCAGATTGCAAACCCTCCATATTCCTCTTTCCTTGATTCACTTTATTTTCTCATCTTTCTCCTCACCTAAATGTTCCTCTATCAACATATTGTCTGTCAGAGGGACCCTCTTTTTGTTAATCTTGGCTTGACCCCGTTTCAGAATGAGCTCTCGTACAGACTTCAGGTTAGGGTATCTGTAACAAAAAAGAAAAAAAAAAAAAAATCAGATTTTGTAACTGACAGAGATGAGGCAGCAGGAAGTCCGTCCCACTCTGCTTCTTTGTATCAGAGTGGGAAAGTGAACAAGATAGGTTTAGAATGATGAAAAGGGACAAGGACAAGTTTTAGATCTGAAGTTGCCAACGTTATGACCTTCACTGGAAAAGCCAGGTATGAATTTGACCACATTGTGATACCACAAGGAAAAAAAAAATCAAAGAGCTATGTATTTACATGCTATTTCCTATTAAAGCATCAGAACAGCACTTACCCCCATGCCACATAAGGTTCCACAATCCGTAGCATCTTCAGAGATAACGGAGTCAGTTTAACAAACGCTCCACTGAAAATTTTCCTCAACCGAAGCCACTCAATCACTCTTCGTACCTTCAGACTCACTCCCTTAATCCTGAATCAGAAAAAAAATGTTATCAGTAACCCTCTTTCTCTAGTACAGCAACAAAACAGCCTCAAATTACCTACAAGAAGGCATGTCCACAATGATCACACTTTATTTAGAAATAACATGACGGTTACAAATAGCAGCAATAATAAAAGATAAGGAGTAACAGAAGTTTCTTACTCTACAATTCGTACAACAAAGGCTAGTTTGTGCTCCTGAGGTACAGCCACACGTCCAGGTCTCTGTTTCATGCGCCTCAGCCGGACCTCATCTCGGTGTTTGCGCCATGAATCTCGAACAAAAGTCTCAAGACGTTTAAACTGGATTTGTTTCCCCTTCTGGTGCTAAAGACAGAATGGTAAGAAATGATCATCCTTCCCAACATGAGCACCTCTGCCTCACCTCTGTATCTTACAGGTTTATATCTCAAAAATCAAATTAAATTCAGAACTTGAACTATGCTCTTTCAGTTTTGGAGGCAGTAAGAAGAAAATAATTTTTGAAAATACAAGGCCAAGAAAGACAGAAGTGAGGGACTATAATCAAATTACAAACTTTAAGCAGTTGGCTATAATGTATAATAGATTTTCCCCAGGAAAAAAAAATAAATTAGGAAAAACATAGAGCAAGACTCGGAATACTTCTAGACACAGGAGGAAGAGGCACAGGAACCACTGCATTTTATGCCCAGCTCAGGAACAAGTACTTGTCATCCTCGTAAATCATACTGCTTTCCACATGAGCAAAAGTTGAATGCGCGCAGCAGTTATCCGTCAACACGTTAGATACAGTAGCAACTAGATTATTAAGGCATTTCAAAACTAAGGAATCTAGTGTCACGCATCTTTTGCACGTAATACCACAGCCCCCACGGAAACCGCCGCACTAGGCAAGCGGCGCGTTTCCAGGCGGCGCAGCTCCGCCTCTCGCCGCCCGCCACCGCGCAGCCACCAGCAACGCGGCGGCACCCGCAGCCCCGTCGCCCCGGGCCCAGCGCCCCCGCCGGGCCGCGCCGCGCCGGGCGGGCTCGCCGCCGCGGCCGTACCTTCCGCTTGCTGAGGAGCGCCTGCTTGGCCTGCGTGGCCTTCAGGGCCTGGTAGGCCTTCCGCTTCTTCAGCAGGTTCTCCGGCACCAGCGGGATCCTCCGCCTCGGCCTGGCCGCACGAGAATCCCGTCAGACCCCGCCGCGGTGCCGCCGCCGCCTCTCCCTCCCCGCATCCCCCCGGCGCCGCCGCCCCGCGGATGGCGGCGGATGCGCGGCGCGGCCCCCCCCCGCTCGCCGCGCCGCGACACTCACTCGGCCTCCGCCATCTTGTCGCTGCCCCTTGCGCTGGCCCCGCCCCGGTAACGGCCGCTTCCGCCGCCGGTTGCGGCGCCGCGATGGCGGGCGTTAGCGGCGCAGGGGCTCCCTGGGCGGGGAGCGCGGCGGCCGCTGCGCCCGGAGACCCTCCGCGCCGGCACCGGCTGCCAGCCCGGGGAGAGCCCGGCTGCTCGGGGGCGGCCGAGTGGGAGCGCGTTTGCCCCCGGGATAACGCGCCGCTCCGGCGCTGCGCAGCGGCCCGGCCCGCGGGGAGGCGTTCAGCCGCGGCGGCGTGCCCCGGGACGCGGCTGTGCTCCTCGGCCCTTGGAGGTCCTCGAGGGGAGATCGTCCAGACGCCTCCCGCTCAGAAATACTTCGACGGAAATCAAACTAACCATCACGCTAACACTAATAAAGCAACAGTTGCCACCAAACAGGCGAACCCAATCCAAACAGAGTCCACAGGGGAAAAAACTAGCCTCCCTGGGGTGCACGTGGGCCAAACAAAGCAGCTTGGGCCCTACAGAAATGACCAGCTGCAAAGGCAGCGTGGCCAGGCCACTGCCTCGCCGGGTTTTATCCTGCTTGCTCCTGGTCGCTTCTCCAAGGGGAGCGGGAAAGGCACGGTGCCCTGCAGCATGGAGACACCAGAGGCAAGACCTGAGCCACCAGCGGTACCGGCTGGGTAACACCTTCCTACCTGGGAATCAAAAGTTTCTCCAGGGAAAAACAGAAGAACAACCAGGACAGTGTGTTTCCCCACCTAGGAGGCAGGACAGGCCAAAGCGCTGCCTCAGTGCCATGAGCAACTGTGTCCCAGTTATGGGAACTGAAGCCCCGCACCTGGATCCCTGTCGCGTTTGCTCCTACCTGCGAGGACTTTCGTGTCCCTTTTGCTTGCGTGTCCCTTGAGGAACAGGCTCCCCCAGGTACTGCGCGGGGAGGAGACACCTCCTCTCCCAGCGTGGCGCTGATCTGCCTCAGGGGGACTGGGAGCAGCTCTGGAGCAAGTGCAGCACAGCCTCTGGGGTCCACGCCATGGCCATCACCTCAGAGGTGGCACAGGTGATCTACAGAGAAATTCAGTGAAAAACTGCCTGTGACAACAAGAGCTTTTCCCCAAAGCCTGCCTGGGAGGCTTTTCCTGCCTGCAGAGCGGCTTTCTGCTTTCTGCTGCATGCCTTGTTGGGACTTAATGGTGCAGGTCCCAGGCCCAGCCAGGCTCGTCTGCCTGTCTCTTGCTACCATATACAGACTAAAACTCAGACAATATGTGAAATTGAAGACCAGTGGAGAAAGAGCAAGTAAGGGGGATTCTGTTAGCAAACATATAAAAAGCCCCAGCAAAAAGCACCAGGAGTGAGGAGGAAGAAACCCCCAGCATCAATGTAATTTTTCTTCTGGGAAATGACTTGGGACACCAATGACTTCTTGAGGAAGATGGGTGCTGTCCCCCTTAGAGCCTAGAGGCAGGGAGGCTGAGCATCCCGCCCGAGAAAGGAGGAGAAACTGGGAAGTTTGGGTGTCTCAGCTGTAACTGCCTCAGTTGTGGGAATGATCTGGATTTGGCCTCTTTAAAAAAGGACAGGAGTCTCCAGCTCATGGTTGGTTAGCTAGTCCTGGAGGGTGCGACTGCTTTATAGACCAGCTGGGCATACAGTGTTTTTTGTATTCTGTGTAGCTGAGAGATCTGGAAGTGTCTCCTCATATGTTGTTTGCTTACACGCAAAGCCTATATCCTGCCAGCTGCACTGGGTCAGGCCCTGATCACGTTGGGGCTTCTGTAATAGCACACAGAGATGCTGCACACACTGACTTCCCTGGAGAGTCACGGCTTGATATGCAGGACGTGCAAGCAAATACGCATTAAACCAAGCAAAGAAAGCAGAGAGAAAAACAGAAAGAAGAGGCTGAGGAGCTTCCCAGCTCCACTCCAGCACCTCCTTATCCACAGACAGGAGTGTGTGCTGGCGTGGGGAGGTATGACAGCCCCACACCAGTGCACACACACACTATGGCCTCTCTTCTTCCACAGTGTCCTAGCTGACAGCCCCAAATCCAGTGCCCCTATTCCTTGCCAGCAAGCACTGCCCTTAGCTCCAGCAGTTCCTGCCTGTCTCGCAGGCAGCGCTTCAGCCTCCCAGGTCACAGTGTCCCAGGGACTCCCGTACCAGCTGGCCGCAGAGCTGGGCCTTTCTCCCAGCCGGAGCTGCTCTCGGCCCCTGGTGCCCCAGGGGCTGCAGCTCCAGCCCCATTGCTTGCACCCCGACCTCCACATCACCAACCCCACTCAGCCCTTTGGAAATCACACAAAATGGGGAACATCCTCTGCCCCCCGGCACTGGCAGCTCCCAAACCCATGGGCAAGGCTGTGGTGCCTGTACCAATCAGCTGGGCCACGACACAGAGAGAATAAGCACAGCCCTGGAGGAAAGACCCTACCTCAAGTGCCCAGCAGCCCGAAAAGCCCAGTGGCATACCAGGGATGCCAGGGAATCCCGGGGCTGCTCCTTAGCAAAGCCCTGGCAGTTGCAGAGACTCATGCACAAAGTGGGCGGTGGGCAGGGACTGGGAAAGCCCTCCTGCCCCAGGAACAGGCTCTCCTGCTCACCCTGACACAGTAACAGGCCCTGGTCACCTGCACGGCTCCCACAGCAGCAGCAGGGCTGGGCAGCAATCCCACAGGGGACAGACCTGCTGTTCTCCCCAGTGACGACCACCGAGTACCAGCAGCCAAGGGCCCCGCCAGGAGGCTCAGGGCACTCATGAGGTTGTAAAGAGCCAAGGGAGAGCATCGCACCTCAGAGGAAACCAGCTGTGTTGCCCAGTGGCAAAATCTCTGTCAGGACAGTCCTGGCCCCAGGGCACTCAGCAGCAGGGTCTCCAGCAGCTCCCACTTGTAGGAGAGCCGCATGCTCTGGGAGCCCCCCACCCCTTGGATAGCACAGCTGACCTTGGTGACACTCTGGATCAGGGTCAGCGTTAGCTGCAAGTCCTGCATCCCAGGAGAGAAAAACACAGTGACACCAACAAGGAACTCTCCCCCTTGGAAGGAAGTAGCTTTCCCAGCTAACTTCCGGAAAGAGATCCCACAGACCCTGGCCTGGGGAGCACGGAGAGCAGATCTGGCAGGCCTGTAATGGGAAACGTGCACAGGAAGGACAGGGAGCAAGGCCCAGTCAGGTAGGACTTACTCGGGGAGAGACAGTGAAGCCCAGCACCTTAAAAGAAGAAAGGGAAACAGCGATGGCAATAAATTGCAGATCGCTGACCCTGGACATGCAGCAACAGCCCCAAATCATGCAGACACTGCAAGACAGCAGAGACAAACCAGAACTGCTTTGTCCTCCTCATCCTCCACACAGGCAGTGTGGAGTTGCCCCTGCAGTATTGGGTACAGTCGGGGGTCACAGGAGTCTCAGAAAAGCCCCAGCACGAGCGGCCAGTGGGACCTGGGGGGGCCTGCAGCACAGGGAGGTCTTTCTGGGTCTCACCTGGGTACCAGTGTGCCGGCACCTTCCCTAAAGCTGGGAGCGGGGCAGCCCTTTGGGGGGACTGGGAGGACAGTGTGGGGCAAAGCCCCATCAGGTTTGCTCTCCTGCCATTCTTATCTGTAGAGCACTGAGATCGGGGGTGAGGACAGGCCCCTGACCATCCTGGGCAGCAAGCAAGGGGTTTGCTCACTCCTTGTGAGCCATGGGAGGCTTTTCCCTGCCACAGCTGCAGCGCTGGCTCTGCTCCCTCCCTGTGGAGGGAGCAGTGAGTGGGAGCAGAGCAGCTCCCAGAAGGTGCCAGGAACAAACTGTCTCAGACTCAAGATCCAACAGGACACTTCTGTGTGACAGGAGCCAGCCTGGCAGTTTCCCGTGGCTCTTCCTCAAGGCAGGAAAATAAACGATAACTTTAACCCAACTGTCCCTCATTTATAAACAGCTGTGAGTCCACCTCTCTGCACAGTTCCTGGTCTCACCACACCAAATCCATAGCACAGATGAGTCCACAGAGTCTTTCTCCTCATTTTCTACACTGTGCTGAGTGCAGAAAACACAGCCCTGCATTGTCCCAGCTCAGTCACAAGATGTGGGTGCACACATTGCTTGGCACAGGGGAGCTGTTCCCACTCTGTGCATGCTCTGAAGCAGAGCTGCCTATAGTCTTTTCTCTACAGGGAGGTGCTCTGCAGGGGAAGGATCTGTCATGGGATGTCTGCGAACATCTACCAGGCCTTAGTGCTAGAGACATCTTTAGAGCCATTCTACATTTTACAAAATCCAGGCTCTAGTCAGGTATCTCTAGTTACCTTCAAAGAGAAGAAGCTCACTTGAGCTGCTCTCATGTCACTGGAAGCTGTTTCTATCACCCTAGCCATGATGCGGCTCTGCAAACAGCCGTCATCGTCCCACAAGACTCTGTCTAGCTCACGCTACATCTCTGCTCTTTCATCCTGGGGGCAAATCCCAGAACTTATTTTCCCTTTTTTGCCAAGGAGCCCCAGAGCTGTGCACACGGGCCCCGTAGCTCCTAAGAAGTGGCATCACGGCATCACTTCCATCCCTAGCATCTAAGTATAGATACCGGCTGGGGTGCTGCAGAAGGCATGGACGTGAGGTCAGACCTCCGCCGTGCCAGGCACCCTGCAAACAACCCATCTCTGCCCCAGAGAGCTGGCACTTCCTCCAGACACAAGCAAGTGCCAGGAGGAAGAACCAGGTGCAGCACACGTGGCCCGTGCGCACGTCCCATGCAGCGCGTCCCATGCTGGCCCTCACCTCGGTGCCCTGTGATGCCCTCAGTCGCTGGCCCTCACCTTGGAGCATTGGAGCCTCCCCGCAGTGGCTGGACCCATGGGAACAGTGCTGCTGGTGCCCAGCACCCGCTGGCAGGAATGACGCCCTCGGGCACCCCGGCCCCAGGTCCCCAGGGCCCGGCTGTGACACGCGGGACCCACCCAGGTGCCTCACAGAGGTGCCGACCCCTGCGGCAGGGGACCCTGCAAGGCCCCCACAGGCACCATCGCTGAAACGCCCTTGTCTCCGCTGAAGGAGCTGCTGTCTCAAGGAAGTTACACCCTGCCCTCGTACCCCAGAATTAATTGGGAATTAGCTTTGCTAAAAAAATCTGCTCTGCAAAACTAGAAGAAACTTAAGGGGCCTTACATGGTGGCAAGACAAGTAGTGAGTTAATTTGTACCTGGTTTAAGAGGATGGCATCACAGTTAGGTAGGTGCCATAAACAGGTAGGTGCCAGGAAGCAGGCAGACTTAAACACAGGGGGAAAAAAACAGTTTTCCGTAAAGGCAGCTGTTACCTCCCAGCACCAGAGAGAGGCCCTGCTCCAGCTGCAGCACGACACGCAATGGCTGCTGTGGCTAAGGCAGGGGACGCCTGGGCACAAGCACCCCTTGTGCCCTCCACGCATCCAACAAGAGCAACCGTGTCCACTGGTCACAGCAGCCATTGCGTCACCGGTTAAGGTGACTTTTACATGAAAGGTGGAGGCGAAGCTTTGAAGAGGAAAAAGTACAAACACAGGGAAGACACATTCAGGGAAAATAGAGATTGCTGATGCAAAATATCCACAGGCAGGAACCCATCAAGTGTTTGTAGCACACATGTATTTGTGAATAGTATTGCCAACATTCACCACAACACATGCCATGAAAAGAAGTGAAGGAGGGAGGAAAAAGAGCCCTTACCTGAAGGCCTCAGAAACATCATCACTATACTCATTGGATCACATGGTTGGGGTGGCTCATGATCAGCCTGGGGGGAAAGCAACTCTTTTTAGAAAATAGGAAAGGACTGTTGCACTGAACCTGCAAGAACTTTTGAAATTATAGAAACACAGTCAGGATTTATGTACGGCAGAGCTGAATTTTGGGCTCGACCCAAGAGTGAGTTCTGGTAGGAACAATTACTGTGACTAAGCAGAGCGCAGGGCTGAGGAACTGGGGGGGGGACCAGCCCTGAGGACAGTGTGGCAGGTGTCTCAACAGCCCCACATAAAGGTGGAGGGCAATATTAAGGAGAGCGGCCTGCTTCAGCTATTTGTATTGCACTGAACATCCTCAGCTTAATGACAAAAACCCACAAATTATGCAGGACTTGAGCAGACAGACTGGCATAGCTGGCAAACACCTGGAATAAAAACTACTGCAAAGCTTTTGTGTGTTTTTTTGTTTTTTTTTCCTTCAAAACTCTTATGAGAGAAGAAGAAATTGTGACAACGGTTTGGACAGCAATCTCACCAACAGATGGTGCCATAACTTTACATTAGGGATACGTTGTTGCATCTGATGGTGTTAGGTCTGTTTTGTTGCCTTCTCTTTGTGATGTGTGCATGTACACTGGACTTGCTACTTTCAGTGTATCTATAATCAATTTGATTCACACCATAGTTTCCTCTTTAACTAAATAGTTGAGAACTTGAGACTATTACTAAAAATCTTAGTGCTGCCAAAGTTGAACTGTTTAAGCTCACTGAAGCTAAATTAAGTTGCAAACCCTTACAACTCTGTAAATTAGGCCACTTCTGTTTTGACACCTAATACTCGAATATCCAAATTTAGAAACGTGGCCCACATTCCAGTACCTGCTAAGGGAGATACTGTGCAAAGAAGACATCATTTGATGAGTAAAACCAGCCTCCTATCAACTATTCTCTGATGTAGCCTTTTGGATTACAAAGCTGAAAGCAATAAGCTTATGAAATAGTCCATATGAAGCCTTTCCTAAACCAAAGAAGCCAGAAGCAAATCCATAGCTATATTAGGGTAAGCTGCTATATATAAAAATAGCTGCTGAAACCTCTGGTAGCACCCCAAGGACAATACAGTCCATTTAAATTTACAAATGACTATGTTTTGTTTAACAGAAGGGAAATGGAAGAGGGATCTCGGGTATTTCATTATTTATGGTAAGGAAATGATAAGTGAGTAAATATTTCAAGTGCTGTTGCTATGAAATGTCACACAGCATAGCAGTATACCTGGATGACTTGCTAAAAATTAACTAAT
Source organism: Apteryx mantelli (assembly GCF_036417845.1). Classification (NCBI taxonomy): domain Eukaryota; kingdom Metazoa; phylum Chordata; class Aves; order Apterygiformes; family Apterygidae; genus Apteryx; species Apteryx mantelli. Next base: position 24,789,362 of record NC_089982.1, on the reverse strand, counting down.
ATTTACAGCATATTAATGAATGATGATTCAAATGTCCTTGTTTGCAGGGTAATGAAAGAAAAATATTTTCACTTTCATATATAGTGAGCATTTGTCAACTGACCTTCAGCACTAAACTCGTCCTTTCTCCTTTTTCTTGACAAGGCCTTACATTTTCTCAGACTTCCACTAAATGTTACAGATAAAACCAATAACTGCATGTTTGTGATTGTCACCATCAGTCAGTGATAGATGAAATGATTCCTCCCAGTTTAGAGGACATTCAGAATGACAGGCAAAACTCTTCTAGAAAGGCTGGAGTGAAAAACTGGGTTTCTAGTTGTGTTACTTTAAGTTATTGCCATTCAATGACTTCACAAAAGGTGCTACCAGCTTCCCATTAAGATTTTTGATGATGTTACATGGTGAATGTGTTTTCTCTATTCTTTTTCAAAGCATCGCCAGTGAGGCTCAGAACCCACCCAAGGAAATTATTTTTGAAATAAGGTATCACGTAATTCAAAAAGGCCTGCTGGGCTGGGTGAAGAGATAAGGGATACCAAAATCAAATGTGCCATATCAGAGATAAATCATCCATAAAGCAAGCCAGAGAAACATGTGTTGTCTTTTCATCAACAGAACAGAACATAGCCTTTTTTCCTGTACTACATGGAGGTTTTTTGTACTTTCATTTCAAAATGCAAAAAAATTCAAAATGTATTTTTTAGCAAAGCGTGTTACTTTTGATTTGCTTTTGATAAAGTCTGCAGCAGGTCTTCTATGCTGTTTTGAGGAGATGGTGTTTGAAAGTTGAATGGAGAGATCAAAATCAAAAGGCTGCAGATAACTTTCCAGAATGGGCACTTTTTTCTCCCTTGCAGTTGGGAGGGATTTACAGAAGAGAATCTCTCAGAAAGCTAGCTCTTGCTTTGCCTGACCTGCTTGACTTTATAAATAAAAATTTTTTTCCAGATGACAAAGTGACCCCACTGTAATCACACTGGTTACACCAGAGTGTGCTGCTGCAACACGCTCACAAATCACCCTCACAGTTTCTACCTATCCTGACTTGAAACTCTTTCCAGAGCAACTACAACCCTGTAGGTCCCAGGCAGCTATCCAGGAGCAGACCCCTTTATTACACTTGGGACTTTGTTAGAAGATGACAGTCGATGAGAGCAAGGAGAGAGAGAGCCCCTCTGCTTCTGCCATGCTGCAGTTCTTCCACCACTCTCCTCCTTTCCCTCTGGGATGGGGGCTTGCTGGCTTTCATTTTATTGCAGTATGTTAGACTGATATTTTGTGTCATGCATTATGTTTACTTTTATTACCTTACTCACAGGCACAAATGCAAAGAATTTAAAAGATATAAAACAGCAAACTCCAATTGGAGAGTGTGAATCTCACAAAAGTAAATGCTGTTGTTTTGTTTCCTTTTTGCATTAATGCAGTGAATCCTTTTCTACCATGTGACCACAACCCTTGCTTGGATTAAATGTTTCAGGCTATTTCCTCACTGACATAGAAGCGGGTGGACATTAGCCACAGCTTCAGTCTTCATTTTCACTATGCCAAACAAAGACCTAGCTTTCTGAAGGAGTCTGAATGTCTCTCTCTCTTTTCATTAACTGAGATATTTGCTATTTGGTGTACAGACAAGTGCTTTTGCACTGAGGCTGAACTGTGCACAGCTGTGGAAGGAGTAAGTTGTATAGAAAGGTCTAGTCATCTACATTACCAGACTGCGTCTACAAACATGCAGTGATGGCAACCATGAACTCCATATCTAAATTCATAATCCTAGACTACAGCTTACATCCCAACAATAATTTGTTATGGCATACCTACGATGATTAAAAATCCAATCCCTTTCTTTGTACTGACTGTGCTTCTATTTAGCTACTGCCACAGTTATGGTATTTCTGTTAGTTTTTCTTAATATTTCTGTAATGATTGGATAGTTAATAGTAATATGACATGTAGCATTGCCATGGTTCCCTAACTGTATCTAAAATGTTAAGCCATATTACTCTATAAATAACAAGCATGACAGCATGTCTGTGCAGCAAGCATTCAGGCTGGTATTTGGTCTTCAGTTTGCAAATGCAACAGATACTGCTTGAAAAAGTAACCAAAACACAATACTAGCGAGCACACAATAGATTTAAAACATGTAAAATGTATATATGTAAATTTATGTAAACAAATGCAAACATACGTAAATACGTGAACATATTTAGGGGGAAAGTATGTAAAGAATTGACTTACTTCTGCACGTGAACTTTTAGGCCTCCTGCGATGAAGCCTGCACTGCTAGACAGAAGGACTGATGATGCTGACGTGACTGCAGAACCAGAGCCTGAATTTCAGACAAGGTGGTTAATTAAGGTCACAACGGGCAGATAACAACATAGGGCACAAGAATCCTAAGAGCAAAGTCATGTGCTTAGGTGGGAAGTTTTGTGTGCCTTGTCTGTGAAACTTCTTGCCCTATTTTATCCTCTCTCCTTAAGGGAAGAGTATAGAAGCACACTAAAATTATTTCAAATTCTACAAAATCCCTATTGACACTTTGTGCAGGCTTGAAACAGCAAAAGAACCAAGCTTGAAGTCTGTCATTCCAGCCAGTGAACCATGCCCCAATATGAAATCTGTCTGTAATGAATTCCCTGTTAAAAGAGCCAAAGAATTAAATTCTGTTTACTTTGCCAAGCTGTGATCTAATCTTGGGAACATTTTAATGGGGAAAATACCTTGTGATCTTAAATTTTCAGATCTTTTAAGGAAAAAGTTTATATGATTTGGAAAGAGGCCCAGGAACTGCTCTATACACACACTCAAACCAATGTTTAACAGAGAAAAAAGCTGGGTGGTCCAGGTCTTTCTTTCATGAAAATAACAATCATCTGGAGATAGACTAATATTTAATAAAAATATTTTTGTAAAAAGTTGTGGATGCATGCATATTTTTATTCTTTTAAAAATAAAGATTCTTTAACAATGGGCTTGCTTGTCAGAAATCCTGCAAATATATTTCATGCCTCAAAGGGAGCCAAATGGCTATAATGAATAGACATAGATGAGGGTAACATTGGTGTGTACCACCAAGGACTAAAAAAGTTAAGTTTTTGGCTTTGTGACATAATGGAAAAAAATGAGTGGGAGAAACAGCCTAGTACGGTGGACCTAAAACACATTTAAGAGAAAAAATTTGACAAAATTAAAAATTATTTATTCCTTCCAAATGTTTTGTCTTGTTTTTTTTTAAGGTTATTTAATCCAGATATTCATTCTTTTTTTTCCAGCAATTTTAAAATAAAATTTTTTTAATGAAAAATTAAGAACACATTTTAGGAAAACAGAATGAGGCATTTCTGCTTTTTCAGTATGGTAAAGGGAAATGTTTAGCACTTCTGCCCCTGTCTTTTCACTGAAGCTATTTGCTTTATTCAGCTTTATTCAGACTTTACAAATAACCCCTCAAAACTCTACTTTGTGACTTTATTATTTGTTGAAAAAATATAACAACTGCATCAACATACTGAGTTGCAGGTACCTTCCTGAACCAATACTAGTGATCCAGTCCATGCTGGCTGTGGGACATACCGCTCCTGGATATACCCCCTGCGTAAGAATAGAGATTGCTACATCTGCAGTCCGGTCTGCTAGGAATAACATAGTACACTCACAAAACTTTTCAGGATTTCACCCTTCCTAATATATGAGCGTAAATTTGACCCAAGACCTTTAAAAAGAAAATTATATTATTAAATAATGATGTTAATAGGCACAACTGAAGAATTTAAGTTTTTGATTAAAAGAGATTATTTAAGTCATTTACTTTTTTCCTTAGATTTAGATTGTTCTTATTCAGTCTGTCTCCTTAGACATAGGGAGTTCTGCCTGGTGATGACTGGTCTATTTTGATTTGAACTGGCCTGGCTGGTAACAGAAATCTATATATTTTCAGTTAGTTAAAAACAGACTTTCAAAATTACTTAGCGTTATCCTGATGTCTTCACTAAATTCAAAGGAAACAAGAACGGTCAAAACTGAGTATTATTTAAAACTCTACTTTCTAAGTGTTGTGCAATATGCATCTGAAAAACAGATTCAAATAAGTGCACAAATAAAATAGCTCTCCATTAACTAGGACAGAGTGATAATTAGTAACACACCCATTGCAGAGATACCATGTTTGCCTTCCCCGGCATGGTATAACTAATGACACAATCCTGCAAGTATCCATTTCTGTGAGAAACCCCCTGGTTTCCATGGCCCTGCAGAGGACCCTGAACCTCTCCTGCTCTGGGATATTTGCAGAGCCAGCCCAGAAGTGACTGGGTGCGGCAGCTGGGAACGCTGCAGCGCTCAAGAGGCACGTGCACTAGGTTCGACTGCGCATGAAATTCTTGCTCAGTCTGTTAGTTCATTTATGGCATCTTTGTCTTCTTCAAGCTGCCTCCTGTGCGAGAAACAAAGATTTGGCAGTTCTTAAATACCTCGTGTGGGGCATCTCCCAGGTGCACAAGATCAAGTCCTCAAGCACTTCCCTGGCTTAGACACTGGCCAGGCTTCTTCAGTAAATGCTATTGCTCTTATTTCTTTTCTTTCTTCAGCAAGATTAATTTATAGGCATAACCAGAAATAATCTAACCTAGAAAGCTTGATTTTACAATAACTCTTGTGAATATTTCACTAGAAAAAAAGTATACTACTAATAATCCCCCCCGTACTCATAATTATTGTTTGTGAAAATTATACCTGGACTTTTAAGTGCTTTTAAGTTATGAGTACTTAATTATATATTTACATCTATCAAAAAGTTCTGACATTTACTAAAAGAGTGGTGGTATCTATTTACAAGCTTATGAAGAGAAACACTTGTAAGAAATAAAAAGTAAATTAATTTAATTTCATTTCTAAAGTCTTCTGCTTGTAATGGCTTAAATAATGAACCTGAAATAGAAAGATAAATGTATTTCAATTATAATAAACAGCAATGAGAATAATTTCTTTTTCTGTCTTGTCTACTCACAACAGAGGGTAGATTGTACTACAAATTTAACTGTATCTTTAAAGAAAGGTGGAGATAAAAATAGACATCATTATATATGGTCTCCACGGGTCTCTATGACCTCTCTTGCCTCCACAGGGATGAAAAGCTACATTTTATTTGGGAAAAAAGAAGAGCGATTGAATTATGTCTGAGATGAAAGACAGTGAGAACAGAATAGCTGTCTTTCCCAGCCTCAGTAATTGGGAATCCTACCTCCTACTTGATTACTTTTTAATTGAACCTTCAAGATAAAAATGCAACTAATTATGCCATTTAGGTAGCGGAAGCATGTTAATAAGTACACCACAGGATGAACTATTCATAAAAATAATACAGACTAGGGAGCCATAAAAAGAGATGGAATAGAATAACCTAATCAGGGAGTTTATCATTTCAATGTGGATGACTTAATAGGAAACGCTTTGTAATCCCAGATATACTTTCTCCCCTAAATGTCAGTGACTGATACAATGGTGGTAGGCAATGGTTTGTATCCTAAAAAAAAAAATTATTTAATTTTTCTTCCTTTATGACACAGGTTGCTATCACCAAACTGTCTAAAATCCTTTAAAAAGATCAGTTTTGGAGACTAGGGGAGGGAGCTGTTGTTACTAACAGAAATAGCAATCAAAAGAGAAATAAAACATTATAAATGAGAAGAGGTCCTCAGTAATTTATGTAAAATCACAGCAGAATAGTCTTGCTAGTCTGTAAGTTGCACAGCTGAGTTCTAAAGAAAGCTGGTGATTGCTATGCACCATTGCGACACTCACAATAGGCTATACAGATCCTCTCTTTTTTCTCTGTTAATTTATGCCAGGAAAGTTTGGGTTGGAATGTTTTATTTCGTCTAATTTGTGAGACCTGACTAATCAAGGTAAAGAGACAGACTGTTCATCAGGATCGGGATCAGGAAATACCTGGCAAGTAAACACAGACCTGAAACCATGCAAGCAGTAGCCCTCAGCTTTCTATCAAGGAAAAGTGCTGTGACCCAGCTACTCTGACCTCCTAAATACGGTTGGAGCAAGGGAGCAGAGCAGATAGCTGCAGGACTCTCATCACACAACCTATAACCCATATCTCTTACTCTTGGGATTTCAGCTCACTATGGAAACTGAATTTTTCTGTATGTGGATAACAGTAACTGAGCTGGAAGTTTCAGGCACAGGAAAACAAATGAACACTTTCTGGAAAAAAATTGCCTGGCTATGAATTTGGCCATAGGAATATTGAAGTACCATTTCAGAGAGACCTGATATTGGATCATGCCTTCTGTAGTGGCTACAGGCCCAGTGGAAAGGATTAATCTTCACACCATGAGATCATAGATGACCATGTGCTGTATATGGAACAGCAGAAGCCCTTGAAAGGCTGAGTGATAAGGCAATAAAATGGCAAATGAAATTCAATGAATATAAACATAGTAGTGATTTACAAGGAAAAAAAGAATCCCAAATTCATATATAAAATGAAGGGCTCTATGCTAATTATTAACCTTAGGAGTGGAATTCTGAGGTTAGCATAAATAAATAAAAATAAACTGCTGTTTGATATAGCAAATAGAATGATAATTGGGAATTAGCAGAAAAGGGATAAAGAACAAAGCAGAGACCATCATTACACTACTGTAATTCCTTGCACCCACATTTTGAATGCTGTAGTTTTGGTCAGCTCTCCTTCTGTCCTCCCTTTCCCCCTCCCCACCAAGATACAACAATAGCCTTGGAAAAGGTTCAAAGAAAGAAGATCAAAGATATGGAACAGTTTCCATGTGTGGAGCACTTAAATAGACTGGACTCCTTGGTCTGGACGAAAGATAAATGAGGGGAGATAAAACAGCTTGTAAAATCACGAATGGCGTGATGGATGTTCAGTATTTCTTCCAATACACGAACTAGGGAACCTCAGATGAAGCTAGCAGGGAGCAGGTTCAAACCAAAGACCGGTTCTTCTGACAGATGAACAAGTAGCTACGACTTGGAACTCAGCCACCAGATTCTGAAAACGCTGAAATTGTACATGGCATAAAGACTGAACAAGTTCATGGAAAAAAAAAAAACTCAGTAAAGACTATTAATTACAAATTATACCCCTTCTGGCTCTACAAGTGTCTAAGCAGCAACCATCAGAGATGGTGAAGGTATTCTGGAGGTTTATCGTGTCATGCTTCCTTCACTCCTATATTCTTCCTAGAATTTCACTTTTGACAACTGTCAGATACAGACTAAAGCTACATGGATCTTTAAGTTGTCTCAGCCTAGTTTTTCTTGTGTGTCGTGTAAAGCCCCATAATAATTTCATAATCTTTTATATTATAATCTCTTATTCTCCTACGGTGCTAGGGAAAGGAAAATAGGAGCATAAGTCCACCCTTCCAAACAGGCCTGGACAACCAAGATGTTGAGAGAGGGTAGCCAAACTGGTGTCAGCTTCAGGCAACCATTCCACTTGCTTCTGTAGTTGGTGTCCAGCCTTCTCTGTTTCCTGACAACTTCCCATTTATTAGAATCACGGTCACAATCAAATAACAAATAGATTCACATCTCTTAAAAATTAAGTTATGAAAAAACTTTCTACCTACTTTTTCTTTCTACATTAGAGAAGGTCCTAATGACTGCTCCCTCTGTCTAACATGCTGCCTTTTTTTTGTCCTTGTAGCAGACAGGGATTCTGTGCTGACCTCCACATTCTTTGCAGCAACGCTCACATTTGCAATTTAAACATTTTTTTCATTAAATTCAAAGCATATGTTAGGTTAGATATCTGCTGTAGAAACATACAGTTGCAGCACTGGTAACCCACTGTCTCTTTAAGCAAGTTTCTCCAAACAGAAGAATTACACATTCCAGCCATAAATCCCAGTCCACCTCCTCCCCTCCCCAGTAGATCTGGCTCTTCTACTGTCTCAACTCTGAACTTTCCATCTTAAGTATGATCCATCCTGTTTTGTATTCTCCCTTGCTATTATATCAGAATATTTGAAACAGCAGACAGAGCTCAGCATCTTTGCTTGTGTATGGGAGAACGGCTAATTGAATCTGACCACACTGCCTTCTTCCCCTGCTCACCTGCACTGTGTCCCATTTTCCTGACTTTGAAGTGCAACCTTTTCAAATCTTTAAACAGCCTGGGATAAATGAATCCATTCTTGCAGCGATCCATTATCACCGGTGTCTGAAAATTAACAGGATGAGGGAATTTGCCAAAGCCCTGACAGGAGATGTAAACGAGTGAGAAGGGGATGGAGGAGGGAGGTAGCTCTGGTTGCCTTTGTGTGGACAGCAGTGGCAGTGAGCGCTCGCAGCCAGAGGTGCCACTTGTTTGCCTCCAGCCTCCTGTCGTGTCATCCATCCTCTTGTAACTTGGATCAATCAAGTGACGGAGTGAGATTGCAGAGGTGCTCGCTGATATCAAAAGGCGGCGGCTGTTAGGCTGCTCAGCCTCGCATTGTAGGTACACAAGGTGAGAGGCATGCCTCAACAGGAAAAAAAACAAACAAATTTCAAGTGACTGTGCTGATTCTCTGCACTGTGCTCTGCGGTACTTAGTTCTTCCCTGGGAGTGCTGCACAACCCCCAGGCAGGATCAAGGCCTTCCTATATTAGATATTGCGTTCTCACAAGTAACAGGGAGTTTCCAACTCAAGAGACGGACAGACAGACACAGACAGATAGAGGTCCAGTTTCCAAACCAGTCAGCAGGTAATAAGCATGTCTTACTAGTTTCAGTTTTTTCCACACACATATTAACTATACCCGTAGCTTATTTTTCAATATATTATATAGACAAAGATTCCCCAATCATTATTTCACTTTTTCAAATAATAGAAGCAAGCTACTTCCTGTCAGTAAATAATCTCAGTAGTGAAAGAAATAATTCTGGTGCAGATATGCTTCAAAAGAATATTTCTTCTTAAAACAGTATTTTTTTCCTCTGCATCTGATACCCTGCGGCTATATCAGAAAAATACACACACACTCTCACACACACACGCACCTTTTTTTAAACCAGTTATGTCAAGTCTAATGTAACAGTTCTAGGCAAAGCAGCAAAGATAATTGGCAGGGCAGATTTTTTCAAGGAAGGGAAGACTCTTAAATTTGTGGGAGAGGTAAAAATCTGACCTATTTTCCATATGCGCCTGATACTTTCATTTTAGGTGTCTTCACAGCCTTTTAAAGGAAGCGCCTAAGCTCCCTATGTAGCCAATGTAGGCAGGCTTTGAATATTTTCATACTGCTTAATTGAAGTGCCTCAACTTCGGTTTCAGTATCTCCCTCTGAAAGGAAAGTCTTTTCTCGTAGCCATGTAGATAGGCAACAGAAAATGAAATTAATACCTTCACCTCACTCTCTGAAAATTTGAAAATCTCTATTCAGAAACACTTTAAAATCTAATATGAAGAAAAAACGGAAAATGGTGGCTTTTTCATCTTTTGTTCTCTTCAAATTCAGACTGGGTATCTTTTTGGAAGATAATCTTGAAGGAAATTACACATTATGTGCAGGATTCACTGTACAGGTAGTGAGGCGGAATGACATGGATTCACAAACTGTGGTGCTCTGACGTGATTTTACCTCCTGGGCTTGAAGGCTCGTCAGTGCCAGGCGCGGGCCTGCGCTGGGGCTCGCAGGGGGAAAGCCCAGCGCCCAGCATCTGCCACCAGCTTCCTTGCTGGGGCGGCTCCCACTGCCCTCCCCTCCTGTTTACCGTGGTTTCTCGGGGAAGAGAAGTGCTCCTGCAGCTCTGAAAAAAGCCATGAAACTCTCTTGCCACATCCTACAGAGGCCTAAGGACTGCAGAGCACATTGCAGCATATTTTGAATTTCAATTGAATTTTAATTTAGATAAGGATGTTGTATTGAATTTTAATTTACATAAGGGTTTAGTTCGAACAGCTCACTTCTTTATAGATATTTTGAAACCTAGGAAACACTACTGAAATGCAACCCCATTTATTTGTTTTTAATGATCTGTGAAAAGACATCCGGATTTAGTGGTGTTTTATTATTATTATGGATCACCTACCAGATGGTTTAAATGAAAATATTTCAAACTGTGAATAGCTCATGAATTGTTCCCATCACCTTACAGGTTTGCTTCTTTAATTTGCATTGTACAAGCAATCCCTTAAGTATACTTTTGTTGCTGATTCTCTCCCCCAGTTTAGAGCCCACCATATCCACAAATAGCTTTGAGAATACTCACAGGTACCCACCAAGTGTGAACAGTCCTGCAGTCCACATGGGCATTTGCACTACTTTCTCTTTCTGCAAACAGAAATTCACTGAAATGTGAATGTAAGGCTCTCCATATGCAGCCAAAGGGAATTTGGGGGGTTTTACTGGAAGAAATGCGAGTATTTTTTTGTAGTCTTCATTCAGTTCTCATTAAAATTAATATCACTTTGGCTCAAATGAACACCACTAATTGTAAAATAATTTGTAGTTAAAACTTCCGGCTCACTAAGCTTAGATACTGCTGCACATATGGCACTTGTGATCACTGACTGTTCCTGATAAAAGACCATATGGGTTACAACAACTATGCAAAGAAGGCAGTGATGCTGTAGCCTCAATTGTTGTTTTATTAACCCGTTTCTCAATTTCACTCTACTTTTAACTCTATTTCCTGTCTATTTTATTTTCCCTTTATGTATAGTCTGTTCTCACAGTCATCACAGCAGCTCTAATAACCACCACCCTGGCCCTTTTCCTTCCCCACATGGCACATCTTCACTCTGGGATTGGCACTGCTTTCACTGCACCCAACTGGCAGTTCCACAGACTGACAGTACAAAGGTATTTTTTCACATTTTGTTGCAGTGAACAGAAATTTAAACTTCACTTTAAAAAGTTACAAAACCTGACTGCCAAACAGAGCTGGGCAGAGGTATCAGCTGCCATGCGACGCTGACGTGACGGCAGCAGCACGCGCCCTGTGGGCTGCTGTCCTGAGCAAAGGGAGGGAAGACCTGAGGATGAGCCAGGAGCTGGGGACAGCCCTGCAGGGATTCCTGCGGTCACAGGAGATGTCACATTGCTCCATGCACCACATCTGCTTGTAGTCAAACCAACACCCTGGCTGAACATGAGAGGGATATCTGAGTTCAGCCAAGACATCCAGCAGAACAGATCGTATCCAGCCTTAGTTTAGGGAATAATAAAGGGAAGGTTTGACTTTGCGTTTTGGCGCAGGTTTGGTAGATCCCTGGCACGTGAGCCTCCATATGCAGGCACACACAAGCGCTGGTCTCCATAGCAGAGATAAGACACCAGCCTACAGGGACCATCAGTCTGACCCAGCACAACTTGTAGCTGAGCTTTTTAATGCATTTTGTGCAGTGACTGACTGGGCCCCAGGGAAGACCTGCAGGTCCTGGAGAAGGGAGCCAGCAACTCCAGGCCACAGACTCACCCTGCGGCAAACGCTCCGCTGTCATGCTTCAGTTTTTTCAGTAGACTGCTTCCTTCTTGCTTCACTGCTTGCAAACACAGACACTGAACCATTCCTGTGAAATTAAATCGAAACATATAAAACATAGCTCCTTGACTTGCATTTTTCTTATCAGCTCCTTTAGATTAAGAATAATTCATCATTACTTTCTTGCAGTCCTCTCTAAATGACAGAAGTCTTACTATACAAAAGCAGCATGACCAGGATTATCATGCATCTTTACTGGTCTTCTCTGAACACACCATATTCTTATTCCATTAATCACCACTGACAAATCATGCAGTCCTTTGGGAAACTGCAGTATCTGTCAATAAGAAACTTTTCTCCAGGTTAATTCCTAACTAGTCATTATGAACTTCTTTCATTTAAAAATAAAAATACACACAATGGGAAGCATTTTTCCTGTTCTTCCAGTAACTTCATTTTACTTGATAGGTTCCACAGCTGTCGCTCCTCAGGAGAGAAATATTTCCTTTCCATCACCTTCAACTTATTTTAAAAATCTAGTGATTAAGTCATTCTTCCCATGAGTTTAATCTACTTTAATAAGTTTTAGATGTTTATTTTACATGTTTCTATAATTTATCTCAATCATCTCTTAATTCTCTCTTTTCCTTGTTTTAGCATACCATTCGTTGGAAGACACATGCCCAGAATACATTCAGAATAAAATTCATCACTCATGTAAATATAACAGTTTAAAGACATTAAATTAGAATTAGCAGGTTTCTGATATGCAAAGCAAATACAAATCCTAATTCACTTGCTGGAGAAGATAGGGTATGAGCAAGCAACTGAGGGGAGTGTTGATTCAGTGACTGCCTATTTTATGCCTGAAGCATAAATAAGCGGTAAGATTCTTTCATTACAGCAACAGGCATGACCTTAAACTACAGCTTTACAAGGTCAGACTCCTTCCAGCCAGGGTGCCGAGTGGAGGAGGTTGCAGAGAGCCGGGGCAGCGGCTCCCACCGCTGGCTCCGCCGGCACAGCGTGGGACCGAGGCTCGAGCTGGCCCGGCTGGGAGCAGCCGCAGACCCCCCTCTCCTCCACTCTCCCACCTGCTGCAGCTCCCAGCCACTTCAGAGGCATGCGGGCTCCGCCAGCGAGGAGCTCGTGGTGCTTCAGCGCTGTGTTCAGCGCCTGCGTATCTCTAGAAGAGCCCTCGGTGAGACTCAGTACGTCTTTTGTATAAGCAGCAAAGATGTGGGGCACGGGATACTGGAGAGAGGCTGTCTTAGAGATGCCCTACAATTTACCTCATTTCCCCTCACATCCTTGGGGTGACGCTCTCCCTTTTTTCTATTGCAAGCTGTTCTGGTAGAATTATAACACATTTTCCATTCAGAGGGGTTTGTTGGCTGCTGTGCTTTTATTACTGTTTTTGGTATCACTTTTATGCTAGTGGTATCTGAGCACTCTACAGGGATTTCATATTTCATTCTCTTGATGGGGCCATTAAATCAGAAACTCTACCAATCTTCTATAGTTGCCCACACTTTTTTATTCCTTTCACAAACATACTTTAAGATGAAAAGGAAGATTTGGCCACATATCAGACAGTTTGTATTGGTTACTTCCTGTCTTAAGTGTTGTACCTTTATTATACAGACTGTAAAAAGGAATAAAAAATAGAATTATTTTAAGGCTTAGTTTATATAACACTAATTTAATAGGAAGCTATTAAAGTACAGCTAATATAGAAACATACTCTTTGGCTCAAAACTTAATTTTACCTGAACTTACACCCTTCATAACATAATGGGATACCCATGCAAATTTTGTAGAAATTAGCTTTTTGTTTAAGTTATGCTTATGTATTGGTAGTATTGTCATCGTGATTGATAAAAAAGTAAAGTTTTAAGTTTAAATCTTTAAATAAGAAGTATTCCTACAGATACATTACTACAATTAATCTTCCCTTGAAAATTATTCACTTTTAAAGTTATTTACTATCAGGTTAGTCATTTTTTTTGCAATTTTTTGTTTTGTTTGCTTTAATACATGCTACTTTCTCAGAAACTTAGTCACTTGACTTCTTAGTGAAATCTGATTTAATCAGTTTCTTAGGGAGAGAAATTACAGCCTAAAACGTGCTCTGGTTTGTATTAAATTAAGCATAAATATCAGAGGCTATCTTATGATCAACGAGACTTTTAGGTACAAAGATGCCAACACCTGCAATATTTGGTAATAACATCTTCATTATAGAAGAAATTAAATACTTGAAAATACATTTAAAAGGCCACCATTGTCACATTTAAACATAAGAGATGAACTGAAAGTATCATGTATTTTCTACTTTTGTCTTCCACAAAGTGATTTGTTTTCCAACAATTTGTAAAAAAGAGCGTTGGCAAAGGCACCAAAGTTAAATAGACTAAACTACAAAATGAGGGCCTTTATAGATACTGGAGAAAGGAAATAGAAATGAAAATTCATATATATATATATATGCATATAAACTTACATGTATAGTTACATATATAGATGTATTGAATACTAGTGCAAAATCTAGACAGGTTCAAAAACAAGGCCATGTGCTGTAAAGCATTTTTACTGAAAATTTAAAAGACATCATTTGGTCCAAAAAAGGAAGAAAGCACATCTGGTTTGGGGGGAAAGAATGGTCTACAAAATGCTTTTAAGGGGCTGGCAAAAGATGTGGTGCACGTAAAGATGAGGTTCATGATACCAGTCCCAGTCTTGATGATGAACCCTCTGACTTCTCCTTGGCATGCACGACCTCGCAAGAAGTAGCTTATTGTGAAAGACTAGAGATGCCATATAGCAACACTGCAGATATAAAATTACCAGACTGGAAGGGACTTGAAGTCCATTCCCCCATGATCAAGCAGGATCAGCTATTCCTGTGTTATTCTCAACGGATATTTTCTACTTTATTCATAAAAGCTTCCAGAGGTGGACACTCCACTATCTCCCCATGTAATCTATTGTAGGACCTCACTATGCCCATCATTAGAAAGTCTTTGTAACATATAATCTTCTTTGCTGCACTTTAAGCTCATTAGAGCATCTTTCTTTTTGAATCCATTGTAGCTTTTTTTTTTTTTAATTAGGTCTATTAAACATAGTGAAATCAGTAAAGGGTAAGTCCAGGCAGTTAATGCAGATGTTTGCTAACTCTTCTGGTGCTTACCTGTGTCTCATTTGTGTATAGCTGGATGGGACCCTGGGGTCCTTTCCTTATTACAGTGATTTACAAGAGCTGTGGCCTGACCATCCAACCATGCAGGAATTCCCTACGGCAAGCAGTTCAAACGGGAGCTGCCAAGCCATCTTCCAAGGACCTCATTGCAAGGAGGAGGGCTGGCTTGGGAGCAGAAGTGGTGTGCCAGAGCCAGCTGTCTCGTGCTGGCCTGAAGACGTGCCAGGCAGTGCTGAGGCTCCCAGGACTGACGGAGGAAGCTGCTGTAGCTCAGAAAGGTCTGCAGGTTGCTTATAGTGAAGAGGCGCAGAGTCAGGAAGAAACAGATATTTCTGAGGCAGCTCCTTGATGCTCTGCACTACAGATGCTGCCTTGCCACCCAGAGAGGTGCCATGCGGAGCCTCGCAACAGCCAGTTCCCGGGAGGAACTGTGGCTGCCGTGCAGGCACCATTGGACTCAATGGGTGGCTCATTGCTGTCAACACAAACAGAAGTTCTCTGTTTGTAACCATTTCCATGAACTAAGTATCTGGTATTTGTAATGCTTCATAAATGCAGTTTCACTCAGCTGGGACTCTTATCTTCCACAAAAGTCTCTTTTCTGACAACTGAACTACCAGACCATGCTGTTTTGTAAACCGCTCATTTCCTCTCCCTCATGCCGGGAGTGCGGCCAGTGGAATCCCAGGGCTGTTAAGAGCTGGTTTATGGCACACAGTAGGTAAATATTTGTTGTACTGAATCTCATAGTTGCTTCTCTATTATCTTTTTCTACAATTGTATTAAATTTGGATTACTGCTTAATCTTCCTTTTATTGTCTCTACTTTGTCCACACAATAGCACAGCAGCAGTGTTACTTAACATTTTGAAACACTTTCGCACTTGAAACTTTGAAACTTTTGAAAGTTTGTTGAAACTTTTTTTTTTTTGGTATAGACCCTGAATTCATGCGCAGCTGGAATGAGAAAAGGAATATATGTCCAAGAAAACCTGATAAGGATGCAGAGCCAGAACCTCAGGTGAAATTATCTGTTACCCTCAAGTGCCCCAGGACTAAAGTTTCAGAAGCGTGAAATTCCCTTCCTAAACCTTGTTAGTTCCAGGACAGGTCACATCATAACATCTTCCATGCAACTGTCCTGATTTCCCATCAGCTAAGTATCAAAGTCAATAACATATTTTAACTCTTTCAAACTCTCATAGAAATATTTCATACTTGCAGAACTAGTACAGAGCTGGTTTTAGAAAAATAGCTAAGAATTATTCTGCTGCAGCTTAAAAGAAATAGGTATTATCTGACAGTCTAAAATTCAAAAAACGAACAATAAAAGTATAGAAACAGAAGCCACTGAACCAGATCTTTACTTTACAAATATTACCGCATCAAGTGAAAATCTTTGCAACAACACAATTACCGGCAAAGAACTCTTTGCTTCCCCAGAAAAGGTCTCAACTTCTCTGAATGAATAGAGTGTCACCTGAGACCAAGAAAAAACCCACTGTGGTGACTGGTTCTGTGGACTTTATCATGAGCTGTAGGAATTTCCCATAATTATGCTTTTCAAATAAATTACCATCAACATAACAAACACATCCAGACATTAAACGTGAACAAAGATATTTCTGAGTTCTTTGAAGAGGGAGAAAATTTAATTCGATCAGAACAGCTCAGAAGGCAGTCATAAAAGAACTTCCTGTTTAAAAGGATTTTGTCCAGATCTCTTACCAAGAATAACAATAAACAATAATAATAATTGGGATTGCTACAAAGCCCTTCACCCAAGGAGCTTAAAGAACAAAAGGGGAATTCCTTTCTAGTTATCCAGGTTTTTGTTTTGTTTTGTTTTATAATCAGGGACTTAAGGGCAAAGCTCCAGCTTTAAGACAGGCCTCTCAGTAGGGGATAGTGCTGACGTTCATGACACCAGGAGAGGATCCTGGAAAAATTATGCCTGAAGCAGACAAAATGCTCTTGCTAATCCACTGGTTACTATATAAGCAAAATCCCTGGGGGCTAGCTCAGCCAGGCTGTGGGGGCTGGGAGATCAGCTTCCCGCTGTGCCCATGTCCACGAGGGGTATCGGTGAGCTGTAACCTGGCAGTTCCTTCTTGAACAGAAGAGCTGGAACAATCACCATTGCAAACAGAGGCCCAGTCTGGCTGTAAGTATATCTTAGCAGTTTCTAAATACATCTATTACTCCTGTTATTTAACATGCTAACTTGGTATGTATCTGCATTTAACTAAAATTGCTATTAGTTGGGGTGGATGACTCCTTAGCAACCTGAGAGCTAATAAAATATATGTTTATCTACATTTAAGCAGCTTCTCTGCAGATATAAAACTCCTGTGCTACCAGTGCCACTTTTGTAACTGAAAGACATTTGATCCAGTCCACTACTCTTAACTTGCAACAGCAACAGCCACAGATCGTAAGGATCAAATTGCATGCTTTGAAACTAGTAAATACCAGAACAAAATAACAGATCGATGTCCCCTTTGAAAGATTTGAAACAGAGCGGGAGGCCAGAACGGGCCCAGTCTGCCTGGAGTTAAAGGGCGTTAAGAGCAGGACCCAGCTTCAGTTCCCTCCAACGTCCCTCCCAAGAGCCAGACAAGTTTCAAGGCTGCACACACTCATGAAGCACAAGGATCAGATTATTACCTCTGTTTAAGAGCAAATTAATCCGAGGTGCATCGGAAATGCGAACGAATTAAAACCCTGACTAGTCCTCTCACCTTACACACTCTTGCTTTTATGTGTGCGTGCCCTCTGTTTTGAATTTCCTGGGAGAAAACTGGCAATTAAAACCAGAAGTTCTATGATGCAGAATTTCCTAGTGCCTCTGAGTAGCCTTGCTAAAGCTAGCACGTAGCTGTGAGAAAACACAGTCCAACCAGGCAACCAGAAGCTTGTAAAAGAAAAATTGAATGCATTAACAGGGAGAAGCATATGCTCAGCATTTTGGTCTGGCCACAGGCAGTACAGAGGATTCAGTGACTTCTAGAGGAGCACAAGGCCAGAGGGGGTCATGGAGGCTGATATTTCTAGAAGCCAAAGAGAATAAAACTTAAATGAAAAAGAGTAGCTATGTAGGAAGTGGGCATTGCTCGATGAAGCATCCAAACAGGTGAGTTCTGGAGGATTTTGCTGGGACATTTCTGTCAATGCAGCTGTGAGTGGCTGGGGACAGAGCAGGAATTGTTCCTCTGCCCCAGTCACACCTGTTTGCAGTCCAGTTTTTAAGTTAAAACAGTCCACCCGTGTGTGTTTGCACTAAAACAAGGACCTTTACCTGGAGTGTCTGAAAGGAAGCCGTGTGTCTCATTCTGCTGCTGTTGCTACGGAGCAGTAAACGCTGGGGCACTGCGCTGTGTGCAGCCTTGCAAGGAGCCCCTGCTAGCTCAGCTGCCAGGGTGCTGCCGGAGAAGGAAAATGGTCTGGTGAGAAAAGTGTTGCTAGCTTAGTACAAACTTGGTGCATGCCAGTAAGTACCTGCTGTATCGTGATGCTTTGTGCACACGTGAGAGGTGTCACAGGGGAGAAGACTTCATCTGAGTGCTGCTCACCCACACAAGGACTGTTCACAGTCTAGTCTGGAGTAGGAGATTATAGCTGCTTCTTACATGTTTGCATTTTCTTTTATCTTATCATATATCTAAAAACAACACACACGAAGAAATAAACCAAATAAGAATGGGGATAAGGTGTTTGCTGTCAGTATGACATTTTACATTGAGATAAAACGTTAAGCTCTCAGCTTTTCAAAACATCTGAACTGCAAAGACAAGCTGCTTTTGTGAAAAAAAGTTCAGTAAAGATTAGCAAGTAAACTTTTTGGAATACTACACTGTCTTCTCAGAACTCATAGTCAAGAATAAGACACACTAAGAGAGCACAGAAAGTTATAGTACAACAGAGGTGAAGTTAAGCTTGTCTACTATATAAGGAATAGAACTCCAGGCTTGCCGTCACAGCAAAGAAAGAAGATATACTAAGAAAGTACTATAAACACAGAATTGTTTATAGGACATGTTACATAACACTTTCCCTTGAGCTTCATGCTTTCCCCTTCACTGATAAACACTGTGAAATGTTTTATCTTATTGTCTCTTTATATTAAAAAGAATCTTATTTTAAAGACAGAAATTGGGTCAGTATCTTAGTATCTAAAACCACAAATTAGCTTTCATGCAAGCAAAGAATTTATCATTGCATTCTATTTGCTATTGTTTTTTTCCAAATTATTTGCATTCACAGCTATTTTGTTCTATTTGGTGTGTAGTGTTGAAAGCAGTAGCATTTCCACAATTTCAGAAAGTGCTTAGGAAAGAAAAAATTATATTTAAAAAAATATAGTAATTGGAGGAATACACTGAAAGACTTGCATACTTTTTAAGGTGAATGGCATGCACTATTCTTTGCAAATAAATGTCAAATAACAAGCCTATGAGCTCAAAATAAAAGGTGTGAACAGCTGCTAAACAAAGAGACCAGGAGTTACAGTAGAATAAAGTCTTAAGCTTTTTCTTAATATATTGCAGGGAAGACAGAAATCCTCATCTGGGTTTGCCTGGTTAAGATGAGTAGATAATAATTAGATACCCATATAACCCTACAGTTGAAAGACAATGCAAAGAAAGTGACAGTTCAGCTCAACCCATCCTAAAGAGTGAATACAGTAATTATGTTGCTGTCTTAAATAGGGCTAACTACCATGCTAAACCTAAGGAGATAACGTGTACATTTTAAATGTAATAGATTTTTTTTTTTGCCATTTTCTCCAGAAAGATGTGAGTTATAATAAATAGATCTGCTATCTCTGGCCTTCCAGGACAGTTTTTCTAAATAATTTGATTTATAATTGCTTGCTCCTGTGCCGGAACGGAAGAGAAGGCTAGCCACGTAGGAAACAGCCAACAAAAAGCCCATGCTGTGGGAGTGGAGTGCATCCCTGGAGTACATGTATGGGAGGGAGCCAGCTTTGTAGCACTACAAGAGGTTCATCTGGCAGCACACCAGGAACATTTTGCTCCCAACTCAGAGTGAGTAAGGGAAGAGGTTGGAAAATACAGCACCTGCACAATATGTCATTTCTCATTGTAACTAAGAGCTGCCATGGCATGAGGGAAAAATGTAAAAAAAAAAAAAAAAAAAAAAAAAAAAAGGAGCAGGAAAGAAAGCATATGGAAAACACAGGAGAAGAGCAAGTGTGAAATATGGGAGAAAAAAGTAAGGAGAAAATGGGAATAGAGTGGGTGGATGAATTAAGAAAGAGCATAAATAGGGGAAAGAGAAAGAAGAACAGGAATGGAGAAAAAGATCAGAAACCAGGCCTTTTTATTCTAGTATTGAGCTAGTAATTGGGCCCACATGACCAAATCTTGGGGCACAGTAGGGTTACTATCAGGAACAAGTTTAAATGTAGTCAAATCAAACATCTATCAAAGGCTCATTTTCATCCAGGCCTTATGTTCAGTTCACAAGCTAGTCTCATCCTCCTATTTAGAGGGGCAGTAGAGGTGACAGGAGCAGATATTTTGGTGTCTCCATACCAAAAGACTAATGAACATGGAATATGGCACAGGTTGGGGCAGGGTCTTAGTTAAGAGGTGCAATTCACACCTTGGAAGAGTATACTTTATAGATCATTAGCATTATGAAGGATTACAGATTTCAGAACTGTTGGCTTATGCTACTTCTCCCGGTTTACTATGAAATTGTTCTCCCTTTATTTTCACAAGACTTCCTTGTTTTCATCTCTACAACTGATCCCTTTCCTTTGCCTTCTCAACTCTCTCCTTCATTGCTTGAAAAACTCAGAGCTAGAGGTGTTAAGGAGAATTGTTCCTAGATTTCTACTAAAAGCACAGGAAAAGCTCTCCTTCCTCTCCCTCCTTAGTCTGCTCCCCAGTAAAGATCCATTTCTTCTTTGGCTGCTCAGTGAAGGACTCATTAAGCAGAGGAATCTAAACTAGGAGTAGGAGAAACACCTGGTATCAAGGCTGAAGAGCAGAGCTGGCAGGAGAACAATTCCATTTTGTGATTGCATTCAAGGTTTCAAAATCTGTTTTCATTTCAATGAGGAATTAAAACAACCCTTTCAAACATTTCTGAGAAACAGAATTGTGTTGAGACACCTGCTTTCTAGCTGAAGACATTTTTGATTACATTCTCTCTCCGAGTTCGGATATGACCATGGACTCTGTCCTAGATCCTTTCAGTTGAACATTTTGTTAATATATCCATAAAACATTTCAGCTTCACTAAAATAGCATACTTGTGCATCAATGACAAAAGTATAGTAGATGAGGGGAGGAAGGATTTGAAGTGTTTAAGTCCTCAGTCTACTGATGAGCGGGAAGACCAGCTGCAGCCTTTAGGAGAGGAACAAAAGGTATCACTACCGGAAGCCTGTAACCTATCTACAGCCTGTAGGTTCTCTTGCCCCTTCATCCTTTTCATCTTTCTTTACTTCTCTGACTTGCTTCTTGCCAGAAGTTAATCTAACTTTGCCACCGACAAGACAGCAAGTTTGGACTGTACCTCACCTTTCCTAAATAAGTCTGCTTCCTCTCCTTCTACTGATAGTATTTTCCTTTTACCAAGAAAGGAAACTAAATAGTGTGTCTATTTTCTAAAATACAGGAACTTACCAGCGTTAGTGTGCTACTGCTAGTTGATGATTTCTTGAGCACACATTTAATGAAAGCTAATTCCTGCAAGGTCACGTGCTACAATACCATTCCTCTGATAAAACTTTTTTCGTTTTTGCCTTTCACAGTTTGTATTTCCTTTTCCTCCTGACTATAACTCATGAAAGACTGAGTATTTTTTTAAATGACTGATTCTTAAGGTTACTGCTCTGCTATTTTACATATGAAATCTCCAGTAAGTTGCAAAAAATTCTTTTTTGTCTCTACTTTGTACATATTTACAAATAGCCTATTTTAGACTCCCTTAATAATGAAGCATTCAGTCAAAGAAAGATGACATCGATTTATTGTTTATTAAATAAACTTGGCTGATGCATGATTAAAGCATACTCTACATGCACCTATTTCTCAGGAAGAAAATATGAAATCAATAAATGTTTCAAGCTCTGTTTCCTAAGGGTTAATGTAATTCTTGACAATGAAACAGAAAATTATTTCAGATTTAAAGAAAAGAACAGCTATTAGATGTATTAAATGCAATTTGTTCGAGGTATCCAGGCAAGACCTGAGCCTGTTGTCTTCCGAGCAGCTGAAAACATTCTATGCAGGAAAAAATATCAGGTATCAGTGTTCCAATCAGCACCAAAAAATATGAAAAAAGTAGGTTCAGCAAAGATACAAATATATATTTCATGCTGCATACTTTTTCCACCTACATTTTACCTATCAAAGTAATTTGGCTTTGTCAAAAAAACTTTTCAAAGGTTATGTTTAGGTAGCCAGTGTTAAAATCCTGAGATGAACCTGCTTATTTTCATCATTGTTTAAAATCAAGTAATGCTGAAAACAGTGCATCTGACAAATTCAGAAGTTTTGGGATACTTCAATTTTGTAAGCTACCAGAATAGGATATTAAATTATGGTGAATGTTATTTTGAAATATTTTAGAAGTTGTTGCTATGGTTTAAGAATCTACCAAATAGTGAATTGAAGACTATTAACTTTTTCTTCTTGTGGGTTTTGAACTTCTTATTTCTGTAGTTATTTTTCCTATCCTCTCAGCCATGAAAGTCCCTACAGTCCAGTAGGGATTCTGAAGATAAATACACTGAATATTTTGGCTTCAGTATTTCATCAAAAGTAGAGGACATAATATTAAAGAAAGCATCGATCACTTTGTGGTTGTCAACTCATCCTAGCATAAGGTATAATATTCCATCTCTCTCAGAAAAAAATAGATATTAAGTCCATTCATTTAGACAAGCTGCCATTACATCTCCTTCATGTCAAATCTGATACAGGAGCTTGACCTCAAGGATGAAGTGAAGTCTTTTGTGGATCCTGCTCAAAGTGCTGAAATTTGAGCTGGGTAGAAAGAAAATTTTCCTACATGTGAACATTATTTTTTAGTCTATTTCCCATCTAAATTTGTAGACAATTTCTGATCCATAGAGCTCTTACTGATGCTTCAGAGCCAGGCTGAGTTCACATAGTACTGGACAGTTTCTCTTCACCCTCAGAAGACGCATGGAGCCAATGGAAAGGAGAGAGGAAACCAGCAAAAGAAAACGCTGTGCTTTCTTTTTCTCTTCCCCAAAAGGCCAATTTACAAGTATTTCTTAATGTTACCTCTACACATACACCATTCACTATTGCTTCATCTGGAAAGTGAAGTGCAAGAGGTGCCACAAACTGCAAACAGGACAAGCCTGCATCTCTTAAGATATGGTCTGCATTACTGAAATACTGGAGAATTTTGCTGTTCAAGAATATTTTGGGGGTCTTTGCAGAAACCACAATATCTGCATGAGCTGTGCAGGACTCGCATTACTCTTGTTGAACTCAGAGTGAGATGAGCCAAGCAGAGAACGGTACTTCACCTGTGCTGATATAATCACAAAAGTACTCAGAACAGTCCTTTCCCACTCAGCATGTAGCAATCACCCACCTTGGATCTGTTACTTTACTGACACTGTCCCCTGTTGCGACTGCGTACCTGACACAAGCAGGAGTCTAGTCTGCCTTATGCAATGTTTACAGTCTGTTGGCATGGATTGCCAAGTACCTGCTCCCCGGAGTGGGTGTAACGGGCAGACAAAGCATACCTTGATTTCACAGTCTAGAGTAAGCTTAAGATGAAAAGGCTTCAAAAACATAAAAAGCATTTTAATAAAATAGGCAGCATCTTTAGAGGTCAAATTTCTAACTACAGCTGCTCTTTCAGAAAAGACTGTTTCAAGGTTATGTTTCAGTTTTGTGTGCAGACGGACACTCCCAATATTGAAAAAGGTTAAGTCAAAATTTCCAGACTTAGGTGCTCATAAATTAGATTTTAGGTGCCCACACCAAATTTCAAGGATTTGCCAGTTACTGCAAAAGGAGAAGACATTAACATACCTGAAAGGTAGGTCATTTCTTTGGGTGCCCAAGTACGGCTCTGCACAAGCTAGGGGTCTGGCACAGATGGCAGAGTACCCAGAGCTGGTTTTCCCCTCCCTCAAGTGTCCCACTCAGCACAAGACAGTAACATTTATTTTGGCTGAATCAAATGATGTTCACTAAAGCAAGCTCAAAAGGACAGAGAGAACTTAAGAGATGTCAGAAATGAAAAACTTCTCAGATCTAGTCTCCAGCCAGTTCAAAAAGTTTTCCTGCTGACAGAAGGTGGTTTTCAACACTAAGTATGAAGTAGTTATCTTTATGCTTTGAAGCTGTGCCATTCATACCAATAAACAGATGAGACTACTGAAATGGACACTTACTAAAACAAAATGCCTGTTCAAAATGAATATATTTTTCTATTTCAGACCACATTGTACATAGAAATTCTTTAGAACTGTTCAAAGACAAAAGCAAGAAAAAGGAAAGGAAAAAAATACTTAAATAATTCTATTAATGTACAATAGAAAGTTATGTGAAAGTGAACAACTAAATGGGTATGCTTTCTGTAGATCAAGCCAATACAAATTTCATAAAACTTTCCTTGTTAGAGGTACAAACCATCTGTTAAAAGAATAACATTGTAATGCCACAATATTATCATTTTCACTGCTCCAATGATTAGGAAGTTGTGTATTACATTGAAACAGTAATATCATGTATCACAAAAATGTGTCCAGAACTCATGACAGCCTGCTCCCTTAAGGCAGCCTGACACTGGGAACCGAAATCTTAGTTACGAGGGTACTGCTGAGATACTGTTTTCTTCCAAACATTAGATTACTGGTGTGCTAAAGTTTTTAAATAGGCATCTATAAAAGTGAATATTAATTTACTACAGTGTCCTAAGAAATATAACAATTAATCCTGACACGCTGTGCTTGTATTTGCGAATTTAAATTTATCATTCAGATTTTTAAATGGCATTTAGAAATGGGCTAGCCATAGCAATAATTAAGTATGCTTTGCCCATAAGGTGTAAAATTAATATTTTAAATGAATCTTCATTATTGATTGTGCTACACGGAGCAATTTCAAAACTTTCATCTACTCCAATACTCTCTGCATAGACAAATAATAACTTTTCAAAGTAAGAGTGGTAGCTTTTTTTGAACAGAGACTTTTTGGTGTCTTCATCGACTTTATCCGGTTCTGTATCAGACTTGCAGCACTACTTTTTGCTCAATAATTTCTAAATGACCATGTAAAAAATTCTTCTCTTCATGCATGCCCTGACCCCCTCTGGAGCAGCACTGTTCCACAAAGCCACTGCTGTGGCCATCTTGGTATTTCTTAGTCCATCACAAGACCCCAAGACCTTCATTGTGCTTTCATATGTTCCCTTGCACATTTTCCTTTTAGGTTACATTTTTAAATGACAATTTATAATATAGCTGATGCAGAGAAACCTCATCTGAAGTGCGTCAGAAGCCAATATAAATATCAAAGCCTAGAAGCTGTTGAAATGTTTGATGATATCTTATTAATGTTTTAAGCCAGGTCTCCCACAGAAAGCCTGAATATCAAACCCCCACATCACTACGCAAAGGGCTCATACAGAAGACATGATGAGGGACTTGGACATCAATTAATGTGCTTACTTATTTGTAATAAAATTGTTTTTGGAAGCAAGGAAAGGAAACATCACAGGGCAGGTATATTACAAGCAGTATGGTGAAATCTGTTGTTCACCTTCACCATTTGAAGTGATGGGACAAAGATCTAGTACACAGGCAGGTGATTTAAAATACACACACAGCAAACAGTTGAAAAGTTATCCTTCAGAAATATCTTTCATTCTAAGCTGCAGAAGTTTGGCCGTGGGAGTTTATTAGTTTTTGAAGAAATGGGGTAAAGGACAACTATCCCAAACACTCCAAGAACAGGGTACTAGAGTTTTATCATGAACCTCTTGTGACTTCTCTCTGAATGCCACAGTCAGCACACAGTTGCATGCAGATACTGGTATGTAAATATCTGCCATGTTTTCAGTGTTGATCCGCGGGATGACCTTCCTTCTCTTAATTTGTGCTCAAGACAGTAAAAAAGGCCGGAAACTGGAAAAGTGAGACCTGCCTTTTGCTGCTTCACCATCTGCTACTGAAATGAAATGGTAACTTGATAAGCTTTCAAACACACATTGGCCATCTGCAATTCAAGCCTGGACATGGTATAAATGCATTAGCAAAAGGTGTCCATTTGCAATTCAAACATTTTTTCAAAGCATTTTTCTTCCTAGAGATTGACCATAGAGGATATGTTTGCTGTTTTTTTTTTCTTTTTTTAATAGAAGAGTATCTCTGATTAAAAACAGAACAAAAATACTTTCTTCTGAAGCTTAGACTGGATATAATCAACTTGTTCTATTGAACCTGAATGTATTTTGGGTCAGAAGTCAGGACATGAGTAGGAAATTTTTAGTTGGAGCTAGAAGTATTAAAGTGCAAAAAAATAAGCATTTGGGTTTTCATTCTTTGCATGCAAATGAAAGAATATTTCTATTACGTTTTCTTCCAATTAGCTTTTAGTGTTGAAAATTAAAATAATTCAGCTTGAACAAATACATTGACTTGCTGCTACAGGGAGTTATCCCCACATGCAGAGATGTAGAGCCTGCAGAAGTGTTTATTTTTGGAAGAGGTAAATCCAGATCAAGCAGCACAGCAGAAGCTGGTTAACTTCAGATCTGGTCTTTGAAAACGAAGATTTTTTGTTTGAAGAACCTAGGTGGTTCCACAGAAAAAAAAGCCTAAGAATTATGAAATTTTGAGGAGAATTAAGGAGAAGGATGAGATCAAATGGATTTTCTTTTTTCTCCATTTGTAGTAATCTATCCAGGGAGAACATGAGGAAAGTGTCCCTAACATGGCTAATGAATGGTTGATTTCTAACATGACCTATCCCTCGCACCAGGGAGCAGCAGCAGCACAGAAAAAGGAAGCAGCAACACACTGCGCTGCCAGACAGCAACTTCCTTAAAGCCACAGCTTCCTCCCACAGATAACCTTCTTGCCAGTCTTGGTAGCATCTCTTAGCTCACCCAGCCTTGCTGATACTTAAACAAATACCAGAGGAAGCAACAAAACCCCTCCCTGGCATCTTCAGATAGCATCCGACTCTTCTGAATGATTTCCAGTGGAGAAACCCAGGCAAATACACCTAAACATGACACTCAACAGAGAACACAATCTGCTGGCCAAGTCTCTTGCCTCAACCTTTTACAGCTCTGCTAGAGAGTTTAGCTCACTGTAGTATCTGGTGGTTTTAGTTCAAGAATTCCCTAGTTCAGGACCTGGCTTGATGAGGAAGACTGAGTTTATTACAGGAGTCCTTACAGAAGATCTGGGTAGGAGATTAGGAATCCCATGGTAACAAAATAAAGTAGAAATTCATTAAATAAAAAACAGTGAATAATAATCATTGGCTTAATTCAATGACTTCAACAACAAAAGAAAATGTTTTAAGAAACAGACAAAACAGTTGAGTGGAATAATTCACAAAAGACAGCACTCAACTCTGAGGCAGAAACACAGAAACATACTTGGTTGTTATATGAATATGAGAAGCACTTAAGGATACCCATCTTAATACATGTTATATAAGGGTGAACATGGAGAACTTTGAGTTCATTACAACAACAAAATTTTGAAATAGCCTCTACTCAGTGTTTTTCCAGGGACCAAGCTCACTCCCCTCACATCTAGTCATTTGAAATTTGCAGAATATTGAAAGCTGGGGATTTTGAGAAGAAAGCAGGGAAAAACAGTCCTCTTGTATGTTTTGTTGGTGGAATGAGTAAGACTTAAAATGAACACTGATATGCTCACTTTTTTTTTTTAATCTTTTTTATGCATATGCCTATTTAGCTAAGTCCTGAAGAAAAATCAGGGAGGAGAAATAGGAACTTTGAATTAAAAAAACTAGACTAGAACTCCAGAAGTTTTTCCCAGTCTGTAATAGATCCAGGAACAAATCTGATGAAATTACTTTTTGGCACATTATATGGGATACTTTTCTCTGTGTTGGTTATATTATAATCAATCCAGGTAAGGGTTGTCTTTTAGTATATATAACGCCTTGCAAAATGAAGCTGCTCTATTTCCCCCAGATCCATTTATGCCCCCTAGCAATTACATCAAGATCAGAAATATCACTTAAACTAATAATATTAACGAAAAAGACCTTGAAAAGATGCAAGTCTAGTACTCCAATTTATAAAAAGCCTCTAATTCAGGGAAACATTTCCTTTTAAGTAGATTATTGCATATGATCTTACTATGAGATTTCTTACAGAAGCATTTGTTACTTCCACCATCTACAGTAACATACCATTGATCTAATCCAATAAGATAATGCACTTGTTTCCCTATAAATATACTAAGTAATGCTAAACATTCTCCTTATGCAGGCAAATAAGGCTTACTATCTCTTTTTGCAGAGAGTGGTTCACTGCAGTTCATTTACCTTAAGCAACACACTGATTTTGCTGTTACAGCCAAGGACTGTACTCCAGTGGTACCAGGGAATACACAGTGCCAGGTTTATTCCTAGGCTGCAGAGTCTTACTGGCTGATTAGTGTTAGGTGACTTAAGCAAGTCCCACAGATGTTGCTAAATTTCAGATATATTCATATTTCCTTGGTCAAGGGATTGGCTCATTATCTGGAGGTTTCCGATTTTAGATGGCTCCGCAACATTTTTAAAATATTCTGCACTAAAAGCAGAACCATCCCTTGTAGAGAAAAGTTGTGAGGAACAGGGAACATTACTTGAGGAACGTCTGCGTTTCTGTGCAGCAAACAGTATTCTGCTGCATGGCAAATATTTCATATTGGAATAATATTTAGCTAAATTCATTCTGCTAAGGTAAAGAGTTTCAGTTCCCTCAAAAAACACCTTGCATGTTTTGCTGCCATAGTAGCACCTGCCTTTTCAGCAAAGCTAGCAAATCTTCGTAGAATCCTATCATGTCTGCACACTTATTATGGGCTAGGAGCAGCTAGCCACATAAAAAGCCACGTAGTTAAGAAACACAAATGTGAGAACACGTCAAAGACTTTCTCTCAGCATTTTCTGTTGCTAACTAAAGGAAGTTTCTTTTATTGGAAATCACTGAATTATAGGGACAGATTCTCATTATATTCAGGGTCTTTTAGTCAATTCAGAATTAGGGCTAAAAATTCCAATTTCCACAAGAAACCTAAGGAGGTTATTCAAACTGTACTTGTATACACACACACATGCAGTTTAAGTGTTTGGATGCATGAACTTGGATTCAGAAAGGAGAAGAATGACAAACAGGTTCTCTTTTTAACTTTTTTAGGCCTTTGAACTACCTGAAATCTTTGCTTCTCCTAGAGAAAAGGGAACCATTTCTAAGCATTAGTCCACAAAAACATGATTTAAAATTGCAACCAAAACTTGAACGAAATAAACCCACATGAGAGCGCTATAAAAAGTTATTTTCTTTTCACACATGCACATATCCCTGTGCCTCTACTTCCCTTCTTATTCCAGGACCAGAAGCAGAAAAATCAAAATAGAGTGAGTGGCTCTTCTTGCACTATTCCTTTCCTAACTTAAGCCAGGAAACATTGGAAATCTCACAGGAAGGACTGTTCTTGTGTGATTTTCCAACAGCAGACCTTTAGGTAAGCTTCAGATAAGCAGGCAGTTTTGGATGATTATCTGACCCACAGTCAGATTTCCCTAGCTATTCAATAAACTATATTATTTGTTTCTGATCACTGACAAATACATAGTTTATTTCGGCTTTCACATCAGTGAGCATTTCTTCCATTTTCTCTAACATTTTCAGAAAGCACAATATTCAGAAATCCTTAAGAGACTTCAGAACCTAAGACTCCTGAAAATAGGACTTAGGCATTTGACAATCGAATTTCTGTGAAAAGCTTAGGCAGTCAAAGGGCTGCCTTTTAAAAATTTTTGGCTCCTCTGTATGCAGATAAGTGCCTAGTGGGGTTTTCAAAAATAGTTAAGGAACTAAACTCCTTCCAAAATGTTTTTCTTACTGGCTAAACTGTTCTGAAGTTACAAAGAAATCTTTTGGAAAGTTATTTATATTAGTAGCTATCACACCACTGAAATCATCTGATCTAATCATCCCTAGAGAGTTGTAACAATGAGAATTATAAATAGCAAAAATATCCAGGATATCTCCTCCACTATTTTAAAAACACTGGTCATACAAACTAGTAACTAAGAAGAAATCCTAGGACATGATACTTAAGTATGAGTATCAGAATATGTATGTGTTTGTCATAGCCAAATGGCTCCTAAGGGCCAGATTGCCCTTTCTTGCCAAAAACTGTGCAGTGCAGCAGACAAAGGTGTCCTGGTAGCCCATGCATTCTCTGCCTGGCTCCTGGCTCCTCTTTATATAGGTAAGCGCAGCTAATGGCCTACTTAAATATGTGGACAGATGCCCTGGAACTGAGCAGATGAGGCAAAGTAACAAGAAGCACCATCTTAACTTCTAAATAAACTGAAGATTGCATTCAAGAGAGGCTGTTTATTCTAAGTCCTTTCCTAGATGAGTTTTCAATTTTGTCATTGTCATTGCAGTTCAAGGGTATCCAGAAGAGACTGACTTCAACAGGGTTCGTACATTTGTTTTAAAACTTAGTTCTCTCTTGCGTTCAAATCCAAAGTGCTTTAGATAATAGAATACACATTATTTCTACCCGATATAGGCATGTTTTTAGTTCTTTGGTGAAATTACACACTTTCACTCCACCTGATGAGTATTGTTTAAGGAAACCCTAGATATCTTAGCTCCTTTTCACTATTTACATTTTGCAGTCTTCAGCAGTTCTTCCATTGCCAGCTAAAAGCAAGCAAAGATTTCCCTACATGTAATTCCTCAGCCAAACACATTATATAATAGTTCTGCTGCAGACAAAGAGTGGAGAGCAGTCAAGTGACATTTAGGTAGACTTCACTCAAAAAATAAATAAAATAAATAAGAATAAATAATTTTTAAAAGTGTCACTTTGCAGAGTATGAACAAAATCAATTTTACATGAAATTAAGAAAGCATGCAACACAACATAGAATGTCAGAAAATATTTTGCAGCACTTGCAAAACACAACCACTTTTCTTTAATGGATGTTTCTTTTAGTTTAGTAAAACAGCTGAAGGAAATTCTGAAGTTTAACAACTGTAATTGTTAGTTCTGTAGTTTAATTACTACAAGAGAAAGTGGCTACATACTGAAATGCCCCAGAAAAAGTTACACAAAATAAATTAACAACTTAAAGTGTTGATTTTACTTTCTAGCATTTCTTTTCTATGCATTTATAAAAAAAGTATAAACTACAAGCATTGTTTGTTTTCCATTAGCATCCAGGTAGCTAATCACTAAATGGCACACATGCTATATTCAATTCTGCTAGTGGCACCCACTTAAAAATTCATATAAAGACTTACAACATTGAGACAAGTTCTGTTAGAGAACAGGTATGCTTCATTAGAAAGAAATAGAACAGACATATCTTGACCCTTCCCTTTAGTCTTTACGTGTTTTTTAAAATATGAGCACACTGTGATACCGACAATTCAGGCTGCCTAATCACTCCCATTATAAACCTTTAGTTTCAAATTAGACTTCAACCAGTTTTCCTCATCTTAAACTCTGGTTTGTTTGTTTTTTTTGTTTTTGTTTTTGTTTTTTGGAAAAGTTTGACAGAAAACAGTTCAGCCATTTTTGGAACAAACCTAGTGAAAGATGTTTTTGCCAACATTCATATTTTTCATCTATTTTTTGAAGAGCCATAATGATTTATAGCAGGAGCTTGAAATTTGGCAGCGAGACAACCCTCAAGTTAGATGGTGCCTTTTTTGTCTCCAGGAAAATCCATTCTTATTCAGCTGGGTTACCAGATACAGAAAAATCCCAGCTGGTATTTACAGAGTAGAAGAACTGTTACATTTTGCTCTTGATTTTCCTGAACATTTCAACAACAACATGCAAGCTCTGAAGCCTGCTGAGCCTCTTGTCCCAAGCTACACATCCGAAGCTAAAGCTCAAGACAGCTTTATCCTGAACAGATTTCTATTGTTTTCTTACAGCAACCATACCACCAACAGGAAAAGTATAACAAAAATATTTTAAAAGAAAAAACAAATTAGTTGGAAATTAGTTGGGTATTAAACACTGTTGACACTACTTATACATTTTTGGAGTGCATTATAGCCTTTTAAGATAATATTGATCTGCTGAGCCTGTAGAGTAGTGTCCCTAAAATTTAAGGGACGGTTCTTCAGTTGTTGCAATTCAGCTCTATTAATACCAGTGGAATTATATTTGCTTACCCTGACAAATATTCTTTAGTTAAGTGGCCAAGCAAATAAAGTCACTTTGACTGTGCTTTTAAAGTCATTCCCCAATATTATCTGAAATATTCCTTCAGTCCAAAGGGCCAGTTTGGGTGCAGCCCTGAATCCATTGCCCCTTCCAAATTCTTTTGGGTCAACAGGAGTTTCGCAAGGGTACCCCCAGGTCACTGCTTCCTCACAAGTTCAACAAGGGGGGAAGAAAAAGGTTTGGAAAAACATTCCAGATCACTGCACAGTTTTTCTAGCATTACAGATGCAGAAGTCACCCTGAAACGTCCTGGGGGAGAGCCTTACTCAGCCTGGGACATTCTCTGACAAATTGGACCAGGGCATTTCAGAAGGGATTTGGTCTGGATTGTTAAACATATGCCAAGAACAGAACTGCTTCTTGGATTTGTTCAATCAAGTAGCACTATATTTGGACTGGAAAGAGCCTGTGGATGAGCAGGAATAACCGTTAGAAGGCAAGTGAGAAGTTTCAAGCAGATGATGCTACAGTCAAGGAAGAAACAGAGTTGAAAGCATCTGGGCAAGATTCCATACTGACTCAAACAACACTTTTTCCCATGACATCAGATTCAAAACAACCACTATATTATAGCCCATATGTTGATTAAAGGAAAAACCCAAGCAGTGCAGCGGCATGCACCAGCCTACTGAACATCGACTGAACAGAAGTTGGATTGCTTGCAAGCCATGGAAGTTAACAAAACAAATAAAGAGCCCCAAGTTTGCAGGATAAGAAGCCTGGGTAAGACTTCTCAGCAAGATGAGGTTGTGAATACTGAGGTAAGACTGAGAGCAAACTGGCTGGAGAGAAGTTATACAGTCTAACTAGATGACAAATACAAATGAAGAGTGCTCAGAATATGCAGCAGTCATAAGGTTCAGACAACTGAAAAATTGGTTTACAGATAATGTGCTTAAGGAACCTAATGTTCTCCACCCACCTGAAGTCATACAGCATTTACATGAACAATTTGGACTAGAGAATGGTTTGTTGTCAGGATTAAGAATATCTTTTGCCAGATTAAGAATATTCCCAGTAAAATAATGCTGAGGAGGAACATGTAAGAGAAATATAAAGGCTGTTTTCACAAGAATAATGCTGCTTTCATAGGACCGACTGCCTTTTAAGAGAAAACTAGAATGCAGTCTTCACAAGATGCCAACACACAATCTATCAAGAACAGTTAGTAAATCATACCATTTAGCAACTTAAAATGACATGGTATATTTAAGATCCAAAACAAAAACAAAGCCATTTTCTGAGAAAGAGGTACTTGCTAGGAATAGCATATTGATGCTGTATAAGAAAAAGTTCGGAATTACAACCCCTTACTTAAACATGGCCTAATAACAGTAATGCTTACTGCCTACAGCTGAATTTACAGAGACATTTTATCAGACTTTGAATTATCTGATGAGTTGAAGCTTTGTAATAAGAGACCGCAGGCCATGTTTGTTCTTTCTTACAGAATTTAAATCAAAAATAGAAAGGAGCCATGTCAAATGAGGACAAATTTGACTAGAAGGATAAGTAGGCAAGCTGCTAAATTTTAATTATGTTTTAACAAAAATTATCTAAACTCTTAAGGATTAATAGCCATGGAATATCATGAAATAAAATGTTGTATTATTGTCAGTATGAGGCTAAAGTGAAAGAGGCTAGGTATATAGAAGTATTAATATGCAATTAAATTTCTTTTAGTTTGTACAGTACTGAACACAGTACTGTACAAAAAAATAAGAAATGCCCTGTTTTTAGCCACATTTCTCAAAACTCGATTCATCTGTAGATATCTTCTGTTTTCAGCAGGCAGATATATCTAAAGGAGTGGTTTTCCAGTCTTGTATGCACATCTTCATTTCCCTATGCTGTTCCCAAACACTTCAATCCAGGAATGACTTCGGCTAGTGTCAGACCAGACAGTAAAAGAATTAACAAAAAAGCTGCGGGAACAAATTTGGCAACCATAATTCTTTGCCATTCAGTTTGGATATCTGCATGAGTTTTATTCAAGACAGATTTTTGTCCAGAGATTATTTAGGTAAAGAAATACACAGCAGACCTAATCTCAGGCACTGCAAAAAAAGAGAGAAGTAGAAGTGTGCTGCTTCTAATCAACAGCCATCCTACCGAGCAGCCTCAACAGCAAGCTATTATCTGTCAAGAGGGTCCTCAAGGTCCCTAGTTTTACTAATTGCCTCCCACATCTTTATGAACTTTATTGGGCTTCTGCCACAGTTATTTGGAACATATGAGATGTTCTAAAAGTTGAATATTGCTGCCAGCGGAGGTGTGTTAACATCTGTATAGTGATCTTCCCATTAAGATGACAAACCTTACAGGCTTTTTTCATACATCTATCTCTGCTTTGCAGGCAATAATGATGACATATGGGCCAAATTTATTGCTTAAGGATCACCAGTGCTTTGAGGAGGCTTTGTGGACACACAATTTCTGTAATGCTGTTACAAGTTGCAACTCCAAGTCGTTCTCAAAGGTGGAGAAAGAGGCATGATCAGCCACCGATATAGCTGCCAACACCTTGAGGCTGCAGTTTAGAGCATCTTTTGGCTATTGTAACATTTTGGTGGAAAAGGAATTAATATATTACAGACCCAGAATACAAAAATGGCCTAAAATTACCTATCCCACATTCCTCCTCTCTTTCCTAACTTGACTAATTCGTCAGTTTAAAAGTGTAGCATGTAGGTTCAAGAAATCCTAGAAGAAGAAACTAGAGCAGGTCTTGCAAGCTCAACTAAACCTTGTGAAATCATGAACGTTTATCTGAAGAAAGCAAATGTGCAGTTTGATGACTATGAGGCATCTTAGTTCTCACTAAGTCCTTGCTCTTGATTAAGTTTAATATTCCCTGCACTGTGTAGGAGAGAAGGGGGTGTAACAAGATACAACTGGGAAGAAACTTTCTGAACTTTTGACTTGTAGCTGTAAGACTCTCTTAAGTTGTTATTTATGCTTTCAACAGTGCTGCAAATCTGGTCTTCAGTGTCTAATTCCTAACATACAGGCAAAGGAAACTAATAGAAACAGACATGATGCAGCATAACATTTTTCTATAATAAAAGTGCACATTTGAAGGGTCAGGTTCTGGCTGTTTCACAGCAAACAGCATTGTGCTCTTCCATTTATTCCAGAGAAAGATTTACCTTTGCAGAATATATTAGTAAATACCAGGATCTGAACTGGAGTCAACGTAAAGCACTGAGGTCACTATTGCAAGTCCTCTGTAGGGGCATTTTCTCTGTTTATATTTCAAATTCAGGCAAGTAACCTCTGCTTATTTAAGCATGAGTTCTGTAAGTCACACCAAGAGCTTTTTTGTTAACTAAATCAGCACAAAGAGCCCCAGTACCTACCTCATAAGATGCATGTAAGACGATCTCTCTGCAACTTTTTTTTGCTTTTAGTAGTCATGCCACCAGTGGTTACAAACACTTCAGCTTCACACATCATAGTTTCCACATTTGTGCCTAACTCTTCTCTCATGCTTACTTTTGTGTAACTTGCCAGCACTTTTTTAATAGAAAATCCAGATATTTTCACATTCAGTCTCTCAGCATATCCTACATGGTAATTGATTTTATGATAATATTTGAGTGTATGAAAAGTAATTGAATGGCACAGTGGATAATCATGAATTGCTGGGCAAAAAATTTTCTGTTTGACTCAACCAGCTGTTGAACATGTCTTTTCAAAAATCCTGAAAACCATGTTAACTGCTACATCTTAATTTTCATGCACCTCAGCAGTTCTTCGTTTTGGCTGGAAGTGCAAACTAGGAAATGGCTGTTCTTGCAGTACTCTGAGCTTGGCAATAGCCAAAAAGTCCTGAAATAGTAATAGTGTATTCTTTGGGGTATATTCTATGTTAAACTAAACCTCCAAATATTTCTTGGCTCACCTGCCATTAACTGGACCTTGAACTTACCATTTGCATTCAACAACGGGGGGCTAACACTGCATAGCTGACAGAAAAGAAGGCGTGAATTTTTTTTCTGAATCACCAAGAATTCCTCAAGTCCTCCAAATCTTCTCAAAGCATTGTTGACTGTGTATGAAAGTGATTTAAAAATCTATTTTTTAAGGATTTGAGTTTGTCATGAACTGCAAGACTTCTCAAAAATCTTCCACTTTTCCCTGAGCACCTGTCTGTTCTTCATCCCTTCAGTCAAAAACCATTACTGAGTGCAAAAGCATAGCTGGAGGCATTCTGAAAAAATATAGTATTACTTGTACTTCTGTATTTTGTATTTTGTTTTAAATACAGAGCACAAAAAAGTTTTAACTGTGCACGTTAATAAAAGTATCTGTGCAAAGTGAGATTTTTTTTCTTATTAGAGATAGCAATCCATAAACAAACATACCTGGGAAATCCATAAACGGATTTTTAATAGGGCTTTCTCTTTCTTACAGTACAATCAAAAAGAGACTGTCTGTTTAGAATTGTTTGTTTCAGGTGTGACTTTTAAATAGCTTTGGCGCAACAGGAAAATGTGACATCTCAAAACACTATCTGATATTCAGTGCCAATAAGCTCTTATTTAGCCTGCAAGAGATTTGATGATCAGGTGTACTATTTTAATAGTAGTTGTATAGCAGAAAAGCATAAATGCTTGTTTCTTAAAAGCTCAGCAGATGCAGAAGCCTCAATTCATAGTGACCATTCCTAAAACAATGTCTAACAATTTAGCTCTCAGGCAGAAAAGCCAGCATAAATCAGTTAATTTTCATTTACCTTTTAATTGAAGCCAGTCTGTGGCTTTGAAACCTGGGTATCTGCTAGGTATTCCCCTCTATCAGGTGAAAGTGTAATTTCATCTCAAAATCAACTGTTAGATCTACAACATACAGCTCTATTGCCCTCAGTATCTCAAGACAATTGTAGACTTGCATTAGGAGAAGGACTATATATTGTATTACTTTCTCAGGAACTGAGCCAATTGCCTGCAAACACAGGAAGAAAATTCTCCTCTTTCCCATTCCTTTTCCATGGGAAATTGGTCCTTTACAAGGTGGTGATTGGGTCTCCTCTCCTCTGAAGTATTAGCTAGAAATAGATCAGTCACTTGGCTTGCACTTCATGGTAGCACATACTAGTTTCTTGGGCAGGTGCTTCACTGGTCTCCCTCTCAAAATCATAGGGTCAACTTATCACTGGATTTGGAATCAAGCAAATTTTCTCCTGATGCTGGAGACCATGAAGTTTTCCCACCTTCCTTTATAGCATGGAGCATGTCTGTACTTCAAACTACAAAGACACCACTTGCTTAAGCAAATCTGGCTTCCAATTTCAGATGGCAAAATTAACCCCAACATCTTAAAGTGTGATCAAAGATAAGCTTGTAAAATTAGTGTTTTGGAGCTGCCTATCTCCTCTTTATCATGTCTTTGTCACATATATTTAAATTACAACTTGAAAGGTATTTCTTAATTTCAGCCCTGCAAAACTCTAGTCTGGACTCAGGGGTGGTGGGAGGAAAATCAAGCTTGATCCTTTCTGGTTGACACACTGTCATCAGTAATTAGAGTTCAGCAGCATGTAGGCTTGTAATGCCCCAGGTAGACATAGTCAATTGGAATTTAGTATTATTAAAGTTAGAAGAGAATTTATCTCCATATTTTCTAGCTCTGCCAGGCCAGTAGAAGGAAACAAAATCATGTTTGCCACTAACCAGATGTGAGGGATACGTAAGAGAGCAGCTTTGTCAGGCAAGCAAAGACATTTTTATACTGTCATATTTCAGAGGAATAGAAACAGTGTCAGGGAGTCCCAGACTTAGTTTGCCTGGGTAATCCGTCAGTGATGGTGAGGGGCAGACGCAGCAGGAATGACACTGCTAAGTCTTTCTGCTTTCGCTGGGCACAGGTATGAGATGCACATGGGACAGAGCTACTTGCATCCTAGATTTCAGCTGCAGAGTCATTTGCATTCCCATTGCTATGCCTGCTGCTGGCTGCACAGAGCCCTACACAGAGCATGGCACATCAAAGGAAGTAATGCCCCCGCTTACACATCCTACTAAGTTCTCTATAGAATTACATTATGTAGCAGTGGTAGGGGTACAGCTATCAATATTGGGAACAGCAGGCCCAGACACAGCAAGAAGTAGTTGCCCCTACAGCACAAATCCCCAAATCCCTCCTTTTCCTCCACGCACCACCTACTAGCAGCCAAACACATGTTGTGCCCTCCAACTTTACTCAGCTCAACAACGCAGTGAGTCCACACATCGCCCTGCCATGGCCCTGCTCCCTAAGCGGAGGCCAGGTATTACCAGCACCCACAGCCAAGCCGGGTGGGGAGCTGATGAGCTCTTCCTCCTGCTAAGCCCCTGGCTCAGGGCAGAGTCTCTATCCAAGCCATTTCTGCCAGACAGAAATTGCTCACGTGAAGACATTTATCCTGCAGCTCATCTAGGCAGTTTCACGTAGGCAAAGCTAAGAGCTGCCAATGCTGCATGTGACTTAGGAACAACTGTATGGCACCAGCAGTAAATAGATGGTTTGCAAGTCTCTACTTGAAGATGAAGTAGGGCCTCATTAAAAATCAGTTTGGTTTTCTATGTATGTTGTTCTATTTTAGTGGAAGAATGTTACTGATTATCCGGTGAACTACACTGTTCTTGAATTTTTCAAAGATGTATTTTTCTTTGGTAAGAAATGCCCATAAGAATCAGCGACAGTCCTGCTCCCTGTCTGGGGCAGTTCAGGATTTGCCTTTCACATTGCAGATTCTCATTGTATTTACGACAGCCTAGATAGTGCTCATTTATTCTTATACCCACCTGCTCTGCCAGGGCATCACTTCTATCTCCCCAAGACTAGCTTCCATTCTACCTCTCCCCCAAACTTGGTAGTTTACTGTTTCCTGGCCTCTACTTTATGAATCCAATCCTGTCTCTTAGCCACTGAACCATACTTACAAACCACATGACTGTGATTTAGATTATGGTCCTATAACCAAAAGCCTCAGTGTTTTCTCCTTGAAAGGAAAGGTGAAAGAAAGCCCAAGAACCACTGTCGTGTGCCAACACCAACAAATTGCTGTTAACCTCATCCTTTACTGGAGCTAAGATGGACAGACCAGAGAAAAGCCATCTGGTGCAGGGGATGGGGTTAGAATCTAAGCAATAAGCATACGAGCGCTGACCAAAGGCATTTTTAAGCAAAGAACACATGCTGATGTTTCGGTAAGAAGTTAAATAGCACCACTGGAGCTACACCCACTCTACACAGCTTAAGAGTGTCTCTAAAGCAGTAAAAAACAAAATCTATTATGCAGAAGTCTAATGTGACATATACTTCTGTATCTGAGGCTCGGATAAACTGGAGCAGGCAGGAAGAATTTCATCCAAAACCATTTCCAATGTAAAGGAGAAGGAAAGACTTCAGAAATATTCTGCAAAGCTCTGGGGTAATTTGGTCTTCCCTCCACAAGCAATGATGATATCTGCATCTGAAAATACCTTGAACTAAAAATAAGAAACATTATTTTAATAAAAGTTCCTTTCATAAAAGAGATATAAAACCAAATTCTTAAAGTTACTCATTTGGGCCCTGAAATTGGTTTCACCCAACCTAAGCACTCACCTCAGTGTCACAGGTATAAGATTCTGCCCACATACAGCTCTCTGCAAGACTCAATCCGTTAATGATATCAGAATATGTATATGGAAGATAGCTAGATATGCATGATCATAACACTGAAGATCTTCATTTTCAAGCATCCCATGCTACTGCTTCACATAGTCTTTTTCTGCTTACTCAGCACAGACTCTAAACACAGTAACAATTATCTGAGGCTCTCAGAAAGCCACGTAACAATATTATTTGCTGTTTCTATTTCTCTGTCCTTTATTTGTTCACTTGTCTTACTTTCATAGGGAGGATCCCAGTAAAAGTTCTGGAACCAATTTTGAAGCTTATGAATTATTTTACTGGTACAAAACTAAACAGAAAGCCTGCCTAAACACAGTTTCTTTAACAGCAATAAATTCTGTCTCTCTATTCTTAGAACATGTATTTCCAGCTTCTTATTAGAATCATGAAAATCAAGGGAGCTTGGTGGGGGTTGTCAGTTATGACATCAATAAAACAAACCAAGTAAGAGTCCAGAAAAAGTAGTAATGAAATGCTACACTTTGCCTTGAATTTTAAAATGAGCTTTTCTAATTTGGGTGGGAATATATCATAAAAAACAATCACAAATGGCCTTGCATAAATCATCTCCACAAGACGTGCATTTAAAATACTTGTTTATTTAAACTGGAACTGAATAATGAATTTAAATTACTGGTACAAAAAAAGAAAGGAAAGCTGAAGAATTTAGGTTGCCCTGCTGACTGGGCTCCTTAAGTCCTGAATAGATGAATCACACAGGCATAGAAAAATATTACTGTACTATTCATATTGCATGCAACAAGATGTCACACCTGTGACTCATGTCCTATGCCACAGAGTCATCATGCGCTTGTAAAAATATGTGCAACACGGCAGCTACATTCAAAACATCTGGTTTCAGACCTGTTTCACATGTGAAATTTATCCATATATAAGTAGCTGCCAGTTTTTATAGACTGGAGTGCTGCCAGATGAGTGTAATAAAAAGCAAACAAAAAAAACAAACAAAAAGAGCAATGTTCTATACCCTTTTCACATATTGTCAATAGGTAACTTGCCATATAATATGTGCAGTCCTGGATCATGTGGGATAGGTATCAGAACTCTCCTAAGGAATCTTGAGAGATTCCCAGCCTCACCCTGCCAGTCCCATACTCGACCAGAGCACAATAAAAAGCTTTTGATCCTTCCAAACGCCTCAGTTGCTCCCATATCATCCTACACTATCTGAAGGTGGTTAATCATTTCCAGCTGTCGGCTGGTAGGGTGCTGACACAACTCTTGTACAGTTACAGTACCATTCAATATGAAAAGGATCAGAAACACGGAAAAATTACACAGCAATTAGAAACCTTAATTGACAAGGAGGACAAAACACGATGCTGCTTGTAACACGTTACTTGTTCAGCATTACTGCCTAGGAGGCAAAGCTTGGGTACCACGTGTTTGAAGGCTTTTAGATCAAAAGATCAGCTGCTTCTTTGCATTATTCGTTTCCTCACCTGTGAGGAGGGCAGACACATAGGCTCCGGATAACTGCAAAACTAATTCTGTGCATAGAGGTTACTGGAGTTCTTATATTTAAGTAACATTAGGCTGTGATGTGACAGCTAGATGAGATGTATTAGCTTCATGAATTGAATTAAATATGGGCATTATTTATAATTTTGAGTCTAATACCCCTTTCCTCTGGAAGCATCGTGTCTGAAATTCTATGAAATTTCTCCGAAATTCTGACTGTAGGGACATTTGTGCAGATCAAACTTACACTGCAGTACGTAAATAGGATGACTGAAGCATCCCTTTTGAAAGAAAGTAATGTTTGAGTTTTTATATGTAATTTCTAGCATTAATTATCACTAATTCTTGATGACTACACAATTA
This sequence comes from Apteryx mantelli, assembly GCF_036417845.1. Lineage (NCBI taxonomy): Eukaryota > Metazoa > Chordata > Aves > Apterygiformes > Apterygidae > Apteryx > Apteryx mantelli. The sequence continues at coordinate 24,747,705 of NC_089982.1, read as the reverse complement.
CTTAAGTATTTATAGTTAAATATTAGTAACTAGATATTGTGAAAATTGGTAAAATCATTCATATAAAACACTGAAATGTCATTTTTTTATTTCACTGTACTTCTAACAGATCAGTTTTCTTTCTGAAACATAATTCCTCATATTTGTTTGCCTTTCCATTTTTGTCTCTACTTATAAAATAACCATTGAAAGAGAGAAGAGGTAAAAGAGTAATAAGAAAATTGAAAGAGAAAACCTTAGATTACTTCATGACACTGATTTTTCTTAATCAGATTATCAGATTAAATGGTATGACTGTCTTTACAAAAAAGATGAATAACAGGCAAGGATTCAAGCATAACCTAGAACTTTAAAAATACTCCAACATAAGTATTTTAAAACTTGAGACAGACCTAAGTAGGATTCAAGCTTCTCCTAGCATAACTGAAAGATGCTAGGCCTTGGAGACTTTTGCATTATTCAGAGATATCATTTTAAATAAAAGAAGTAAAAAGGAGTTTTTCCATATGCCTTTAAGAAACTCTATTCCTTCATTTATGAAAGCAGAGAGAGCAACTCTGTTCATGTACCTTACAAGAGAAGCAGCCAGATGATTTGTGGTTTTATCTTGTATTCAAAAAGGTGACTATGCAACCAGTAAACACACAGACAGGGAAAAGGAGGGAAGCCCAGTGATACTAGCTATAAAACATTTGAAGGACAAAGCTAAGAAGAAATACTATTTGATCTGTTTTAGTCCAGCTGACTTTTTTTATATCCACATTTAACTAACTGATCATTAATATCCATGTAAATGTAAGCAAGTGAATTTTGAGCTGTCTTGTTCAAACTAATAAAGCCTTTATTCACACCCACCTTGCACATTAGAAATGTCATAACTTGGCAACCCTGAACAATTATTCACAGTATCAACAGCCCAACTGCACGGACTGGAATCAGCCAGCATCTGCTCACGCAGTTCTTGCACTACTACGAAAAAAAACAATGAGCGTATCAGGTTTTTTTCCCCTCAGAGAAACCTAGCTACATCAGTGGGTGGGGGGGGGGGGAAATCAGCTAGCAAATTGTGTGTGATACAGGCTTTTAGTTTTCACTTTTTGGCCTGCTAAGCAGGTGAGGTTGCTTGCTACTGAAGCCCTTTTGCAGATTATAACTTCCAAAAGAGCCACAAGGGAATTTGTTCAGCCAAGTTCTGCTCCGAATTCAGTGCTGTCCTGTTCTGAAACATTCTTAAACACTAAGATTAGCAGATAACAAATGTATGCCAACAAAAGACATGCTCATTTTTATGCAAGAGAAGATACTGGATATCATTTTTCAAGTTAGCCATTTTCAGTTTACGAGAAATTCTCGGTTTACCACTTAAGATCACAATTTCTGCAACAGTCTTTGAGCTGACTGTGCCATATAAAACACAACAAAATATAATCCAAAACAAAGCAGAATAAAATACCAAACAAAATAAATAGGGTTTTTTTTTTAATGTACCATATGCCAAAGTTCTTCACTTCTGCAGTTTCTATTAAAATCACTGAAGCTATCAAGGCAATAGAGTTGCATTTAACACCATACATTAATAATCAAGATTAACAGCATTAGGATATAATCATAATAGTTATAGAAATAAACCTTTTTTTTTAATTTCCATTAATTAGAAAAGCATCAACTGGCAATAGCTTTAGACTAGAAGTACACAACTCATTAAGTTCATATTAATTACTATGAACATTTTGCTTCATGTCTGAAGATTTTCTGTGCTATTTTTTTTTTTTTTAGCAGCCTCTGTTCTTACTCCCTTGAGAACAGCCTTTGTCACAGTATTTTGGCACCTCTACTACCAGTCCTAGTTAGGGCGAGGAAATGCAAGATGTCCAGAAGGAAAACCAACCAAACAAAAAAATCCACAAAAAAAAAAAAAAATATATATATATATATACACACACACACACCTATATACATACACACACACACTGGTAAAGATAACCAAATCTTTTCAAAACTCAGGAAAACTGTGTTCAGAGGTTTTGCACAAAGTGAATTCTGCAAAAAAAGTCACAACTTCCCCCCCCCCCCTTTTTTGGGGGTCATTTTCATGTCAAATTTAAGAGAAGACTGGTTTCTATGAAGTTAAAAATTGGAGTTCCAGTTCTGTTATGTCTTTTTACTTCCCCATGTCCCATCACAAAAGAAATCCATTTGTTTCATGATCAAGTTCGTAAAGAATATTTCTATAAGGTTTGGTTTTAGGTAACACAAACTACATGATTCTTACAATAGATCCTCATAGGCCTAATAACATCAGTGTAACCAAATAAATGCCACGATTAAATTTTCAGGAATGGTTTAAAAGACTTCAAGGTCCTTACAGCTCTGCTTTTAACAGCTTTTCATTCTATAAATGCCAACAGTATGGATCAGGTCTAATAGTGAGTCTTATTTTGAACTGAGCTTAAACCAATACAATTAAGGTTTCTTGCATACCTTTCCCATGCCAAGAGAAAGATACTATACTATTTTAATCTCATTATGTAGAATTAAATGCACTTCTAAGAAAGTCCCAGATATTGTGTTCCATAGCAGGAACAATTTCAAGTAGTAAAACGTTTTTAAAAATTAAAGATATTCCTGCAGATCTTTAGGAAAAAGATGTGTTTTTACATATGTATATAAAATAACTATTTAATCATTTTAATACAATGCTAAACCAGCAACAATCCAAAGAAAATAATATGCAAGAAAAATTGATACGAGATGTAGCCCAGACTTCTGAATGACTAGCTGAATCAACAATATGACTAACAGTATGAATTTCAGCTGACAGCACAACTATGCAAAGTGCACTATAAAGACGATGACCGCTCAGTTAGAGTAGAAAAACTGAAGCCTTACGCTGCCAAAAACACCTCAATCTGTAAGCAGAGAGCGTCTCTAGTGCACACTGAAATAAAGTTGGTTGCCTGGGCTGACAGTAATGGCTGCCCATGAATCAGGGTATGGCTCACGAGTTACTCCTGCATGAGCTCATCATTCAGCAACTCCAAAATGTGACATGCCAGTTAATTACAGCTCTAGATAGTTGTGGTCATTTAATTCGGCAAATATTATCAAAGGGCAAACACATTCTGAAGGAACACAGAGCCAGACACAGCTATCAGACAAGTCTGATTTTCACTACAGAACTTAACTGCTAAAAGTTAGCATCTACATCATCTTGCTTTTCCTCTGTGCGATGCACCATAATGTCTCTATCTGGTGTGCTGTGTCTAGTGAGCAGAGCTTATCATACATGATTTCAGTTTTCCTTGCAATCACTCTTGAAAGTTTAATTACTGCTGTCACCTGTATACGCATTTTCTCTGTAGAGTGCTAAATGCTGAATAAAACTGATTGGCTTTAGACAATTCCTGCGGCTGAGAAGTTCTGGAAGGCTATTTTAGGATCCGAGTTCAATTTGTATAAAACCCACTGTTGAGTACGATGCCAGGTCCTAGAGCATAGGGACTTCGAGAACAGACCCCTACACACCCCCTTTGATTTAAGGCAATTACACAGTGGTAACTACTATGAATTTAATTACTACTTCTGATGATGCAAAGACTGGAGAAGAACACACTTCCTTCTATCTTCTCATCCTCTTTTTTGCCATGGGAAAAAATATATAGATGAGAGGTGAATTCTTGAATCATTAAACCTAATCTTTGCTATGACTGGCACCACAGCATCTAATCTCTTTCATAGAGAGATCAAACTTCACCTTAGAAGTAGCTTGCCTTTTTGTGATCCTTAAGTCAAATGAAAAAATCTGTTACAGACCTTCACTGCTTGAAAAATTAAAATCCCCTAATTTGCAATCTAAAATGGCTTAAAAGTTACCATGAATTTACTCATGTCAACTTTATCACTTAGCTTAAAGAATGCTAGTGTTTATCTTCCATTTATGTATTAACAGACATAAAACCATACTACCTGTCTTATATTTTGCTAGCCTAATTAAACCAGCTTCTCCCAACCTTCTCTCTTATGTGTCAAATCAGCTTGGAGATTCTCCCAAGCTATCTTTGATATATTAATTTTATATTTTACTTCCATTTTCAATTTCTTGCCAGGTCTTCAGAATAAAATTTGTAGGAAAGACTCTGACAGGCCATTTTCCTTGGTACATGGCACAGTCTAACCAAATCTTCAATCTCAATCATGAAGAAAAAAAACAGCATGCTTTCTCAAAGCACACATCCTCTACAATTTAGGCTGTAACTCTGCCTAAGACAACCTATGCAATAAGACATACTTAAATTAATACTAATTGCACTGATCAGCTCTTGTGCACATTTATTGTGGCATGCCTTGATTACTAGCATGGCATCCTCTGGCTTCCAAAGCTCTCCATAGTGCTCAGAGTGCTGAAGAAAGGACAAGTCTGCAAATAGATAAAATGGGGAATTCTTAAGGAGAAAAACTTTTGCAATTATATCTCCAAATTTCATATGTGCTAGATTCTCTTTACTCCCTGCACTTGCTAAATTAATCTCTTTTGTTGCTTTAGGCTTCTGTAATAAAGACATCCAATAGCTCTTCATGCATTATCCGTCCTTCCTATCCCTTACTGCTTGCTGAATATGGTTCCTTTACTGCCACAGCTCAAGAAGTCTGGGGATTCAACTAAAGCGCTTGAATTCAGAATAATATCAATGGTGCTAAGACAAAGAGAAGAGAAAGTCTCCCTCCTTCTGTCACAGAGGTTTTGATCATTTCATATCCTGATAATATTAGCAGCCATTATTGCACCTATTCCTATTGCAGGGCTTAGGGAGACATTCCAGCAGAATAGTATTTAGCATCAAGCAATGAGCTCATTGTAAGAGCTGCTTTCAACAAAATTTTCTCTTCCAGATGGTATATGAATTACAACCTTCTATCACAGACTTAACAAGCCGTGGGTTGCTGTTAATTGTCACTTCCAGGTTTCAGTGTTGTTTATAAGCCACTAATAAAACCTGCTGTTCCTCTTACTCACAAATTAGGAAATTAATTCTCATTTTTAAGGATAGATTTGCATCCTACTTTCCTCCTCCTTTTAAAATTTCTTCCTTGACTTTCTCCTCTAAATTTTTTCATATAATCAACAATAGATCAAATCTTGATTTTTTTTCCCCCTCAAATCTTTTTCAAAGTTCCTCAAGGGGGTTTACACTATAGGCCAAGTACCCTCTGCTGTATCTGCTCATGTAAACTGAGAAAAGAACTTGTGTCCTTCATATTTATTATGCTGAACCAAATTCTCAGTCTCTGGTGAATAACACGTAAACAGAATGCATACTATATAAGATAATATTGAATGTATTATTTTTATTTCATCTGCTTTTTTGAGACACCATACCCCATCCAACAAGTTATAAACATGTGCAAGAGGCAGCTTCCTAAATTTGCAGTCCAATTTAGAAATGGCAGAAATAAAGCAGAAGCAATATGGTAAAGAATTATTTTTACAACATTAAAGCAGAACTTAGTGAATCAGTGCACTGTTTACAGAGTTCTGTCCATTAAAGAGCAAGGCCTTCAGATCATGCCCTGAAGAACTGCACTTGTTCATCTTGTTGATTCCTGAGTTTTTGTATTAAATAGTTGTCAGGTAATTGTAAAGCAGTCATAGGAGTTGGGTCTTTCAGAAGTGTTTGAAAAAAGTTAGGGTACACAAACTATTTCAAGTACCAGAAGCAAGGTCCCTGTGTTAGCTCGATATCCAGCCCAGGATGCTGCTTCCCAGCACAAGTTAATAAGGCCAAGCAGCACCTCATGCTCAGGCAAGCACACACTGCTTCCAGGGCACAGGCATGCTCTCATGTCCTTGCATGCTTGGCACTACATTATGCAAACACTTCCATGTATTTTTGTAGGGCTTCAAAATGCAGTAAGTATATGCAAAGAGAGGAGACATATCATTCACACAGAGTGTTAAAAGCAGAGCCTTAAAAGGTTGAAGATCTTCAACCATCAAATTCTTCTCTCTGCAGCAGGGATTTGGAAGAAGAGACCAGGGTCATGCTTCATGACTGCAAAATTGCTTGGCGAGCCCATCTATCACTGGACTCTCCAAGGAAGTTACTTTAACCCCAAGGCCATGTTCACAGCTGTAAAGCATCTACACGGCCTAGAGGGAAGGATTCCTCTTTCAGCCTCCAAAGCACTTCCCAACACAAAGCCCAGCTGCTGTTTGGGCTTTTTGCTGGGAATAGATTGGAATTATAGTTCTTAAATCCTGCACTCTTTATATTAAATTGAAAACCAAAGCTGAATGGAATTCACTCCAGAGAGGTCAAATAAACCAGAAACGTGGTTTGTATGCTTCCTCTTCTTTCCATGCTCATGCAAAGTCTCTAGATACACATCAGCAAAGAAACACCCAAACAGAAAAGGCTGTTCTTTACACTTAAAATAAGCAGTAATCAGCCTTCATATAACATTTAAATTCCCTAGCAAGAAGTATGTTATCTTATACATGCATTTGATGGGGGCCAGGAAGGTAATTGTAGCACTCTAGAAGTTATACACCCTAGAAGTTACACAGATGTCTGCTGTTTTCAGTGGTCCCTTCCATTGGTTTGGAAAGGAAGCAGAGCAGCACAGTCGGAGCAAGCTCCATTGGCACAGTCGAGCAGCTCCTGGAGCAATGGACAGGAGTGGCACTTCCCTGCAGAGGCCGATGGCTACATGCTGAGCTCTTGCACGGCCTTGCCCACCAGCTCTGCGCCAGCTTCACACTCTCTTTGCCTATGCACGGCAAAATCATTACTCTGGGTCAAAGCTGGAGTATATGCCATGGAGCTGGGCACCTAAATTCCAAGCAGCTCTTTAAGCACCCTATTGCACATTAAACCTCTCCCTTACAACAGTAATTCTGCTTTAAAAAATAAGTATTAGATGTATGCATGAGAGTCTAAAACACTATAACCTTGTATGGAAAGTAGAAAGAAAATCCAAAGTTACTCTCTCTTCAGGCCATCTCCCTCTTGGTTCCTGAGCTATGAGGATAACACCTGCTTTGCCTTTAGAGATCTCTTATTCTCCGACTCTGTGCACTAAATACAGAAGCAACAAGAAACTATATATTACATATTAAGACATATGCTCAGTACATTCACTTAGTCACTTACAAGTTTCATGAACTGTATTGCCCTTGCCACATGAACAGCTATTATTTTTCATCTGTTTTCTCGAGTAAATAATTCAGGAAAAATGCTGTGTTCTTCCAGTGTTTTGGAATGTATACTTTGGGGCAAGAAAGTATTATGCTGGATTTACTGTACTTTTTGATACTTCTGTCTATTATTCAAGATCAAAGCCAAATTCCCCCTGGAAAAAAAACAAAAAAAAACAAAACAGTAGCCTAGGGTTACAGTGAACAAATGGTATTTACATTTGAATGCTATCAAATGGTGGGAAATTTCACAATCAGTAAAACAACAATTTGATAAACAATATAATATTAATCAAATTCAGTATTTTCTATCAATTAAATCAGCTATCCTGATTCTTTCTTTTATTTACATACACTGGATGACATTATACTCCTATGAAAGTATTATTGTTGGCCCTAAGTTGCAGCATTTCATTCTTGATGTGCATCTGGTCTCTAGGATATTTTGAAACAACTACATGCAGCACTACATAGTGTGGACTTTGGCATATTTTCCATAATAGCATATATTGATTTGAGCCACAGCTTTTCATTCCCCCAGGAGATATCACTGAGGATAACAGAAGTTGAGAGCATACCATAAATGGCCCCAAGGCTTCAACAAGAACGCAACAGTCAAGTTTTCATTTCCACCATTAAACAAATATGAACATTACAGTAGTTAATGGAAAATGCTTATATAAAAATATGGATTACTTATATTAATTGTAGGTTACAAACAGACTGAATATTCAAAATGTTAAACATTAAGGTATGTAGGGTTTGTTTTATTGGATTTCTCTGATCCAGTGTCATTTTATTAAAAGGAACATACCTCTGCAACCACCCTTCTGGGAAAGGCAACTACTGCAGGAACCTTTTGTTTCTACACATACAGGGTCAGCTCCTCTAGCAGCTCAGGCTACCAGACTGTTTTTGAACATGGGGAAAGCATTATGCTCTCGTCATTGGACAGTCAAAGCAAATAGTAATAACAACCCATTTCCTGGGGGTTTTCCATCATTTAACTCCTTCCGTTTACAGACTTGGGACCATTGACTAATTTTGGCTCAAAGCTCCTCCTGATATGAGCAGGCACTCCACTTGCAACACAGAACTTGAGTACTGTCCTTAGCAGCTACGATTTGCCACATTCCACCTCCAGTTCAAGCCCCTAGGATTTTCATGCGAGTAGCTTCAACAGCTGCTCTAACACTTACCATCAAACTTTCAGATAAAAAAAACATAGCAGCTAATGTGCAGCGTTTTTCTAAAAATCTGGTCCTTTATCTTGGTAACTTAATTGGAGCCAGGCTCCCTTGAAAAATCTGACCCTAAAGTTATCATTTTCCTCTGACTCTTCCTCAGATGTTTGGATCATCTATGTAATCCAACTTGCATGGAGCAGAAGTAATTCCAGTTTCAAAGGACAGTAAAGTTGAAAAGTCAAATCTTAAGCTCTGCTGCCTCAAGCCTTTCTTCTTCCAAATGAGCGGCTAATGACTTGTTCTTGGGGAAGACTGGAAAGAAACCAGTATGAAGACATGATTAAGGGAAGAAATATCTTCCACTCCAGTTAGAGCTTGCATGCCTTTGGCTAGAATCCATCACAGTTTCCAGGGGCAGCACAATGACTTTAAGTGCCTGACACTCCAGACAATCAAAAGGATAGATGCACACTATCAGCTTACTATTTTGCAAGCTTGACAAGAGAGAAACTGGATGGGCAGACTGCCTCAGAAAGTCAACTGGAACACTAAAATATTTTTTCCCTAAAGAAAGCTATTCAGTTTTTGAAATTTTCTGAGATTGGGGACTGTGCACAAATTATGTTTCTTTCTAGCTCCCCATCACTACTGTCTCCAGTGCAATCATGGCTTCACACAAGCCTTCAAAACACAGGAAATAAGAATAAGGCAAAAAATTCCACCAAGCTGTAAAGCACCATCTTCTGCATGCTCTTATTTGTCAGTCTACTTGTTTTCAACACTACTTAGCAAACTCATATTTGTATTTGTCTACAGCTGTTTTCAGTTGATGCAGGTAGAATTATTCCCATCCATCCCAGCAATATTCAAGCTGTTCTCCAATACAAGAATTTGTGGTGCATTTACTGATGGCTCTACCTTGCCCTAGGACTACGGAGAGTTTGGAATCCAGAAAATGCTTTAAGAATTGCTAGATGAGTGAGAAATGGGTGAATCTGTGGTTGGAGTATGAGAAGTTTAGTCAATAGAGCAAAGATATATAGGCAAAAGAGAGCAAGTTGTGTTGCTTTCAGAGTTGCAGTAACATATGCCACTGGATAAAAACAGGAACACGGGGAGGAACCCTTACACTTACAGCTGCATGTAGGAGCACCACAGCTTCTGTACCACTTTCTACAGCAAGGTACTATCGGGGTTTGTCACTGACTCAGTGGACAAAATCTGCAGCCCTTATAAGGCTCCTTTGTGCTGCTGCGGGTTTGTGGTACTACCTCCGCACCACTTCAGCATAGCAGCAGTGCAAAGATAAGGTGGGAGGAAAGAGAGCACAAATTAGTCCAGTGATCCCAGCTAACAGCATGGCTCCTCTGATAAAACATTCATGTGACCATCGTAATTTGCATTAGGAGCTATTTTGTTCCGCAGAAGTTCCAAGTTTGAAGTCAGAGAGATGGTCTGATATCTCATTTACATGATAAGAAGTATATCAATTGGAATTGCCCACACACTTTTCTGCAGAAATCATGGAGAGGAAGGAGGGGAGGGAAAAAAAAAAAAGAGTTGGACCAGATAGTGTTTGAAGTTTGCCAAGGTTTTTCTGTTCTTTCACTTACCAGATTACATAGCTGTGATCAGCAGCATGTAAAAGAAGAGTTATGGCAGTATGGATTTTTTCCAGGTCACTAGCAGTAATTAGATCTGTGGGCGTGAATATAAATCTAGAGATCTGGAACCCAAATGACTGCTTCTTGCTGTATTTGTATTTACTGCCTCAAGAATCCTCTTTACATCCCTTGTAAAACCATGTATTGTATTCAGATTAAACCCTAGGATAAACTTCTTGCCTGTCATTGAACCACTTCTTACTCACTGAAACGATTTGGCTGGGTTACGCATTAGTCCAAAGGATTTAATCTACAGATGTCAGAAATGGCATTAGTTTACCCCAGTGGTAAACAGCCAGCATGGCCAAGATTACACACATCTTGAACTAAGTGAATAGGGTTGGTTTTTTTCCCCCTTCAAGTAGACAACGAAAAATTTAGGTTGCCTTAACAGAACCAGAGAGACTCACAAGTGGAATTTCCTTTTGGATTTCCCGGTATACTTACAAGAGAATTAATATATCATTTCTCAATTAGTCTGCATTTTGGCATAGTTTAATACAGTGGGAGGACAACCAACCTGTTAAAAATGTTGTAAACAGTCGTGTGAGGGAGATATACAGCAGGCAATAATCAGAGCCTAGATGCAACTGAAGCTCTTTGCTTTCTATTTTGGAAGCAAAGGGTTTCAAATAGAAATAATTAGAAAATGGATACTGAGAGGATAAGCAGCATGAAGACACATAATTAGGATAAATGACAAGATATAGGCAATAGCTGGCATGTTCCGCTATTTGTCTATCTGTATTAGGAACAGATTGAGTTTTGTCTACCTTTAACACACAGAGCATTTTACAATGTAGCCCCAGTCCTGCTGTTCACAGCACAGGCACATCTGCACAGAGGTGGGCATGCAGATGGGCTGCCATGCTTTAAGCGCACCTACGCAGCAGCGTGCCCAGCAGCGCCAGACACAATCGCAAGGAGTCTCATCAACTCATACATTTTTTTCCCCCCAATGCACTCTTGAATAAAAAAAGGGTAACTAATTTCTACACAACAGCATATGTGGAATGAATGAAAGCTGAAAGAAAAAAGTAAAGCTCTCTTGAGGTCTTGAAAAAAAAAACCTGTCTCAAAAATGGGGAATGTTATTATGTTTTACAAGTTAAACTGCAAATGACAAGTGAAAATGCTATCCAGCAACACTGGAAGCTCTCATACTTAATGTTTAAAGCAAAAGGCAGAGAAATTGCTCAAATTCAGGCTGAGCCACAAATTTACTTTGCGACTTTGAGCAATGCCTTATCCTCCTTGCATCTCTATCTGCCCAGCTGGAAAATGTAGTAGTAAGTTTAAAAACAAAAAACACACACAAAACAGCTTCTCAATGAGATCCAGATGCTCTATTAAATTGCTGTTCCCCGTAAAAAACACCTTCCAAGCTGTAGCTAAAAGGGAATACATGTCTGATTGGTGGGTTTTAAGCATATATATGAGATTGCATAGAATTACCTTTTACCTATTTTCCAGTAATTAGAATTTACCATACCTCTTTGGGGACTGGAATCACATAAGATTATTCTGTCTGCAATAAAGGTAAGTTACAAAAGACCCACACTGATACCACCTTAAGATGAGAGGATCATATATTTTGTACAGTAATATTGTGTGTGGTTTACCATGACTAGAGAGTGTGCATCCTGGGACTGCCTCTTATTATATGAAATTCAATCATTTCACTGCTACCATGTCCTTTCCCAGCTCCTAAAGTCTCTACCCTTTTTGAACTTTGTGGGGTTTTTTTCCATCCTTACCTGTTAAGATCACATCATTTTACCAAAGAAAGTATATTTTTATTGTATGTGCATATAAAATGATGACTGAAGCTGAACCTGAGCACAGAAGAAATATTATAAAAATGGAGTTATTTCAAGGTATTTGGAGTTAATTCAAGGTGTTTGTAGACAGAACATTAGCTGAATACACTTTTATTTTCTGCTTATTTCTTTGCACAGGAAACAATGGGGAGAACTATAGGACCGATCATGTAACAAAAGACCTATACCATAACGGACAAGGGGAAGAAATCAGTTTTGCATGGATACCTGCAACACTGCTGCTTTATGAACATAGTGTTGCAATAGTAACTTTCTTTTTAGTATAGGCTGTGCTACGCACCCCCGCAGTACATGCTATCAGACACTATGTTTCTACAGGAAGGCAGCCTTCGCCAGAGCACAGGGCTCATCTTACTGCTTGCCAACACAGATTCTCCCACTAGGATCTCACTGTGGCGACTGGAGTGAAGAGACCAGCCCCAGCATCCGCCCCACGGCTGCTGCAGCAGTAGGTGCTTCACACAGGTCAAGGACATGCCTTTGAACCCCTTATTGCTGGTGAAGTGCTGTTCTACAACTCATGAAACTGCTTCGGCTTAAATGGGACACCTATAGAGATATTCTAGTGCCTGGTTTAGCTTTAAGAATCAGAAACAAGAATAAGATCCAATAATTTTTTGATTACTGACATATACCTCTGTAGGGTTTGATTTTTGCAAACTAATTGTCCTGCTATAGTAAGGAAGAGGTAATATTTTAAACCTTTTAACTTTTTTAAAAAAAAACAAAAGAACCCAAACAAACAGATATTTGAAGGGAAAAGGCTAGGATATTAGAAGGGTCCACAAAAGTTTCCATTAATTTGTGTATAGTTTTTGATGATCGATGTTTTAAGCCTGCCAGAATCCTGGAGAGTTCATAATCAGAAAATTTTAAACAAACTGTTAGGTCTAGTTATAGAAAAGTAAAGGATGCTGTTCAAATGTAGACATTGAACTCGAGTCAGATTCTGAAAAACTTCATTCCCTAAAGCTACAGGCTTTGATTGCAGACTGACAGGTAGCTTAGGGTTAAGAGTATGTAAATTCTGGGTGTTCAGATCCGTACTTTTGATTCATTGTTAACTAGAAACAAATATTACCTTTAAGCAATGTGACTAAAAACCTGCTTACCACGCAGATATGCTCCTCAAAGCCGCTTATTAAAGTCATGCTAAAAGGCCCGGAATGATTCCCTCTCCTTATGAAGCTTCAAACATTTTGGCAATTCAGTCGAATGCACTGCGCCACTGATGCCTTAGTCCTCAGCCTCAGAAGGCACCAGGAAAATACATCCTCTGGGAACAGCATGTACTGCATCAAGCAACAGGCATCTGGGGGAAATCACGCTATGCTAAACACTGGGGTGGAGGCTGCAGCCTTTCCTAATTGCCACCAAGGGGGCTGCACGAGGTACTCCTCGGGACTCAGCTTCCGCCTATACAACGCACTCTAGTACTAGCAGTTGCTGTCTCTGCACCAAACTGCAGTTTGGGACAATTGCTGCTGAGCAGTGCTGGTGCTCTTGAGAGTTATCTTCTTGCCTGCCTCAAGAGGAAAAACTACTGGTGGAATTTTTTTTATCGCTTTTCTTTATAAGGTTACTATCATGGGCTGGGAGAAAATACTGCTGGCAGAACTGCTTTTTACAATATTACCAGCTCTTTGCTAGGTAAGCAGGGGCTCTTATTTCCTATTGCAGGAAACCTGAATGCAGTAAATACTGAGTAAAGCTAAATTCAAACTCAGCATAACTGCTTGAGATAACCACAGTTTTTTTTTCTTAATCATCACTTCAGTAGATGACCAGGCCCACAGCTGAAATAACAGAACATGACTGCTTGCCAGAGGACACAGAGAACGTTAAGACATGCTACAGATGACACTGCTAAATAGCGAACGAGAGAAAAGACCAAGGGAGCCAGAACTGATTCATACCAACAGGGTCTTAAATGAAATTGCAATGACTGTCAGTAAGCTGGGAGCCGTCAGACATCCAAAGGCATGGTGCTGGTCCACTTAATAGGAATATGGCTTCTCAAATCCAATTACCAATATTCCTCCAGCATCTCATTACATTGCTCTCATGTCTCTAGCTACACGGCACATCACATTGCCATCTAGTGGCTACGGATATTCAACACACTCAACCTTTCATCATAAGGGCTTAAGTAGTTTTAGGGGGGTTATTCTTAATTTACTCACTATTTTCAGATCAGTCCCTTACTATAACATTGTATTTGAAAGCAATAAACACCCACACAAGCAACTTTAGCTTTTTCTGTTTGTGAACATGGCTGAAAATAACATGACTCCCTTTCCCACAGCCAAGAAGTTGTCAAACAAAAACAGCAAAGCCAGAAGCTAGATTTCTATTCATTGCAAATGTGTTATACATACCATGTTGCTAAAGCAATTTCCTGATTCTAAAGCAATGTGAAACCACTTGTAAATAAACATGTTAAAGGGCATTAACCCTATGAGGAAACCCCGGAAAGTTTTAGCACAGTCCCTCACAGGAGACAGGAGATTTTGTGAGAAAGATTCCCAAGAAAGATGGGTGATAACATGTCAAGATTAAAGCGCTGCAGACAGACATTTGCTACTCACACTGATACTCTTTTTGCCTTGAACCAGGACACTTAGTTCTTCCCTTCTGGCTACAAGATGTAATATAATTAAGAACGGAAATATGGGAAGTTAAGACAGTGAATGTTCATTTGAGAAAAGGCATCCTTGGTGTGTGTGTAAGCTTCCAATTTAGGAATGACATCTAGCCAAGCACAACAACCTGAAATTAGATCCTCATCTCAGCAGTTGTCTGATGCCTATGTTTTATCTTAAAGAAAAAAAGCTAGAAATTATTCAAGATAAGTTCACAGGCATTTACTCTGGGACTTTCACTTCTGCTCTGCATATGGCTCACTACTTTAAAATGAAAGTGCAAGAAGAGAATTATTGGTAAAGGCTAAAAACAACCTCATTCATTTCCATAATAGCCTGTGTTCTTTAGTCCTGAGTCAAAGAACCAACTTAAATGTTTTATAATACCATAAGATCATTTCATACACCTTTGTATCCTTATTTTGCAAGCTGCTTGCCCCCAGCCCATCCCCTCAGAACTGGGCTGTTGAACAGTTCGTAGCCAGAAAACCGCCAGTTCAGATGCCAAGAAAAAAAGAATAAGAACTAGCACTTTAGAAGACAAAGCCAGCTGCGAATACTGAGTTGTGCAAGTGCCCATCAGGAAGAATAAAATCATAAGCTTGATCCTACTTCGCCCATTCATTTTGGGTGGAATCAGCCTAGAATAATTAGTGGGTTTGACCTCAGCTTCAAGACACAAAGCTAGATCATCTTGACCAGAGCTTTTGATGTCAGTAAAACTATTCCTAAATTATTCCAACAAAACAGAAATTAGACTGTAGCCTAAGGGTGAAAAAGTCTTTTCAATTACCCAGTCTAGTCCTCCCACTATGCAGGTTTGTAGCTGCACACCAGTGACTGTTCTCCTCATATCACCTACTCCCGTGCCTTAAAGTATCCCCTTGTTTTCTTCCAGCCACAGCACAGGAGAGATTCTCAGGGTCACAGTTAATCATGGGACTTTGTTCTGTGAAGGGAACTTTTCTCCCAGCCTTTTCATATGATAGTGCTTATCCACATTCTCTTCTAATTACATACAACTACAGCTGGGCTGAATCAGAGAAACCCACTTAGGTAGGATACCCTGCCAGATTTATTACATTTTCTCCAAGTCCAAGGAAAGTCAATGGGTAGATCTGAAGTTTAAAAAAAGCTGTATATGGTTTGGTGTTCTTAAAAAGAAGTGTTTTTGGTTTTTGAGGCCAGCAGGACTAGCGTAAGTCCCTACTTGGGGAAGGAGACACTATTAGGGACAGAAAGGGGGGGACGATGAAGCAGGAACAGAAGAAAGCAGACCAAGTCAACAGAAAAAATTCATGATTGTATTTGATTGCCAAAATATCTTCCCATCTCCCACTCCTGACCTTAAGTAAATTATATCCCACGCTGTTCTTTCTTCCTACTGAGCCATAATGAGCATTTACTTTCCTCTGCCTCAAAGCTGGAGTTCAGTGCAGAAAAACCAAACAAGCTGAAAAAAGGTTTCGAGAAGCAGATGGGCACAGCTGCAGTTACTGTGCACTACGCTAACGCCCCCAGCAAGCCCTTGCGGAGGCCGCCTGGGAGCAGGGCCGAGCGGTCGCACAGAGCAGGTTTCCCTGAGGCTTCTGCCAAGGAGCCCGGAGCAGGGCACCAGGGAGGTGGCAAGACCTCGAGTCAGAGGCACTGACACTGCAAGAGGACAAGGCTGGCCACAACCTGCCTTAATGTTGACTTTAGCCCAGCTTTGAGCAAGGGGTCTGGCCTGAATGACTTCCTGAAATCCTTCCCAACACAGGTGTTCAGAGACTCTACAAACACCTTTAAAATTTCACTTTTTTTTTTTTAAACCTCTGCTAAACACAAACAGAGGAACAAAACCTCTTCAGAACTAAGCTGTGCACTATTAAAGAACATGATGTGAGAAAAACCTTTAAATGGGTCTTAAGACACTATTAAACACATAATAGTGCCCCTTGCTACAGACAACAGTGAAATTAATTACTGGACTACAATCAGAACAAAATGACAACACAGATGCCTGGGTTTTTTATTATTAAAATAATAAAAAACCCAAGTACAATAGCCCATAACATGGGTCACCATATGAAGAACTCATTCCCAAATTTCTCCTCCATGTAGTGTTTTAATTGAAATTTATAGGAACATTGGGCTTAGGAAAGCAGGAACAGACATTAAGCTTCTTGAAAACTGCTGGGGAGAAGGGAAAGAAATCCACCTAAGCTCTTACTTCTTTTACCTGCTTGTCTTAGAGCAGGCCTGAGCTCCTGATTAGGCCTTTCCGCCTTCCTTGCTGTTTTCAGTGGCCACATCCCAGCCAAGCAGGGCTGGCTGCAGCAGCTCAGAGGTGCAACAACCAGCACTCACCTTGCACAAGCATAAAAGAGTACAGGCTGCAAACCAGGAGTTAGGCATTTAGCTCTGGGATCAGGTCAGCTAACCAGCCTGCTTCCCCTCAAGCTTGCCACTCCTAGTGAGAGATCACTTATAGCTCCCCAGAGGCTTTCAGTCTAGCTTTAAGGTCAATCTAAATTACATACACCTGAAATGGCCTGTAGCTGATAGGTATCTTTACAGCTCGTACTACTCCATCTGCTAGCACTCTGCCCACAGCTGAGCCACAGCACGATAAGCCAGGACTGCAAACAGCTTTGTATGGAACTGGCTGTCCTGGATCTAAATTATTAGGGAACTCTTCCCTCTTTGGAGGGAGACTTCTGAACTAGCCATTTAAGCCAGTTGATTTTTGCTGTACATGAAGCACAGCAGCATTAATTCAGCAAATCAATCATAGCCTTGCTCACTTTGTCTAGCAGACTTAATCCATTATTCTGTATTGCAGTAGAAACGCTCTGAGTCACATCAGTGACTGAGACAGCCATTGTGAAATCCTGATAACAGTGCATTGGCAAGTGCGCAAGCAACGATAATGAAAAAATCAAGGTTACTGTATTTCAAAGGGAACTTTGTCTGCTTGGCCAGCAAACAGAGTTTCTTTACAATACTTCCTCATTGTCCAGCAAGTGTTTTGTGCCCCTAACTGTAAAAATTGCAAACAGCACCCCAATATGAGCCTATTGCAATATTCTCTATCAAAAAAAGACCACCACTTCATACATGCAAGTACACTGTTCAAATAAATTGGAGCTAGTGATGCCCTTTCTGCATTTACTGCACAGTGCTAGAGAATTGACAGAACAGCAGAGATGCTGCAAAACCACAGGGAACAAAAAACAGTTTTACTACATGCACAGCACCTAGAATCAAACTTTATGATAAGGCATAAAACCAATTACATTTTATCAGTATAATGTTAAGAAACAACCCCTCCCAATGCAATCCAAAGCCATGGCACTGTCTTCCATGGGATTTCTTCCTAAAGTTTATGGCTGCCTTGACGCCAGCAGTGACACAGCGATGACATGTTACTACAGTTACTACAGACTGCTGGCTGCCTGGCTGGTTTGCTCTACCAACCTGTTGAGTTCTGCTTTATCCGCACTGCCAACTTCCCTGTACAGGTCAGAAACTTTTTTGTTTAGTGCTCACCACAAGTTTGTGGGGCACTTGTATTCCAGTAACAAATTATAAGAATAATAGATGATCACATGTTTGAGTCTACATCCACTTGCACAGTTTCTAAGGGCTCTGACAGATAGGCACTGCTAGATTTAGCCCATAATGATTTAAGGCTTTACTACTCTCAGCTGCCTACTCACCTCTCCACCAGAGATGATCGCCCTGGAGTAAACACTTGCCAACCCTGCAAGCTACTGTAGTTCACAGTCTGGCAAATTTAACCGCAACCATTCACTTCTGTAATGCCAGTAATACAACTTCTGCAGAAGGACATAGGACATAGGCACCTGAGAATGGGAACATAATAAATCATATGCTTTAATCTGACAGAACTCATCTGTCACAGCCCTAAATGCCAATATTTCAATGACATAGATTTCAGATATACACCCAAAACAAAATTTCCTTCTGACATGAAGCCACATAATATCTAAGAATTTATTCTCCCTATCTTCTATTTGATCAGTAGACATAGCTACCTTTTTTTTGTCCATGTGGTATTTTCTACTATAGGTTTAAGGTGAAAAATGAGGTCATGTAGACTTCCACTTCAAGCACCCTGATGCTCTTCCTACAGTTCAAGTCAAACTGACCCTAACCCAGTTAATAAATACTTTCAGTGTTGCTCCTTTCTCTATATCCTGCCCAAATGTAATGACATCACAGCAACAGTTCCAGGCACTCCAGAGATGATGGGAAAGTATAAACAATGTTCCATCTGCAGTTCATTTGCTATCACTATAAAAAAAGCAAAACAAGCCTTTGACTGATGGTTGGTTTCCACAGTTCAGTGGCAACAGCTTTGCAAATGAACTATTTCAGGCAAGAGCTGGTGGCAGTTATTTGATAAAATGCAGTAGTTCTGATACTACATGGATTTTTTTAACATGGACTTTGCAAGTGATAGTATTCAAGGACAGACTTGCTTGGTCAAATTTGACCCAGGTGCTGAACGTATGAAAGCCGAGTGGTAGAGATTACTGCAGGAAATATATACATCGAGATATTGAAGCAGATAAGTTAACATGAATATGTGCAGCTACATAGCTGTGCACAGAGGATAAGGTCTGCTTGGAGGCCTAGTAAGTGAAGTCTGGGTATACTCTAGGAATACTTTTTTTCCTTTTTAGGTGCAGAGGTATTTTATTTTTGAGTTTTTCAAATATACTCAAGCAGACTTAAAAAAAATACTATTATTTTCCTTTTACTTGATGAATCAGTTACCAGATAAAAGTAGCACAGTTTTGCAGTTTTCTATTATCATCAAAATACATTTTGTTTCAATGTTACCCAGCTACCCTGAACTGAAAGTGAAAGATTCCAGTAATAATCTGCACAGCTGGTCCCTTCAATATTGCATTCACATGCTTTTCATGCTGCTGCAATGTAATCAGTTCCTGGTATTTTTAATTATTATCTTTCCAAATGTGTAAAATTGAGTTCTGATTCTCCTGAGGAAAAACATTTTATAGTTCATCAGATGTGATGTACTAATGTGCAAAGAACACAGTTCATGTGACAAACAGTAAGAAAACCTTAAGCAATACAGGACTACATTCTCACCCTGTGAAATCAGTTAAAACTCCTGCAATATCACTATTTCACTTGTTTACATCTGCTGAAGAGATGGTGTCCGAGGGAAGCGGGGCCACCCAGAGAGAGGCGGTAGGAAGGATAGTTTGTCTCATTGCCCACTACTTTGAGTAACTAGAGGGTCTTCCCCCTCATTTCAGTATGATACATCTTAACAGACAGGGAGTTGTAGTCTCAACTTGTACTGCAAATTCCTTAGAAGCTCTGAACACCCTTATCTGATGTTTAGAATGCTGTCAAAATTTTGTCCCAATATCCAAACTTGTTGAATACCTGTAATCAAAGCCAGATGTTCTTTGCATTTATAGGTACTTGATACACAGTTGGTTAGATTGAGCGCTGAGGCCAAATTTCAGTGTCACTTGACCAAAGTTCTCACCTCATCAATCCAATGTAAACACCACCTCAGGCACACTGTGGGCCTCTGCAGATTGAAACTAGCCTCTGCAAGGGCAAAGGTATTTCCTCCCTGGACTTCACTTCATCCTTCATTTGCAGCTGGCCTTACCCCTGCTAATACCGTTTGGTGAAATTCTGAGCTCTGTTAAGAGATTTTATCTCACCTTCCTGTCCTTGAACAGTCTCAGTTTCAGGGATGTTAGGCCTGAGAAACAGTTTTGGAGCAAACTAGATTGTGAGAACATGACCCAAATGTTCCTCGGTTTGACGAAAAATGCATCGAAGTCATTGAGATGCTTTATCCAGTGAGCTCTTCATCAATCTTCCCTCAGTTTCCAGAGGTGGATAAATAATTCAGTCAAACATAAACATAATCAGTTTTGAAATCTGCTGAATAAAATAGTCAATCTTTTTCCTGGTCACCCCCCTAGGTCTCATTAAAACAATGAATATTATGAGAAATATATTCCGTTCCCAGTTCAAGCACAAATTTTCTATGAGGACTGCTCCTCACTCTCAGGGTCTCACATTTCAAAGGTCCTGAATATTCATGGGCTCTAGTCTACTCAGCAAGACCTGGGCTCTTCCAATAACTCTGAAAATCAGGCTATGAACGTGCTGTACTCAAATTTCTCATCTGCCAAAGGGTATTTCTTTACATCACAGAGGTGTAAGAAGCATGAATCCAAATACTTGTCAGGTAACCAGACATTATGAAGAAGGAGCATGCAGGGGCTACTTGCACAAAATTACCAAGTGTGTTGTGGGGGTTATTGCCCCTTTTCACACCAGTGAAACTCCATGTCATATGGTGTGGCTGCAATTGCATGTTTGCATTTCACTTGCTCTGATTGGAGCTGTTTCTACTCTAAAATATTATAGCAAGGTAGTTAGCTTGTTCCTGTGTAAAATTCAGTGCTTGTTGGCCATTTATCTCTCAGGCACCTTTCAGAGCTCCTGATTGAAAGCTTGACATTCTCTACTAATTCATTAAGTAAAATATTTATTGTATACCTATGAACTTCCTTGTATTTTGGTCTTTTCTTGATCATAGCCTTTCATTCCTTCTTTTTACAAGGAGCAACTGGAATGGCATCTCTTAGTCCTTCTAAACAATTCATTCATTCATATTGACAACCCAGGATATAATCTCTTATTTCTAGCTGAGAACTGCTTGCAGCCATCCCCCTGTTATACACACCAGAAATTCAGCAGTATGAATGAAAGCACTGACACACATAAAGCAGTATGCCACATTTTTTGGGGGGTATCAAATTTTCAGAAGATCTGCTAACATGCAAAATGAGCATGCAACTCCAGCTACCTCTCTTTTCCTCATGATTATCTACGGGGAACCATTGGGAGCCAGCATGTCATAATACTCATTCATACTTGCAAACCACAAACAAGGAGAAAGCTGAGCCAGGACTAATGCAAACAGAGAGAGAAACAGATAAGCACATCTGGTTATGAATAAACAGCCAGTTTTTGCTTCCTCTCCTGGAAACTTTCTTGGATTGTACTTCACCTCAGTTTATTCTTTTAGAGATGAAATGGCCTGCTTCTGTAGTTGCAGAGTATTTTAAAGCATCATCAGATTCAAGCATCGTAAGAGGCATAAAGTGTCCAAGCACAAAAGTAGAACTAATTTTTGAAGCCAATAACCCACCATTATACGGATTAGTAGACGCTAAGGAAAAGAATGAAGTATACATAATCAGCTCTAAATATACACAAGCAATACAAACAGGGGTGAAAAGTTAGACACTAGGTGAGCTGAGATAGAGCCACACCATGAACAGCCAGGTGATTCTCAACACACGTTTCTTCATGCGCCTGCAGCATGGGCAGCTGCAGAAGAGCCTGATCAGTGAACATGCAAAGAGCCAGGACTGGGCTTTCCCACAGAGGAGAACAACCTCAGACTGAAACACAGAAAGCCCAGTTCATGAGACAAAAATGCCACCAGACACCAACCAGCTGAACAATAAAAGCAATCTAACCAACATAAAAATTCATGCTGGAAACTGTCCCACAAATTGCTAGGTCAATGGAGTGCTTTCACTGACTTAGGTGGACCTTGGATCAAGTTTACAAATTGCAATATAGTAACACCAGCTACAAACTTGAAGATTTATTTAATCTCCAGCTCGCAAATTTATAGGACTGCTTTCACGAGGACTGGGTGGAATCCCTCATGCTTTTTACCATCTGTCAGTGTGCTTTTAATGTCTGAAGCACACCGGAATCATAATAAA
This sequence comes from Apteryx mantelli, assembly GCF_036417845.1. NCBI lineage: Eukaryota > Metazoa > Chordata > Aves > Apterygiformes > Apterygidae > Apteryx > Apteryx mantelli. The sequence continues at coordinate 24,725,365 of NC_089982.1, read as the reverse complement.
AAAGTATCTTGGGAAATATTCATAACAAATCAAATCAAACTGGAAATGCTCTTTGCCAGTTGAACAGAATGGCTAAATTAATATTAGAAACCTTCACTATAATTTTTGCTGTCTCCATACCATAGTGACTTTTGTCTACTTACTTTTAAGTACAACAACATGTTTATTTTATTCTTCTCCAAAGTTATTCAGAATGTAATCATTCAACCTTTTTAAGCAAAATTGCAATAGAACATCACAGCAACATTCACTGTGGAGTCTAAAGGATGGTAAACAGAAATAGACTTAGGATTTAATAGCAATATTTGTCAGAGATGAACAGATATACTCAGTTATTTCTACTTGCGTCCTCTAATCCTAACTCTATGTTCCACATAGAGTTCTCAAAGAGATTTATTCCAAAAGGAATGAACTTTCTCTAAATTCAGTCACATTTAAGTTTGTAGACAAAACAGTTACAGAAAGGAAAAACAAAAACTTGTTACCTATTTTTGCTGTTGTAATAGTCCACAGAAAAGCTAAGTCCTGTAGAGCAGGCCAACACAAGGGCTATTTACTGGCTTCATGCCACCTGAAAGATAAGATCTATTTATTATTTATCATTTTCAGTGGCATATATATGGTCTTTCTTTATTGATTTTTGTTATTCACAAACATTTAACAGTTACTCTTGGAACTTAACTTTGTAATTTTTCATGACATGTTTACAATGAACATTGCGTTATTCATAATTGTACCATACACAGTTCCTTAGTTATATGATATCTTATCTCATTTCTAACTGAAAGGACTGAGCTTTCTTAAAGAAAGGATTTCCACAGTTTATTCACAAATCTTTCAGCAGCAGCTGTAAGTCTGCTCAATTAATCTATTATGTAAATAAAAAAAAGCATTGCAAACAAAAGATGAAAGTATTGCTTTTGCAGATATCCTCCCTGAATATCCATTCAAATTAGAATTCAGAAGTCTTTTGCTTTTAGCACATGGGCTTGCAAATAAAAAACTTGTTAGCCAAAAGGTCACAAACGAGAGCCATTCTACAACCTGATCTGTGTGCATAAACTCTTACATGCACGTAATCCTCCCAAATTTGAAAGAATAAAAATTTGAAAGGTAAGATATGCATAGATTATTGTAAGTAGTGTGATATGTCAGGAATAGTGAAAAAGGGGAGTAATGGGAGACAAGTATTCTGCTGTGATGTAGAGCTTCATCTCAGGTCTGAATAAACACAATCGAGCCCTGCTGTTAAGAACCCTTTTTTCAAAGCAGAAAGAAGCAAAGTTGTGAGCTTTCATTAATGTGCTGAAAATGTTTTGAGAAGGTACTTATAATTATGAAGCAAAACTACATTTCTCTATTCCTGCTTTTTCATTATGGTAGAGTTTTAATGGTAAAATGCATCAGATGAGATATTTTTCTAAAGAAATACATTTATTCCATTAAGGGGGAAAGAGACAAATGTCCCAAAAAGGATTTAGCACAGGCATTCAACCTCTGCCATTGGAAAGGGTAAGTAGCATGCTAAACAGATCTTGAATGTCAAGTCATTTTCCTTGTTATATTTCATTGCAGTTAGACTTGGGCGAACTTCAGAAAGTTGAAGTTTGAGCATACACACATCCTTCTGTTTATGGAGAGTGCAATAACTCTGCAAGAACTGACCTACTATGACAGAGAATAAATAGAAAACTGTAAACAGATTTCATTGCAATTGGTAGTCCTTAGGCAAAACTTGTGGATTCTTGAATCCACATAGTGCAGCACTGAGTAAAGAGAGGATTTAACAAAGGTGAATGTGAAGACCAAAACAAGGATCTAATTCCATTTGAAAGTATATTATATAAACCCAGGATGGAATTATTTCATCTCGGATCTGCATACAGAAAGCTCAAGATTTGACCCCTGCCTCTAAGTGTAAATACAAGAATTTTGTTCAGTTTTCTGCAGTTCAAAGAACGTGCTAAACTTTATTATTTTTTTAAATGCTTTTCTTAATTAATCTCAGAACAAGCTGTAGCTAAAGGTCATGATTTAAGTGCTGGAGACTACGGAGATGCAGCTCCAGTTAAACGTGTTTTTGTGTTGCTAGGGTAACCCTTAACGTGCAGTGGCACCAGCCACATTCTGAAAAACAAGAAAAGAAGCAGAAGCAGGTATTGTTTAATGGCAAACATAAAAAGATTAAATCAAGGTCTAGAAAATCATTAAGCATAATAAAAGAGGGAGAGCCAGAACATTTTAAAGTGCATTTTAAAAGACTGGTATAATATTTATTTATTTATAATATTTATTTATTAAAAGCATATTTAATTATTTCCCAGGAAAAGTTTAGACAACTATTGCAGCAGCTTGCTTAATGGAATGGATTAATGAGGGTTTGAAGGGATCTCAGAAGCCTGCTGCTGCTGCCTATGTGAACCCATTGGGAGGGTGTGGGCTGCAGACCTTCCACAATATTTTCTTATAAATGCAAAAATCAGATGAAACTTCCTTGGGCTTCAGAATTTGTTATAAAGCAGATCTCAGCACATCTGTCAATCTTATAAGCACAGTTGTTCACATAGGTTGTGCATATATTTTACAGTAATCTCTTCCCTTCCCACAGTAACATGAAAATTCTTGTGACCTGGACCCCAAACAAAGGCTTTTCTGTCTGCTGCGGATGGAAATCACTGCTCTAGATCGGCACTAAAGGTCATAGGACCAGCATCTCGGTTGAGCTATGCCAGTTTATATCCACTGAGCAGATAATCTGTGAAAGCTGCTTACTAGAAATTAATATCAAATAAACTAGTTTTTGAACAGCTTGAGTAGAGCTGTGTAAATAATTGAATATTTGGCCAACTGATCACACTTAGAGTCAGTGACACTGAAGCATGAGTATCATTACATTTGATCTCAAGCATAATTTCAAATTCAAAATTACACTTTTTATATTTTGAAACAAAACATTTTGAGTAGTCTGTAAGACAAATTTACTTTCTTAGGCCAAAACTATTTGAAAATTCAATCTGAGTTTATTTAATAATTTCACTGCCCTGTACTGTATTTTTTTTTGGTGCATAAGACATTTTTTTTGAAAATAATTCCAAACCTCTACTTCTGATTGCCCTAGACAGACGTTTTCTATAAAGAAAAATTTTCTGCAGTGGACACTATAAATATTCAGAGTTTCCTTGTCATTGTTCCTTCTTATAATTGTCCTGGTCTGTTGTAACCAAATATTGCAATTGGTTGTATTTACCCAATACTTTGGCTAGGCCAAAGAAAAACACAGTTCTACTAGTCACGAAAGAAGAAGAAAAAAGACAGTGCATAATCTTCCATTAGTTGTAGAAAGCTTATTTGGTTTGTACATTTTGCAGTGCCTCACGCAAGGGCCTCTAGCACAGACCTCATAGCCAATGCAGAAAAGATTTTGCTTTCTGTTCACTATGTGGCAGTTCCGTTAGGTTGAGATTTATCTTCTTTCTCTTGGACAAATTTGTCTGAAAACAGAAAACTTTTCACCAAATGAAGGAAAAGGAAAGACTAATCTGATATTATTACCTTGATGCAGAATTTTTTTATGATAGAATTACTTTCTGACAAGTTGAGTTTGTTGTCAATAAATATTTACATACTTGGGAATTTGCCCCAAAAAATCACGAGTATTTTTGGGAAATAAACTTCATGAGTAGGTAAGAAATATTGATTTTATACATATTTCTTTTGTAGTTATAAAAAGAAAATGCAAAGAAAGCTGATGCAGCAGGAAAACTATTTGTAGATAGGATAATGCTCAAAAATTCCCAAGTAGGAATTGCAAACCCATTACAGAAAGTACAAATACAACACAAAAGTACAAACTATAAAGCCTGCAAATGTGTGAAGTATCTATAAAGTGTTTGATGATCTGGATCTGTTTCTGTACGCTGTATATTTTACAGTAGGTTTAATTATTTAGGAATACTTCTACAATGAAGCGTTAACAAAATGATGAAAATTATTACATACTCTTTAAACCCACAAACATCTATACCTGAATTGTCCATAGAATCCATTTTCCTTACAAGTCTGCAGCCATAAAATACAAAAATACAAATGAACTTATTCCAAATTCTAGAGTAGTATTTCCATGTGTGGAGTTCAGCTCTAATAAAAACTAATGCATTCACAATTTCGGCTTCATCTTCTGGCAGTTTGGATTATCATAGTTGTTGATGGTAACATATTCAAAGGCACGAATTGGAATATTGGAAATATAGGCTAATAAAAATGGTAAATACCATTGGAAAGTATTAGTCTTATAAGAGCAATAATATTAATTATTTGACCTTTTTCTTATTTGCATAAGATACACAGGAAAAATATTATGTCATAAACAAACTTTCATAGGGATAAACTATATCATAGATAAACACTTCTGAGAGTAGTATGCATGCATTCATACACATGAATTACTGTTAACCTGCATGATGAATGGAATAAGAGCACAGCCTAAGAACAGCCATGGAGCGTCGCATCGAAGCTCAGCTGGCCCTTTAGCACATCCCCAGCTGCATCTGGTCGCAGATACTTAAGAAAGGAGAGTAAGAAACTGCAGATGTATAATGCGAGCATCCTCTTGTAGGGCTCCAACTTTATTAGGAGCAATTAGTGAGTTAGAGACCTCATGAGCTACAGTTTGCATCCAGCTCATCATGCTTGGTGGCCACCAATAATCCTACCCTCATTAATTTTTTAATGTTTTTTGAGCTCATTATTACTTTTGGCTTTCACAACATCCAGTGACAACGACTCCCACAGTTGTGTGGAAAATGGCTTCTTTGTATTTACTTTTAATCAGTTGCCTGATGTTTTCACTGAATCCTTGCAAGTTCGCATAAACAGTAAATAATTGGTCCCCCAAGTTCTTAGCAATCCATTTGCCTTTCTAACCTCCTCTCTACACTGATACATCTTCAGAGCACTAGGTGAGTCACCCTCAAATTGCTTGTCCTGATTCCAATTGAATAAATTTCACTAAGATTACACAGGCCTGATCTGTCAGTGCTTTACACCCTATATACTTGATGCTAGATGCAAATAAAGTGCAGAGTGGTTGTAAAGCAAGCCCAATTCAAAAGCACTTTATACCCAAATACATGACATAATATATGTTTAGTCATACTGTAATAGACCACCAGTTGATAGAAATCTTCCTGTCTCTAGCAGCTTCAGTGGAGCCATGCTAATTTATACCAGATGCACATCTGGCCCAGCTTGTGTAAAGAAGCTGTTGAGGTGGAAATTTAATATTTAAGCTAGTACAAACCTACACAATTCTGCAATAAAATTAAATTTAGGTAAAGGATTAGTAGCTACTTTGATTAGCTGTTCAAGAAGGCTTATTTTTAGAGCAAAGAGAAAATTGCAAATAATTGGAATATGAATTTTTGCTGCTTATGAAGTGTCAATTTTGTGACACTTACCCTAAATGTATTTATTATTGAAGTGTTTGAGTGACATGGCCAAAAAAGATGAGACAAGTGACCTGGCATCTTAGGTTTCTTCTCTGTTTTTCTGCAAAAGCTAGACACAGCCACAGCCACAGCCACAGCCACAGCCACAGCCACAGCCAGTCAGCCACATACATGAACTGTTTACATGAAAATGAATTTTGATACATTACAGTGCCCTTCAAAAGCCATAAACCCTGAAAATCAGGGAACATGAGAATAGAAATGTTCACTCACTGACAACAGCTAGGCTTTTCATGATTCTGGGATTGGTGAAGATACGTTTGGGACCAAGGCTGAACCAAACAAGCTCTTAAAGAAAAATAGCTTATGCATCAGTCTCTTCTCCCTTCTAACTCCTTCAGTTCTTCTGCTGCTCTTTTTCTTTCCCTTTTTGCTTTCTTCTTTCTTTATGTCTGGATATAAGGGAAAACTGATATCTGGGGCTACAATTCTAAGACTTTTTTACTGCTCTTTTCAGAAAGTGGGACTGGTCTTGAGGCCAGATGACTGGTGCCCCCTTAGTGACTGAAGAGTATGTAGGAGACCAGTGGAGTTTGCTACCCGTTACCCTGGCTTTCCTGAGTAAACCTTATCCTCCCTACCCTTAATGTAGTTTTCTATCTTCTCTGCTGTTGGGTCTAACTGATCACTAGTTTTAAGCTCTGCAAAAGATCTGGAAAAAAAAAAAGACAGTAATATAACAGTAAGCTGCTGTGTGTTTTTTATTAACTTTCACCTGATATTCCAGAATTTTAATTAAATTTCTCCAATGTTGGCAGTTGCCAGGAAGTCTGACAGAATAGAGAGGGATCAGCTGAGTTTCCACAGTCCTTCCTGGGCACTGACCTGAGGCACAGCAATGTATTATGGCCCTGGAGCGGGAAGTGCTTCAAAGTCCTTCAAAGAGCCATAGCATGTAACAAAGGAAGTACTACATATACATTCCCACCATATAGAAAGTTTATCATATCCTCCTCCAGACTTATTTTCTTTGGACATACTGACATTTGCTCAGTGCAATGCCTGTTGGATAATTGGAACATTTGGATAATAGCTCTAAGCAGCATTACAGCTTTCGCATTTCTCTGTAATATGATAACTGAATATCATTGTTTCCACAACCGCATTAAGTGTATTCTGAAGAAAAATATGTTGTGGATGGATAATACTGGGAAAAACAAAAGAGATTCATCATCAAGAGGAAAGTAATCACTCTTTAGATATTTGTCAATCCATCCTAGTCCCTGCATGTACCATGTTATGGCTTGACCAATGGGAAACTCTTGTAGAATTAGCAACAGATTTCCCAAAGCTTAGTAATCAGGTAATCATACACTTCAAGAGTGGCAATGTACTAGCAAAATTGTGAGTGTTGCAGATAAGTGCAGACACTATATAACAAATTGTCTATGCATTTTAAAAGACACTATTATCTGGAATGTTTCTACAGATGATGAAGCACTGAAATACAATCAGTTTGATGCCCCATTTAAGAATGAGTTTGAACCAAAGATGCTGAAGTACAGATGAGGACTTTAAAATATAGTAATACCCACTTTTGGTTCTATTTGAAACACCAGTTGTTTCTATTTTATTTGGTTTGTTTTTTATATAGATAAAGGCTGCCAATATATATATTTTATATATATTTAGGCTGCCAATTAGTAACTAGACCTAGATTAGGTGAGGGAACTTCTAAGCACACATTCCTGTCAGTCTGTCCTTCATAACCAGCTATCAGGGTCCTTCAGCAAACTAAACGTTCAATTAAAAAAGAAACAAATATCAATTAATGATAGGGAAAAGCACTCTATGACCATATGGTATTAAGACATACAATTGTCATGGAGTTTGATCACTGGTATTACCTAAAGGAAAGATGAGAAGTGGTATGAAGGTAATACAGAGATCCAGAAAAAAATCTGAAGGATCCATGAAGAATGATTTCCCTTGGTCTGACTGGAACAGTTACTCTGTTGGGGCTGTCTCTAGTTGTTTCATTTTATAAGGCCTCTGTTTTGAAGAGATCTCCCTGAACTTTGTGGAATCATACTGAGATTCATAAGACTAAGGCAAGTTTAAGTGAAAAGACTTGTGCTGATCAGCATTCTAAGTCCCTGTTGAAACACATCCAAAATATTTTTCTGTAATATGAAAAAGTCTATAACTCCATCATGATAATCCTATGTTATAAATTATAGTATTATCGTAAGACTTCTGGCGAGACAGGTACTTAGAATACAAAACAGCTACTAACATTATAATACAGAATTGGCGTTATGGACCATTTGGTTAAATTTTCATGGTATTTTCCATGTTTTCATGCCCCACCAGTACAAATAACTATGACATTAAATCTGTGACCAAGGTCACAGAAGCAGGCATGAAATAATGAATCTAGGTCTTATCAGCTGTCAGGAGCAGGGAGGACATCTATGTGAAATCCACCCAGTTTAATATAGTTTTCAAGGTTTCAATGTCCAATTACTAAAAGCTATGAAAAAACCAATCAGTTACTATTATGTTACTTTCTGGCAGATTGGATATATGAACTGGATGCTCAGTTCTCACACTCTTAGCAGATGGCTATATTCTTGACATTGCCAGATAAACTAGTATTTTCAGTGTAATAATGTTTTTTAGCGGGCATTTCCAGCTAGACTGAAAGGGGTGTTTTTGCAATTTAGTGTAAATACGTCCTGTGGAAGACTTTTCTTTCAAAAAGGAAGGAAATAAGAGTGACCTTACAATGGTGCATTATACATAGTCCTACCAGCAAAGACCTTACATGTGGGTATTTGTTTTGGAGTACTAAATTGACAAGAGGGCCAGAGAACCAATGTGAGGGATAAGGAAGCTAGAGGAGGAAATAATGAAGGAATATGAATTAAAAAACAAAGCTAAACATGAACTTAAATTATAAAGAAAGCTACTCAACTTAAAGAATTTATTCCTGGCCATTCACCCATAGGATTTTTCCAATGACAACACAGCATAAGCAGTAATAAGACCTTCATAAATGAAGTTGCAGACAAATTATTGAACAGAGCTCAGTTCTTTCTGGTTTGGGGGAATATGTTATGATTTTGTGTGTATGTGCTGAATGCTTCTCACCTTACTCATGTCACTATGATTTTTATATGTTCATGAAACCTTATTATTCTAGATAGTCAAAATAAGCATTAGTTTATTTTCTGTCCATCTCACAAATTACAGATCAACATGGCATGAATTTAAATGTTACACTTAAATTCAAGGAACTCAAAATCTATCCATGTTAAACCAGTGAAAGAAGTATTGTTAAAAATATCAATTGTTTACATAGCTTCAATAGAAATCTAGTGCTTATATGGTGAAGATGTTTAGAAAAATAAAACTCTCTCCTCTAAAAAGCACAAATAATTGCTAAAGGGACTGAGAAAATTATCTTCAAGTTATTTGGAATATAATCCAAGGTACAGAATTTAAGAATTGAATTCAGTGGACTTTGGATAGCAGATCTTGTGCGTTATCTGACTCCTTGATTTAATCATTTACATTAAAACATAGGTTCTTTGGAGTAAAAGATACTGTGCCCTATTTTATTATAATACTGATATAATCACAAATGTTTCCTCTGAAGTAAAAGAAGTCACAGATAAAAAACTGGTATATGGACTGGGCAGTATTTTGCTATGTATTCCACACTTAGATTGTAGTTATTCTACAAATACAAATTTGCCATTACACAGTCCTCGAAAGAGGCAAGTGACCTGTTTTTAAATTTAGGTTTTCTACATTTATATCTGGGAACTGTATTACTTTCAGGAATTATGGATTAAGTGGGAGGAAAAACAGGAGCAATGAACTTGCTTTGGCAGTTAAATGTCCAGTTCATTGATTTCAGGAACAGTTTCTTTTCCCCATACTGAAGACTTTTCCAGTGGGAATAACTTGCTGATACAGTGAGCACAACAGAGCAAGATGTCTTCTCACAGTGTTCAGTCAGAACAGGAATGAGTGGATATAAAATCTAGTAATTTCATATTTTGAAAGGACATGCATTTTGAAAGCGTGTTTGAGAAATACATCTGCAGAATAGCTTGTCCTTTTCTTTTACTCATCACTTCCATGAGGCTCAGGACATTGTGGTTTATGGTTACGCAGCTGTATGCAGAAACATTTTCCTGCAGAAAGAATGGTAATTTTTTTTGCAAAAGCATAATCAAAAGCCAGTGTACAAGAAGTACACCTCTAGCATGGATCCACTAAAATATTTCAGTGAGTCTATGCAGTTGACAGCAGCTGTAAAATCTGCAACAGATCTTTCTTCCAGATCCAGTGTTACTCTGAATGAATTAGAATTGTATATAAATTTGTATGATATTCATGATCAAACATCAGTGTCATTATTATATTTTTTCAAATACTATTATTAAGTTATCAGCTGCTCAAGTCGTAGCTTTTGCATCTGAATTACACACTGTACTACTTTTTTGTGCAATCAGTACTGTTGTTTCAGTAGCAATTTTAGTGGAAAGTAAGAGTGTGAAAAAGCTGCTCTGGCAGATACAGGCATAGTAATAAGGTCACCACGTATGGAGGGATAAGCTAGCAGCTGAGCTGTCTTGACAATAAAAAGCAGAATGAGTTTCCACAACAAGTGGAAAAGCATCTAAAGACATTTCTGTTAGTAAAGAACAAAGCAGGTCTGTGCGTGCCTTAAGCAGACCTACGTATAGGGCCTACCTTTGAGTTCTTAGTTATGAAGGTTCCTATTTTTTATAAGCATGACAGAGAAAAGTCTGGTCATATCACACAGGTGGATTTCTGTGCACAAAAAAATATCTTCTGCAACTCCTTTTTTCCACACACAGAGTTTTGAGTTTTGAGCTATGCAAGATGGATGAATGAGGACATATTCTTGTCTTTGGAGTATACAGTGTCTAGATTAAATTGAAGATATTTTCCAAAAGAACGCATTATGTATTTAAAAAAAGAAGTTCACCGTGAGGTGACAGAGATCAACATTTTTTTTCCTGGAAGAAGCTTTGTTTAGTTTCCATTAAGTAATGAGCTGTTAAAGGATATGCTGCTACAAGAATCTGAGAAAAGACACCTTAAAAACGCTAAAGCAAAGCATTGTCCTGTGGGACAATTCCATAGTACAAACTGGTGCCAGCAGGCATTCCATCACTGACATAGGACCTAGAAATAGCTAGCACTGAAGATTTGTTCCAGAAACATTCTTGAGAAAATTGTTTTCCTGAAATACATAATCATGCTTATTTTTTTACATTCCAGTGTTTTTACTGGTTTGGTAGCCTTGACAGGAGGCATGAATCACAAACTTACAAGTAGACAGCATTCTGCATTCCTTTTTGTGGAAAAGTCAGGCCCTGATGATTTTTGCAAGATAGACCAACATGAATATTGCTTGCTTGAGCTCCATTTACAGAAAAAGGAGAGCAGGGGACACTTCTACATTTAGAGCTGGATGTAGACAATGGAGAGTGAAGGTAGTGCCAAAATCATGCTCTTTATTCTTTACTTTGCTAGGTAGCATCTTGTTTTATAAAACTGATCAGCTCTAATCGAATATTTTGTGAGGTACAATGCTAGGAAATATGAGGGAGAATAACAGAACCGAGAGGCAGTGGAATAAGTTATATTTCATATTCAGGAAACTGTACCATTCTACCTTTTTTATTCCAAAAATTACTTGCTATTTTTTTCTGCAAGAAAACCAGTGTCAACCCATATACTACCCGTGAAAATATTTTTCCTGCGTATTCAGTATTCACAATCAGTATCTGAGCTGTTTGTTCAACTTATTTTCTTGGTATCGTTTCCTTTTCCTGACTGGATGGCCTTTCAGACTAATTTTGCCTGAAACAAATTCTTTCTCATCATTAAACTAATTTGATTTGATAATGAAATTAATCTCCATTTAGAGTCCAACATTCACTTTCTGCACACATATCGCCACAACAGGCAAAGAAAAATGAGTGTAAACATTTGCAGGAAAAATGGGGAATATTTTCTTGTAATGTTTTTGTTCCTTTGCTCCTATCATACAGTCTTCTGTAAAATATACTAGCTGTAATAAACAATTGACCAACACATCTCCATTTATTTAGAAACAGCTACTTGGTGAAGATTTGAAGAAGACTTTGCACATATCCTCAGCTGCATAAGGGGATAGGGTTTTGATCTAACCACACTAGAAGTTCTCATCTTTAGTTCCAACTCATGAAGGAAAACTTGTCATACCAAGCCATAGTTCCTACATTTTGAGATGTCAGGAAGTGAAGCACTCTGGTAACGAAGAGTACCGTGACTTTGTTACAGTGAACTATTTGCATTTGGCAAGTAGCTGAAAACTTTGGCTTTTGCCGTGTGCCTCAGCAGCTATGAAGTGTCATGTGACCTTATCAATATTTTGTTCTCTACAATCACATATAGTTACTATTCCTAGGGAACAATTACAGACTGTCATCCCGAAGCAGCAGTTTCCTTATGAGTCAAACTTTCTGTTTCCCTGTTAATTCATAATATCATGAAGACAGGTACCACAGGTTTTGCCCTCCATTTTTTATTTCAGCGAGACAATTCTCCACCCCCTTTGCTCAGAAAAAGCTTGAGCAGAGTAATGGTTCCGCTTTCAAACTGCAGAACACTCTGAGTTTTACACTTAACATTTAGGTCACTGTTGTATAGAAAATACTAATGGTGACAGCACTGAAAGGAAACAGCCTTTCCTAGTCGTAAATTCCTGGGTGATCTGCCTTGGTTTTCTTGAGCTGAAACATGGTACGCGCATTCTAAATTAAGAATCAAAGTGTTCCATATTTCTGAGTACAAGTATAAATTTAAAGTAAGCATTTATAAAATACTTCAAGCCCTTGAACAACAGCAGGACATCACAATCCATTCTGCAATCTTTTTTGGACTGGTCCATTAATGTTTCATATACAGTTAGACATGTATCTGATAAATATCGCTGCAAAATAGCACTTCTCTTTTTTTAAACACTTTACATATTAAAACAAAGATATAAGTAACATGGGGCAAACCAAAACACAAAATGCAAACACCTGTAAATTTTCAGGACATTAAATCTTAACCAAACTTCATCCTGGATCCAAGTATTTTCATACTGCATTTGAACTTACCAAATGGCTGGAGTCTTCAAAGTGGATGAAATCCAGTCACCAAATGCTCAAAGTTTCTAAAATTCAAATACTTATCTGAATTTGAAATACGTCTTGAGTTTATCTTTGTACAGTAGAGATAAGTTATGCTGTGTTTGGTACACATCCATTAAACTAAGCAAACTTTAAAAATGTGCAGGCTTACAATATGTCAAGAGTATTCAGACCAAAAGAATACTTCTTGATATTTTAATTCTATATTTTGAAATAAGAAACAAAGCAATACACAATATGTCATTTTAATATGTATTTTCAAGGGTTGCTCTACTAGCTGCTTGTCAAGCCAAATTTTTCAAAATTGTATTCTTGAGAAATAAAGCTCTTGAGGAGACACATAACTTATAATGATGTTACAGTTGCAGTGTCCAGTTTTTAAAAAATCCTGAAAGAATAAATCAGAACAGATTTAAATGCTTAGCAGAAGATTTCCCTTATCCCTGAGAAGGGGAAAGTAAAAGTACAAATCTTAAATACTTAGCATTTGTGAGTATTATCTCTGTAATACTGTCTCATATGACCGTCTTCCTCCTCATAAACCAGTTAGGGAAAAAGGATCTCAAATGTGAGTGCAAAGCTCAATAGTTATCAAAGGTTCCTTATCAAAATGGAAGGACATATCAAATAGATTTTCCACTGGCATCTGTCTTGGGTCCAGTGCCATTCAATATTTTCACTACTAACCTAAATGTTCTATCAGAGAATAGGCTCATTAGATTTAGAAACAAGTGAAGTCTGGGACATTGCAAGTACTCTGGAGAACACGAATAGGATTCAAAGTGGTCTTGACAACCTGGAGATATGAACTGAAAACATAAGATCCTTTTCAACGTATGCAATTGCAAGTACCACACTCAACAATAATAAACTACAAGAAGACAAAACAGGGAAAAGCTAATGAGGGAGAAATTCAGATAGGAAAGGGTATAGAAATTACAGTGGATCACAAACCAAACCTGGGTTAACAATGATACGCTGCTGCAAACAAAGAAATGTCAGTCTGGAATGCAGATAGCAAGCAAGTTTGCCAAGTAACCCTTTTGCTCGACTCAGCACTGATAAGGCTGCAACTGGATTATTGTGCCTAGGTCAGAGACCACACTTAAGAAACTTATAAACCAGTCACAGACAGCCCCAAAGACAGCAATAAAAATGATAAAAGGTCTATAAAATATGAATTATAATAAAATACTGGAAGAAGTGGTATTTCTAGCCCAATGGACTGAGGGAAGGCTTGATAACAGTCTTTCAGACATGTAGAAGGCTACATTGTTTGTCTACAGAAGAAATAACAGGCTGAAATTGCAGCAAAAAGATTCAAATTACATATTCAGGAAAAACTTATAATGAAAGGACCATGAAGCAGTGGAAGAGCTTGACTGAGGTGTTGTGTATCCATATTGAAGACTTCAAGGCAGCTGACAAGCATCTTTTATGACTGACTCAAAGCTTGCTGCTTTTGCCTTGGTGCAACAGATGGACTAGGTGACTTCTTCATGTTCCTTCCAGCCCTGTGATTCTGTGGTTTTGGTGTGCTCTTTATCGTACTTAATTCAAAGCACTGAGGGTCACGACATATGCTGCACTCCAAAATATGTTTAATTTCAACAAGTCCAGCATATGTTTCTGCTTCTCTTCCTTCTACTTTCACTTTTTTACTAAAGGCAAGAGTCAAATTATTATTGTTCTCTTTAGAACTAATTGCTTTACTGAAACGCCAGCTTCTCAGTGAGGATCTAGAAACATCAAGGCTCAAGCCTATGAGATAAGAACATTCCAGTCCTTATTCAGATAAACAATGAAGTGCAAGAACAGCCACACTTGAAGGAAGTGTGTCAATGTTTGGCAGACTGTTAAGAAGGCTCAGCGTCTTGTAGGACTGAGTCGTCAATGAGGTTCAGGAGACTGAGCTGCATGCACTTCATTCAGATAGGCAGAAGACAGAAAATTGAATCTTGAGCACTGTTATAAGTATCTCCAAAAATGAGTCTGTCATGTACTTTACAGCTTCAAATAATTGGTACGGCTCAAACGGAAAGGACAGAAATGATGCAAGCAACCACAGGAACTAAGAAAGAATTTTTCTTATATTATGAACAGTGGCATTAGTTTTTCTATTGAGATGACTAGAAAAGATGGAGTATAGAGAAAAACATACTAATTTTTTTCAAAAACAGCCCAAGTTTTTTGTCAAATTTCCATCCACAGCTCATTTGGAGGTATTGTAGGGAATAGCTCAAAGGCATAAACCATCTTTACAAGGTCAAGCTACGCGAAGCCAACATGGGTATTGTTCAAGAAGTCATGCCAAATCCCAAGCATGCAATGTGGGAAGAGGGTTTGCCAACAATCTTGATTTGCAAAAAATTATCTCAGCATTTTGTTTGGTTTCAATATTAACATTGTTTAAAAAAAATCTCAGCCAGTTACATAGGGGCTGGCTGCAATCCAGATATGAAACAGTGATGAAGAGGGCCATTAATGAAAAATGCCAAGCCCTGAGTTTCACGTCATTAATATTTATGACACAGTGTGAAGAGTCTTATTTAAATGCCACTTTGTGTGTGGGTTGGGGTGGAGGAAGAGAGGGATGCTAGGGGAGGAGAATTATGGTATTTATGCTAAAGTGTCAGAGTCTTGACATGGAACAAAGCCCTTTAAAGACACAGGGTAGTAATAATTAGCCTAATGTTTGGAAAGTTACACTGTAGGTGACCTCTGATTTTAATAGCCTAAAATTGTACAAACTGACTATTTTGTCAAGCTGCCAAGTGGAATGCATTTGGATGGGTATATGGAAACCAAATATAATTCTTAACTATCATCTATTATTTTGGGCAAAGTGCCTAAAGTGGACTGAACCTCAAATATTTATTTCACCTCAGCCTGGTCGCCTTGAAACTATGTCGTAATTTCAGGCAGACAATATGCCTTTTTTAACAGCAAACTGTAATTCCTACCAGTGCCTGCTGAAGTCATGAAGTAACTGATCTGCTCCCTTTGCAGATAACTCAGGCAAGAAACTGAGCCCTGCCACTGAATACTGCCCTAGGCCCTACCGGGTCACAGAAGGCGATCAGGGATTTTCACACCCAGTGCTTTTGTGAACAATGTTTTTTGCATGCTTACTAGATTTAGTATTAAGTTCCTCCACAATGAAGCACAGCTCCATACCGTTAGTGTAATCTGCCCTGGAATCACACTGCTCTGCACTTTGTCACACAAACACAGCAGGTCACTTTCATACTTTTATACAATTCACATTGATTTGCATGAACTATGCAGCCAGGCCTCAGTTCTCTGTTTTTAATTCCAAATTGTCTCCTTCTCTTGACATAAGTAGTCTGTTTTATGTCATAACTTAATTCCGAAAAACTGCTGTGTTTTTTCAATTTATGTTGTTATGTCAAGAAATAAATCAAGTCCACTATACACATCATATTTTTCATGCAAGTGTCTGGCATGCTTATTGCTTACATAAAAATACAGCATTGTTTAAAAAAGAGAAGAATTTAGAGGGAGCTGCTATAAGATATTCACTTTTTTTAAAAGCAGCAATTCCTCAAAGATGAAATTTTTGAAAATAATGTTATTACATATGCTACAAAGAAAAATCTGCATTTCAGAATGGAGGGAACCACCAAATGAAATCAAATTACAATTTTATATGAAAGAATCATCATACTTGTAACACTGAAATACAAAATGAAATAATATAGGAATTAACTATTGAAAAGAGACTTCTAATGTGTGCTATATAAACTTGGTAGCATACTCTGTTACCCAGAAGAAAAATAGATCAGCTTTGAAGTCACTGTGTCCTGTTCCTATTTGCAGAAGGTCAGCTGCAGCAGGAATCTAGAAACTCTTTAAGGAAGGATGAATGAACACCTCGGTATACTTTCTTAAATTATGTTAGCACTGCTCTATAACTATATCCATTTGGAGTATCCAGTAGCACCAAGAAGTTAAGAACGGATGACTGGAATACAAAACTAGTCTAAAGCTAACAAAGTGATTAGTTTCTTACTAACTTTAAATTGATAACCAGTATAAGACCACAGCGAAACTTTTCTAACAACTGCTAAGAAGTTTTTTTTTTTACTGCATCATTAAATAAGGAGTTTCTTGCATGGCACTTAGGATGCATGACATGGCTATCGCAGCAATGACGTTCAAGAGAACTCTACAATAGGGAGGCTGGATTGCAATGGTGTCAGCAGTTCCTGAAAGTTAGGCAGGAGTCCCAAGGACTGCGTGCGTTACAATTCACAGCTCTACTGGCAGTTTACAGCAATTAATTGCCTGTGGTTCAAGCATCCATAATATGAATGATACGTGAGAATACTGTGAGGAGCAGCAGAAGAGTTGTAAGTTCGATGTGACAGAAGCCACAGAGACACAGTGATTGGAAATGACAGGGTACAAACAGGTAACCAAGCTACAGAGTACTTTTTCTGACTCTAAAAAGACATCTACCTACACGTGCGTTCAAGTTGCTACATATGGCCATCAAAATAGTCAGAGGCAGGGCTAGACATTTGCCTGGTAAATCCTGGTACCACGTGCTTACAAAGCAATTCTATTTATCAATATATATTTGCATAAAATTCCTCCAGTCTGAAGTTATTTTTAAGCATATGGCACTCAATGTTGAGACAAACATTCTGTCTGGACTTTTATTTTTTATACATCCTTAGGTTGTGTTCTTATTTTGGTTTCAGCTGTGTGTTCAGCAGACATTTTCTATGAATTTTCTACAGTGACATCCAGGTCTTCTTCTTGTGCTAATAAAGTCAATTTAAAACTCATAAATTTCCAGAAGTCACTTACATTTTTTTTCCTTTCAACATATATTACTTGCATTAATCAACAAATGAGTATTATTTGCTATTGCATTACCCATTTACTGAGGTTGCTTAGATGACTGACATTCCTTATAGTCCTCTTTAGTCGGGGCTAACCTAAATAGGTTACCATATTCCACCTTATAATAATTTTCTGGGTAGCTACTTTGTTTATAACTAGTTTCATTCAATTTATCAAGAATACATGTAAGACTCAATTGCCCCCAGGTTACCTCCAAAATTTTTATACATATTGGTACCAATCAGTACTTAGACCATCAGACTGCTTTTCTTTCTTGCTAATTTTAAATAAAAACGGAATTTACTCCATAACCCTGGGATGTGGCACTGTGCTTTAATACAACACAAAAGAGCCAACACCTTCAGAAGTATTCACTAAAGTTGTATGCCTCTATTTTGAGAGTCTACCTCGAATTAGAATAGCTCCCAAATTTCTAAAGGCGTCAAAACTTTAACCGTTGTCAAGAAAATGTGTAGATCTCCACCATTCCCAGAAATTAGAAATGACTGATCTCAAACTAAGATCACAACATCTGGGAACAAGAACTTTAACAGACCTTTCTCAGTGTGATCCTGGTTTTGAGCGCCTGTGTTAAATGAATGTGATCTCCAGAGCCCCATTTTGTGTAGTGCATTTATTATTCATATGCACACTCAGTGTCTGAATTTCCCTTGAACAAACTCACTCCAGATCTGCCTTTGACTTTCACACATTTGCCAATTTCATCTCAGGGTTCATATTAACAAATTCATAATTGCTGGTTGTCATGTTAAAAGAAACATTATTTAAAGGAAAAAAAAAACTCTTGGATAATTCTAAGATGGTCATACTCATGAAGCACTTAGGATACAGGGATGGCTGGCAGGCTTGCCCAATACTTATGTATTACAGCAGCATGGAACTGTTTAGTTTTTACTCAGTGTTTTGCACTGCAACACTAAGATTATCTTATCTTTGTTTATTACCTCTGTGCAATGTATACATGTGTGTTTCAGTAAGATTATCATTTAGTCAGACTATTACATTCACATAACTGCATCAATAAAGTGATGGTTGATTCAGTGAGGTTGATTTCAGACATAAAATTCCTTGGCATTTCATCAGTTTCCTGAGAAGAGGATAAGACCTTTGATGTCATGCCTAAAGAGTCCATTTAAAGTGATCCTGACACTTCAGCTCCACTGATTTCAGTGGCACTGGTATCAGGACTTCCCCAAAACAAGTGCTTAGGTGAAGAGTTCAGCTAATAAGGTCCCTAACTCCTAAGTGCTCTGCACCTCCTGGGAGGTACTGAGACCCTCCAGCTGCCCTTGCGGTTAATGGGAGTTGCGGATGCTCAGTATTTTGCATAACCTAGCTATAAATGCCTAACACTTAACTGCACAACCTCAAGGATAAGAGAACATCTGTCATCCAATAACAGCAAACACCATCTGGTATTGTATCACTGTATTCCTCCTTACTTGAACAAATGAAGCACAAGTGACACTGGGCATAGCTTCAAAGAAAAAAACAAAATGTATTTACACTTGTTAATTTGCCCTTCTGCACATTTTGAACAGATGTAATGAAAGGCTTTCCCTACAAAAGCTTTCATTAGAATAATTTGCTCTCTCTGCTTTCCCTGCTATCTTTTCAGAATTATATCATTTTCCATTTTCCTCTAGACAAGTTGTGGAAGATATCCAAATTAGTTATGAAATAACTTACCTCTCATTACTCCTGACCTTATCCAGTAGCCTATTTCTTTTTTGTTATTTTTGAAGATCACATCAGGAGTGCTTCTTGATCTTTCAGCTTCTGCCCCAAAGCAGAATGGCTGGGTACAGCCTTCTGCTTTTCTTTTTCTGGTACTAAAACAAAGGATTTGCAATAGCAGCACAGATCTTTTCTGTAAGACTAAACTGAGCATCTGGAATTTTGCCAAAAGAAATTTACAGTTGAGCTGTTTGAACACTTGGTACTGTTCATAATTCAAGTGACTTCTTATTAATATTTTTAATGTCTGGATGAAAACAAAATTACTGCACTGCAAAATTACTACAACTTTACTGCACTGAGTCAATTTTTAAAGAGGTCCAAATTATCTGACTAGATAACTCCTCTTTAGTTCCTCTTCTGGCTTTTGATTAAAGTTGTTCCTTTTTTCATTTGACTGAACAGATAGCAGAGCACGTGCCTTATTCTAAAGCAGGGAGTAAATCTTCAGGGAAGAACTTTGGGAACTGTGGGAAATTCATCATTTAACACACTGCTACAATGTACTCTAAAGGCAGTTAATCATAACAATTGATGCAATGCTTTCCAAATTCAGCCCTCAAGAGACTGATGAGCTGAGAGCCCCCAAAAGAATGCCTGACGTGAAAACCAAACTCAGGGACTAGTGACAGAAAAGGATGCTAAACTAGGACAGATGAACCAAAGATAAACACAGCTCTGAGAATTAAGAGTTAATTAGTGGGGAACTGTAACAGCTTCTAGAAGTCTAGAGACAAAAATATGTTTCTTTGGAATCTCGGAGTTCAAAGTCAATTTGTATCTAGTACTTGCAGAACTTTTCACTCAATATTTTAAAATGCTTGACATTTTCTATACAATTTGTACATTTTATTATAATTTATGGAAGTGTCTCTCTGTTTCCCTATACATGCACAGAGGCAAGGCTTGTAGGTAGGGTTTTGTACATATTTGACAATTACATCCATGAACACACATACATACACACCTTGAAAGAATAAAGCACATTATTTGGAATGCCTGCAAATTCACAGATACTCATACAGTTTTAAAAAGACTAGCAGTTATAAAGCCCCAAAAATGTGTTCATCCAAACAGCTGAACTCCACACTTGCATCTCTATTCTAACTATAAAATTGAAAAGTTACCTCTATAGGAAATATTTAATATTATTCACAGTATGTATTACAATAGCACTTGGAGATTGCAAGTGACATGTTCCCATTGTATTTTGCAACATCTGTAATATAAGGCTGTCTTTCTTGTAAATTTAGATTGTTAGCTCTCAGGGGCAGACTAGAGGTAGGAGGAGAAATAAGCTCAAAGAGCTGAAACATTAGAAACCAGCTCTACTGACTTCCAACCCAGTGCACTGCACAACAGAATATGCTGAAGCTTAAATTATCATGTAAACTACAGCAGCATTTGAAGCAAGATTCACGTACTTCTGTGTCCTTCTTGAAAGTTGTTTTCTGTGTCACTGAAAGAGAGCCTTGGATCTCTTTGCCAGTTCAAAACAAGAATATGTGACAATTCCCAGTGTGCACATCTGGACTAAAGTGTCAAATACTTTGATGCTGTGAGACCTAGCCCTCAAACACAGACACCGCAATGTGATTCTGTTTCTGTCTGCTCTGCCCACTGTAGTGCAGCACAGACATAATTGAGCTCATTCTGACCACAGCACCTCAGCTGCTGAAGACCATATGTTTAGTAGTGCCAACGTCAGTGCAAGCTCATTTGTCTCACTCTCCCTTGGCTATATTACTACCATGCTTCTCAGAAAGCTTTCTTAGCAGGGTGAATTTAATTGTTCTTTTTTCTGGCTACATGTGGTTTCAGTGAAGCCTTACGTCCCAGATAAAGTCTGTTGCCATTACACTTCTAGATTACCATCTTCTTAAATTTGTTGGTGTAATTTCACAGATAGTCAGTCCCTAACACAGGTCTTTCAAAATAATCCAGGTTAATTTAAATATTAGTAATAGTAGTTTGGATTGTGGTTTTTTTCCCCCTAAATGAATGGCGTTTGGCACAAATTTCATGAATAGCTATGGGCAAAAACTTTTAGGGATCAGTAACCTCTGCTGGAGGAAGGATAAGTGATGCTGAGAAACTCTCGTTAATCTGGGCAGGGGGGCATTATCACTCAGTTTAGCTGCAGGACACAACTCAGCAGCCTCACTAAACAACTGGCTGACAGAAACAAGTCCTGCATCCAGGCTGTGAAATAAGTCAGGAAAGTGTCCTCTACAACACTGCATGTGATAAAGCATATCCCACTGAATTATTTCAGATCATTAACCATTTTATTAGGGCTGAATGCTTCAGTTCAAGCTACCACTTTCATGCGTGTGAATTATCAACCCATTTTTCAGGGGAAATCATTTCAATCTGAAGTGACTGCTCAGGACAATGAGAACCATGCGACAAGCAAAGGCACAGTCTTCTTGTCTGCTAAGAATATGATCTGGCATACCATAAAAAGCCCTTAAAACATTGAAGGAAGACTAAGGTACTCTGATCCACATTGTTCTCTGATAAAGCATTAGTGGAGTTTACTGCCTCCTCTTTTAGAAGAAGGAAATCTATTTGACATGCAGGTGGCTACAGTTTGTCCTGCACTTGAGACTGTCACTTGGTGAATGTCTGACCTCTGCAGCTATTTCCCAGTAACTCTCCCTAATCTTGAAACCTTGGGAGCTTCAGAGCATTAAGTAATGATGATTACTTTATTGGCTACAGTTGACATAACCAAAGCTAAATAATGTCTACCTTGCCAAACAAGATACCTAAGAGCATTCACCAGGATTTGGCACTGCTTGCAGTAACTGCTGTGGAAACAGATGCTGACTCTCTGCAGTGTGGAGCCTTTTTTAAGTGGGTGTTTTTTCCTGAAAAGAAAATTCTCCCTGAAGACTTTTTTTGATGAAATTCCTGGAAAGAATTATAGTTTTTTCCTTTTTATAGAAGACAAGTTCCAAAGTGACAATTTTAATCGTGTAGTGGTAAAAGGAGTCTGAAGTCTGCCTAATAACTGAGTATTTCATGGCAGTGTATGAAAATTTTTGATATATGTATGAGTTTTTCCAGTGTGTTTGGATAAAAGACTTAAGAAATATTCCAGGGATCACAGGTGACAGCATCCATCAGCAGAGACCCCAGTGATGAAGTAGCAGCCTCTCTTCTCCTGTTGTTTATAACCGATAGAGACCAAAATCCTTTCTCTTTTTCTTTGATCTTCGTTATACTCTTTTATACTAACAAACTCAGAGTATTGTATGGTGAAACCAACAGTAAAGGAAATTAATGAAGGAGACAAAACTCCTTCCTACATGATCCATAGATGGATGCTGGACTTTTAATTGTCCTGGCCTGAAATGCAAAAGCAGGCAGTACATTCCTGCTTACTTCAGCAGTGGGAATAGACCCCAGTTTGACAGTTTGCTGTTTCCTAGATGATCTCTCAGAAAAGATAAATTGGCAACTTTCTCCACTGCTGGTCACTAACATAGTTTCATATATCAAATGACTTAAATATCAGTATGTGGAATAATGATGATTAAAAATCAGAGACAAATGCTTTAGTTCAGAACAAAAGTGAAATGTAGCATTTGAGCAAATAGATCTGACATATATATAGTGTATCTTCTGGCCAAATTCAGTTAGATTAAAAGGCTGCATTGCATGCTGGACTTTTCAGTCTATGTTCAGTGACCTTCTCCATATGGGTTTCTGAATATATTTTCAGAATTGACCGTATTTTTCTCCATGTCTCCTTAATAATACTTTGACAAGATATAGTACCTTTTATTTAAACAATTGTAGAAATGTTAATCAGTGAAGTCTCACAATGCCTTAGTAAAATAAGATTCATATTTTATACCTCTTTTCTAGCTAAGTAATCTGAATCAAAAAAAATTTATTTAAATTATTGCCAACGTGAACTTCTAAATTATGAACTATTTCAGTGAGGCACTTCATTTATGTCTAAAAATAAATCAATAATTAGTTATAACAATAAATTAGTTATAAAAACAATTAGGAATGGTAAAAAGTTATCACAAATCAGTAAACAAGGCAAGAAACAGAGGACAACATTTTGATTTAGGCTATGAATGGGGATGGTGGGCTGAACTAAAGGCCCTGCCTGAGATGAGGTGCAGAATTAAGGTTAAAATTAGGGTTAAGGGAGAAAGAAAGCCTACAGCACCAGGGGGAGTGGGGCTACAAAGGGTACACCAAAGAAAATGTGGGGATGCATCAATATTGGTCTCAGGCCAAGTTTTGCCTTTAAACCAGCAATAGGCCTGGTGGCCTCACCTTCAGGACCCACCTGAGAGTACACTGAGAATTAGGGTTAGGGTTAGGGTTAGGGTTAGGATTAAGAGACAGACAAAGCCTACAGCCCCATGGGGAGGGGGGCTACAAAGGGCATGACAAAGGAAACGCGGGCCTACCCCAGCATTGCTCTCAGGACAACTTTTGCCTCTGGGCCTTGAATGGTGCTGCTGGGCTCAGGACCAGCCGGAGATTATGCGGAGAATTAGGGTTAGGGTTAGGGTTAGCGTTAGGGCTAAGAGAGAGACAAAGCCTAGAGCTCCAAGGGGAGCAGGACTAGAAGAGCCATGCAGAAGGAAATGTGGGGCTGCACCAACATTGCTCACATGACAGCTTTTACCTTTAAGGCACCACTAGGCCTGGTGGCCTCAGCTTCAGGACCCACCTGAGATTACATGGAGAATTAGGGTTAGGGTTAGGGTTATGGTTAGGATTAGGATTAAGAGAGAGACAAAGTCTACAGCCCCATGGGGAGCGGGGCTACAAAGGGCATGTCAAAGGAAACGCGGGCCTACACCAGCATTGCTCCCAGGACAACTTTTGCCTCTGGGCCTTGAATGGTGCTGCTGGGCTCAGGACCCGCCAGAGATTATGCGGAGAATTAGGGTTAGGGTTAGGGTTAGGGTTAAGAGAGAGACAAAGCCTACAGTCCCATGGGGAGTGGTGCTGCAAAGGACATGACAAAGGAAATGCGGTGCTACAGCAAGACTGGTTCCAGGACAGCTTTTACCTTTAAGGCAGCACTAGGCCTGGTGGCCACAGCCTTGAGACCTACCTGAGATTACATGGAGAATTAGAGTTAGGGTTAGGGTTAGGGTTAGGGTTAAGAGAGAGAGAAAGCCTACAGCCCCATGGGGAGCGGGGCTACAAAGGGAATGCCAAAGGAAATGCGGCGCTACAGCAAGATTGGTTCCAGGACAACTTTTGCCTCTGGGATACGAGTGTGGTTCAGAGGCTCATACTTATCGTGTTAGCATGGATGCCTGTCAATATCGTTCCCTATCAATAGGTCCAGACATCAATATGCAGCGATACCTGTCGATATTGAGAGTTATCAATGTTGATAGTCATTAATGCCTGCTGAAAGCAAAGTTGATCTGACAGTTGAAGGTATAGATGCCTGTTGATATCGAGAGGTATTCATGCCTATCAATATTGATCCCTACTGATTGGTACAGAAATTGGTAGGCAGCAACGCCTCTCAAGATTGAGAGGTATTGATTCCTATGGATAGGGCTTGATATCTGCAGATGTCGTTCCCTTGCAATATGTCTGGAAATCGATGCTCACTGAGGCCTCTTGATATTGTGAACAGTCAATGTTTATAGTTATTGGTGCCTACTGAGAGCAAACTAGGTCTGAGACCAAAAGCTATAGATGCCTGTCGAGATCAAGAGGAATCAATGCCTATCGATAGGGATTGATATAGATAGATATCAAGAGGTATCAATAGCTATCGATAGGTATGGAAATTGATAGGCATAGATGCCTGTCAATCTTGAGATATGTTCCTTTCTATACCAAGCCACTAAAAATTAGCCAATTAGACAAAAATGGCAGATCAGATGGAAGCACAGCTAACATCCTACCTGTAATATGGGAAGAAATTGTGTTGTTGGGAGCCTTATCGGTGAAACTGAGTGCCTGAGCCACTAAGATACTCCCTATCTTTTATCCCTGGCTTTGGCTTCCCAAGAGATGGAAATTAACAAGACAACACGAACAAAAGGGCAGGCTGAGGGAGAACGATCCTCTCCCAGCCATGTCCCCCCCCGCAGCACACATCTGGCTGTGCCTGAGCACTGCCCCACAATATCACAGCAGAGCAGCGTTGGAAGGGCTGGAGGGCCAGGTCATGCCACAGCCTGGCCTGATGCCCGCTGCCTTCTCTCGGAGCTCTCAGGCTTGCATTTCAGAGCAGACTCTAAGACCTGTACTGGCAGCTGTGAAAATACCAGGTGAAAGACTTGCACAGTAGTACCCTGCTATCCTTGTTATGTCATGGCTGACTGTGTTTGCATGGCTGTACCAAAAAGTAACAGCCACAAAATATCAAAGACTGTTTTTCCTCTCCAGACTGACTGCCTGTTGTTTTTTCTCAAAACATGAGTCCATCTGTGTCTTCCCAAGCTATGGACATGCAGAGACATCTGCCTCATTTTGAAAAAAGCATGTGTGTTTGCTTCTAATGGGAAGTCAGAATTCGCCAAAAAATAATTGTCAGGACCCTTTATTGTTTTCCATTTTATACTTGTTATTTCTGAGCAAAAATGACCTGAATCTCCTCTCCTTACCAAAGCAAATCTGAATTAAGCTCAGAGTTATGGATAATAAGACAGGGTAAGGAGGATCAGGCCCATAAAGCATCAGAACAAATATTTTTGAATCCAGAAGCTACCTATTAACTTCATTTGATCATATACAGAACCTAAATCTATACTAAGCTCTTTTACTAGACATCACTGCACTTCCTGTGTGGTTGCATTGTTCACAGGGCTAATACAGCTCACCCTGTACATGGGTCACCCAGACATATTCAGACTAATAGAGGTAGTACAGTACTAAGTACTCCTGTAACGGCACTGGGGACAGAGACCAGCTGGAACCCTTTCAGTAAACTACAATGGGACATAAGTGCTAAAAATATTATTTTAGAAAAAGCTGAATCTCTTAGCGTAAAGAAAAATATCAACAGCATTTAAAGCAAAACTACCAAGGTGAAATAAACACATTATCATCACACAGACTTGACATTTCCTGACTCTTCTGACTGAAATAGTGCTCTAGGCGCAAATCTCCCAAAGAGGACAAAATGCCATTCTGAATCAGTTTCTACTTTCCATCACTTTGGCGTAAACCCAGATAAACCCTAGAAAAATGAGTCACTCAAAACATACAGAAGCACAAGGAATGGAGAAGAATTTGACCCACTGCATAAAGAGTGACTGTGTTCTCAAATTAATTTAGCTGAAACTGGGCAGTAGTGACAAGAATGACTGTCCAGTGGATGGCAAAAATACTTGCAGGTGTCACTACAGCCATTTCTCATCCTAAGCCCGTGGCGTTTCTACTGCAATAATGCATTTTGCAAGGTTAATGATGGACAAGAATCCACGCGTCATATCCTACCATATCCTACCATCATATTACCAGAGAGATGTGACACAATGTGTTCTGTTCACAAAGGGGAGAGAGGTCCTAAAACTGAGCACAGACTTCTAACCAATGAGATTTTGAATATAACAAAACTACTACTGACAATCAATAGGAAAAATATCTGGATTTTCAAATGTACAAGCTTTTCCTAAAGAATTATTCAGCCCAGTTTTGCATACACAAATTGGGCTGTAAAATTTGGACTTATACATCAGATAACGTTTTGATTGTTCCAAAACCACCACCAGTGCTCCAGCTCTGAAACTGCAGAAACCACTCCTTGCTATCAAATACCTATCTTTCACAATTCCTCCCTTTATCATCAGTTCTTAATCCCATTTATTACATGGCAGCTAATAATTAAAAGCAAAACATTTTGTTCCAACTCTGCAAATGATGTAGAGAATTTCCTGAGGAAAACCAAGCCACACAGTGACAACACTGTTCACTAAAAATATAAGATCTGGCATGCAATGCTGTTTATGACTTATCCCTTCTGTGACAGGGGGTCCATTAGTGTGATAAGGTCTTGAAAGAAATAAAAATCTTTCATTCAAATCTTTCAGATGTGTTCTTAAAATGTAGCAATTGTTCTTCATTATTTTTCCTTTTGCTTTGGAGTTTGCATTTGGAAGCTACAGTTTATCCTTAACTAGTAAAGGTAGTTTATTACACACAAGTGAACTGTAACATGAAATGTTCAAAATGAATGAGGTGAGAATAAAAAATAAACAATTCAAACATTTTTGCCTCAAAAGACCAAACTTTCTCTTCAGTCTCACATTTAAAATCTGCTTTACATTTCCCACAATAAGATTTTCTGGCACAATATCTGAAAATACAGACTTATGGGAGTAGATTACAATTTCATTAATACTGGTGTTTACCTTCAGAAGCTTCCAGATTAATAAGTTAAATCACAGTTTTATCCAGCAAATGCAAAACTGTAAAATCTTAGCTACTAACGGCAATCTGGAATTAATCTAAGACAGTTTCTGGATGAAAGAAGTCATCTTTGTACAGAACTATCCTTGGTGTTTACAGACCTCTCTCTTAAAATCACATTACCAAAATATAAGGAAGTTAGGGGAAGTGTTAGGTTTCTTCAGAGGGAGTCTTATCTCTGGACACTACTAGCTTTTTTCTCCCAGACATGATTAGCCTGTGGGAGTCATACGAATTTTCTTTGAAGGCCGCAATTTTTGCTTCAGAATGCCTCAGACTGTACTGAGCTGCAGGTATTTCGAAAACAAAATTAAGTTTCCATACAAGGTTAAAAATATTCACTAAGCCTTCTCCCACATCAGACTGCAGGAGCTGAATGCTACTATGCTATTAATACAGTCACCATATTTTTCAGGAACAAAATATAAACATTGAGTTAGAACACTTAATATAAGTTTGCTAAGTACTTTTGCTTCCTTTCTGGTCATGGTTATGAGAAAGTGTTTGTTTAAATGTGGGGGAAAATGAATAGATTCCCCAGACTCCCCTTCTTTGCCAGCAAATACAGTGCTTACTGTACATTGCATAACGTGGTGCAAAGGAAAAAAATTAGATTCTCTTGTTAAAATACTTGTTGTCTACCACTGGTTTGTTTGGGTTTTTTTCTTTTTCCTATAAATGTACACTCAGGCCACCTCAGTTTCTACTGACTTCCACAGGGACAGGTTTAGTCTCTAAGAGTAATCAGAAAAGTCTTTGGCCTAAATCCTGCGCTCTCTGCTACTGGCATTAATCCCGAGTAACTTTCCAACCATTTACACGTAAGTGCTGACAAGGCCTGGGGAGACGATGGTATTCGGTGGAACTGCGCTGAGATAAAGGCTCTTGATATGGCAGTTTAGTCGAGCACAGCAAACGTTTGGTGTTCGGAGGCCCGGGAGGACGCTGCGGCAGCCTCAGGCGGCCGCTAGGCCTCTGAGAGGCCCCAGGGCAGCAACGCACTCTGGAGCCAGAGGCCACGCACAGCGCGCGAGTTAAACCACAGCTAACAGGAGAACGCACGCTTACGTGGGCAGCATGTATGTGCTGCCTCCAACTTTCTTCTTTCAGTGAAACTTTCTAGTTAGTAGTAATTAAGCCCACGATTCACCCAGAGGTTGTTCGGCAGGGTGTGAGAAGTGAAGGGGTTTTATTCCAGTCACTTTCCAGTAGACAGTGTTAACATAAGAAAGTCATTACTACTTTCATTATTGGCAAAAGTGCAGTATCCTAAGTGAGCTAAGGGAGATGAATAGGTAGAGAGATCTATCTAGGACTAGTAAATCTAAGTTCAGGCGCATTTACAATGTTGTTTGAAGAGAGTCATACACCATGCTCTGTGGATGAGGACCTCAGCCCCAACAGTAACAAGCCAGTGCCTTTCATGGGCACTTAAAAAGTCTTACAGACAAATGAAGTACAAAGGGCTTCTTTCCTTAACTTCTGGCATAGGTAACTTTCATGAAAAGATTTTAATTCGATATAGATTAATCACTTTCTACCAGATCCACAGAGAATATGAGGATGGACTTGAGAGTCTGATAAAGACAACAGTAAGACAACTCCATGCATTAAATTTCTATCCCTTTTCAATGAATTTCTGTCGCATCTGTGTTTGTCAAACATCTGTGAATGTTTCTGCCAAAACTCTGGAAGCTGGCTAGAAGCTACTGCGTGCAAGTGAAGGCGCCTGTGCTGCAGACAGCACAGCTGTATGACTGATGCCGCCTGCCTGCCCACAGAGCTCACACCCTGCCAGCTGCGGGACAGCAGGAACTGGAAGGGAGAGCTAGGATGCACTGCCAGGCAGAGGCCATGGCATGCTTCAGAAGCGTTTTTTGCTTTCACTCCTCTGCTTTTGCACACTGCTCGTATTGCTTTGGCTATTTCACTTCTTTAATCTGATGAACACTAATGAAACAGCTAGTACTCCTCCCAGCACTGATTTTTTAATAATTGCTTTAGGCAATGAGCTTACAGTCTGATAGTTTGCCAGGGTCAGCCAGCCAGCTCAGATTACAAAGCCACCTTCCTGTGTTAGCACCCAAGGACCAATGCAGAATGTTTCTATTCTCCTTTGTAGGCAGTGAAAACCAGTAAGGCCTGCAGTACAACCAGCTTTCTTGTGATCAATAATGTCCTGTACTAAAGGGAACATTATTGTTGATTACAGAAATGTTTTTACCCTTAAAGAGTTTCTTTAAATTGTTTTGTTTCATTGTGTTATGTTCAGCTTGGTGACTAATCTGCCCTACTGAGGAATAAAATACCAGTTATATTTTTCTCATTTTTTGGAATAGAAACAGATTAACCTGAATACAAATCGCCTTTTTTTGTCAGCAATAAAAAAAGTAAATATTAAGAAAAGCATTTCTCATCCTTTAGAAGGTTTTTTCTTCTGTGTTTACAGCTTTTTTTATTTGAGCTTCATGAACACTCTTGTGCGCAAAATGTGTTTGCATGAATAGTATACAGAGTGAACTTCAGGCCTGTAACAGAGATTTGCTATCTCTGAATTAGATTCTTGATTAAATAAAATGCATTTTGGCAGGCTCAGAGTTGCTTTTTAAAGGTCAAGTCATTCAGTCAGAGAACAAAAACAACACTATGTACAAAACACAAAGGCCCAGTCCGTGTCCCCAGGACCTCACAGTCTAAGCAGCACAGTATCTGTGAGCAGTATACTGTGAGATTCAAAAGGCTAGCAATATTATGTTCAGATACTGATGGCACTCTACTGATATAAACTTGTATTTCTAAATGCTATGAAAGAAGAGTTTTCTGAGGGAGATTCAAATAAGAGAGGATATGGTGCTTCTGCACTACAGTGTAAGATATTTTCAAGCCCTGGTGATGATAAGAGCACAAATACAAGTAGGATAGTACTGGCATTGCTAATGAAGCAAGGACACGTGATGAAACATGGTAAGAACACCAGAGATACCAGGAAAGCACCTTAGTCTTGGTTGCAAAGTTGGAAGGATGTTTATATGGTTGTAGGAAACAGGGGGAGGCATAGCTCTCTGATTCCTTCCAGAAAGGAACTAAAAATGAGAGGGAAAAGGAAAGTTAGGATATCTATATACTTTGTTTTGAAATAGTGAGTAAGAAATGTTTGAGCTCACCCTTAGCAGAGGCAAAGAAGCTAAAGAACAGGTACTTTCTATCTTGAAGTAGGAAACCTGTTTGTTCTGGGAGCACCAGAGCAAACGAAGCTGTGTTTTCTTTGCATTTGTATTTTGTGACTGACTGATTCTTAACTGAATTATACTAAAGCTGCAGACAGCAATGAATCCACGCAGCAGAGACCTTGCTGTCTAACGATTATCTGGGATCTTACTAAAGCAGAACTCTTAACAAAAGCTCCAGCACTGGGTAATACGTAAAGCTTGCTGCTGGGTGGAAACTTTGGTCTCTAATAAGCCTGACCTCCTCTGTCTCTCAACAGGGGCATTAACAGAGGCTCTCTCTCCAATGAGGTTCTTATTTTTTGAAATATTCACACTATTTCATCTTTATCCTTCTATCAAATTTGCCTGATACTGGCTAGCGGACTTGAAGGATCCCAGAATTAAAGGAACTGAGAAATATACCAAGAGACAGATAGATAAACTCACAAACTAAAAGACATTTCACTCAATCTTCTTTTCACTTGCAGTAAGAGCTTCAGAAATGATTTTACATTACTATTCATAAGCTGAGCTCTTCAGAAACAGCAAGAATCCTGGAAAAATGAAATAAACTTTATTTTTGGATGTGAGAGGTTGCTTTGATCTGAAACTTTGCCACTGAGACATGAAGTGACTACATTGTCCTATTGCCTTGAGCCCCATCGAGTGAAAACCAGCCTGAACCTTCAGGCACAGATGCAGCGAGTAAGGAGTGTCAGCAAATGAAAACAACGGCATTGTGTACAGTTCAACTCAGCGCTCAGTTAGGTTACATCTGTGCTAAAATCCACATTCTAATAGTTTTTATGACTGGAGAGCACTGAGGGGCACTTGCAGCATTCACTTTCAACTTCACTGACAAGTTTAAGAGCAACTTAAACTTCTTTGCTTTCTTCCATTATTAGGAACTATAAGTATTACTGAATTCCAATTCCTGTTTCTTTTGTGTATATAGAAATTTTTATTATACGTATCCTTTTAGTCATACTATAGCAATCAATAGAATTACAAAATTACAGCAATGGCAAAATTTGTTTTTCCTAATAGTAATATTAAACTTCATGCATCAATTAAACTGAGAATTGGTCCATATAAAATAAATCTTTCAACTTCACTAAAAATTCAGAACCGTCAGGAAGACCGATTTATTGGTTTTCTTCCTTTTGCTGTTTTTCCTTTGATACAACTCAGTGCTCTGTAATCTCCCCAAGCTTATTATAACTAGTAAAATAAGATGGTATTTTTATTCATATACAGACTGAGATCAAGAAATTAAGAGTCAGACAGTAAGTAACTAACTAATAGGAATAGCTATGTTTCAGTTTTATCTGCTGTAAGCTAACAAAAAGATATTCCCTCAGACAGAAATGCTAGGAAGATAAATTAATTCACGTTTAAAAGACACTAAAACAGCAGATTGATAGATGCCATAAATTTATCAAAAGAACTATTTTGGTCAAATTATCAGTAACATGTTGGATTTCCTTTACACCAAAACAACATGTAGTGGCAAATATTTCCTGATTTATCCTGTGTTTTCAGGAGCTTAAAGTAAGGCCTGAGGAAGAGATATGGATCAGGTGGGCCTACAGTAGCCCTTTTCCTGTAAATACATAATCCAAATTTAATCAGCTGCAATTTTTTTCTCTAAGAACTGTAAAGTCAGCTGTCAAAGGAAAAACAGATTTAGGAAGTTATAGTCAAAACATACATACTGCAAATTCAGATCACAGTATAAATGAATCTGAAGTCTGTATGTATGTGTGTGTTTGTTTATATATGTGTGTGTGTGTGTGTGTGCGCGTGTGTGTATTTGAAGTCACTATTGCAATATTTTTCTCCATATGCTTTTATGTTACTCTTACTGTATCTGTATTGCTTACTCGGTCCTCTAGATAGCATAAAATTCTTACTAAACACAGAAAATCACTCTTCTAGATCACTAATAGAGAAAAACAAAATGACAAATAAAGGCCAGGTATCACGTACAAAAAAAATCCTACTTTTCAGTCCATTTTGCACCTCTGTCATCCAGTCCCTATGGAAAGGAGACAAATAGCATAGGATATGTATGTGTTCCATGTAAGATGAACTGATTAGCTAGACCTTAGCCTGCAAGCACTGCCGGACTCAGCTGTCCTTGCAGGCAGTCCCATGCTGTGTCACATTGCATTTTTTCAGGGGTGCTCATAATGTTATTGGAGCAGCGAGAGCACAGCAACCACATGAACTTTTGTTTCCACATAACCTTTTCACTCTGGATGGTTCAAGTAAAAATGAAATGCTTTTTCTTCAGGTTTCTAAAAAGAGACCAGACTTTGCAGACAGAAAGAAGGAATGTCAGACACGGGCAGTAGCTTGCACATAGCTGGAAGTAGTTTTAGGCTTATGAAGAGTCTCCTTGGTATTCCAAACTGGAACAAACAACAGCTTAGCAGACATATACACGTATTTCCATATCACTGTCCCGGTGTATCTAGTTTTTTCTGGCAGCTTTGTTTTCACACAGTCTCATTCTACCCCAGGGCTAAAATCCACACTGAAGGCCTAAAAGTGGGGCACCACAACACCTAACATGCAGGTACTTATCTCCTGTATTGGATACGATGCTTTTTTGCTTTTGAAAGATGAAAGATACAGCTCAAGTTTTCACGGTCTACCAAAGTAAATATAGGCCCAAATTTTTAAGTGAAAAATCCCAGGTAGCCCTGCCACATTTAGCTGGTTAGTGCATTGCTGAGGCTTCCAGGAGTATCTACATATGGCACTACAGGCATTTAAAGTCCCAAGGCATCTAACCATCTGCTTAAAAACATGAACAGAATCACCTACATTCACACTGATGTCCTAAATCCCTGTTATACTCTAAAACTGCATACTACTAAGCTTCCTCAGAGTATACCTATGAACCTGGCCCAGCTGAGGAGCTAGCCAGGTTCATGAGTTTTTAGGGCTGAGTTTCTCCTAGGCCACAGGCCAACAGGGCAGCAGTTCAGGCAGTCACCAGTGAGGTATGTGATACCCACATCATCTGTTTGGGAGCAGAAACCTGAGCTCAGGTCTGCCACACTCGTGAACCAGGCAGTGCCGCTTGCCGCCTGCGACACACAGTGCTGCCAACACTCTCACCCTCTCTCCTAGTACTTGGTGTAAGCTGTCAGAGGCAGCTGTCTAACCACTACTGCTATAGAAAACACAGATTAGAAATCAGCTCTCCAGAGGTTTAGCAGATTAAACACAATACCAAAAGCAAGTGACTCATCTGCGGTAATTTTAGCTATGACAGAAACTTTTTCTGTAGCCAGAAAATCGCATAAGTAGTCAAATCACATAAGCTTTCCACTTTGGCATAGCCATCTGTAGTATAGGACTAGTGACAACTAGTGCCGTCTTCACAGATTTAATGGGAGGACTAATTAATAGAAAAGCTTTTAAGAGATACAAATGGCATTTGGGTTCCAACAGAAATCGTTTTACTTTGTCATTTGTATTGGTTTTACAGCAGCACGTGAAGGTCTGACTATGCTAAATGCTGCAGAAACACATGGCCATGGCCTGAGACAAGCCCTGCCTCAGCAATCCAACAGTGTGCAATCTGCCAGTGCTGACATGTAACCAGCGATCTGAGAACAGGAATGCCAGGCGGGAAAAGATAGCCATGACAATCTGGACCTGGTGGCTCTGAGATCGCTCTCTATTTTCCTGAGAAATACACAGAGCCAAGCATGTGCATCTCAGTTTCACATCTTCGGGAAGACAGGCTGGTGCTCACCCCAAGCTATTTGGTGGGAGAGCCTAAAGACCCACTTCACTGATTTGCTCTAAAATAGTTTCCTATTTTTATTTATGAGATAGAAAACTAGTAACCTAATATCAAAAGGTTTTGTAGGCTCTAGATTCTCAGGTCAGCCAGAGCTTAAAAAAATGATGAGGCAGCACGAACAGCCACTGTGGGAACACCTCTTCATCAGATTGCAGCTGATTTGAGATCAGCAATGGTAGGCTGTGAATAGACTCATTCAGACTCCCTTGGCTGAACAAATGTCTACACCACAGATGTCTTGAGGGATGGGCATGAAAACTGAAGGAGAAAATGGAAGGATCCCGAGTATGGCATGCCCTCCAAGAAAATCAAATGGGATCCAGAAATAGACATACATTCATGTGTAACAACCTCTTTCCAATCTGACTGTTCTCGTACATTTTGTTCTTGAGTATAATTAAAATGCCATGTAAGCCCAATATATTCATTTAGCAGTGCTGCAGTTAGCCCTAGTTACAAACTAATCTCTTACACATTTTCTTTGCTTCTTCAGAACAGTGAAGATTTTGTGGCTATACTTTTAGGTTATAATTTCAACCTTATGCATAAGTAATCTCTCTATTCGTGTTGTTTACTGTTTAATTTTCGTTGCTATGGGGCTGATAAATTGAAAGCCAATCTTTCAGAACCACAAATTAACACTTCATTTAATTACCAAAATATATCTGTGCATTCCTAAAATAGCCTGAAAACAATTTTTATGCCCACTGCATAATAATTCAGTGATACATTGTGTATTTACTTGTAGGCTCTGTATTGGATTGGGTCCAAACCTCCATTCCCCCTAACTCTTCCATAAGTGAAAAAAATATGTGCATATTTGATGATGCACCCACCCAAGCAAGAGATATATTTGTGGTACAGCTTTCATACAAAGAAGTCCTGATTCCAGTTGTGGTCTTTAGGAAGTATAGTCATGATTTTTATTCATAATTATTATTCCAGAATCAGTGATGCATATAGCACACAATGTTTTTACTCATAAGTAAATCAGACCACTGTTTTACTAAAGTATGTTTACTCCTAATGAGTTAAAAAGTTAATTTATTCATCTAAGTACAGTGCAAGTTTGGTCAAAGGAACACTTCATCTTTCAAAAATGTCTTCCACATAGATCACTAGGAAATTTTCAACAGTTTAATGACTTTGGGATCTCGGCAAGATCAAGTCTCCTATTACTTTAAGTAAATAATGTCAATGAAATAGTATAATTTTAAATTCAGAAAATGCTTTAAAACTCTGGCAGTAGCCAAATTTATTTCTTATTCCTATTTGTAGTGAGACTGCACTGTGATACAAATTTTCTGGGCACTTTAGGCAGTGTATAGCAGATGCTTCACAGAGTTTCCAGTGCAATGATTGAACAGGTGTTTTACTCTCTATGGTGAGATGAAAAGAGATGAAATCAACTGCATATACACCTCTGTGAATGTTACATCCTGGTTTATGAAGATTTCATATTGATAATAACAAGCAGTACTAAAAAGCTTGACCAGCCCTATGCCACTAAAATATTCCTCATGTGCTCTGTGAAAGTAGAGATTCATATGGTCACTTCTAAGACTCCAAAATGCCAGGAAGTAGAATAATACCTGTTTAACAACCCTAAAACTCAGTAAGAAGAAATTAAAAAGAACCAAACTAGTAAAACTGTGTCTTGAAATCCCAGGCAAGCTGCAGAAGACAGGAGAAGCAAGCACTGTTCTGTTATTTAATAAGGAAATTGCAGATCATTTAGCCTGACATCAATGTCAGGAAAACTGATGGAAAGGCTGGTACAGGAAGCATTCAGTGTACAATTAAAGGATGATAGCACAATTAACGCCAGTCAACACAGTTAGATAAAAAATGGGTTCTGTCAGAAAAAAAACTTCTCTTTTCCCATAAGATGATATATTTGTTTGATAAAGGAAACATCTGTATGATTTTTGTGGGACCTTGGCTCACTTTACAGCATTTTTGGTAAAAACCAGCAATGTATAGTATCAGTGTGGTCCACACTAAATGGATCTAAACCATACTAAATGATCCGAACAAAAATATAAAATTATTGCTGGAAAAAGCTACCAATGACAAAAAGTTATAGAGTGATAAATAATGGTAAGGACAGGCTATTAACATAGACCAACTAAGATCCCTTAGTAAGGTCTGGCCTATGTTTTAACACAGAGAAGACAAAGATCTTCGAAGTTCTGAAAAGCAGTGACTCTTAAAAGAAATAAATGGTAATAACAGCCCAAGTTGACACGAGTTCTCAGAGCAACAGTATGAGTAGCAGGCAAAGGTTATTCTTATTGTGCAAGATGGGGGATATCTGGTAGGAATCATTGGTGCTATTACTGCTCTTTGTGGCTCTTTGTGGCTTCAGAGAGACCATTAGTGGGAATATGTGCCAATAACAGCATCTCCAGCAAAGCAGGGTCTGGCACTATGCTAATATTTGTGATCAGACAGAGTATGAAGAAACTCCTGTTATTAGGTTAATATATGAGAAACTTAAGAGAGAAATATGGTCTAGGAATACATAAATTGGATAGCAGATAGCTTTTTAACCTAGCAGGAAAAAAGCGTAACATGCTACTTCCCTACTACTGAAGACAGATAAATGCAAAGGTAAAACAGTAGAAATATTTAGCAGCAAGGAAAATTAACTGAGTGAATAACCTACTCAGGGATGTGGTAGATTCAAGCCCCTATATAAAAACAGATGTCTTTCCAATATCTTGCATTAATGCTAAATTGCTGGGTAAGGTTCCATGGCCTGATATTTGGGAAAACATGATAAGAACACCATCAGAGTAATATATTTTAAAAGTACTGCGGACTTACTTCCTGTTTTCCCCTGAATGGGTATGTTCCCACATTCCAATTATGGCATGCTATGTTATGCAAATACAGCAGAAAACACCAAGCTGTACATTTTACTGTCCATAATGACTATGTTAGTCAGATCCTGAAGGGATTTTGATATGTATCTTGCTCTGTTCTGCAGGTAAAGACATATGGTTGCTGCAAAACCTTGAATGAAGCAGCATTAGTTTAATAAACATGAAAGAAAGAGAAGAATATCATACAGCTGCACGGTGGTAAGAAAGACACCTTTACCTACACATTGGGGCAACTCTTTGTAACAGTCAGTTGCGCATGGCAAGTGAGATTGAAGCTCTGAATTGAATAAAATTCTGGATTCATTGACACGGATAAAATCTATTCTACTGACTTCAGTGGAGTCAGGATTCTCTTCCTCATATATGTTTGAGCAGGCGATACAATCCTAAAACAGCACGGTTCAAGTTGCAAGGATATATGCTTGAAAAACACCTGACTGATCTTTGATTTATAGAGACCACCACTTTGTTATTTTCATGTTGAGTCTCCTTCCCCCAACAACTATAATCAGAAGAAAAAAACTTTATATTTTGGATTCCTAATTATCTGTAAGTCTAAATGCAAAACAAACATACATTCGCAATCACAATTATTAATAAAAGTACTAGTAGGCACACCTGCTAATAAAAAATAACTAACTAGCCAGTTGTTGCTAAAAAGCTGGTTATAAATAAGCTATGTATCATGTCAGTGAAAAGGGGTTAGTTATACATTTAGAAAGGCCTAAAATGAAATCTGGCCTGCACAAATTTCCTGCTTTCCTACTTACTTCCTATTTAAACTTTGCCAAATGCATATGTGCTAAAAGACAGAACAGGTTGATCACAGCTTCAATTTTCAACATGTCAGAAGCCCAGAAGTGCCTGCTGGGTGCAAATGGAAAGCGATTGCATGGGCATATATGTACAAGGGATTGTAGCCTTTCCATCTGAACCAGGCAATGCATTGCATTTTCTGTCATCCCACTTGACCTAATCATGGCATAATCTCCCTGTTTCGTTGAGGGCTGTGTCTGCTTGTTCAGTGAAGATGTGGTTCTGGCACGTAGACACCAGAAACTCTTGCTAACTAAATCAGAAATCATGCTGACAAGTCCACCTACAACTTCACCTTCCTACATCATACCAAACCGCAGGCCAGGTCTGTGCCCTTCGGCAAATTTGTAGATGACAGTAAGCTTGGTGGGGCCGAGGATACACAGCAGGACAGGGACAGAATTCAAAGTGATCTTGATAAGCTGGAGAAATGGACTGTGAAGCACAGGATGAAATTGAAAAGGTTCACGTGCAAGAAACTTGAAGGCGGAAGTAAGCAGGTGCACAGGGAATGCCTCACCAGATGGCAACTATTTAGGAAAATGGATTAGAGAGTACAGTGGATCACCACGTGGCTCAACAATAGCAGGCTATTGCCAAAAATTGTACCCAAGGAGGACTGTGTAAGCAGTAATATAGCTTGCAAGGTTCACAAAATAACCCTTCCACTTTATTCAGTACTGATAAGCATTCAATTGGATTACTTGATCCTAGCCTGGTGCGACACAAGACTGACAAAAGCAATCTGTGAAAAGTCCGAAGTGAGTAAGAATGATCAGAGGGCTAGAAAACATGACCTAGGGGAAGCATCAAAAGAACTGGCACTATTTAGCTTAAAGGAGAGAAGACTGAGAAGGACAGGGAGAGAGACATGGTAACAATCTTCAAATTTATCCCGAGACTTCCGATAGAAAGAAAAGGTTAAAATTTGAGCATTACTGGCCAACCAACATATTAAATGCTAATATGCTAAACTCAAATTCTAAATTACATTTTTCAGGAGATGAAGTTGGACAGTATTTTCCAGAGAAATGTCTGTGTATTACAAACAACTTCGAAAAGCTGCTGTTTTCCTGAGGTTAATAATAATGTTGCATGGTAGTTTGACTGAAGCAAATGCTCAATCACATTCAAATCAAAATAGGAGGAAGCTACTATTTTACATGGCTTCCTGTAGGACATATGAAATGCTATCCCAAAGGAGAAGGCAGGTTATGCAATGAGGGAGCAGCTATGCAAAACTGTTTTTATTTGGGAAGCGTTTCCAGTAATTATTTGGACAGGACTGAGAGAATAAACTCATAAGACATTCTCATGATTTAGTATTTTTGTCACTAAAGTAATAATTAGATTTTAAATGAATCAGATTTTGGTTGGTATTTCACCCTCTTTCTGTAACTCAAACGATGGAAAGGAAATGGAAACGTGCTTTACTAACATTAGGATTCTTCCACTGTGTGCATGTTTGCATGTGTGTATAAAATTGCTGGCTAATTGCTGGCTAAAGAACCAGAATAGTTTTCTCTACCTTACCATATTCTAGTCTCACTGGCAATATAGTGCGGCCCTAAACTTGTTTTAGGAGCCAAAATGGACCAACTGTTTTCCAGATTTAAGGGATGGTAGAAAGACAGCCAATTCCCACTCCTTAGCAGTGCTAAATGCTGCCCCAATTCGTCTAAATGAGTAAGTCAGACAAAAAGTCAGCCATGGTCACATTTGAAATCTTATTTTCTTCTCTTTTAAAGGGAAACCATATAGAAATGAATTACTATTTCAAATAAACCTATATTTATTTTAAGTAAATATAGGCTGTCTTTGAGCATAAAATATCACATAAATAAATACTTTTTCTCTGACTGTGTATTTCCATATTTGTTCTTACTAATGATCATGAGTTAGCAGCATCTCTACTTTATGTGCCTTGGACATACAAAAACCCCCACATTCTTCTCTCCGTACATTACAATGTTTGTAGAGCATACAAATGAAGACTTCAACTAAAAAGCTTTACTATCAAACAGTCCTGCTACAGAGTGGCCTTTTGCTGGAAAAGCATTCTGGCTTCTATACTGAGCTCTCAAGCATCCTGCTTTGCCACAAATAGCTTTTAAATTTGAACTGGACTTATTTATTTGTACATCATTACCACAAATCCTTTTCAAGTTTACAGCTACTGCACATCAATTCTATCATCTGAGCTCTGGAATCAAACTGGAAACCTGGGTGTGAGCTAAGATACATGGAGCTTTTTCAGAGTGCTTTGCAAGCCAAAATTATGGAAGGCTTTTTCCACTTTTAGCATTCACTTCTTTGTTATGTTTGGTCCTCATCCCCTCCTGTCACCTTAAAAATCAAAACAGCATGTTCATTATTATTCATGGAAATTCATAGGATACAGAGAAAGTATCCCTTTTTTTCCCCCAACTGTTCCATTCATGTTTCTTTTGGGAAAGACTATGCTATTCTTCGCTTGGACAGCAGTCTTTTGAACTGATGCTCTACCATTGAGTTCACGGGAAGATAATCCTCTGCACTGGTTTTAGTGATTCTTATCTATAGGCTAAATAATGACTTTGCTGTCAACCCTGGGCAAAGCACACAGTGCTGGTGCACTGCACAACTCCCCCCCGCTTTGATAAACTATCGTGTGTATACTCTCCCAGCCTGGGCGGCCATTCACAGTACAGGCAGCTTCGCCCTAGCATTCAGGTGCCTTGTGGCATGTACAGGGAAGTACAGGGATGTCGTACGCTTACTTCTCGCCTAGCCTAGTATTTAATACTACATTTTACAGTGCTCAGTACAGTACATATCTGTTCTTGACTGGGGCTTACTGAATGTTACTATAGTAGAAATGTTAATTCCTATTAGTGCTACTCCTAATTATATGAAATGAGACAGTATGTATTGGACCTGACATAATTTCATTGACCGTTACCTTGTTATTCTCCTATGAGACAGAGAAGATCCTATCCTGCTCCTTAAATACCAGTCATTAAATTATACATTTGTATTCATCCTTGTGTATACAATCTCTTTCTGTCTCTTTACAGAACAGATTTTTCCATGCTCTTGGTCATTCTTGTTTTTCCTCTCTAGAGCTCCCCTGATAATTCTGCAGTAACTTTTTGAGAGGGATGAGCACTAGTGTCCTCAGCATACCACATGAGACCATCCAGGGAAAGGCATTTTACATATTTATAAAATCTGCATTTTATAATTGCATATTTTGCATATCTGTTATATTTCTTATGCATTCTAATATAATGTTATTTTCCAACTGATGTGTCTAGCACAGAAGCTGTTATTGCCATGTCTAGTATAGCCTCAAAACTCCTTCCCTGAAATGAAACAGTTAATTTGGAGGTCTATGAGTTACGTGACTGGTTTATTTTCTTTTCTTCTAACACACAATACTTTCCAGGTTTTGACACTGAACATCAACTTCATTTATTGTCATGTTGTCTGTTTATGATGTGGTTCGCTTGAGCATTCTGAATTTCTCTGTTGAAAGATTTCTCTTTGCCTTGATTAGTGGCTTTACTCCTGCAACATGTCTTACTGGTTTATACTTTATCTTCCCATTTTGCTCTTTGGTCATCATGCACATTTCTGCTGAGATTCGCTTCATAACAGAATTATGTTCATGTAAAACTTCCCTTTTTATGTGCCTCATATCACAGAGAAATTCTTAGAGCCAAAAGACACACATGCCCAAGCAAGTGAGGTTTATGCACAGATGTTACACAAGGACAATGGAGGAGAAAACTTTTCCCCCAAGCTTGTGGACAGGCTCTTAATCCCTTTGCTGTGAAGCTCCTGCCATTGCCTCTGCTCACACTGCAGAATCCCCCCTCTCCTGCCAGGAGCAGGAGCAGAGTCTCTATACACACCGCAAAAAAACTGAAAAGTGTGCAGGGATGTCTGCTTTACCTAAAGCTCACCACCTTGCATATACTGCAGGGGATTAAGGGACGCAGAAAGCATTACATACATCTATGATATTTTTCATTTGATCAATGAGGAGAATCATTCTGAAGACCCTGTATGTCCCTTTCCACAGAAACATGCTGCTATTTGTCATTCATGTCTTAGCTTCAAAGATATTGCATGTGAGGACATAGGATGCATGTTATTAATTATACTTTATATAAGGTCTTTTGTGATTGGAGATGTAAATTATTATAAATGTGTGTGTGTATATATCTGAGAATAGATGAAGTACAATACATGAAAGTGATGCTCAGCATTAATCCAAATTTTCAAACCTGGTTGTCTAATGTTAGAGAAAACAGGAACTGTGAGTCTGGAGCAACTTCAAAGCCAGGTGTGTTAACCAAATGTCTAAAACGGATTTAAAAGCCTGTCGGTAGACACAAAGGATGCAAACCCCAGAATACAGTACTTACATTAAGGCTGAGTTCTATCAGAGATCCACATCCAACAGTGAAATACTCTAAAGGGACCTCTGATTTACCCCATTCTCTAAGCAGGCTGAAACAGGCCACACCTTGAAAACTGTGAAGTGTGTGTGTGTGGGGGGGGGAATCCTGTTGCCAGGTTCAGGGAGAATAATCTACTTTTCCTCAGTGTCCCATTTTTTTCCTCCCCTCCGGGATGCCCGCGCAGATCGCCCAGCAGCACGCCCGGCGCACACGAGCCGCCCGGCCGCGGCCGCGCACCCAGACGCCGCCGCCCGCTCCCCGGCCGGGCTGCGGGCTGCGGGCGCCGCGCTGCGCCGCGCTGCGCTGCGCGCTGCCGCCGCCCGCGCCGCCCGGGCTGCGGGCTCCCCCCGGCGCCGGGACCGGCGCTGCGGCCCCGGCCCGCGGCGGGAGGTGGAGCCGGGCGCGCCGCTGCGGGAGGATGCGCCGAGGTTCCGCAGACGCGGCGCGGCGCCGGAGCCGGAGCCGGAGCCGGGGGCGGGCGGGGGCTGAGCGCGGCCTCCTGCCGCCCGCGCCGGGCAAACACCTGGGAGCGGGGCAGAGGCGCGGGGGGGGCGCTGGCTCCCGGCGCGGCCGCCAGCAGCGCGGCGGCGGGAGCGTCTCCTGCGCGCCTCGGCCTCCAGTTAGCCGCCAGGCCGGGGCGGGGGAAAGCACCGCCACCGCCACCGCCACCGACGAGCGGCAGCGGGACCGGGCGGCGCGGAGCATGGAGCGCGGCTGCCCGCCCCCGCCGGAGCAGGAAGCGGTGGAAGCGTGGCTGGACGATCACTGCGACTTCACCCGGTCTTACTTTGTTAGGAAAGCTACGAGGTAAGGACACAGACAGGCGGCGGACGGAGACAGATCCTTTCAGGAAAAGGTCGCTCTTCTTTTCCCTTTGCTGTCCTTAAATAAATAATAAAAAAAGAGATTCCCCCAGCCCCCGCCCTCGAAAAAACTGAAACCAACAAGCGGCGGCTTGTTTCGCTGCTGCCGGAGCTCGTGTGCGAGCGGCGCGGCGGCTTCCCCGCGGAGCTCTCCACGCGCCGCACGCTTCCCGAGCCGAGCAGGGCTTTTCTTCTGGGAAGTTACAGCCCCAGCAGCGGGAACTTTACGTGCAGTGCACTAGCAGATTTATGAAGCTGTCCCAAACTCATATCTCGCTGCCCTGGATTTTTTTGCCCTTGTTGTTTTAAAGCCTACATAGTCCATCTACTTTACAAGAATATTCATGATAGCAGGCACTATCTTTTTCCCAGCCCTGCAAACTAGATAGAAATATGCCGAAGCCTCAGATAACATCTAATCTCTTCGGGCTGAAAGGGAGATTATGTCATTACTTAGTAGTCTCAAAACAAAGTGCTGCTCTTAAAGAGCTTAGTGGACCTGTAGGCTTGTGAGCTTTTTGACATCTCAGCAGCGTCCAGACGGGCGACTCGGCCGGAGAGGGTGAACGCGTGAAGTGCTCAGGCAGCAGCTGCGAGGGCTTAAGCGGCCGCTAGCGCCGTGGCTGTTGCATTTGCAGCGAGAGCTCCAGC
Organism: Apteryx mantelli; assembly: GCF_036417845.1. Classification (NCBI taxonomy): domain Eukaryota; kingdom Metazoa; phylum Chordata; class Aves; order Apterygiformes; family Apterygidae; genus Apteryx; species Apteryx mantelli. The sequence continues at coordinate 24,680,943 of NC_089982.1, read as the reverse complement.
GACGAGGGGGAAGCGGGGTCCGCGCAGCCGGGCGAGCACCTCGCGGTGCCGTGACCAGAGCGCAGATGTGAAGGGCAGCGGGCTGCTGCAGCCGCGGACGCCGTGCCGCTTCCGCGGACGCCGCGGCAGGGCGGTGCAGCCCCGGGGCATCCCTGCCCGGAGGTGCCCGGCGGGCCGGGCCGGGCCGGGCCGGGCCGGGCCGGGCCGGGGCGGAGCAGCGGGGCCGGGGCAGCCGCGGACGTGTGCGCAGCTCCGCAGGGAGCCGGGCGCACCGGGGCTGCGCGGTGCCCCCCGCCGGCGCCGGGGGCAGGCAGAGGGCAGCGCAGGGCAGCGCAGGGCAGCGCAGGGCAGCGGGTGCCGCGCCGGGCAGTGGCTGCGCGGGGCCAGGCGCCGGCAGGGGGCAGCGCCGCGCCGCGCACGGCAGCGCAGGCAAGCACAGCCGGGACGTTTCCTCTCTTGCTATTTGAGGGTGGCTTCTCTCCTCTTTCCTCTTTTTTTTTTTTTTTTGACTTTTGCAAAGACCTAATGTAACGACCAGAAGAACTCGTCTGGGCTTTTTCACCTAGCTTGACATGCTGCCTTTTGGAGATAAGACGAGGTATTTGCTCACCGTTGCCACACTTCAGCAGTGGGACTTAAAGTTGAACCGAGTAAATTCAGCTATTTTTAGAAGTGGAGTCAGGTTTCCATTTTGAATATTTTCCGATAAACAAAGCAGTGGGGATGCAGAGCACAGGCGATCTGCGGCTCCCACGGTTTATCTTAGTGGAGAGCTCGAGTTAGTAAGTCTTGCGGTTTGTTCCTTGGACACACCATCTCCGCGGGCTTGCTTCTCTCCTGCTCGCGAGCTGCTTGCACCATCTGCTCATCGCTGCTGATTTACTTCTTTCCCAAGTCACTTAGCAGGGATGGATGCATTTTGAATGAGTTTTGCTGCTGTTCCTCTCTGCATGGGATGGGGCGGTAAGAAGATAAATCCCCATTAATAATTGACTCGCAGCAAGCTAGGAAGCTTCAGGGGTCACCTGCTTTCTTGTGACCATCTGTCATGCGGTCCCCTTCCTTCTTCTGCTTCTTCCTTAGGTTCATTTAACAAAAAAGTAATAAAAATGTATTTTAAAATGTCTTTAAAAATGTTGATTAAAAAAAAAAAGACTGCATAGGTGTAACTGATGGAAGTAGTTAACTGATATTCTACAGAACACTAGTGCATGGTACGTAACTGAAGGGTAGCTAGTTTGCCCAGGAAATAGGGTGTTAGCAGCTTTGAGAAGTAGCATTTTATTAGTTCAGCTTGCCACACTTCCTTTGGAAACTGGAAGTAGTATTGAACAAATATGAATAGTAATTAATAGTAACCGCTGTGTCAGATTTGTTTTCCCTATGGAGAGGTTTGGTTAGTCTTTTTTCTTTAATGCTGAGGCTGAGTTTTGTGTTTGCGTAGGTCTGAAATAGGCAGTAGTTCACAAAGTACAAGTCAGTCATGTCTCTGTGACGGCTACGCTTCTGCATTTAGAGAACGTTTTGCAGAAAAAAAATGGTTGAGTTTGAATTCTTGCTGGGCAACAATTCTGTTTGTTTTTACAGTGATGGAAACATCGCGTTAGTTTTGGAACTATCTGCTCTTCTGTCTTGCATGGAACTTTGTTTTTGTTTTTTACTTACTGTTTAAATAGAGAACTATAAATATATAAGTAGTAATACCTTATGTGTCAGTCTGTATTTGAAAAGACGAAGTTATGAGTTAGTTGACTGTGTGTCGATTCTAATTTTATTCACTAAAATGATACCTCATAAGCCTGAGCACTTTGAAAGTACTGATGTACTTCAGTAAGAGGTTTAATGTTTTACATTGTAGTGATATTTTAGAGTTTGAAAAGAAAAAAAACTAAAACTTTTGTCATGCTTTGTTTTAGTTGAATCATTGTATGAAAACAATGCACTGAACAAAGACTATGCTGTTTCATGTTTTGGTTACCTAGCATTATGTTTACTCTGTCAAGTAAAGCAGCATTCCTTGCAAAAGTTTCAACTGTTTTCTAATCTTAATTTACTGCTGCTCATTTTTGTTTTGCTTCATAATATGCCTAAATTCTCACAGGTCTTGCAAGCAATTAACCAGGAAGTTAATTAATTTGGTAGCTCATGGAGGATAGATGCATATACCAGCTCACATTGCTAAGTATAATTGTTAATGGCAAATGATGGTTCTGTATCTGTTTTTCAAATATTCATACACAGGAGCAGGAACAGATCACACAGCTCAACCATTTATTATAGAATGATATAAGCCCTTTCCATTGATAGCAGTGAGCTTTGTATCACAATTTAATTTAGCAGTTGCATTTTATGATAGGTATTAAATTATTTGCACATGGTATTCTTTTCTCTGTAATTAATTAATTCTTGCAGTGCTTTATACAGTAGTTCTCTTGCTAATTCCCACATGAATAATTGTTTGTAGAATTAGGTGTTTAATCAGTCCTTCTAAAATAAATACTTTGGGTGGTCTTATGCCTGCAGATTTTGGCTTTTTTATAAGCATGGCAGTCACATCATCTTGTTCCATTTTGCATAGGTCAGTTTGATATTAATGTATCTCTTCATCATTTAAAGAGAGAACATCTTCTGGTAGGGTAACACTTTGAAAGAAAAAGTATCTTTTTATTCACAATTAGTTTGCATTAACTACTTCTCATAACCTGGGTGAAACAACTTTCAGAGCTGATAGGCTCATCAATCAATATTCTGGATCCTTGAGGAGGTCTGCAGGTCTCCTATTTAATAAATCTGCATCTGCTTTTCTCCTCTCCCCTAAAATGTCTTGGAAAAGATAATTATATCCAGAGAGCTTACACCTTATATTTTGATCCTGAAAAGCCTTGAGGGAGGTTGATAATGTCTGCAATCAAGCCACATTAATGCCTTCTTCAAGTCTTTGGTGACTAGGTGGACTGATAAATTCTGTGATAAAGCTATGGTGAATTGACTTCCACCTGTAGAGTGCAAGGCTGCAATCCTGCAAACATGTAAATCCAGATGAATTGCTTTAAATTCATGCCTCCTTACAGAATGTGAATAAATTGTGATCCCTTGAGTAGGAAGCTACAGAATCTGTTACAGGTTTTTTACTTTATTTTGTAGCAGGGAGACAAGAGGTATACAGGGAGTATATAAATAGGCATTATCCATAAAGTGTTACAGTATGATCAAAGTGCAGAGAAAGAAAGGGGAAATACATGGCCAAGCACACTCGGTGAAGTTTTATCAGAGATGAATTTGGTTCACTTTGTGATTCAGTTTGCTGGCTGACAAACCTTCTGGCTGGAGGGTTTGTTATTGCAGACTTAAGAGTTCATGAGTTCCCAAATGCCTAGTTCCTACTAAATTTAAACTATTTCTTTTATTCCTTCCTTGATTTCGGCTCACCTTGTTATTTTTTCCCTTTCAAAGTTTTAGAATTGTGTATCTTACTTTGGCTTCCCAGAAAGCAGAAATGTTTCTCAAGTAAACAAATTCTTCTGTTATATTGTGTCTTGTGTTTACCTATGCTGCTGTTAAAGGCTCTTCGTAGTTGATGTTACAATTATAATTCTTCCGAAGCTATTAAGTATAATTAGATGTTATAAGGGCATAGCCTGTAGCCCTTGTCACAAAATCGTACTGCATTTATGGCTGCATCTACTACCCTTTTTGTCTTCCTCAAGTTTTATCTTTTTATATTCCTTAAAAAAAAAAAAAATCACTGTCACATTCAAACTACATGCTTACTGTAACCGTCTATGGAATACTTCTGTTCTGTATTTGACCTGCTTGTCCATTAAAAATACAGATGTGATTCTCTTTTTGTGCTCTTTGCACACGCAGGCAGCAAACTACTGAAACAGTAGAAGTAAAAACTCTGCTCTCAGAGGCAACTGCATTGTTCCAGACACTGTTTCTCTGGTTTCCTAAATGTACAGCATGATAGATGCAAATTGTTAAACCAAGTCTTGTATGGGTCTCACTGGAAAGAGCGTTATTTATTATAAATACATCTTGGCTTATTAAGCATGGCTGGGAAACATTTACAAATGAATTAAGGTGGAGTTGTTTTTGGAAAAATAAATGTTCCCAATAGCATGGTACTTCATGGCGCTTCACTGAGGATTCCCGAAGTGGCATTCACTAGGAAACTGTACTTTAGCTGGCATTCAGAGATTGCACAATTTGAATGTATTGATTAAATTTATAGCTTTACTCTTATTGATGGTTGGTGGACAATCAGTTTGTAATGTGCTGCCTGTAGTATCAAGTTGCTGAGGACATTTGCCTTCTAATCTCCGTGTCTAGAGGGCTTTCGGAAAATGTCTTTCATTTTGAGCTATCTGATGTTTAACTTCATAAATATGATCTGTCCTATGCATTATGTCATTGTTTTGTTTGGTAATATTTGTGTGCTTAATTATTTTCCTGATTGAAAGGAAATTAGGGCATTTTTGGAGCAAGTGTGTGAAAATTCAGATTATCAAACATAGAACTATTTAAAATTTTCTACTTTGAAATATGCTTTGGATATTTATTTTTCATAAAAATGTTACTGCCATATGAAAAAATACTAATCCTAAAAATATACAGGTATGAGCCATAGTCACCCCTAATGTGACCTTGGTAAGTAGGCAGTGTTTTTTTTTAAACTTGTATGATTGAAGGGCCCCTAACAATTTTCCAGTGGAGGCACAGAATCCTATGCAAATTGTTTAAATATGCTGAAAATGGACTTTCTTTTCTAAGTTTGTGAACCGCTTAGAGGACTCACTGATCCTTTGGAACATGGCTTGAAAACCACCAGGAGAAGTGGTGTTAATGCAGGGCTCTGAATATTTTCTTCCACTTATATATTTTTATTAGATGCTTACAGGGCTTTTCTGAGAAAGAATAAAAAGGTTCATTTCAATGAAAATATTGGAAAGTATTTTCTTGTACATTTAATGATCTCCGTGGCTGTCTCACTCATAAATAGTCTCCACATCCTTATTCCTTTCTCAGTAACTGTGCAAAGTATTAAGATCATCTCAAAATACTTTAAAATCCTGATTCAAAAAGCATTTAGGAAAGTAAGGAATGTTACCGACATTAATAAAGTTGTAAATGCATATTTTTGGCATCTACTCTTGGAAGTAAAGTTAGGTCTGTGCCTAAATATTTTGGGAACAATGTCTAAAAAAAACAGTTACTGCAGACTGAAGAGATTGACACTTCAGGGAACAATAAGAAATCACTATATAACAATTTACATCTTTAATTCCCAAACAGCCATAACCTGATTTCCTGGCTATAAACTAGTGCACCCTTGGTAGTGAGCAGCCACAGGAGAACATGCTTTTACCACTTACTGTTTGCCTTAGGTAATAAAGAAACAAACAGGCATGCACAACACTGATTAAAATGCAACCGGTAATCTTTAGAGGAAAGGGAAAAAAGATGGGGTGAACTACTTTAACAGTTAACAGCTCTTTTGCCTTCTTTTGTTTCAGGATAACTTTAGTATGGTACTATAGTACTTGTGATAATGCCAAAAGGCATCTGAAATCTTATTTCCATTCCTATTGCTGTTAATGGCAAGACTTTAGAGAACAGGGCCTAAGTTACGGGTAAGGGGGGAAAAAAGGTGGAGCTGAGGTATTCATTGCCTTTGTGAGAGACAAAAAAGTTTCACACTTTTATTTTTAAATTGTAGAAGTTCATGGAAGTTTTTTGTTGGGCTGCTGTTGAAGAATCATCACAATTACTAGTTGCTTAAATGAGGAGGACATTCACATGATTACACAGGATTAGGACAAAGACTATATATGTAAAATAAGAATACCACATCAATCTTATTTTGAAGCTGAAGTGAGACTTCCACAGTGTATAGACATTGTTCTAGCTGTTTGCACGAGGATAAAAACTCATGATATATCACCTAGTATGCCTTCAGACCAAAGAAAGTATGTCTGAATATTATAATGCACTGCAGGCTCATCTGAATGCTAGATTAAAACTGAATTGTGTGGGAATATATGATCAAGTGTTACAAACAAAGCAATTTTATACAGTACATTCTTGACTCAAGCAAACATGCTACAACGTATTTTCAATTTCATTATTAAAAAAGGAAGTTTTTGCTTTTGTCATGAACAAATATAATTATTAAAATCACAGTACAAGTCTTTCTTTTCTTTACTGACAAAAATATATATAAAATTTACATGATTTATACGATTTACTTAAAAAAAAAAAAAAAAGCATTAAATACAAAAGGAGGTATTTGCAAAATGCCAGAAAATAAGCCCTCCTCAAAGGGTCCTTGTGAATGACTCAATGGTTGTAATTTCACATTAGGTCTGGCACTGAAAATATAGCCACAAAATATATTTGCTTAGTAAAAGATATATATTTTCCCATTTATTTGTGCATTACGGTGAACTCACCCCGTGACAGAGGGCCAGCCCAAAGCCTCTGCACCACTTAGGTCCTATTTAAGCCCTATTTCGGGAATTTAATTGAAACTGAAGTGGTGCGTAAGACTTATCCTAGGCCTCCAGACAGGTGTGAACTTAACTCTTAATCCTCTTTCAGCAAAGGCACCAGCAAAAGTGTCATTGCTTTCCACAAAGAAATGATTGGGTCCACAGTTATTTTTAAGATTTTGAGCCTGGAACAAGAAGTAAACATTTGGAGGAGAAATAAAAGGTCATGTTTTAGAATTTGACCTTCATATCCCCGAGGTTTTATTTTGTCTTTCTTTGTACTGTGAATAGAAAGTCCCTTCAAGGGAGGGATAGCTATTCTTGTGAAAAGTTAGGCTTACAGTTTGGTTGCTAAAAAACCCTTGAAAATGGCGAAGAATAACCAGTTAGTGCAAGCCCCCCATTTCTAATACTTTTGTTTCAAATAATAAATCAACCTCTGTCTCCTATTTTAAAATAATAGTAGCATAAGACAAGATTTATATGAATACATAGTTCTAGAAAGTTGTTAATTTCACTCTTTTGTAATCATGGTTTGAATCAAGAATTAAAGTTTTTCATTTAGAGCTGGATTCAAATAGAAGTCAATTGGTCTGCTTGTATGTTTACAGTTAAATGTATGTTTATATGTTTGACTGAGTTGTGCCCCAAAATGGACACCAACTTTAAGTCATACTTTGTGTTCAAAAACCATTTGCCTACCACTATTAGAAATAGCATCTCAAGTAACTACAGCCTGGAAGGGTTTAAGGAAAACAATTTAAGGAAAACAGTCTTTGTCAATTTACTTTTTGAGTTCATTTAATAGGACTTTGTATATAGTCTTTCTTACTATTTCCATCTAATGAGGCCTTATATAGTTTATTTAAATCTTTCACATAGCAAGAAGGGAGACAAAACATTTAAAACATCACTATAAAATAGGAAGTACTGGAAAGAAAATGAGAAGGCAAGGTTAATATCCAAGTGACTTTCAAACTCATTTGTTAAAATTGGCTAGATCTCAAGTTGTTGCTAACCCTTTAAATGATTTCTATGTCTAAATTATGTCAAGGCCTAGGAAAGAAGTTGTAGACATCTAGTGGTTATTTTAAGGAAGGCAGTTGAGAAAACAGTTGGCTTGAAACATCGTTGACTTGCAGGATGAGGCTGCAGGAACACAGCCACTCGAAAGCTGGCATTCCGTAGTAGCAAGTTTGGGTCAAATGCCTCCCCTGAAGTGTATTAGCAGTAACTGCTGGTTTGAATGAAAAATTAGCAAAACATTCTACACAACTGATGCTGCAAAATGCTCATTAAAACCCTGCATGTTGTAGATATGAAAGATGTTTCAGCAGCAAAGAAAATATATTGGGAATTATTTGTTGTTTCACTGAAATCCACTCATTACTGACTGCTTCTGTGGCACAGTAATTATTATGCATCTTCTTCGGGCAAGATGAATAAGATACAGTATACTACCCTAGCCACATCTTAGTATTCATTTTGTGCTCTGCTTTTGCATGTTTTGTCTAAAAATATCTTGGTGAATGGTCGCATTGATGTGGCCTTACTATGTAGCATAGTTACATGTGTTAGCAAGGCAATCATAATTTGTCTGCAACTCATTAAACATCTTCACTAATCTTTTGAGAAGATCAGTATGCTGTGTATTTTGAAAATAAGCACAATGAAGATGGGTTAAAGAAATTATTTAGTATTCCCAGTAACAGTAATTAGTGTCAGGTCAGCATGGTTTGATAGGTAAAGCACAGGAAATAAAGCAAGCTGTGATTCTGTTCAGGTCTAGCATGAGCTGGCTCAAGCCATGTGTCTTCTCTGCATCTGTTTTCTCACCCACTGATTTCTATTTTTGTTGCCTATTCATATTGAAAACTTCTTGCTCCAGGGACAATTCTACTTTCTGTGCTGTATTTAACAAATTAGGTTCAAAAAATTTAAATCCTCTGAAGTTTCTGAGTTCTAATGTAATGCAGATAATAAATGTGTAGCTGTATACAAGTGATTAGAGAGGGAAGAATCACATAATCATTTTTGTTTTGTTCAAATGTTTTATCTTCCATTGTACTTTCATCCCTTTCCCATCCCCAACTCTCCAAAATTCCTCTCCCATTTTATCATCTGCTGATGAGGTCACCTGCCAAATTCAGCAGTCACTATTCTCAGTTTCCTTTGAAGTTCTGCATTTTATAGAGGAAAGACTGGATTTGGCTAATGTAAAAGCCTATAAAAAGGTTAATTCACGGTCAGCTATTTCTGTTGATGACTTCTGGGATAAATTATGGCTTTCTCAAGCAGAGGCTTATAGTAAATAAGTAAATAGTAAAGGATGTATGCAGCACATGAGGAACAGACACACATGGCTATAACTCCTCAAGACACAGTGATTGAAAGGCTATACTGGGATGGAAACATAGTATTGGTTTGAACTATACATGTAGATCAGTATGGATCAGTATTTGTTCCTGTTTAATACACTCCTATAACTCCTAAACTTACTTTAACAGTCTCTCTCTTACAGCAAGGGTCTGGTCCTTACCATCAGCTCTTGACAATACCAATGCTCACTGAAGACTACTCATCTAAATAGTTACAAGTATTTGTTCCTTAATGTAGCCCTTTCATGCATAGCGCTTGTTACTAATTTTCAGTAATATCACTTGCGGTTCAATATGTGTCTGGTATTGGACTAATTCTGTGCTGAGAAAATAAGTCATGTTTGTAAGAATACTCTTCTTGTCAAACTTTGTTAAATAGGATGGAATATCAACAAGCAAACACATGTCAAGACCTTCTCTGATATAGTTTAAATGGATTTAGAATACTATTTTACATTTCAGTTAATGTGAAATGCTAGTTTTTCCACTCATGTATACAACTGTGCAAGTAAAAGGAGCTGAATAGTTTCCTTGTTAGAAGAGGCGTGCAGTAAAGGTCAGTGAAAACTGTTCTTATTCCAGCTAAATGTGAACAACTTTACTGTTGCCTAAACTGAAATGCCTAAATGGTTTGAAGTTGAAGAACATGCTTTAAACAGTATAGTTGAGGATTTTTTTGTTGTTACTAATGTACACAGCTTTTTGAGAATCGCAGGCTGTTGGCAAGTTATTGGACTGCCATCTAAAAGACATTAAGGGGGAGAGGAATGTTCCTCATAATTGTACAGCTCTACAAGGAAAGTAACATAGCATAATATAAAGTTCTGTTCAATGTTGAAGTGCTTTATAAATAATGCAGATGCCTAATACATAGTCAGTCCTTATTAAAGAAATGTGGTTACTTTCATGGGAGAGGTTTTACAGTTATGTCCCACACCCCTCAACAATCTCCGTAAGTTAGAGAAGCATTAAAATGCTTATTTTACACAGTAAACAGCCAAGGAGGTAAAAGCAAATTATCTCATCACCACAGTGTGAGAACTGGTATTAGAATACAGAATACATTGTTCTTACTGATTATTACTATTCCACTATTAAGGCTGGGGCACGTGACATGACACTTTAAATAAAATGACAGGTTTCAACTGATAAACCAAATTTCTGCTTTAGCTTTTGCTTTATCCACAATGGGTACCTGATTCTTTCTCTGCCCTGTATCTTACATCAACACATCTACCCATGTAACTTCACTGGAAAACACAGCTAGCCAAAATGGTAGCATTTTCTATCTTTTTCCCTCAAGCACAAATAAGCAGAGAATCAACTTCCTGTAAAAATTGCTGTCACTCAGCAAGTAAGTACAGCTTTACACGTGTGCATTTTCAAACATGCCTAGACAAAGTACACAGCTTCCTACACCTAATCACTGACTAGTTTAAAAAGACTGTTCCATCTGATACTAGTTCTTACTGTCATGTCTAAATCTTATTTTACAATAATGCCAGTCCTGAGTGTTCAAAAATCAAGCCAGCACAGGCAATCATGAAACTGACTCAAGTCATGAGCCTTTTTTAAAAAATGTTGATTATTCTCTATTTACTTTCCTGTGTCTGAGGCTTAAAATGCACCTGACTCACATTTTTAGGTGGTTCTCTGCAGCCTTAGTGCTAGATACTAAATTTTGTTTAGAAAAAAATTAAAATTACCAATTACTTCTCTTCAGGAGATTAGATTAAAAAAAACCCCAAATATTACACAACATACACTATTGCAAGAGTTATCAGCACTGATTTCAAAACTCATGATGTGTTTACATTCAAATTTTGTACTTTAACCTGTTTAAGTTTCTTAAAGATTTTTTAGTCATTTTCATCACTAATTTTAATTGTTTTCTCCTACAATTAAAATGAAATTTTAAAATGTCATCAAATTAACTTCTTATTTTGACTCTCACTGAAACAGCTTTTGCAAAGGTGATGATACTGTTCCAGTCAAAGTATAATATTATGTATTTCAGTAATACAAAGTCACACCTCCCACATTCTTATATCTATGCTTTAAAGTACTACAAAGAAATCCTGTTAAAATCGGAGTCTTAATAATATATTAATTGTTCCTTTTGTTTCTTCACTGCATGAAATATTGGGATGAAGTGATTCTTAACAAATATATATATATATTACTGCTGTAATAAAGAAGGACATTGGGAGCTATTAATATACTTAAAAAGCAGAGTTTACTTTCCTTAAAAATAAGTAGCTAAGCAATGAATGAAAACTCTTTCCGAATAACAATGGAATTTCATTGTGTTCTCTGGCACCATGTTTCCAGTAATTGGACTAGCTTAAGATTGCTGGGGAATTTATCATAGATGTTGATTGAGATATATTATTGGTACAGCAAGAAGTGTTCCAGGAGCTTCATGGAAAATGTGAAAACATGGAATGAAATCCTACCTCTGTGGAACTCAGAAGCAAAAATCCCTCTGCCTTAACTGCATCCAACATTTAATTCAGTGCTTTTGGACAAACAGCCTTAACAACTCAAGACCCTGATCATCAGAAGATTCACAAATGTCCTATATGACTACACTGGCCATTCAGCCTTGAAGATCAGTAAGACTATGAATGGTATTAACCATGTTTGTAAGGTTCTGCATGATCAGGAACATAGTAAGCAGACAGAGTCCAAAGTAAAGAATATTCTATCACCTATTTATTTGGAGTTGCATCAGTGTGAAGAAGACAAGAATTTCATTCTACAGTGCTGTATTGAGTGAGAGTTACCTCAGTCAAACACAGTTTTAAGGGGAAAAAAACTACCAGGTAGTTCACACCAAAGTGGAATGTGTGCAGTAATATCATGTCTTTCTCTTGCCCAGGTGCTCCCGTTACACTTGCATTATTTTATAAATCTGTGATATTTAATTTTTCACACTATGTTTGCCTACGGTTGAGGCCTCCAAATCATACATGATTGCAAAATCTGAGAAACTCTTTCAAACCTTCCTAATGGAAGACAAATACCTTTTTTTCATATTGTGTATTGCTGTTAATAGAAATAATATCTGTGGATTTCAATCAGTTACTTTACTTTTGGTTAGCAGTTAATCATTTGCAGCAACCACCCGCACCACTGCATTCTACAACACAGTTGAAGCCATTCTGTAAAAAGCAAAGAAGGCTATGTACCGCGTTCTTCGTATTCAACATACACTAATGCATGTAACCGATCACTGGCTGACTAACCTGATTAATTTCCATGGTTTCATTCAGCTTCACTCTTGAAATTTCTGTCATCTGTTGAGCAAATAAAAAATATACCAAATTTAAAACATGACCACCATGAGACGTTTCCAAAAGATCAGACTTCTTAATAGGATTTTTGCTGTTCATAAGCCTATACTTTATGTAATTGAGAAAAAACATCTGAGAGCTGATCATGTGCTGTAAGGAAGATTCTTCACTGAATATATGAAATAAAAAGCCCCATGTTGAAAGATTTTGGACATGAAAATATTAGAGTGATAAGGAAAAGTACATTAATGTTACTGATAATGTATTTGCTTATGGATAATTCAGAAAAGCTGTATTTAGGAAGGATGTATTAGGTCTGTCAGTACAGCGCTTAGCTCATTTCAGAAACAGTTAAATACCAGAGATGGGTGACATTTTTTGTTTAATAGCAAACTCATCAAAAATGTCATTTTGGGGATATGCCATATTTTGGGTTGAAGTAGGCAATGAGTTTCATCTGGAAGGAAATGAGAGAGATGCATGAAAACAGCCTGTGTTTTCATTATTTTGAAGGGGTTTGAATCAGAATGTTTCCTTCTGATAGTTTTTAAGCAAAACTTCTGTACTTTGAGTCTAAAACCAGCATTCTTCATTAACGCTGAGAGGACATGGGGAAAGTTAACTTAAAAAATAGTTTACAGACAACATAAAAATAGGAGGGGTTTCAGGTGGCTTTGACGGAATTAAAGTTCAAAATGATCTTTTAAAAATGGAGAAATGGTCTGGAAAAATAGGATTAAAACAGAAAGTTTGTTTATCTTATCTAAAGAGTTCTACATCTTAGGAATGGGAGGACCAGAACTTTCCAAGCAGAAAATTATGGTGTAAACTTTTGATCTTTTATACTCTAAAAGATGCCACCTAAGCAGTCATCCCCTGCACTATTTAGTTATTTCCTCTGAGCAGAAATAGTTTCCTTTTTTGTGGGGCATAAAACATTACTGCTTAACCTTGACTTAGTGCTGGCTAAAACTGAAGAACATTGGTACAGAAAAGCACTAAAGGTGCACTCGGTGTGAAAAGGTTGAAAGTTATCCTCTTGGTAGTGTCATCTTTATACATTTATTGGTTCCTTATGATTTCTAGCTTACAACACTTACTATCTTTCATTTTGTTTTACAGAGAAATGGTTAATGCATGGTTTGCTGAGAGAGTTCACACCATCCCAGTCTGCAAGGAGGGAACCAAGACCCAGAGTGAATCCTGCTCTTGTCACCAGCCTGCCTGTGCTGAGACCACCAACGCTGGGACTCCAGCGAGGAAAATCTCTGCTTCTGAATTTGACAGACCCTTAAGGCCCATTTTTGTCAAGGACTCAGTAGGAGCAGTGAGCTTCCTCTCTGACTCTGAAAAGAAGGAACAGATGCCTCTGCAATCTCCACGGATTGGGACCAGCGCAGGGGATCAGTGCTCAAGACTCTTAGAACTTGTGAAAGATATTTCTAGTCATTTGGATGTCACAGCGCTTTGCCACAAAATTTTCCTACATATCCATGAGCTTATAGCAGCTGATCGTTATTCCCTGTTCTTGGTCTGTGAGGACAGCTCTAACGAGAAGTTTCTTGTAAGCAGGCTGTTTGATGTGGCAGAAGGCTCCACCCTGGAAGAAGCTTCAAACAACTGCATTCGCCTGGAGTGGAACAAGGGCATTGTGGGTCACGTAGCAGCTATAGGCCAGCCTCTGAACATCAAGAACGCTTATGAGGTAAACCAAGAAAATGTATCTTGAGTAATTTTTGACACTAGGAAAAAAACTCGTATTATCAGCTGATGTAACCTTGCCATTTTAATACACGTATTTGGAGCTACGTTGATTTGTACTAGTGAATATGCAAACCAGACCCCAAATTTCTATTATAATACATGTATTATATACACATGCATATACAGACACATTTACCTATGACTAATGCTAGAGGAATGGTAGCATCAAGAAAAATGATGTAAGTTGACATTAGCAGTCATGTTTTCAGCCCAGTCTTAACCAGTTTTGTGCACGCCAGTATTTGCATTTCCAGCTTTGGACACTTAAATGTTTACATTTCTGCTTGTATCAAGAACCAGGATACTTCTGTACCAAAATTGTGAGTATGAATAATTATCTGCAAAACTGCAGCCCCATGACTGAAAACACTTCAGAGAATTTTATCATTCCTAAGGCAGTAGGATCTGAATGAAGAAAAACAGGATGAATGTTTGAACTGTATAGGAGTCTCCCAAATGAAGTGATACTCAGCTTTTTGAATAATTTAAGACAAGGCTAGACAAAGAAATACAATCCAGCAATGGGAAAGGATTACATCTCTTTGTTCTAGGTTTTTCTAACATGCTGATTTTGTGCTTTGAATTTAGGGATTATGGAAATTTTCCTGAATTACTTACTTGATTAATTTATTAACTGATTAATCAAAGCATAGAGAGCTGAAAACTACCACTTATGATTGATCATTTCTTCATTAATCTGAGCATGTTTACACAGATGGGTGACATTACCAAGTTGTAATTTTCAAGAGTAACAAAGAGGGGTATGATTGGATATGTTTTAATTTTCCATAAACACTTATTTACTGGCTCAAAAACACTTGTTAAGCACATGTTTCCAGCAGGGTATCACCTGTCCTTATATTTTAAAAGTTCTTTCTTGAATTGGGACCATCATGCTGAATTTGAAATCAACTGCTGGAGAAAGAACAACAGTCTTTAAAAATAGTCTGTTTCATTTTAGTGAGATTAAAAAAAAAAATCAGAGTTTTATATCAATATCCAGTTGAAAAACAGAAACAAAATCTCCACTATAATCAAAAATATTAACCACAGTCATGAAACCTTGTTTCTCTGTGACTGTATGTGTTTCAGTATATTTCTGTAATTTCCTCTTGAAAATAAAAGCTACACTGAATGTGGTTATTTTGTATATAAATTTAATATAGTGATGGTCTGGGCTCAAAAAGGCTTTTCCTAAGGGTATTTTTTTTCTTTCTGACAGTGGTATTTATCCACAGGCACTCATGTTCCACATAAATGGTATTTTTTTCTTCTTGAAAAACATGCTGATAGTAATGACTTTATATAGTTGTTACTTAGTAATGGAACTGCTGTTATCCTGGGTAACAGTTAAATATTACAACTTTTTTAGTCTTTAGATCAGGAAAGAAAAAGAATGCATCTTTAAGCAAGTAGTTAGTTAATTATATTTTTCTCCTGTATCAGGATCCAAGATTCAATGCAGAAGTTGACCAGATCACCGGCTATAAGACTCAGAGTATTCTGTGTATGCCAATAAAAAATCACAGGGAAGAGGTAAGTTGCAGTATCTGCATCCCTTTATATAATAGTGTTTCCAGCTTTGCTAACTCATTAAAATTTTATTAGTTGTCAGTCATTAGAGTATAAAACCATCCCCTTTTAAAAGACTGTATGCTTATGATTGCTTGAATTTTTATCTTATCTAGTTCAGTAACATAAGCCAAATGGAGCTGTCAAGAAGAGTTTAACCCCAGATGCAGAAGCAGAATGCACGTGTTTAACTGCACAAGTGCCATTCCCAGGTCCTGCACCTGGTCTCTGTCACCATCCAAGTTTGCTGCACTTCTGCTGGGCTAGTTCAGTGCACACTCCAATTGCAATAAAGAGTTACTTTACTTTGGCTTAGATTATATCTAGATTTTTATCTTCAGATGATACAAATCAGTTTTTACCACCATCTAAAAGACTCTTTTTCACATTCTGTTAGCCAACTAATAAATTAAGAAGCATGTTAAGTGCTTAACATCAGGCATTTAAAAACACATATAGTGCTAATGTGATTCAGAAAAGTCATATAACTTTAAGGCAGATCACTCCTAATTTAAAATGATGTGAATCTGTTCTTTGCACTCTAGTGCAGATCTCCCACCTATGCTGCTACTCACGCAAGTTCTTCCTTCATGTCTGATACTCTTGCAATAAGGAGAGTTTTTTATTATGGACTTGTGCTTTTTTCTTGCACTGAGTAATTCAAAAGTGAATTCAATTAAGTCAATGAAAAAAATGGAATGGAAAGAAAAGTTTGCTATTTACTTAGGGAGATTTCCACTATTTTTCCTTTTTTTTTTTTCCCCTCCATACTGAAAAGAGCACCATTTAGCCACATCACCCGTTCTAATGCTTGCACAGCATAAGTCTTATCAGACTGCATCAGAGCTTTTTAGACAGAGATTTTCTCTCCTGCAATTCCTTAATTTTTCAAAGGATTTATAATTTGCTCCCAGAAAGTTCAAAATCCAAAAAGAAATGCTGCCAAGATTGATTTGAAGACATCATACCTTGTTCATCTTGCTCTTCCATTGTTTACTCCTCTTATGGAGTGTGTCACCTTGACTCCCACTGCACTAAACCTTTACTCATTAAATATACTGATTTAACTCTCGAATTATTTGATGTGGTGAATCTTACTCTAGCTGACCCAGATCATCAGGCAGGGTTTCTCATCCTAATCTACTGCTAATATTGGTTAAAAATATTTTCCAGTTTTTCCAAGGATAGTACTTGAAATTTGCAATCCACTACCTTAGAGACGATGCTTTTAGTCCTCCTCTCCAAGTCCCAACTCACTGCAAAGTCATTCCCCTTTCTAACCAGCAGCAGCCACTGCTGGCCCTGGGCCAGCCAATCAGCAAATCAGACGTTGTCAGAAGCACTGTCAGAGAGCAGTGCTCCATGGAAAAAAAAGCTGATGCAAAGCTTTGTTTCACCCAAGCCATCCCTTTTCTTTTTGTAGAATGGAAAAAACACTGTGCTCTATGTAATTTGGATCAGAAATGAATTACAAAATCCTGTTGGCTAGGGAGCATTTAAGTGCTTACTTCTCACCATGTCCTGATGGTAGGTGGGGGAGAAATAACAGCTGTAGTCTGTTGGTCAAATACACCGTGACTTGCAGGCTGAATAAACCTGCAATTGGCCGTATCTTCAGCTAGGTTCCTACTCCTAAGTGCATCAGGAAGTGGAAATGAAGCAGGTATTTGTTTATTTTGAAAACTTCAACCAACCTGAAGCTTGAGGGCAGTGTTACACTCACTCTTATATGCAATAAATCGGAGCAGCTGAACTATAAAATTTCTTATAGGAAAGAATGGCACTTTTAAAATTTTTCTGATTTTAAAGGCTCTACCAGAAGGTTTTCATCACTCTCACCATAATGCTTTTCTGACATGTTTCTGGACAGATGTTGGAGTCAGTGAATCAGTCCTTAATTTGCCATCTGCTTTCTGCTGCTTTTTCTGTTTAAAAAAATAGAGTGCTGGCTCCTCCCCCATTAAGAAAAACAGCCCCAAAGCCCCTCAAGTAGTATTGAGGCTAGTGAATGTCGCCTTAGCCAGGATATCAGCAATCACAGTCAAAAGATCATTCTTCTGTATCTGTATCTGGAAGTTCTCCAAAAATAAACACTGAGAAAGAGAAGCAACTGTTTTATTTTTTGTTTGTTTTGTATTGGTACTATTCTTTAAAACAAAAGAGTCAGCAATGGAGATGAAGAAAATCTCATGATGATTATTAAATCCTCTGGGCCTGCTGGAGCATGGAGATTTTTCCAGTAGATGTTTTTCCCATTTCTGTGAGGAATGTGAGCAACCGAAGTCCCACTTAAAAATAACAATTAATAAAAAATTCCATAGAAGAAGAAAAAAAACCCACAGTTTGTTCCACAGAAGATCTCATAAAAGGGACCCAGGAACTATCAGCAATCTTACCAAGAAAAAAGAAGTGTAATAAAAGAGTACTTTACTTCTTCACTTCACAGATGCACATGAAGAATGGAAACATGTTCATTTAATAGTACAAGAACTTTTCTCAGTCTCCTGCTTTACCTGTTCTGACTGAGTCTGTAGAAATGTCACATTTTAGATCCAGAAAATTCTGATTATATTCTTCAAGCTCAGATTATAGAGACTTTACAGTGCTAGCTTTGTAAAGAGTCCTCATTTTGCCATGAAAAATTACAAATGTAAACTGACCAAGATGTGCATCTACCTTCAGGGGCTTTGGAGAAAGTTCTGATATCTGTAAGCCACTGATGCACAATCTCTAAAATTCTGTCCATCACTTCTTATGCCAAAAGTATTGCTATATGCTGCTTACTGGCATGTTAGACTATAACATTTGATGTTTATGACTAGTAAAGAAAACAAGGAAGAAGAAAGGCCTCAAGTAATCTGAATTTTACTCTGCTTAAAAAGAAAAACAAAAAGGCTGTAAGTGAGATCATTTCAAGCTATTCACGTATTTAGAATTATCATATTGTAAGTGTGAAGCCATAGGAAAGATTTCATTTTGCTCCTGAAAGATTTTTCTCTTCTGTAACAGCAGATAATTGTATAACTAGACATCGCTATGACTGCTACTCTGATTATCAATGTGTATAACAGAAACACACCAAAACCTTCAAAGCAGACTTAATTTTTTTCCTCAGTAGTACTAAAAACACCAGTGAAAAGTTAGTATTAGCCAGCTCTTACCACAGAGTTACCATGGTTATTTCTTTTACAAGAGGAAACTGGTTTTGCTGGTCACAGGCTTTAGCTGTAGCTATTAATGCTAGCCATTTCAGTGCTACAGTTTCTTTTTTCAGAAATCAGGATTTTTAACACCAGCTGCAGAAGCCCTAAGTTTGTGGCAGTTTAGAATTTTAATCTCCACTGTGCATCTCAAAAAGAAGCTTTTCATTCCTTAATGTGGTGTGCTTTAAGCCTTTAATTTTCAGAAGCTCCAAATGCTACTGATTTGCCTACTAGAGTTCCTATAATAAAGTGAGTAAATGCAGTGGCATTTTCTTCTGATTTTGTTTGGTCTTGGATTCAGAGACCCAAAAAAAGGACTACAGAAGCTGTTGTAAATAATTATCACCCTTGAGGATTTCTCCATCTGGTTTTGTAGACCTTTATAAACAGTCATTATGAAAAAATTCTGACAGAACTGAATAGTGAATGGATGTCCTTAGTTTAAACCAACTTGAGGAGTTATCCAGAACTGATACAAATCTCAGCAGAGATTAGTTTTCTAATCATTACTTTAGTAAATGATTTAGAGTATCTGTGGAAAAGACAGTCCCTGATTTGTACAGTCAGCATAGTTGGCCTAGAATGTCTGTGGAAATGACATAATTTTCTGTTATGTCTATATTTTTTCTTTTGACTGCACAAAATAATTTCCATTAAATCCTATTTTCGTTTCATCTCTATTAAATACTGACCCTAATTAAGTAAGATTGAACTTCCTTCTAATTGGCTAGCTAAATGTTTCATTCTGGCAACGCTCACTCCAATTGTTTGGTTCATTTATTTTTGATTTTAACCTGCCATATCTCGTGTCACTGGGAAGCTCTTCCCAACAAGTCAGAAGTGTTTTTTTAAGTATCTTGCTGAACTTTATTTTATAAAAGTTAACCAGGCATGGTACTGTCAGCCAGCTGGGTAAGTTCTTTTCTCCCCCAGTGAAAACTTTGTTTAACACATCAAAGCGACTGCAGTAAAGGGTAGATACAGCCAAGCTAATTTTAAACAAACTAAGTTCCAGTAGCAGTCTTGCTGCAGGATTATGGAGATCAATATGGACTAAATAATTTGCTTCTTGGGAGGATTTTCAGCTTATGCTGAGACGTGTTGTAGTAACTAGACTGCTAGGAATTGTGTAGTATAGTTTCAGCATGAATATTAGAAGAGGATGTGAAAGTTGATTGATTAAAAATCAAAGTCTGTAAATACAGATCTGTCCCTATAGGATAATTTTATGAGCCTGAACCAAGGCTCCACAAGAGCAGGAGAGCAGAATAAGTCTCAAACCACTCAGCCTGTCCTCTCATTTGGATATTTTTGCACCTTTAAAACATGATAAAAGTTAAGTTTTCCTCTTCCTGTGATCATTCTTTGGATTAATGTCTCATTTTTCTTTGGGTGCTAGTTTTACAGACTCATAAAACCTTCTCAGGAAGCAAATCATATTCCGAAGTCTAAAGGAAAAAACAACAAAAAAGGGCACTAGCTGCCTGTAGAGCTGGAATAGCTTTCACAGATTTAGGCTTGTAATCTTAACGTACAAAAAATGCAGCAAGAAACAATCCAGATAAAAGTCAGAGCACAGCCATCATCTATAGGGAAACACTGCAGGTCACCTGCTACTTTTAGACGTAGGAGTCAGTTATTGCAAGAAAATAGTAAAAATAAAGGCCTCTGATAATTAGAAGAAATCTCTCTTTGTAATGTGGATCAGGCTTTATTAAATGGGATAACTGATACAGCTGAAGAAGAAAGGTTACAGAACAACTAGCAGCACTGGCAGATTGCCTGTGTTGCCAGAGAGAGTACTACTAGGAGAGCTGTGTTTTGACATGGTGGAACAGGTATAGATGGTGGCTCAGTTTCTAGGCTCAATAACTTTTTACCCTCTTTTGGGGGACTGATAATAAGAAAATGAACAATTTCCATTATCAGAATTGCTTTTCGTATTTGTGGTATGCCTGTCTTATGTGAACTGGATGGTAACTGACAAAGTGTTTGGTTTCTGATTCAAGCAGAACTTTTCTGCTGACTTTAAAGGAAGCTGGACCAAGGACTACGGTCCTTTACCTACAGCTTGTCCCTTTCCACCCACCCCTTATGCACTTCCAATACATCAAATCTGGATAAAGGATCTTGTTAGGAGCTGCACGGAACTGGGGTATATATATAACCTTGTGGTATCTTCCCTCCTACCTACGGAGTAAGACTGGGTGTAGGGTTCATGAAAAGAGAGTGAGTAACATTCAGCACAGCAGGTCACTGGCTATTTTAGGGATTTGGCCATAAACTTATAGGTATTTTAGTATAAGGAGATACTAATTATGTCAGTCCTTACACTCCCTTAGTCTTGGTTGCCTTCAGTCCTGAATTCTTCCTTACCTGTTTCTAGCTGTCACCCCCTTTCATGGCTATTTTTAACCCCTTTCTTGCCTACTAGTTTTGCCTTAGGTGACCAAGAGATATGTAGGATAATTCTGTAGGCATATTAAGAGAGTGACAAGAAATCAAAACATAAGTATTTTTGCTTTATGGCTATAGGACTCAGCTTTCAACAAGATTCACACATTGCCTGCTTGTTAAAGAATTAAGGAAAGGCAAAATATTGTGCCTAAGTGACTACAGTTCTTAAAAGAAAAAAAAAAAAGACAAACTTTTATTAGACTGCAGCAGTGCTTTCATTAGTAAGTGTTTGGGTGGACTGTCACTTTTTACAGCGTTCTTCAAGGTTTACAGAGAATCTGCTTTATCTCAGATATGTAAATGCATCATCTTTGTTGCCACAAAGATTTCACACTTTTAATGCACCTGCTATCCAAGAAAGTTTCCTGTACTGCTGAGCTCACAGGAGTTACGGTCGCCCTTGATTCAAATTTTCTGCTGTGCAAACAAAACTTCTCAGCTGCAGATGAGGCCTATTGTGATTTCAGATTTGTTTATGTTAAGTTCTAAAAATGAGGATTTGGGTTCATACCGTGCTTAGAATTCTCTAAAATGCAGGCCTACGTTCTCCATGACCTAAAATACCACCCTATGATTTATGTCTGTCCTAGTTACATAATTACTTCAGTAACAGGAACAGATCCTCTTGAGTTTTCTACATCTTCCCCTAATTACCTGGTTGCAGGCAAGACTCCAATGGCTAAATAATACCCGTCTGAGGTTTTTCTCATTACTGTCTCTATACCAGATTATGCAGAATTTAGTGAAGTTCACTGGAATTAGCACTGATATAAATGAGGTCAGAATTTGGACCAGTGTAATTTCCAAAACAGTTAATTTTATATGAAGAAATAACACATAGCACTTAGATGTCTTTAAAAGCTTAGCATGTCACTGAACCTAAGAAAAAAGGGTTGTCATCTGCATAAAAGTTTTACCATCATCAGGAAAACAATGGATTTTCAATAGTTTAATTCTCATTCCTCCCTCCCCCTTCCGTTAAAGCCTTTTATTGGATTCAAAAATGATCATTTCCCTTGGTATGCACACCTTTGTTAATGTCAGAAAGCGGCAGTGCTAATGAAGGGAAGCTAAATAGTCTCTTTGCTGTATTAATATGGCCTTTTTACTGTTTCCTCATAGCTTTTTTAATCGCCACAAGCTTTCCTCTCATGGAGGGGAAGTGTTTACACAAGACGAAAGTGCTCACCTTTTGGAAGCCTTAAAGAGCCTCCGACCTCATTTAAATTGTCTGAGCTCACAATGGTTCAAAGCTTAAAAAAAAACAAACCAAAAAACAGAAGACAGACAACAGTATGAGAAAAGGCCTAGCCATTAGTCTCTGCACACGTAGGTTAACATAAAAGCATATAAACTGCTTAATGAATTTGCTTACTATTTGAAGTCTACTGCCAAAGCATATGACCCAAATTGTACGTTGTTATTACAGTAAGAATGTTCACTGGATAAGAAATACTTCTCACTTAAGTTAACGAGAGTTTGACTGTAGGAAGAACTGGGTTGTATGGAATGGACCTGATAGTCAAGCTTTATTTCAAATAGACGTTTTTTAGCCCGAGTGGTTCATGCTGCAAAACAATGACCTTACTTGTAACACCAATATTTTGGGAAGGCTCATGTGAGAGATTGTAAATTGTCTTTTCCATTACAAAAATAAAGCTATTTCTAAGCCCTTCTTCAATTTAGCAATTATAAATGTAGTGATTAACAGTTAAGTATGGCATTTTATACATGCACACCACAGTTTTTCTTCTGATATTGTTAATCCAAAAAAAAAGACGAAAAATACTGTTCTTTATACCTTTCACTGGTATTACCCTACTTGAGTCTCAAACGATGCAAGCTCCTTGCAGCTTTATCAATGGTTTGTTGCAAACGTGCCAAAAATTCTGAAAAGAATCGAAAGCTTTATGTATACTTTAGGGCCTCTTACCACATAGCCTTTCATATTATTGTACTCAACTAAGGGGTCTTCATCTGGGTTAGTAATTTCTAGCCTCTGAGCTTACTACACTGTGGATTTATTGGCTTAGCAGTAGATGAGACCCAGCCATTTAAATAGATGTAACTGGTCTAATTGTAATGAAGTGTAGGGTTTCAGTGAGTGACCTCCAGCTCCTCTCAGATTCCAGCCTCCTTCCCTTACCTCCTGCTCTGCTGCTACCCGTCCCTCTCAGCTCTGCCTAACTCCATCCCAGGCGCTGCTAGGAGCTGCTCAGCCTCATGCCACAAACTGAGCTTCAGTTGTGGGTAGCAGCACCTGGGATGGAGCTAGGCAGAGCCCCCATCCTCCACTTGGCACCTTCCTCAGGAGGTCATCTCCTTTTGGTACCCTTATCATCCACACTCATAAAATGGAGTTGAGTTCACTGCTTTATAGCTCCCATTATTGCTGTCACTTACAGAAACTTGTCATTATTCATTAACAGTTATAAGAGGTCTTCTGCCTTGACAAGTCAAGAAAACTGTACTTTCTCCAATTCTCTTAAGCCTAAAGTCAAATTAGTAATTTGCAAAGTTGTCTCAAAAGGAGTGGAAACATACTGAATTCTACTAGGCAAAAGCTAGGGCCTTGAAATCCAATAATCTAGGAGATGTTTTTCCAACAGAGAGAAACATTTATCATAGTAACAATTTGATTAAATAGAAGACAGGAGTAACTGGTAATAATAAATAGTATAATAATAAAAATAAATAAGCTTTTTAATGGAATGACAAAGTATTTGAGTTTGAAAACCTTCATTTTCACCTTATTTATAGTGAAAGTCAGGAGTATCCCAACTGAATTTAACCCGTTTGCCCTATCTCCTTCTCAATCCCTTCTAATTTTAGTATGCTATGAAATTACAAGGTTAAATTTATGACTTGGAAGAATATAAAAATGTAAGCACAAGGATAAGTGCAGTAAGTATAAGCATAAGTGCAGGATCCAGAAGAAGTTTAACCTAGTTTACAGGATGGAATGGTCATAGCCAGCACACAGATAGCTTGAATAACTGCAGTGGAGATCTAGAGAAATACTATCCCAGTGAATGAATTTTTTTTAAGATATGTTCTCTATCTTCACAGTGGCTCCTGTGAAGGTCTCTTTAAATTCTCTTGTTTTCCTTGGGCTCTGAAACAGATCCAAGTTTCCCCTCACTCCCCCCCAAAAAATGTGTTGTGTATATAAAATGCAAGTCTTAAAACTAGTCACAAGAGGATGGAGAAAGTCCAAAGCAACCATCCAATTTCCTTTCTCCCCAAACTTCAGAATTACACTGGAATCAGTACTAAGCAAAGATTTCAATGCCACTTTTATCTAGCAAGGGGTTTTTGCTGTTTGCGAGGCAGATGGTTTCCTGGGAGGTCTCACCAGCATGCAGAATTGAACTCCACAGATTGGCAGTAACAAAAACATCGTGCTTAAACAGCTGTGTTGTTCTCTCACATTCATTTTACATTTCTTTTAAATCTAAACCAACATCCTGTATCAAGAAATCACATTTACTGGCTAACTATCCTCTGTGTATGAAGTTACAAAAACACCAGAAGTTTGGACTTTAATTGACTGTCCTTCCAGGATTGTTTTCTGCTTTGTAAGAAATCCTGTTTTAATCTCACAATTCATAAAATTATGTCTAGAAACTGGACATCATGGTTTATCACAGATTATTTTCATACTAAAAAGCATCAGCTAGGGATTTAACATAATTTAGTCAGAACTTTGTAAGAATAAGACTCAGTGTGTAATCTGGCTTGCATTAATGTTTGATTCTATTTTCTTCCCCTCAAATGCAAAAGGAGACCATCCAACAGAGAAAGTCATTGTAATAGTAAATGGAGTTGTTGATGTCTTTATAATTATTTCAAAAATAATAGTAGATTTTTTTCTAGTTCAGGTGAACACTCCTTGGTACCATCTGTGCACTGATTTAGTTAAGTGGGCAGCCTTATTTTATGATGCCAGTTGGCTGGTCATCTTAATACATAGCCAGCCTAACATTGAAAGTTAGGATTTCAGCAGTGTGGCAGGTGCCGAAAGAACCATCTAATGAAAAAGCTACTAATGTTGATCAGAGCATATGAGTTTGCTTCTTAGACCCATCACAGGTATCCTGCAGGACCTGTGAACCATTTTTTTACCCTTTAACTTTTTTACCTGCATGCTTCTTTCCTGCCTCCTGAATTCCTTCCTGAAGGTAAAATAATTAAAAATAGTGAGATGTCGGCATACCATGGCAAGAGGTCAGCTGAAGCATAATAAAATATCTCTTCTCAGTGTTGGATTACTGTGGTTTTAGTAAAAGCCTACCTTTAAAAAAATCCTTAGTTTGAGTAATAAACTTGAGTCTGTCAGAACAGAACCTGTGTATAGAATTTCCATCCTGCTGAAAAATCATATGCAATTGGTTTCACACAATACAGAAAGATTGCTAGAGCCCAACTCTGGACCCTGTGCTGAGCTCCCGTAAGCAGGCTGTGTTATGGAAACTTTGTCAGACCTAGCAGGAAGGGCATTTTGTACACCCCAAAGCAGGGGACATTAGCAAGAGCTGTTGCATTGTCTGGCTTATGATTGCAGAAGCATAAACCGTTGCTGCCCTTCTGGGAGATGATTGTTCTAGACTGTAGAATAAATTTTAGATGAAATCAATCCCTCTTCTCAAGAACATCCCAGACTTACTTTTTTTTTTTTTTTTTTTGATATTTCAGGTTCATTTGCAATTTGAAGTATGAATAAATTTGAAAAAACATGTTTAAATATCTTCTCTTTTCCAAAAGTCAAACAAAAATATGCCTGTAATGATGATTTATTGTCTTCTATAAATATGTCTATAAATAGAATCCAGAGACAGACTCCTAAAAATTATCTAATTACTCTATTTTGAATACCACAGGTTGTTGGTGTGGCTCAAGCTATCAATAAAAAATCTGGAATTGGTGGGACTTTCACTGAACAAGATGAAAAGGTATAAAAGATGAACGTTAATATCTCTGTTCTATTCTTACAGAGGAAGGGGGGTGGCTTTCTTTTTATTTTTCATACTATTTAGAAAGTTAGAAGCTACCACAGATTAAACACCTCTGGAAAACATAAAAATTACTGGTAACATTGTAAATTTCCTACTTTATGAGGTCATGAGAAATGCAGATATGAAACAGTTTAATTTCTGGATCAGCATGGTATCTCTCATACATCACTGAAACACAGGCTTACTCTACTGAAATGAACTGTAAATCAGTTTCATAGCTTTTAATATACATTTTTTATGAAGTGATTTTAAGTCTCTTGGCATCCCCAACAATACATATTTTGAATATTAAAATTTGCCTAGTAATTTTTAAAAAGTATTTGGATAAATTATAAACAAAACATATATGAAATAACCAAAGTGCAGAAAGCACCTTAATTCCTAACTCTCACACTGCAGTTGCTTTCCAAACATTGCCAGACTTCACATTTGGACTGGCACAGCAAGAGAGGCTGGACTCAGGCTGAAGAAACTGCCTACAAATCAGTATTTACCCTTTCCCTTTTAAAACTTCCCCCTTTAAAACAGAATACCTAATGAATATCTGCAGGATATCAGAATTAATCCCATTCCAAACAGGAAAGAACTTGTGGCTTTGCTATGTTAGCAGAATTTTATTTATACTAAGAGATTGAATTTCCAAGAGATTGTCTAAATTCAGTTCTTCTAGGTAAAATTTGTGTTGTTGCATAATGAGTTGATTCCTCTCCGTTGCTTCTTATTCCACTCATACTTTTATCAGGATAAACTATGAAGATCATGAGTTTAAAAAGGGAGAAGAGATTCTTGAGGAAATGTCAGCAATACATTAAGTCTAACTGAAAAATCCTGAATGTGTGATGACCAAAAATAAATTTAAAATATGAATCAATACTTAAACAAGAAAAAATTGCAGTAGCTTGTCTTTGAATAGAGTTAAGGTGCTGTAAAACATTATCTTCACTAGATGTTGATGTTTGTCTTCAGGATTTTGCTGCTTATCTGGCATTTTGTGGCATTGTTCTTCACAACGCTCAGTTGTATGAGACATCTTTGCTTGAAAACAGACGTAACCAGGTATGGTCAACAGGTTTGTCCCAAGAATACAGAAATTATGGCAGTTAGGCAGTAATTAGTACCTGCTCCTGATATTTCTTGTACGGTAGTTATTCCTTGGCTGTTTTTAATTACTCTGCTTGAATCCTGTGTATCTCTGATAAAAGTACTAACTAACTGCACTGAGAAGTGGCTGGGCACATTCCAGTTTGTGAGAAGTAGACTGTGAAGGGGAAGAAGGTAAAGCAAAGTATCAGTAAGTTAATTCCATCCCAATATACTAGATATTGCCTGAAGTTATCCTGTGGCTCATTGTATATATTATACAGCTGGAGGCTTAAGTACTCCAGAAATTTCAGATAGTATTAACTTTACAGAACAGCATATTCTACAGATTGCTCATTTGGTCTCCTATACTTGTAAAGTCACTTATAATATTTTCAGTAGTGATAGGATACAAAACTAAATCTCCTACTGATTAATGTAGTTGTATTTTGCTTCTGTCTATATTACTGATAGGTTATTTATGGGTAGAATATGGCCTTTAAGGGTAGAATATATCTGCCAAACTCAGTATGAAAAGGTTTTGGAGAAATAACTAGGCAGCAGTTGTTTTAAAATTCTCTGGTAGGTTTGAGTTACCAAGTGACTATCAGTGTTAGTAAATTGGTAGAAATTTGGATAATGTTTTCAAATTGATTCCATGCTTCTTGTGGGGAAGAAGGGAATATAATTTGATCGCAGCTGAGAAGTCCCTCAGCAGCAGCTTTTTAATATGGCAAACTGCATCTTAATGGTATTTTCACCAAAGTTGTTCATTAGGATCTCCTAGAATTGCAACAGATAATAATTGTCCTCAAAAGTTTTAAGTAATTTAAGTATCATTTTTGGTATTTTCAAAATACGCACATGAGCCATTGGAAACTATTAGGTTTGCTAAGGGCAAATTACTGTGTGCTGTCTGGATTTCACAGGTTTTGTTTGATGAATTCCTTAGCTCACTGAACTATTAGTACCTAAATCTATTCTGTCTCTTTCACTGGAAACATCAGACAGCTACCTATGCTATTTCTTCCATCAAAGGTGTCATACTGGCTATTAATGAGTGTTACCTTGCAGTTCGTATGATAGCCAAAACTTAATTTTTGCCACGCGAGTACATGTTGGCTTCCTTGATTTAGGGAAGAAGGGAAGAATCAAAGAAACTAGTAATTATAATTATTGCTTACATCACAATTAGTCAGATTGTCACAAAGGGCTTTTATTTCCAGGTGCTTCTTGATCTTGCCAGCCTGATTTTTGAAGAGCAGCAGTCTTTGGAAGTAATTTTGAAGAAGATAGCTGCCACTATAATATCCTTCATGCAAGTGCAGAGGTGTACCATTTTTATAGTGGATGAAGATTGTACTGTGAGTATGTTTTTTATTTAAAGACAGAAGTGCTTATTCCTGGGACCAGTATGGGCTTCCTCCATTCTGATTCAGTAGCATTTCACACCCAGAGTATGTTCTGTTGCCTTTGCTTTTAGAGAATCACTCAGGTTAGGTGTTGACTTTAAGTTCTCCACATGGCTCCCCCCACTCCTCCAGTTGGCATTGTGGTTCTCTTATGGCATAGATCTTGAATGTAGAACTCTTTCGTAATTCATTTTCTTGGCTGCTGATGTAGGAAGGAAAAACAGAAAAGGCTGGAAGGAAAACAATGTGGCCTTTACTTGCTGTGCAGAATCACTCTTGACTGCATTTTTTCTTTCTTGTGCGTATCTACGCAGGGAGTATCTAAACAAGGTACCTAAACAGGATCATGGAGTGTCCCAAGATCCTGGCTCACTGGAGCAAAGCACAGCTCCTTTCCAATCTGCCCACCTGCATTTCTTTCCTATTGAAAATAGGCTGCAGAATGACAAGCAGAATATTGTGTGCCTCAGTCTTGTACCGGCATTCCTAGTTTTACTTTTACTACTCTTTATGGGTATGGGTGTACTAAGATCTGGAAGTGAGGTAGTATTTGCAGGTCCTGTAGCACAGACGTAGCCCTTGTCTTCACTTGTGTTTATCTGCCATCATCACATCACTCAGTGTAGGAGAGTCACTCCAGCACACAAGTGCACACTCCTGCGTCACAAGAATACAGAAGAGGAATTTACATAATTTTTGTATTCACGCAGCCTGTGCAGGTTAGCTAAGCTCCAGAACCTAGTTTCCAGTCTGTAGTTTGAATCTCTAGTCCAGAGAGAATCTAATTTCTTTCTATATTTAGGCTTCTCAAATATTAAAAAAAAAAAAAAAAGCTATGTGAAAAGCAACAAAGAGACCTGTCAATAAGTTTAAAAGCCTTTGATGTCCCAGCCTGTCCAAGTAAAGCAGACGTTATGCACTCCTGTTCTGGAATTGGATGAATGATAAAATATGGAAGTTCTGTGCTAACAGGTAAATTTGGCACAGCTTGTAAATGCTGGCATTTCTTCTCAGAGTGAATGATCAGTAAGTAGAGATTCAAGAGACTTCAATGATATTTAAAGATGTATTTTAAGATATTTTTGTGGTGGGATCCTGATCTATTGATGGTAGATGTGAAATGCAGTTAAATAATTTTATACTTGCTCTTATTACAGATTAGGTGTAGATAATCACAACAGGCTTTTTTTTTTTTCATGACTACTACTATAACTTGTTACAGCCACACCCCTATATTGAAAAAATCCTCTTTGTATTTCAGGATTCATTTTCTAGTGTGTTTCACATGGAATCTGAGGAATTAGAAGATTCAGCTGAAAACCTGAAGAGGTAAAACAATGTATTCAAACTTTGGTTCGTCACAGGAGAATGTTGAAGAAATTAGGGTTTTAAGGTCCTTTCTTGTGAAAAAAAAATTATTTTTTCCAAGTACCATGTATTATTACTATTTGCTGTGGAGCAGGTTTTGCCCTGAAATATACGTATACAACTTCTATTGCCTTAAAAAGATCACACTGAGAGCAGAATAGGAGAATAAGGTGTATTCTCTTCTCTTTGGCAGGTCTCAGTACCTATAAAAATCTTAGTTTTGTAGTTCTGGTTTTTATACTGTAATTTTAACTTACGTAATTATCTCTTTTTTTCTTCTTTTTAATTAACTGTATTAGATTGTGGTAACACAAAACAGTTTAAAAAACACACACTTTTTTTTTCCTGAAGAAAGAAAGTAAAAGCACCCAGCATACTTCCAGCAACTCCTGATGCTCCCTTCACTACAAACCAGGCAAAATGGAAAATGCAACATAGTAATGTAACTTTATTTTCAAGAAATTGGAACAGAGAGGAAAAACTCCCTCTCTTTCACTCCACTGCTCATGTACTGCCCTGCTTTGACTGTGTCATGGAAGAGCTTCCAGTAGTGAGAAGGGAAGCCGTTTGTTAACCAAGCAACCCTATATGATTAGGTACTCCCTTTATTTCACATACCTAATGTCAAGCATCAGTTTTAGAGCCCTTACAAAAACATTACCAGTGTGATATTTAGATAGAATGGACTTCCAGGCAGATTCTTGAGCAAGGTTTTAGATGATAAAAATAATCTGGTATAGCAAAATAAATCTTGGGGCTAAATTTAAGATACAGAAAATTATTTTGGGTTTAAGACTTCCGTGTTTTCTTACTGCTGTATTAGCATTTGTTCATAATAATTTATAATCTAAGACTCCTGGGTGAATTTTGAGCTCTGGTTATATGCTTTGAATAACAGCCTTCTCATTTAGCATGTTATTTTACTCTTGCTGTTGTTAATAAAAATAATAATGCAGTAAACCAGTACTCAAAACCTCCAGACAAGTGGTCAGCCCCTTTGCATTAGGTATTGTGCAAATGCACAAATAAACATCCTTGCTATAAAGAGCTTATAAAATACAGATCTGAACTTGAAAAGATCTGAAACACTGGTATCAATATAGACTGAACAAATATTGAATACTGAACAAATTAGTGGCTTGTCATATATCTGAAATTACATATTTGCCTAATTATCTTTAAGATCACAGCTTGGAGAAGATCTAACAATAAAATAGTAGTTGCATTTCAGACTAAGCTATGGAGATGTATAAAAAGTGAAAAGTAAAAATTTATTTTGTGGGCTTGTCTAGAATTGATCTCTAAGAAATCTGTGTAGACTGCTGTCTATTGTAAAGTAGACACATCCACTTTAGTAGATATTAATCAGGGTATTAATACTTTCTATTTATGACTTTTATCAAAATTTTGTAAAGTACGTTATAATGAAGGATAAGCATTATTCTCATTTTATAGATAGGGAAACTGAGTCAAAGAACATGACTGACTGATTCAAGAATAAAGTCCTGAAGTTCTAACTTTCAGTTGTCTTCAAGAAGCCATCAAGAATTTCAACTGGGAGGAAGGGAAAGAGTTAGAAATAGTTGGATTCAAATACTCAAATTAAATAGTTTCCATATTTAGTCTGAACCTCTGTATTTAAATTTTGAAAATGAATGTCTCCATTACCTTTTTCTGTCATTAAAAGCTGTTGTTTCAAATAATGTCGAAAGAGTGAGACATAGTTGCATATAAAATGCACTACTGCATGTGTAGTGTCCAGAAAGAAAATGGAGATTTTTGTATCCATTGGACCTTTTTTGCAGTGAACGTTTCTTATGGGAAATTTAACCACACATATTTGAAAATTAAGTCCAAGGAGTGTGGCATAAGCAAGTAAAAACTGTTGAGCTCTATTATGATCTTAGACAATCAGAAAGTACAGAGGTATAAAAGGATAGTAAAATCACAGGGTAAAGGGAAATTTCCTGTTTACTTCCTCCTCTATACTATGGGAATGGAAAAGTGACAGAATTTACCCTTTCTATTCATTATTCCTTTCAGGCTTACTAGTTAATGCACTCCAAATCTAATTTACTGCTTGCATGGGCCATTAATAAATTATTTCTCATAACTGATAGGGAGGGAATGCTGGAGACTTAATTGAGTATCTGAATCTTGTTCAGCACAGAGAGCACAGTTACATGCTGCCATATACTAAGGACTGTACTGTGATTCAGCCATTGGAGTTAAACTTCTGCTATGTTCTAAGGTCACGGGTTTGGGGAGACAGAAGTATAATGACACAGATTAGATGGGAAGTATTACTTACAAGATAAAATTTTTGGCTGATTATATAATCAAGGACCCTGAATCAAACCCCAAATCAGATGGGTTTTCAGAATTGTGGGGTGTCGCCATGTATAACCGAGTTAAATAAAGAAAGAACAATTCCCTTCCCCCAGTACTGCGAACATCCCCTGGATATGCACTTACAGCAGAAGGATAACTAAAGTCAAATCCAGTATCAGAGGGAAACTGCAGAGACTTGATGGGAATAAGCACATGTTGAGACATGTGCCCTCCTCCAAAACAGGCAAAGAGGTCAATAGAATTGAAATGCCTTAATTAAATAAATCATGGCTATAAAATTAGGAGAGAAATGATTGATTTTGTAATGATTTTTTATGTCCTGATTTGAAAAATCAGAAATTCTATTTCAATAATACGATCCCCATGCAATTGATTGTAAATTTGCTTTGAGAACACATTTGAAATGAACTTAGAATCAGAAAATTCACAATGTTACCAGCTACATTCAGTGAATTTTACCCGGTAGTGATTTTTCAAGTGTGCCAGATTTGTGAAGGAATATTATTTTTAAAAGGTTCTGTTTATTTCACTATGTACCCTTTTGTTCATTCATTATCCTTCATCTACATAAGCTCTACTGATTTGTTTGTTTCTTAAGTTTGGTGTTTCTGACTTCTTTAACATTTTAGAAAGTTAAAGAAATGGTGTGGCATATAAATGACGTAGCAGTTTTGTGATGGAATGCTGATGGCAGCTGGATTAAGAGACAGGATTTGAAATCAGCGCCATTATATAGATATTGATTATATCTTTCTTGGCTTTATACAGGAAAATTTTTTACAATTACCTACTTTGCATAATGATATGAACCATTGTCATATGATGCATGTAATAGGAATGTTCTATCTTTCAGGGACTATGATACAAACAAAATCAATTATATGTATGCTGAATATGTCAAGAATACAATGGAGCCCCTCAACATCCCAGATGTCTGCAAAGATAGAAGATTTCCCTGGACAGTAAGTAAAATACACTTAGGTTTGAAATTCAGAAATGGAAAACATTTTTCCGTTTTTTTCTCTCCAATCTTTTTTGCTTTCCCCTCATTATTCCTGTTGTGTTAATTGGAAGGCAGAGTTTTTTCAATGAAGTTCATTATCACTGTGCAAATGATACGATACTCAGAGTGAGCAAGGTGACCAGGAGAGGGTTTTCTCCCTACAGCCTTTATTAAAAAAGCCTAACATTTGTTTGTCAATAAATACACGCTACAAGGTTGAGAGGTAGCAGTATGTTCTAAGGAAAGCATCTGAGTGAAGAGCAGCTGGAGGTTTTCAAAGTAACCCTCTGTAGTTTATTGTGGTTGTTGGGAAGGTCTCAGAAGTTCCTTCCTGTTCATTCCATCCTTTCCGTCTTGTTCTGGCAAAGATTAATGTTATGGATGCAGACTCTTTGCTGTTTTGAAGAAGGAACAACTTCACATTTCTTTGGCAGCTTATGCTTCACGCTTCATCAAGTGGTGTCAGCTTTTGGTATGGTGTGCGAGTGAGCACACGGACAGATACGGGAGAGTTAGGAGGGAAGGTCACTTGGCAAGATTCAGACTAAAGTCATGATGCCTTTTAAAGTCATTGTCAACAAAAAACAAACTTGTAACTATTTTTCTCTCAATGCAGAAACTAGAAAAATATCTGCTCTTCTCATTATATTTAAGCCTCTTAGCTGGAGGGGCTCAGGTAGAGGGTAATAAGAGGAAGGAGGAGGTATTATGGGAGCAGATAGATAAGTTTTTACGAAACTCTTTATTCTGAGTTGCACAACGGGAAGGTCAGGAAGTATGATGTTCAGTGTGATTGTTTCAGTAAGTGGAAAGGAGGGGCAGGCTCACACCGGTGAGCTGTGTTGCTTCCCTTTTTCTCTGTGCAAGGTTTCACTGCTGTTCTGGAGTGAGATTCTATGAAGGACTGAGCAACACAGGAACTGAGAACTCAGCACTTTACAGTATGAAGCCCAAAGCTATCTTAATTGCAAGAGTGAAAGAACAAACAGAATCAGATGGATGTACTGTATTACATCAATAAAGAAATAGATGACTATTTGAAGACATTCTGAAATAGAAGAAATATCTTGAGAGTCATTCCAAACAAGAGCCTTTTGCTTTGTCAACGCAGTCATGCGTTGAGATAAACTGACAGCAAAGAAAAGACTGCAGAAATGTTGACCTTTTTAGAAAACTAGTCATGCTTTGGATCATAACTTTGGTCTCCACTAAGGCATATTTCATGGCCATGGTGGATTAAGGATCTCTTTAATCAAGGAATCTCAAACAAACCAAAAGGGCTGCTGAAAATTTTAGTATCATTAAATACATGATTAGCATAATGCCAGGTAGCTACTCTTCTTTTATGACATCTGTTCCTTACAGTGGCATACTGCAAGTGTGCACAACTGTCATTTTCATGGAAGTGCTACCTTCTAATGAAAGAATCTATTATCAAATTAGCACATGGACACAAATCACTGTAAACTCCTACTGAATGATTATGATCATCTGTATTATTATTCATCAAAGCTTGTATCAAATACAATGTTTATTATACTGACCAGCCAAAGATGTGCAAACTCTCTGAAAACATGGTTGCTTTAAAAAAAGAGTGTGTAAACCAAGAACAGTTTTAGATCTCAGCTCTGCAGTTTTTTCACTTTAGGCACTTGAACTAAACTTGTCTGTAAAATTGTAACTATATTTTTTTGTTTGTTTAACAGAATGACAATGCAGAAAATGTAAGCCAAAACATAAAGAGTTTGCTGTGTACACCAATCAAAAACGGGAAAAAGAATAAGGTGATAGGTGGGTAACTTTACAAAAAAACATTTGTACATTTCATAGACATAGCATGCTACATGCTCCATAGTAAAACCTTGGCAACATGGAATCTAAAAGCATGGGAAAAGATCCTTAATTATCGTGCTTTCAACTAAGACCACTGCAACCTTGATTGTAAATTGCTTCCCTACCATATTACCGTCTACAACACCCCTGTGATATTTCTCTGTTTTTGTAGCTTCTTTGCATTCGATAATGTTCTGTAAGTAAAATTATTTTCATTGTTTCCTGTTCAGAGGGTCAGATCTCACTCTTGTTTGTGCAGGTCTTTTAAAAGGCAGTAAAAGACAGAAAAAATGTATGCCAGTAAATAAGCTCTCCAGGCCTGAGCTGTCTGTAGTGCTGGGCTTTAAGGGAACAGTGGTGGCAGCCTGGAAGTCTTGCACTGGGGAAGGCAAGCTGAACTGCACGGACATTGCCACTTTCCTCAAATGAGACTTGGCTGCAAAAACACACATACATTAGAAGACTAAGTGATGTTCCCTTCTGGTGCTGTGAATTGTCCTTTGGAGGTGCCTGCTTCTATCTGTGGATTATATGGGGAGCCTACAATCCTGTTTTAAGACACTAGATTAGGTCCCTAAAGTTACCCAGTGTAAATACCTTCTACAGTGTCTCTTCTGCTCTTTCTAGGACTGTTTTTCTTCTACATTAAAGAGTGGCTATACTACCACTGGATTCCTGGGGTAAAAATTTCAGAAGTAATTTGACATCACTTAGGTCCACAAAGGCCTAGAGCCTTATGGAGACTTGGAAGCCTAGTTCTCTTTAATTCCCTAAAAATATTTAGGTGGCTGTGGTCTGGATCCTCAAAGATAAGCATACACCTAAAGAGTTTTGAGGATCTGGTCCTAACAACACTTCAGGGAATAAGCTTAATGAGTTGTAAGACTTCTGCTGGGTTTCAGATTCACCTTAGACAATGGGATGATGATAGTTTTGAAAATTACCAGGACTTCCCTGTCCTAAGAGGAATAGAATTTAAAGTCTGGTTTCCTGGCATCAGTAAGTTCCACAAGCAAATAGAACATATAATGTACTGATTTCCAGATAGGAGCTTGAGTTCAATATCCTCCTCTTTATGAAATTTGGCAAGGAAATGTTTCAGAGTTCCAAGGATGCATTTTTTACAAGTCTTCAAGTAATTAACCTTGAGAAATATGGCAATACTGCCTAATCAATGTCTGTAGTAAATATGAGGCCCCTTTTCCATGAAGACAGATTTTTTTTCAACGCCCAAAGCAGACAGACATTGCTACCTAATGTAGTTCTGTGAAGTTTCCTTTGATACCAGGCTTCTTCAATGAGATCTTTTATTACTTTCCTTTAAATATTCTACCAGACCCAGAAGACCAAGATGAAGATTGAACTGTTGGAGCTTTAGCTAGAGATATTTCATTATGTTGTTAGCTACTGATAAAACAGTTGCATCTGATCTCTTATAGGGGTATCATATGCTGTGGAAGTTCAAACCGAACATTTCAGTTAGGCTATCCATTTATGTGGGCTTTTCAAATCTGAGTAATTCTCATTGGGAAATACTCTTTGAAATCTCTTAAGGTTCCATAGCCCACCTAATGTTCAGATCTTTAATAGGGCAAGAAGTTGTCTTGGGGCAATACCTAGAAGTTCCTTTAGTGTACTGTATACTATTCAAGAAAATTATAGGTCTCCTTTTTTATTTTTAAAATTAGTATTCCTGAGACCAGAATTTGGGGAGTGGAGGTGGAGCAGATGGTGGGGGGAGAAGCTGTCCACAACACAACCAAGCAAATTTTAGTGGCAAGAGAGATGAAAAAAACTTTTTTATTCTCCTGACTTGAGCATTTTTCAGGTATTTGGTGAAAACTTTATAGAATCTTTCTGTGGTTTTGTAAGTGTGTCCCAATAAAAGAATTTTGGGATTCTTTAATTCTGAGCTATGGACCCCTTGATGGTTTGGGGAAGCTTTTGAAAAATGTTTCAATTAAAGAGTATTTTTCTTATATATTACATAGTATATTTACTCTAGTTATCTTCATTTTTAAGAGAAATTTACATACACCCAAAAGCTGTGTCTTTTAAGAATTCATTTGCTCTTGTGCCTTATTCTGCTGAATCTTAAATCTTGTGTTTATTACGCCACAGTTGCTATGGAAATAATTGTAATTTCATAAATAGGACTAAACAGAGATCTGAAAGTGAGTTTCATGAAACTGCCCTATAGAGTTTAATAAGTCAGCTTCTTTTTCCCAGGAAAAAGTTAATCTTGTTCTCAGTGAATTCTTTTTCCCTAAAATTATGTATTTTTACTATCATTGAATTATCTAGTAGTCTCAGTCCATTGAAGCTGAGAATCCTGTTTGCAATACTCAGATATCTCAGTCCCTGCCCCAACAGTTTACAGCTACAGTTGATCTCTTTCAAGCAGAATCTGATATTAAAATAAGTTCCCAACCCCCCCAGAACTTCCCTGGAACTACCCTGGAAACAGGGTAGTGTTCTTATATTTTCACATTAAAGCTTGTACATACAAGGCCAATATTCTTCTGAAAACACAGTTTTCATGTGTGCAGCATTTTTCCCCTAAGACTTCTACATTCTGTTAACAGGGAAGACACAAACGTGATCCCTCACAGACTTTTTTTCCTTTAATGAAACACTTGAAGGGCTATTTTAGTCAACAAATGTAGAGTGCTAAAATGGTAGAAATACTTTCATGTAAAAAATCATTAGCCCTGACAAGACCTTATAGTAGCTGCTGAATATGTTCGCTGTTGGTACTGATGTAAAAAAGTATTTGTTATAATTCCTTATCCATAAGCAGAGAGTAAATCTGGCCTCCCTGACCTTATGATGGCAAGCTGTAAGTACCAAAGGCAAGCATTCAGATTCTGTTCATGTATGCCTATGTAAATCTTGCTGAAACAAGAAAACATGAAAACTAGTAATAATATTCTGGAAACATCATACTAAATAGTTATCTTCCCTTTCATTTTTATGGGTTAAATATATATTTAATAGATTACTATTTCTACTGCAAAATGTTCTTCGTAAAATACATACAGTGTACAAATTGATAAGTAATAGCAATTTATAGCAAATGAAACTATGATTTTCACTGGGATAATTATTTGCAGTTGACCAGGAAAATGTTAGCTTTTTTCCTCAAAAATGTGGAAAGTCGGGAAAAAAACGTTGGATTTAAGATAACAATCATCCGCACAGCAGTTCTGCCCAAAGGCATTCTATACTTGCAATGCAGTTGCTTTAATTCACATTCTGATTTCTTAGCAGAAACTGCCATCCATTAGGGAAAGCTCAGGTGAGGTACATATGTGAATTCTCCTTTGCTTAAATGGTACCAGGGACTTTAGCTGAAGCAAGGATTGGTAGAAGTTATATGTCGGACCCCTCAATGGCACATGCACAGAAAATTCTGGTACTGAACAGAATCATTATGAAATATTAGCATAAAATAAAGAAATGCAAACATCAACAAGTTTGGTGCTATCAAGCTGAATTCAGTTGGAGGCTTTTCCATGACTAGTAGACTTTGGAGCAGGCTGTAATTCAATCGCATCTTCATAGAATCAGCAAGTACACTTGAACTTTGAGCCTCCACTTCAGTATTTTCTGTTTAGTTCATTTTGAAAAAAAAAAATCCGGTACTGACTCAAATAAGGAAGTGAAAACTCTGTGTACCACTGTTCTGACTTTCATAAATGTTCTTCTGGCATGGTTACAAAAATTTAATTAGCCTCCAAAGGACAAATTGTCTTCAGGGATTAAATCAATCTAGAATACAATTAATAATAAAAGTCAGGATGAAAACTACCCTAGAATTCTGCAAGATAATCAAGTCCGTAAAGCCCAACATTTCTGTTTTATAAATATTTTTGAGTCTACTAAACAATATATAGTGTTTTAAGTATTTGTTCTGTAATACAGTGAAATAATTCTAAAAAAAATGTGGGGTGGATTCTATAGCATTCTCATTTGTCACTTTTACGTATACTGTTGATTTGTACTGCAGGCTAAACAGAGTCTTAAACTTAATTTTTCTGTTGATGTTCCATACAATAAGGAGATAGTTTGGCAATTCTCTATATTACTTCTTTTAATTTCGGTATCCTGGTTAGGGGTTTGTCAGCTGGTGAATAAGATGGAAGAAAACTCAGGCAAAATCAAGGCTTTCAACAGAAATGATGAACAGTTCCTGGAAGCATTTGTCATCTTTTGTGGCTTGGGAATCCAGAATACACAGATGTATGAAGCTGTAGAAAGAGCAATGGCCAAGCAGATGGTGACATTAGAGGTGAGCTCAAAATCTAGGTGGTCTTTAATTGGCACAATACAGATTCTAATTTTCGCCATACCCTGTCTGTTCTACACATAACTGCCGCTACTCACTTGAATACTGAACAGAAATTGTTCTCTAACATGAGATCAGCATTTGGCCCCATGAGCTGCACAGGAATACTATATTTTTCTGCTTGTTTCCATATTTGCCTGCATACTATTTTATTTGGTATTGTATTTTAACTTTCTTGTATTTAGTGGTGAACCTAAATGCATCTTTTCCTCTACGCAAGGCTACACGTTGGCAACATCGCTTGTTTGTTCTGTCGCATCGGAAGAGGAAATGTTTTGGGGGATTAGGGGCTTCCTTTTCTTGTCTGAGGTTTTCTGTGATGATTTAGGCTCAGTCCTGTTTGTGGAGTAAGGGCAGCATTATTGTAGGTTTTCTGCAATTTCCTCAGACTTCTTCAAACCATATCAAGATGAACATCACCTGGTCTCCCTCTTTGAACTGGTTACTGTTAAGTTTAATGGCTGAAGAGGGTTTTAGGCTAAGAAGCTGAATTACTCAGAGGTGATAACTTGAAGCTGAAAGTGAAAACTTTGTAGACTTTGGATCGCCTAACATTCATTATATAAACAGAGTGTTTACAGAATTCCTAAAATGTGAATTATGTACCCTGTAGCCTCCAAAAGAAACATTAAAACTCCCAAATAAACTTGTATTTAGTCATATGAAAAGGTGGTAAAATTATTGTCAAAATAATTTCAGTGCTTTAAAAGAGATGAGCTGTTTGTTTACTTTACATGACAAATTAGCAATTCTCCTGCTATAACACTTCACAGATAATATGGAAGTCCATACATACAAATTCCAAAATGAGAAAAAGACTGTAGATTAACATGTAAAATGGTTTCTTCATAAAATAGTTATTCTTTTAGTTGCATGTATGCTAAAAAGAACTTCAGAA
Organism: Apteryx mantelli; assembly: GCF_036417845.1. NCBI lineage: Eukaryota > Metazoa > Chordata > Aves > Apterygiformes > Apterygidae > Apteryx > Apteryx mantelli. Next base: position 24,640,473 of record NC_089982.1, on the reverse strand, counting down.
CATTTTAATGTCCTGTTCATTCTCACAGCTAAAAAATATGAGTTTATTTTGTTAATTTAAAATAAACATATTTTCTTTCAGACTTTTCTGCCAAGTTTCAGCTAGGGCAAAACTCTTTTATGTCTGAATAAACCCCTGAAAGGATTATTATGGCAACAATGTCAGGCCCATAATTATAGCTGTTCCTTGAATTATTTGTCTTTGAAAGTGGGGCATGAAAACTTTCCAAAGAGAAAATCAGAGTTCTTTGTTCATTTATAGAAACTATTTACATTTTCTTGGCCTAGTTAACTCAAGAAGACTTTGTGAGATTTGTAAAAGCTGCAGATATCTCCCCAGATGCCTTTAGAAAGCTCCCTTAAAACCAGTATGGGCCCTGCATGGACACTAGGTTTCAGCAAGTGCAATGCATTGCAGGACTGCAGCTGCAAACTGCAACTTCTGCTTTAGAAAAAATAAGCCCCTACTTTTTATGATCTTGCAATTTTGTTTGTACTAAGGGTTCTTTTTCTCTTCGTGCAGGTTCTCTCGTACCATGCTTCTGCTGCTGAGGAGGAAACGAGGGAGCTGCAGGTAACAGCGGTAATTGAATTTTTTACTATTACTTTAGAAATACTTCATTAATACATGGAACAGTCCTTTACCTATATGTGCCTCTGCATGTTAGGCATCGTATTTTCAGAAATAAAAGTTATAGTGAAGCCTAAACTGATCAGTTACTGAGTTAGATCAATATGTCATGCAAAAGCAAGATATTACAAGGCCAACAATGAGAGATACAGTTTGGCCAGAGAGCTGTAATTACAGGAAAAACAGAAATACAAATAGATACTATCATTCTCGAGAATTAAAGTGACAGTACCGATTGATGCAATATTAGTGTCAACTCAAAATCATTCAGTATTTTTAAGTCTGAATTTTGTACTTTTTATATCTTTTGTACATTTCAGGCTTCCACAGTATGGGTGCAGCTTTATGGCTTTTCACAGAAATTCTGTATTTAATTGTTAATTCTATGATTGTTTTCATTTTTGTGGTTACTTTTCTGTGCAGTGTCCTGTTCTGCTCATGTATAATTCTGTGTTTAGAAACCACTGTTTTAGGAGTAACTACAGCTATGATTTCAAGCATAGTTCAAAGTGTAGCCTGCGCCCACTCCCTCCAGTTCTCTCTGCTGAAGTGGAGGTGCTGGGCGAATAGCATCGTCACTGTGGTAAGGACAACAAGAGGGATGGAGAGGAAGGCAGACATAGGGGACCACGAGCTGGGTAGTGCACAGTGGGACAGGACTGGACAAGGCAAGGTGCCACAGAACAAGGCGCGAGACTACTGATCATGTACCAGATTGGGATTAGTGTTTACCAGTTCTGGCACAGTTAGCATCACACACATTTTGAACCTCAGTCCTGACGTGCTGCTGCTCACTGATACAGAGGCACTGACATGCTACAACACACTCCTCATCTCTAATGCTTTCTCTTCGGTGCTTGTCTTAATCTCTGTGGCTGCATCTTTACTGCTGTATACAACAGAACCATGGTAAATCCAGCATGGCACCAGTGATCACTCCTACTGCTTAACTGATCACACGCTTCCTAGCACAATCTTGGCCATATCAACCAACACTTTCTAAGGCAGTATCAAAGCACATAACACAGGCCATCCTCAATAGGCAGCATAGATGAGACTGCACCAGATTTGGCTCCCTCTAGCCTAGTCTGGGTTTTGTACCCTCAGATTATAGCCACATATCCTCACATCACATCCCAGGACATGAAACGCGTACCTTTATTTTCATGCTATGAAACAATCACTCTGAGCTTTTAATAGAACAATCAAATTATTTCAGATAATTTGAGCTGAAAAAGAAAACATGCATATAAAATAATAATGGTATCTTAGGACAACAGGGCACCACATGGAGCCCAAAGCAAACCACAGACCAACTGCAATATAGAGTTGAAAGCAGTTTGTGCCATTTGGCCTCATCATTAGAGAGTGAACCCTGTACTTTTTTATATAGCAGTACAGATACAAACTCATTGACAATTTGATTTCTGCGTGCATTTATGAACAAAATACCTAATTCAATGACCATTCTTAAAATTGCTCATTTTGGCATTATTCTTTCCTTTAGAAAACTTAATTTTTTTCCTTAGTATCACATTCCATCATCTTCATTACTCAAAACTTCCCTTATGCCATCCAGACTCTAACTGGCTTGCCTTTCATGAAAATAGTTGTCTTCTACCCTTTTCTAGTTTGTTTTACTTTGTAACATAATTTTCAACAACTTAATTTTTTTCATTCTTACCCCTTTGCTTTCTTCCTCAAGAACAGAGGCTAGCTTATACTTCAGCATGACCCCTATGTTATTTCATTCGTGGTGCATGTCCCACAAAAGAAAACACTGATCCTTTATTATTTTTCTCAAGACTTCATTACTGACTGTGAAGTACTTTGAATCTTCATATGTCAAATGCTATGGAAGTGCTATTACTATTACAGCAAATGTTGCCTGAAATCTTTCTTTGCTTTGTGGAATCTCTTCATGTTAAAAGATGTTACTACCTCAAGATCTCAATTGTATAAACAGCTCTGCCTATGGACAGGCTCCGAGTACAATAATGCTGGATGTGGATGCTGTTAGATACTCTTTGTTCTAGCTACAGACATGCCTTTCCTTCCTGTTTTTAGAAAAATGCCAGCAGTTACAGATTTTGACTTCTGTACATCCATAAAAACAAACATATAATTTCACTGTCTTATTTCTCAGATCTGTAACTTCACATGTATTCTTGGTTACAGTTTGTGTTAGGTGATTTAGGTAACAGACTGGTTTGCCTGAGTTACGAAAAAGTGTATGTTAATTCTAAGAAGCAAATAAGGTAATGTTAAACAAGAAAGGTTAAAGAAAGATAAATCAAAAGAAAAATCACCAGATTTCAGCATAATATGAAGGTAAAATTTAATATTACGCTACTCTCTCTGTGGTTATGTTATCTTTTCCAGTGCTAAGTGTTGTTCTCTTATTCTTCTCTAGGCTGCTGTAGTACCATCTGCACAATCTCTCAACCTAACTGACTTCAACTTCAGTGATTTTGAGCTATCAGATTTTGAAACAACACTGTGTACAATTCGAATGTTCACAGACCTCAACCTGGTGCAAAATTTCCAAATGAAGCATGAGGTATGAATGCTGTCACATGTTATTTCACATAATGAGACAACTATCAGGAGAATAATGAAATAAGCCTACAGTGGATGCACAACTAACTGAAAACCTGTATTAAAGGGTAGTTGGCAAACTAAGAAAGGATTTCCAGTGGCAGTACTGGGGTTTCTCCTGAGACCAGTTCTACTGAATAATTAATAACTTGGATGATGGACTAAAAAATGCATTGAGGAAACTTGGAGAGTGGAGGTAAAGGACTTTGTTAAAATTCAATGAGCTTGAAAATGTATAAAAGTATTTCAGAATCAGCAAGAATAAATGAATAAAACTTAGGAAAAAATCAAATGCATAAATTCAAAATGGTAAACAAAACAATAGGCAATAGTAATAGAGAAAAACATTTCAGGGCTACTGTTGATCCGAAACTAAGTCAATAATGTGCCATAGTAGCAAAAAAGGGCAAATTTCATTCTTTATTAACAGAGGAATGGTATATAAGGCCCATGGAGAAATTATTTCACAGCTCATCTTTGATGAGACAGAGTTTGGAGTACCACACTTAAATGAAGAGAAAAATTAATTACAAAAATTGTGGGGAGAGAAACAATAATGTAGGATTGGAGAAAAGTTAAATTAATTAGGTTGATTTTCTCTAGAAAATACAATACTGAGGAGGGAGGTGATAGCAACTTTTCAGTAAGTGAAAGATTGCTGTAAAGAGGACAGTTATATAGATTGTTCTCTGTGTCCACCAAAGGTAGGAAAAGATATAATTATCATAGTTTTTCCCCCCCAAAATGATTAGATTAGATATTAGAAGGACTTTTGTAGTTACGGAGATAGTAAGGACTGAAACGGATTACTTATGCGGGCTGTGGAATTTCCATTAGAGGTTTTTGCCAATAGACCTAGTTTTAGATACATCTTTGTCAGAGGTGAGTTAAATAAGTATTCTTATTTTGCCTTTGAGCCTGGAGGTAGACTAGATGATCTCTTAGGCCTCTTCCAGCCAGCACATACGATTTCTGTTTGCATACATCTTCATTTTTAAATGATTTAGTTTTGCTTTAGGTATTCTTCAATAAAACCTCTGAAATTCATTATCAAAATGCAGGACTAATTTGGAGGACCCAATAGGCAGGCAAACTAGTAAGGAGAAAAAGGTATTTCATTTCTAGATCAGTTTATATATCCATTTAGATTAGTAAAGCTTAAGGGCAGACAGCAGTATTATATTATCTAGGCTGATCTCTTGAATACCGCAGTGCAAAAGTTTTAATTTTGCAGTAATGCCAAGAACTTTTACTTCCTTAAGGGATATGCTTGAATAGAGAGTTATGGTGATAGGTAGCCCAGAAATGGGTGGACTTCTGCTTCCTAATAGAGTAATCCTAATAGATTTGCAACAACAAAATAACACTGTGACAATAGACACATAATTACATGTTTCAATAGAAACAATAGAGCATTAACAGTTTTGAAGCTACACTTTCCTCTTTCCTTAACAGAGCTAAAAAACAGCGGCAGTAGCAGCATACTCCTTTTTAACAGTAGAAAGACACAGAATACTGCTGCTTTTGTCTACACAGAATCTTCTGTGTGGATGGATGGATATTAGACTTCCTTTCCTGTCAGTATAAACATGACTTTTTCACTAGGAATACCAAAAATTTTCTTAAACAAACTAGATGCTCAGAGAGCATATAACATAAAACAGTATGATGTATCCATTTAAGCTAAGAGATCTGTTCCAGTATACATCAAAATACTATCTGGCCTTTATAACTTTCACTTTTGTAAAACTAAAGTATAAGCCACAATTTGTAATTCTGTTGTGTAAAGCAGCCAGGACATATTTTCCTCCTACATAAAAAAAAAAAAAAAAAAGATACTACCCTGCAATATAGTAATTAGTACCTTTATATCATACTTATTTGCTTTCCAAAGTCCAATTCTGCTTGTCTTTTGACAAGCTGATCTGAGTGAAAAAATACATGTCCATTTTCAAAACAGCTCTTAAGAGATCTCTGTAATTCAAGAATTAATTACCTCTATGAAATACATGGTTACAAACAAGCAATTTTTTCCTCCCAGGTAGCTCAACATAACTCAGTTTCTGGATCAAGAGCAGTGCATCTGACACTAACATTTAGCCCTCAGTAATAAAAACCACAGCCACCCATGTTACTTACTGAAGAGGCTAAATTAGTGACGGTAACCATATTCTTCTTATCCATGTTCACAGTTTTGTCGTATTTGAACTTAACTGAAGTAAAAGGAAATTTTTCCCTTAAGAGAGAAAATTTTCAAGATGGGTTTGGAAAAAGAAGTGTGTTTCTTAAAAAAAAATTAAAAAATAACATATTTTGCAGTTAACAACATAATACTGTTTCTTAAAGGTTCTCTGCAGATGGATTTTAAGTGTAAAGAAAAATTATCGGAAAAATGTTGCTTATCACAATTGGAGACATGCCTTTAATACGGCCCAGTGCATGTTTGCTGCTTTAAAATCTGGTAAAATTCAGGTACATTTTGCTGTTTCTATGTTAAGAACCTTCTGGCTAAACAAATGCTGTAATGATGCATAGTTTGATTGTGATGGCAGTAAGATATGTATCAATCATTCTGCAGTCTCACTAGTAAAATCAAAGTATTTCTGCTGAAGACTTCTGGCTTTAAGTGCTTGGTTTGTTAAATTGTTATCATATTATATACTTGGGTTCAGTCAAATCCTCTGGGAATGATCAGATGGATACTCCCAATGGGAATATCTCAAATAAGGCACTTGATTATGTCCTTTTTTAAAGTTAATGCTTATGCTGTAAGTCAAGAAGGTGTAGAAGAAAAGGACTGGCCCTATTTCAAGACATTTCCTCATAATATTCATTAGATTCAGAAACAGAGCTGGGTACAGCCTTAGACAAATAATAGAACACTTTTTGGAAGTAAAAAAGTGTTCATTTCAATGCTTTTGAACAATGTTTCAACCTTCCATTTAAGTCAAATTATTATTTCAAAAACAACTTAATGATTCTTTATTACAAATACTGAAGAGTTAGATAACCCCCAAAATATGAAAAATTTGTTCAAGATTTTTCCCCAACTTTTTTTTTTAATTTTCTTGAAGAAAACAAAATGTTTCTGCTTATTCGGAATTAACATTTTTCTTCAGTTTGATTCGAGACAGTTGATATTAGTTGGTTTATCCTATTTTACTCTTATGAGTAAATCTCTTTATCCTATTTTATCCTCTTATGAGTAATCTCTTATGAGAGGATAAATAAATCCTATTTGTAGAGCGAAGACCAATACCAATAATGAAGAGGCATTTCTTTCCTCACTTAAAAAAAAAAAAAAAAAAAAGAGCCTGGAAAAGACAAAGATATTCACATTTAGGATCCTTTTATACTGAAAAGAAATGGGCACAGCAGTTTTGCTGTGTGTGTAGTCTAGCAATCTCAGATGATTCTGATAACTTGGTCACTTGCTATTTTTGGAATCCTGTCAGTCCCCACTGCGATTTTCATAAATTGTTTCATTCCTAACTACATTGGATTCACTCCACTGATTTTCGTGGCCTAGATTCTGGAGTCAGAAACTGCACTGAACATAAGTCTCTCATTTTTCTCTGGTCCAGGAGGAAAAGAAAGCATTGGGACTCAAATTCCCTTCAAGAAACTTAAGATCAGCCATTTCCAAAATGATTTGTCTTTTGACTACACAAAGGACAGGATTCATTATCTGGAAAGCAGATACAACTCCACAGAAGTTGTAACCTCTTAAAGAAAATTTGGATTTGATTGTATGCAGGGTAAACCCCCCCCGTGGCTGTGCTGTCACCAGCTGTTCTTCAAATTTCTGTCCTGACTGTTGTGCCTGCTATTCTCCTCCCATTAAAAAAATACTATATGAATACTGCAGCTTTGCCCAGCCTCTGCTTCTTACTGGCCAGATTTAAATAAAATATCTATAAAATACTCTTAATCAATATTAAGGATATGATATAGTCATGAAGGAGAAACTGTAACCTCTCCTCCCGTTTATTGGCAGACTAATCCTTGTTGGCGCTCTATTAGTAAACTGTTAATAATGAGTCAGATATTGTTTTTGGGTTTTTTTAATGTTTTTTAAGCTTCTGTTAATTTATTTGCCCAATGATCAATGAAGAGTGTGACTTTTTTCTCTTCTGATTATACTGAGGACACTTGTGTAATGGATTCTTACACCAATTCAGGGAATGTAGCATAACTCCTTTAAAATAATAGAGGAACTGAGCTAACACTCAAGGGCCAGAATTAAAAAAAAAATCCTGATGCTGTCTCTTCCCTGCCAGGTGACATTTTGCAAGTCATTTCCTCCTCTTCTGGATCAATTTCCTCATCTGTAATATAGGGCTAGAGGATATTACTTCCCTCTGTAAACTGCTTTGAGGCCTATGGAGAGGTATTATTACTATGCATCACAACTTAAAAGATAACTCTTTATTCTTAACACAAAATTGTATGTCCTTGTCCTCTTTGGGCTAGAATTGTTATCAGCTATGTGGTAAAGATAGCAGGTATAATATACTGTGTGCAAAATAAATTCCTAATGCAAAGCTAATTCACTTGTATTACCCTTATAGAGCAAACTGACTGACTTAGAAACACTTGCTTTGCTGATAGCAGCTCTAAGCCATGATTTGGATCACAGAGGAGTGAACAACTCTTACATACAAAGGTAAGTAAGTCAGAGAGGAGAAGTTAAATAAAAGCAAATGAATACCAAAATCAGCTAAATGAAGTACAGCCTCATCGATTTGACAGTGTGAGGCTGTACAAAGGAGCAGGCTTTGGCAAAGCAGTAAGCGCAAGAACAGTCAGAAATATTTAAGCAGTACAAAGCAAAGATGTATAACCTCACTGAGCTGACTAACTACTGATGGCAGGTGAAGCAGACTCTCGGCAGACTGTGCAGGGGCAACATCTCCCGGCACCTGTTCAAGATGTCCCTTTCCCCATTTCCCATACAGAGGTAGCGAAAGGTCGCAGCTCCTAAGGGACTTCACATAGGAGAAAACATGCAGCTTTTCACCAGTTGTTCACTGCCCAGCTACCTGTTTGCCATCTGGTCTGAGCCAGCACAGAGTTGGGATTTGCAGCAATGATACAACGGGTCTCGTATCATGTGGAGCTCTGATTGATTTACTCATAATTTAGCCATGAATTTCCATGAATTTGAAATTGCTTTGGATAATATACGTATTTAAAATCACATTAAAAAGGTATGACTGTTTTGCACTGATTTGGGATTATCTGTACTCTTCCCTTTTAACTTCAAGAGCAGCAAAAGCAAAGCAAAAAGACAAAATATATTTTAAAAACTTGAAACAAAACATTTTTCTTTTTTACTAAACAAAATACTTTTCAAGTTACCAAAATGAAGCATTTCAACTGTTATGAAATCTTCCCCCTATTTTAATTTTTAGCTAAAAATACTTGGGGTTTTTTAGAATTTATTAATAGTTTCAGTTCTGCCCAAAATGTGTTTTTCAGGGAATTTAGTTCACTTCAAAGAATTCCACATATAAAAGTATATGATTCTTTGATTAAATAAACAGCTTAACATAAACATGGCTATAATGTAACTACTGTGATATTGCAGTGTGTCCTGATCTTACCAGAAATGGGGAAAAGACACCCAGAAACATATACTTGTATCTCTTTCTGGCAGAGCTGGAGAGTGGTTTTGAAGCTACCTCTGGAAGAAGTGGTCTGCTGTTCTTGCTGTGTGTAAAGTAAGATACTAGGGGAGAAAAAGATTGTTTGAGGCAGAGAATACTGGAAGTATTCAGTAAGCTGAAGCAGGATAAATTCCTGCCTTTCAGATATATTATTAATAGTTTTATCTTCAGAATAACACTAAGTCTAATGTGTAAAGCAAAAAAAAAAAAGAAAAAAAAAGGAGATTGAAAGTGACCTTTTTCTAGTTCCCTAATAGGGGAATCCAGTAACTTGCAGCCTTGCAACAATTTGAACCAGTTAGCTATTTTCTGCTTTATTTATTTAAAAATAAATTTCCTGGAAAACATCTGGAGATGCGTCATCTCCTCTCAAAAATGTCCTGGGAAAGTGTCATAGACAGCAAAACCTAACATTCATACATGCTGTGAAGTAGAGATGATTACAGCTTAGTAATTCTTTTTCAATACAAACAGTTCCATGAATCTTGTTTTTAAAATCCCTCATTTAAATCTAAATGAAAAGTTATTTTTCCAGGAATGGATCCCTTCTGTTTCTTACTTGGAAGCAGGGAGAATGGATATTTGTCACATGATTCTTTTCTTAAGCAACAGGGCTTCAAAAATTAAAACTGTCTTGGTAGCAGAAATTACAGGAAATGGTCTGTTTTAAGGTCTTTTGGTAGATATGCAGGGTTTTTGTTTTGTTTTTCTTCCAAAACAATGTGTAAAGACAGCAAGCACAGCATATGAAAACTGTATAACCAAACCACTATGTTCAGAAAGCAATGGTGTCCTTTGGCCTAGCGTGGCGGCTTAAGAGAAATGCTAGGTACTACAGAAATAGAAACCTGAGTTTATTTCCGGCACTGGTGACTTCCCAAACAGAGTCTGTGAGTACTGAGCAAGCCCTAGTTTGGTGCAGTACTTGGGAAGATAAGCTAAGATTTTTCTCACGTATTTCTCTGTTCAATCAGGATGAACTTTAGGACATAGTACGCATCCCATTTAACTCAATGGGAATTTCACCCTGGATGTGCTGGCACCATCTTACAATTTCTTTCCTTACAGAAACACACAGGGTTATTTGTGCTATACTACTTTTGCAGTAGTCTCAGAGGAGGTGCTGGGCAGCCAGCCCATAATCCTCAGGGGCTTGCATCCTTTAATCTTCCTTTCCGCATTTTTGTTTGTCTTTCCATCTTTCTCTCATTTTTGTGCTGTTTAAATCCCTGGAGTCTCCTCTTCTGTCATTTATATGAGTCTCTGTGTGCAGTCACTCACATAGGGACCCAATCCTGCAATCACTTATTCATGTGAATGATCCTTAACCATATAAAAAGTCCCATGGAACTGTATGCTAAAAAAGGATTTCTCACATGATTAAACATTTATAGGTCAGGTTATAATTACAGTACTAGATTCAGGATCAGCAGTGAAACAGACTTCCAAGATCCCAATTCAGTTAAAGAGATGAGATAAGCATTGTGGGAACAGGGGTTGAAAATGAAGATAAAGCAGCAGAAGCTAAGAACCTTATTATGCAATGAGGAAGGGAAGGAAACGTAGAAATCCTCAGAGAGGAGGAGCTTCTGTATTCTGTCTAAAGCTACTCAAAACAGTAAATTCTGTGTTATAAACTCAGATAGCTTTACATTCTGCATTCCTGCAGTTGGCTTTTTTTTCACTGCTGTTTTTCACTGCCTGTAGTACAACTGACATCCTGTTTCCCTTTGGATTTTGCACTGGGCAGAGGGAAGGTAATGATATTGGAGTAGTTTGGTCATGAAGAGAGTGGTGACGAATGCATTATCGCTTAGTAGCACAATAGGAAATAATCTGATAATTCTTTGGCCCCCGCAACAAAGCCCACTGAGGTCAGCAGAAGGTTTTCCATTGATATCAGTTGGCTTTGGATTAGGTCTGCCTTATTACTTGCACGCTTAGTAGCTGAGCTGACTAATAGGCTAGGCACATGTCTAAAATGTCACACACGCACACACAAATTGCCGCTTAACAACTTCTGCTTACGAAGGAACTTTTCTTGTTACCTTTCCTTTTTTAAACAAGAACTTTTACTCTTTAAAATTTTTGTATTATTTTCTCACTCCTTGTGTGCTGCTGGTCTCTACAGGTAACAGAAGGTAAAAAATTAGAGTTGTCAGTGGTCTGACAAAGTAGCAGCCTTGTCTTTGTATCTGTTCTCCCCCTGCATCCTCCCAAATGTATTCATTCTGTTTGGCCAGTTACACAGGAGTAGGCGGAAAGGAACTGGTTAGGAACAAGTGTTTGGAGGGGTGAGTTAATACCAAGGACATTAGATGGGAAATTAGTTCTGGGTGAGTAATATATTTAATTTGATTTTTCAATATGATATGTGGGTTTTTTTCTGCTCCTCAGAAGTGAACATCCACTGGCTCAACTGTATTGCCACTCAATCATGGAGCATCACCATTTCGATCAATGCCTTATGATCCTGAATAGTCCAGTGAGTGCCTCTTTTTTGTGCATACTGAAGGAAGCTGTTCCCTGTTTCACTTCCTTTATTTTTAGCTTTTGGATAGATTCCCACCCTTATACATTCCTAAATGAACTTTATTCCTTTTTGGGTAAAGAAAGCAAATGCAGGACTTTTGAAATTACAGTTCCATTTCTGAGTGCCACCAAACCTTTCCAAGTGTTGCCTGATAAGGGAAGCTTCACTAATATCCTTTTGAGTACCTGCTTCCTTGAACCAAAGGAAACAAAACGCTTTGCTGCCATTTTCATGACCTCTTATGAACCACCATACAAACCCGTGTCCTTGCTTTCATTTCAAAAAAACATTCCGGCCTACACATACACAAAGCAGTCCTGATGAGACCAAACCAAACACTGCTAATGTTGACAGTCCAAAGTGAAGCCAAACCTAAGTTAGCTAAATACGCAAATAAAACCACATTCTTCTTCTCTTATATTATTAATTAATTTTAAGACCAGTTATTCAGCATGCACAATCATTTCAAAGCAGTATATTTTCACTGTTCATTTCCTATCACAGGTTTGATAGTTTTGCTGTCCTTAATGTTGTAAGTGATTCTCTCTTATTCAGACAGGAAAATACGGAAAAAAGCAAAGGCAAATTGCCACCCCACCAGCTCCATAATGCTTTGATTTCACAGTGGGCTGCTGATCTTATCTTTTTTTGTAATAGTTTGTTATTTATGTTGCTTAATAAAAGAAAAATACTTTAATTTACATGAGATTTATAAGCAGGTATGAGAATCTGTTACAGTTCCTGTACTTCAGGAGGGGAAAGAAAGGAAAGAAATGCTAGGATATGGCTAGCAGCAAATTTATTTATGGTGGATGAAATTAACAGGCTTTGACATTGCTCTGTCTGCAGTTTCATTTTGTAATACAGTCAGTTTTGAGACTGCTGCTGCAGGGCTGTCTGCCATTACTCAAGAACACTGGAGTTTTTATTTTTTAATTGGGGAATCTGCAAAAGGTAGCAGGATAAAAGCATAACAACAGATACTAGTAAACAAATAAGAATGATTCAGCATGTAAGAGAGATTTTAGCATATTGGTGAGCTGTTGCCCATTTTATTGTTAACACTGGTTTTGTTTTCTGTAAAGGGAAATCAGATTCTCAGCAGCCTTTCCATTGAAGAATACAAGGCCACACTGAAAATGATAAAACAAGCCATTCTTGCCACAGACCTAGCACTATATATAAAGTAAGTTAGAAGCAAGTTTGGCTGGACAGTCTTTGTTGGATGTTTAGATTGTGTCAGCATGCTGTAAAAACTTTTCTTGTTTTTTACTTATTTTAAAGGAGGAGGGGAGAGTTTTTTGAACTTCTAAGGAAGAAGCAATTTAATTGGGAAGATCCTATGCAGAAGGAGCTATTTTTGTAAGTAAATGCGGATGATTAAAAAGCTGATTAATATTAAGCACCATATTTTCCATGCCACACCGCTGTGAATTTCAGTAAAACCAGCAGATCTGTATACTCTGGGCCTGTACAAACTGGCAGAGGTGACATTCGTCACTGAATGAGTTCCTGGGTCTAACTCTGTAGCATGTATAATAAACTTGGGTAAGTAGCATGTGAAGTTACATAAGCATTTCTATTCTTCCTAAAGAGCATAGGACTCCTGCCTAGGTACCCTGTTGTTCTTTTGCTGTGGATATGCTGTTCTTAAGTACTGAACTGCTGAAACCAATAGTCTAAAGATTCAGGACAGGCTGTTTGTTTTGAAGTAGATTCATTTCTGACGGTGGAAAAAAAAAAAAAGATTAAGAATAGAGACACATCTTGTATTGCATAGCTACATAAAAGCAGGCTTACTTAGGTTGTTTCAGAAAGGCAAGCTACCCTATTTCAAATTCAGTGCCTTTAAAAATCAGTCATTGGCCCTCATACTGGAACTGTCAACAAAGATGGCAGTCACTGTTAATGACAGAAGCAAATAAATGTGATATCTGTCCAGTAGAAAATGAACTGTTTCATTTCATTTCATGTGAATCCATCAAATGAGCTTGTCCAGATTTGTCATATCTGTGGGCTCATTTCACACAGGTGAAAGTCTATCACATTATCAGACCTTGGACATCTTCATGACTCTGCTTTAATTTCACATTTTTTCTGACTTTGATTTTCCTTGAAATTGAATATTCTATTTACTAATCACTTGACCTGATGGCTACGTAAGTTTCACCGTACAATAATTCATGGATTTCTTTCTTTTTTTCTACAGAGCAATGCTGATGACTGCTTGTGATTTATCAGCCATAACCAAACCATGGCCAGTTCAGCAACGGGTATATGCTTAATTTAAAGTTTTTCTAAATATAAGCTTTACATAATAGCTTCTGCTTCTTCCATCTAGCGTCCCTCACTGTAAAGGCATTGGTGGAATGCAGAGCCTTGGGAAGCAATCATTCAAAGAGCTAAATGGGGGTTGAAGATTTTCTCAAGTCTTTGCAGCAGGATCTGTGCATTTAGCTATGTCATCCTGTTAAGCAGTAACCTGAAAGTACATTAGGATGCTTTTTGTTATTTTGAACATTTCTGTGTTATCACAAGACAGTCAACACTACTTAGGATCAGCTGACCTTTGTCTGTGTTTATCATGCCAGCTGTTACAAGCTAATATTCCAGCCATTTTATTCATTTTGCTTGTACTGTCAGAATAAGTATCAGCACATGCAAGTGCACTTTTTTCTGCACAGTTGTGTGATGAAGAATTCTAAAAGCTAACTGTTAAGCTGAAGAGTCTCATTATAGCAGCTCCAAATTTGATATATCCTAAGCAGAAATGATTTTTCAAACAGCAGGTGCCTAATGTTTTTTAAGTGCAAGAGATCAGATTTCACAGGTAGACTATCCAGAAAGTAATAAATTAAAATCATTAGTGACTTTTGAAAATCATTGCTCTTAGTTCTAGATTTAAAACACAGTCCTTAACATTTATATGTTTTAATTTGTACATCAGGACCTTGCAGGATTATTTTGAGATTTAACTAATACATAAAGTAAGCTTTGGTAGTAGGGTTTACACAAGTCCACAGTATTATGCATAGACATGAGACAATACATGAAGTATTTATACTTCATATATATATTCTTATGATACATTGTCTTCATCATACAGGCCAGAAGCTCCACACAGGAAAACTGTTTCAATCATAGGTAGCAATTAAACTTTTATAGCTCTCAATGTGTGAAATTTCTTACAGATTGCTGAGCTTGTAGCTACAGAGTTCTTTGACCAAGGAGATAAAGAGCGGAAAGAACTCAACATAGAACCAACAGTAAGTGAGAGAATCACACAGAATCACCTCTTTCAAAATGACTCCTACAAACAGGAGTTAACACACTTTTCAAAAGCCAGCTTTTCTGCCAGTGACCAGAACACAGAACCAACTCCTTCCCTGTCTTCCTGGTAGTCACTTTTCTTCTGTGGTTCACAAACACCAACACTGTCTCATTCTCTTCGAGCCAAAAGAACAGACAGCATTATTTCCTCCAAGTCAGTACTGCAGAATTGTCTAGGAAATACATTTCTAGATTGGTGCCCATTTGTGACCTATCCTAAGCAGGTAAGTTTGTTTATTCCTCTGGCTATTTGGGCTCTGCCAGTCCAAAGACAAGATCTGAAGGCCTGTCATGCAGTCAAATTACCAGCATAACACACATACTGATACCCTGCTATGCTGAGTTTACTGTGCTTTTTAAGCTGCTCCTGTGTAATTCCAGCCTTCTCTTGAATTCTCTTTTTATTTAATGTATTTAAACATAGAGCTTATTTACTTTTTATTTGCAGGATCTAATGAACAGAGAGAAGAAAAATAAAATTCCCAGCATGCAGGTTGGATTCATAGATGCTGTTTGTTTACAGCTGTATGAGGTAGGGTACATAAAAAAGGACTGCAAATATCTAAAACCAGAACTGCTCACTGTAGCCTTTAATAACTGCAGATTTAAAATTAGAATCAAGTTTGTTGTAGTTCCTTAGCTAAAAAAGACAAATTACTTTGTTATATATTACATATGTTTCATGGATGTGGTTATTTTAGTATTTACCGTTAATGACATGTTCCTCTGATTAATGTCTTTTGTTATACATATATATTTTTAAACCAGGTGATAAATGCTGTGTTCTGGGAACCAGGTGTTAGATCCCTGGGTTATATTCTTGATTCTGCCAGTGAGCTGCTATGACCTTTAGGGAAAGTCACAAATATCTAATGCTTTGCTAACAATGAAAAGAATAGTATCCATCTACTGTACTGATAAAGACTGTTCTTATATGAATTTTAAAGCATTCTGAATTTGTCATGCAAAAAGTGATATGCTATATATAGGAAATTCACCTGAGCTTAAAATTCCCCATCCCTTTTTTCTCCCTCTCTCTTGTCACACACAAAAAATGTGTGACAGAACTGGAAATGTTTTTCATCTTAGTTGCAAACTGCCCTAAGCAGGTACTCAGTCAGATACAGTGTGAAACAAAACATAATAGTTTCTAATCGTTTAAACCAGCAAAGCACTAGGGTGAAAGCCTGAGATTGTAGCATGCTTTCTACAAGAACTGAGATTTGAAAGGTGAGGAACAGATGGGCTACTTCTAGGAATCTTCCAGTGGGAGGTAGGAACAAGATGATTGCTCAGATTTTGCCCTCTTCCACAGTAAATCCTTCTAAAAAGAATCCACATCTACTAGCTGGAAGGAAACAAGGGTAGAGGAAAGAGAGGGAGCTGCTAGCTGCTTCCCCTAAAACTTGTATCTTTCTGTGCTGGAGAAACTGCTTGTCAGGAAAATACGGCAGCCTTTGCTGGGAAGCCTCAGAAAGCTCTCTCCAGTAGGAGGCAGGCCATTGAAAGAAGACTGAATAGCTGTGCAAAGGTACAGACCTTAGGAACAGAAAATTCTCTGAACAGAAAACCTAAACAGGTTTCAGGGGCCACAGCTCCAGAAACTTCTATACTTTTTTTTGTTACAGGAAAGCTTTACCTTTCCATTTAGAAAAAGACCAGAAAGTCTTCAATTATTTACTCTGAAATATGCCCTGCATCTCACATCAACAGTTACCAGATGATACTAGCCCAGATTGTGCCTAGCCCTGGTACGATTTTGCAAGGAAATAAAGTGTGAGAGTAACTTCTAACTACCGTGCCCCTGCTTTAAAACTGCAGCTTTGTTATGCCACAGAGCATACAAGTCCATTCCTGGTTAGCAGCCAAAACTACTGAGAAATGTTTACAATCTTTTCCCTCCTCTGTGACCAGGGATGTTGCACCCACTAACGGGCCTCTAGGAAGTACCTTTTGGTTCAGATCATTTCTCCTCTTAAGCTTTCAGTGTAGCACTCTCATTTGTCATCCTGTCTCAAAGTCTCACCTGAACTGAAACAGCATGTAGCAGGGTGTAGCAGTATCTGTGACTTTATATAGGCTCAGAGTATGTTAGCAGACGTGTCCTAACCTGGGAGGTGAGGATGACTTATCTGTAGGAGCAGAGAGGACTAAAGAGAACAGGGAGCCTGTGAGGAAATGACAGAAACCATCAGGCAGAAAAAACTCTAGACCAAAATATGTGGTGGTACTTACCATTTAAGGTAACAGTACTGGTAAATCCAAGGAAAGGCTATGTTTTGAGCTGATCCAGTGTTTGTTTATTCTGACTGGAGTACAGGTAGGGGACAGCACCTGCTTATGCATTTTTTTTTTCTTCAATGGGTAATAGATGGTTAAATATATAAACTATTTCATTCAATGTTACTTTGAAAATGAACAAGCACACAGTCAACTCTCCAATATTCTAATGCTATAAAAGCAAACAATGAACAGGCTTGTAACTACAACCTTTTCACTAACTGAGTTTTTTATGGGTTTTCATCCAGTCAGTAGGAATTTAACACACAATGGAACAAGAGATAAGTGCCCAGGGTGGCACTGCAAGTAACTAACTTACCATTTTATTCAGAGTAATTCAAATCCAGATGAACTGAAGCAGTTTTGTGGCTTATGACCAGTGCAATTAAGCTGAATGGTCTACATACATCTTCCCTTTAAATTCAGAAATCTGAAAAAACAAAAGTGTGTTTCACTCTCTTCATTTTTTATTGGAAATAAAGTGTACCGTTCAGCTTATTTAAATGCTGTTTAGATGTATTCAAATAAATAAAACAGGAATATCCCAGAGATATTTGAGAGCCCCATTCTTCTTATAATGGTAAAGATCAAGAAAAATTCAATCAAGTTTACTGGAACTAATGAAGCAGCCTATAAATCCAAAAGAAACTATGAAGATTTATACCACATACTTTATGATTCAGTAGAGTCCCTATGTAACATTTTTCTAAGTTATAAGAGATTTTATAGAATCAGTGGGCTGAAATACTCTTGCCCATATCCTGTTGTCTGTTCAGCACCATCCAAATTATTAAGCTCTCACTTCACACTTTTGAGCAGGGCTACTTCATTCCAAAAGTCTACAAAACCACTTAGGCAAGTAAGGGCTAAGTGTCTTTATAATGTGAGGATACATGTTCATCACTTCCATCACGAAGGAAAAATATACAAAAATGCTTATGAATTCTTTTCTTTAATTTTACAGTTCCGTGCTTAAATACCATAATCCACTTTTCCTTTACACTGCTGTAGTAACACAACCACATCAAGAAATGAAAAATATTTGAGAGTGACTTGAGCTGTTCCCAAGAGCACAAAGTGTTAAATGTAATTCATCTATCAGGTGCTAATTGTCTTGAGTTCAAATATTCCTTGGAGAACTGTTCTGCATCACTGAATACAGTCACATTGGATATAACTGCTCTGTATGTATCTGATGACCATTCCAAGGTCATCCTTATGATAAACCTTGCCATATATACAAAGGGAGGGCTTGCAAACAAAGTCCATGTATAGTACTTTGCTAGGAATCCTGAATAGGTCGCTTGCACATGATAAACCATTATCCCAGCTCCTTCTGCCCTTACGTATGATGTGCTAAATGGACACAGCCATTTAGTCTGATCTACACATGCCAGGTAACTGTGTTCGTATTTGACCTGCAACAGGAAGTGTTCCTTGAAGTAAGTTCCAAATACAAGTTCAATTTCAAGTATAGATACACTTTGTACTTCAGTCATTCTGGTTTCTCTAACAGTCATCTGTAAGAACACTTATTTGGTTGCTAAATATAACCTGTCTTCCATGTTCTTAATTTATTTCAGGCCCTAACACACGTATCAGAGGCCTGCTACCCCTTACTGGATGGCTGTAGAAAAAATAGGCAGAAATGGCAGTCCTTAGCTGAACAACAAGAAAAAAATCTGATTAATGGAGAAAGCAATCAAGCCAAACGGAACTGAGATGCTGATTTGACAACCACAAGCTTAAGTTCACATAGAAGACAAAGTAATTGGGGAGTGCTGCATTTTGCTAAACACTGTATGGATTTGGCTTATGTTTTGCCACTGCTGTATTATTTTTCCACATTTTAAAACATAGCATGACCATGTATATGCCAAAGTTATATAAAGATTGTATATTTCTTCTATTTCACCTGAATGAGATGGAAAAAAGATCTGCAGAGTTAGTTTATGCTACCCTGTTCTACAAGATGGTACGAGTGCAGTTACTTGACTGTCCTTGAGAGCCTATTACTTTAGAGATGTATATAGTTGTTTAGTGATCATGTGTGGCCAGTATGTTAGACTACTGCATTTCGCACCTTTTTTCCTCTTTCAGTCTTGTTGTGTTAGGTAATATAAATAATGAGCAGTGCTGTCCATTCTCTTCCCAGAGGTTTAGAGGAAGGTTTGGGACTAACTAACTCTGGGGAGCCTAATCCAGCATATACTATGCTAACCTCTTTCAAGAGACAGAATGGAGCTTTGAAATGGAAAAGCCCCAGAATTTGTTTACCCAGTAGCTTTTTTGTATTAGAAGAATGTCTCAATAAAATGTCTTACATTTGGGAAAGTTTTAAAAAACCCTGCAAATTGCTAGGCAGTGGGGGTTTATTATGCGTTTCATGGTTGAAGTGTTGTAATTATCCATGGATGGGGATATCTGCTTAACAAGTGATGAAAAGTCACAACTCAACATAACTGACAGGCTGCCTTGGAAGAATGCTTCCCATAGAAGGCTACAAGAAGCAAACAGAGGAATGGAAACTAAACAAGATCAGTTTTGTATGCTGGCTTTATCTTCATTCTGAAGATAAATTTAACATCATCATAACCAACAGAAGCAAGGGCAGGAAAAGTAGAAGAGAATGTGACTGGAAGAGCAAGAGATGAGAATCTGATTCAGAACCACCCAGGAATGGCATACTTGTGGTGATCGTTAGTGATGCTGATTCTTTAGGCCAGTGCTATTATGAAATGACTATGACCACTTCGAAGAACTGCTTGAGATTTCAGAAAGTTTTATGATAACAATTTTTAGAAATCATTTTTAGCACTAGTTAATGTCAACAATTATTAATCACCAAGTCTTGAAGGAAGAAGGAAGACTGAAAACAAAAATAGCTGAGAATACTCCAGGAACTTACTATTTGTATAGAAGACATTAACAAGTATTAAAAAAGAAAGAAACCAATTAACTTACAGCAGGAAAAAAAGGAATTGACTTTTTATTTAAATGAAGATGACGAATAAAAATTGTTTTGAATTGATCACTGGGAAGCATTTGAAGAAAATATACACATAAGACAAATCCAAAACATGCTAGCCTAAGAGAGCTCTGCGTAGACAGGATTAGGAGATTAACGTCAGCAGTATAACACTGGTTAGTAGTATGGATGCAACTTTGGTGCATGCACCAACAAAAAATGTTAAGTTTTTAAATCTCTTAACAATGAATTTTTAATTAAAATTGGCAATAATTTTAGGCAAAACCTATACATTTGGGATTGTACTTTGAAGTACAGAAATTTATTTGTATCATGGTAATCCAGAAAATTCTAGTTGAAAACAGCAAAAAATTCTTCTTCCCAGGAAATTATTAATCCCACCTATAGCAGCTGGTCAGAAAGACAGTGAAAACAACCTCTTTTTATCAGTCTCTATTTAGATAAAAGGTACCAGAAGTTATTAAAAGATGGAGCAAATGTTTCAAAATATTCCACAATACTGAGTTCCATAATAGAATTTCTTAAAAATGTAGAAAAAGATATTCTTATGGTCTGCAGCATTTCTGCCAACCTAGTTTATTTGTCACTGATCAAATCCTATCTGAAATTTCCCTAATGACTACCAATAATATATTAGTGCAGATGAATTTGAAAACATTTTTCTATGAAAGTATTTATAGTAATAGCTATTTTTTTCAGATTTTCCAAAAAGTTATGGAATGCTGTAATAATTAAGAATTCCAGGGGCACTCTTATGTAGTACTCCATATGTGTATTTATATGCATACACAGTACAATGTATGTATATTTATATAATATACATCCTATATATGCAAAAAAACTATAGTGGTCCACCCTAAAAGTTTTCCGTTCCTTTTTGATAAACAGGAAATTTTGCTTCAGGATTTGCATAGTCCTTGTATTTTCTTTCTTTTCCTTGGATGCTTCAGACACTGAAATATAATCATTAACTAAGTCAACTGGTAAGATATATATTTAATATGATCTGAACAAAGTATATGTATATAAAGGTGTATTCTGCTAGTACAGCTGAGACTAGTAATTCATGGTAACAACACAGCAAATTAACTATAGTAATGTTACAATATAGTGACATATCATTTACATTAAGATCCCAGTATTTATATTTCTCTGCTATATTGCGTGTTCAGCATAGCTTTATTATGATATAAACTTGTAAGTGTTACAAAGGAGTGCTGGATTCATACCTTTGACTTGAGAAAAACAAACATAACAGGTTGCATTTTTTCAAAGTTCCACTTAAAATGTAGACAGTCATACAGCATGTGCATATATTTAGGTACACATCTTTACACATTTAACCCACAGAATTTCTTCCACTACAAAGATCAGCACAAATATAAAAATATAGATTGTAGTAAATATACCATTTAAATGTTGTTTTAAAACACCTGTATTTGTATATATTTCTACAAAACTAAATCTTTTAAACTACTGGTTTAAGGACCTTAAAAGCATAGTTTGCTATACTCCATGAAAATTCAGACAATGATCAAGTTATTTATATGGTGTTTCAGTCTGCCTGAAGACAAAATCAAAGGGTGCTGGTTTTGTCTCATGGCTTTTGTGAGGACTTTGTGCAGAAAATTGTTCTTACATTTTATAATGTATATAGGTGACAATATGAAAAATAGCAGGCTGTTCTCTGCCTGAAATTCATTGCGTTCAGAGCTCAACATTTTCAAACCCAGCTACTGGATTATAGCCATGCAGCTGTCATTAATTTCATCATGAGTTGTGTATCCAATTATTTTAGTCAGGTCTCAGACATATTCTACCCTAATTCATATTGCCCAGATAAAGAAATCAGCAAGGACTGTGCAAGATATAAGCTGAAATGGAGTTTATCAATTTGTTAGTTCAGTTTTAATTGCACTAAAGCTATTGTAAAACTTGATATTGAAGTTTTTGGGTGCAGAATTTGTCCCAATATCTTTTTAATATTTTTCTCAATAAAGACATCTAGGTTAGGATCCTATTTGTTCTCAGACACGCACATATTTTCCTATGAAGTCACTCCACAGCACAGTTTAGTGCTTAGAGTACACTTTTGTTTCTATTTTTGTTCCTCTTTTGAAAAAATAACTTGGCATATATATTAACATCTAAAAAATTGTTGATTGACCCTAGTTCTTCTAATTAAAAATAACAGTGAGGCTCTTAATGTGTAGATAGCACTTCTTTTCCAACAAGTTAGTCACTCATCTAATATTAGCTGTAGAATGTATAGGTTTTCTATTATCTCACAGTAAAAGAAAGGAGGGAAAAATAAACCATCAGTCTTTAATAATGTCTTATTTGTAATCTAGATTGTGGAGATACTATTGATCTTTGATTAGTAGTTAAGAGTGGATCACTCTCAGATCTGCACAGAATGCAAGTACAAGTGAGCTAGGGATAAAAGTGAATAAAGTATTCCATTGATTTCTAGCTGATCTCTCCTTAGAAGAGAGGATTGCAGCCTGATTTTATGTATTGCCCTCTGCCAATTGGGTACATATAAAGGTAAATTTTTGAACTCCATTCCAACCCATTTTATCTTGCACTGGCATAAACTGCTGGTTTCAGAGCAGTGTCTAATTCATATCTAAAATTTTTTCAAAATTACAGGGTAACTGATTATTTCAATCCATTATAGAGAAATGTATAACCCTTTAAAATCAGGAGGTGTTGCTTGAGAGATCTGGTTTGGGCCCCTCGAGTTATGCATGAGAATCATAATGGAGAGTGCTGATGGAAAAAACGCCTGAATCAAAATAAATTCATACACTTGTAAGGGTTTTATTGAGACCTAATCTTCAAGGCAAAGTTTTACATTAGCTTTAGTTAGGAATCTTGTCTCTGTGACACTGTAGGTTCTTCTTCATGTCAAATCACATGCAGTTTACAATCCACAGGGATTCAGCTTTATTTTACAGCTGCCTACTCTATAATACAACACCAGAGAGCTTCTTCAGGGACATGCACTAGTTTGAAAGATAAGCTTGAATTTTGGAGCTTGAATAAAAATCTGAGTTTGCCCAGAGTATGAGAAATAATGAGGGCTGGAATTTCAGTTTGGATTTTATAGGAACAAGAAACATCACAGAGTCTAGCCTGGTAATTAGTGACACTTGCTTAATATAGAAAATTGTGACATCAAGATATTTTGTCTTTGTCATTGCTAGACGAACGAAAATTGCATGGGAAAGTTTATCTTCCACATAAAGAAGTACATTTCCATAGAGAAACTCAGATCTAAGTACCACTGTTTGTAAATGTATACTAATGTGACAATGCTATTTAATAGCTAGTTTCCACTAACTACCACAGCATGAGCTTGTCATGCCAGGGCCTAGGGTATGCTTAAATGCCCATTTGAAGTTAATTAAATAATTCCATTTACCTCAGTGGGAGTTGGATTGAGCTGTATAGAAAGTGAAGGAATGGGTCAAATCTACCTTTTTTGCCTATACATATAAAGAGGGACCAAACTCTTACCCTTGGTAACACCTGCTTCACCTATTCTTTACTGTATTCAGCTCTTCCTGCTGATGTCCAAGGTACCTTACAGATGTAACTGAAGTTAGAATTTGAGCCCTCTATGTATTCACATGGCAGACACACGTGTCTCTTAAAGAATGTAGTGTGAAATGCACTGTAAATAGTTTTAATATACACTTCTATTATAGTTTAATAAAAATCTTAATTGCAGTCACTAGCCACTGAGTTTGTCTATTTGTATTCTTTTATCTTTTAAAAATATTTGAACAAATATATAGTTTCTGGGCACAGTATTTTTGTACTAGGTTGATGGGGTTACTCTGTATATTATGTTCTGCTTTTTAGTAGTATTAAGGTCTTCTGAATGTTATGATCTTGCTTGTTGCTGTCCCACAACTCTTTAGTAAAACTATTTACATTACTTATGAGAATCATTTGTCCTCCTTACTGTACAGTTAATAGAGAACAGAGTTAGGTTATTTTCTGTGGTCAAACTGCTGCTTAGTTACTTATTTTCTCATTCTTCTCTTTGTACTGTTTTCATGATTTGTAAAATAAAAAAAAAAGTCAATTAAATTTTACTTTTTGTTAATATTATTGAGGTTGAATCAATAATCAATGATTATCTGATAATCAAATGATCAAATTCAACATTGCATTGGTCCTTGATTCAAATAATTGCTTCTATAAATGTATATTTTATTTATTGCATATATTAACAACTTCTCTAGGTCCTTCTGCTGAGAAGAACTTCACTATTGATATCAAGATACTCCTAACATAAGCACTGTCAGTGGTATGGTATTTTTTGTCAAAAAGAGGCAAAAAATAAAATAATTCACTCCTATTAACCACTAGGGAGCACTACAGCTACACTTATCAGGAATTGTCAGAAACCAGGCTATTTATTGCACAAGAAGAACTAGTAAATACAACTGTTATAAAGATGCTGTGTGAATAAAACTGGTCAACATCCATCCTCATTCTCTGCCTCCAAGTATCAATTTCTGGGGCAATAGCATATAAGATAGATTTAAAAAGTCAACCCAGTGACTTCAAACAAAAGTGTGAAAAACTTGTTTTTGACAATAAAGCCACACCTTGTGTAAACTGCTAATCCTAAAAGTGAATCCAGACCAGCGGGCTTTTTGGCACTTCCTGTTCTTTGCCTGTTAAGTTCTCTGCAGCAGCACTTCTGGCCTGATTTCTTTTAGCTGTAGGCAAAACCAACAAGTATGTATGTCCCTGACAAACAACAGTCCTATTCAAAAAGTTATGAAGGGCCAGATTTAGTCCAGCACAAAACATGAGCACTGTTTGCCCAAAACCAACTGCAATTTGTGAGTGCAACTGAACAACTGTCTATGTACATATACATATATCAGGTATCTACGTGCCGTTGGGACTACAAGCTTTCCACATCACTCACCAGCCTAGTCATGCTTCTTGCTCTTCACTGGACTACTAAATATTTGAAATCTTTTCTGAGAGGCAGCACAGTTTTTACCAGGAGTATTGGAATATGTTCCTTACCTACCCCAGAAAAGAATATAACCTTGAAGTAGAGTGTTTTTTCTTGAAAAAGTGAAAAAGAATATTATACCATCTTTCACATCTTGCACAACTACCATGACTCCTTCACAAATGGAAAAGACAATGGCCCCTTCCTCCAGACATATTTTTAATGATAGTGGTAACAGCATCTGCTGACATGCATTTCATATTCCTCTGAAATCTCACACTTTACGATTTTTAGAAAACAATTCAGATGTATGAGTTTGCCACAGTGTCTCTTGAGCTTTAGGATCCTCAATGATCTATGCAGTCAGACAGCCACTGAATTTTTCAGCTTTGAGAGGTAAGTAGCACTTCTCAGCTCTTACAGAACCATAACTTTAGAACTTCAATTTCAGTTGAAAGATATCACAATTTTTAAATACAGTAAATTTTCACTTCACTGTTTTCAATTCAGAATATTTTGAAATACCTGGCTGCCTGTTTTTCCCCCCATATTCCAAAGCTCTATTTTATTTGAGATGGATTTTTTTTTACATTTTTGAGATATTAAGCTGTTTTCCAAACAGCTGTATTATTTTCTGTTCTGAATCAGTACTATCAAGATAAAATCCTTTCCTGCTGAAATACCAGGATAATCAATTCAGCCATAGTCTGCTCCTGCCCACCCAATGGTTCATAAGGGGTAATAAATCTGTACTTTTATCTTTACATGGGTTTCTTTTGTTTAACATCAAATTTTGAAGTACAGTGCTGTAGAAAAATATTTATTTTATAGTACACCAGAATGTGTACCATAGTACATACATACAGTACACCAGAATATCTCCTTGAACAAACAATGTTTAGTTGTCTAACACAAGATCTTTAAGAAAAAACAGGGAGTAAAATACATGGTTAACTCATACCAGTAGGTTACACATGATACATTCACATACAAACATTTCTTTGAACCCTTCCTTGTAGTAGTTAAGTCACTGCCATGAATGATTTTATGATCACAGCAACTTTTCATGAAAAAGAAGTGTTATCTTCATTTTACAGATAAATAGAGGGATTAATTCGATTACGGTCACACAGAAAGTCTGTTTCTGAGCCGGAAGCAGTACCAAGATCTGGGTCCTAGTTCTTTTACATAAGACGCGAAGAAAACAATGTTTTGTATTGAAGCCTTCTCTTCCTCTTAGATAATTAAATATTTAATTATCGGAACCATGGAAGGCTCTCTTTATTTCCTGAGCTCAGCAAAAGTCACCATGTTACGGATGAGATCAGATTAGACTCTCTAATCCAGATAATCACAATAACCTTTGGAGAAGTTTGAAGCTATATCATAACAAAGAGCATAGTGTATGATCAGCAAATACCTATGTTGAAACAAACTAAAAGTCCAGTTCAAATTTTGGAGAAAATGAAAAGACAGATTAAGACTTTCAATACTGTACATCATTAGCTTCTTGAACTATAACTCAAATTCATCTTTGATCACACCTATTCTAAACAAAAAGAAACTGCTTTCCTAAATTTACCTGTTATTATCTGCCTAGAAAATACAGAAAAAGAGTGGTAAGACATACATTTAAATATCTTAGCGACTAGATAAACTTGACACAAAGCCCTACAGGTCAACTGACATATCAAACTATATGTGACACGTGGCACTAATGCTCAGAGATTCACATAACCTTTAATGGAATAGCACACTGTATTTATATTAGCAACGGGTCAATACCACCCCCTCTTCATTGCAGCTAGGCCATATTCAACTATTCCTGGTAATTCTAGGACTCATTTTAGGATGAACCAATGGATGAAGCAAATACCAGAGCTGGTACAGCTTTAAGAAACTCCTGCATTTTGCCTCTAGACTTTTTAATCTGGAGTTTATTGGCTCATGCTCTTCAGTTCTCTCCAATAATCAATGCTCAAAACATGGATCACTACCATTACAAACAAATTAAAAATTGCATATACAGATGCATGAGTGTAAGCTTTAAGATCCAGAGCAGACTACTAACTAATCAGACAAATGGATTCTATACAGAAAATTTCCAAGTAATCTTCAAATGTTGAACCTTCGTGATGAACAGATTGCATTATCAACAGCAGCCAGGAGATTCTTCCTGAACAAAAAAAAAAAAAGGGGGGGGGAATTTAGTAAACATGCAGCTGGGGTGGGACAAAAGCTAGCTTGAGCATGATCTAATCCTGCTGCAATACAACATCCAATTGCAATATGTACTTTGAAATTATTTATCCAAGAGATGGCATTAGTTGGGCTAAACCAAGCTCCTTGTTTATAGGCCACCTATAGTTATACTAGAGCTGGCTTACTGATGCGAGACCATGCAGACATATCCTAAAACAATGAACTATCTGGGGTGTTTTACTGAGTTACAGGGCTTTGATTTCAGACCCCATTTCCATTGTGTTTAGTACATTTCATACTACACCTGCTAAATCTGCAAGTTAGCGCACATCTTAGGTGCTTTAATTTTAATTCATGAAATAAAATAGTGAGCCAACAGAAAGTAACACAGGTATAAGAGGAGAAAAGAACGAACTAATTGGCATTTCCATATAAATATGAGTATTGTCATTTAAATGTATGGTAAAACTTAATGATAAGGAAACCAGATGCACTTAAATGTACCCAAATCTCTTTACAATCTATGCTAAGATACCCAGAAGAATCATCCAGTAGAACACATGCATAAGTGCTGCCAATTCAGTTCACAACTTCCTGACAGAAACCAGTTAATCTGCATGGTTTTAACATGATTCACATATCTTATACATATCATTATATAAATTATATATAAGTGTAATATGTTTATGCTGGCCTTGAGCCAATTATCATTCCATGATTTCTCTACTGTCCTACCTAATTTTAGGCTGAACAACTAGAAGACAAGCCACAAAACAATAAATGGGATAGAAGAATGTAACCCACTGCAAAAGCATTTTTGTCACCCTGATCTTTGGAATCTCATTGTCAATTAATTTTCACAGTACAGGCTGATGTGATATGTTGTTGACTATCAGAGATTGGCATGATGAGATTAGCATGACCATAAAAGTTAATAATTTATATTCATTCACCTCATTCAAAGATCAAACTTCAAAGTTAAGATGTTTTGCGGCCTATTCCTAGTATTCTGAAACTGACAACTTGAAGAACAAACCATGAAAAAAGCCATTAAGCCAAAAATCACCACCTTCATGATTTCCATGCAACCAGCAATGCTAGAAAACAGGTTTTTCAATGCATCATCTAAACAAAAACTGTAGTTGTGAAAACTGTGCAAGGAAAGACTACGTAGAAAAAGGAGAAAGCTTGTGGAATATTCAAACGTAAAAAATCTATAAAAACAATTTTAATCATAACTTTAGAAGCAGAGCTAACTGGAAAACAGCTTTTATATGGAACTCAAAGAACTTTGAATAAGGTGTATATAGTAAGATTTTTACATGGAAGAAAACTGAAGTCAGATTTTAGTGTGCTAATATTCCTAAACAATTCATATAAACTGTGAGAGAGGAAAAAATACAGCTGCTTGTTCTGTTGCTGACGTTTCACCAGATCTCAGAGAAAGAATATTTCTTTATGCTGTTAGTGCTACACTAATGAAGAGAATGTAATGTAATTGTACAATTATAAATTCATAATCATAATTCATAATTATGTAATTCATAAATATTGACCATCTGTGGAGATTCTTACTTAACTGACAGATCTGTGGGGCTGATCTGAACAGCATCCTGAGGATTCATATCCAGTGACAAGAAGCACAAGGTAAGGAAAATAGGACAGAAATGGAGCAACAAGCTGAAATACAAAATTCAGGTCCCAGCTACTTGCTGTTCCCATGGTGAAGGAGTTTGGAGTTTGGAGTTGGCTAGTTAGCTACACTTCTGAGAGAGATCAAAGGACCACAATGGGGGAAGAGGCAAGTTGTGAGAAGAAAAGTATACCTGATAAGCACAGAAGTCCCAGATAGTTATGACCCTTTACAGAAGACCCTTCTCCTTTTTTAATGTTCAGAAAAATTACTGGTTAAGTTTGATGTAGAAATTCATGTCTAAACTGTGGGGCACCACTACTGTGAGTTATTTTTTCAGAATTAAAGAAGATGAAATGGATGTAAATTAAGGAGAATAACCAGTAACATTAATTTTGTTTAAATATATAAATATTATGTTAGACATTTTAACATTTCTTAAATCAAATGAATCAGCAAGTACTTGGAGAGAATGCAGAGCCCACCTAAAAAGTAGAAAACTCTCTTGAAATGCTCAAAATAAATGGTAATTTTTCTGCCTACTTGTTAGATTTCATATACCTCTGAAATAATGTGAACTAAAGGGCTACTTCCATTATTCAAACAGAGTATTTTCAAAGTAGCTGTCAGTTAAAAAAAAAAAATCCAAACAGGATTCTTTGCATATGAAAATACTTTATATTATACATATGCATACATTACAGATATTCTTCTACTTCTATAATATTTGAACTGTTGCACAGCCTCACTTTTCTACTGGATTCCACAAAAATGGTTCAAAAGTTGCATTACACCACTGACAGAAGGAACACTTCTGCAAAGACTATGAAGAAAGCAGAGTTGATAATTAACTGCTAATCAACAATAAGTTGCATGAACTATAACCAGATATCAGGTATTTTTATTTATAGATATATTGCATACGTATAAAATATACATAGGCAATGATAACTACAAAGGGTCAAGGGATGCTCCAATGCAATAAAAAAAGAGATAATCAGGTTAAAAAAAAGAAACTCATTTTGCCCATTTTCTAAACTGGCTGAACAGTAAAATAGGTATCCGTGATTAGCACAGCACTAGACATAAGCTATGATGCCTTTTGAGACACGGAGTTCAGATTCAGCACCATGCTAATACAACTACACACCTTCCATCTTACAGTTGGCTGATTTTTATCCAGTTCAGATTACAAGGCAAGTATGCTAGCAGGGATATATTTCCCTAAATCATGTGTCTTGCTTGCACCATACGCTGCTCCAGTTCAGAGTGAGATGAAGTACTTCAATTTTGTCCTGCATACAAGATCATGATTACAGAATTCTAGTATTTTAACGATAAAGACAAGATAATTTTTCCTACCACAAATTATGCCTACTTCTTTGCAAAGATTATTTTGGAACTTTTGTGTAGGTCTAAGTGATTAAAAAAAACTGCATGAAAATGTGGGCAGAAACTGCATGTAAAAACTATATAATGAGACCTAAATGCTGGTGTTATATAGATGTTTTGAGGTACTTCTCTCACCACCTCCACTAAAGAAAGAGTAAACAGCCTGGAAGCCTTCCATTTGACAGGCTTCTTTATCCTGAAAGACAAGAACATAAGAGGCAGAAGAAAAAGGAAAGAATATGTATCTAGTATAGGAAGAGTGACAGAGTCTGCCTCTTCCTAGCCCTAGAGGGAAAAGGCATTTCTCAGACTGAAAGACTGCAGCTTTGAGGGAGGGGAACTACAGTAACTTGAACTTGGAAAGCTTGGGGATAAACTGCAGTCTAAAGAGAACATATGTCCACAACCCCAATCCTTGTGACTCATGGGTAAAGCTTCCTACAGTGAAAAGGAACTTGACTGTGGATCCCTGCTCTCTCCCAGCTGCACTAGCTCACCAGGTTAGCGCTTCAACATGTTTAACGCTGCCCTGTACTGGGGGCCACTACTCTGCCCTCTCAGGAACTGTTCATTTGGCAAGTGAGATTCTTCATATTCTCCCCTCTTCCCCACACAGTTTAGGCAAAATCCCAAGCTAGAAACAGCCACTGTGTAAGAGCAGATGGCTCACTTCAATTGAAATGGATTAGGGAACGCTCATAAAAGCAGCTCCATTGGCAGATCTGAGATAACCTCTGGTAGAGAGGCAAGGTATTGCAGGGAGAAGCTTCTTGAACTGGTATAGCTGTGGTTGGAAAATGAGGTGTTCACAACTGCCACAGACTAGTTTGCACCTAATCCTATGTTTTAGGAGACCAAAGGGTCTGGAAAAAATTATTTCTGAGACATGAACAGCTTCTAGCACCCTATTTTGGCTGCGAGTACGATGCTTTTCCCCACATCACTTGTAACAATAGGAATCAATACTCTGGCTTTAAAAATAAATAAATAAATAAATACAACAGGTGAGAGATACTTGTCAAGCTATTTTTCTTCTCCAGTCTGTTGGCTGGATTATTACTGATCACAAAATGAAGCTGACTGAGTGAAAAGTCACACTATCCCGCTATCGCTAGCAAAGTTCTAAATTCATAGTTACACTTCCAATAAAACCTCATCTTCTAGGCTGGAATCCTACATGTAATACATTATGAAAACAAGAGACATTGATAAAATTCATTGGCACAACTTACAACCTGCACATGAAGCAAAATCCGACTTGACATTCAAGATCTACATTATTTTAAATCTAATAGAGAGCATAGCTGGTGCTGTGCACTTGAATAGAGTAATTATGATCCCAAATTTGGTACGGACAGAAGCTGGCTCAATAGATAAGCTCAGTTTCAAGTAGCATCATTTTGGGGAGAAGATGATGTATTCACAAAAGCTAACTGAGGGTAGGCTCTTGTTCTGCATTATTCTTGAAGGAGATAAATCGGGGACCACACCAACAACATCAGATAAATTCACTTAGCTGCACATCTTTTTCTGCTGTAGGAACAGGTGTATGCACATCACATTCACCAAGTATGTTATGATATAGAAAACTTGAAGAAACTGCTTAGAACTATTTAAACTATTAAAGAGCAGGAATGAATACAGATCATCACAGTTTTCATAGCTCAGCACTAGGCAAGAAGCAAGCGAACAGTTCTCTGAAACAACCTGCAGGCACTCAGTAAATCCTCTGTCCTATGCTTATTACTTAGAGTAGAACAGGTTTCTACAACAAATTGTAAGAGACAAAGTAGAGGTTTGTGTTTGGTTTGCTGAGTAAATATATATTCTCCAGTAGTATAAAGACTCTCCTAGAGCATAAAGTTCCATACAACAAAGAGACAGAAAATGTCAATAAATTTTCTGAGTGTAATTATTACCTTCACTCAGCAGCTGATTTTTACTACAACTCAAATATGATACGATGAATGTATTAGCCATGCTAAAAAAAAAAAAAAAAAAAGAATGATATTGTCATGATTTGCTGGCAAGAAGGGAGAGATTCAGTGGGCAGGGTGGTTACAACTGGACATTTGATTAAACTACAGTAAACTTAACCTTGAAAAGATCAGCACACCACTTGAGCTTTAGCCAGCCACATCATCTTGTAAATTGCTTTCAAGATAAGCCAGTTCATAAATTGTCTTAGCAAAGCTCTGCTACTTCAGGGAAGTCCTCCTTCAGACAAAAACATGGCATTTAACGGTACTTGGAAAGTAGACAGAAATGAAAACTATGAAAAGTTCATGGAGGCAATGGGTAAGCCTTACTTTTCCAATCCCTTCTAAAAGGATAATACCACTATTACTAACCACAAACTCTATCTGCCTATGAACTACCTTCTGCCTATCCTGTCAATTTTCTGTCTGATGTTCTGCTCTTGGGCAGTATCCTGTATTTATTTTCAAAATATTCTATTTTTTCTCCTTAGGGAAGAAAATAAGCTACTGGGAAAGGTTCTGACTTCCACTACATTATGTTTATCCAAAGTAACTTAACTAACTCCAGTGGAGTTGTTTCACATTTACATACGGTGTCAGGCAGAGGGAGGAATCTTTAAGTCTACATTTGTCTGGAAAAGGCTCCAAGAGTATGAATGATAAAATTTAAGGAAAATTCTACAGCAGGAATATTATTTTTGATGACATGATATAAACGGGTTTAAAAATTTCAAAAAAAGGAAATCACTAACCTTAACTGTCTAAGAACACAGGATTCAAGACATTTTAACATCTTAATGCTTACTTTAAACTTGTACAAACTGAGTGTAATAGAGATATAAACATAACAGTTGGATACTGTTTTGTTTCAAATCTGTACTGATGAAAATGGCTTCATGAAAAGGTGAAGAAAAATAAAATCTGGGCCAAAGTACTGAGATAAGCTCACTTGCCCATACAGAAGCCACTGAAAAAGATACAAATATGACGCTCTAAAGTATTTTTCTAATTGATGTTAATTGATTTTTCTAGGTGTTAACGTATTGAAAAGGAAGTTAGGAGCCCATGATGATCTGAAGATCGTTATTCAACAAGATGGAAACAAATTTACTGTCAAAGAATCAAGTAACTTCCGTTCCATACAAATTGAATTCACTCTGGGAGTCAATTTTGAGTACAGCCTGGCTGATGGGACTGAACTTACCGTAAGAGACTTTTTCATATGATAATAACTTTATGAAGAACAGATTTAAGATGAATGATTTGTCTTTCTAGTTTTTAACATAAATTTAACTTCTAAGGTCTTTTAAGGTCTGACTGCCCAGATATGTTTGCAGCTTATATAGAAAAACACAAGTTAGTCTCAACTGTTAATGGAACTACATTGTAACATGAAGCTCAGGGCTAGACACAGTGCTCAAAAAGCAGATTATCCAGCAACTTTCACGTGCTGAAACCCATGCATTGCAATTATACTGCTTGTAAGACATGACCTAGAGCAAAGAATGGGTATTTGTAAGAAATTACTTTTTTGGTATTGACACAATTCATTAAAATATGGTGTACTGAGCACTAAAAATAAAAAACTACTAGCTTGACTAACATGCAATTAAATAAGTTAGACATAGTTTTATCAAATATTTACATTTTTACAGCATTTCTGACAATGTCAAAAAAAAGCATCATATCCTTTCAATCTCTTCCTACTTTTATACATCGATGCAGTCTTTATGCGAGATCAGTGTCATCTTTATTAGAAAAGTTTTTTTTTTTTTCCATCATAGGGCTCGTGGAATATGGAAGGAAATAAACTTGTAGGAACATTTGCTAGAAAAGATAATGGAAAAACACTCACGGCATTCAGAGAAATCATAGGTGATGAACTTGTTCAGGTGAGTTAAGCAATCACTTATGTGCAACTTAAAACTATAATGAACTGAAACATTTTCAAAGCTGTTCCAGAAAAAGGAAATACTTTCTTCAAATAACCTACCTTTAGTTAAAATTCTCATAGTAATCTATCAAAATTTAAAACTTTAAAATAAAATTGGCAAGATGTGATTTTTATGTTTTCCTACCAATGTGAACTGTATCTTACCAATGCATTCTGAACTCTGTGAATAGAAGCTATCATACTACACACATGCACATTCTGACTGAAGGCCCTTTTCCAAGTGTCTGCCTTATCAAAGTCTTACTATGGCAGCATCCGTGTACTACACTTAACAGCTGATAGAGGCCCTTTTAACTTAGGTTTGGGGTTGGGAGTTGGGGGAGACGAAGGGAGGGAGCTTGAGACAAAAAGCAACTACTCCACAGCTCTGTGGTAAAGGCAGAAAGTGAACTCTAATGTTTTAAGATCCTCTCCACTATCTGATGACAAGCTTCTGAAAAAAATTCCATGGACAGGTGTGAGATTTGAGATACCAAAAACATACAGTCTAACCCTTCAGTCTTTCTTCATAATTTTAATAAAAGCAGTCACATACATGAAGCTTGTTAAATAATGGTACTAGGAATATGCCATTTGAACCTTTTTTTTCTTTCTTTCTTTCTTTTTTTTTTTTTTTACAAGCCCCCCAAAGTTTTCCAGTGGTGATACAAATGTTTGTATAGAGAATTTATGCCTATTATGCCTATTTATGCCTTTTCTTAAGTTCCTCTCCTCAGAGCCCTTACTACTAGTCTATAGGTCCCCACAGGGCCACCTGTCCCAATTAATCAACCACTATTAACTATCTCTCAAAAGAATCTGTGAAATAAGTTTTTGTAATAGCAGTTACTGATTTTTCCCCTTAATTTCTTAACAGACCTATATATACGAGGGAGTTGAAGCCAAGAGAATCTTCAAAAGGGGCTAAATACTTCATCCAGAACAGGACCAGAAACAAAATCCAATTAAAAAAAATTTTTTTTTCTACATATCCTCTGCTTTTATTTCCTTTCACTCCCTCACAGCACAAAGTTGTGATTACTTACCCTGATGAAAACATAGGCCAGTTCCTTACATTTAGTCTTTTGCCTTGATTACACAACATCAATTACAATTAGCTACAAGTACTGAAATGTTATTAGTACCAAGCCCTACCTCTCTGAGTGCCATACTGTTAAGGGCTGCAGAGACTATTTTCTACAGATGGAAATTTTTGGACTAATTCTCAAATGGCAACTTGGTTTCCTACCATAATACTTATGTTGATAGAAGGCTTCTCTGCGTATTATTGTGCAATAAGGATCGTAAAACCATAAAGAACCCTGAAAACACTCAAGTCTCTAAGATTACTGTATGTATAGAACATGAATAAAAATATTGAAGGTATCTTAAAAAGATAAAGAATGACTTTAGACTAAGTTGACTTCAAATACCAGTGTTTCTCACAAGTGATAAATATGCATAATGTTCTGCTCATGTTGTCCAGTCTGTACGTGTTGATTTTAACTCAGCCTCACTTCCCTTGAGCCACATCGTTTCCTAAGGGTTGAGGTAATAATGATTCATCTTTTGAGGGTCAGCATTAGTTTAGACGTGCTGCGTCCCTGTAATCATGCCTCATGGTGGTAATCTAGTTCTGTCCCTATGTCTACGGGGCAGCTTACTTCCCAGCCCTGCATCCTTTCTGATACATGCATGGAACATACTTGCATGCTGCAGGAACTCTTGTTCTTCAGTAAATATTCCCTGATACTCTTTTCTTGGCTTCTGAGGATTTTGCACCCATGTTTCTACTGTCATAGTTAGAAAACAAACAAACAAAAGACTGATTCACCTAAGAGCTTTGCTGAAGGGTCAAAAATACTGTGTGGACCTGAGGACAGCCTTGAAGTTTAACCCAAAATATGAATGCAGCCTTATCTGTAATGTCTCACAGCACTTCATCACAGAATTGCCTGATGACAGCACGTGGCTAGATAATCTTCTGCCATGTGCTTATACATATGCTATTATAGATCCCAATTTCAAATATCTTTTCTGAACAGGCACATTTAAATCATGACTTTAATGGCTTTTTTAAATACCTCACAGAATTTATTCTATTATTTTCTTGGCTCTCTTTGACTGTCTTTTTCCTGGGCATAAACAAAGAAAAAAGAAAAACAAAATATTTTTTTCTTCAGTTACTTCTATATTTCTCTAGCCTACACTTTTGTTGTCTTCAGAGTCTCATAGCTCCCTCTACTGGCAAAATGCTCTTGTGAATCAAAAAATGTTCAAATTAGGATTAGCACACATCATCCTTCATTATAAATCGTTTTTTCCCTTCCAAATATTGGTTGCATACAGTTTCCTGTGTAGATATTTTACACAATCTTCTTTCAGTGGACAGATATACCACATCACAAAGAAGAAAAGATTACTTTAAACAGTACTTCACTTCAGTAGAGAGATGTAAAATGGGAAAACAAACTGTGAAAGAAACAAAAAAGTCCTAAATCTGAAACTAAAATACTACCAAATTCTGTGCATCTCTAGGTTGTTTTCTTTAGATACTAAAGCCTTTAAAGAGGAATAAGAAGAATAACAGCTTGCAATAAGCTCCGTGACAGCTTCTTTCACTAAGGCTATATGCATACAAGAAGTAGACTAAGCTGTAAAACAGAGGCCCTAACCATTAAATTTCTATTACAGAATTTGACCTTCATTATCAGCTGTATGTCACTATTGCTTCTAAATTTTAGAGAAATATATTAATGATTATGCCTCAAAGGTTTCAGGAAATTGGAGGAAGCCATTTTATTTCCTTAGGGACTTTACTGGCTGGAAAGAAAGCTGTATTATGTTTCTGAATGTGTTCTCTATTTCTTCCCTGAGTATGCTGACTCTGTAACAGTCTCACACCCTTCTGGTTCAGAAAGCCAAACTCTACCCCATGCCTTGTATCAATACACTTATCTCTACCACACCTGCAGCATAACATATATTTTTTCCTGGTTATTTTGATCTAGATTACTGGATCTGTTTGACTGATTGGCTGCAATAGGAAGGCATAATTAATAGGCTTTTTTTCTGTCAAATACTTGAGAAATTATTCTAGTAAATTTTGGATTACATACAAGACCATGAACTGAAAAGTAATGTGATATAAAAAAAATTCAAAGATACGACCTGGAAAATATTTAACAACTGCAAATATTGCAGACAGACATGGTCAGCAGCTGTTTTGAATATACTTGAAAAAAGAGAAAAAAAATCTTTAAAGACCCAGTCTCTAATATTTGAGCTAGAATCAGCAATAAGTGTTGGGGGGAAGGGTACAACTCTGGCAGTGGAACACTTTGGCAAATGAACCAGTAGGATCATTATATTAAAAGGTGAATGAGACAGTGTGGTAAATTTGACTAAGAGACTTCTGTTTCCTATTGTTTTCAGAATTACATCACTTTGCAATCTAAGAGGAAATAGTTTACCTTGAGAAAACTGCAATCCACAACTCCTTTTGCTCAAATGAGATCATTAAAAGAAGTATATTTGGGTGTAAGGGGGGAAATATTAATAATATTATTATTCCTCAAAAATTCTGTAATGTAAATTAAAGTCCATATTTATTTGTAATGGTACTATTGACTGAAGGAAAATAATTATCCCTAAATGCATGCTTATAAGATGCTAAACTGATCAGACACTTCTCACCTGCTATCTGCAGAAGTACTGCTTTGTCTCCCAGTATGATGACACAAAGCGTTAATAGCTATAGTGAGGAACTCTTTATTCAGGACACAAAAATAATTACACTCCTTTGAATACTGACAGAGCTGGCTGGACTAAGCATGCCACACCTAGCCAGGTAAGGGTAGTATATCTGAACTACAACATCAGGCTATGCAGCTTAATTTCTTTAGCTCATCAGCTGAGCCCCATACAGATATAAATAAAGCTCACAGCTTACACAAATTACTCTATAGCTCTTTAGGGTGTAGAAAGTCCATTAAGCTTACAAGCATAGGAAGATAGCTTAAAACTATTTTAAGATCCCTAAATATCTTTGCACAAACATTTCCTAGATGTTACTTCAGTTTTCTCAAGGAGATCATCTGCTCTCCAAGAAGCTGCATCAGGAAAAAGTCTTTGTAAATGTTTATTTCCTTAAAAGTCGTAATACAGTTTCTTAACAAGGCCAACATGATTTGAAAGGACTGACCAGCTGCCTTTCCCCATACCCTTGTCTCACCTGGCCAAGTGCCCAAGGAGCAGCAGGGAGCAGCAAGCACTGGCACCCGGGTACTACCACAGTAATGCCAGTCACCAGCTCAGACAGGCTCACACAGTCTCCAAAAGCTTCGGCTTCCTCTCAAAACTAGCAGTGGAAGTGGAGGCCCCTGCCTGAGTCCGTAGGGCATATCTTTACCACACATCAGCCAAGCTCTGCCACAAAACTACTTGGGCCCGTCCTCGCCACCAGCTCCTCAGCGCACTGCCCGCCTACACGACACAGGGCACGCTCCTTCACGGCGGGAAGGCCGCCCTCTGCCACAGGTGACGAGGCCGCTCGCCCGACGCGGGTTTTTGCGGCAGGCTCGTGAGGAGAACCCAAACTGCGCCATCACCGCCCCAGGCAACGGAGACGGGACGACTGCGGCGGCAGCCAGTCAGGAAAGTAGCGGCAGCAACAGCGCTGCCAACTGCACAGCAGGGGAAGCAGCGGGCACCAACGGTCACCAACGGCCATTCCCAGGGCGGGGCGGGGCATCGCGTCACGTGACGCTCGTGGGCCGCGGGGGCGTTTGCGCAAGGGCGGGGAAGGGGGGGCAGTACGTGCGCTCCGCTCTCATTGGCTGCCGGCGCGGAGAGGCGGTTGGCGCCTGCGCGGTCGGGCGGCGCCGGTCCGTGGCGCGACCCCCGGCAGCGGCGGGCCTGCGCTGCGCGCCCGGCAGGGAACATGGAGGCGGCGGCGCGGCGGCCGCAGGAACTGCAGCAGAGGGGCGCGGCGGCGGCCGCGACTGCGGGCGGCAGCCGGCCGCTGTCGCTGTCGGGGCAGTCGTACTGGCTGGACCTGTGGCTCTTCGTCCTCTTCGACCTGGCGCTGTTGGCGTTCGTCTACCTGCTGCCCTGAGGGCGCGGGCGCAGGTCAGCGGCGGCGGGGCCGGGGCGCGGCGCTGAGGCGGGCGGGCAGCGGGGCTGGCGGCGGGCGAAGGAGAAGAGCTGCTGCTCCTGGCGGAGGCCGGGGGCAGCCTGGAGTTGCTCCTTGCCTGGCGCGGCCCGGCAGCCCCGCCGCGGAAAGGCCCGGCGCGCCCGAGGCCGCCTCTGCTCCGCTTGCTCCGAAACAACGGGTGTGGCGGTTCCACCCGGACGGCTCGGACGCGGCGGCCCTCAAAACCGTCCGGTTTCCTGTGTGCTCTTAGTCCTTGCTACGCGGGAAGAGCAGCAGTAATAAAGTGTGCACGATAATAAAACCCTGAAGCGCTCCAAGCAGGTGTGTGTGTGTGTGCCAGAGACCGCTGAAGAAATTTAAAGCTAATTCCAGATAGCTAGCAACCTTTTTTTTTTTTTTTTAAAGAAAATTTATAGTAACTACTCTTAGATCTGAACCCATGCTTGATATTTCTTTCATGTTTTTAATATCTTCCAGAGGACTGTATATAACTGCAAAAGTAAGCAGACTTTTTGTTCTTTATAGAGCCACTGCCTCATCACCATGATGCACCTTATGAAAACCGGGAGTGGAAGAGGAGGGCTAGTTGTGCAGTATGAACAACTGGGACCATGACTTAACTTGAATCTGAATGCAAAAGACTATATTTACATATTTATGTATGTGTTAATCACAACATATCCCTGGATGTATCACAAGTGATATTGTTTAGGTTTTTAGGGGCATCTGTATCCTGTTTTTTCTCTGTGCTCTAAACTGTGCCTTAAGGTAATATAAGACAGCTTGACTATGCTTTTGCAATTAGTGTCCAAAGATTTGTTAAGTGTAAATGGAAATACATGCTATTTGAATAAAATCAACTGAAAAACAGACTGTAGAGTGGCTGAGAGTAAAAAACGGCTCTTGTGTAGATTGAAGTTGCAACTTGGACCTTTTTCTCTATGGACCAAACTTACTCCTACTGCTTTACCTGCAAGAAGTTAATCATGAGATTTTGTTGCTACCCCTATGGTTTTCTGTTTTACCTTTCTCTCTTTTTACGGCAGAGCACATGAGTACAGAGTGCTTCAGCAGATACCATGCCTTTTGAAATATGCCAACATCTAACAGTAGTAGCCCAATGTCCTCAAATATCTTAGTGATTTAAATAAAGCAAGTTCTGATTTCTCTGCTATAAACAGTGAAGGAACGTGCTTATGGGAAGGGCCTTCTTCTGTAAATTGGCAGGTTATAAGCACCTCTTCCATTTAATCTTTCATAAATGACTATTAAGTAGACAGGGGTAAGCTTCAATTTCCAGATGCCCCTTCAAAATTGATATGGTTGTCATATAATGATAATAGAAGATAACAATGATACTGAGACTTTCAAAATAATGTTGAATAAAGGAATATCTTACATTCTAGGGAAAAGAAAAAGCTTACTCCAGGTCCTTACTTAGCTTTCTTTTACCTGATAAAGTTTTAGGAAAGATTGTCCTCAGCTAAGGACGAAGGCAGTTCAGTTGTCTTCAATATTTTTTCCCCTTGTGACTATTGCTCTCCAACCCTGAGAAGGACAATTCATATGGCTTTCAGGAATAAATAAATTGTGACTGGATGACAGAGAATTTGAAGCAGTAGGGTGTTTCAGTCTCCTCTAACACATTACATGAAAAAAGGCTGTTACCAAGTTAAAGAGGATTCAGGATGCAAAAGTGGGCATGCTTTATTACAGAGAGCTTTCATTCTTTCCCTTTATTTTTCTTTCATTGTTAAAAAGAAAAGCACTGTTAATTGAAGAGTTCTGTCGTCATGTTATCAGACCTGTATGTTCAGAAATAAGTTTAAGCCTTTTCTAAGAGCTGAGATGCCTTGATCTGCTAGTACTTAGGATCAGGACCACTGGGTCATATGAAAAAGGAGTCAGGAACACTGATGAAACCACTGATGCATAATGCTAAAAAAGCTGAGCTGTGATTGATCGCATTCTCACATTTAGAAAAAACAGTTTTTCAAATGAAGTCATTACAAAAAGAAGTACAAGAATGCTCATATTTCTGACTGCTATCACTCATACGTAGTTCTGTTTTTTTCCCCCCAACAAAAGTTTTTATAGTGTATCTCAAGGGAACGACATATTAGGAAGGCACTATAATATTGCTCCATTTCTCCTTTGTAAAGGCGACAAAGAGCTAAGAATACATCTTAGCTGAATAGCTGAATTTTACTGTTCAAATAAGATAACTGGGCCACCGTCTCTTCAAAAGTTTCAATCATTACTAGCAGTATTATCTGTCAGTGCATCAAAACATAATTCTAGAAATCGAGGATTTTTTAGAAAAATGTAAGAGTACAAAGAAAGCACAAGAGACAGATATTTTAAATTTTATCTCATAGTTTGAACAAGCAGAACTTTGCAAGAAAATAATTCTAAAGACTGAAAAATATATTAATTACAAGACTTGTTAAATGTATTTACTGTTACAAAAATTGTCTAGGCTCTTATACAAATCTATAGCCAGAAGGGGACATTTATAAAAAAAATAAATAGGCACCCTAGGTAAGTCAAAACAAGTTATCACATATTTGTTAGCAAATATTACATACATACATGGAGTGCAGAGTCATATATAAAAACAAAGGTGTTTCAAATAGCTGTCTATATACTGTTATAATTAAATACCTGGTAAACACAGGTCACAAGAAGTTGTCTAGCAAGATTTTTTTCAAGCAAAGCAAGGAGACTGAAGTACATCTGAATTACTGCAGCTACTTTAAAAATCAGTAAGTTTACCAGTTGTGCTTACTGGAAACCAGAATCATTGGTATCAGTAATAGGCATTCATATTGCTCATTGTACAGAAGTATTAACATTGCTATGCATGTTTAAAAATAACTTCTGACCTCATCATTCAGAGTTGTTGCTGTGCTGTTTATACATAAAAATACTGTCATTTCAAATACAGGATTTTTGCAAACATTTTACAAATTATACATTATTTACAAATTCCAATACTAATCTTCATTTTTACACAAGTATTAGAAGATAATATACATAGCCAGTTAAGTAAAGCTATGTAACATTGCTGTGGATAAACTAGATTTTTTCTTTTTTTCTTTTTTTTTTTAAACAAGTTTTCAAATCTCTTCCAAAAATATTTAGGAATCTTCCAAATTCTTACATATTCAAGATTCTTCTTCTCTATTCAACTGAGTTCTTACGAAAGGATAATTTTCTTAAGTTGCCATTTACTAGCAAACATATCAAAACATGCAGAATTATTTGCACTACAAATTCCAGGGGTTTGTTTTTTTGTTTTTTTAAGTGCTACAAGAAATTTTGAGCAAGAAGGTAGAAATAAGTGTATTAATCTGAGATACCCGGTTTGTTGCATATATCATGTTCCGGTTTTGCTATAAGTTACAAGTAGTTAAAAAAATTGATCTTAACACAGTAACCAAAACTACTGTTTAAATGTATACCTTGGATAATCACACTAAAACAGTTGTCAACATTTGGTTGAAGCGCTAAAACTCTCATAAGATACATAAACATATGAAAGCCTTTCTGACCAACAGTGCAAGCATAAGCAGGAGTGTTTATCGTGCATAATTAACCTTCTTGCCTTAGTTTCATAACTAAAAGGCATTTATGTATAGATGTAATCAGCACCGCCCAAATTTTAATTTAACACTCTAATATGAATAATTGCAAAATTCAGCCTTTTCAGATAGTGTCAGGGTTTGCTAACATTACTTCTAAAGCGTACATTGTTCAACAGTATGAGACACTGCAACAGAATTCTAGGCCTGTCTATGTCTCTGATACCACAAGACATGGTGGGTCATTTCAAACACAGCTGCCATGAGGGTGAAATCCTGTTCCCCCTTCTTTCTTCCTCCCCACTCTGGGCCACATGCTGGGCCTAAGCAATCACTACATATTTCTGTGAACGGATTTAACTTACTAACCACATAAAAGTCAGATAATCTTCTTGCCTATTAGTGAAATAAATCAGGTTTGCAAAAGGCATGGTAAATGCTTGAGCTGCCAAAATTGCAGGGCAGAGTGCTAGAGCAGAGAAAGAGAGGAACCTCTACTTCTCATGCCACCTCAGACACCGCAGTCAGAACGGCTGCAGGTTCAGCCTGATCTAGTAAGATGCTATTTACCATTTGCAGAACTGCTCTGAAGGGGAAAAAGGTTTATGTCAGTAAAATCAGAATGTCTGATCCCTTAAACTTAGCTCAAGATGTCAAGCTGAAAAAAGATATGAAGTTTAATAAATAAGCAATGTTGACTTTGCATGCAACTAGAGAATCAGTCTGAACCGAAGAGTAATTATATACCTAAGACCTTACAAAATGCGTCTTTGACAGTTGCATGATACTTCCATATTTTAAAATTAGCATCCTATTCTGCCACATCAACTTGTGGTTAAATTGAGTTTTAGTAAGTTAAAGTAGATAACTTATAGGGTGAACAAATCTGATAAATGTATGTTTAAAAATGTATACAAACACAGGTATATTAATAGGATAGTCTACTACTGTGATTTATTTGAATTCCCTTTAAAATCTTACCTAACACTTGCAAACCAGAACAGTTCTAAAAGAATTATTATTAAGGCTTTTTAAATACCAAGTTATAAATCCTCTGGGTAAACTAGTATTAAAGACACTTAAAGGTTCATGAAAGCACAGACTCTCACAGAAGTCAGTTGAAAAAATGAGTAACAGCTCCTGTTGCCTACCAGGAAAAATACTGCTCTGTTATAACTATATTTACTGCATCATATATGGTAGTATGCTTATCCTTTTTGTTAGTCTAAGCATTTGCAGGTAATGTTTAGTGTCCACAGTCTGATGGAACACTCTTTAAACTGCAAATATTTAAATCCTCTTTAAAAATTAGTAACATCTAGTTGATCCCAATGCCATAAGATACATATAACCCAAAGGGACCATTTACAATATAAATTGTAAAAGACAAAGCCAAATAATGGAGGTAAACATTAAGGCAACCAGAGTAACAAATCAAAGAACCAGAAGCTTAGCACCTCTTCTCCTCTGTTCTCTTCTACTTGCATATTCATTGAAACAGTCATAACTCCTAAGTAGGTACCAAGGTGCCTGTACCTTGCTTATGCAGATTCAAGGTTCCTGTCCATATATAGACTATATGAAATGCAACAGTCAGATCCAGATTGTTTTTAATCTATCTACTGCAGTGTATGCCTTCTACATTTGCCTTGTATCTTTGCTCAGATGTGGGATGACCGGGCCCAAGAGTAGCATGGTAGGTAGCACTCAGTTCTGCTCCAGTTGATGGTGGATGCTTTTCTTTGTGAAAGCCTCCACTGTCTGTAAAATACAGCTTGGGTCGCTGATGA
Organism: Apteryx mantelli; assembly: GCF_036417845.1. Classification (NCBI taxonomy): domain Eukaryota; kingdom Metazoa; phylum Chordata; class Aves; order Apterygiformes; family Apterygidae; genus Apteryx; species Apteryx mantelli. The sequence continues at coordinate 24,595,789 of NC_089982.1, read as the reverse complement.
TATTTCATCCTATATGTGTCAGTCATACAACTGTCTACTGAAAAGTAAGTCGTTAGAGATACACTGTCATTTGCATCTGCATAGCTAGCACTTGGTCCCGCATGACAAGATCCTTTCTTTAGAAAGTTTTCAGACACAGTCCAAAAGTCATTAACTGATAAACTAGGTGGAGAATCTGTTTTATGAACAAACAGCTCATTCCCTTGAAATGGCTCTTTAAACCTTTGTTCGTTTGTAAATACATTTGTTTCTGCGGCAAATTTTAAAGGTGTACCTGTTTGCTTTCCAAGATTATTTTGCAAGACTTCTGTCAATTTTACATCTGCTGTTGAGTTATTTTCTGATCCTGGTGAAATATTCAGAGGATATTTCTTTGGAGGTAAAGGGGGAGGAAGATTCTGGTAAACTGCTTCGGGCACCCAATGCACATCTACCCTTCGGAGCGGGTGCCCAGGGTGCTCACCAGGAGGGGGCAGCACCGCAGGCAGTTCCAACAGGTTCTGGGGCACCAAAGGCGACAAGCTGAGCTTCGGCCCAAAAGTTCTTGCGGGATGAGGCTGCAGCTGAGAAGAGGAGTGAAAGTCATTGCTGATCAGCCTCCTTCCACAGATGTTTTCTGTATAAGGGTGAGGTACACTATCAGCACAATATACCGACACATTCATCTTCTCAAACTTGTCTGGATTAAGCCACTCCGAAGAATTTTGTTCATTTGCCTTGTTCCTACTTTCTGTCTTAATATGGTCTTTAAGAACTGGCTGTACAGTTGATGATGGGAAAAGTTTCCTATTAGTCTCAGGCCTTTCAGCTCTAAAATACAAAAACACATAGTTATTGAGGTAAGCAGCTGTAAAACTATTAAAAAAAATTAAAAAGCACATATAACTCAAGTATCTTTTATAATGACAGCTGTAGTAACACTGTCTAAATATTCTGTAGTTGACTAGAGAACTGCTTTAACATATAGCCATTTGGCTAGAGGTTGTATCAAATCACTTCAAGTTTTCTTTCATTTGAAATTTAGGGTGCCCAAAAAAGAACAATTCAAGAGATTCAATTTCTGTAAGGAAAGATAAATGCCCTCGAAATTCAGGACTACATCAAATACAAACTCCATTCTTGTCCCATCCCTGGGACTCAGTCTGATATATCCATTTTAAAAAGTATTAGATGTTACCTTTGGATGTTCAACTTGCTTTTAAGTTCTTGATTTTTAGGAAGTACTGGGCACTTACAGTTCGAATTAGAAAACATAGGTATACAACAGCAGCTTCTAAGCAGAAGTTATTGTTTTCACTCTTTCCAGCCAAACTTTTCAATGACTAATTTGGCTAACCACTACCTGTTACATCATATAAATGCAAAACAGAAAAATATTAGGGTCCTTTGCTCAGATGAGATGGTTTAAAACTACAAAAAGTTATTTAGTTCCACTGACTAAGCATCAAAACTCCAACCATTTTCCAAAAGGAAAACTTTTAGCCATACTAGTTATGTAAAACATAAAAGGCATCATCTATCAAAATATTTAATTCTTTTACTTTGATGTACTTAATAATGATTACTATCACATATTAGAATTTAATATATTCTTAAAAATATAACATAGTAAATTAACACCATTATTAGTTACCTCTTTACTGGAGGACTGGGCATCTGCAAATGTAATTCTGTTGGGAAATTAACATGAGGTCTATAGTTAACTTCTGAATTTATCTGGTCTTTCCTCAAGTCTGGGGCTGGAAAAAAAAAAAAACAAAGTAAGAGGAACTCCTTCTCTGAGATTTCTCCCAAGTTACACAAACAAACAAAGCACCACAACATAGGACACTTAATTCTTGTCAATATCTGACATAGTTAAAATAAGCATTTTGAAGAAAATCCTCCACATTAAATTAGATCTTATAACCATTCAAAATAATTGGGAGGAAATGTTCAATATTTCACAAGTGTAACCTGAAAACAATTTTGAAGTCCTGTAAATGCATTTAAGATCTTTTTAACATTGCATCAAATTAAAAGCACACTTTTCAAAAGCAGGTTTTTACAAAAGCACATTTATTTAAATATCCAAAATCACAAAATAAATATCCTAGACTACAAAATAAATAAATATATTAATTCTTCCAATTTTACATGATTTAATACTAATGAAACAGCATGAATACTGTAAGGACTTCTTTAGTTTTAAGAAATGCATTATGCAATCCTTGAAACAGGTTGAAAATAAAACACCAAAGAACTGTTATATCTCTTACAGTAACTGTGCTGTTCTTAGAGATGTTGAGCCAGCAGAGAGCACTCTCAGCGGGCCTGTGCCCTAGACACATGATGCAAGAGCGCCTGGGGCTGCCGTATTACACTCACGCTCTGCAAGCCCTTTCTATTCAAGGACAAAACCAAAGAATCTTTCTCTGAAGATACAGAATTTCTGAACTATGCAGCTTATTATTAACAGTAAATATAAAGTAAGCATAATGCAATCTATGTGGACACCATGAAGAATAAAACTCTCATGGCAAGCGAGAAGAAAGTTTGCGAAAAGAAAGCGAGAAGTCTGTTTGTTTAGAGATAGATATTAGAATTCTTCCTGATGCAATGATTGGACCATTATAATCAGTGACCCGCTTCGAAGCCTTTCAAAAGAAAACTGATTTTGTAAATGCATGGACTAGCTTTATATAGCTACTTTGCTTATTTGAGAACAACAAAAATTAGTGTCACAAACAGAGGCATATATTCGCCTGAATCCTAGTGGAATGATTTCTGGTTCAGCAGATGGTATTAATTTTGCCAATTTCCAGTGGGATTACATACACTGCCCTCAAACTTTCATCAACAAAAGCTACAAATGGTTTGGATCTATTCTAAATGATGTAATCTTACCAATGTAAAATACACTTTTTTGTTTTAATTCCCAAGTTTGAATAAAGTTGTGGAAAAAAGTGCTATGTGAACATACATGTCGAAAAAACAACAAAAAAAAATTAACTAAAACTTTGAGTGACGATATCTGCTCTAACCTTTAGTTGATAAAGGACTAAAGCAACTACATCTTTGACACAGAAAAGAGATTATAAAGGCTAGAAGGGCCTACAGTTCAAGAGAGAAAGCCTTCGACGAGGCTTTCCTTCAACCAAAAAGTCTTGTTATTCCAGCATGGTAAACGATACCACAACTCTACAATGAATAAGAAAACATGGTTACTGAAAGAGTCCACATGACACTGACAAGGGTCACGTAGCTAACCTGGAAGGAATGGAATTAGTTACATTATTTTCTCCATTAACAGTGTCTGAAGTTAAGGTTTTAACTTGCAAAGTTTGAATACATCAATTTTTCTTATACAAGAGCATTTCTACCAAAAAAAAAAAAAAAAACCCACACACCACACACACACCAAAAAATTGCCCATACAACTGCTCTTTAATTCCACAAAATGACCGATGTGATAAGCGTTCCAAGCCAAACCCCTCAGGAACTGAGCCTGAATCGAATGGATCAAACCTTCCAGGGGGCAGTATCATAAATCGGACAGGAGGAGGCAGCAAAGGTTAGTGAGCCATTACTTCCGCGGGAGGTTGGCAGGCATTCAACCAAAGCTGCTCAGTGATACCAGGTGGTTTGTGCCTTCAGAATTCCAGCTAACTTAAAAATAGATGTGTTATTTTCTCTTCTGCTGACATGAGATCCATGCATGGTTAAAACCAGAGACAGACTCTGCTGGGAATTTTGGCTCTAGGTTCTTTGCAGATGTGAATATGGGGGACTAGCACCGAGTTCAGCTGGAGACTTGACATCCTTATCAACTGATCATAAAAAGCTTACCAATAAGTTACAGGTAACTTTGGTTTCTCAAATACAAACCAGCCTCCTTTTAAGGTTTATAAACATATATTTTCACATCTGAATAGCCAATGGAGATTTTCAAAAGATGAATAGCTGTTTTATAGCCAACAGGTAAGACAGACAAGCTCTCCTCTAATGATTGCATTTAGGAATACAAAATACTTGCAAAATCCTACAAAGCCCAACCTCTGTACATAAAAAAGATTATTTCCTTTTTACTGTGTTTTAGCTGCATGCTTCCTGCAGTTTTGATTGCCTGACGCTTTTTTAATGCCAGTAAGAAAACAAGAAGTAATACTTATGTAACAGGTACTGTAATAAATTTCTCTCCCTGAACACAGATATTTTTCTGTATTTAATTGAAGGGGCAGAAGAACCTATTTGGAGCAAGGCTTTGGGAATGTGGTAAAAAAAGCAGTCCTAGCCTAGAAGGTAAACACATTACAACTTGTCCAAACTGGAATATTCAGGGAAAACACAAAAACAAAAAACCCACGCCTTCTGGAGCAATATTCAGAGGTAAAGCAGTTCTTGTATATTAATTCATGGATTTTCTTTTGCTTTAAGCATCTGGACAAAATCAAAAGCCAAAGTTCCACTGTTTCTCTGTGTGCTTGCATGTGTGTGTTAGTTTAAGTAAAGCAACTGCTACCAAAGAATATCAACTATTAGCCTCCTTTCATCCTGATCTCTGCAGCACCTTTCTTATAAAGTTTATCAGGTCTTTGTTTTAAAACCTGAACCTTAACTTTTGCACGATTTGTTTCAAGCTTCTCACGTTCACAAAGTGAATTACAAAAGCGAGAGTGCTTTAAATTTCGATCTGCGTGGGCTAACTTGACTGTAGTTGGAAACCTTGAAAGTTTAGGGGGCTTTTTTGTTTGTTTTAAAACAAAACTTCTCCCCTCTCAATTACATTTCTATTGGCTTAATATTGATTTCTACATTCCTCTATTACATTTTCCAGGCAACACCATCGGTGCCTAAGGAACTAGCAACTATTTCTTCCTATAGCTATAGGACTATAAAGCAAAGGATTTGAGACTATTTGTTAATGGGTGCAAATAAAGTATTTTTCAAACAGCTGTAGGTTAGCTGACTAAAGCTGAAATTATAAAACCACCATATTAGTTATAATCTTTTATCCATCACATATTGTCCTCTTTTCCTTTGAGGACTAAGATCTAATATTTCTTTTCTCCCTGTTTCAGCCAAATTTATATCGCACTCTTCTCCCTATTCACAGGGCAGAAGAGATAGGGAGCAAAGAAATTCATTTCACAAAGCTTAACAGCATGCAGAGAATATTTTGCTTCCTTTCTTCTTCAAATCCAGAGCAGTTTTCCTCCACACTCTCTCAAGGGGAAAGCTAACATATGGCAAGGCCATAAGTTTTGTTTCCACAATTTATTCAAATTTCTGCACTTGTGTTTCTGTGCATTGCTAACACTAGCAGAGGTGTGTGTAGGGAGGCTATGCTCTCCCCATTAACATGAAGTTTTCTTGACACAATTTAAATCATTTCATTAAAGCAGATCCCTACATGTCTTGTAAACACTGCCAGAATTATTTTAAGGGGTTGCAGGGTCATGGGTAGATTTGTGTTGTCCTCTGGTTTGTCAGGATTAAGCATCACCAAACCATTTCTCACCTCCTATCCTTCATGCGATTTTTTGAGAAGTGACTTTTAGCAGATCAGGCTCATCAGCCTGCTTGCTTTATTCTTTAGCTATGCTTGTCTAGAATAACAGTAAATCTATCATCTAAAGACACTTCAGAAAGGCATTTTTTGTTCCTATTTCATATGTCAAGTAAATCAAATTTGAAGAATTACTCTGTTCTTTGAACAAGACAGTCATATACATTTGCTGCACCATAAAGGTTAACAACTGGATTTTGTTAGAGAAATAAGCATTCTTGCCTATTATTTTAAATTATTAGATTGTAAATGTAAGGTCTCCCTGAAAAAATGGAGTTCTCTCTTTTTCAGAATTATGGTTTGTTTATGGGTTTGGGGGGTTTTGTTTGTTTGTTTTTGAAGAGACCAAGAAGTAAAGGCAATTTGGATTTATTTATTTATTTTTTTACATATTCACCAGAGCTTTAGAAAGATTCCAGAATTCAACTGGAATTGTCTCATGCTATTGAGCTGAATAATTACTAATGGGAAAACCTCTGGGTTTCCAATGTTATGAACACTGCTTTGCAAATGCAAGACATTTGTTTCTTTCCATCCACAGGGGAAAATTTTTTAAATTAAGGCTCTGAGTACATCCTTTTTAGAGATCACTGAACAGACAGGTTTGTTATATTGCCTTTTTTTTTAAACAGGAGGAAAATCTTGCCCTTGCACTGTTCATGCCATGTGCTCTTTATAAACAAAGATTTTAATCTCCAAGGTTCATCAAGCTCAAACTTCATAAACAGCTACTTGTTAATATAAATTAAGGATACCATATTTGCTTGCCTAATATCTACATTTTCATGCCAAAATTGATCACACAAGTTAGAAAATGGCCATACAGGCCACCTGTTCTAGAACTACAGTAATCTATTGTTTATTACCACTCAGGGAAGCAGTCATTTGATCTGCATAACCACTGCATGATCCAATGTTACTATCCTTATAATACAACAATAAGCTTACTTTCGTGAGTTAAGGACACAATTCCTCAGCTACTGAGCAGTAGCTTATTCAGCTTCTATTAAAATCAGGAACTGTTAAAGCACAGTAATAAAAATCATGGGCACTACTAGAAGTTCAACATTGTTTCCATATGAAAAGGAGAGAGAAAAAGCCAGAAAAAAAAATTTTTTTTTCAAGTCCCTGTCAGGAGCTAACAATGATTTCTTATATTCCATTCCTCTCTCTCAGGAGAGGTCTGGATATTTCTTTCTTAAAGTACCATTTTCTAGGAACCTATATGGTATTTACCTAACAGTTCATGTCTTGTTCATACTACGCAGAGATATGGCATAAGGTAATCAAGCTGCTAGCCCTAAATGACTACTTCCATCCTTCCTAAAGGTGCCTTGATACACTTTCTAGACAGCCAAATAACTGAGTCTAAATAAGTCTTTAACCCTACATACATGTGAGCTGATCAAATTCTTCACTATCTTTTCAGTTGTAACAGTATACACTAAGCCCATTAGTCATTTGCACTAAAAGTATGACTTTCCAAAATATGCAAAAACTTGAGAACTTCACATTTGATTTATGATACATATGTTTTTGCTATGAAACTACTCAGAACTTAGTACTGAATTGGTATTACTGAATAGATGGGATTTTATCATCCTTTTATGACAATCATTATGGTAATGTTTTATGATAAATCTAAGGATCACTTGGAATCAACACATTTTTGAAGAAGTATGTATGATGCATGGTGAAACTTTTAATTATAATTGAGTCCATCACACGGTAAACTCCACAGAATACTCATTACTAAGGTCAAATATTGTTTGAAATTACCTATTTTTTTTTATTCTGGCAGTCCTTAATATGTATTCACTAGGGTTTTTTTTTCTTTTTGCTATCTAAATGTTTTTTTTTTCATTGATATGCTAAATACCATACAGTACAGAACTATAGCAGATTAAATATCAAGGAAAAACAGATCTTTGCATTCCAAAAAACACCAGACTTCAAAAGGTTTGGGGTGGGGGGGGTTTGTTATAAAAATAAACAAACAACAAATTAGTTCTCTTTCTACAACCAAAAAAAATGGAATAAGGACAGAAAAGATAACAGAAATATGGAAAAAAAACACCACAGAATTAAAGTCTTAGGAAAAAGCTATACTGTACACTATTTGAAAAGATGTATGATATCTATAAAAATCAAGCACTTCCTGGGGAAGTGGTCCAATATTTATTGAGACTCTTTGTACAAGCACCATTCTATTGTTTCAACAACAGTGGATAGCAATTTTGGCTGGCCTTTTGCTGACCTGTAATATTTATATGCTGAGGCATTTGTCAAATTTATAACAATCTAGCAGACATATTAATATGGAAAAGGAAGCAAATTTCCTTATTGCAAGTGTTTCTTCCTGATACTGTTTCATCTCTTAAAAGAAAAGAAATGGTACCACACTCTACCCAGACATTATTAAAAATCTTTCTTAGTATGTACCAAAAAAAACTCACAGAAATGTTTTTGTGGGGAAGCACAGTGGAATGAATGCAAGGGGTGTGTTCCAGTGGGTTTGGGGGGGGGGGGGGGGAAGAGGTTTCTTTCTGAAAACACACTCTTGCTAAAAATCATCATTAGAAAGTGAGAAACGTGTTCTAAAAGCAGAACACTTGCAACAAAAATGGAGATTTACATTTAATCATTTGTGTTGGATTAAAAAGAAAAGGCCCTGAGAGGGCAATGAAAATGAATTACACTGAATGCTTTATGTCAGGATAGGGTCAGCCAAAATCACTAATATGATGAACAATACCGTTTCCAGTTCTTATACAGAGAACCTCAGTCAGTCAGTAGTAGGCAAGTATTGGGCCACTTAACAAGGAGCTGGTGGTATATAAAACGCACAAGAAAGGACAAACCGTTCTATTAGTTGTAAAAGCAAATACTGCGTAACAAAGCACACCAACAGAGTTTGCTCTGGGGCAGGAAGAAACATTGTACCCTGATTACCTAAAGCTTAATTCATAAAGACAAATGAAAAGCAGCTAAGATCTCTAAAAACTATACTTACATTTTACATACTGAAATACAATATATCAAAGTGTTACAAAAATTGCCAACCTGTCACTTTCGTGCTAGATGTAGTAGTACAGATGTTTGGGAGACCACTTTTACGTAGCTCAACCCAGGGCCAAGCACTGCCGCTGCAGTGTGAAAGGAGGTGCTAAAAACAGCTAAGCCTCCACCGTGCATATTCATGACAAAGAGCAGAAGTAGGAGCTACTGTTGCTGCTACTGTCGTAACACAATTTTATTTCCATGACGGTGGAGCACTAAAAAAACCTCTGTTTGGGAACCTATCTATCACAGTAGATAGCTAGGAATCCATTTACAGTGTACATTCTCCCTAAAAGAAAGAAAGAAAACCCCAAATAAGTGATGGAGCTTTGTGGAACAGAATGCTTTAAGTACCCCTGAAAAGAATGATGTGGTTATTGAACTGCTGCTCCTTCACATTTCCATCAAAATACACCAAGCGGGGACATCAATACCATCTTTATTTCTGTCTTTATTCATCAGTCGAACTCATCACAAAGGTTAAAAAGATGTGAACAAGAACAAAATTTGGAATTTACTGTGAAGAGAGAAAAAAAAAACCAAAAGATTTTCTTTACCATTCTAAAAAGACAGAACGCACAGGCTATGCAGTCTGCAAGAAAGACATCTCTACCGCAAAATGTGCATCAAAACTAATACTGTGCCCAGAAGAGCCACCAATTCTATGCAGATTCTGCTCTGATTCACCTAAATAGAGATTGTTTAACTTCAAAAATATTTGGCTGTTGCTTGTAAAAAATAGCAGCAACGTTAAGATTTTATGAAATATCATCATGACATAAATTTATGGACCAAGATTATAAAATAAAAGGCCAGTCAGAAATATGTCCATCTCTTGTGTGGTATTAATACATTAGTATTAAAATTTTGATACACCTAAAAAAATTTTTTTTTTTTTTTAAGAAAATTTCTTGTTCTTTATATAGATTAAAGTTCTTACCATAAAAGTTTCTGCTCTGCTGGGATACAGAATGTAACACATTTTCAGCTTTCTTAGTTGACAAGCTCTGGTCGCTGTAAAATAAGCACACATGCAATTTGAAGGCTTAAATTATCGATACATGATCACAAACATGCATACAATACGACAAGCTTTAAAAAGACCAACTTTGCCTTTCTACGTGAAAATTTGGCCTTCCTTCTCATCATTCTATCACACTTTTTGCTAAAACATGCACTATATGTGAGATAAGATAGTGGGGTAGTCCTTGAATATTTTTAACACAGCTTCCACATGTGGCAGGCTGTGCTGAAACACAAAAGTTTAGGATCAGCTGAATTCTTTAATGTGGGCAAGAGAAAAACAGAGCTTGTGAAGCTGATGTTCTCAGTTTAGTCTGGAGACTGGCAGCCCTACCCAGTGTAACAGCAAAATGCCTAATACACAGCACATAAGATCAAGAAAACTCACCTTTTAGTATCATATCACTCTGCTTAATAAAGACCAAAGTTAACACAAAAAATAACGTACTGCCTATGAGAAAGAACTGCCAACTGTACTTTTTCTCATTTAAAAAAAAACCAAAAGCATAAGAATTTCAAAAAGTGCTTACTAACAGAGAAAACCAAGAAAACATGACAGTTTTAAAATAAAAAAGTGATTTTCTAAAGGCACAGATAGCATTAGGCATCCAATTCCATTTATTTGAAAATTTTCCCTTCCATTCCCTCCCCCCCACCCTTAAATGCAGCAAAATACTATCATCCATGCAGTACACATGGTTTCCAATTTATCATCAGTACCACCCATGTCCAAAACAAACGCATTTTTCAGTGCTAATAGTTTACACCCTGAATATCTTGGGGTTAAACATACAGCAGTATCTGACTATGACAAGCCTAAGTTTTCTAAAAATGCAAAAATCTCATCAGTATCAATATCTTAAGTACCTGAAACCTGTTAGCTAACATTTTAGCTTGCTATCCATTCTCCTAGTTTGGCATTTAGCTACTCATTATTACCGCTTGTTGCAACACATCATTCCTGTAAGCTGTGACTGACACTGTGTCTTTCATTCACACCCTGTTACATGAATTTTCATTTAAAAGCTTTTTCTCAAACTCATGCTGGAAGGTTACAGTAGTAGACTCGAGTAAAATAAACCCAGTAGGTTTAGTAAATCTTTTCATTTTAATAAATCTTTCTGTTTTAGTTAAGCAAGAAATGTGCGTTACCAATCCAGATAAGCAGCTGACAAACACCCTGTCAGTTCCTGCCTTCTCCAAGGATAAGGCAGGGTCAGAGTTACACAGTGACAATTTTACAACGTCTCTTATTGAAAGGACAGGAAAATAAGAAAAATACTGAAAGAACCAGGAAGAAGGGAGAAACAACCTAACAGAAAACAAAAAACTAAGTCATTTCTCCACCTTCTAAAAGAACTTGCAAGCAATTCATTTATATTCTTTTATTTTTATGAGACTAAAGTCTAACCAGCTGGAAGGAAACTAGCAGGTATTGTCAGTCAACTCCAACAGTCAATCACGTAACATCCTTCCGAAACTGAATGGTCCAAGAAGTCACTTGTATTTTGATAAAGAATGGCTTTTTTTCCTAACTTGAAAAATTTTTAAGCCATAGTGAAAGTAGATTCTTAATGAACTAAGTTACTTAAACCTACCAGGTTCTCTCTCATACAATAACATACAAGCAGCACTTGGGCATCCCATTAAGTTATTTATCAGACATTTTAAAAAAAAAAAAGTGCCTTCCCTACATGAGGCATAGTTAAATTGGAAATCACTGTTAGAGGAGACTGTAGACACTGAAAGCATAAACGAGGCTCAGAATGGATTTATACATGCTTGTATTAGTATTCAAAAGCAGCCCATGGGGTTTCTGTATGGTGAGGTTTTGTTCAGTTGGTTGGAGGGGAAAGGATCAGGGGTGGGGGGAGAGCAAGACATAAAGGCATGGAGTACAAAGCGTATTTTAAACACATACCTCCATACATTTTAAGCATGTACCATAAGGCACAACCTTCAGTTCAGAAAGTCCATAGAGCAGCTGAATAGCACAGGTTGGGAGAATACACCCAGGAAATACAATTCTTATCTGTTGCCTGCTTTACTCTTTCCATAAGCAGCTGCTACCAGCTACTGGTACTGGCCAAATGCAGGCTAGATGAACCTTCGATCTTACCACAGTATAGCCATTTTTACGTCCTTATTTATGCTTCTAGATACCAAATAAAATAATTCCCTTGGAAAATAAGAACTAAGCAAATTATTAATTTTGCTTGCTCACAGCTCCAAAGTAAATCAGAGACATCTCATTTCACCCAGAATCTGTATTATGAATGCTTTAAATGAATATTTTGCTTTGATAACTTGCTATATATTTTATGAATACATTTTAAAAACTGCATGTCCACTTAGAGAACTCAGAGCATTTCACTCCTGGTATTTGCTACTCTCTTCCCCAGTTAAAAAATAAAATAAAATAAAATCTTTAGGTGAAAATATATGTCCAAAAGTTTGCTCAAACCTAGCAATGACTTGTGACTCAGCTTGGTCTAATAAATGTGCTTTTTAAATCTTGAACAAGATTCAGAAGAAGTACAGATTCTATTAAGAACTAAATTCTGTATACAATTTAACACACAATGCAGAAAACAGCAGCTGGAAGGCTGATACCTTTATATTTGTTATTACAGAGTATAGCAGTTTAAGAAGTTTAATAAAATTTGTCTACTACTTGCATTTTTTGCTCAGTTTTTTTAAATTTTACACTACACTTTTCAGCAAAGATTTATTTCAAACATCTCACTCAATGTATTATCAAGTGATCAATATATACCCGAGACATTCTAGAAATCTAAATTCCAGAACGATGACTAGTAACAATATATATGATTCATCTACTAACATACCCATTTTTCCATCAGGGACCTGTCAATACAACTTTAACAGACATAAAATTTAGAGCAATTATGCAGGATTTTATATCAACGAAATTTGCACTTTACCAATATAACTTCATATATTCCAGGAACCTTTTTTAGCCTTTTCCAGGATACACCCGTATGATTTGTACAGTCAGCAGTATTCCATTACAGATGCCAAGTTACCTACAGCCTAAAAAATTTTTTAACTAAAGTAGTGCAGCAATTACTCCAAATTAACACATCCCACTCCTCAGCAGGATTTAGTAGTTCTGGCTCAGTGCCATAATAATGTGGCTCAATGCCTTCCAACAGAACTAAATAGTGTTGCAGCCTCAGAGTGCAGGTAAAATTAAAACAAAACTGTCTGCACCTGTATTTCTAGATATGTTGCTAGTTTTCTACATAAAAGACCTAAAGAACAGAAAGTTCCAAAAGCACATCATCTCAACTGCAATTGAAACACCACATGAAGATTAGAACAGCATACTTCTCCATTAAGACAATCTATGCAAGTTCTTAAGAGCATTAGCATTACCTGCAGGAAATGCTTTCTTTAACGTTCTTGACATCTGCTGGGCAGATTCCCTCAATAACAGGTGAGTCCAGATTTGCAGATCCATTGCTGACATAATCACTGCTTTCATATCCAGATTCTGTCCTCTGCATTTGCCAGTTATCACCATGGATTTTTCTCTCTGTAAATCCTTTGACTTTTTCAGCATTCCCTTTTCCCTCTGAATCCAAAGAGCTTCGACTTCCTGTATCTTGTTTTGTTTCATCTTCATATATAGTCATTAAACCTTTCTGGAGTTGGTTCTCTTTCAGCCAATGGTTAAAGCTCCGCTCTCTTTCATGCTTAGATTTACAGTTTGGATTTGCTTTATGTTTTGGGCTATGCTGCTTCTTCTCAGTCTCACTGAAAATGCTGTCTACATTTAGTGTCTCCCGCATGGGTTTCCAACCTTTACTTCTGCTTCTGCTGCTGCTGCTACTTCCTTTGTCCCTAGAGTCTTGGCTGCTGTCTGTATCATAGCCAGTGACACCATCAGGCCGGGTCCTGATCATCACCTTCTCCCCAGCAGGAAAAGCTTCTGTTTTATTCGATCCTAGCACTTGCACAGAAAGCTTGGCTTGGTGAGGTGCACTGTCATGCTTATAAGGTCCTCTTCCCTGGCTGTTGTATATGCGCTGATTAGTATATTGTCTAAGTCCATTTTCAACTGGAGGAGACCCTGACTTAAAATTGGAACGATCTTCCCCAATCAAATCTTACAAGGGGGGGGGAAAAAAAAGCTCCATTAAACTTCTTGTTAATATTTAACTTTGATATCATTATCCTACATATTTTTCTTATGCTATCTCAAACTCAACAAAAATCGGTATTTATTTCAGAATATTGAACAATAAGAAACTTTAATGTTATGACCTTTTCTCTTAAAAAGAGAAAAAAATTAACACAGCTAAAGTTGAGGCTAAAAACCTATTCAACCCATTGATTCTCCATTCATATTTTTAAAACGTACCTCTTTGTCTCCCAGATTCTTTTCTCAGTCCTCTGTCTCCATCTTTTCGTAAAGATGAGAAGTTTTTCATATCAGCAGCTTTCTGAGCACACTCTCTGGATATGTCCTTTAGCCTGTCCTTTTGATCACTGTAACCTAACTTAGCTGCAAAAAAGTATTTCATTTGTCAAAATTTATTATTAAAAAGTCATGATCAAAACACAATTATATTTATGTACCATAAAATTTAGATTTTAATATTAATATTTCTTAAAAAGACTACAAAATTATATACCACAGATTCCTAAGCCAAGGTAAGGTGTATATTATAGATATAAGTGCATAGACATCTGCAAGCGGTCCATTAAAGATACCTATTAAAAGCAACCAAAGTAGCAGTAAGTCAAACCTGTCTTACAAATGCACATCTTGCAAACTCATCTTAGTTATTAAGCTTGAATGCTCAAACCATATACTATTTACATCAAGTTTTGGGAATCATACTGAAAAAAGAAATGAATCCACGTTTAATCTTGTCTAAACGTGAAGTTTTATTTTTAAGAAAGTAGTGAAGTGATTTGTTGTTTTTAAGAGTGACTCCATTTCCCAGTACCATTTCTGGGTCTTCATCTCATCAAAAAAGAGAGCTATCAAGCTGAGCATTCTCAGGAATTCAGCACTAAAAAAAGAAGAGAAATAGATCTCTCAAAAGGAACCACCATCTCTCATCTTAAACAGTATGAGGAGCTCGGAGCAGAGGCACAGGCAAGTAACACAGAAGTCACTCCTCATAGGACTTTTTACAGCTTGCTTCACTTGGAAATTTAATTTACAGATAGAATGGATTTTTAAATAGGTATAAAGCATAACTTATTTACTATTCTTTCCAAAAATAAAATAAAAGTCAGTTAAATTACAGGACTAAAAATAACAGTGCCTATCACAATACTGGTGGTAAACAGTGTTCCTCAAATAGCTAATGATCCACAGAGCCACACCACATGCATCACAGGACCAAATCAACTTTTTAACATATATTTTAATTGACAATATAATTAGAAGGCATGGTGATGTTTGTGAAATGGACCAAAATCTTGAGAACCACTTTAGTACAGGAATAATAAGGGACAGTTAAAAAGAAGTATAGACGTATAACAGAAAAGTTAATACTGCACAACAGACATTACTTAACCATTAGTTGCTATTCACAGATGCATTAAAATCAGTGATGGAATTATTCCTTTAGAAATAATTCTAGTCTGAAGGTTAGGACAGGTCTGAAAAGCTATTGACTGAAATTACTTCATAATAAGCCATGTATTTGGAGGAAAAAAATAAATAAAAGTAAAAAAGGTACATACCCGGACCTCTACCACCACTAGCTTGAATATGGCTTCTACTGAATGCTGTATTATTTGGCTGAAGTTTTTTATTACTCTTTTGATTAGCAGTGTCTCCAATTCCATTCTCTTTCGTGGGGTCTGGTTTAGGAGCAGAATGCTTTTCAAATCCTATCAAAGGAATATCTACCTTCAGAAATGAAAGGCTTCCTAATTTAAGGTTCCCAACATCTAAGTTCAAATATATGAAAAGACTGCCATATTTATAATGGTAGACTGCAATGGGATAACTTTAATTCCTTCTTCCCTGAAGCAGCCTACATCCAATTGCAGCTCATTATGTGCAAAGGAATAGGTCAAATCTAATTTGCCTTTTATTTTATGTGTATGTTATTGTTAAAAAGAGAAAGCAGTAGAAACTATAGTACCAAAGAACTGAATTCTTACATGCTGAGGCCTCCAGTATAAGAATCTGTGAGAAAAGAAGTTTCCTGCAGCTTCTCCTGATCTTTCCTTAGGTTCTGAATTGGCATTTAGTGTCTGTGTGTGTATATGGATATATATGCACATACACATATGCCAATATTTTTATATATAAAATATGGATATAATATGAATATATTTATATTGTTTTACCTAAAATACCTGTTTTACAGTACTTTTAAGGGTATTTTAAATACACAAGTACAGATATAACATCTGCATATACAAATATACTAAGATTTTCTTCTGAAATAACTATTTTACATGTAACTTTAACTATGACCAAACAATCTACAACAGAAGATAATTTTTTCCCCCATGACCCATATGCCTCAATTTGTATTTCCTTATCAGATGCAAAACAGAAAATTCTAATATTAGATATACACATTAATCTTTTGAGACATTTTAGACAATTATTGAAAAAGACATTTAAGAGCTAGGCAGCTAATGTGTTACTCCTCCTTTAAAATTCACATTTTATAAATATAATTGAGATTGTGTTGTTAAAATTTAAAGACAAAAAAACTTCATTACCTAAGTCCTCCCCATTTCCTCCTGCTGCTTTGTATTGAGACCAGTGAATAATCTGCTTTGGGGCATCTTCTGGAGATACAGCTGTGCCATCTGGGTTAGCATAAAATAGCAACAATGGCTGAAAGTGACATCGGATACACTTGGAGACCACATCTTTCCATTTTGTTCCAATCTAAGAAAAAAAAATTCTATTTCCATCAAAATCATTGAATCTAATTAAGGAAAAAATAATTTAATAAGCTACAGGTACTGAATGCCTAATTCCAAAAACTACATTAAAATTTAACACTCTAGCCCATGAGTATATGTAACTTGTGGCAAGAAGCCAGCACCAACATTTACAGGTTAGCAATCAGAACACCAACACTATGAATATAGCCATCAATAATCTTTTTTTTTTTTTCTTCTTTTTCCTAAAGAAGAATACAAATTCAAAAGTAAACAAGAACTATACTAACAATCAAAAACGTCCAGCATTTGGAGAATAGAAAAGTGGTGCATTCAGTTCTAAAATTGATTTGTAAAAACTGATTAATGAAAATAAAGACTTATGAAAATAATGATATTTATTTGATTCAAGTTTAGTGTCAGAAGAATGCATTCTAGGAAAGTAAAGATCTGGTAGCAGTAAAAACAAAATTTACCTCTTTTACGTTAGCATCATCAAACAGCACCCACTTGCAACTCTTGGTGTGAAAGGCAAAGGCACAGTAATGTCGGCTTGTGTAGCAAATCATTCCCACAAGAAAAAGTTCACTGTTTTTGGCATTTTCATCTGTAACCCTATAGAAGAGCTGTAAAAATGATTACGTAATTTCAAATATGTGTAAAACACTTAGCATTAACATTTAGAACTACTATTGGAATTTCACCAAGGCAGTTGGTATTAAATATCCTCTTGCGTTATATAATTTTTAATGAATTAAATAATGATTTTTGCACTTATTAGGTCTATTACAACATTTATATTCACATGGTTAATAGGGCAAAACAATAATTCTCAAGAATAATTCCACAAATTTGAAATTGAACAAGACACTCCTAGATTTTCAACCAGAAACTCACCTACGTTCACCTCTGTAATTAGGTCTCAGACCAACACTATTTTTTTCTCTCACAAAAACTACATCAGGAATTACATTGTAAAGGAAACCAGAAGCAGACAAGCTTTGAAGTTAATTTTTTTTTTTTTTAGAAACATATAATGAAATTCTAGAATAAGCAGTTCATTCATTTAGTTTTAGGTCAGATACCCCAGGAAGATAAAGTTGTGTTGCCAGATTCCGCATAACCTCTTCTGTCAGGTCAGAGTGTTCTGAATCCCAGACTAAACCAATTGTGACAATCTCAGGGCAATTCATAAGAACACGACGAATTTTTATTTTTTGACCACAGTTACTCTAGAAGAAAAGAAAAGAAGTAGAGGGTAAAAAAAAAAAAAAAATGCAAAAACCCTGGAAATTCAAAGTTGAGTTACTAGAAAAAAAAATAGAACAAAATAATTCCATAACTTCCAGTTCTGAAATTTAATTCTGTTTGCTGCTAACAATTCAAAGGTAACATTCCTCATCACTTTTTTATATAAATACCATAAAACACTGATGAAGATGACAGCTAAACTTCTATGTCCAATAATCATCTTAAAATAGAAATCTCTAAAAACTGTAAGTCACTATTACAATTTTTATTTTGTCCCCCCCACACACCATTTTCATCATTTAAGCTTATTTCTGTACTTTCTTGTGTACTTTTCTATGTTTCCTAAACTATGAGTATTCAAAATGGAACTGTTTAAGGAAGAAAGGGATGAAGCATAATCACCACCTGAAAGAGACTATTTTTGTCAATATATGCACAATATTATTCCAATGGAAGACTATTTTGTCAAGTTGTTGCTCCTACAGTATATAAGAACTAAAGCAGTTTCACTCAGACAATGCACCTATTCAGATTAATCAAAGACAACTAGCTATACATTTGACATAGAGTGAAGAATAAAGCAAGGATCTAATACCCTGATTTTCTAACTGGCTCCTTGCACCTACAATACAGAGTTTATCCCTATCGGGAGCATAGAATAAAAATTTAAGGGCTTTCCTACCCTAAGCTAGACTGCACTGAAGTAGCCGCTGGTTCTCCTTCTTTTAGGGGAATAATTTAAGCCTGATTTAATATCCTGGATGATCCTCCCTTGTATCTTAACCAGAGTAATGCAACGTCTTTGTTTACTTACAGGACACTTTCTGTAGTCATCAGAAGTATTTGCTGCTTGCAGCAATTCTGCAAACATTTCTGGCTTGAGACGTTCATGCCTTTCCATCATTCTGTCTACTTCATTACTGTAAAAAAGAAATGGGAATAAATTCTCTGTAGATAACTCTTCAGAGTAAACAGATTTCAGCTAACTCTCAACTATATCTTATGACTAAAAGGAAAAAATTCAGAGACAATATGAAACAGCAGCAATGCATATTCTTTTTGTCAAGCTCGATAACTTGCTTTTGAAATCCAAATGTTATTTTTGAACAGAATCTCAAAGCACGTTTTAACAAGCAAAAATTAAGTGATTCATGTTAACATTTGCAGAATTTGCCTGGCACGTTTTGATTATTACTGGGAGGGTGTACACAGAAAAATGAGATGGAAAGGAGATTAAAAGCTCTTACCACAGGGCTGTGGTAGAAATATAACGCACAAACTCCGTAAAAGGCAATGGGTCTGATGATGCTCCACAACTGCGACATACACACTACAAAAATAAAATTCATTAGTTTTTATTTACTCATGACAGCAAAAATAAGTTATCTGTTAAAGCAATGAAATAAATGTCTGACCTGTTCATACAGCGTCATAGCAAACTTCTGATGAGCGATACAGGATTTTGAAGTGCACATATCTGTTTCACTGTTTGGCACTAGGTGAAAATGAATCCTCTCAAGGATATTTTCCTAAATAGAAATAATATGAAGTGAACTGATGAAGTCAGAATCCACAATCAACACTACAGTCTAATACTCCAGCAACTGTTTACCTTTGCTCCAAAAGGGCCACCTATAAGCTAAAAACATATTTAATTCTGTCTCTATTCACAGTGAAGTGAGTGTGAATTCTCTTCACCTAAAGGTTTCCAAACATCAGCAAAACAGCACTAGACAAAAGTTATCCAACTGTTCTTCTGGAGTGCGTTCTCCTTCAAAGGAAATGAATTTTCAAGGAAAAAAGAAATAGAGTTATTATAGCAAGACAGGATATTAATCACATTGCATGCAATTCCTGAAAAATTCTTTGGATCGGAGTACTGCTGACAGAGGCCTGGAAAAAGCTCAGAAATAGCACATGCCTGATCCCATCCCAAGTCTCACTTTTTAAAACTAAAACTCTTTTCTAAATAGTACTATGATTGTCATCAGTCTGGCTCCCTTAATCAGCATGGCCAATTGTTCTCTTTTATCAAAAATGCCAGAGGTAGTTGGAAGAAGTGCATCTACTCAGGTAATTTAGGAAGCTGATTCCTTCAGAGGTCCAAACACATTCTGGTAAGATGGAGCACTAATCAGAGATTCTCTTTGGTGACTGCAGTCCATTAAGCTGTCTGTGAGAACTGAGGATGCCACCTCTGAGGAGACCTTGACTGTATCGACCCACCTATTTGAAAATGCATCAGGCAAGTATTCATTTGTTGGTCTTTTGCAGAGGATGTCCAAAGCTAAAAGTAATCAAAGTAACAACCATATTTTCTGGCTCTCAAAACTGTCTCTGGAGAATGACATTGAATTTCTTTAAGGTGAAAAATTTTCATTGTCTAAATCTAAAGGGTTGAATGCAGGGCTTCCTAGAAAAGCTTCTTTACCCAAGCTCTATTTTATCTTGAATATTCTTTTATATCCATATTGACAGTTCGTGTTTTTCAGTAAGACTCCTAGTAAGAGCAGAAAGCCATTGTAGCAAGAGGCAAGATCCTCAAAATCCAGTACTCATTCATTCTCAGATAAGAAAATGGAATTCTTACTAGAGGCTTCTTCAGAAGAGAGTGAAGAGAAGGTGACTAGTTGCAATAAAACATCTTTCAGTATGTGATGAGAGAATACTTGGAGGGGTACACTAAATATGCAAACTTATAGATTACTCTTTTCCCAGAGAAGATAACCCTTCTCTCCATCAAAAAACTTTTGGGAGCAATTAATAACTCATCCTCACTGACCTATAGAGATGTTTCACATATCCTTCTGCCTGAGCTACAGATCTAGGGAGGAAAGTATGGAGCAAACACAAGATTACTCCATCCCATGCTGCCAAACACTTTTCCATATATCTATATCCCCATAAACCAACGCCAGTAAGACCAACAGTATTACATCACTTGTATCCCACCTGTGAGGCTGGAGCTACCAAAACAATGGCCCAGCTTGCCATTCTTGGCACAAAACTAGCATGACTTTACTTGGCTATCACAAAGAATACTCACAAAGCACTCTGCTGCATCATCCATGAATCCAAGCTGAAAACGCTGTTCATCCTTAAAACTTTCTGCCAGGGCATGTCTCATATTATCTGATGGGAGTGCTTTCTCTCGACTGTGTTGAAATTGTGAAAAAATTGCCTAGGAAGAAATATGGTTACCTAGCTTCATTAGCCACTTGGCTAGACACTATTGTTATATTCAAATACATCAGTTCTTATGTAGCATGCCCAAACAGCAAATACATAAAATGTGTATAAATAGATTAATTTCTCCCAAAGTTACTCAAGTTCTGTGTTGTCATTGTTACTTGTTCCATTATAAAAAGGTTACCAAACTGAACCTCAATCCAGTAGAAAAAAAACATAGAAGTATATAAAAATGCAAGCGATTGAATTCAGCTCACAGAAGCAGCACAAGCCACAGTTTGTAATTATGTAGCTTTTAAAATCTAGCCACTGGAATAGCCACTCATGCATAAGTATCTTCTCCTTACAGATAGTGTGCACTTCATAGGGCATGTTAAACTAATCTGAGAGGTATTATATCTATCATTCATTAAATGACACAACATTTATATTACTACTTCAAATTGAATGTATCTTTATTGAAATGATAGATATGCAAAAAAGCTTCCTATAAGTTATATAGAATGTTGAATCTATTGAACCTGCAGCAAGACAAGAGAACAGGTCAATATCTGCAGCTCCAGAACATTAAAATAAATTGCATTTGATTTTTTTTCTTCCTTTCTCAGGACAGACAGGCTACTTCATTTTGGCAGAGAGGTATGTTGGCAAGTGACCTCATTATTTAGCAAGTAGGAGAGGTCAGTTTTAACAGAACTCAAAGTTAAAAGCTATTAAATGAATGAAAGAAAGTTTGAAGAGGTTAAAGGATGAATTCCATTGTCAAGAACTTTCTGAAGTCACAAACTTTAGAGAAAAATAAAGAGAAATACAGACAAAAAAGCAAATCAAGAGGAATCATGTAAAATATAAATGAGGGTATTCATTCTTTACATAGTCCTAAGTAACAAATTCTTTTGGACAGAGGAAACAAAGAAACAACAGATATGCAAAGTTTCAGTGCTAACAGAAAGTAGTGTTTTACCACGATGCATACCAGTATAAGTGACTATCAAATGTTTAAACTTCCCTCTCATGGGAACTACTGATAAAAGTTACAGCCAGTATCTCAGTATAAACATTAAAAAATAAGTCTAATCTAATAGTAATTATCTAATAGTAATCTAATAATAATTATCTACTAAACAAGTGAACTCTGCTTTGAAATATTTAACAAGTCTCATTCTGGCTGCTAGCTTTTTTTTTTTTTTTTTTGGTATGCAACAGAGCATTACATGTTCAGCTAAAAAAAAAAAAGGTGCAGATAAGCAGAGTTATGCAGATATGTACTCATTTTAGCAACCTGCACTTCTCCAAGTCCTGCTCTAGGGATATTCCGAGAAGAAAAGAACACTTAACTCACAGAACAAAATCAAAAAAAGAGATAATGGGGTACACTGCGGGAAAAATCAAAATATCGCAGGTTCTGAACACAGAACAAGCAGAATCACTGAACCAGTATCTCTAATAATCCAAGAAAGCAAAACCAGTAGTATACATAACGATTAAGGACAGATAATTCCAAATAAGTTAACTGCAGTGTTTCTGGTTCAATACACAGACTGCCAGCCATGCAGTTATAATGTTTGCCACTATACTATTAAATCAGTGGCCAGTTCATTTCTAGCCAATTATGGAACAGGCAGCAATGCATTCCCAAGAATACTGATAAGAAGCAGTATCAGAACAGAAAAACCTGACAGTCAGGGCAATTCAAAATACCAGGTGAGCCATTTAAACATACTGCACAAGAAGATGCATCACAGGAATAATACAACCCTCAAGAATAAATATTTGAAAGAATAAAGAAAATCACAAGTCCTAAATTACAGCAGCTTTATGAAGCAGCTAAAGCTAGTGTGTTGCTTTAGGAGGTGACTTGAAGCAATGCAAAACCTATCTGACTTTGTAGTAGATCCTCAATTAGCACAGGAAGGAGGACAGGGTGTTAGAGTACAGCAAGTGGTATGTTTGGCTTGAAAGAAAAAAAAAATGTAACTGGTGTGCATAAGTGCACCACTGGAGTGGAACAGTTCATTATTTCACCTTTCAACAGGTTCAATTACAAGAAACCATCAGCATACCTTCTTCATGTTTCTGAACACCTTGAGGCGATTACAGTGATTTCACCAATGAGCTATTAGACAGGAAAGTCACTAAGAGGATGTAGTGCAAAACATACAGTCCAGCAATTGTCACCCTTCAATACCTCTATCTTTCTGAAAGGCAGTTCCAATGTAGCATTGAACAAGACTCTATGACCACAACCTCACATGTAACATGGGTCAAATCAAAAGGAACAGACCACAAAGGTTACTCTACATTCTGACATCAGATACGTACGTGAATATGCACACAAACAAGATTCCAAGAACAAGAACTACCATCCCAAGATAGACACAAGATTACACCTGAAAACAGAGGTATGCCTGAGATACAGGACTTTATGTACTAACAAGAACAAATGTGCAGCTTAGCACACAGAACAACACAAAGTGCATCAAGACACTGGTGAAACAAAAAGCCCCAATGAGTTCTGCAGAGTCAAGAGCTTATGAAGAGGTTGAAATAAGAGCCTCTGGAAGTTGGTTTGAATACATGTAGTTGTACCACAACCTACTTTGTCATGTTGGCTCTTTGAAATTAACAATTTTAACCAGACAAAAGAAATAAAGTGGTATCTTATAAAAAAAACTATGGGGGAAAAAAAAAATCCTCAGAACTGCCAGAATATAGTAAGTTCCCATTTGCCTTTTATATTAATCCTTTCTTTTGCCCTCTCCCTTCTCCTCATACACTACCAACACACTTTGTAGAAAACCCTTCCATATCTGTAAACATAATTATCAACAACTTATTTGCAGCACCCAACTTGCAGTCATCATCTTCCCCACTCTAAAACAGCTATGCTATATTGCAACCACGGCAAATTCTCAGAATGGCTGAAAGAACTGCACATAGTACATAGATTATACACCCCCTGAAAGATTAAATAATTATCACTGAAAACAGGTCTTGTCTCAAAATGCTCACTCAGTAAAATGTTTTGGTCTGTGAAACTCTGCAAATAGCACAAATAAACTCTAAGTGGCAACACCTGACAAGCATTTGGCTTATCCTTGCCTACAATGTAGCATAGTCAAAAAAGACTTCATCAGTGAATTGCTTTTCCATCTCCAGAGGAGTGATTCTCAGTTCTGTTTATGACTATCTACTACAGTATTTGACTATATAATCTACAGTCCTGTATTGGAATCCCAGGAGTGGCTTTATTGTCAAATTTCGCTGAAAGCAAAAGTGCATATTACTTAAAAATAACCCCACACATGTTTTTCACTGGGATTTTTATTACTTATACAGATATCTCTTGTTTACAGTTACTTACCCAGTAACTGCAGGCAGCCAAATAACAGTGCAGTAAAAGCAGTAAGAAGCTAACAGAATTCAACATTTACAGAACTCAGAGGAGTTACAGAACTGTTTGAAGTGCAAGGTTTATGCACTAGTTAAGACACGTAGATTTGACATATTTTCAAACACTGAAGTGTTACCAGCTTTCTTTAATTTTCCAGTAGCTGTGGTACCTTTCACTACTAACAAGCTGAACAATTAAGTTCAGTACAGTTACCATCAGCTACTGAGTAAAAAAAAAAAAAAGTATTGAGTAAAAAAAAAATGTATTGAGACCTGATCAGTCAGAAATGTTGTTATAGAAGAGCTGTATGCAAACACTATAGGAAAGAGCAAAAATATATGCATGCAAAGAA
The DNA here is from genome assembly GCF_036417845.1 of Apteryx mantelli. Lineage (NCBI taxonomy): Eukaryota > Metazoa > Chordata > Aves > Apterygiformes > Apterygidae > Apteryx > Apteryx mantelli. Next base: position 24,571,078 of record NC_089982.1, on the reverse strand, counting down.
AAGCAAAAAAAATTTTAAGAGGCTAGCTAGAAATTTTCAAATAGGTTACACTGTCTTATTACATACAAAAGTTTTAGGTTTAAAGAATCAGATTGTAAAATTTGCGCACCTTGCAAACAGAAGAAAGTTTTTCCAAGTATCTGTTAAACGTCTACAAATCTGAAAATATTTTTTTTATTAGAAGAATCATTTAGAGTCACCCAGACATAGGAACGATCAGGATATAAAAAGTATCAGTTTTCAGTAAAATTATTTTTTCTTCATTTTGTAGGATCTTTACAGGAAAAATACATGAAGACTTATCTGAAAATTATTATTCATTATTTACCTTTAAAGCACAAAATATGCAAGCATCTCCCTGACACACGTGTCCAGTTAAACCTCTTAAACTCCGCCGAAATATATCAAGTTGCCATAACACCTATAAAAATAAATTTGCATAGAATATAAGGACTGTGTTCTGAAGGTTCTCAAAGTTTAACACCACAACATACAGTAGAATTTTGATTTTTTTTATTTTCACATAACATGTACAACATAAGCACCATGATTACTACAAGAATGACAGTCCTTTTCTATTAGTCTCGCAAATTGTGGAGGCAAAAGTGGAAGGTTTGCATTCACCACTCATTAAACGTGGATCTCATTTTTAATTTCTTCAAAATAATGGGTTTTGGGTGGAAAAAGTTGAAGTACTCTTAATGAAACAAGCAGCAAGCTAAATTGCATGCAGAGGTTGTAATATTCTTTTTATGGAATTAAAACAGAAAGAAGGCTATGGATTCTACCTCATTTTTACCCCTCCCTCCCTCCTCTGTGCTTTCATTCAAATGAAAAAGATGAAGACATGGGAATTGAACTGCTAGGCAAAATGAGAACAATATTGCAGCTTAAACCTGCACTATACTCATGCTCTCTTACTACAATGATTGTTGAATTATATTTGTTTTTCACAAATCAAAATAATCCACTCCTGCTTTATCAATTTTGAGTTTCTACCTTGTGTTAACTACCTTATATAAAGGTAATGTCAGTTTGGCTGCAGTATACTGCTTCCAGTATCCACTGTCTTAGGTACACAACCAGTGCAGTAGTTCAAATAGTCACCACATTAAAAAAGAAAAAAAGAAAGAAAGAGAGAAAACAAACCCCCAAATCAGTTTTCAAAAGGCCTAGTAATACAACAGCTGTAAATCCAGAAAAATAAAAATCCTATCTATAAATATAAATGCTAAAATGAATTAGGATATATTAGAAAATGAATGTCAGAACCTCAGTTCTGAAGGTTAAACAGAGGAGAAAAGGACAGAAAAGAAAGGAGCACAAGGAGGAATTGTGACTGCCCTTTTACAAGGAGGAAGCCTATCAGCCACCGTTTGATAAACAGCAGTAGGTTGCGAAGGAGTAGGATTGTCTAAAACTATAGCTAAAAATGACTTACAGTTTAATTTTAGGGCACCCTAAGGGAAAACAGTAAAACTAAAACAGAATATAGGTCATGCTGTTCCCATTCAATGTAAAACAGCAAATTCATTCTACAGAATCCACTGTTTGTTTTTGCTTTAAACATAATATATATACACACCATAGTTACACGGGGTGTGCGTAAGTGTGTATATATATCTATATTTAAATGTATACCATTTCTAAGACTTACAGGTTTTTAGAAAGTCTATCTATCTATTAAGCCTTCTGCCAGTTTGGCAAATAATTCTGTACAATTCTCAATCAGGGCAAAAAAAGCATTACAACACGATATATTGTTCTGCGCCCTTTTTTTGCACATCCTAGAAATCTTAAAATATTTGAAAATTTACCTTTTTAGATTAAAAAAACCCTATACTATAAATTAAACTGCAGCTGATATTCTGACCCACAGGCAAAACTTGAAAGGTTAGCATTTCTCTGTCACAGAATTAATTAGATTCCCATATTCCCAGTCATAAGTAAGGCTTGTAAAAGCTCAATTTTTTTGTGCTACCACCATCATACTATTAAAATATACTTCAGAGATCTAAAGAGGCAACATTTTCATTTACAGTTCATGTAAAAAAGAACATTGTGTAAGCAGATATATGTTCAAGAAGTAACTCTGTAATATACACGCATTTAAACTGTAAAAAGAATCCTAACTCATACTTCTTTGGTATCAAGTGTATTTCATATTCTACCCATCCCATAAACTTTCCTAAGACTGCAATACAGGCTTTCAGCTACATCTGCATCTTCTGATATACCCAAAACCCACAGATTTGTGTGCTAATTCTAAAAAAAATAATATTTTAATAAAAATCATATGCTATTCAATATAATAGTAGTACTGGCTGCCCCGCTTTAAGAAGCATCTTATAAGCTTTGCCAAGTAATAAAAATGCTTACTATATTTGACAGAAACATTAGCTTTAAAATTCAAGCAGTAAGTTTTAAAGTCATAAGAGCAAGCTTTCAAACATGAACGTTTTCTTGCTAGTGTTGATTCATGCAAGCAAAACAAAATGCTTTTTTTAAACTGTCACCTTTTGCAGAACTATAAGTATTTATCATTCACAATCAATTCTTTAAAATCAAATGCCAAATAAAACTACTTCCACACAGTCTTCTTGTTTCTATAATAGCCATCTCTTGTTCAGGAAAGTCATTTTCAACTAAGCTATACTGTCTCATATAGCATCATTAAACAGTTTAATGAACTAAGAACCAAATTCAAACTACTGAAAAGCATGATGTATTTTTCTGTAAAATACACATACTGCAATACAAATGGTAAAAAACAGCATTTCCAAGCGAGCACTTTCTTTACTATGACCATGTAAGCTGCTACAAAACTAGAACTGTTTAATAACTCCAATTAAAAGACAGTATTTTCTTACCTGAACAGCACTATTAAGAAAGCAGCTGTTTTGTCCTGGTTCATTTAATAAGCCTTTTGTGGGGGCCAGGGACAATATACTTCCAGGCTGATAAACTTTTCCAAGGTTACCCCCAGGTTTTCTTAAGAATTTCACCCATGCCATTATTTTTTAGATTTTAGAGTTGCACTATTTACACTTAAATATTTAAGGATATGATGGGTGCAAAGCAAAGTATTGCTCTGAAGTCATGGCATTCCATTCAACTCTGTCACAGTAACCATTTCAGAGGTTTAAGTCAATATTCCATGTGCAGCTGATGGCCATCTATCAGAAACAGCTTGTCAGTTAAAGCAAAGCCACACAAAGTTTTTAACTCTGGGACTAAAAAGAGGAAAAAAACAAACAAAAAAAACACATAAAAATATGGTGTCCAGTTAAACTTAAAATATGTTAAGAGCTAAAGTTATTAGAATAAAAGTTATTTTCAAGAAAGGTCTACAGTAACTGTCTTCTCCTTCCACAGATATCAGTAAGGTATTACTGTAAATCATGGGTTATATTATGTCACGAGTTTAGACATATCACAAAAATAGAAAATTCTTGACAGGCATTATACTCCTGTTCTCTCATTTCCTTCTGTCTTCTTTTTCCTTTTAACTATGGCCCACAAAACATATTCCAGTTTAGAAGACTCCATGTTTTATTTCATTCTTTTTCAGTGAATCTATAATAGGAAAAAACACAGAAAAAATACATCATTTTTCCAAAATTTTAAAGACCTTCTAAATCACAGAACATAGTTGAAAAAAAAAAAAAACTTAAAGGCAAATGCAATAAGCAAGGAAGAGAAGTTAATTATTTCCACTTAAATGTTGTTCTTAAGGCAGAAAAAACAACAATTATTCTATCTGCCATAATTAATTATAATTATATCCCAATAATATATCCCAATATATTATTATACATCTATAGAAGCCCACAAATTACTTTAAAGGTTGGATTATGCTAAAAATAAGCAACAGCTTGGAAAAAGACCACATAATACAGATGTGTCATTTTAACTTCAAATCTCAAAATCTAAAAGAAAAAAAAGGGTACTAATACACAAATATTTTTATTCAACGCCTGAAAACTTAAGCTGGCTTTGATTTCAATATCCCAACAAATCGCATGAACTGATACATATTTCTAGGTCTTAAGATTAAGATGCTAGGACTGGATTCCCAGCTAGCACTGTGTTCTCAAAATTCTGCATTACTATCTAGTAAACGCTATACAAATGCTTCATAATCTAGTTTTATTATTAAAGCATTTGGAAAAAACACAGCTAGTAACAGAGCAAGAACATTCTGATGGCTGTACTAATTCACAGACTGTTCCAATAACTGGTTCCAAAATATTCAAATTCCAACAATGAGAATCGATTCTCTAATTGTTTAAGGTACATATTTAAGGTTAAATGACTCATCATCCAGAACACCATCACAGGCACCCGTAGAGCCCATACTGTGATCTCAGAACAATGGATTATCCAATCACTTCAGCATTATCGCATCATCCATGTAAACATTTGAAGTGATAGCACAAAACAGAATAAACTTAAATAAACCAAAGTAATCAAGGTTGCATATCTGAGGGAAGGGGAAAAAAAAAAAAGTGGGCTCTCATGTTACAACCAAGATAATGGCTTAGACTTTAGGAGCGTATGCGATACTAAAGATGTATCAATATACTTCAAAATTTGCAGTCTTTTCACTGCAATTTCTTCCACTGTTCATGCCTTTTATGATTGGCCACCAGCATTCAAAAAACAATTATTATCCTCTGCAGCTGGAATGCTGTATAAATTAGAAGGTAACTTTGCCCAGCTCTGAACAATCAACCACACATTCACATCAAACAATTCAAGAGCTCTCAAATATTGTACTGGGACATCACAGAATCAGAATACACGACTTCCAAAACTATCTGCAAGAAGTCTTACACCCCTAAAATCATCTCCTTTTAATTAAAAGGAACATTGATACTTACTTGTATTAACAAAAATCAATAACTGAAACCTAATCAAAAGTCCCTTTCGCCCAGTGCATAATCAGATGATTTTTCTCTGTTTACTGATGTTACTGCATCTCACCCTAAGTAACTTGATTTAATAATACTAGAAATAGTAAGTGCGATTTGTGACAGCACTGAGCAAAGAACCTGAAATCTGACTGAAAACCGACCTTGACAGTCTCAATAACAGAGTATCATCTGACAATTTCATAATTGTTTTCTTTATGTTCACGTCAATAAACCCAGGGCGGGAGAGGAGGGAGCAAGATGCAGTAGGTAATTGTAAAGGCATATTAACTTAGGACATTAGACCCTTAAACAAATTAAAAACAAGTATAAATTTTAAATTTTATTTCTACATAAAAGACAAAAATTAAAGTGCTCCACAGCATAAAAGCTGCTCTTTCCCAGAGGAGCAAACTCTAAGAAAACAGGTACAGAGGTGAAGGTAACAGTAAACAAAAATTAACACTGAAAATGATTCTCTGAAGTCAGCATGCAGAGGTGATAACACATATGCACAAAGCAGCTAATGGTAAGAAAACATCTTTTAAGAAATGTTTTCATAACAAAGTTTCATTACAGCATACAAATAGAAAATAGTGAAACACTACAGTAAAGATGAATAAAGGGGAACCCAGAAAAAAAAAATCTGATATCTAATATATATATATATACACAGACACACATACAGAGCTAGTATCAAAAAAGTTTAGTAATATGAAGCATCATTTGGATCAAAGTCTCCTGCTATCACAGGGAACCATAACTTGCAATCCTATTCCCCCCCTCCAAAATCTTATAACTACGTATAATTATGAATTAAAAAAAACTATCAGAAGGATAGACACATTCAACTCTTGACTGTTAGATCAGAAATCAGGAGAAAGCATATAAGTTTAATACTTCTATATCTATACTGAAAAAAAAAAAAATCCTAATACGTCTTTGTCACAAAAAGAGCTTGCTCCTTCATGTACCAGACAACCCTCCTGAACACCTATTTTCCTGGCAATACTGTGATCTTAATACCACTTCACATAATTCTCCTGTTCCTCTGTATGGTTTTCTCCACCCTCCTGCTGCTGCCCCGGGGCGGGGGGGGAAATGAATTTAGGATGAGCAATTTTGGTAATCCACAATATCAAACTGTGTTCGGTGAAGTGGAGGGCGGGGGGAAAAAAAAGCGAAAAAGAAGATATTGGGTTGGAAACAGTACTGATAGCCTCTGTTGCTACCTTTGAATAGAGTGATGCAGTGGGCTCAATTCAGTTCTGACCCAGAAACACGAGGCTTACTATCAAGGTCTCCAAACCTAAGTTCTCTACTTAATACACTACTACACCTCACATCTCCAAAAACTGCTCCAGCCGTGGTATTTCTCCAGCCTGGAAGATTCAGCTAGCCTACCCTCTACTGTCTGCATTTCAGTGTAAAAATCACTCAGCCTACAGCAACCAAAATAGGGGAAGGAAATAGATGGAAAGTAAGGTAAATTGTATAACAATGTTAAAAAACAGAAGTTACTGGCAAAACAACTCTGGTCACTAAATCTGATCTGGGAACAGATCATACATACTCAACTACAAATGCATTGAGGAGCGGTCTGTGAGACTGGACTATAGTTGTTTGCCTAAAGGAAACCAAAGACAGGCAAGAATAACAGATTAATTTTCAGCCAAAAAACAAGTTAAATGCTTGCTCCATTAGTAAGTTATTTTCTCATATTTAGCAAAATATAGTAATAAACACAAAGTCGCGTTAAGTTTGGGAAAGGATTTTTTTTTTTATTTTTAAGCAAAAGGGATACACTCCTACAAATACACCCATGAAACAGACCACTAAGACCAACAGACAAAAAAGAAAACCCAAAATATTTAGAAAATTTTCAACTCTGAAATTCAGCCTTGGGACTTGCTTATATTTAGTGATAAAGGTAGAAAAGTCTCTATCAGTTTTTGTGTTTCCTTCTCATTGTACTTTCAAGCACAATTTCCCCATGTTTCTGAACAACAGATTTATGCATCGATATGGAGGAAAAGAAAACCTCTGAATTTACCTAGTCTGTATTTTAACTGTTAAGAAATACACACATTGTTTGGAAAAGGAGTTCCTTCAGAACAATCTAAGATAAAGCAGTATTCATTTACTAAGAACTTATGGAAAGTCAATTCATCTTGCATTTCATGGGTGCCCTACAAACAAAAATCCCATGCACTAAGCATTTAGCTATTGGGTTGGGTTTAAGAAAAATTATGATTCACCACAAGACTTTCTTAGAAAATGGTTCTCTGTTAGCTCTATGTTAACATCATATCACGTTAAGATGTTTTCTTCTTAATTCACATTCACAAAGCTGTGAATACAAACAAAATATTTTAAGTGCACATGAACTTATTCTAATAAATAGCAGAATATATTCATTGCAGTTTTCTTATGCAGGTCAGATACTGATTTTCCAAAGCATTGTGATATGGCATTCATATGGTCACTATTAACGACCCACAACACCAGTACACTTTTTCCTGAAAAATGTAAATACAACCCATGGGCTGAAAAAAATCAGAAGTGACTACTTAAAAAATTATCTTCCCACAACCTCCTCAAATTACTCTTTCAAAAATAAACAAGTAAACCCATGCATTCTTTAAATTGCACATATCAAGCTTAAAAAAAACAACCCCTCCCCCCCCAGCAATTTAAATGCTAATCAAATATTTTTAAAAACCCAAGAAGGGCATATCAGATAGCTATTACATTTTAAGGACCTCTATAATTCTACCACTCAACCAGAACTTTGCACTTAATCGGCACTGTAGTCACTTTGAATGTGTCCACCAATCACAAAGTATGCGAATGTTTTGCACCAGCTTTTTATCTACTGCTATCCCCAAAAATGCTGGCACCCTCAACCGAAGGAACAGAAAGTAGCTGAGAAATAATATTTTCTTGACACTCACACAGTCCTCTGGCCAATGCAACCAGTCCTAGTCTGTAGTAGCTGAAGTTCTATTACCCTGTCTTTCTCCACTAATACTCTATATCAAGTACCATGCTAGATAGTTTCTTATTCACTATTAAGACGGGCATTGTAGAAGACTCTTCCAATAATTGCAACGAGCAACATGATCAACATCTGTCATGCATTTGTTGTCACAATCTCTCTGAAGGGAGTGAAAAAGTTTTAATAGTATTCTGTTTTGAAATTTGAATCTTACAAGCATGTCTGAGTCTGTAAAAAAAAAAAATAGGCAAGATCAAAGAAAACTATTGTAGACTTGGAACAGAAGTTGGCAAGGATGTATGCTTTTTAGTCCCAGGGAATTTCACTGCGTTTGGACTATGTCCCAAGAGCATTATTCCTCTGCAGACAAGCCTACTCCATTGTTCCATGGACCAGAGAAGGGATGCTGTAGACCAGCTTTAAGTTTTAAACAACTGGCACCCAAACCACTGGCTCCCTTAATCTAAATTCAATATTCTACAGAACTATAATTAGGAGGAGCTGAAGACAACTCTTAAATGTCTACAGTAAGCCAGTGTTGCTAAGAGCAGTGTAGCATTTATTAGCCCCTGGGGTTTACTAGTTCTTTGTAAATCTTGGCTTGACGAAGGTGCAGGTGACTGAGGATCATAGCTCATGTGAATGATACAGAGTCTTCAAGAGGTACAATCTTTCAGCCATCCAGGTATTTCACAGAGCATTACTGACACGTTACATAAGACTTTTAGCATCTGGGAATTTAAGAAGTATTAATGCCTTTCAGACCAAAAGGATCAATTTTTGATGACTGCTCTCAACCAAAGACACTGAACAAGAACTATGAACTTTCAAACCAACTTATATTTATCAGCCCAAGTTCTATCTTGCTTAGCTTCAGTAACTGTTCTTCAGTCATCACTGATCTCATCAAGCACCAGGCTGCCCTTAGAGGTGCAGCCATACAGGACAAAATATACTCCAGTCACAGATTTCTGGCACTTGCCTTTATAGCATCCAGAACAACAACTGCTTTAATCTACATAAATTCATGTTATCACCTGTTTAGTGGGTACACCCTAGCGTGGAGGTAACTGCAGCTTGGACAATCATTTCTGTATAAGAAACAGTATTTCTAAATTAACTTAGAAATTGGTGTACTTGCTATGTCAGCTCAACCACTTTCCACATGCATATTTTGGTTTAGGCATCTTTTGTACAAATTTAGCTAAGCTGATGAGAAAAACAAGTGGTTCTGTGAATACTGGAACTAGCAATGCCCGGCTCCCTATAGATTTCTCTCTCATGGCTGAGTTCTCTTCCTAGCCGAGGTATGTATCAACTTTGCTCCTTCTGCCTTCTTACAAGGTCTCTCTTCTATCCAGCAGCCTACTTTCATGCAAATTGTAAGTACATAATCATCTTTAAGATTTTTATTCCTTCTGTCAAATTGGGTGGAAACCTGCCAATGGGTTCAAAAGTTGACGACTGTGCGTATCTGAAATTTGGCTGAAGGATCATTATTTGCTTCTTCTCGGCCTCACTTTCCAACTAAGCTCACTGTGTTGCATAGATGAGTAATGGCAAACTTTTCTGGTGCCCAACACTAAGCTTACTTTTAAGCAACACAGCTTTCAGCTTCTGATGGCAACTCAAACCTCTGTTGCTGAGCTTGGCAGCCTACTCAATGGTCTGACAGGTAAATCAATTTCTAAACTGATGTATGGTTTTATGGCTTAACTTAGGAATTCAAATACAAGACAACAAAGAATAGGAAGGAAGAGTGACTAAATGCATTGAAAGGCAATAAGCTTATGGTGGACAACCACTAGAGCTTTCTGCAATGAGCCAACATTATTAGGACTGTAGTCACTTCTTCCTTCTCACCAGAAAAACTCATCAAAAATCCAACAACTACAACCGTGAGAATTTGAGCGTTTCCTGCAGCACTTTAGCTGTCATTTAAAATTGCCAGATTTTGTCAACAGAACAAAAATCTTTGTTTGTATCCTGGCAATGTTGGAGGACCCAATCTGTTTTTCCCTGCATTTGAAAAATCAGTGATGCTGCTTCTTAAAAGTGTGGGAAAATACTGAAATTTGAAATCAGTAAGCTCCCACATCCATTTAAAAAGGACTGGCCATAATTTTTTGGTCACTGCACAAATCCTGTTCCCTTCCACCTTTATTGTTGTGTGGAACTGTACATGTCAACAGTTCTCATTTGCTGGAAGATACAGCTAATGCTTTCAGTACAGTCACTAAAATGTCAGTCTTACTTTGTCTTTGAAAAGGATACTATTCACTTCAAAAGCTCGTGAAGAAATTTGTTTATAAGAATGCAAGTTATGCATGCTTAAGCATGTACTTACAACACATATAACATGCAACAAGAACAGCAATATAAGACCAAAAATCACATCTCCAACAGCAACCATTCACCCTGCTCTCATGGGCCATCTGAAGTATACAGCCAGTGACACTGCTCTGACACATTCTTACTGCCTTGCATCACTGACTTAAGATGTCCCCAACAGACAAAAGCAGTATTCGATGGCCATTTCTTCTAAGAATTCTTCACATCTCTGGAGATTTTAAAACCAATCTTTTGCTGTTTTAAAGATCTCTGTTGTCTTTTCTCCAGCCCTAATCCATTTAAACTGTCCCTCATAAGCCAAACCACGGCTCCTGCACATCATACTACTTTGTAGCTTTCCAATATCCTTTCAAGATGGGAGAACCAGAAGTGCAGATGCTATTCCAGATGGCTTCTGTAGAAGCATACAATTTTATCTTTAAGCTATTCAAAAATTCAAATTTTCCTGTTTGCTTCAAAAACAAAACAACAAATTCACAGTTCAGCATCTAATCCCCTGGACTGTTAAAACTGGGAGTCAACTTTTGAAAGAGCCACAATGGGAACTCTGAGCAAAGATCTTAAAGAACACAAATTTCCAACCAGTGACATGGGCCAACATTTATGGTGAGTCATCACGCAGAGAAAGGCTTTGACTAATCCCTTTGCTGCTGCTTCTATCTTCCCTCTTCAGCAGAAGTTAAGTCAGCAATAAGCTCAGCTGCAAAAAAGTTTGGGATCCCAATGCCCTAAAGCAGCAAGTAACCTTTGAATTTTGTCATATGAGCATTTCTTTCTATCGAATTCAAATATCACTATACATTTAGTACAAGACCTGTCAAGAAGATCTCAAAACAATCTAAATGTGATGAACTCTCAAGAGTACTACTCCTGACCTTCCTCACTGCCAGCTCACAAATACTGTAAGGCATATTATTAAACAAAACCACAGACAAAAAGATTTTTGATTCTCCATCTTTCTATTCCTTTAGGAACTGTTTTGTGCAAAGATTACCCTGTACTTTCTGTCATCTCAAAAAGATATATATTAAATTTACAATGATAATTTACATACTTGCCTTTTTACTCCAGATGAACTGCCTGCCCAAACTGTACCCTCGCCTTTCAGATTTCTCTGTAGATGCTCAATCATTAGCAAAAATGCAGAGTTTTGTTCCTTTACAACAACTGTTTCGATTTAAGTCACCATGGAAAAACTAGATATCTGAGTGAAAAGGAATGGTAGTATGAGCATCATCTCTCACCCCACCCATATTTTACAGGCCTGCTGGAAAAGGAACTGTCTAAATCTTTACACATCATGTATTTCTTCACATACAGGAAATCTACAAATCTGCGCAAATCTATCTACAAGCCTTCTTAGTCCACACATCTAGAAACTCTGATCCAGACCCTCATCATGTTACATCCTCAGTACATCATAATTTATCCTCATCCTGACATACTCCAACTTGTTTCCACTTAAACCAAGATGATGATTTTTTTTTAAACTCTCTGAATAGACTTATTTCCCATCCCTATGTCCCTTAAGTGACTGCATTTTTTTTTACTGGGTTAAGAGCCATTAACTGAGGAGAAATGACAAAGAGTGTTGCTACAGAGATCTTGGAAAGCCACATGACCGAAAGATGTGATAATGCTAATACCCTGAAGTTTCATGGGTCTCATACCCAAACAGATCTGTCAGTAGTACATCATGCACACTGGATGACTGAAAAAGTTTCTACACTATCAATTTTTGGCATGAAAATTAGGTACGTATTTTAGATGTTTTTACTGTCAGCATCCCACTGGTCCAGGATAATAACTGTTTGCACAAGTAATTTGATAGTAAAACACAACAAGTACAGCTTATGTTGCAACAACTTGTTAGGGGAAGAAAGCATTGCTTATTAGTTAATTAGGCTAAATTATATTCAGATTATAATATGAGCTCTCAGAATTTTAATACCTAAAATCATCCCTTTATTCAAAAAGAACAGCACAGTAAAATAATGAGTCAAGGCAATTTCCATATGTGTTCAGAGGAGGAGGAAGGGGATACTACATCATCAATTAGGTAAAATACTATTCACATGATTAGTTCTTTTGCTCTTAAAAATAATCCTAGTAACGTCAATGTTAAGCAAAAGGGGAACTTTTGCGCATGCAAAATATAGCATTAAGTAAAGATACGTAAAAAACATCTTATTTGGGGAAGGGAGAAACGCTTGTAGAGAGAACAAGACATATTTCTTCTGAAAATACAGTTTTAAGATATCTGCACTATAAAGTCAGAGTAAGGGATAAATTTAAGCTTAGATCATATGCTGAGCATACAGTTTGCATACATCTACTTACAAGCCTCTGAAACCTGATTTGCACGAATGCAGCAAATAACCCCGCCATCAAATACTGTAAAGTGATTAAATTTCAGACAGGTCTACGCTACTACCTGTACTGGCATTTCCTGTTCTAAACAGCCTTGGAAAACACTCCATAAAAACTCGCTAATGGGCATGTGACTACCACGTTAAACATTAACTTCACGTTCTGCCTCCCGGGAGCCCCGCGTCCGCGCTCGCACCGTCCCCACACGGCAGCCGCGGGCAGCCCGGCCCCTCCGCCACGGCCCCCGGGGATGGCGGCAGCGCTGGCGGCTCCCCCCGGTGCCCCCGCGCCGCCCGCGGGAGGATCTTCCCCCTGGCGGGGGGCGGCGGCGGGGGGCAGCGCCGCGCGGACGCGGGCGGTTACACCCCAACGGTCAGGCGCGCGCGGCGGCACTCCAACCCCCCCCACCCCCGCCGCCGGCCGCCGCGGCGCGCGGGACAGCAGCCCCCGCCCGGCGGCCCCGGCGGGGCAGCAGCAGGTGACCGGCCCCGCCGCGGTCCCGGCCCCGCCAGCGGCTACTGCCCCGCGGCGCCCGGCCCTCGCCCGCCGCCCGCTGGGGATCCCCCCCCTCCACACACCCCCACCCTGTGTGCCGCCCCGCGGGGGCGAGAGGCGGACCCCGCTCCCCGCCCCGGCACCGCGGCTGCAGCCCTCAGCCCTTCCCGCAGCAGCGCCGCAGGGGCCGCTGCCTCCCGCCCCGTCCCGTCCCGTCCCGCCGGGCAGACGACCCCCGCGCGGCGCCGCGGACACCCCCAGCCTTGCTCACCTCCCGTCCCGAGCGGCTCCCGCACGCAGCTCCTCTCTCGCCCCTCTCGGCGGCGACTCCGGGCGCAGCCCCGCCCTCGCAGCAACTTTTGCCTCTCCTCCTCTCCTCTCCTCCCCTCCCCTCCCCGCATCTCGCGCTCCGGGGCGCGCGCGTGCGCGTGCTTGCGCCGGCCAGGCAGCGCGCGTTGGGGCACCGGGGCCGCTGCCGCGCGCGCGCTCCTCCTCTCGCCCCCTCCCTCCCAGCGGCGCGCCTGCGCACAGGGACGGCGGCGTGGGCGAGGAGAGGTGGCGCCGGGAGCGCGCTTCTCCCCTTCAGGAGCCTGGATCTGGCCGAGCGCCCGCGGCGCTTTGGAGCCGGAAAGCGGAGGGAGGCGGGAGAGCGGGCGGGGGCGCTCGGGGGGGGGGAAGGGAATGGCAGAGCCATGGGAAGGGCCGGGCCAATCACGGCGCCACCGCGTGCGCATGCGCAAGAGGCGCGCGCGGCTGTGGGTGACCTCCTCCATCCGCGCCTCGTCGGTGCGGTCCTTCGCGGTCTGCGTGCCTCCCCGCGACCCACGTGCGGGTCGCGCCTCGCCGCACCGCCCGCGCAGACGCTCCAGGGGGCGGCGCCGGCGGCGGCGCGCGCGCCACCTTTCTCCCGTCTTCCCTCCGCGCCGCCGCTTCCACGCCTCGCCCGAGACTATGCGAGGGCGCGCGCATGCGCCGCGGCCGGCGGCACGCGGGCGCGAGGCCGGCTCTTGGGGCGTGGTCAACGGCCGACGCCCGGCGGGCCCGGGAGCGTTAGTGCCCCTCCGTCGTGAGCCCTGTCAGAGCCGTGGCAAGGTAAGGGGCTGCTGTGCGCCCCCTCTCTTAACACTGGTTTTCAGCTCATGGCCTAGGGTTGAGGGCACGGTTATCCGAAGTGGATATCCTAAGTGCCTGCACCCCAGGTAGCTGTTCGGAAGCACATCACAAAGTTGTCCGGTTGTAGCCCAGGAGAGCTCTTTTGGGGCTATTCCAAACCACTGGGTTTTTGAGTTAATAACTTGTTAAAATGAGCGGGGCAGCAGTTGTTTTTCCAGCAATTGTTTTCCAGCGCTCATTTCAGGATATCTGTAAGCGCACATTGGCTCTACTTAAGATGCCTGTGAAATAACAAAGGCATGCAGGTGCTGTTGGAATGAGGGCAGCTTTTGCGCTAAACCCCAAACAAATGTACGTGTATTCCAAAATCACATTGCATTTGAGTGCTGTATCGCTCAGCAAGATCCTGTTTTATGTAAGCTGAAGAGCTGTCCTAGGGTAATTGCCCTGTAGTTTTGTTCTGTATGATTTTTATCTGGTGTATTATTTTGCGGACGGAGGGGTGTTTCCTTATATTATTTCCAAAAGGAATTTTATGTTGATGTATTCTCATATTTCTAGTTTCTCAAGTACCTTTAATATTTCTCTTTCTTTATCATCGTCTTCCTGGATCAGCCTGTAGATTTCATTAACACATTATACTTCTATGTTAGTAATGATATTTTAAATAATACCACACCGAACATCAGTCCTTAGCATATATGTCTGAACACAACTGTTTAGGTTACCTTTCTTCTAATAGTCATTTTTGTAGTGAAGTACTTTGTGCATCTGAAAGCTGCTCCATTTTCCAACAGCATCTTCTACAAGAGTAAAAAAGTCCTTTCCTTGTAACCCTCACTTCCCTTATCTCTTTTAGATCATCAAGATGACACTAACATTTCATTCTAGAAAGTACTGTGTGGCAAACGACACTACAGCAAGTAAGTTCATTGCTTCTTTTACCCATTTTCATCAAAAAAACTCAGTGCATTTTGATCAGATTCTTTTTGGTAATATTTTTTCCATTATATTGCTAGTATAAGAAGTCCACTAGCAAAGGCAATTTTCTCTATTTCACACTTCAACATTTTTCAACAAGTAGCCAACTTCTTAAGAAACCCTGAAATATTCTGGAGAAAATTTCAGTTACATTTTTCAAGCTTTGTATATAGATCTGGCCACACTTAGAGTGGTTCAGATAATCATATTAACAAGTTGATTTGTTACAGAAATCTTTAGTTAAGTATTGTAAAATTTTTTTGTTTTCTTGAGACTTTCAGATATTATGGACAGTAATTGTCACATATATTCATTTTTTATTTTTTAACCAATGCCATACTTGTTTTTCTGCTAACTTGTCAAATATTTTACCAAATTTTGTGACTTCTGAAGGGAATTGAATGTCTGATTCTTTTACTGTCCTAAGGTTTATACAGTACTTTGGCACAATTCTTATATTGTTTGTGTCGTTCCTTCTCAGGTGTTTGTTGATAGTTCTTTTAATTTCTCTTCTACTTTTCCTCTTTTTTAAATAAAGATATTTTAAAAAATCAAGGTGTTAACATTACCATTAAAAGGTGTTGGTGCATCTTTTTGTTGTATATTTATTAAAAACATTCCGCTTACCTTTTGGTTAGTTTAGTTCCTGATCCCTACATTACTTCTTTAAAATGCCAGGCAGGTAAAGGCATCTGTGAATCCTGAAGCAGGATTCTGGCCTCATTCTGATTATGACCTCATTTTGATATTTTTGCTTACCTTCTCCATGTACTCTGCCTTCTTGTTTGCCTCTGCCCTTTCTTCAGTACAGATTTGTTATCACTGCTAGTCTTTTAGAAGTCCCTTAGGACTTGTACCAGTTTCTTCTGTTCTTTTTTTCTCAGAGGAAATGTAGTCTGTGGGCTTTAGTTATGGTATATTTTAAGATTCTCTGCTGAAGAGTCTTGTAGAGTCTTCCGCACAGTTTGTACGGAGAATGACACAGGTGTGGCACAGGAAGTCTTAAATGAGCTAAAAGAAGAATTTTAAAATTAGTTTAAGTGGTGCAAACTCAAAACAATGCTACAAGGGTATATGACTTCCTGTTGTAGTTACTGTCAGTAAAGGGTCTGTGCTGTGCGTGATGCAGGGATGCAGAAGACAGTTTACATGCTTTTAGAACTGATGTGTATGTGAAGTTTGGTGGTCTTAATAACACAGAAGATCGCTAACCTAGAGAGCTGACATTGAAAAGGTGTTAAACTTGCAGGAAGGGGGTCCAGAGAAAAGTAAAATAGACAGTTACATTCCTACTCATTAATCTAACCACTTAATTTGGCTCCAGGCTAAGAGGCCAATATTAATGTTTTCAGAAGGAAGAAAGATGTAACAGAGTTGTTGTGGGGGATTGGAGAAGGGGGCAGATAAAACACAACTAGAAAGGAGCGGGAGGAGAACCGTATCCTTCAGCATATCCAAAGGATTGGGTTTTTGCATGTGTCAAATCCAGGGCAAAATATATTTGTGGAAAGTTATATACTAAAAGAAAAAGCTTTACTCGACAAAGTTAGGAGATGCCCAAAGGTTGAAAAGTAATTGCATTAAATAATCTTTTGTAAAGCTGAAAACATCGTGCTTTATTGATGAGTGAGCTGGAAGTCTGTTTCACAGCTGCAAGCAAAATGATGTATTTTTGCATTAGAACTTTTCTGTTCCAGTGTTGTCCGTACTGTTCTGCAGCTGACTGGTCTTTAATTAAATACTGATTCGTTACTCAGAAGTGGTTTTTTGGTTGCATGTATTTTATATATGCACTGTCTCTAAGAACATTTCCATACCTGTAGCTGTCCTGGAACACCTCTTTGATGCTCGTTAACACTTGGAGTATCTTCACAGTGTTTTTTAACACAGTTACTATTCTCTTCATGTTCAAATGATTCATAAAGAAATTATATCTACTGCAAACTTTCTCAGAACAGGAGAAAATTAAATCTTGATTTAAAAAAAAAATGAGCCAAGTAATATTTTATTGAGTAGCTAATTAATTTTGACATTGTTACTCTTGTTCTTTTGCACTTTTTCCTGCTTATGAGGTAATAATCACATAAAATCAACTTTGTATGAATAGGAACTGTGTCTGTATTCACTGGAGGCTTTTGGAAAAAATAAATTAGCTAATGATATCAATGCATGGAGTCTTGAGGCATAAGATTCCACAAGATAATTCAGAATTCAAGGTGTGATTTATTAGTTAAATCTGTTTTTAAAATATTTTCATTGAATATAATTCATTATTGCACTTTATAATGCTTAACATGGTCTCGTCCATTTTACCAGCCTATCTTAAAAACAATTTTATGTCATCAGGTAACATTTATCCTTGACATGAAGATACTGGTGGAACATTCCCTCTATAGTTTAAAAGTACATTTAATTTAAGTGGCTGGGAACTGTCATCACATTTTTCTGAAGTAGTTACTGAGCCCTAAAGAGAGGGTTTGAGGCTATGCCACTGGTGCTACTCAGAAAAAAAAGCAGCAAGAAAGTCATTCTTCTAGAAGACCCAGCAATAATAAAGAGATTAGGGAACTGGGCACTATTCTGTATGGACAGAAGCTCGGCGCACTTTGATTGAATAAGATAAAGGTTGTCTAAGATGCTGTATTGCTAAACTACTTAAGAATACATCATTTTCCTTGTTTCCTTAGCCTTTAGGGTACTATCAAATCGTATTTTTGGACCTTTCTGTCCTGAAAGGAAGGAGAAGAAAAACTTACAAATCCAAGACTCTTACATAGTCATTTGTCTTCAGGAGCAGTGGTTTTCAATGAACACCAGTCAGGACAGTGCTCTTCATAATATTCGAAGTTAGCCAATAAGGAAGACAGAGTGGTACAGAGGAAGACCATAAGGGAGTAAAAGAACCAGAGAAAGGATAAATAAAATGGTATTTTTATTTACAACGTAAGAATCATATGTTACTAGGAAGGCTGAAATGAAACCCTAGCAATATTTTAGTCCAGGGTCCTTTCTTTTGTTTGGTTGGGGTTTTTTTTGTTTGCTCATCTCTATTATCATAAAAGGATTCTAAACAAAAGCAAGAACAAGTAAAAAATCCCTTCATCTTTCAGTAAACTAAGTAAGGACACGTTCTTTCATGGGTAACTTTACCTAGCTATGTTCCACTGCTCCAGCTTCCCCTACCATGCCCACAACCGTTTTTAAAAAATACTCTAGCAAAGTTTTCCTTTATATAGCCTCTAGCAAGCAGTCACACGATGCTTAGTCATCTGATTGCTCTCTTATTCCCACATCCTGTATAAAGCCTAAAATTTATACACATATCCACATCCATTTTATTCTTCAAAATAGGCTAGTGGAGCGTTTTTCTAAAGCCTCTTTCAGGCAGCCACATGATGTGCAGTCAGCTAGTTTCTCACTCTGTTGTGCATCCTATATGGAGCTCTGTATTTAGAAGGTATTTTGCTCTTAGTAGCCTTTCTGGCTGTGCTTCTGCTTATAGACGTGCTGCAGCTCTACTTTGAGTACTGGGGCTATGAGGAAGGGCTAAGCAAGAAAAAACCATACCAAGAACAGAATAAGGAGGAACAGAATTTAGGAAAAAGACTAGAGAAGGAGAATATGGAACAGCAATGACAAAAATAAAGGTAAAAAGGAAGAATGACATAATGGGACAAGTGTTAATATCAGTACTAAGAAGAGAAGGAAGGAAAAAGAAAATAATGACATTGGAAGGCATGAATAAAAGAAGGACAAAATTAAACCTGTCTGAAAAAGTGTCTCTTGTTTTTAGTCCTAAGAGCTCTGATTTAAGCCTCGGAAGCAATGAGAGTGATGAGAACAATTGCTTTATTTTAGCTAGATTAAAAAAAAACGTACAAAACATGGCAGATTGCAAGAGTTTAGGTAAAGGGGTGTGACAGATTTCTCGGGGGTAGTCTGCTGGGCTACTTTCTCATGAGCTAAGGCTCTAAACTTTGAAGCATTTCTGTAGAAGTTTCTTCTCCCTTCTCCTCCTCTGAATTAGCTGTAGACACACTTTCACAGAACATAAACAACACTATTTTTTTAATTCTTCTTTCTTTAGGCACAGGAACAAACACAATATATTTTGCTCTTACTTATTCATTGTACATTATCCTGCCTATAAATTCTTTCCCAGTGGTTTTCCTAGTGTTAAAATGTTCAACAGGGTGCCAAAAGCAATTTCACTGAAGTCATCTAGAGTTTCACCCTGACAGTAAAAACATCGGTTTTCTTTCTTGTCCAAAGCTATTGATGATAATGGGCCTGGAACAAGATCTGTGTGTGCATGCCTGTGTTCCTCATTTAGGAATGAGGGAAAGGGTGGGGGTTGCATAAATCTTGCAAGTGAATAATTTTTCTCCTGAATAATCCAGTTTCCAGTCCAATAATCTACTTCTCTGGAAGAACAATACAGCCAAAATCCTTTCCTGTTTTAGGCTGTTCTGTTTTTGAAACACGAAACAGCAAAAGTATGAGAACCTTCTATGCATGCTTTGTATATCAGGTACTTTTTTGAAATGCTGTCTTCATCTGGGCACTATACCTAACATAAAGTTTAGTGATGATCTTTTTTTGTCTTGCATTAGTCTTGCACAGTTCTTTCAATCTTGCAAGTCTGGTTTGTTGCTTTCTCTTAGGATATAGGTCAATGAGAATGGATGTCTGCAGCAGGAAAGGAACAGAATGAGAGAGCACACTGTTCCCTTAAAAAGCCCATTCCTCAGCTTGACCATCTCTATGACTAAATTGAGTTTTGTAGATGAAAACCAACATGAAGCAAAAACAAGACAAAAAAATCAGCATTCAGTCAATATAAAATTATGAGTTATGTAATGGTTAAGAATACTTAATGTATACTCTGTCTCATTAAGAGTTGAAAATACATGCAATACCTCAGATAATGGAATATAAAAACATTAGGAAATATTTCAAAAACTGAATTTGCTGTGTCTTTGTCCTGTGTGAGAAACCTAACATTATTTGATTTAATATGAGTTGAGTCCACACCTCAGTCTATACTGAGGCAAATTTTAACAGGATTGTGTTATGGAACAGGCTGATTTAAAAAAAAAAAATAGCGGTTAATTTGTTCAGTGTCCTCAGTGTTCACTGCATCTCAGGACTTAGCTCATCCTTTTTCTTTTAATTTAAACCTTTGTGAAGTTTTCAGAAGTCCCAGGATATAGTCTATTGTTTAACACCAAAATATTAGCCACACTTCTATGCACAGAACAAGCTGATTTTCATTTGCAAATTGATAAGTTATTTTGCAGTTATAAATTGAGTATGTATTCATTTAGTCTGAGATTTTACCTAAACAAAACTTAAATCCTGTTCTTCAGAAAGCATGATGAGTTTGTAGATATTACTATGCTGGGACCTCCATACTTTTTTGTACTTCTAGAGCCAGCTAGTGCAAGTATCCCTATACTGTGTTCTATATATATTATGGAGAAATCCATGGGAATCTTTTTTAAGTTGTCAGACAAATTTAAACCAGGACCCATTTGGTGAGAACTTTTTGGAGCTTTTTTTTCTTTTAATTCTTGGTCATAGATTCTGTTGTAAAAGCACGTTACTGCTCTTCTCTGGACAAGCAAAGGAGGTGGAATAACCACCAGCTCCTGGAATCAAGAGTAAAGATTTTCTTGGTGAAACTCAAACCTGAAATGAATATTTTGACTCTCAGTAGTTTTCTGTAAGGATGATATAGAACATAGATGCTGAGGCAGAATGGCCCTCTTTATTGCAGACAGGCATTTTTTAGCTTCTTCTAGTACAGATTTAAAAAAAAAAAAAAAAACAAATCCTGGAGGGAAAAAAATTAAAGATGTAGAAATAAATAGGATAGAGTATCTTTCTTCCAAAGGTAGATTGCACCAGACTTAGCTGCTTCCTTTCTGTGATACAGTAACTGCTTTTCTAGACAAGTGATTAAACTGAAAGAGAGAGGAATGAGTAAATGAATTGTAAGTGGGTGAAGAAATACCTAAAGGGGAAAGATGGTAATGTGTTGTGCAAAATGGGGTAGGGCTGGGGAATTACTAGAGCTCTGTCCAAAGATTGGTATTGGAACTGTTATTTTTTAATAATTTCATTAGTAAACTTGGCACAAAAAGTATAAATTGCTAATGAAATATGTTGATATCAGAAAGTTGGGAAACATTCCTTGCACGGTGGATGTCCCACAGGAATGATTGGATGACCTTGAGGAGTAGAGAAATAAAATGGGATGAAGTATAATAACACAAAGTGCAAGGTCATGTAGGGACTAATAGCAAAGGCTTTCTGATATAAGCTCAGAGCTTGTCAGATGAAAGATGAGAGAATTTGAAAGAACTAGATGTGTAAGCCAATGAAAGGCTGGCTGTGAGCCACCAATTTGACGTTGCAGTGGAAAAAGTAAATACAGTCCTAAGTAAATTCAGCCTTGTATTTCTTGTACAGATAAGGAGGTATTAATGCCACTGAAACTTTATCTCTAATATTGAGAACAGATCTGGGAATACACATTCAAGAAATTGGACTTAGAACAGTTGTAAAGAAAGCCCGACTAAAATAAAGAGGGGAATGGACAAGAGATTAAAAGAACTTGGACTGTTCAGTTTAGCCCAGTGAAGCCTAGAAGGTGCTGCTGTCTTTGAATATACTAGGTGAAGTAAATGTTGTAGAAGGAAAGGGGCTTTGTAGGCAAAAAAGAAATGTGGTGCAAAATTAACAATTGCTGTCCAAGCCTCTCAAATATTACTAAGAGAAAATATTATATGATATGATGATCTAGAATGTGCAAGGGACTACATTTGATAACATGGGAATTTGTTTTGTCCCGGGTTTCATTAAGCTGTAGTTAAAGCATGCTCGGCTCCAGCTCAAAACAGCTGTATAGTCTAAACCCAAAGTGCTGTCAGAGGTAGGAAGAACTGATAGATTTCTACACTATGCTGCAAGAGATAGATACGAGCACTGAGGCCCAAATAGAGTGTTCTGTTAGTGGTTTGTCTTCCCTCTTAGTGGGGAAGATTGCAGTGTTGGGGCAAATGTCTCATGCTTATGTGTTCATGCCATGGAATTGTAGCGTTGCAGGTCTGCTTTACGACCTCCTTCCTGTTGTTTCTCACTTTCCCACTGTCAGTTCTCTGGGACAGCCTTGCATTACTGAAATGTATTTGTATCCCTGCAAAACCTTACCAGAAAATAAGTGCATTGCATTTTAGTTCAGTAATACTTGTTGTAACTGGTCAGCTTGCTCTTCTCCTGTCTAACAGAACAGTAAGTTCTTTTTTTATTTTTTTCCTGCCAGCAAATATTTAAAATGTTCTCATTAAGAACTTGAGGAGTGACATATTTGTAGAATTTAGCTGCCAGAATTGGCCAGTCTAGGAAGAGCCTAATGTGCCTCAAACGTTTGTTTATATTCATTTGTAGTTATCTCGCATAGTCATCTTGCAGTAATCTTGAGTGTAATGACTACAGTAACTACTGTTTAAAGTTAATATTTTGCCTAGCTTGAGTAACTTGGCTCTACAGAGGAACTTTGAAATAGAAAAGGAAGTGAAATGATACTCCAGACTACTGTGTGGCTGCTTGCCTTTCCACTATCGGAATTTCTTAGCCTGCTGCTCTATATGCCATGTAAGATCTCCTTACTCTCTACACTGTCCCCTTAAATCCTTCTCCATTCCTTTCCACACTCCTGCCTCAGAGGAACTGGATTTATTTTTGTGTAAAAGAGGCCTGTTGTCTTATGAGAAAGGGAGTAAGATTTGTAGCTTTTTTTTTTTCTTTTGAAGAAAACTGTCTAAATGCCCATCAAAACTCCAGTGAAATCCAGTTCTAAGTTTCACCTTCCACACAAAGCAGCCTGAGGGCATTCTTGCGTTAATGAGTACAGCCAGCTCTGAACTGACAAAGTTCAGGCTGTTCTTTGTACAAATGCCATCGAATATTTTAATCTCCATTTGCTTTTGAAAGAATAATTGGCTCACAATAGTCAGACTTAATTTTACTCTTACAATGATTTATAAATCCTGTGCCTTTTACAAGTATTGAACTTTGTCTCACAGTGTCTTTGTGCAGTAGGGAAGTATTGTAAATGCTGGGCCAGGTGTTTTGGATGAATAATCTGTTCACAGGAAATACAGTTTCCATCTGGAAAAAAAAGTGCATTTGTGAATTTGTCCTTAACTTAGTTCATAGTTTTGGCTAAAAATAACTGCAAGTAGGAAGTTACTTGGATGTTTTAAAACTCGAGTTACATCTTTCTGTTTAAAAACATTCCAGATACTAATTTGTTCATACTTACTTTTATCAGTTAAAATCTGTTCCCTGGAGAAAGAAATCTTTTGTTTCAAGCCAAATGAAGCAGAATGTTGTTTTACCTGTAATCATTTTGGTTTTCATTGTGCAGGAAAAACTAGAATGTTATGTTTCTGTTCATCTAAACCTATTTTTTTAATTTCTTCTTTTACTACAGAAATGGGGGAGAAAAGATTATTTATACAGCTTGCATTGCATTAATATTTCTGTTTGGTTAATGGGCAACCTGTGGAATAAATTTGCTATGTGTTGTCCAAAATCAGTCTGTGATGGAGCCAAGAATAAAGCCTGGATTTTTTAGACTTTTTTTTGCCTGAGACTCTTCTTGTATTTTAATTAATGAAGTGAAACTTTCACTTTTGTTACATTAATTTTCCTTAAACTTTGTGCAGTAATCATAACTTACTAAAAATGCCTTTGATATACTGTGAGCTGATCCGTACTTAACATGTATGGAATATACGGGAAGTGTGGATGCAAGGAATGTGAGGTCTCACTGCACAGAATCAGGAGTGTTGCCGAAGGTGTAACTGAGGTCAGGCTCGTGTTCCCTGCGGCGCCTGTACTCTGCGTGGGGATGTTTAGGTTAACCCTGGCACTCTCTGGTTCTAACTTACATTCTAAGTGTTCTCATTCACATGTAGAACTTGGCTTTGCTCTAACTGGGCCCATAATGAATATACTGGTGTAAATTAGAAAGTGTCTGTAGTAACGGTACTTGCTAGAATTCTCATAGTACTTTAACACATGGTTTTCATAAGACCACTAGACTGTATTTCATAGGACTGCCAGTTTAGTCTATTGCTGATTTCTGACAGTGGCCAGTAGTAGACATTTATAGAAAGAAATTGGCTAAACATGGGATGATCTTTCTTCTCACACAGCTTTCCAGTTTTCAGTAATAAGCAGTGTAGGAATGGCCTCAGGTGCAGGTCACATCTGAGCCATTCTTCATAATAGCCATAGTTAGCACTGTGGATTTGTTTAATCCTGTTTTGAATTTGTTAATACTTTTTGATACAAAACATCCCATAGCACCGAGTTCCACAGTTAGGTGTTTCTTGAAAAAGTATTTCATTTGCTGATTTTAAAACTAGTGCCTTATTATTTTATTGAGAGTCAGTTTGTTCCTGTGTTATTGTTCCCTCCTCATTTTCTCTATACCGTTTATGGAGACCTCTGTCATAACTTCCTTTAGTTGTGTTTAGATAATCTAGCTACAATTTCCTTGCAGAGAAACTTTCCTTGTCTTTTTCTTTTCGGAGGTTCCTCTATTCTACTGTTTAAATGTGATGACCTTTTTGAAGGAAAGGGCTAGAGTCCTCTAGTAGTTTATACTTATTCTGAACAATTAGCCTGCAGACTGTTTAAAATAATGTATTTCCTTGAAAGTATTTTATCCTTTCAGTAGCTTTATTTCCTTTTAGTAAGAATATTTTATATTCAGTTTTTGTTTCTTAAACTATATGAATATGCTGACTGTATTTTATAAGAATTTCTTTTTTATCATCTGTCTTCTCATGCCCAATTACATAACAGCTTGGTGGCAAACATATTATTTGTAAATAATTTAGAGTACTTTATTTGTTTTTCAGCAGTATGTAGCCTCTGGGAATAAGGAAGAGCCAGAACTACATGACTGTCAGCCCTATGGGGATCTTCTGATATTTCTGTCTAGACTGCTAATAATTTATGGACCACACATTGAGAAATTCTAATCTAACATATGTAGGATTTTATGCTCCACATTCTTACTGTATTTGACATGTATTGTATCCTGTTGTCTTAGATATAGCCCAGAGTATTTTATTCTAGTTACTAAGGCAATCTAAGAACTGGAGCAGGTTATTCATGGCTGATCTGAAAATAAAATTAAAAAATCATAGTAGAAATGTGCCCTTTTTTTCCTACAGTTTCATGCAGTTTCCCAGAGTATTTCTGAGGCAGTATTAGGGTGATTTCATCATATGTACCATGCAAAACCAAGTACATATGTGGTTAGCCCCAGCTAACGCCCCCTCCACAGAAGTCAGTGACAAAACTCCAATTTCACTGGGTCCAGAATTCCACCTCTGATGTCTTTTTCCTGCTTCTGCTCCAAGTAAAGCCTATTAAATGAATTAAAGCACAGAGATACTTTGAGTATAGAATATTATTTCCACAATTATCAGTTATGTGGATTATGGGAAAAAAGCAGCCAAAACATGCTGACATATTTAAGACATCTAAGAAATGTATATGCAAGTAGGAAATTATACATCAAAAGTACAAGATTGTTTCTGGAGTCAGACAGTAATAAAGTAACTTGACCTAAATTGTTCCATTTGCTGGTACTAATTGTTGTAACCTTTATTACACAAAGCAACACAGTTTTTTAGCTGATCCGTTCTGTTCTCTCTTAAATTAGGAGATGGGCCTTTTTATTATAATTACCCCAGCCACGCCAGTGTATCTTATACCAGCCATGAACAAAACAGCACATCAGCAGAGATCAGCACTAGGGAGACGATGCCCTGCTGTATGCAGGAAGGAATCTCAGATCAGTACTCTGTGTAGTACTTGTGAAATGATTTCAGTGCTGTCAGCACAGGGCTTAACCCATTAGGATAATTTGGCCTGTTAACTTCAGCAAAATAAAATGTGAATATATAATTTTTATTAGTCTGATCAAAATATGTTGAATAGTAGTATCTTAAATGATACCAGTAGGCATAGAATCAGGCCATAACTGTATAGGATTAAATTATGGACTACTCCTGATGACTGTTATAGCTGATACCTATTTATCCTCAATACTGCAGACAGTACAGGCCATGAACCCTGGCTTTTCATGTTGTAAATGGGTTTAAGGTGCATACATTTTAAAGAACCATATATTCATGGAGCTACTCATAAGTACACATTTTTAACTTCATTTTTACGTATTGTATTCACAGAGAGATTTGTATAGATTGGGACAGAGCAGATCTGTTTCCTCAGTTTACCATATTGTCAATGAACACATTTAAATGGACTTTTAAGTGGCCTTTATACTGCACATGGGGGCCTTAATGTAAATAAGAATGAGGAGAAAAAATCTCTGGGAACAAAACCTTTTAGACCTTTTCAACTATATGTTTATTCCCACTGCATTCCTGCCTCTTTATCATACCTTTTAGTCCCCTTCTCTTTTGGAAGCAAATATGAGTGTCTTGTGATGAAGTGTGCATGTTATTTTAATCACATTTGTTAAAATATTTATATACCTGTGATTATTTACCTTTGTGTAAAGGTAGAGCAGTACACAGCTTTGTGTAAAGGTGTTCTTCATGTGTTTTACCATTTCATTCATCCTTTTACCTGTATTCCTTAGCTTTAGAAACACTATTGAAAATTTAAAAATATGTATTTGTCAATCT
The DNA here is from genome assembly GCF_036417845.1 of Apteryx mantelli. Lineage (NCBI taxonomy): Eukaryota > Metazoa > Chordata > Aves > Apterygiformes > Apterygidae > Apteryx > Apteryx mantelli. The sequence continues at coordinate 24,544,115 of NC_089982.1, read as the reverse complement.
TTCCAGCCTTATAACTATAGAAACCTTACAAAAGAAATGTCCATACTAAAACCCATTGAAGTCAATAGAAAATCTCTGAATTCCCAGTCTCCAAATTTCTAAGGCAAAGGAACTGGATTTTGGCAGAGAGGTTTGTTTATTCCTGTGGAACTTGCACAATAAGGCCACATCTAGACCAATGCAGCTGGGGAACATTCCTGGACACTGGCACTCAATCCTGTGGGCTGTTGGATGTTTAACACATTGCGCAGTTTTGGCTTGTGCCAGTTAACACTGCTCTGAACAATTCCTAAGCATGATTCAAGAGTTAGCATGGTCCAGGGACTATTTCTCATAGGCAGTTTGGCTAAAGTCGCCCTGCACTGGAAGGCAGGAGAGCTAACAGTGTGGTTGCAAGCCTTCTCTGACAGTTGACCTCAGTTTTAAGAACGTTCTGAGCACATTTGATTTACTAGTATATACAAAGCTCTGTAGTAAAAGATTTAGGAAGGCAGGAGGAACAGGGATCTTACTCTTCTGCTGCAGTTAATAACCGTAGCTGTGTGTTGGATTAGAGCTACCAAGCCTGCTGAGATATGGAGGATTCAGAAGTCTCATTTAGACAGAATTTGAGGATTTAAGAACTGTGGGTAATTTCCAGCCACATCTAATGCTGTTGTTCAGACCATCAACTGAGCACATACGCTTCAAACATCTTAAACCTCCTGAGCCTTTTCTGCTCCAGTGGACCCAGAGATGTACAGGAAATTGAAGTTACCGTTATATGCTTTGGGTATGAAGTGATATGGCATGCTCTCCATGTGTAGGTTATTTTTAAAGGATATGCAGTAAATATGATGCGTCCCTTCTGTACATGACTCACTGTGCATATGCTCTGCACTGATTCTCTCATATTTTTGTTCAGACAGGCTCCTGGAAGCTTATGCAGGCTTGTAAAAACTAAGTTCCTCCTGAACTTTTTTGCATTGCTCCTCACTATAATTTTTTTCTTTAGCCTTTGCACTTTAAGACTTGAAGAATTCATATATTTTTATCATCGTCCATATAATTGTTGTGCAGTGTGAATAATGTCCCCTAAACACAAGTATAATTCTTCTTTAGGAAAGTGTTTGCAGCCAAGAAGGTTACTCTTATAAAGACCAATCTTTTTCCTTGATAAATGTGTTTAGGACTGTACATTTATCTTTGCAGTTTATTCTCCAAAGTAAATTAAAGGTAATAGGTGTTAACATTTTCTTTGCCAACTACCTGTCTTAAAACCAGATTTGAAATGTGGGAACCATTTTTACACACACAAATTTCAGCCACAAAAATACAGGCTAAATTTCCTGTTGATTTTTCCACTTTAAATCTCATTCTGTGATTCTTTTTTTCAGACATGGAGATTCTTTCCAAAACATATGCTTTTGTAGCTGAACACCACCAAAACTATTAATAAGGAAAATATCTAGAAAAAACAGTGTTTTATTGGTCTTTCACCATCATCTTCTATTGGTTTAGTTCTGAGCTAAAACTTGATTAATGTGTCACCATGGAAATTGCACAATTTTATGAATGTTCTGATTTAATGAAAAAATGGGTATCTGAGATCAGAAAGCATTTGGGTGTTGTATGCATACTTAGAGAAGATTATGACCTGGAGAAGCATCTAGGATATATGAACGGAAAGCAGCTTATTGAGTAAAACTAAGTTTTCTATTTCAAAACGCATACAAACCAAACTGTATACTAGAATATCTAACCTGCAGATGTTGCATACTTCTCAAACAAGGAAGCATTTAGAAACAAGCAATTCTTAAACTCATATTTGCTTCTTACTAGTATGCAGTTGTAACTTGAAAAATGACACTGAAAAATAGTACCTTCTTACTGAATTTGCCTCCTGTGTAATTATGGATGCACAATAGGAGTCTGACACTTTTATTTCTAAAACAACAGAGCTTGCAAGTGTGTCAAGAGGAAGAAAACTCACATATGTATTATGGCTGTAGGGAAAAAGGTATATGAAATTTATTTCTAGTAACAAAAACATTTGTGGTAACATAACTCAGTGATACTAATTTGACATAACCAGTCATTGGTGGGTTTTTTTTAGTTGTGATTAACACAAATGTTCTAAAATCATCCAGGAAATACCTTTGTACTTTTTCATACCAGCATGTAATCTTTGTCATAGCCAGATTTACTGCATTTTCTGTAAACATACCCATGTGACATGGATATTGATGCCCATAATTAAAGCTGAGTAAGAGTCAAAAAAGAAGAGCCTAAGCTTGCTGTCACTGAAGTAATGACAAAATTCTGTTTAACTTTGGCTGAAGCAGGGCTGGGGAAAAAAAGGTTCATTTCTCAGAGTTCATCTTGAGCAGGCAGTACTAGGAGTGCACTGAGTAAATCTGTCATATTACTCAGTTATTTTACCAGAATCAGCATACCTATCAATTCCCTTGATGTTGGTGTCATTCTTCTTAATGCACCTGTTCTTAAATGACAGACAAATATTTTAGACAAATTCTAGTTATCACTCAAGTAAAAGAGGAACATACAAGCACAAGTAAAAATATCTCAGTCAGTACTTGCCAAATTACTTTATTTATATTATGTTGATGGGTGAAATTAGATGCCAGAAAAGAGATACTGTATCAGACGTTATTACTTATACTTGAACTACCAAGGAAAGATGTTGTCAGTAGCCTTTAGCTATATTTGGAACAGTAATACATGGATATTCAGCTTTCAGCGATTTGTATGATACAGAGTGCAGCTTCTGTCACAGGTCCTCTGTTTCTGGAACAGTGTTGGAATCTGAAGGCTGAATGAACACTACAGGAATATTCTCGGATGTCCATCCCTTAGGAGTCCTATTGAAGGATCTCCTGGTAGCAAGAGGGTTTGCAAGGATCATGAATCTGGGATCATGTAGCATCAGTAGATTAAAATCTGGTACCTTGAATTTGACCAGCTTTGATGCTCTCTCAAAACCACCAAAGGGAGTAGCAACTCTGCAGATATTAGAGAAATAAAAGTAAAATGTGATTTAAAAAAATACCTGTTTTCTCTTTCTCTCAGGACCTGAAAAGGATAGAAGGTACTTTAATGATGGAGATTTAATATAATTTCTTGTTGACATTTTCAAGCTTTTGGGAAAAGTACGCTCATTATTTTTCTGACAAATTCTCTTTAAGATCCGGTTTATTCTCCTTTAGATGCATGCTCATTTTAAACCATCTTCAAAGTTACCAATGGATAGAAAAGCCAGGAAAAAAAAATGTTGCAAAAAAACCTTGTCATTGGTGATTCACAGTCACTGAACTTTTTTGTAGGTGGTAAGTTGATAAGTCTGAAAGCATAGTTTGACAACACGTTCTCTGTAGCACATAGCTAGCTTAAGATGTTCTCACCCCATTTTCTCCTATCCCCAGCTGCTTGTTCCTCCCACTACACTATATTTCAGCACCATATTGTTGCACCAGTAAAAATGTATGTGGGATGTGCAATAATAAACTTGATCACTTAAGTGGTCTGGATTGAAAAAAAGTCTTTCAAGTCAAAGGAGCATTTTTAAATCCAAATTGTTTCAGCAGTCTGGTTTATATTGTTACCCTCAAAGAACTGTAGCAATAAAAGTAAGGAGGCAGTAATGTGTAATGTGAAGCAGAAAGGAATGGCCAAAGACAGCAGCCTTAGGAAAGGAGGGGAATGGGTGAGGACTTCTTGCACCAGCTTTGTTGCTGCAGAAAATATTTATGTAACTAAACCTTGAAGTACAGGCTGAAATTGGCCTATTATCTACTGCCAGTGTTTTTCATGTTATTTAAATGTAAATGTTCCTTCAGATGATAAGCCTGAGAAACCAAAAGATATGAAATAGTAAGCAGGAACTGACTGTTACTTCCATCTGCAAGTATTTTAAAATAACAGTATTTTCAGATATCTTCCATGGTTCTTTTATATTTGCTGGTTTCTAGGTAGAGAAGAAGTAGGTGCATTTTTCTCTCACTTTTTTCCAGAATCTTTTGTATAAGCAAAGTTTTGATTCTGACCAAACAGAATACTGCATGTGCTTTGCATTTTGATCAGCTGCATAACTTAGCTGGGATATATTCTGGCCAGTAAAGAAGATTGTAAGATTTTTCAGCCACACAAGAATGCCTGATTTCTGCAAATCTACGTATACAGTGAAAGTGAATTTCTGTTGAAGTGGGATTTCACCAGCCTTTGTAGGCTTTGTGAGTTTAATATGGAACAACAGATCTGCTGGTGTAGATTTCCAGTGGCTCCAGGTATTCTAGCAAAAAACCGGAGAAATGAACACCAACAGGAACTAAAAGAGACCAATTGAAGATTTGACTAGGCTTTTCACCAAGGCAAGTATAGATAAAACAAAATCTATAGATAATTAAGTTCACTAAAATAAAATGATGAATTCAGAAAAATGAAACTGTGTGATCTAAAAAAAATTACACTGCTCTGTCATTGCACAGATAATTCACTGAATTTTGGTATGAGCAACTTTTGGCAAAAGGGCAAGTGTTAACTCCAAAGGTCAATCCATGCAAGATAAAAATCTTGAAAGTTCTGGGCATGCACACATGAGTAGAAAAGAGGACTGCTTTGGATTAAGCTTTGTAACTTTTTATCAAATTAATATAAGACTAGATTTTGCCGCAGCAGCCAGTCCATGCATTAAAATCTTGTGGTCAAAGGGAATTCTTTATACAAAGTGCCTGTGGTATCAAGTGTTTCTTGTGAAACTGTCTTCTAGGTCACAATGTCGAATTGAATACCATATGATACTGATTAAAACTAATTGCTTGGTAATTGGTACAGAGTGAGTGTAGTGATCTACATCTTACAGGATGATAAAGATTGTTATAATTGCTGCTCCAATTGAGATATACATTCTCACATTGTTGTAACATTTAGTTCTCATCAATAGGTAAATTAAAGGGATTATCAATATGAATAGAACAATAATAGCTGTATAAAAAAAAGCAAAACAATTTTATAGTGTAAAACTTCCTGTTTGGAATATTTTTTGCATTTAAATACAGCAAATTTGTATAGGTAACGCAAATAGGATGGCTTTTTATGAAAATTCAAACAGCTTTTGTGTGAACAAAAACATGTAGTTTCTTTACAAAGTCTGGCCTCAGAGAATTATACATCCCTGCATGCTTTGCAGAAGCACATGATAATCAACATGAAGGAGAGTACAATAATTGGCTAATAGATGTTAATTTTTGTTCACAGCAGCAGTATATTTCTGAGAGCAATGATTTGTCTGATGACATGGTGTTGTAATGACCTATATTGTGTGCAGATCAACTATATCACTTGAGCGCTGATTCATTGTATAGAAGCCTAAAACTCATGTCTAAAAAATTACACTAGTCGTTCCTCACAGTAAGGACGGAAATCCTGGTTCAGAACCAGAGGAAGTGGCACCAGGAAGTGTAACAAGATTTTTAATATTCACTTTGCATATTCCTAAAAAGTAGATACATGATTTAACAATATGAGACACAACCATATTTATTTTTAACTGTTATTTTAGCAGGGCTTCTTGTATTTTTTAGTCTTTCTTATTGAGTGTTATATTGCCTCAAGATGGGAGACTGCTTGTAGTTGAATATTTGGGAAAGTTTGAAGAAATATTAGAACTGCATTGGATTAGCACCTTCAATTACATCATTTCCCAAAATATGACTTTTGCATTTAAAAATGTGACTAGCAGTCCCAAAAAATTCTGCTTATTGTTATTTCTCTGCAAAAACAAAAATATAAGAGCAGAGGACCTGACCCTGCAAAATGCTCAGAGGTTATTGGTATCTTAATGCAAGAGCTAGTGCCAATTTCTCAAAGGTATTCAGGTGCCAAAGAACTGGCTAAGCACCCACCTTCCACTAATCTCCCATCATTTGGAGTTAGGCACCCGAAATTACTTAGAGGATCTGGATCTCAGGATTTTTACAGTAGGATTCAGAATTCATTAATCAATAAAGCAGAGCCCAGTCCAGATAGACTGGATTCCTTCAGTGTTGTTGAAACAGTAGTCTTTGCAAAGCGAGAAAGCTGAGCAAGATTTTATCCAGTAAAAGAGGCAGAACCTGTCAGACTTGCTTGTCTTATGTGAGCAAGATGTAGTGCTTTGTATGTCACACTTAATCCTACCTTTGGCATTTTCTCCAGCTCCAGGAAAGCAGATGGAATAAAGGTGCTAAATTAATTAATACAACAAACTCCTCAACAAATGTAGATTCATGCTGTCTTTCCTACAGATGTTGACTAGATGCTTCCACACTGGTAAAAGAGCCAAGAAATTTTTCCACCAGTAAAAGGCTCTTCAATCCTAACAGGAATTAACTTCCAAGATAAGTCAGATGGCTTGGCCCTGTCTTGCAGCATTTCCCCTGTAGCACAGGTTCATTTTCATCCAGGAGGGGGAAAGTAGTAGCCTTGTCTGAAGAGTCAGTTGCAGAGATCCTCAGAACCCAGTTTCTCTGATCATGCGCTCTGCCTAGTGCTATCTACTGTTTAACCATTACTGGCTGTCTCACAGAAAGCCCTGCCTCCAAAGGCAAATGCTCTTGATATTTGCTGCCACCACTTCTTCCTCCAAAAGCCTGCCAGCGTTGCCAGGTCCCTGCAATGTAAAATGCCTACCAGACCCAGACTAGTACCTCTGAATTCCTTAGATCTGATTCTGCTTACACTAAAGTTAATGGTGAAACTTGCACTGATACATGGTCTTGAGTGTGCTCTTCATTGCTGGCAGCAGAAGAAAAAATCTGAATGCTGTTTGGTTCTGCATATACTGTACTTGTAAGTCATCCTTGTGTCGGTGTGTTCCAACACATCAGGCTTCCGTAGCTACTAAGGTCCCGTTGCATTTACAGTTTGTCTAGGAACAAGGGAAGCTGCAGGGAACCTGAATCTGACTTCCTTTTTAACATATACTACCAAAAGAATCTCAGGCCATTTCCTTTGGGAGTCCTACGTGTCACACTCACTGTTAACTTCTCCCTTACCGATTAATGGTGACTGTACCAGTGTTTTGCAGAAGTATAAACATAATGGTATTTTACTGAATGACAAAGCATGATAGCCTTGATACCGGCACTAATAACAAAATGATATCGTTATATCACACTTCAGCAGTTTAATATGCTATCCTTTGCTTTCTCTCTAAGACTACAATTAAAGAAATCAGTGATGCTGTGACCTAGATGCACAGAATGACTTAGTGGGATCTAGGCACATTAAGTCCCAGAGGTCCCAACCTACACACAAAGCCCATAGGCTGCTAAATTCCTGAGGTGCCAATGTTTTTCTTATGCAAACGCTCACATCTGCCATTATCTTATCCATGTTGGCATCTGCATCTATCTTATGCCAAAATTTATCTGTGATTACCTAATTAATAATCTTTTGCCTAAACTTTCACCTGTGAAAACACACATAATATGCTACTGCAGCAAGTTTTGAGCAAAACAGTACATCGTGGCACCTTTGCTCAAAAACAATGGCAAGTAGTGTTGAACCTCAGTGTCTAATAATAATAGGTGACTATTATTATAATAGTAGGTGACTAGAGCTGTTTTGCAAGAGATTTGGGGTTTCTTCAGTCTGAGAATATTACTTTGTATGAGGTGTAGGTCCACTTTGTAGGAGTGGACCTAAATGCTTACCTATAATAATTCCAGGGGGAATGAAGGCCTTTATTTTGAAGCTTTTTTACTGCCCAAAGCTACCCAAAATACAGAATTAATTGGGTCAGACAGAGTATGACTCTTAGTATGGACATCAGGGGACACAACTAATAGCAGAGAGATGCAGGTTCTGTTTTCTGCTCCTAAATCGGCTTACTTCATTTATTGTAAGCAATAATTAAAGAAAATGCATGAAAAGGCATGAGAATTCAAATGAAGGCCCAGGTTTCTCTTTCCCTAAGTGAGCTTCATAATTGCTTAGCTAAGGAAAGAGGATGTATACTCCCTCTGGCCCAGAGGTTCATTATATGCTGTACAGTGTCACAGGTCTTAATAAGGCAAGGATGTCCCCACCTCTTCTCTGGAAAAGCCGGGGACCAGGTGGTTATACCTCTCCTCAGGGTTTAACATTCATGAAGAAATAAAACCCAAGCTAGCCACCTCCTAGGAAAATGCTCTTGCCAAAGAAATGAACCTTATTCTCAATACACATCTTAAAAGAATACCTGTGACCCTTGCTCTGTTTCAGGAAAGGAAGTCCTTAATGTAGCCCTGATCTAAGATAGGCAGCTGGAATTAGGTGCTGATAGTCTTGGACAAAGAGAGGAATTTAAGTCATATTTAGTCTTCTCTTTAATGTTTTCTGTGACTAGCTTGACATAGCAGTGTACTGGCTGTTTTGAATCCCATAATCAGGCAACCCACTCTCCTATGCATTTTAGGAGTGTAGGCACCTAACTCAGGGCTGTGAAATCTTAAGGGCTACTATCTTGAAGTTCAGTGTTGCAAAATCTTGCTTTCTTTCTAGATCTAGTCCTTCTTGCTAATAAGCATAAATCTAAACGTATTGTATGTATCAAACAGCTTTTCTAGGTTTACCAGACATTCTTTTATTTCATTTTTGTTTCAAATGTGTGTTTTTTTCAGTGAGAAGGAGGGCACTGGTTTTGTTTAAAATAGCATATAATGCATCTCTGTGCCTTGCATTTTGAATTTACCGGTTTTGCAGTCTGGACCTGGATTTAAGTGCCCAGTTCTATTTTTTATGGCAGTTATGAGGGAGACTATCAACCCTTTGCTTGTTTAAATGGACATATGTTCAAGATATTTGGACTGTGATGAGCCACAGTTCTGCCACGTCATATATAGAGAAAATCATCATAGAAAGAAATCTGAACAGTTAGTGTTGTGAAGAGGGCAACTGACAGAATCTGGCACCACAAAGCAGCTAAAAATCCACAAAGAAGCCATCACATAGCATTAAGATCATAAGACACATACCACTATTAATGGGGCCTGCGTGTCACTTTTGATCTTTTCTTTCACAGTAATGACTGGCATGCTTGACATTCAATCTCTTGACTGATTTCTCTCTCTACTTCTATGTATATAAGTCTTAGACTTTTTTGTGATTACAATAACCATAGTACGTAAACTGTGCTGTTACTGTTTCAGTGTTAGCAGCTGTGGCCACATCTCTCTGATATGTATTTGTTATTTTGTTTTCTGAGGAGAATGTGCCACATAGACTTAATTATTAACATGGTGATGTATGTTGCTGTTGGGAAGTCAAAATTAGTATAGTGTCTGTAGGCTAGTTTTGATGTTGAACAATGGAGTTTTTTCTCCTTGCACTCATAGTTGAGGCCCACCTCTACTATAGAACACAAGTGATATTGTGAGATTTTTCTCTAAGTTTATATCGCTCTGAACTATTTTCTTTTTCAGCAGATTGCCACCTGGTGTTTTGGGGAAGGGTTTTGGTTTGACTGAGCTGTCTGGACCTCTCCAAGGGCCATTTAAGGAAAATTTGTCTGTGATTTCAGTAAATAAAGATACTGTGCATGGTATGAATGAAAGCAAAAGACTTAAGCAAGGGTGTGTTTTAAAACTTCCAAAATAGCTGCAAAACCCAACAAATGTCAATATATCAAGAAGTTCCACTGAAAGCCTCAGTATACTAGTTACTATGTAAATAACTTTACTCTCAGTTCCCCCTCAGCTCCAAATACAGCACTTTTTATCTGGTAACTGCTTTTTTTAATTTTGGTTGCTCTATTTTCCTGCTTTTAAAGTGATATCTATTAATTTGTTATCAAAGGTTGTAGAAGATATTTAAAAATGTTAAGAATAATAAAATATGAAAGCTGTTAACTTCTTGGAGTGAGGGATTGGTTGATAAAAGCTCCTTGAACTATCATTCCCTAAAAAATAAGTCTGTTGAGTGTGAGTTGTCTGCAGTATACAGTTTACAAGCCAAATTTTAACTGAAAGTCTCCCTGATAGGTCTTAGAAGATCATGATCTGGTACCCACCAAAGTCAACAGAAATACTGAAAGAGGTTTGAAGCATTGTTATATCCTGTGTTTCCTATTTATTGGGTACACTGGATTCTCTTACTTTTCTTTCTTTCAATACTTTCAACGTTCATCTTATATTCTTGGTTCTGGAACTTAATTTGTACTGTACAGAGAGACTAGTTTCCCTCTTAAGGCTCTTGTATGCTTCTTGTAATCTGGGCATGTGTTCATATTTATGCTTATGCTTGCAAACACAGGTGGTAGGGTTTTTTGTTTGTTTGTTTGTTTGTTTGTTTGTTTTGCATCTGGTGGAAACATTCCACTTCATAATAATTCTTCTTTACATTATTCAGAATTACCTGTTAAAGCTCCTGTAGTCAGGCAGTTCTGGCTTTGCTTCAGGTTTAAAGAGTTTGGGATATAAAGCTTCCAGTAGCTCTGGATCATCTCTAATGGCCTCTATCCAGGGAGATTGATAATACTTTGGCACAGAAGTAGTGTTGAACTTTTCGGGAGGAATTTCTTTCAGTGGTCCAGAATATCCTACAAGGAGATCAAGGCAAAATTGTTATAATAATACATTGTCTTTTTTGCATCCTTACCACCATCCTTTGTAAATAGGAAGTAATATACAACTATTTCACAGTGAGGTAAACTGAACAATTGAATCAAGTGGCTTGCCCAAAGCTACACAAACAGAAAGCTGGCAGAGGGGTATTTATAGCCTTTTAGATAATCACTCCAAAGTATTTCACTCTTCTCTGAGGCTAAGGATAGTTTATTTTAGTTTTATTTAAGCTTAATTTTAGCATCATAAGTATCTGTCTGAAACCAAAGTATAACTACACAGCCCTTGGGCTGAATAAACAAAAATAATTTAAAAACAGCCTTTTGGCTAACATTAAGATAATTCTATAGTCTTTGGGTGAGATTTTCTAAAAGCATTAAAAAGATTTAGGATCACAGCCATTATAATTGAGTTTTTGTCTCTGCCTCTGTTAGATGCTTTAAAATGTCCAACTTAACTTTTTCTCTCCACCTTTCATCCTCTAAAAAAGTGAAGAATCATTTGTTTTCTCTGCATTATCATCTGAGGGTCAGGGTCCAATCAGAATTTTACTAGGCAAGTAAATTCCATATTCAGTGTGTTTTCTTCTAAAGCCAAGTACAATATGGCAAGAATAAATATTGGGGGGGGGGGGGGGGAACAGACCTTAAGGTACAATTTGAAGTATTAAAATGAGCAAGGTATTGTCCTGTATGAGTTATACTATTTATTTGAAAAATGAGGGAAATCTCTTCCTCCCTTTTAACCTTGCTGTATATCTAGCTCTTTAAATTAGCCCAATTTCCTTATATAAACTTAAAAAAACCTTGTGCTTTAAAACCTACTCCTTTTGCCAGAACTGAAACAAATACATGTTGCCTACAAGAAGGTCAAAGATTTCTTTCATGTCTTAGCAATGGAAGTAGATTACTTCTATTTGCATTGTATTTGGCTTGTGGATGCAGAGAGTCTCAGCAGTCACTAACAGAGTAGCACTGACCTAGTTTACATAGCCTGTAAAAGGTCTGCACAAAACATGCATTGAATAATTCTAAACAAAGAATGAATTTGTAAAAACCATAGTCTGCTCATGGATAATTCATAAACAGGAAGAAGGGCTATATCACTGAATAAATTAATTAAAACAAATTAGCCTTCTCTAGTCTTTAAAGAATACAAAATAAGGCCTTCCTGTAGCTCACTGCTTTAAATAAAGACAACAGTACCCTCACAGTTAAGGACTTAAATAATGCAGAACAGTCTATACAGCCAGAGGCAAATTCCCTTCTCAGTTACTTCTCTGTAAAGGATTCTAGCAAAACTCACAGTGACTTCAGATTTACATTTATGGACAATTAAACTGCAGTGGGTAACTTCCAGACAGTTGAAAAGTTTATTGCAGATTAGAAACTAAGATTTGGTGAAGACAAATCAGTATATTAATTTGATTTAAGATCCGAGGATCTTTTTCTCAGTATTCATTCAGAAGACGTAACTGCTTCTTACCTTAACCAGACCAATAAATAGAGGAGCAGTCTCTATTGATATTGATGTGTGTTTTAAATTTGGGGAAAAGTAGTGCAAAAGGCATATCTTTGAAAGGCAAATCTTTGAAAATGAACAGAAGCAAGTAAACTGCACTGCCTTACATTTCTGTGGGAGATTAAGATTAGTTCTTACCTGTTAATTCCTGTTAATGATACTGTTGTATAAAGAACTCCTTTCTCTGCTGCAAAATGAGTACTAACTCTATTGTAGATCCAAAAACATATACATTACCTGGGGCAATGTTTTCAGGATGTGGTGGGCTCCGGGGATCAGGTGTATTAGGAGGTGTCATTGGGGCATGCTGGGGAATTCCTTCAACACTGAGGCCATCCATTTTAACACTCTGTATGGGCTCGCCACGCTGTATTCAAATAGAAATAAATACCAATAATAGCCCAGGCAAACATAGAGATCCATAATGATTCTCTATTGAGAGGTGGAGTATTGCCCCAATTTACATCCCAGGTCTGAGACCCAGGATACGTTCTCCAGAGGCATACTGCCTTGCTGTTTGGTACCCTGTTTGCTAGATACCATTACTCAGGGTTTTCTGGTTGTTAGTTGAAAGATGAAACAGTTTCACAACTCTCTTACACTGACTATGTAAGCAAAAGCAAATAATTTATCAATAAGAATTGTATCCCAGTACAATTTAAATGTCTATATCACAAGAGTGTGAATGCTTGGTTCGAAGGGTTGTGGGTGTTGGGAACTGGATCAACAAAACTCCTGAAGGCTCATACAATCCATTTGAGTTATATGACCTTTTCCTAAGTTTGTGACCTATTGATTGAGGGAAAAATACATTAATATGCAGTCTACTAGAAGAGTTCATCCATTCTGCTGCCTGCTCCGGTCATCACAATATCTACCTGTGCCCACAGGCTGTGTAACTCACAGCAAACAGTAGATCTCGTCACATTGGCAAGGAGGCCAGTGATGTGTGGCCCTCTGATCACTAGACACTAGAAACTGTGATATGCCAGACTGGGCACCCTTTCTACCTGAGAACTCAAGAAATCTGGCAGGTTTGAGCAGTTTGAGTTTCAAAGCACTGATTCTTCAAAGCTTTTCTTCCTATATCAGTTGAAAATTCACCACATTTGTCAGACTGCTTTTGTTTGGGGTTTTCTTTTCCTTTATTTATAAAAGAAATAACAACTCCAGTGCAGACCACTTTCTGGAGATTAATGATAGGCTGTTATTTTCCACCCTCCTAGCAGGTCATCGGTTCTAAGGAAACATCTAAAGACTTAATCATTGTTGCTTAAATATAGAATCAGAGTCTCATAAGAAGTCAGTATCTTATTTTAGCTATGACACATAGTCTAAAAGTAATTTAAATACAGACTGTTTTAAAGTAAGAATTTCTTAAAGTAGGAAAGCAAACAAATAATACTTGTTTAAACTTGAAACAAAAAAAGATCAAGGCAGTATGTTTTGGACCATTCTGAAGCATGTTGGAAAGATTATTTTAACTGTGGTGGCCAAAATCATAAAGATGATGAAGATAACACCAGTGATGGCTAAACGGGATTTTAAGGGAGGGAAACAGAATCCAAAGAGGCATCATTTCTTCTGTTTATTCATGTCAGAATGTCATACTGATTGTACAACATGCATACTCCATATATTTTTGTGGGAAATAACAGGGAGGAAGTAGATGAGAGGCGAACTGTTCTATGTCAAATTCTGTAGCAAAAACACAGAAATGGCTACAGAAATTCTGATGAGACTGATGATGTGTTCAGAATTAACTTCATCTGTGTAGTTTCTAATACTCAGTGGAGTGAAAGCTGGTGTGTAGTAGCAGATGGAGGAGCTCTTGACTGAATATTTCCCTCTGGAAGTGGTAGTTAAAAGCTTAAAATTTTAGGGCTGCTTTTAAGTGTATTGGTATTTACAGATTTAATTAAGCCAAACTGTTGCATCTTGCCCACAGACTTTGAAAATCTCAACTCCCCAACTTCAATTGACAGAAATTATTAATTCTAAGAGAGGCTTACTGACAAACAGCAGACTAAGGTCTATCCTTCAGATTTCTCTTTTTGTTCAGATAAAATATTAAACCATAGGTCAACAAGTTCATGCCTCAGTACCTACAGCTGCATGCTTTCAGGTGCAGTTTTCCAAAGGACTCCATTTAATGCATCTTTATTCCAGCAGACTTGAACAGAGGTGGTCTTGGGGGGGGGAACATTATTCATAGTCTTCTAAATAATAGGCTTAGTTTTGGGTGTTCAGTAGATTTATTCATTTTTTGTACAATATTTCTTTTGTGAAAATGCAGATTCATAAAAACCCAAGCATGATTCCATTTGGTCCCTAGTATGTAATTTAATTTCTATTGAATGAATAACCAGACAAGTGTGAATTAGTTGCACCATAAAAAAAGAAATGTAAAACATTTTCTTATATGACACAGGATATTAGAACATAAATTCACTTTTTATGTGGAAAATGTAAAGGCCACAGAATTATAAATGTATTTACCTTTACAGCCAACAAATCATAGATTCCTTCTTTAACAGTGGAACAAAAATACTATTTTAGAGATTTCAGCTGCGATACTGTAAATGTGGAACTCGGCTCCAATAACAGCCTCTCTGACTGTTGTAAGATCCCTCAACATTGTGATTATCATGGACAATGTAAACTAGAGATGGCTCTCTTATTTTCTGCTACCAGAGCCTCCTTCTGAGGTGCAACTAGACAAAAGGTTTCCTTAGACTGATGAATTACCGTCCGTCAATGTTTCTGATTAATTACAAGTATGTGTGCATGCACATGCATGCATGTGTATGTGTGTGTTTTCATTAGTAATACTTGACACAATCTGAGTAAACTATTTGGTGCTTTGCTGTTCTGTGTAATGAATTACTCATCTCCTAGTTGTACCAATACAAACTTTAGATTACATCACAACAATACATTATGTGGTCACTATTTTTATTATTGTAAGTGAAGTTTTTGATTAAAGAAAAATTCAGTCAAGGTCTTTCTTTTATGGATTCTGTTGGGGGTAGGTACTAACACACCTGTAGCATCACCTCAAGTTAGCTGTAAAAGATTCTGTGGAAAGGGAATCTCTGTTTCACAAGAAAAAATTTCTAGGTTAATTAATAATAATTAACCTTTGCAGCACTTACTTATTTCTCTTCCTCTTCAAAGCAGCTTAAAAGTACTGGGACTAATTCTGCTCCTTAGTCACATACTTTCACATCTGAAATCAGTGGGGATGCATACGTGTAACTGAGAAGCAGAATTTAGCACAGTAAGGACTTGAAATTGCACTGGAATTAAAGGGGCCACTTATATGCTGAATTAGATTGGGCACAGAGTATTCATGCTCAAATAATTAAACCTTGCAGCACATTTGAGAGCTAGGTAAAATTTATGAATGTTTTTGTCCCTATTTTCAGAGATTAAGCAAAAAGTTTAAGTATTTTGCAAAAGTCACAGATGAGACAAATGTCAGGTGCATTTAGTTCCTGCCATGAGAATTCCCAAGGTATCGCTCATGCTTTAACCCAGTTCCTGAGGGATTAGTTCAAAGAGCAATTCTCTCTCTGTGACAAGTTTCATCCTTTATCTCTTTGTTGAGACAGTCAGGACAGGAGTGTATTAGTGCCAGTTGTGAGAGTCATTCTGCTGCCTGAGTCTCATTTTGAGACCACCAACCTATTTTAAAAAAATACTGGCTACGTGAAACAGACTACTGTTTCATCCAACCTTTTGAATATCATCAACTAGTTAATTTTCAATAGTCAATCAGTCAGTTGTTACAGGATAAGTACTCTGATCACTAGTAACCTGAGTCAGATTGGAATGAGAATGATCTGAATCTGAATCTTAAGCGTTATGATCTTCAGATTTTTGATTTTTCTATAGGAATTCCAAAAGATACACAGTCTCATTTCATATTAGCCTCGTTGTAATACAGGTTTTTTCTATTATTCTTCCTGAAGCTACAGACAAATTATGCACAACATGTATCATGAACACCAAGGGGATCCCAAGCCAGTCTCAGTGTGTTTTATTAAGAAGTTATTATAAAATACTCACATTTCTTGGCTTGTTTGCTACATAATGATAATTTTCATATGTGTATTTGTCAGATCTCCTTTGACGTCTCTTAAAGAGTCTTGCGCCTCTGTTGCTGAGTGTTGATAGTTCCTCTACCATGATATCTCTGGGAGTGCTGACCTTTTTTCCGAGGTCTAAGCTGGGTGAGTCTGCAACAGAATGGATTAATACATGCCTGTTTTCTTAAGTTCTTATTCTTGCACACCCTGCACCTGAAATCCAACAACATATCAACGCATACATATCTAACACATAACATATCTTCATACATTGTTAGTGAAATTAGTCACTCTTCCAAAACTTTGGAGCACGGTGTTGAAAACTACAAAGCTGATTTTTGAAGATGCTAAGTACCCCCTGCTCCTAATTTATTTCAGTTGAATGGTACTCAGCTGTTCTGAAAATCAGGTCTGTAGTGTCCTGCACACTGTGTCTTCATAGTTAGTAAAACCTTGCTTCTGCTGAAATCAGTACCAAAAATCCAGCTGATCTTTGTGTTCCCAGATCAAACCTTTAATTAACTTTGTGTGTCCTGGATTGGACAGAGGAAGAAGGTAGCTTTTAAACATATGTACCTGTTTCTTATTGCTTATAAATGTTCAATGATTCATTCATATTCAGCTTTCTTTTGAAATCCAGGGCATGCTTGTACTTTAAGAAAAGTTTGTGTTTGAAATTCTCTACTAAATAATATTTTTTCACTATTTTTGAAGATGCCTTCAGAATAAAGCTCAAGGTTATGAAAATGAGAGACCTAACAAAGAATTAAAATATGCTTCTAGGAGTTCTTCCCCTCTTTAAGTCATTATGAACAATTGTGGTCTATTTTTCCTGCAGTATATTTAGAACTTTTTTTTTTTCTTTAATTCTCTCTAACAGGAAAGTTGCAAGCAAACTCTTTTCAAAACTTTACAGCTACCAGGAACTGAATTACTAGATGCAATGTTGCTTTGTTCACTGCTTGGGAAAAACTGCTTCTTTGTTTTTTGTGTAGTGACCTCTTAGGGGCTTTGAAAATGAAGATGCACAAACAGGGAGAGGGGAGATCAGTTGGGACTGTAGATGGAGAACTCTGAATATCAGAAACTTTACTGGTCATCTCTGTGGAAATGTTCTGGAAATTGGGATGCTGGTGGCAAAGAGCAAGCTGATGCTGATCAACTGAACTCTCTCACTAGATGTCCTCAACCTATAGATAAAGCTAGGACCTTAGACTAACAGTAATGTCAACATTGAACAGGCTATTTTGTACTAATTTCTTTCTGCTTAGAACTTAGTAGAGTTTAACAAATATAACAATAATTGGATCACATAGAAAAAGAAATTTTAAGAAATTTCCTACTGCTGCTTATATTAATATTTATCGTTTTCTTAATTGGAATTGTTCTCCTCAGTTATTTATAAACTTCAGGAAGAAAAATAGGAAGGCACAGCATACTTTGAGGATTACACCAATGGTTCAGTATGTTTCTTTGGTCCGAGTTCAAAGTGACATTCTGGTATTTGCTTAGTAATAAGCTCTTCTTTCTTTAGATGTTTTCATAATCTATAGGATTTAAAATTATTGACTTCTTGCAATGTATTAAAATTAAATGAAAGAAAATTATATGTAAAATATTGTATCTTACTTCCAGGGTAAGCACACAGGAAGTCCACTTTAGAATTAACATTACAAATTAATTAGCTGCAGAAAGCACATAATGTCAAAGTTAATATTACATGTGCTGGGGAAAAAAGAGGGTTTTATTTTCATTTGTGGAGTTTCATTTTGAATACATGGCATAAAACTATCTCCTGGTAAATTTATGTTGGAAAAAGATTGTGAATTGCTGACATTTGGGAAAATGTGATTGAGATAGGCCCACTAAATATTTAGCCCAAGCTCTATAGCCTGAGTTTTCCACTTAGTAAATCAAAACAAGTTTGCAGGCCCTGGACTACATCATTGTTGATCCACTTCTGTTGGTACTGATTTCAATTGAATGTTTGCAATAGATTTAACGGGAGCAAGATCAAGCCAACTATTTCATGAGCAGGAGCATGCACTTCTGCTTTAAAAATAGTATGAGCAAAGAATCCTAACACCCCCCTGTTATTTAAGAGGTAACTACAAAACAAAGAGTACTTAACATGGAAGAAAATGACTCAGCTTGTCCAATGCCATATCAGTGCCAGATAGTGGTGGGTTTTTGGCTCTGTGGTTGAGATAAGTGCACTAGTTATTGGCCTGTAGCCTGAAGTTTTGACCCACAACTCTATTTTGAAACTTTAATTTCTCAAGATTACTGCAAGGGTATGGACTGTTGGATGGGTTTATATTAGTAAGAGGTAAGCAATTTACTCTTCAGATCAGCAACATTTTCATGTAGAGAAAACTTCCCTTCATTGTCCACAAGGTAGGCAGTGTGTAAATCCTGTGAGACTGAGGTGGCAAGGTGACTGGATATCTCTGTCCAGACACTCATATTCTTCTGGGCCATGCTGAATGTTAACTATTTTGGGCCTTGCTGTTCCCTTGCATACGGACTGTTCTTGTAAATGTTAACTGAGCTAGGCTCCAGGGTACTTTGTACCCACAGTTGTGTACTATTGTGTAGCCAGGCAGCATCCCAGAAACATAGGTGTGAAGTTCATTTGAATCTCCTGTCAACTAAAATCTTATCTGCTGTCTAGTTTTATGATATGTATAGGGATTGTTTCAGTGTCTGTGCAGAAAAGGTGATGAAGAATGAGAAAAGGAGGATATTTAGAGGATGATAAAAAGAACATATCCAAATGTACTGGAAAAAAAGAATCATAAATGGACATTGTAAATTAATACTGGAGGTTTAATTCATAGTTTAATCCTAATCTTAACCTTTTAGCTTCATTTCTTCATTTGTTCCTGACAAGTCCTCTCTGTCCCACACTTAAAATCATAACATTTCATTTAATATTTTTCGTTTATATATTTCCTCCTGCATTCACCCTTTAATCCCCCTTTAATCCTCCAGTTTACAGTCTTCTAAATATCTTCATTTGGATTATACATTTAATAATAAATATCAGATAGTATATGTTTGTCATAGTATCAGAAATAAGAATTTATAACTCTATTGTAAAAATCATGTAGTTACTGAAGAATGCATTTAAGATATAATGCAGAATTGTACATGAGACTTAAGTATAATTGAAGGCTAACCTGATGAAGTTCAAAGGTTTCCTTAAGACTGTATGTGTAAATATATGTATGTGTATGTGTGTGTGTGTGTATATATATAAATATATATAAAAATATATATAAAAAAATCATGTATGTCTATATATGTCTACCAATTAGGCTCAGAAATGTCACGATTAGTCCAAGTCTGCCAGTCAAAAACCAAGGGATTGAGAAGATAGCTACATTCCCCATGTTGATTTAGTAGGGCAGGCTCTGTCCTGAGAGCATAAGAAGGTTAACAGTTAGTGTCTTTTATTGCAGCATTTTATGACATGTAGAACTTCATTAAAACACGAAGTCATGTCCCACAAGCCAGCAGGGAGCTGCTGACTTTCAGCCATTACCAACCTAGCCAAGATTTGAGATACTGATAAAGACTTGGCTGACTCCGTATCTTATCAACAACTGTTTCTGCTATGAACATCTTTTATAAGGGGTTTCAGTTTCACTGTTTATTTGAAAGCATTGTAATAAAAAGGGATCTGGAATAAAAATGCAGAAGGTGTGCTTTCTGTGTGTCTTTCCAAGCCACAGGGACTTGCACTACAGCAAAAAATATCTTCTGTTACTGTTTACCACTGTTAACAGTGGAGAGTCTCACAGACTTGTGAGACTGGGTAGGTTCTTTTCTGGCTGATACAGTACACTTAGTTTTTAGATAATTTTCAGTTGCAGGACCTTCGTTATTAATAGTGGTGCAAAACCCAGAAAGACAGCAGCTCACCTTTCAGACCTCAGGTTAAGTTTGTTGAATTAACAGTTAGGGGAAAAATAAAATGTCAAAAATGAAGAGAGTTGAATTCAGTGATTCAAAAACTAGATTTCTACCTGATTTTCCCAAGAGTATATATTTGTTGTTCAGATTTCATCCCAAAGAACTGGCATATACTTTGTCTAATTATGGCTTTGGTTATCCTTCTACTTCTTCATTGATTTCACTGAGCTTTTACAGCTATAAATTTCAGACTCTTTGACGGCACAGCCATTTCATGAAATTTCATATATTTTTTAACATTTAAATAACCCAGACATCCAAAGAAGATGCCAAGGTAGAACATACACTTTAAAGTTTAACGTTGCCCTCAGTGGCCACACATCACAGCATATCTTGTAGAATAAACTGTCATACCTATGTGTACGAATCTAAACTTGACAACAGATCTAATAATACATAAATAATAAAAGGACTGATTATATGAGGCAAATGCCAAGCATTAACACAGATTCTCCAATAACTCCAGTGATTTCCAGGGCTGTATGGTAGATTTATTAGTATTGCTATGAATAGAAGGAACATTTACCATGTGAAGTGCCTGGTACTAAACAAACATATGAAAGACAGTTTCCCTGCCCTGAAGAGCTTACAGACTAATTCAGACACATATATTAATTGGGGTTATAGTACAAAAAAACCCGGAGCTGTAAAGAGATCAGTAAGGGCAGACTGGTTTGTAAACTAGGTATGTGTTCAGTGGAGAGTGGAAGGAAGGAAAGGGTGTTTGCTTAAATTATCTCTAGTTGCTGAAATTATTTGCTTGGAGATAATTATTTTGAGTGCTTTAGAAGAAAGCTTTTTAAGACATAATTGTAACACTGCTCCTAATATACAGCCTGATTCTGTTCTCACTAAGAAAATATCCCAGAAAAAAAATTTTTTTGAAATATTGGAAGGAGTAGGTCCAGATGTTTGAACTTGTAGCTTCTTTTTCTAAATTCTTTATGTCTGTGGTCCTACTCTCCCTGTAGTCACATTGGTCAGTGAGTGGGTACAGACCCATCCCCAAAATCTTGGGAGCAAAACACCACAAGCAAGATTTTCAGTACTGGAATTTAATGTTCAGTGTCTTATGTGAGTCTTATGATTTTCATAAATGCTAATATTAATGGAGCTCCCTGTGTTTTCAATGAGACTTGTCAGGTGTTTAGCACTTTTGAAAAATTGAGCCCTTTATATAGATGATAAAAAAGGCTTCATGGGCATATAGGATTGGAAGGGTCTCCAAAAGCGTCCAGTACATAGCTAATGAAAACCAAGCAGACTTGTGTTCCCAACTGAGTTCATTGCTTCTGGAAGTCTCACACTAGAAGCCTAATTTTAAGAACCTGTTTTTGAAAATCAAGCTTCCATTTCAAAAGTACCTACATTTTCATCAGTGCAACAATGGAAGAGCAAAATTTCTGCATACAAGATTCATTGGTGCCTATGCATTAGAGAGAACTGCCAAATACTAGTAAAATTTGTTAGTTCCAAAGATTAATTTTAGAGGGAGGAAGAGAGCTGTAAACAATTGTTTCAAATATTTTTATCATTCATTTAAAAAAAGCAAAGTGAAACAGAGCAAAAAAGAAGATACAGACAGCTCAGCATGTTTCTTGTGTGATAGCCTTTTCAAATGGAATGAAGTCATGTTATTAACCCCAAATAATATTCTGAAAGGCTATCCTAGCAGAATGTACATCAGCTGTTAGATTACTTCATTCCTCCACAGCAGTTGTTCGTCTGAAAATAGCTTTCAAATGAAAAGAGGCAACTACAAAAGGATTAGTTACCATAGGCAGTATGATACTCCCACAAGATTATTTATGGCAGAACACCCAGAGACAAAGCTGTAAGAGAATTAAACTCTATGATTAAAAAATGTATATATTAGGGAGGGCTAGAGGATATCGAATGTACAGTAAGTTGGTTTTAGATCTATACCATTTCTGTGTATTTCATCCATAATGGCTGATGCTTGTTGTTTCCTCTCTTTGACCATGGCAGAATGTGATAACATTGTGATTTTCTGGTATGATTTTCCTTGCTGAAAAAAAACAACACATTTTTACATTGTTGAGTCAGCTTGCACAATTTAGCCAACTTTTATTTCTGATATCGTATTCAGAATGGCTGAATAGTGAATTCAGTTACTTCTGATTTAGAAATACTGAGTTTTTAACTGTGCAAAATTCACTAGCAGACAGATGATAAGACATGTACTGATGGATAGAAAGTCCCAAGGAACAAACTTTGTTGGCTATATAAACTCTGTAGCAAGATCAGTGGCAGTGGTCTAGGCCTTCTCACATCTAAACATTATATTGAAAGATGTAAATTCTTAACTAATTTTAATTAAATATTGTTTTATGATCTCAAAAATAATTATATACTGACCTGTTTCTTAATCTGATAAGAAAGAATTTAGGAACTAAACAAGATGCTTTGGCATCTGTAAATAAAGAAAGTGCATTTCTGACTAGGTGAAAAATAAACATCTTTTTAGTTCCAGAGTCAAGAGATTACGTAAATGTCTTTTATATGATAGTTTGTAGGACAGACAATGTCAAAATATTTCAGGAAACAATACACTTACCCTATTGTTTTGTTGTGCAGAAAAAAGCGATCTCAACCCTTTAGTTGAAGCTTCAGGAGTTAGTTATGAATGGGGATGACCTGCCTGGTCCAGGATGGTTTCTAGCCTTGTGCTTGGATCTGCATGGTACCTAGTACCGAGACGAACTGGGGGCTGATCCTCTTCAAAGGGATTGGCATCCAGCTGACATCAACTAGTTATATATAGAATCAAACACTCCAGCCACTCATATCTTCCTGGCAAAAGAAGAGAACAGAAGAGATTCAACTGCACCCGCAACAAAGAGAGTTTATATCTCTTTCAGAGCTTATTGGGAGATTTAATAGAATCTCTCCTCATATTTCTACAGATCATCTCCTCATCATCTCTGAGAATAACAATCTCTATGTTATAACCAGAAAAGAGACATTTAAAAATAAGGTGTTAAATATATGGATGAACAAGACTATATGAGATGAGAATGGCATGGGCTAATCCTTTAGTGAAAGATGAAACCATGCTTCAGTAGTGGCTGATGGCTAAAGTCAGTGGCAGATGGCTGATATACAAAGTCTGTTCTTAAAAAGAAATGAGAAATGTTGCAGTATTATATGTGTTAGAGAATAATTTCACAGAAAGCATGTGCTTCCCTAACTGTTTTTCAAAATCTCATAAATTTCTTTGTGCATTGGGAACAGAAACCTGCAATTATTTGAAATACAGAAATATTCTGCATTCCAAGATATTTTTGCCTCAGTTTATTAAAGAAATGTGTGATATGTCTGAGCACAAATATTACATGACAGCAAGCACCCTGAGGCAAAAAGAAACAGTGGCAGAGGGAAACATTCCCCCATTAATTAGCCCTTTGTCTGAATTATGGGTCAGTAAAAGCTAGGGGAAGCAGGTTTTGTACTTCTGGTTTGGTTTTGGTTTTGTTCTAGGAAGTTTCTTTTTCTTGGGAAAAATTATCATCATGTTTGCCTTGGAGGATTGAGCAGAAAACTGGTTGGATCCTGACAAGACAGGAGAATGGAGCAAATTGAATCTGTAGAGTAATAAAATACACCAGCACAGTGCGCGTAAGTTTTCAAGGAAGAAGTGCTCTGAGACAAATACAATGTAAAACACCTGATGTAAAATCCAAAAAAACTT
The DNA here is from genome assembly GCF_036417845.1 of Apteryx mantelli. Taxonomy (NCBI): domain Eukaryota; kingdom Metazoa; phylum Chordata; class Aves; order Apterygiformes; family Apterygidae; genus Apteryx; species Apteryx mantelli. The sequence goes on along the minus strand of NC_089982.1, from coordinate 24,520,233 downwards.
TGAGGAAGATCTATGTTCAACCAAAATAAAATGCATGATAGCTTTCCTCAAGCTTTCTATTCCTAGGCCTAGCTTTACGAAACATCTTTCTGAGATCCTAGATGTTTCTGTCCCAAGGAGAGGTTCTTTCTAATCCTCACGATCAGAATCTACCTGCTAGTGTTATTCATTAGTAATTTCTTTGCCTGTTTTTCGTGCTGTGATCTTGCACTTAAAACTGTACCAGCAAGCATGGTCAAAGTCTTGGATGAATCTTATCCATTCAGCTAAAGGCCAAGATTGTTCTCCACCTGTTTGTGTGAGGCCTCCAGCAAGTTCTCTTGCAAAGTCAAGGGAAGACTAGTGTAAGTACCCTAAGACTTCTAAAATAAAAATTAAAACCACCTCCTCTTTCCCATAAAATAGGTTAATTAAAAAAGCGCGCAATGAACTTTTCATTTCCTGTTAGGTATTTGAGAAGAAAAGGTAAGTTGTAGAATATGAACAGGAAATAAAATGAGGCTGAAGCGCAAAGAGAACAATTTAATGTGTGTGAAGGATGGTACCACACCTTCTTTTAATCCAACCAGAATGCTGCTTTTTCTCATTCCCTGAAAACTTGACTGCGCAAGGCCATGAGCAGCCTGACCTCACAGGCCCTGCTTCGAGCAGGGGACTGAACCTCCAGAGGGCCCTTCCAGCTTAAATCATTCTATGATTCTATGATTCTGCGGCTCATGGGAAGCAATCAGGCTGTATTTTCCAAAGATTATCAGAAACTGGGCTGAGGTGGTAAGGGCTATAAAGATATATGTCATCACAGAATATTTACAGAATTTTTACTTTGCATACACACTAGAAAAATCAGTGTTGTCTTAATGTTAGGGTTTTTTTGGCACAAAAGTGGAAAGCATTGTAAAGGAAGCAGATTTAAAGATCTTTTCTTCCCCCAAATATAAATGACTGTATCATCAGTTTCAAACAGGATAATAAGCTGGTGGGAAACTACCAATAGGAATTTATGAAACCAATTGAGTTTCTTTATTTGACAGCATTTGACAGCTTACAATAGAAGGGGTAAGCAGTAGGCATAAATATTTTGACTTTAATTTTTTGGTAACATGCCACATTATCTTAAGCAAGTAAAAGGAGAAACGTTCTTTGAATTCCTACACAATTGGTTGGAAATTTGCACTCTAGGAAGCAGTTCTCAGTGATTCACCACCCAACTGTCAAGTGAGATTGAACAAGAGTCTGTCAGGGGTTCATGCTACTCAGTATTTTCATTAATAACTTCAGTGATGAAGTAGAGAATGTCTATTAAATGCCGGTCTAGGAAAATTGCATGCAATCTGCAGGACAGAACTTGAACTTTAAATTATCTTGATGAACTGGAAAAAAATCAAATTCCATTCAGTAAGAGCACATCCAAATGAAATTTAGAATAGTGATGTTGTAGAAAGACCCTCTTTGGCAATTTTTAAGAGCAGGTTAGCAAACATCTGTCAACAGTAGTTTAGCCTCTTGCCTCAGAACATGGAAATGAACTTGATGTCCTTTAGATTTCTCTTTCACCCTTAATTTTTTATAATTCATGTGAAAATAAATACCCCCTAAACAGGAATAGTCACTATTTAACAATCCCACCAGTTAACCTCTTAAATTCATGTCATACTTTTTGTTGGAAATGATATTGGAATTAGCTTCTATCTTTGCAGTTTTATTTCCGCTACTTAGCAAGTCCAGGAGCTCCTGTTGGCCTTCAAAAAAGGCACAGCCCTCACAGATTTCAATTACACACATACGTTTTGTTTGTGTTTAAGGTTTTCATTAGCTTTCACTTATGCATCCCGGAGCCACTTCTGATTTTGTTTGCAGTCTTTTAGTATCTGAATAATGGAAGTATCACAAGAATATTACATGTCCCATTTGGTGACTGAGGAAAAAATCTGAACATAAACACTGACATGTTTGGAAATTCCATGAATTTATCCTGATTTCTTGTGGGATTTGTATGTAAGTCCAAATGTTTATGGCAATATTTGCAGTTCAGCAAAGTGCTTTTGATGAGAGTTTTAAGAATGTTTTTAGTATTTTTGTTGGTCTTGAAAAGAATTTCTATTTCATGTTTTGACATTTCCTGAACTGTCTGACTTCAACAGTAGAGTTTATTCCACAGAAAAAGCAACTTACAGATGACCCAGCCTGAAATTTTATTGACAGGATTTTTTATCTGTACATTTTATGATTCAGAAGTGGAACTTTAAACAACTTTGTCAAATGACTCTCCTAGAATTTCATTTACTACCATTGTCTCAAGGTTTTGCCATCAACTGAAATAGAAATAAGTGTATTAAGTCATTGCAGCTGGAAAAAAAGAATGTTTAACTGTAGTAGCTGTAAAATGAGAACTGATCCCATCGAATGCCTCCTTCTTTTATAATGCTCAAGGAAGTTCAGGACCCCATAAAACATCCTATGCTGCTGAGCCATTTTGAATATGTATATGTGACTAAGAGTATGTCCATACTAATGAATAAAGGTTAAGGAAGGTGAAAGAATTACAGTACCATTCTACATCATAACAAAGTCAAACCATGCATTTCGATGAGGGGAAGTATTATTTAGCAAGTGGTGAACTAGGATAATTAAGTCAACCTATGAACAAGGACAGCATTTACCTGTCTTCTTCCTTTAGGTCATTTTTGTTTAACTAAGTAACACTTTCCCTTCTAGCAGTGTCTTTTCCAGCTCCTTGTGGGCTCTTTCTCCCCACGCTGCTTCCCCTGAATTGCGAAACTGACCAGAACGGAAGCCCAGGCTCCAAGGTGGAAAAAACCTGAACTGCATACAGCCACCCGCTTCTCTAGTCTATTTTTCTCTCTTTTCTTTTCTTTTTTCTAACATGGAAGAAAAAGAGCACTGTAGTCTTCTCTCAAACAAGACTTAAACTAGAGGCAATGAAAGTGCTGAATAATGCCTGAATTCTTAGCATGTGCTTAAAGTATTCCTGAGACTCTGACTACCATATGTACTTAATTTTATGCTACAAATTTAAATCAGTGGGACTGTTCAGGGTAGTAGAGTTGGTATAAGTGCAGTGTTTTATTCACAATAGGAATGAAAGAGGTTCAGGGCTTAGATACATCTGTTAGTAAAAAGGAGGCCTGTATTTGCTATGTTTCACAGTAATAAAATCAGTTTCTGCTCATTTAAGGACTCAGCTGATATTTCTGTACCTGTATACTTCTTTGCTTTGGACAGCTATTTACAGCTATAGTTGTTACTGTGAAATACCTGACTGAGACCAAAGAATAAATTAGCTAAAGTGCCAACAGTTGTTTTTATGATAAAACTGGTCCTTATTTAAGTCATAAGTGTTTACTCATTTGTTAATTCATCTACTTTGACGACCTTCTTACAATTTTGATTTTTTTTAATGCTTTCTTTAGTCTAAGTTTAGAAAGAAATATAAAAGCGGAGGTCAATACAGTGTTGCACCAGTAAGTGATGCAGGAGTTTCCCTTCTGAAGAGAATTTCCACTCTCTTATTTTTCAGTGCTTAATTCCTGTAGTACTCACAACTAAGGTATTAATTTTTTTTAAACATGGACAAGTGGAAAACTCCAGAATTTTGTGACCAGATTCACCTCACTACAGATTTCCATATACCTACAAGACATGCTTTCTATGTGCTAAAGTCATATGATGTGTGCGTAACAAAGAAATGAATGTAAGTAAAGGCTGGCATTAGGAAAAAGCTCCCTCCATTTGTCAAGCAACAGGTTGCTAAAGAAAGCCTGATTTTTAATATATTTGCTAAAACAAAGTCTTACAGAGACTTGTCACATTTTCTTTCACAGATCTTTCCAACTTGTATTTTTCTTCTAATGCATTGAATAATTTTCTTTGACAGTTATCTCACTTTCAGGAAAATCTGCACACTTGTTTCACACAAATTTAGTGCAATCTAAATGAATGAATGTGTTTCTTGACAACAGTAGGGAGGTTTGTTTTATCTTTGTAAAAGTCAGATCCTGAAGAAGATAGGCCTGTAATCCTGCTTTTGTTTAAAATCCAAAGTGGGGCTAACCTAAAACTGCTACATGTGTCATAAATGAAGCTAAGTCCTGTTTTTGTTATAATGTCTCATGAGATGTTCCTTGCATTCTGACAGAGGGAGTCCACAGTTCCACATTTTCACTCTAAAATACAAATTCGTTTGAATGGAAAAAAATGTAGCAGTGACCTGGAACATATTTCACCACCTATCAAAAGAGTGAAAGAAAAAGCGTTTTAATGAAAATGTCCAGTTTATGTTTCGCTTAGAAAAAAAAAGAAAGAAAATGTCATTATTTTTGTAGTTGAAAAATTAAGTATTTTCATCTTTTAACCTGAAAAGGGCAAATCTTGCTACCTGAAAATTGAAAATATTTCAATTTCACAATTTTTTTAATTGCTAATACTTTTCATGGATATTTTTCATGAAAATATTATATTTTAGTAAAAAGATCTATTTCTTCTGAAAGCCATTTTTCTTTAAAAGAGTTTCTGTGAAAATTTTTCAATCAATTCTCTAAGTGACTAAATATTAAAATTTATGAAAATTATGTAAGTCTTTAATAATTAGCATAATATGTATGTAGTAGAGCAGTTAGCAATTATGTGCTGGATTGGTAGCTTCTCTGTAGCTACAATGGACAGACCAGTAAGAGAGCAATACATTTAATGTATTGGTGTAGTGAATTTGATAATGTAAAAGGTATCCGATAAGCAAATTGGTTTTTTTTGTTTTGTTTTGTTTTGTTTTTTGCAAAGTATTGTTAGTGTTGTCTTTCTGTTCAAAATCAAAAGACTTTAATTGTTTTTCCGGGATCCGTAGCAAGACATTCTCTGATTTAATATTCTCATGAACATCCTCAAGATTTTTAAAGAAAATGGAGATGGTTTATTTTGTAGGATTTACCTTTGCCACATCATACCTAGTAGCAATTTACATAAAAAGCTTGCAAAAAAAAACACCCTGTAAAACTCATAGGAGACTGTGGTCTGTATTTGACTGAAATAAAATAATCCACAATAATAGGCACAAGGAGCACAGAGTACTAACAGCCTTCTTTCATGCCTGGGACCCTTCTCCATTTAGGATGTGCATGTTAGAAATATATTTTTCATTCCTGCAGTGCAGGGGCAGTGATGGAGCAGAGCTTCCCTGCTTCCTGGAGGCTCAGCATCGTCTCGACTTCTCGCTGAGATTCGAGTGCGATGCCCCAGCACCCCAGCTAGGATGCTGCTGTACTGCTGAGACTGTTCTAGTTTAGCCTACAAGAACAACAGATTTTGGTGTGACTTCTCAAGATTTATCACTTTTACTTGGCTCACGCTTTCATGCTTTGTTTCCTGTCACTGAGAGTGAAAAGACTGTCATTTAAAAAAAAAAGAAAGCTGAGGGCCTGATTTAATCCCATGAGCTAAGGCCACAGGCACAGGCCTGTACTGTCAAAGACTTAATCTGGTCCAGCAGCTGGCCAGGAAGCTTTAATTTAGTACCTGCATTTTCTGAAGCTCGCTAGTTGAAAACTCATTCATTTCTGTGGGTGGTCCACTGCACTGTGAAGTTGACTTATTTCTTGGATTTTTTTTTTATTTTCCCTGTAGTCAAAAGGATGCATTTCTTCTCACTGCTTTTAACAACATTACAGTTTGTCACAATGTCACAAACATGCATTATGCCTGCATAAGAAGCCCTTACAAAGTGAAGCTTCACCTCTCAAATATTGCATGGCAAGTTGAATATTTGTATACGTCTTTGGCAGGTCTGTGTTTGTTTGGCAATAAGTCCTTTTCATATTGCGTTTAATTCTCATTTCCTTTTCCTTTCTCCTTATCCAGTGAATCCATTTAGATGCCTTCACTAAAAGAGTTGGGTGCCTGACACTAGTTTATTTTATGAGCATTAGATGCAGGTGCTGTGGTTTTTAAGGAAAGCAACATTAATTTAAGGTGCATATTACTTGTATTACATTACATTCACACTCCAGGAAAAAAAAAAAGGTTCAAAGAAACCTTTCTAAACATACCATTCTGCCAAGGTGTTAAGCCTCTTCTGTTTGCTGGGAAAGGCCAAACAGCTCAAACTGCCGGAGTATCTTGGGGCTTTTGTTTATGAACTTGAAGATAAAGGGAGACATTTTAGTCTGAAATGCCTTTCCTAACTGTAAAGTATGTAATACATTTTAAAGCTCTATTTAAAAGATGCAGATCCAACACTTACCTCAATGTGTATCTTATTTTTATGAGCTCCATTGATTCTGTTAGTCCTACTCATTTCACTGGTTAATTTCATGCTTGTTTTCCAAGATTTATGTTGCCAACTCCAAACATTCAGAATTAAAATCTACAGAATCTGAACAATGGCTTATAAATAATGCGGTTTTAAACTGTATTTTGGGGGGAGGGTATATACTAATTTTTTTTCAGATGCACTTCAGATATGTTTTCAGTTTTCTGAAAAGTAAAAATTGGCTTTTTACAGAAAGCTGAGACTCTTATGAATACAGGAGCTGGAAACTGAAAAAGATATTATGAGACTTGAGATTAAATCTTGAAATCTTAACAGCATTGCTGCTCTGGCAAAGTTCCTCAGTCCTAATTCGGAGAAAAAGTATGTGCCTTCTTCATATGCATGTAACTGTTGTCTTTCTGTTTAGACAGCCACAATACTGGCAGTTACTCTCAGTGATACTGGTGGTACTCATTATGCAAGTATCTTTGCAGTAGCAGTTAGGAGACAGTCACTGAAACTCCATCAAAACAATTTGTGATTTAAACAAAAGTGTAAGTCCCAATCTTACCAACAAACACCTGTTCAATTTTATGGTGTTTGGTCCACTGAATTTGATGGAGTTATGATGCCAAAGTGAGACTTGACTAGTTGAAATACGAGTTTTAGAATGCTTCAGCAGAAAGGTTGTTTACATGATAAAATAAAAACTTCCAGAGCTAGAAATAGATTTGAGTGGAAAGAGGACTTTTTGGATTATTTTTCTGTCCAACTGATATATTCAAGTCTCAGCAATATCAACCTGTGTTTCTTAAGTATGGCTTAAATAACTTTTTATGCTAAAATAAATTTATCCTAAACATAAAATCTGCCTACCTGAGAATATCACCTGAGTGCAAAGGGAAAGAAGTTGAGATCAAATTATGACTAAGTGGGAACACTGAGGCATACACTCACAGGAATCGGGTTGACAGGAAACAGTCAATCTGAAAAAAAAAGAATCAAGTGGACGAGTGTTTTCTTAGGAAAAAGTTGGCAGGAAAACATCCTTGTATAAGAAAACTGTACAAATAAGGTGAAAAAGCTTACTTTGCTACTTCCTTCCCCCCTCCCCCCTTAAGAAAGAACAGTTATCAACATTTTGACTTGCTTCAAAAACAGGCAGTCTGGCTGGCAGCCATAGGCAGCCCTGCTGTGAAAACATTTTTGTGGCTGATACTAATACTTTATGGTAACCATCACCATGCAGGCCAAAAGCACTTTATGGGAGATTAACACAGTAACTGTTTTAATGTTGACATGTTTCAATTATTTCAAACACTGTTTCCTGAAACAAATATATAAAGCAAGCACATTTTCTTTAAGTCTAAAATAGATAGATGAATAGAGATGATACATATAAAAGAAGCAAGCCATAATGCAATACCATCACATGCAGCCAACTGCTAAAGAAAAACAAATAATATAAAACTACTGCAGCAAAACTAGATTATTATGAGAAAAGGACTGTCAGTAGTCTGTATCTAGGTGCCTCCATTTTTATTTATTATTTTGCTAAAACCTGGTGTTCGGTATTGTTTCAGTTTGCTCCTCCATTGTTTGGTACCCTGTACAATTTGTCATCTTGCCTGGAGCCTCTGAATACTACTTCAGTGGTCTTTCTGTTGGATTACCAATGTCAAAATTCCTATTAGAATCTCAAATTTCGTTTATCACTTACTCTAATTCTTTCCCCCAACCAGTAAGCTTATTGAGGTATCTTTTTTATTTACGTACTTTTTAAAGCCAGTTGAATTCCCCAGAAAGAGGAACATTGCCCTCTTCTATAATTATGAACTTTATCCAGAGGTCATCATTTTCCAAACTAGAATTTTCTTCTTTTGTTTTACTAATGTTCTAGACTGATTCTTTTGTCTGCATGAAGAATATAATCTAACGACTTCTAATTACTGCTTTCACAAGGCACTAGAGTATATCAACACCCATTTCATTATAACCATTAACTGAAAGACGTTTGGCTAGTTTTCCTTAAGGAAAGTAAAAAGTTCTTTTTTTGCTAATAAAAAAATCCTCTTCCCTCTGTTTTATGGTAAATCCTTGACAGAATTCTTCTCAGCACTAGAAATACTGATACCAGATCACAGTACATTCTTGCAGCCTTACAACTGCATGATATGCCACATCACAAGTATACAGTTTAAATATAAATATGATTTAGATTAGCAAACATTTTCCTAGAAGAATTTATGACAGGTGATGCAGATGGAAGGTACTCTTCTTTGTTATTTTTTCATCAAATATCCTTTATTTTCCCTTAAAGCATATCCAAATATGGTAGGACAAAGTGGATTAAATGAAGTATCAGTTTCAAAGCTGATATATTTTCTAAATATATTATTACTGTTGTACTGGTTAAGGTCAGCTCCATATCCTAGCAAAGGGCTGCACCATATTGTAAGCTTAATACATCTATAGACTTTATGGGCTTGTATCTTGTGGGAGTTGCTTGTCATGTTTTCTGTAATGGAAGCATCTGACATGAAAAATAAATATGAACAAATTTACACACAGAATTTCAGGCTATGCCATGTAACAAGTCATTTCCTTCTTGGCTAGTAAAGCGAACAGTATTTTATTGTTGGCGCATATTGCCAGTGATGGAGGGGTTAACCTTGTGATAGGCAGAAGATTAAGCATTAGGTTCAAATTCTGCCGCCTCTGGCCTGGGAGGTAACTTGGGGGGGGGGGGGGGAATGGGGCATCCAATACTCTACTGCTCTCCTGTGTCATTTAGATACACAGTCTCTTTCCAGGCACATAATGCTGTCTGCATCCCCTGGATGGGATTTAGACTGTAACTTTGCTACAGGCTTCAGGGACAAAGAAAAGTTGCGTTATGCCCAAGGACATAGTGTCTCCAGTTGCCTCCTTTCCTCGCAGGGAAACGCTCTGCAAATGCCCTGTCATTGAGAGAGATGAATTTTCTCTATATCAGCCTGTCTGCACTCCCAACAGCACCTTCACTGGGGTCGCGGCATCAAAGCCTCTCTCCCCATTGCCATGACAGAGGGAGGATGAAGAAATCACCCCCCTTGAGGCTGTTCTCCTCTCTGAGTTACAACCTGCAATACAAGGAATCCAAATAATTGGCATTCTAAATCAATGTGTAGGCTGTAATACAGGTTAAAAAGGTGACTCCAGTTACTAGTAGACCTGAGCTAAAAAAACCTGTTTGTTGTTGCAGAGCTATGACCATGAGTACCTATGACCGTGCACCTAATCATGTTTTAGAAGAAAAATGGAGAGATGATGTGATAGCCCAGGTGCCCTGAGGATAAAATGTTGTGAACGTATGTTGTAATCCCTTGAATTAAGGTGAGTCAATCCTGGAAATTTTATTACAGTTCCAAGAGAAATATCTTCTAGGGAACAGTGGTTTCTTTCCAAGACACCTGTTCATCTGGGTAAAGTTGCAATTTGTAAGTAATTCAGACTTCTCCCTCGAAGTCCTGAGGAACCTTCAGTCGTGACACAGGGCAACTATGTTAGCATCACTCTCCTGGGACGTTTTGAGCAAAGCAGCTCTGATACTCATTTATATTACCTAGTTTTAGGCCTAAGTATGTCACAGGGATGATCAAATTCTTTATAAGGTAGGAATAGAGATATGTCATGCTATGGATGGTTGTCTCATATTGGATGTAGTATTATTTTTTAATTCTTCTTTCTTATCATGTTCCTGATTCTATAATCACAAGAATGTTTTACTATATATTGAAATAACATGGAGGAAGTCAGTTCGTGATTTAAAGCAGCTGAATTCTCCTCTCTCAGTGGCAAAGCTCCTGGTCACTTCAGAGACAGCAGGATCAAATCTCCTTTCAGAAACGTGTAGCTTGTTTCAGTAAGTACAGATTACATAACTTGTCCCACATTTCCTTCTCTTTTTAGTATCCCAGTATTATGAAAATGATGTTCCCATTAATCATAATAGCTGCTCATCTTTTTCTGTGAAAATAAATTACCCTTTGCTGCTCCTCCCACACAGGAACATATTCAAATCAAAACAAGTATATACATGATTGGTTCAGAGAAGGGAGTGTCAGCTAATGGGGGCTTTGCTAATACAAAAGTATGAAACCAGGATTTGTTTCTGTGCTCAGTGGATTGCAATGCTGTGTGGTAGTGCTGGTTTCCAAATAAGATTTCCCCTTTAGCACATGCACAGCTTCTTTAAATATCAATGGAAACTGCATGCATTCATTGAAGGGAGACCTGCAGTTCAGTCTTAAATATAATATTGAGTCCTACAGCCTATCATATTTACTTCTGAAACTGCTTTGGCTGAAAAACCAGTACTTTCTAGAAAGCAGCTATAAGACTGGCAAAACCAGCAGGCCTCTAAATTCTTTAAGATTGTCACGTGCTTTATTGGGACTGCTTTCAGAAAGCATTGGGGACAAATTTTTCAAATCTAGATGTCTACAATTATGTATGCAGTACCATATTCAGGCTCCAAAACAATAGCGGGCTGATTTTAAGACATTATGGGCATTTATCCATTTTATTGATTTCAAGTCTCAGCACTTCTGAAAAATGAGTCATTTTTATTTATATGCTTTGAAAATGCATTTAGTGACTTAACTTATCTAAGACTGTAAATATAGTGTTTAGGTTATTTTTAGACTTCACAATGTGTTATTAGGTAAATGGACTTTTGAAGCAGAGATTACTGGTTACAAAACCACATACTTGGACCAATGTTTTTTGTTTGACCTCTGAAGAGAGATGAATTTCTACAAATTGACATTGTTGGAAGAGCATGTTTTATTTTTTGAAAAATAAATATAAAGTACAAAAAAGACCAGAAAATTTAGGGCAAGATAGGTTAAATTCATTCAGATGGTAAAGCACTTAAGAATCAAAATTTTCTGCTGACCTCTTGAATTTTGCAGTGAGAAATGAAATATTTATTTAGTGGCAGTAGCAGAAATTAAGAAATCATCTAAATGAACTTTCTGGTCATCTTCAGTGGGCAGTCATATGACTAAAGCAAATGGTGTGCCTTTTATGGCTGTATAACATTTGCTGATGTTACAGGTATGAAGTGCCAGCTAACATCCAGAGTTGTGAAGCAAACACACCTGGATGTAGTTTACAGGCTTTCAGAGACTCTTTATTTAATAGAGTAGCAGAATGACTATTTAGTCATTTAGGTGGTACATCTAAAGCTCTAAGCCTACCTCTGATATTTGTGAAGGTTCCTCCCAAAAAGTTTTTGTAATTAGGCAAACTCAGTATTTTCAGAGAAGTAGGTTGTTCATTTTACAGAATCAGAAGTGAAATGCAGACCCCATTGTTGGAGCTATGGTCCGGCTGAACTTGTTTTCTTTCTATTTGGTGTTTTCATTGTCAAAGAAGCTTAAGGATTTCTGGCTTGTCACAGTTAATTTTACTGAGGGGAAAAAAAACATGCCTTTGCCCACCACTGAAGCTTTCTCTGTGGAGGAGAGACTTCTTTCAGAAAGAAAGGCGAACTTGAAAAAGATTCAACACAGGTTTTTTCAATGTAATGAAGTTGATCGGCTTTTATATCTGGGCTTTTTCTTCTATCTCACATTTAGGGAACTAATTTCTGCACTCAATTACAGTGGTGCAACCATCTTTAGTGTATTTTGGCAAAGTAGCATTGATGATGTTGCTGTTACACTTGGTGATATTTCCAGTGTTTGGATATTTCCTGGGGATTTGATTAGCTTCTAAGTTAATCAGGCTACTTCATGGCTGAAATGTAGAAAGTGTATATTTGAGCAGTTGTTCCTTTTGTAAAGTTAGTGCAGAAGTACTGAATTAGAAGTAATTTCCTTGTTGCTATCTTGTCAAGACATGTCATGGCTTTACCTTTCAAAAGTTTTAATATTGTTCCCACAGAATTTAGAAGGCTCTGCTTGTCAATACCTAACCTCATTACATAAGGTTGAATACCTTAACTTTAGCTTAAGCAAGAATAAACTTTAAAACTGTTACACATCATGACTGAGGAATTGCCACTGTGTTATACCTCCCAAATACATCTTTCAGCTTGATCCTTTTGAAGCGCAAAACGTTGCGGTAGTTCCCATTGTGCAGAGTGTATCTACTATGCAGTGGCTTTGGGGGTAATTTCTAAGTTTATGGTTCATCCTCAGCATTTCTTCCATTTTTTCCTTTAGTTGTCATTAGAGTCATGGACACAAGATTTCCCAGGGAGCAGATTACCATAGTAAGTACATATTTTACAGTATTTTTGGAAGGTGTAAAATAGGTTGGATACTATTCTTTACCAAGTGTGAACAACAGCCTTGGGGGTAATACTTGCTGGACTATGTCCAGATTGTGCTATGCCCATTCCACAGCTTTAACTTTATAAAAAAATTTACTATATCCAAATAATTATGAATTCAAGTACATAACTCTTAAATTTGGAGAATGCAAGATCCAAATAATGAATATGTAGTGCTTCCACTGCTTGTGTCTATTTTGAGCAGGAAAAATCAATTGCAATAAGAATGTATTTCAGTGATGTGCCATCTCTGCCCCTTTAGTGCCAATGGATGAGTTCCTACACCCACCATTGTGAGGAATGAACAATACATTGCTTGCCTCTTTCCAGTTCCTCCTGACTGCTCCATAGCTCCATCTTTGCACAGATGGCAGCAAGAAGAAAAGGTTTAAAATGGGGGAAGGAGTATTAGCTCTCGGAACATGCTTTTTTCCCTCCTAATGTTGTGACTCTTATTTATTTCTTTCACAGATTCACTTAGCTTAGAAACATTCCACTACTAATGGGCTTGTTAGATGATTAACAGAAAACAAAACTCCTACCAGTTCATATTTTCCACTTTACAACAGTCCAACCATGCCACAGATATTTTCCATTCTCAGTCTTGATATCCTACAGATGTGGAATTAAAACTCCTTGCACTATATGGAAATGCAAACTGGAATTGTACATGGGTGTTTTGCCTTACTCAGTAATGCCTCCCATGACTTTTAGCCACACTGAGAGTGGAATAAGCTTACTGTACCAACACTTTTATACACCTTAATACAGATAAAGCTTATCTGTAAAATCAAATAGAAACTGCCAGCATTTGCAGATTAATAACTTTTCCAAATTCCTTCTGTTGCTTAGGATGGTGACCTCAACTAAAAATAGCAAGAAACTTTTGAGTACAAAAGCAGTAAAGCTTGTGTTGGTAAAAGTCTGGAATTTCAAATTGTCTTTGTAGTTCCATTCCCCCTGGAAAAGTATACTGCAAAAATAAGTCATTAGTGCAGGACGTAAGGCTTTCTTGGATGGATGACCAGAAATGTAAAGTTTATTTAAGGGCTCCCTTTCATCTGAACTTTGTCAGGTTTAAGCAGAAGATGCTATTCTTCAGAGTAATTTCACTTATGAAAACAGTTTGTATAATATAGAGAGTACACAAATAAATACAACAGTGAAAAGTTTTTTCCTGAGGAAATATTTATCTTGATGCTATGATTTTGTATCAATTAATTATTTATTAAATCTATTTGATTTAGTGCAAATAGGCCTTGGCCATAGGAAAGAAGAAAATGCATGAATGAGTGATCTGTTTGGAGGGACAGCCACAGTGTTTTTACTTTATTCCCTGTATTACATTTGCTGTTAGAAATGAAGTAAAAATAAACAGATTTATAATATTGCCATTATCTTATTCGGAAGTGGAAGGTAACTGGGGTCTGCATGGCAAGGAACTAGAAACACCAAAGTCTGGTGTGACTTTTGATGTTCCACATAGTGCATTTTAGTTATGCCAACTTCCTGTTCTTTCTCCAGTCTATTTTCTGTTACTTGCTGTTAACATCCAGAGTGGAAATGGCTGATACTTTATATTGCATCTGCAATGGCTGGAATCTGTGAATAGATATTTACATAAACTTACTGCAGGTTTATTAGTATAAATCTGTTCCCTGCTACTTTGCTTTTGAGGAAGACTCATTAACACTGGTGTGTTGTTTTCTAGTCATGTTCTTTCTGTCTCTTTTTTCCAAAAGATTTCTTTTTTCAGGAATTAGCATGACTGATTCATTAGAACAGATTTTTTCTTTAAGGTTTTTATTTATGAAAAGGTTCTGACAGCAAATACAGATTTCATCTGTATTTATTATTATGTCACCTCTTTAGAAACAGAGGTTAACTGTTAACTCAGCTTTGTTGAGAAAGAAATGGCAAGGTTGACAAGTTCTACTCACTCATTTTTAAATTAATCATTAATTTAGAGTTAGGAAAGAGTTGGGAAACTCTTATGCCATCTATAGTGGCATAATTTTTTATGTATGCCACCTTCTTCCCATGCAAATGGAAGAAACTCCTGGCACAAACATGCCATGTGTTGATGATTAACTGCCTTCATTTGGTGCATTTGAGTATGGCTATATTATTCTATTCCCTTTAGTGCACAATTGAACACCTCGACAACAGCTGAGTGAATATTTTACATTACTGTTAGGATGGACGTGGCAAAGGGAATATAATTCCCTTTTCTGCAAAAAAACAAGTGCTGCTTAGTAACAGATATCATCAAGGCCACCAGAATCTTAATTATCTAAGGCTGAAGACATTGCCAGAGACAATTTGGCATGCTGGCTCAAGGGGAATTTCACAGACTGATAATTTGGATAGTTTTTGTTTGATTTATTAGAGATTTTATGGAAGTTTTAAATGAGACTTAAGTGGTGACATGAGAGAGGACACATGTTTCAATTATAGTAAGACCAATGGCAGACTCTCATTTATTTCTTCTGCTTTTTTCTTTAGCTGATCCTTCTACTGCCCTGTGAGGTAAACCCCTGTTCTCCTTGCTATGGGTATTTTTAGCAAACAACTCCAGAGCCTTACATTCTCTGCCATCCAAGTTGGTGAATTTTGTCTGGCAGAGTTGGCCATAGCTTGATCAGTCTCTTGAGTTACTGGATTTGTTTCTTCAAAGGGTTTGGAGCTTCCTAGCAATTTCTTTTTTGAGCTGTAAGAATGTAATTGTACTGCTTGTTAAGTATGCACTACTGCTATAAATAGTTAGTGGATTATAGGTGAAGGTAAGAGCCAGGAATGCCTGCATTAAAGTACGTTGATACTATTGTCTCAATGGCCTCGTGCAATTCACATGATCTTTCATTGTCATATTTTCTCCATTTGTAAAATGAGATGACATCTCTTCATCCTATGACACTGAGGTCAGGAGAAGTTAGCTAGTATGTATATGGTAGTTAGAAAATAGTGCCATATGAATACCTCCTATCTCTTCTCATTTAGCTCAGACTGTAAAGTTATGTAGCATTTGAGTTCCACTTCCACTGCAGCATATATTTGGGCTAGCTGATAATTATATTGTTTGGTGTCTGGTGTCTGGACTGAACTCCAGTAACCTTTTCCTTCCATATCTTCTCTACTGAAAGAGAGACCTTGTCAGGGAGAGTATATAGTGTATTAACTTATGTGGACTGTGTACCATTGCCCTCTATTGGACAGCACTAGACTTGTTTAAGTGCTTGTCTTGCTGTTTTAACTTGAAAGGTGGACTCTGAAAGAATTCGATAAACATGTCTTCAGAAATTTCATTGGTTTTTAAAAAATGCATTTGCTTTTTGGTTCTTGTGCACTTCTGGATCTCCCCTTTCTGCAGCCATTAACAGTGTTTGGTTGTGAAGATGAGCAAATAATTTCAGATATGACTGTTTATGGACACTGACTTAGGAGTTCACACAGTGCGAATTTTGTGTCAGACACATCTGTGCATCAGAGCAGAGAGGAAACAGAAGCAAAGGAACCTGCCATATCCTACACTCTAGTATAAAAGTTGCTTTCCGCTTCTCTGCAGCATGGATTTCTTGAATGTTTCTCTCTCACTCCTTGCCTGTCTCAGATCTTCTCTGGCCGGTGAGCATTCTGTGTAGATGTAGGCGATTGTTGATTATAATGCACTGCCTGTTTGGCTTAACTATGAATGCTTGCTTCTGGTAGTTGTGAACTTTGCCATAAATCACTTTTATGTTCTCTGCCCTCTGTTACACATTAATACAGTTTATGGCAGAGAGTTAAAAGAGGGAGTAGAAACAATGATGAAGGTCAGAAGGAAAAATAAAGTTACTGTTACTACTGTCTAAATGTTATCCATTCAGACCTCTACCAGCTGCCATCCAAAACTCTATTTATACTGCCATTAATTAGAAGTTAAACACAGAGGAGTTGCATCTAAATCCAGCAATACACATCCAAAACACAACCATCTGTATGTAATTCTGTCAGGATAAACAACAGCTTATTAAAACCCAGGAATGACTTTCTTTTTAATGATCCCTTTCTTTGAGAAATGTCCCTGGTGCTTTTCAAAAAGTATTTGTTTAAAGCTCAGTATCTTTTTGGCTACCATAATAACATCGATCAGCTCTTCACTGCCCTTGGATGGATTACCTGATTTGTTGATGATCCATACCACAAGTACAGAACTATCCAATCTGGCTGCTGCAAGCCTACATGAGTTTGGAGTGGCATTCTGTGTCTCTGGGATCCTGGAGCTTCATTACTCGTGCCAGATCAAGTCTGCTAGATGAGGAGCTAACTCAAGGGCAGCACTGCATGAGCACAGTTATAGCTTCTGAAGCATATAGCTATGAAGTTGTCTCAGAATTGATTGCACCAGATGTACTGTAACACAAAAACCACCTCAGGTCCAGAAACCAAGGCATGTATTTTGTTTCTTTGTTTGTTCAAGTACTCCTGTACTCTGCTATCTAGGATAATGAAGAGTTGCTTGTAACTTAAGCATGTGCTTACCTTATGGTGACCAGAATTAAAGTATCACTTCACATAATAGCTTCAGCCTGTTCATAAAAATCACTTGTGTGCCAAAGTTCTTGCAATACTTGTACTGAAGAAATACAAGTATATGTAGAAAGAGACAGAAGGACAAACAGACACATGTAATCACTCATTTTCTGGTACTCTCCATTCTGTCAAGAACGTTTTGATCCTCATCTGTTCAAATACCCTGTCATCGTAGCATCCAGTCCCCTTATTTTAGATACTTATTTGGGAATTAAGTGAATTGCTTTTTAAAAATGCCTTTCTCTATATACTGGTTATACAGGGGGCCAAGACAGTAGCTTGAGCGTGAACAGATAGAGTCCCAATTGAGATAACTATCAGTACTCCCGCACAGTTAAAATTGAGCAAGTTCCTAACAGAAGACGACACTAGAAAATCTGATTAATGCCAATAATTATTTTGTCTGTCGGATTTTTTGAAACGACAGGTTTCAAAATACTACAAAACTGCTGATTCCAGTTCAGTGGCTTTGAATTCATGACCAGATGTATTTTGTGGTTCTGCACATTTCCCTCTATGGTGAAATCCTCGCCCTGCTGACATCAGTGATAAAGTGATAAAGCTCGCATTGGCCAACTGGGACCAGGATTTTGTTCCACACAGTGAAAGGATTTTTGTAGCCTTATTGTCCTGTTTTCGATGTTTCTTTGACATGCATTTTTTCTTGGGCCTTTACTCAGTAGGTGGATTTATCCATTTCTACCTTGATCTTTTTATTTTATTTTGCTGCCACATGCAAAACCTCTGGAGTTTTAAACTGTCAGAGGAAGTAAAGAAACCACAGGAATGGTGGAGTACATTTATTTTGAACCTTCACCTTAGAGATGAAATGATGTGGAATGGGGAATGTCTTGGAAACTAGAGAAGTTCCCTATTTGTTTCTCATTTACAAAAAAAATTACATCAAAGACTATTTTTTTGCGTACATGCAAGTAATTCACCAGAGAGCTTCAATTCAAGCTCTGTTTTCCTATATACAAACTATTTAATAGGCTAATTTGCAAGGGATTTGTATTTATCTGTAGATATTAACTGTCTTGAACAGGCCTGCAAATCAGAGTAGCTGATCGGCTCTAGTGCCTGACCAAATACCCCAGCTCAAGCCCTGCCTCCAGTCTCACCCACTGTGATGGGTCTCGTTTGTTGGCTTACCCTGATCCATGTTGCTGTATATTCTCCGCTGTTAAAGGGGGATGGATGAATGCAGGCTGAAAGGCCATTTTCCTACCCCTGGTGGCTACTAGGCTACTCGCTGACTCAGGTAGAGCCCTCCAAACAGAAGGGGAGATTATTCCTTCTTCTACCAATCAGTGGAGGGACAGGCAGGCAGAAAGTGAGTGAGATTAAGCTGCTCTAATGACTAGCAGCAACTGGAAGGAATGTAAGCTAACATAGCAGGTAAACCTTGCCTTTATTTAGGCATTTTTCTTCTAGTTTACCTTACCATGGCTAGGCCAGGCTAATGTGAAAGCCAGTGCTGGTTTCAGAGAAATAGGGGGAACATATGGTGAGTGACATGAGCAGACCAGCAGTGTTTTCCTTTCCAGGGCAGATAGCTATTAGGTCAACTTAGCTCTAAAATAAAACCACGCTCCAAGAGACATAGCAAGGACGGAAACTGCTTCAGAAACACGGAGTGGGGGACTCCTGAGAAGCAGGAGACAGAAAAACTCAGTTCAAAGGTGACTGAAGGAAGTATTTTTTCAAGACACGCAGAAAACCCTGGTTGTGGTAGCCAGAAAGCCATTGAAAGTTGCTGGCCTATAGAGCTATACTGAAGAAAAGGAGTCTTCCTTCAAGGAGATTTGTTTATGCACTTTTTAGTTTTAATCTGTCTCAATCTGACTTTCCCTATGTAAAGCATTTGTTCTAATTTGTGAAATTCACAACCTAGCTGTAAATATTCAAAGCACTTCTGGTATTTTTGGTGGGCTTTCTCTAAGGAAAAGGTGCTGGCAGATATGACTCAAAGCTCTAGCTGACTTGAAGCTAGCAGATCCCACAAGGAAGGTGTTAAAACCGCACTGTCTTAATGCTATATGATCAGCTTTTGCTTCCAGTGATTAAGTAAGGTTAATTCGCAAACAGGCCTAGAAATTGAGTACACTGCCTACATCCACTCTAGACAGCTGTGTGCAGAATCCATTAAACTACACTTTTCTCTGGGCCTTGTGACTTGTGTTCTTGATTGAATAGTAAGCTGAGTGTCAGCTCAAGCAATGGGTCTGTACTTATTATTCCATATCCGGTAGAAAATAATGAGTTCAAATAACTTTAGTAAGCAGATCAAGAATCTAGGTCTCCTCCTTCCTGGGCTGATGCTTATATCACTAGTTGCTGCACAAACGATATACAACACCACTTTCTTTGGAAGCCATGTAGTGAAAAAGCCTGCACGACTTCATCTGCTACCCTTAAAATAAAAATCAGTACAGAAATTAGAGGTGAGGAGAAATAATTAATGTGCCAAGCTAATTCAGGTGCTAAACTCAGAGAGAGGCAGAAGCTGAGACCTATCCCTGTACTTCTATTTCCTATTGCACAAGGTGGCAGCTCCTTGATTAGCAGTCAGGAAACACACCATAGGTGACACTGACTCTCTCTGTTGCGTCTGTGGGCAGCCAGGTCCCTGAAGTCAGCCATGGTCAGGCCTGTGCTTTTTAGGCACTGTAGAACTGTAGATGGATACCTGAAGTAGTGGTTCTGAGTCTGCCTCCAGCCCTGCACCCGCAGCATAGTGCAGCACCCCAGGAAGGGTGGATAAACCTGGAAGGGGAGAGGGAAGGTGTTAAAGAATGTCATTGCTTTCAGTAAAAGGACTCCTAGGGCAAGTAAGTGCTTGACCATCAATGACTGTATGAGTAGCTGGAAAGAACTGGACATAGCTGGCTGAGAGGGGAGGCAGAGTGAGACAATTAGCCGAGCCTTCACCCTAAGAGCAATGAGAAATGCCTTCTGGGTCAGACCAATGGTCCATCTAGAGATGCTGTGTAGGGAGAGCTTGCAAGCTACACTCTGCTATCCCTTTCCCTCATACTCTCCATCATCTACAATCATTGGATTAAGAGTATTAGAAAGTACCTGACTACCTATTCTCTTTAGTATCTGTTTATTGACCTGTTGTCCATGAATTTGTCTAATCCCTTTTGAACCTGCTTTCTTGTTATACTTCTGTTGTCTCCTCCTTAACTTCTTTAGTATTTCCTGCTGATTGTGCAAAAAGCAATGGTCAAGGAAGTGCATTGCTGACCAGTTCTGCAGCCATCCCATTGCCAAAAGGGAGAACTGTAAACAAGTATTTCAAGCAAAGTCTTCTCAGAGCTCAGATGTGTGAAATCCAAGGAATGCTTTAAAAATGTAGATCAAGCTGCCACATATGTAAGCATCACATAAAAGGTTCGTGTAGGATCCAGTTCTTCATTGCGGTGATCTGATGTGGACCTTTATCTGTTCAGAGTGATTACAAAAAGCATGCATCTGTTTACATGTACTCTTCAGTAATGTTTGGCTGGGAACCAAAATGAAAACTCACAAAAGTCTTGCCATTCAAAGTGTAGTCAAAGAACTGCTTAACATAGGGTAGAGTTTTAAATAAACTTACCTAAATTCTTTTTGTACCGTAGAGGAAGTCCTGACTCTTCTGGATTCAAGAAAGGTATCAAAGAATTCATCATTAGGTGGCAAATCCCAGAACTGCTAACAATGAAAACCAGTGAAGTTCCTGGTGTTTTCACTATCACATGATGCTGAACTTTAAGAGCAAGATTTCCAAGAAGGAAAAAGTTATCTGCTTGAATACCTCTCCCAGTCTAAGAAATGTCAATTCTCCTAAGAAATGTTAATTCTCATAGGAATAGTAATCATTCAGTTGTCATTTTTGGTCTTCAGTGAGTCTTGAAAAGTTGTATTAGCTATGAACATCTAAAATAGTCACCTCATCTACTTCTTATAATCAGCATAGTAAACACAATGTTCTTAGTGCTGATCTTGATGGAAGTAATTCTTGCCATTCTGAAACTGGCGCAGTTTTAGTTCTCTAGCATTGCTGCTTTATCTGCCCTGTTATTTATCAACTTCTTTTTTTGCCATCTGGTATTTAAGATTACCATGAAATGAACAAGAATGCATCAGATATTGCTGAAGGACTATTTGATGCTATGATTTTTGAAACTGAAAATATCATTAGTTCACGTTGATGTTTCTCCATGACAAAAGAAGTTTAAAACTTTCTTTGCTTCATGCTCCTACTAAGCACACTCAGTAGGACTTTTGGACATTCCAGGGCAAGCTAGACACTTCTTTGACATGATTTACACTGAATATTCAGCTCTGGACCAGCTATGATAGTGATCATTAGATTTTGAGCTCATAGGAATAAGGGTCAGGAGTGGTAGTCTTACCTGGGGTTTGACAAAGCATAAGCTTGCCACGTAATTCAGTTCCTCACATTAAAGCTGAGATTAAGAATTAATATTTTAAATTGTAATTCTTTTCTGTCTTTTCTATTCCAGGAAGCAGGAAGTGTATAATATTGAAGTTATTAAATCATTACGGCTGTAGACTGCTTATGCTTATAAGCTTTTCTGTTTCATTTAGAAAAATGATTAGAAATACTGTAGAGATAAGCATATGCTGGCTTTATGTGAATTCTGATGCTTTCCAAAAAGTACTGATTTTCTCAGATTAAACTCAAGCGCAACCATTAATAACAGGAAATGACTGATTAAAACTCAGATGGCTTAGCAAATTAATAATAATATTGAAAAATGGCAATTGTTTCATAATTGCCATAGTACCGTGGGGTTGTTTGTGCTGGGAAAAGCTCTGCGTCTATTATCTGTTATGCATCTGTTATTCTGACTCTGAATGCCATAAAGCTCTTATTTTCCATTTTTGCCTTGGGCAAATTCTGCTTGTCTACAGGCTACTTAATTATATTTTTTACAATGTAGAAAATGATTTTTCAACCTATTAGCATATTTTTCCTTAGTTTTCATTATTTATAGGAAAAAAAGCTGTCTTCAGTTTTAAAATAAATCATGAACCCCTGCACTATTTAGATTAAATCTATTTTCAGTTTTAAAATAAAACCTGAAGATAATTTTGTCTTAATATGTAGGGGTTTATCACCACCTTCATATCTATACATCTGTGTCATTTATCTTGTAACTCTGCAGTGTATGGGTACTGTACCCCAGCACAGTATGCTCTCTTAGTTCTCCATTATGTTCTGTTAATTGACCTTTACCTTTCTTTCTTCAGAAAAATTAATACTTATGTGTGCATGCACACAAACACTCCAGAGGTCACTGTATTTTGAATATAAACTACTTAAGTGCTTTTTCTAGGGTGGAAATTGTGTAAATGGTAAACTTTTTAAAGCATATTGAATGCCATTTCGAACTCAGCTGCAAAACGACTTCTTTTCAGAATCCGGTAAAGTATCTCATGAACAATGTATAAGCACTGACATCCAATTTGAGGAAAACCAGGTAATGGCCTGGAAACATTCAGCTTGCTTTCCTGGACTTAGAATTATTCATTACACCAAGTATTCATTCCTCCAGGCTCTCATGTAGTAATAGAGCAGTCTGCCACACTATGGTCATTTTAAAAGCTCTTAAATGTTCATGACTGCACCAGAAAGTCGAGACTATTTCAGGTCAGCCAAAATACATTCTCTGGAGAGTGAAACATGATATAGAAACAATGACTGTTCACCTATGTAGTGAGATTTTCAAGCTATTGCAAACATACTCAAGGGAGTATGTTATGTTAAACTGTGAATCTGGCTTAGGCTTTCTTTGTTTATGATGTATTTAAGCAATTTACCAGAGAAGAGTAAAAATGCTGCATATAACCATGAAAAGGAAGAATGCTGATTCCCTTGAAACCTTGTAAACCCTTTGTAGAGCTAAGCCATTCAAATGCTATTGTCAAGTTTTATCAGTTCCCAGTTTTACATACATTGATCATTTTTCTTGTTTTGGGGGCAAAATTCTGTTTGCTTTACCAATGCAAAAACTGCTTTGTGATTCATTAGGACTATTGGCATAAATAGTGAAAATTTCATTTGGCTTTTCACAGCTATATTGTACATGCCGTCCTTACGCTCCCTAAGAGTTTTTCACCCAAATAGTCTAACTAATGTCAAGAGTGGGTTCACAATTTATTCTTGTGTTTATTTTCTTTTAAAATTATATGTTTCAATTAAGAATAAACAACAATAGAATACAAAAATCCAGCCCTTCTGAACAAATCAGCAGGAACTAAATGGAGGTTTATATGCATGTCAGGTTGACAATTATAGTAAGCAGACGTTATTTGCAGGTTTTTATGGTGGGATGGAAATGCTCAAATGATAAAAACTGTTCTGACAATATCATTTTACCTGGGTAGATTGTGCTTCACTGTGTTTTCTTCCTCTCGCTTACTCAGTGTGAAAATGATATTCTACTGTATTTGACATGTTGCCATTTGACCTGATGTTGATTTAAGCTTCTAGAAGCTCACATCAGCAGGAGGTCACAGACAGGCAAAGTCAGTGAATCTAAAAATGGTGCAGAAAAAAAAGAGATTAGGCTTTATTTGGCTTTAGATTATTTAGAAACAAACAAACTGACAAGAATTTAGAGAAAACAAAATTGTGTTTCTCATCTGATTGTTAAAATCATTTTATTAAATGATACAATTTACATCTCTGGCATGCACTCTCAAATAAAGTGTCCTTTGCAGTGAACAAACAGCCTTTAGAAGTGAAAAGCCTTTTATAAAGATAGTACAGTCTTTTGCTACTAGGTAGAAATGAAATGTGCAATAAACATTTGGTTGTATTAAAGCAAACCAAAATGAAGACTAGTTATGAACAAGAGTTGTGAACATCATCACCTAACCTAACTAAAGAAACTAAGTTTTCAGTTATATTGCATTTTCAAATACTCTGCATATTAACAGAGATAGCTCTGAGGGTGAACGCAGTTCTGACACAAATAACTGGTATTTAAAATATCACGTATTTCCTCGGATTACTGAGCAGATCTGTGCATTCACAAAAAACAAAATGTAAGAAATACTTGTATTAATATATTCAGAACTCACGCACAACATTCACAGCTGTATAACAGAAAGATGCTTTGCTAGTGGAGGAATGGGATGAAGAAAAGGGAGTGAAAGATGCAGTGTGGTGCTTCGTAAAGCTTTGTATGCATTAACATTTCAGTTAATAGTCTGGGCCTGCTGTTTTCCTTGAAATTAATACATTGTCTGAATCTGGTTTTAACCTGGTTTCCTTTGTAAGCAAGGCTGTGTGATCTGTCTGCATGCCTATATGTCTGTCTGTCTGTCCTCTGATTAATAACTTTGAAACTGTTTGTTGATTTCATTTCTATATGATAGTGGAATAGATCTCAAAGACAATCAGCTGCCCACAGACTTTTTAAAAATAAGTGTCTGGGTAGAGGATAGATACACTTTGCAGTGTTGCTGTTGAGGAAAATGCTGCAGTGTAAAGTCATTCCTTATTAGACATGAGACAATCCATATGGGAAAGAGAACTAGTAAATCCCCAGCAGTCAGAAAAAAAATCTGTTGTAGATCACATTAAACACCAAAGTTAATCTATGATAAGATGCAAATCTACAGGAAACTCAGTGTCATAATTCTCAGGTTCACAGAAATACTTACTGATAAATTCTTTCTTATCAATACAAGGAAAATACAAGACTATGCTTTTTTCTTTGGACATTGACAGAATGTCAGCGATTCTGTCTAAAAGTCTCTGATTTTGCAATTTTTACATTTTTGGTGCGTCTTTGTTTTTCACTAATGTGAAGACAGCTTAAAGCAGCCCAAATGACAGTAGCACAGTGACAAATCATTATCTGCCTAGTCTGTGTGTTGTACAGATTATCCTTGAAGGATCACATTTGAAATGATATATTCGCTGGGCGCTTTCTTGAAACATAGCCAGTCAGTGAGAGAGAGGTGCCTAAAAAAGGCATCCAGAAACCTCTTTGAATATAACTCTAAATATCAGAACAGCTCCTGCTGCAGTCAGTGGGAGACTTTTGAATTCACTGAACGTTCTGAAGTATTAAAATTCTGACCTCCAGGGTATTAATGAAAAATTATATTTTTGGCTTTGATCCTAGGTATACTTAGGCACAAGAGTATGTTTTCCCATATTGCTAGGTAATCACAGCATTAAATCTTCTTTAATTTTGCTTTATACCATAACATGTTTTTTGTAATATCAAAATTTTAAATATGTTTGGCAATTTTTAGTTTCATGTACCTTAATATTAACTGCTTATTTCCTTCTGTTATACATATGACATTAGAATTCATAACATTATTTTCAGTGAAAATCCAAAGATACATTCCTGATTCTGAGAATTAAAACAATTGTATTTGACAAATATATGACTTACTGCAAACTCATTAATCTGTTTTCCAGTTTAACAGTATAAAGGATATAGTTTAAAACAGCTGTAGTTGACTTGGATTCAGGAAGTCATTTTATTATAATAAAATGGGCCTCAGTTCAGCAAAATACGTAAGCATTATATAGTTTTCAGAATATCTGTAGTCCTAATGAAAGTAATGGCATACATATACATTAGCATTTATTGAATACTTAAAACTTTGATGGCTTAGAATTATAAAACACAATTGCTAAATCTGAGTTACGCTGAAATCAGCTGAAAACCTGACATGTACTTCCATGGAAATAGGTTTGGATCCAGAGACAGGCCCTTAAGGCTAATGGACTCTCAATGTCCCATTGATTTCAGTGGGAATATTCCCAGTGATGATAAGGGAACACTGTGCATCTCTACAGAGAAAAATGTATTTTTGTCTCCGGGACAGGATAATTTACTTTGTTTATGTGAGTATATGAATCTAAGGTGCAAGGCTGGTTTTCAGACATAACATGACAATCTTGTTCATGTAATTTTTCTAAATCGTCTTTTCTTCACATATTCATAATTTGTGAAAGAAATTCATAAGGTGCAATAGCAATATGATGCTAGTTTCAAGGTATATACTACATCCGTGTGTTCATTTCCTACTTGGTCAAAAGGAGGATTGCTTTTGATTTCAAGGGACTTTTGCTTGACTAGAGAATTACTGCCAACTTAAACTCATTAAGTTTATGTTTTTCCCCGTCATGCAATTCCTGAGCTCCATGAGGGGAAGTTCTTCATACTCTTATGGGAAGTTTCAGCTCAACTGGACTTGGGGTTCCTTTTCCTCTTGTCTTTATACCAGTTATATTTTATAATTGTTATAATGGAAAATTGTTTGCAGATGAGAGTGTTTCGTGATATATTCTTCCTTACTGCATATGTGTTCTAGCTTTCTTTCTAAACTAACCACTCACAGTTGACAACATTATTGAAAATAAGGATAGTTAACAGTGTTTCTGCAGAAATTTTAGTTGGTTGTGCTTGACAAATCTTTGAAGAATGCCCCATAAAATGAGGAGGGTGCAGAACACTTTTTAAAACTTGGGGTATTCATTTACTGTCTTAACAACATCTAAACTGCCCAATAAGCTTGGAATACATGTATTTTTAGCCACATATTCGTCTTGTTTAAATAAGATGTAAATGCGAGATATCACCAGCCACAACTATTTACCATCTCTTCAGATCCATCAAGACAGTTTAATTGTAACCAACTCACCAAATATTTTCTACTCATACTAGTCTCGTACCATGTAACACATATCATAAACCCTCTTTCACATATCAGCTTCCACATAGGACAGGTGTTATTCTTTATAAAACAAACTTGATAAACACAACTTATTTATGTCTTCCAAACTGAGAATACAAATCAAAAGCCTTCTAAACATTGAGCTACCTAGATACTAAGAATGACTGCCCAGCCAGTCAGTTCACTAGACACTGTAGCAGTAAATGTTCAGCAAGTAGTGCATTTCACAGAGAAACAAAGGCTGTTTCAGCCTCTGAATTGTTCGGAAGTTTATTACAAAATTAACTTGCAATCCAGTTTAAATGCAATCTAAATACTTTTCTGATCCCTTTTGTATTTCAAGTATCACGGTACTGATCTCTATTAATATCACCCTTCTTCCTATTGTGTTCAGACTAATTGATTAATCACAATATGTAAAATTTCATCTAAACTATCTTGAAATCCATCTGCAATGCCTGACTGCATGAGATTAGCATACATCTACATGGAGATGTATGCTGTGTCGGAGAGGTTCAGATACCATGATCATAAATGTATTTTAAATGTTTCTGTAGCAAAATTGTTAATTAATGTATTTTGTTAGTTCTTTTAAAAATGCAGTAAAGAAAACATATGGCCAATAAGCCAGTGCTTCCAGTATTGCATTTTCATTGGAACTTTCTGAAGTCTGATTATGTCTCGTACCTTGGAACCCAGATGTCAAATATATCCAGAGAACCTACAAGATCCTGTAAAATACTTCTTGCTTTTAAAATGCCCAGATTTTACATTCTTTTCTTATTAACTTCACGGCAAGCATTTGTGCTGTCTGCAACTATATCCATTCTAGGTGTTTGTATTGACCACATTGGTTGTCCCATGTTTCCCCCTCAAAAAAAAAAACAAAAAACCTTACAATTTTGCCTTTTAGAAACAGAACATTATTAGGTTATGACTAAAACCACGTCCATTCTAGGGTACTAGCCTGCAGTCCTATGAAAACTGTGCTCTGTTCTATATTGCCTCCTCATTTCTTCAGTTCAGAGATGGTCAGGCCAGCAAGAAACTTTCCTTCTCCAACTCAGATCTAAAGCTTGTAGAGCTGGACGAAGGGAAAATACGCCAGGTCCTTCTGTTGTTCATGTTGGACGCATTCATGCTCTGGGCTGTGAATTGTAGTTTGAATCTGCTGTTCACAAGTAATAGTCAGACCGGGAATCCATGGACGTCGTATCAGGATCTGTTCTGGACTGTTGACTGAAGTAAGCATACTGTGGCTGAGAGCCACCCTGCGTGGTGGCACTTGGGGCGGACAGGGTGCTTTTGCGGGGTGATACAGTACCTGATTGCTTTCCCCCAAATAAGGCTGTGTTACCTCTTGGGACCAGAGGCTCATCAGAAACTCTTTGTTTCCATTCATCTGGTGGCTCAGGAAGCGTTTTCCTGTGAGCAGCTGATACTACATTAGCCACAATGGATTCTTCAATATTCTGGGGTGCAAAAGCTTCATCCACTAGGCCAAGAGGGGATTTAGCGGCTGCTTCCCAGGGAGTAGGTCTCTTGCCAGGCCTGTCAGCTGCTGTGCCTGGCTTGCTAAAGTAATCAGGAGCAGGCTGAAAGATAAGAGGAGAAGTAGGGGACATGGCTCGAGAAATCACTGAAGAAGGTCTCCCAGGAAGTGATAATGAGCGTCCACTTCTTCTTTCCTGGAAAAACAAATTACCAAATATAACTGCAGTCATGAAACAGCAAAAACGGAAGCCCGTTCTCCTCACTTAGAACTAGAACAACAAACCCTGAAAGCACATGTGCATATGACATCCTGGCAATCCCCCCCACCCCCCCTTTTTTTTTTAACCTACTGGTGCTTTTTAATACTTGAATTTAGTGGAAAGAGAGGAGATACTAAAAAGGAGGAAGAGAAAGAAACAGGAAAAAAGAGAGAACAAACTGAATTTTTGAGGAAAGTAAATAGACCAAAGAAAGGTTTCCATTAACTGAAAAGGTGCAACTATGTTAGCAATCTTACAGCTTTACTTCATCTCCACTAGTTAGCTAGTATGCCTTGTTCTGAAAAGACCATTCTTAATAATGAAAAAGGAAGTCATGTTGCACCAGTTCTGTGTGTGTTTACAAGATTCTGTCTAACATTCAGGCACAGCCTGAATTTATTTGATTACAGGCTCTGTCTAGGACATCTATCCAAGAACATATTTTTGGCAATCTCCTTTTAAGAAAGACATTTTTAACTCTAAAATTATTAGATTTACCCTGAGTGAAAAGAGAAGAAAAATGAACACAAAAATTTAAAAATGTTAATGCAATCATTTACTTAATACCCTTACAGGACAGTACTTAACCTGGCTTCTTTAAAAGGCACTGCCCTCAAAATTTCAGAACATTCTGACCCATTTATAGGAGCAATCCATTCATATTTGACAAATCCTAATCTTCTTAGTAATGCAGCACTTCGAAACAGAAACTCTGTTCATGAGAAGGTTTGCCCACAACAGTCTTCGTTTGGCAGTATATGAAACAAGTACAGCCTTTCCACCATGCCAAACATATTCCTTGTGTTAGACAAATTATATTATTCTTACTGCATAGTCTCTATACATGTGGTTCCTAAACTAACTGATTTATGCCCACTGATTCATATCCTGAGGTTTAAGAATTGCCTTTAACTCTGAAATCTTGTAGGAAATTCAGGGCTGTTTCCAAAGGCTTGCTAAAATTTCATTTCAAAAACATTGCCCCTGTGTTATTTTCTGTAATTAACTTCCAAAAACTTAAACATTGTCAACAAAATCCACATACCAGGGAAGTCAATAAGTATCTGATCATACAAACTATAGTTTATCTAGCTAAAATTCACACAAAAATTCATGTTTTATAGGCTTTTCCATCACAGGATCTTGAAACGTTTAAGAAAGTTAAATGACCTCTGCTTCACATGGGCTTTTAAATTATGTTTTAATATCATCCTTGTGTGGGGGAGATGGAAACTGAGAAACAGAGAATCTACTGATTTCATAATTTTCAGTGCATTTGGTGGTGGTAAGTCCAAATCTATTAGAAATGTCTAAATAATACACAGAAGTTACATAATGAGAGACCAATTCACAGCTAATGGTTTGTAACAAGACTGTCCTTCTCACCTCTTAGCTGTGACCACCTATTCCCAGCTTGCAATTCCAGAGAGGAAACTGTTCAACTATATTAACTCTACCCGCACATACATATGGCAAATTTACATGAGGTTCTTCTATTCAGCGAAAAATACTTCATTTTGGGCAACTTAGCTCTGCTAAATTTTCAGAGTCCTCACTTAAACCATGAGTTCATCAAACATTAAACATACTCATCAGATCATCACATCTAGACAGGTGCCATCTGTATACTGTGAGACAGCAGCATATAAAAGCAAAAATTACCCATTTGGATAGTAAGTGAACGAAAGAGATTAAAGAAGGGTTTGGCCCGTAGATATATGATATACTATCAAGAAGGAATCGAACTGCCTCCATATATTTTTTTTCTTACCTGAAAAATTAAAGTCCAGATAAAAGATCATGCTTGGGACAATGATTGGCAGACCCAGATAAGGCAGTCACAATAGTTCTCCTTCCTCTAATGTATTACACGTTCTTTCTTCACTGGATCCACAGAAAATAGCTTCTTCAGTGAGACTGATTAGTACATTTTGTTTAAATCATTGGCAAAAATAGATTTTTGAAAGGTGTGAACTCAAAATAAATATGCAAAATGAGATACAGTTTCTACTAAAAATTAACCTGATAACCTGAGCTGTGAAACTACTTAGAAGATAAGATTGTACAGAGAGATGAAAGTTGATCAAACAGGTTCAGCGAGTTAGCCAACCTGTATTAACTTGGGAGGGCTTTAGATTATTGTCTGTGCTAAATAGATAGAAAAATTCTTTTTTTATTTTAATGGAGATTTCGGTTCCAAGAAAAGAGATCCAAGCTGAGTCAGTGCTTTGCAGGATTCCAGAGATGAGATGCAAATGGAAATTATTCTGTTGAATGAACTGGTGCATAAAAGACCTGACATTTCAAGGCAGTCAGGTGAAGATACTGTATGTTTAGAGAAAAGGTCCAGAGATCACCAAGTGACAAAGATATCTTTTTAGCCTAACCATCAGTGATAAAATAGGAGTTAATTTTCTTTGACAGAGTTTGATCTGAGAATGATAAGTTATTAAATGTATTTCACTAGTCTATTCAACAAAATGGGCCATTCTACTATGTCAAAAAGGTGGACTCTTGTAAAACCAGAAATACAATATAGACAAATTTAAATGTTCACATTGTGGTGAGTTTTATATTTTTTAGTACAGGTGGCATGTCAGATTCAACAGAAAATACAGATCATTAATGGAAAATGAGATACTACCCTATGATGCTGGAAACTATTCTAGGGATAGCTTTGTTATCTTAGAAGGTGAAGAAAGGGAACTGACAAAAGAGAACTAAAATGATCTCACAGAAAAACCCTCTACATGAATCAATCAATGCAGTTTAAAGGACACTGGCACAGAGTTCTGGCAACCAGATTTGGGGTGGGGGGAAAGGAGAGTATTTTACTGGCTTGGGAACCTCCTATGTCCTTAATTTGGAAGACCTCAGTGAACAAGTATTTGTACCTCAAATCATATCAATCCACAGGACCTGTAATGTTATCTAAATCATAAGTTCAGCCTGTAAGAGCTGTAGAAAAAGTAGAATCTCAAGTACTGATAATTTGGAGGATATTATATTGTTTGGGTTGCTTCAGATGAAAAAAAATCAAAAAATGCAAAATACTTTGGATATGGAGGATTTTATTCTCTTGTATAAATCTGTTCTCCTTTAATTCTGAGATTCTGCCCAATGTATTAGCTTTTATGGAGTGTTGGTCTGGATTTGGGTAGAATGTTAGGCCTTGAGGGAAGATACGCAGATCAGTAAACTGGAATAGTGCTTTGGGAGTTATGCTGGTTGTACTAAATTTCCTTGGACTCATTCTTTCTTTTGTTTTTAACTTTAGAGAGACTCTTAAGCACAAAGTGACTAGGTAAGAATCCAAATAATTCATACTGTCCCATGAGATAAAGAATGTTTCATTACGGAAGTATGACTTTACTTGGCTCTGAGTGTGATCACCCTGTGATCAATCAGAAGAAAAAGCCTGTGACAGATTTTTCCAATGAAGATTCCCAGGTAACCTGGAGCAACTGTAGCAATTTACCTGGCCAGTGAGAGACTGTGCCAATTTATTTGGAAAAAGTTGTTTCTTCAGAAGTTGATAAATATGCTCCTTTTCTACCTCAGAACCCCCGAATCAGAACACTTATTTCGGGTTTTGTCCATTTTGCCAAACTACTATTTGCTTTTGTCAGTGCTTTCAATTGGCCAGTTGCATATATTTTTTTTTCATTGATCACCTGACTCTCACATATTCATGTTTATTTCTAGACTTCTGTTACTTCATCTTAATAGCTATCATCTGAGAGACTTCTATATTCTGACAGAAAGATCAGATTATCTATAAAATTATATCTCTTGTCCCAGGGGACAGCTTTGTTAGGTGCTAAGCATCTCGTTTGGAGACTTTGATATTTCAGTAAGATCTGTATCACTGAAGATAATTAATGATTACTTCATTCTGGAGGGTCATTCAAGCCACATCCAAATCAGAGCAACAAAATTCTCACTGCAAGATCGAACTCTGGCAAACTATGGTACTGTCAACTGGATAATTCATATCCATAGGCAGTTCTTTAGCATACTTGGTCCTGTTTCGATATTCCTGGGTGTGTCTCCTTCCCCACTTGATAACTTGGATTTAGATACAGCTCTGATAATAGGCTGATAAAATATCTGTGAAATTGCATGTCCATTTCCTTTGCATTTGATAAAGAAAAGGAAGGATTAATCTCTCCTTCCAGGAAGGAGGGACTGAACAATGAGTTTTTAACTGAATGTCTTTTTGGATTGTGAGAGGACAAATTCTGTGAAGGAAAACGATTTACTTGGAAAAGGGCTGAAGTACTTTGCCTACTTAGTAAGGGTCTGAAGAAATTTCAGTAAAAAAGTTAGAGATCTCCACTCTCTGAGATCATACTTACCTCCAGGTGTACTTAATCACACTTCTGAATGTTGGGTCTGGCTTTTGACGGGGAGGAAGAGTGGGCCAGTAGTTTTTGAAGAAAAAGCCTCTTGAAGGAAGGAGCTGACTGAATTCTCCACATTTCTCAAAGAGAAACAGTCATAACTATGCTGAAGGTAAGCAGAAGAGGGTTGGAAGACCTACTCAGGAGATTCAAGAAGATAAAAATGTTTTTGGCTAAAGTGAGCCTTAGTTATTTTGAATTACAATCTTCCTAAAATAAATAGCAATCATCATTGTCTGCATTCTAGTAAGAGCAGACAGCACAGAGAGAATGAAACAAAATTTTACATGAATTTTATTTTTAATAAATCCAGGAAAATTAAATATCAGTTTTGGCCTGAATCAGTTCTATTGAGTTATTGTAAGATGGGTGGAACTTTGAGCAATTATAAACCTTTGGATTCGGCAGAATATATATTTAATTTTAGCATCCATGAAAGAAATAAAGCAAAAATACCAGCTATGTGAGCTACGTCATTATGCCTCAGTGCTTACCTTAAGGAGGGGGAATTTAGTCTCTAAGCCTACTCAGTAGCAAGATTGTTATGGTAGTATCTATTGTAATAGAAGTAATCCAGTAGCACTCTGTACAACAAATTTTTGTGCATTTTTCTGAATAATCATTGTATAGTGACATACTTCTGCAATAATTTACTTAGATCCAAGTTAGAATATTTCTGTCTACCCCAACTTTATTCTGAAATTGAATAATCTTTGGCTTCAGAACATAAAATCTCCACCTTTTTTCACACTCTGTAGTAAATAGCTTTTAAGCACTTGTAGAAAAGTGTAATTTTGCTAAAATGTACGTATGTCTTAAATGTAGAAATTGAGAGATGATTAATGACTGTTTTCATTGCCCTTAATTCTTGTCATTGGTGGAAGTGTTCCTGGAATGAAAGTCTGAACATTCCTGAATTCAAGGGAGATCCATATTTGATATTCATATACTGATGTCTATCAGCAGTAAAGTGTTCAGCCCCTTTGAACTGACAATAAACTTTGGAATTTAGGCAGCATTTAGTCTCTAGAATTATCATTCATTTACTGGAAAGCAGCAACCAGGCCTAGTGATACTCTCTATTATTCTCCCTTCATATTTTATTCTTGGGATAGCTCTTTTGATACGCATGTACTAAACAATGCACAAACACCAGGTTGTACGTGAGACAGTGAAAATAAAAAGTGCAAATGGAGAATAACTATTCTGCCTTCTGTCTCCCTTGAGCTACAAGAAGAACATAAACAGGGGACTAGAGCTCTTCCGTTCTTCATCCCAGCAATCAAGGGAGAAGGAAAAGAAGAGTGATATGCTATCAGAATTACTGATTGTATTACTGTAATCTTGTTGTAAAATATTCATTATAATACTGTACCAACATTCAAAGTGTTGTTATGCTGCAAACAAATGAGAACACCACACAATGAATAATTTGTGCTTTCCATTGCCCTGAGTTTTTCAGAGAGAAAAAACTTTTCTACAATAGTATTTGAAGGGAAGGCGATTCTTAAATAACAAGAGGAAAGACAGTTCAGAGCTGTCCATTACAATCATATAGAATCCTAACAACTGCTGCTGACTGCCCATGCATCTATGTGAAGAGATTAAACATTAATTTTAGGTTGAAATAGATTTTAAAAATGTAAACTGTTTATAAACTGATTAGTGAAGCAAACATTTATTATACCACAAGCATCTTTGATATTTATAAATTGTATATTAATATAAACTAAAACAAATGTAGTATTACTCCCAAATGAAACTATTTCAGTATATAAGTAAATGAATGTAAACACAGTACTTATAAAAGATGTGTGTACATATATATTTTTGATTATACGTAAGTAGAAAGAGTGTGAATGTGTACCATTGATTCAAGTTAGTTTAGCTATCTAAATCAATAGTCCAGAAAATTGTTACTTAGAACTTACTGCTATTTGAAATTTCTTGATAATCATGAAAAGCTGAAAAACAAAAAGTGTAATATTTAGTTTCATAAATAGTGCACATTTTAAAGGCAAAAGTTAGATCTTTTTTCATTTTACGGACCAAATGGGAATGCAAAATACTACCTAGTGAAAAGATTTCACAATAACTGATTTTCTGTCTCAGGTGGTGCATCTCCTTAGTAAGGTAAAACTGTCCGTGCACTTACAATGCTGAAACTCCCTTTTCACCAGTTAAGCACGCATAGGTTGAATTTTCAAAAATGTCAAGAATTCTATTTTCAAAAGTAGCTTAGACCCCTAACAATCCACATCTCATTGAAAATTCCTGGAACAGTCTCCCACCTGATTAAGTCACTTGAAAAAAAAAAAAAAAATTACTTTGGTTTCTAAGTCATTAGGACATTTTTATTTTCATCTTTTGATTGCAGTCCTGGTCTTTACTCCATATGAAGGCATGTTCAAATCTGAATTAACATTAGCATCTTGCTAAAGGGGACAAAGGAAGTGAGAGTGGATGGAACAGTTGTATTATTGCAAAAAATGACTCTGTCTTCATAAAAAGCTCAGAGTGATGTATTTCTCATTTTGCTTCCTAATGTTAGGAGTTAGAGATCAAACTATTGGAAGGCAGTAGAACATAGTAAGTAGTACTTGATTTTTATAGTTATGTTTATGCTTCTTTCAGTTCTCTCCTTCCTTCCAATTTTTTAAAGATTTTTAAACTATCATAGAATGATGTAAAGAAGGAAAATGTAAGGATAATCTTAATGTGGCTTTCTTCATCCCAAGCCATTTACAACTTAAAATTTACTTAACGAAAAACCAATTTGTCTCTGATAGCTCTGGAGTAAATGCTACAGCTATTTTACAGTAAGCAATATGACTACTAAAAAATTGGAAAGAAAAGGGAAATAATCATATTTATTTGAAAATCTGGAAATAATTTAAAGCAGGCAAAATGAAACTGCTAAAATTGGAATGCAGCATATTGGTGAATGGGAATATTAATGTCTGGAGAGGCTGGGAATTTAGTATTATATCTTACCTGACTGTAACAGGTAAAGCCTTGTCAGTGACTGTACTACGACTAATAACAGACTAGAATCACATACTTCATGTCTGATCCAAACTTCCTCAAAGCTGTCTTGTCAGGGCTTTCTTTCAAAAATGTACAGAGAATTTTAGAACTGGAATCTTATTTATTCTAATTTTAGGTTGTTTATATGTGTGATTTTATTTCAGACCATTAATCGTAACTATCAAGTTGAGAATAATCTTATTTTTCCTCACTAGTATAAGAACTAATGAAACAGTTACTGTCAACTGTTTTACATAAGCTTCATGACAAGTTCTACTTTCCACAATAAAGTCCTTTTTGGTTGTCAAGTAATGGTAGAAAAGTGTGATATTAGAATTAGGCCTTCACTTCTGCAGAACACCAACAACATACACAGAAAAGAAACATAAGAGTGCTGGTAACCACTCATAAATTAGTTACTGACTTAGCTCAGCTTGTTTCTGTGTTAATAAAAGAAAATTAGTGCTTGGTATTGCCATTTAATCTTTATCCATATCTGATTGTCAAAATTTAAAACAATTATATCTGTAATAAGCAAATGGCTAAAGCTTTTTTGGGCCATAGGCATCTTAGTTTCATTGAAACAGACAGTTTATTTTTGATAGGGAAGAATATTTGCTGCCACCTTCTGGAGTTTAATATTACATAGCTTAGAAAAAGGTCTTATAAGATGAAACCTGGCTTATGTGCAGATAAACATTTGAAAAATAAGTGCAAAGCTAGTTATAATTTCTGACCTTGCAGTTCTGTATGAATAATGAAACCATTTTAAATTAATATGAAGTAAAGGAGATGAGCTAATGATCCTTTTCTAAAATCAAAGAAAGTAAATATTGAATATATTGTAATACATAAAGCTGGCAGCAATATTGTTGCTGAATGTTCTCAAACTATAAGATAAATTATAATTTATATAAGTGTCTTTCCAGCATGAGATCAGAACATGAGGCTGCACACTCACTGATCAGGACAGAGATGCACTGCAGAGCACGCCTGCCCCTTCACAGAGTCAAGACTTCCTGGCTGGGCCCAGGCAGCCTAGATGGGGAAGCAGACTTTCAAGAGGGTGGTAGAAACAGGCAATGGAAGAACAGAGAAAAGACTGGACAAAGGAGAACTAGGAGTTGCTGATATTTGATACAGAAGGAAAAACTGCACAGAAGACTGGCTTGGAGAGTGGTGAGAGTAGGACCTGATGAGTGAGGTTCCTGAGCTTGGAAGAGAAGCTTGAGAAATGCAAAAATTGACTTGTGTAGCTGGCAATGAGACTATGATAAGGAGACAAAACAAAAAAAGAAATGATGAAATGGGACAATGTTCAGGGAAAAGAACCTGTGGCCACTACAGTATACTTTCCTCCAGAGCTCCAGAGAAATTTCTCTTCCAGAGAAATGGGATTTTGTCCTTCGAGCTCACCACTGTCAGAAAAGACTGTGAAACCCCATTGGAAACCTGTGGCATCACTGCACTGCCGATTCGCAGGTGTGATGTCAACATGAACTTGCTGACAGTTACTGTGCTAACTCAAATGGCAGTTCTCTGTGCTGGTTCCAGCCGTGCTGGAGGACCCTCTTGGTTACAGTATGCTCTGTGATAATATTCTTGGGTTTGGCTTGTTCTTCTGAAAAACCCTTGGGTCTTAAACACACAAAGCTACCTTGAAGCAACATAAGTAAAGTTAGAAAGTCAAGTATTAAAAAGTTATGAAATGTAAGCATCGTTGCCCAGTGCATACATGCATTTTAATTAAATTGTAGAACCTCTGCCCCATCCAGTGCAGAGTCAGGGCTTCATTTAGGAAGTATTAGGATTATATAGTAAAGAAGCATATTATACGGAAGACACTTGCACTAGTTGGATTTCATAGCTGGTCACTGAGGATTCCCTTTATGGGCTCCTGTCTGGAGACCTGTGATCTCTGAACACTCACAGACTGGTGTTAAGGGGAAGCATAGTTTGATATAGTAACTACTTCGTATACTACTGGACTCCAAAAATCCTAAGTGCCTCAAATTGGACACCTAACATCAATGTCCCACTCTTTATGCATAATTTTCCTATTTGCAAAATGCAGTAGTGTAAAAATGAATTACTGCTTCTGAATCACTTGGATACTAAGAAGAAAAACATGAGGAAATAAATAATTCTGCATGGAGAGCATGCTTCAAAGAGGGTACATTAAGTAAGGAATAGTGCCACACATGGAACAATGTCAAAACAAAATAGTGAAGAGCTATTCCTCAAATGAGCAGTACCATTCTGTGCGTGAATGAGTCAGGAGTCCTATGGAAAAAAATAGCGGGTGATCACATGATTACAGGTGGTATTGTCACACAAATGCCTGAGAGGGCTATATATATGTGTGTGTGTGTGTATATATATATATATAAAAAGGTTAGGTCCTTGCCTAGGTAGTGTTCCTATAGCAGTACCAAGTCCGTCAAGTTTCTGTATCAAGCCACCTCTCTGAAAGTAATCTTAGGTTGAGAAGAGTTTTTCATTTTGTGTATCTATCTGAAGTGCTGACAGCTATGCAACAGTGCAGTGCAAGTGCAGATACACATCACCATAAGAAGTTTATGTAGGTGTCTCTCATTTGGGGGAATCATTGGAATTTTTAATGGTATACCATCATGAAAAGATTTGTTTTTTTCATTTGTCACAACTGTGCACTGTGTGGTATCAGCTGAACATACAGCAAGGAAGAATCTGAGAGCCTTTTCTGAAGAAATTTACAGCCCAATTTAGTTCATAAAAAAGGCTCAGGTAGCATGGCTAGGGCTGCCAGAAATATGTATACATATCTAAATGTATACTTAACCAAAGAGAATTAAACTGCAGAGAAATTTTGAGGTTCTCTTATCACCACATTTCAGGCTATTTAAGGTTGCTTAGGTTCCATTTTTAGTCATAGGCCTGATAGGAGAAAATTGCTGAGATTCTAGGAAGAAAACTAAGTGCACCCTGATGCACATGCTTTGCTTTTGTTCATGGCAACAGAGCCATATACCAGCAACAACATGTACAATGAGACTTTGAGAAGTAGCATTCTCACAGGTGAAAGAAAAAGTCACTAGTAGTTATTGACATTTTTCTCAGTGAAAAATGTAAGTATAGTTTCTCAAAAACTTTCTTAAAAATGAAAACATTTGTCTGCAGACAGTTACTGTAAAGAAACTTTTGCTTCTGACATACATGTGCTAAATTCTTTGTTCTGCAATCAGTTAAAGCTCATACTGAAATCAATGACCGTTGTGCTCAGTGTCACCCTTTGTAATCCAATATGTTACTGTAGTTGGGATGGTATTTTATTTCTGTATCGTTTCCCCTTTTCTTCTGTTTGTTCTGCATTTTTTTAAAACAGTCAAAATCTATCCTTTGAGGTATCTATATAAATAGAATCATCAAAAATAGCCATCTCTTTGTTCAACAATTTACTCTTTACAACCTGTTTAGAAATGACCTAGTTACTCTTACAGTAAATTATCTTGCAGTTGCTTGGGAGTATGAGGGGTCTGTCCCTTTTTAAGATTTCTATCTCAAACCATATAACAGGAAACAAGGATTCTTGTCTGAAAGCACTAACTGCTGTTACATTGACTACCCCACACAGCAAGCCCTCATCCAGAAAGTACTGAATCATCCGTAAGCATGGGTCAGTAAGTAATTTTACACATAGCTGTGTTTATGCAGCCTAAGGGAATGTACAGTTACTTTTATATCATACTGCCATGTACGTTTGTGCAGGTCTTATTCCTAGACTTAACATGCATTGAAATTAAAAGCAGTTTGTCAAGATTGTTACAAACAGGAACAGATTTTTTCCCCTAAGAATTGCACAGAATAACAGGAGACTTGACTAGCATGCTTCATAAAAATATCTTTGCCTGTCTCATCCAAGGAAGTCAACACTCCTTCCAACATAGCATTTTACTGAGCTTCTGATTTTGTCTACATTTTTAATCATTTGTTGGAAAAAATAAAGTGCTTCCTGTAGTAAGTGTCCAACCTGAAAAGCACTTGTTAAACATAGCTCTTGAGTGATTCTAACTCCTCCCTTACCGTGTAATTCCATGCAAAGGTAATGTTTACTATAAAGTAAGAACAGTCATTGTCATGTGTAGTATGAAGCTGCAGCAGTGGGTACCAAGTGTACTGTGAAATTACCAGGCTCACATATTTTCCCAGAAGTCTAACAGCAAGTGAGAAAAGTCAGAGCTTCTGTATCCGCAGTTTTTGAAGATCTTGTCATCAGGTTTCTTCTGTGTATAACATTTCTGTTTCAAGCTGAGTAGAATCATTACAAAATAACCTCATGCCAAGCTGTGTAGTTAAGGTTTGCATTTGCCATGCTGAACTGCCGACAGTGGAACCCTGGGTGCTTAACTTCAGGCAAAGCAAGCTGTATCATGTTTTGTGAAAAAGGAATATTGAAGAGTGGATCTTTTTATAACAAACCTTTTTTTTTTTTTTCCTAAAGTTAGGAAATCTTTAAAAAGGGTCCTGGAAAAAGAGAGAAGAAAGATTTTGCAAGTTGTTAGTTGCAAATAGTGCTGCTGTTCGACTGGTATTTTCCCTACCTCGAGGTGTATAGAGGATTCTCCGCAGAGAGGCTGGAGCAGCAGAGCATGGTGGTAAGGCTAGTCCTTTGTTGGAATGTTGTCCTGGTTACTTGGTAAACAGTGCTCCTCCCAGCTCACATCATCTATTACCAGATTGTCTTTATAATTGCTTCCCAGTGCTGCTGAACACTTTTTTATACTCCCTTTTTTCAGAGTTCACCTTAGCACTTTCAAGAACTGTCATGTATAAGAGCTATCTGTGATAATATGTCTGTATATTCATGGTCTCTCAAAGCAATACTCTGCTGATAGGGCCTCCTTTTTTTTAGAACTTTTTTTTTTTTTGCTGGGTATGAGTATTTCAGTTCCTTCACAATACCTTCTTCTAAACAGTAGAGAATAGTCATGCCCCATGATGTGAGTACTCAGTCATTCAAGGAGAATGTAGCAAATTTCAACAGAAGGCTGGAAATCAGTCAGCTATCTCTGTGCAGAATAATTAAGCCCTTCTTGCTAATTGTTTTCTCTTCTTGTGCTTGCAGGGTTTCATGATCCTCTGATAGGTATTTTATCCTGTGCAGTCTCTGCTTTTGTTCTGAAGCTTTCTCCCCACTGCTTGGCTTCCTCTAATCCTGGTAGCTTTTTCTCTCAAAACGGCTGTTCTGCCACTTAATACTAACTCCCCTATCTGAACCACAAATCAGCCCTTCAGTTCCTAATTTTTGGAGGTTGCTGATACCTCAACACATTAGTACTTCCTTGCTTCAAATGCTCCTTTGCATGAATTCTGAACATTCATTTTAGAGTGAATAACAACAGCACTGCCAAAAGGAAAATAAATTCATTGCTGCGTGATTGCTGTGGTGACGGCAAAAGAGAACACAGCAGTTTTAGCACTGATCTTGCATCTTTGGCTTAGTTATGTCTTAGATAAAATGTCTTAGATAAAATAAAGTTGGGTATAGTTTGTGTCAGTGCATGAAGACTTTGGACAAAAAGGAACCTCCTTTTGTTGGCTGATCTCCAAATGGCATTGGCTTGACCTCAAACAAAATGAATTTTCTGTGTGTCTAGCAGTGAAGTAGGCATTCTCTACTGTAAGGGGATGGTGACTATATCAGGATAAGTAGTCTTAATATGAGTATCTTGATATGGGTATGTGTATTTAAAAGTCCCAGTCCATTGGCCTGGTGCTTTTGGAACTAAGCAGCTTATTG
Organism: Apteryx mantelli; assembly: GCF_036417845.1. Taxonomy (NCBI): domain Eukaryota; kingdom Metazoa; phylum Chordata; class Aves; order Apterygiformes; family Apterygidae; genus Apteryx; species Apteryx mantelli. The sequence continues at coordinate 24,478,394 of NC_089982.1, read as the reverse complement.
TAACTGGATATTGTCAAGTGTCTCAGGACACTGACAAAATGATTTCTTGTGCAAGAGTGCAGAAAGCAAGAGAATGAGGCTTACTTGTAAGATATGGTAATGTTTACTCAGTAAATGTTGCTGCAGAAAAAAAATTGTTGTTGCAGAAATATCTGTTTGTTTCATAGTATGTTATCTTTTGATGAGCAGGAACATGGTAAGAGTCTAGTTCCCCTAGAGAAGGGGAGAGAAGTTAAGGAGTTGTTCAAGAACTAAATTTTGACTCTTATTTTTGCAACAGAACTTTTAACTTTCTGTCTAAAAGCTACTAATCTCCAAAACAAAAGATTTCAATTCAGGTTTTATAACAAGAGGTTTATAATTGAATGAGAAATTGAAAATATGTAACCCTTTATTGAGGTAGCTATTTTCATGGAAAGGCTCTCTAGAGTGTGAGATCCAAATTGGTGCAGTATAATACCTAAAATGTGCTAAAAATAACATAAAGCACTTACATAGCTTTTTTAATATGAGCATACTGAAAGTGTTGTTATTAGAAGTGGACAAAAATTTATTGTTAAATATGCTAACATAGTAAGCACACCCAGTGTGTCTTGATGGTCTTTTCATATTATATTAAAATAATTGTAATAGTTTTTTGAGAAAACCATTTACAAAAGTTCATTTCCCTTTCAAAATGAAATTTCAAATGCTCCTTTTTATATAAAGAGTTCATTTTCTTGACGTTTCTGCTATGCCTCACATCACCTGCAGCTTTTCATTTGGATCCATAACAATGCCCAGCTCAACTTTCCTCTAAATATCTGCTTCACAAGAGATTACCCTTTGTATAAAACTGTTAATTTAAGTAGGCCAGTCTTCTTCTGCAATATTAACAATAATTACTGACTTACGTTATTATTAAAACGAGTCTTGAAGCCAAGTCAGATCCAAGCACTATGCATGTAGAAGGATGTATATATGCAAAACTGGATTCAGACTTGGACTTTGAATGGGGTTTTCAAAAAATCCTACCTGAGTTAGGAGCACTAGTGGTACATATAAAGCACATGTAGGTATTTTGAAAAATCCTGCTGTCATTACTATAGGCCACACTAAATACCAGTATTTGAACAGCAAGAAATCCAAATGTGAGCAAAATACAAATATTCAGCTTGGATTCATTTCATGTTCTTCTGGACAAAGTAGAGAGAAGATAGGCTAATGGCTATATTTTATATCATTGTCACAGAAGCTGACTTTTTTCGTATTGCTGTAGATGTACTTATGATATAGTTGACTCTCTAAGTAAACTTTTGCTTTGTGCTGAAAATGAAGGAATTAGGATCTTCAAACTGACAGTTAGGCATTTCTGTCTTTGAAGTGAATTTAGTTCTAGGTAAATGGCACAGGAAACTGAAATGCTCTGTTTCAATCCACAGCTCTCCTCTAGTTCCTATGTACTTGAATTTTGTGTTTCTGGAGAGGTGATTTCCTTTGGAATGAGAATAAAGCCCAGCTTCACCCCTTGTTCCCTCTGCTGATATTTAGAATAATAATGCCCATTATCTTACTTGGAAAATGTAATATAAGCATATATATGCTAGAAGCTAGACTGCAGTAATCCACATATTTCACACTGGGCGCTCAGCAGCTAGTGAGGACTTCCAAAAGTTACTGACCTGAGCCTGACTGAATTGATGACCAAACAGTGTAAGCTGCTGTATCTCACTAATAGCCACATACATTACCCTCAACATTTGTGTTAAAAGTACAAAACTACTAAAAAACTCATTAGGGAAGAATTCTTTGTGGGCAGGAAGGTGCGAACAAGTACAGAAGTGTGATTATAATTTACAAATGTATTTTACAGGAGAAGACTGTAAGTAAAAACATACAAAGCAATATAAGGCTGTATGAAAGTGATTGTATTTCTCTGTATCTGTCTAGTAGCACTAGCTTTATCTTTGGTTTAATTTATTCCAAGTAGATACTAGTATTTTAAATTTCTGCCTAAAATAGTTTAAGCAACTTGAGATAAGACTTTTAGTAGAGTGGAAGGAAGGAAGGAAAAAGGGAAGGAAGAAAGGAAGGAGTTTTCATAGTAATAGGACTGAATAAAAAATTGAGCTCTCATAAAATTTACTGTCAGTCTGTACATATAAATGAAACAAAACAACCAAAAAAAAGACAGAGAAGAAAGGGACAAGTTTAATGGTAGAAGAAAAATACAGCATATTGACAGTGGAAAACAGATGGAAGGGAGATCTCCAGAGGATTAAAATATTGCTCTTCCCTGTTTCTAGGCATATGCAGTGTAATTCTGTTGTGAGCTTTTCAGACTAACTAATTTTCTCAAAATTTCCCCCCATTCTCCTGAATTTAAGAGTAAGATGGATCACTTGGTCATTTTCTTCTAGTGCAGTCAGGATCCCAATCCAAAAGTCAAAGGGGAGAATGGGATTCTGGAGGTCCAAAATTCAAAGGAGTGGCTTAATTAGGCTTTCTGTTGGCTTAATTAGGCTTTGATTCCAATCTGCTTTTTACATGTACAACCAAATGTATTATTTTCAAACTTGATTGCAGTTATGAGTTACCGTCATGGGACTAAACTATGGAGGTTTTGCTCATACTGGGGGATATTTTATTCATGAAGATAGTTCTACTAAAATCATATGCACCAGTATGATATACAAGATCCATAATCTGGTCCATAGCTAGTTGACTGGTAGCTTAAAAAATGTATCAACAGATTCTGCCACCTTTATTCACAGAGTGATGCTTTAATCTTTTAGTGTAGCACCTGGGATGGATTCTGATACTCTTAATTGTGTGAAACAACACTTTGTTTCAGAACTAGCACCAGTGTGTTAACAGGACTGTTTACTGAATAACATACTAAACTATTCAAATATAGCCCCTCGATTTCAGCAAGACTGTGTATTGATTGCAATATTATTCAATAGGATTCAAGACCACAGACTCTAAGAATTTTCTACAGTAGCAGTATTTCAATCCTTAGTCCCCAATACTTAATGTATTGGGTAATATAATACAAAAGGTGAAAGTATAAGACCAGAGTAAAATGATTAAAAGTGGAAGAAGCACTGTAAAGCCCAAAGTGAAAATAAGAAAACGTGTATAAGAGACCAACAGGAAAACAAGGTCATAATTCTGATACACTGTTATGTGCTGCTTTCTGTGGGACATACTACTCTTGTTGCAAAAATCAGTACTCTCAAATGTATGTGTCCCTTCTGTTTTTAATCACTGTGCTTTCATGAGAAAGTATTGCATTTCATTGCAGCTGCAAAACTCAGCTCACCTTTCTGACCGTCCAATAATTTTGGTTTACTGGCTTCTATAATCTACTTGCCAGAGTCAAGACAAACCTTGGCTAAAAATATGCACTTGGGATGTCAAATTCAGTTAAAAATTTCCCTAAAATGGGAAATCTTTAACAACTTTTCCAGGTTTTTTTTTTTCAACCTCCTTTAAGTTACTCCTTCAAAACACTCTAGCATCTCTTACAGGACATTCTCTGTGAAATCACAGAGGCAGTTTATGATTTTGGATCAGAGCTGATCCACATAACTTACAAACTAAGCCCCTGACTGATCAATCAGATTCCTGCAGAATGACCTTTGTGCCAGGACAGATTCTCACTGAATTCAGTGGGACTCTGTGCAGACCCAAAAGTCTGTCCACCTATATCCTGCTAGTAATCAGTCAGAGTCTAATACTATATCTACTTTATGCTATGTAGTAATACATATTACTATTAATATTATTTAATAAGGCACTTTTTAAAAAATAAATTGTCCTCAAATCTCTAGGTCATTAGAATATAATTTGGGGTGTGGGGAAGAAAGAAAATTATTTTCTAATAGTTTGACATACCAAGAATACTGCTTACTGTCATTTTTGTTGTAGCAGTCTTAAAGCAAAAAAACAAGTGTCCTGCTTACTTAATACAATGGTATCTATCCATTTCAGGATGTTATATGTATAAAGCATGTGATAGTAGGCATAAATGTGCTAAAATTTATGTCTAGTTTGATTCCTTAAGAACGTTTAAGTATTTTGGACCCAGATTTGAGGTGATAATCTGAAGTTATTAAGTAAGTGAAGGACTACTATTGGCACTCTTGGTGTGCCAGGTTACCACTGCAAACAATTCACTGCAAGCAAAGTGGACACTGAGTTGCAGCTACAAGGTTTACTCTTCAATAACTGATGGTTTCCACACCTGTGCAGGGACGCCAGCTTTCTTTGCTGAAAATTTTGGCCTCGGAGCAGTAAACAAAGAGGATGTGATGGTTTCTGGCTTAGAAAATGCAGAGTAACCTGTAGGTGAATATGATTCATTTACTGGGGTAGAGGCATTCAACTGGAACGAAGGTTGTGAACTGTAGGCTGGTACAGAGTACACTGAAGATGCCCGGACATTAGTAGGAGAGCCAGCACTGAGTGGTCTTAAAGGTAGACCTTGTTTTGAAGTAGACAGCTTTGATGTCTGCTTAATACCTAGGCTTTCCTTAGTACTAGATGGAGGTTGAAAAGTAAATAAAGATGCATCAAGTTGATAAGGCTGATGCTTCATAACATCCAAAGCATTGAGAACCTTCTTAGGTTTTCTTTTAGTATTTTTGGTAGCAGCAGTGGACTTAGAGGAAGGCTTGGTAGCAGCAGGAGGATAAGATGGGCAGAGGATGGGATTATAAGCAACAGGTGGTGGTGCTCGAACGTTAGATGAATATTTCCAAGAAGCTGGTAAAGATGGAGTTGGGGATGAGGCTCGTGCCATGTTGGCTTGCACAGTCTCTGAATCTACCACATACTTCTCCATTCGAGACTGCCTTCTGGCAAATAACTGTGCTCCTTTTCCACTCATAGCTGGTGGTATCTCAAAGGTTTGCTTCGTTCCTCCAGCACTTGGTGTGGTTGGTGTTGTCTTGGGTGTGTTGTTTGGACTTGCTATGGTTGCCTGAGGCCCTTTAAAAGGACCAGCTAGGTTAAGAGTACTTGGGGGATGGGCAGGAGCAGAATGGCGATACTGTGGGGATTTGAGTGGTGCAGGATATGCTGCCTGAGGTGAGACTGGAGCCGGGAAGGAAGGAGCCTTGATAGAAGCTACAGCTGGAGGTGACCAAACTGGTGAAATTGGGGCACCAGCAGTAGGAGAGACCTTGACTGAGGGCTTTGGAGCAACAGGAGGAGGGATCTTTTGTTTAGATGCTTGAGTCTGCATGAAGTTGCAAGCTTCTGCTCCCAAACTGAGGTAGTCTTCTTCTGGTCCTGACTCAAAACCAGCTCCAGTACCTCGTTTGCCTTCTGCATTGTGTACAAGGGATAATAGGGCAGGATTAGGACTTACTTTGGGTGATTCTTTGAAAGTGAACATTGGTTTTGCAGTGCTTCTTCTCTTTGCCTCTTGCAGTATCCCAGTTCTTTTGGCTGGCACTGCAATCCTTTCGTCTCTGGTTGCTATGTGTTCGGTTGGCTCTGTGGATGACCACGTGACTGGCGCAGCTCTGTTGGCTATGGGAGCTGATACTGGTCTGTATAAAACCTCAGGTGGTGGGCTAACAGAGGCATAGGGAGGTGGTGCTGGTATATCTGAAAGAGGACTAGTCACATTTCTTGTGGGTGAAAATGGCGCAGCTGCTCGGTTCTGAACCCCAGAAGGGAAGGGTTTAGCTGTTTTATTCAAAGAGGCTGCTTTTTGAACTTCAGAGGTCTGAAAAGAGAAAGCTGAGTCTGGTGCTAACCCAAAGCCATTCTGTTGTACCATTTTGACATGATTCTGGCTCACATCTAGGTAGCTTTTGCTGACACAGGTCTGCCTGCTTGACATTTCTTCCTCTTTTGTCTGATAGGTTGAACAGCTCACTTTCTGGAAGCTTTCTGACATGGTGGCTTCCCTTTGTTCCTCTGCATGCACTGTGCGTGCTTTCATCTCCTCTTGCTCAGCAGTAATCTGATCCATCCTCTGCCGTCTCTTGGCAAACATGAGGGCCCCTTTACCCGTGGTCTCTGGAAGTGTCTGCATCTCGTCTCCACTTTTTGTCTTCTTTTCAACTTCAGGTAGACCACTATCCCAGTCAAATGTCACAATCTTTCCGTCTTTGTCAATATCAGAGAAGAAATCTTCATCTATTTCTGACTCACTTGTTGCAAGCAAACTCACTTCAAAAGCGTTTTCTTTGTCCCCCTCTTCACCTTCTCCTTCTTCACCCTCGTCTTCGTAACGTTCTAGCTCCCCAGTACCGTAGCTGACTAAAGTATATTTCCTCGCTCTTTGGCGACGCTTCTTGAACATCAACACCCCCTTGGAATTGGGATTGGGAGCTGCTGTCAACAGCAGTGCAATACTTTTACATTTGGATTTGGCTTCTTTGACCTGCTTTTCTGACAGGCTCTCACTTCGCCGGAGTCCTATGGAAAGAATCAAAGTGTACACTTAATAGAATGCAGCCCACAAAAACACAAGGAGTATTATAACAAGTAGTTCTGCATCTGTCTGTAGTGAAATTTACCCACTGTGCCCTTCCCACATATTGAAATATTTATTTTCCTGTGCATGTAGAGGTCATTGTACTTAAGTTTTTCCCACAGTAACAACTGTGGTATGAATTCCATACCCAGCATTCCTCCTTTAGAATCACACCCATAGAAGTTTAAAGGCAACATCGCTTTCTTTAGGACTTTCTTAGTTCAACAGACACGTTATGTGTGTCATTATAACTATTTCTAGCTTTCTGGATTTCTGTTCTCATTAGTCATCTCAGCAGCAACAGCTGGATGATATTTTCTCATTTATTTGATTTCTGTGGTATGGTATTTAGCAAGTGTTTGACCACAGCTCCTAGGCTTATGGCAGAGATTCCCAGCCAGCAAGGCCCATGACTGCTTACCGTCTGAGAACAATGAAACTGAGTGTATTCTGTATGGTGATGGTAGTGGGTTGTGTCATTTCCTTATTTACTTTACTCATATGCATTATCAAATGGGTATAGTTGATAAAAATATGTACACTTAGAGGTATTAGCTACTTAAAAAGAAGTATCCATTCACAAAGTCATACACGGAAACTGTTAGCATGAAGACAGACCCCTGGAAGACAGTGGAAGTTTGGCCATGGTGCTCAATGAAAGCAGGTTCCAGTCCTTTAACAGACATCACTTTCTTGAAACATATTCCAAAATTTTATAGGATATAACATTTCCAGAATATTTATTTAAAACATGTGGCAAGAATGAATACGTGTTTAAGAACTGAATAGAGGAGGCTCTGCTAACTCCTCAAGAGTATTCACTAGCATACATCAATAATACATATTTCAAAAAGCATAAATTGTTGGTTCTCATAAAGTCATGTGGAGCAGGAATAGATGCAGTTGCAAAGCTGCCAAACAGACTATACATCAGCACCACTGCTCCCTTGTATGTGACATGGAGCGTGTGCCTCATGTGGCAATGCTAATCAGCTGTTGCCCACATCTCTCTCCCTTTTTCATACTCCACCACTGCAGCTCACAAATGACAACATCACTAGCTTTTTCGTTAAAAAAAATCTAGATTTTAAAGCTGTTCCAGCCTAACTGAATGGTCTGCTTCCAATTAATTTCAAAAGGAAAAAATGTGCTTCTGATATATGAAAATAAAACAGTAAATTGTTTGATATCATTTTCTTTTGCTGGCATAATAAAACAAGCTCATTAAAGAAAGCCATGTGATATATTTTCTATTAATGATCCCTTTAGCCATGTCCGAAGATGGAGCCTGATACTTCTCCTATTAAAGACAACTGGAGTTCTGCCATTATGCCAGATGACAGCATGACTGGCCCAAAGGCTCTCACAAGAACCTATAAAAGAGAAAAGAACATGGTGCCCATACCAGCACTTTGTAATATTTTATTTCAGGAGGGCCAAATCACAAAATCCTTGGCTTAGTTCTTTGACAGGCCAAATGCTTACAGGAGTCACTAGAGACATTTTCCAAAAGTATTGGCTTTAGCGTTAGAGTGACTCTGCAAACAGAAATGCTTGCCCTTCATCACCCAATTTCCACACTTTCCAACAAGCCACTTGCATCAGCATCGAGTGTTTTTCTAGGAAAGACTTTGAGCAGGTACCCTTGCATTTCTGTGGAAAGGAAAATTTGAAGCTTTTCACTTTGCTAGTGTATTTTTTAAACTCATTTGCATAGTTATTTAATCAATAAAGATGACAGAAAAAATGTTACCTGCTCAGGTAAATATAATTTGATTACTATTCACAGAGAAAGTTTCTGCTAAAGAGATCAAAGACCTATAATAAGTGTTCTGATCTACTTTAGACTTAAATGCCACATTATAACTTTTAATTTTACAATAAACATGTCTTATATGTAGGGTGCTTGCTGCATGCAGATTATTCCCCTGTGCTTGGCATATTTCTAATGTGTAGATATGATTTTACAAATATTTTCATAAAAAGTGAACATTTTTAAAGTTTAAATCCATGATCCCTATGGATAATGACTTGCCACTGGTTAGAAAGAATTAAGATTGTCATATTTGAGATGGAAAAAAGGTAAAATGTATGTTCTACATGAAAGAACAGTTTATCATGTAATATGTAGTTCGTTCTATATACCATTGCCTTTTTAGACAGGCAGTGTAAGTAATTCACTAAGAAAGACAGGCACAGTCCCTCAGTTGCTTCTAACTTCACAGCCAAAATGTAAGGCATGTGCACTCTTCTTCTTTGCTCCATTTCATATGCCATAAATATGTGGATTACATACAGACACTTAGGCATAAGTAACTGCTTAATCCACTTGCCAATAAGACACAATTGGTTATCATGCTAAAAATATGCTTACACAGGAATTAGCAATGGGTTAGCAGGCTAATTCCAACACTGCATATGAAATAGCTTGTTGCTACAATATATCTTTGCACACATTCAAGTACCTATGCCATACTGCTACTAAATCCCTGGACAGGATTCTTAACATCGTTGGGAAAGAACAACCAATAGAAAGATCCCAAATGAATAAGATAATAAATAAACAAAATATATAAATTCTTGTTATGTACACTCAAGTAATACTGGATTCAATTGCATTTTCAGTTTACTTTCATTGAAACTTCTTGGACAGATTTTGAGGCTGACCTCTGGGTATGGGAGTCAGAAGAAATAGTAAGTTCACTTTACAGTCTAGAGAAGACTTACAAAACTGAAAGGATCATATAACAGTTATACACATGCTAGTGTCTGTCAAAACCTCTCCTGCAGCCAACATCCAGCTTTTCTACTAGCCTTTTTTATTATCAACTATTAAGAGCAGTAGCATGGTTTTGATTTTTGAAGATGCAAATGAAAACACAAAGATTTTCCTATAAAAGGAGAAAGACAGGATTCACTCAGACATGTGCAAGTAACTTGCCTTTTTTGTTAATATTCTGCAAATTACCTCTCAATGTACATTAAAAGGCCAGCAGAATTCAGCCTTTTTAAGAGATATAAGTACTTTTAGGTGGACAAAGTAATGAGTTACATTTCAAAGTGGAAGTCTACTAAGCAAAGTTATTCGGCACTGTTAATGCATGGTTATACTCTTGGCCTGTCACCAGGAGCATTGTATTACTCTCAAAAAATACATGAAGCAAAAATAGAATCATCTTTTAAAAGGAAAAGAGAGAGGGGAAGATTAGAAAACTGCAAAAAAACTTCAAAGTTTTTTCTAATGCAGTCTAAATTCTGAAATGATGTTTCAAGTTACAAAAGATACCCTCAGGCAGGGCAAATGATTTAGATGGAACATACTTACTTGCGTGCCTCGCCCTGTGCTTGAGAGGTCTGCTGTGATCCCTTTCCGAGTGCTGGTCGTCTTCTCCCTGCTCTGTGCCTTCTGATGAGATTGCAAAGGAGAGGAGGGAAGGAGGTGCTTCTGACTGCCCTCCTTCCACTTGAGAATCAACACACCCCCTTTCGGCTAGAGACCTGGATGCTTCCTTCTGCCTGTCTGAACAGTCTAAGATCACCTCCACCCTGGGGAGAGAGGGAGCTGCACCTTGGATCGTCTTGACCTCTTTGCCACTAGAAATCTGGACTACTTTGCTTGGCCACTGGATGTTGCCCTCTTTCACACCCAGGGGAATTGCAATTACAGGGCTAGTCCCATCCTGTTGTACACTGGGTCCTGTTTCTGAAGGGATGCATTTTTCTGCCCCTAAGAGAGTCACAGCAGGAGCACTGGTGCCCTTGTGCCCGTCATGTGAGAGGGACAACTGCAGCTCAACCATAGTGCCTGGCCTTCTTTCTTCTATCTTGCCTCTGAAAGCAGCCTCATTTGTCATGAGCACTTTGGAGGTTCCTATCACTTTAGGAGTAATTTTGTGGCTCTGTGTGGTCTCTCGTTTCATTTCAGAAAAGTTTATGTTGCTTTCCTCTGCTCCCTGGTGAGTCTCACTGTATATCTCTGTGATGCAGAATTCTGTGTGGGGTGTCTCTTTGGCTGTGTTAATTTGCAGTGTAGTGCTCTCCCTATAGTCCTCATTTTTTATGTTATCGTGCTTTCCGTTTTCTCTTTCAGCGCTCAAGGCTTCACTTATTCCACTGGAGGATCTGCACATACATAAACAAGTAATTCAAGAAAGTAAGCTGCTGTAAGTACAGCAATTGTAAGTACAATTACAAAAGTGATTTCTGTATAGTATGTTTTTTTTCCCTAAAATTAATCATGGTACCTGCTAGCAGGTCCATTTAAGTAGCAGAAGTAGCAGAATTTTCCCAGTATTTAGAAGTCTTACATTAAAACATCTTTGTATCCTCCACAATTCTTTAAATTATCAGTGCAGTAAGAGGGAAATTATATTACTGCTGTAGGACCTTTACTATATTCTAATACCATCTTTCTGCAGTCTTGACTTACATCATTACTAATGTCAGTATGGTTTCACAGATGCATTTCTGTTATAGTGTTGCCAGACAAATGCTGCTGAGACTTCTAGGACAATACTTCTTCATATTTCACATGTGCATGTGAAAATCAACTTCATATGACATCAGAATAGGCATTCATTTTTGTCTCTGTGGCTACTACAACTGTTTTAGGCACCATCCTCACACATAGTTCCTGTCCCAAATAGTTTACTCCCTTAGGAATAGGAAATTACTGAATGGGGATAAGAAGGAGGGAAATTAATACTTAAAATACACATTCAGAGAATTCATTTGAGGGTCATCATGCTTATATATCATGAAATAATTAAAACATTCTGGGCCCATTCCAGTGATCCAGTGAAAAAGGGTAGTGAAACCATACACCATCTCCTAGTTTTTAAAAAACAATTTTTTAACTGGTGAATGTTACTATGACTACCTGAAGCCTGCTAAATCTCTGTGTAGCTCCCTTTTTTGAACTATTCATTCCCCTGGCCCAATTAATTAGGCTGTTTTATTGGTGTTATGACTCCTAGTATACCCTCTAGCTTCCCCTTTCATTACTCTGGGCAGAAGTGACAACTGTTAATTCCAGGAGAAACCCTTTCTTAACATCAAGACAGTAACATGTCATTAAAGCTTTCTGTTGACTAGAAAGTAGCAAAACATTTTTTCAGTTCAAGGAAACAGTAGGTACCCTCAATAAACTAAGTATTATAGGAAATTCTGAAATCAAAAGCAGGTCCCAGGTACTCTGAAACTTTGAAACGCCTTACAAAAAAAGGCTGGAAGAAGCAGCAGAGGAAATAAGTCTGTTAGTGTACTGAAGAAGCTTCAATATCACTTGCATTTCTAGCCATGCAGCATACTGATTGTAGCAGCCTGGATCTGCCTCAAATAGCATAAAATGTCTAACATCCATTAAACCACATATGGGGCTACATAAAGTTCAGACAGATTTTAATTTAGGGAGGTCTTCGTGAGTGCTGCTGGATTCCATCATATTATGCTATTTGAATGATCAGTTGCACTGCTGCTAAGTACAGATAAATTACAGGAATCCATAAACATTTCCTTGTAGGATATGAGACTGGGGGCTGGGCCAGCTAAATGTTAGCCTTTATTGGTAGCTGAGTGATTGTGTGTATGTGTGAGAGAGAAAGATTTCCACCTTAAAAGGCCCTTGCTACTTATGGATATACTTCTACTCTATATAGACATAAATGTGTATCCATGTGTCAAGAGGCAGAGGACTGGGTCTGATCTCTGTTTTGTCGTTTATGATTCTGTTTTGTCAAATTATTTTTTTTGTTTCAGGTCTTTCCAGCTCACTGCAGGAACAATACCCCTGATATAATTCCAGGAAGGAAGAAGAACTCATGAAGTCAGCACAGAGGGGTTTGTCTCAGAGTCATGTTTTACTCCCTACATGGTGCATTTCATTTTGGTATGCGTTGAGCACACTCCCTTCTTCCACTTAGAAATTTTCTTTGTTGTGCTAGCAGTGGTCCAGGAGCTGCTACACTGATGTGCAAAGGGCAGGCTAGTATTTCTGTCCCCACTCTCAGTGCTTTCTGGATACCTCTGTTCAGAATTTGTTAGGAAGGTCAGCAAAATGCTCCCCAGACATGGTATCTGGAGAGTACCTGTCCTGCAGGGTGTCTTCTTCCTATGATCCTGCAAACCAAAGATTTTGTGGGGGCTGCTGGTCAGTAACTGACTGGGGTTTACAGGGGATCAGGAAAACATTTTGTAGATGTCAAAGGCCAAGTAACATTTTAAAAGCTTAACTTTCCTCCCAGAGACTTCAATAGGAGCAGAATTTAGCCAGTGATGAGTGCTTCTGAAAATCTCATCTTCCATGCAAGTAGTTCAGGAACAGTCAGAAGCTTCCAAGTAAGAAGAAATATTCTCCCCTGCCAGCAAAACATGCTTGAATGCTAAGGTCACCATTGGAATACCACTTTAATTAGGCATTATTCTTTCCTTATGATTTCTAGCCTTTTTGTGAGATGGTCAACAAGGGACTCCTCAGGAGAAGGATGGTTTGCTTCTCATTGCCCTCAGAGGAGGACAGGTCACTTCCTGAAAAATCCTTCTAGTGGTAGTTCTGAGAGGGCTGTTACCCATCAACACACCTAGGAGGGGTACCACAAAGAAGGTGGCAGGGGAGGAAAAGTGTTTCAGTTTATTCTCCTCTACCCTGGAAGATACTAACAGTAGGAACAGGGAGTTGGGGAAGGATAGCTGATGAGAAGTTCACAGATTCACCTGGTAAATTCCTGCGGAACATTTTAGTTCCTTTCAAAACAAGCCAATTGTTGAGCAACTGTAATTTTCTTAAAATTTCTAACAGACACAGGGTTTCATTCCATGAAACACTGTTATGAGGCCTAAGCATTCTGATTTAGTTTTGATTTTCAGGACATGTCTTGCTGTTCAGCATACGTTCAAGTAGGGGCAACTGAGTGAATATAAGATATGCTGTCACTTTCAACCAGAGCATAATGTGGCCTTCAGTCCAACTGAAATACCAGTTAAAGAGCAGCAGCAGGCAGGAGTTGAAAGCAAATAAAGTTATGTGTATGGCTGCAAAGAATACAGCCAGTCAGCCACAAAAATCGTTTTTAAAAGTTCAGTTCTAGTAGTCATGTCAAGAAGCATAAGACTGTAGATATCACATGAAGAACACTCAAATAATACTCTGCTGAATCAGAATAGTGTGAAAAGTAAGCTGTAATCCTCAGCCATCACCATTCCCCTGATGTCATTACATTAGTCAGTAACTCAGCTCAAGACAACATGCACAGCCAGGGCATGCAGAACATGTCTATTATAAATAAAATGAATATTCTTTCAGAGCCTCTTGTCCTGAAGGCAGATAACAGCTTCAAACTACTGGCCACATTAGGACAGTTCCTTTGCACAGGTTGCAGAACACCCAGAGGAATTTCCTTTGCTCTTTCAGAAGTCCCTGGTAAGCACAGACAAATGCCTTTTTTGTACCATAGTGCTTCCAGAGTCCTTTCAGCCTTTCCACAGACACTGCTATGTTAACTGTTGGGAAGAGGGCTGAGTCCTGACCCCTTCTGTCCTGCTGCTCCTGCCTGTGGGAGACCAAACACAGGGAACTGCAGTAGCTCAGGAGGGAGCTGTAATTCCTTCTACAGAATGAGAAAGTCTCTGGTCTTTTCTTCCTTTTCTCACCCACTCTTAAGGCAGTTCAGAGTTCATCTTGTCTGAATTCATGATGTTTGGAGAGAATGTGCTTTCAGAAAATTATTCTGGTTTTGGCCCCACTTAACTATTGGTGATTCTGAACTGCAGGATAGCATATATTACACTGATCACAGTTACAAAACAGTCATTAGAATGGACTGATGTGTGCAATGAGCCGTAGTGCTGGCTTGGTCCTAAATTTACATAAAGGTTCTCTACTGTAAGAAACAGGAAGCATTTTCAAAGGAAAATGTAACTCACACTGTCACTATCTTATAAATGGAGAGGCTGAGACTCAGAGAGCTCTAAGTGACTTGCCCCACCTCATCTAGTGAGGTGATAACAGATACAGAAATAGAATTCATGGTTTCCAGACCCTCTCCCCCTTCTGACTACTAATACATTCTGCCACCCAAGAAGACCATTTGCCATGTCATCCTCAGGGTATATCTGTGCAACGCACTTTCTCCATCTATACAGCCCATGCTTTTTGTAAGCCTCACTTCCCTATCTACAGAGAATAACAACACTTCACTACTTCAAAGGGTTGGAAGGAATAATTAAACTCAAGACTGCAGTACTTGGATACCATGCTAGTTAATACCTTGTAAGTATCTAGGATACTTAATAATAAATAAAATTGTTACATTTGGAGACTGTAGCCTTAATACTGTGCCTGAACTGTGCTGTTTGAATTATATAAATTAATTCCTTTAGATCAAATACTCTGATTTCTCTCCCTTTTTTGTACAGACAAGCCGACTGCCAATCTTACAGACATAAACAAGAGGACTATCAGTAAGAAGCTCACAGTATAGGTCTGTAAATAAGTGCATTCAACACCCACATTTTCTACTCAGTTCACTGAACAGAATTACACTAGAGCATTCTGAGCACTCCTGTACCTCTTGATAAGCATCTGCAGGACGTCAGTCAAGCTTTCCATTAGAACAATAACTTCAGCATAGGTTAAGTCTCCGCAGGGTTTGCCATTGATAGACACCACCTCATCCCCCTCACACAGTCCAGCCTTAGCTGCTTTGCTTTTGCTGCGAACCTACAATGAGTCAAAAACAAATTCAAAATTGCAGTTAGTGTTCATTTGAAAACAATGGCAACCATTTCCCCAACTTGCTTTTTTCTGTACAAAAAAAGATGGTCAATATTATTGATTGTTTCCAGATTCCTAGTAACACAAACCAAGAATTTGTCCCAGCTGAGGAGAATACTGTTCTGGCCAGTAATAACAAATACAAAAACTTCTCCTACTGAGCTTGCAAGCTAGACATCATACAGGCTGGAAATCTTTTTGAAAAAGGGAGGCATGGAAGTTTGGAACAAAAATCATTCAATCAGAGTTCAGCAGAATGGCAACAAAATCTCATTAGCTTCTCCCACAGACTACTAGAGTTGAAATCTAGACCAAGATTTTAAAAGAAGAATGTATAAAGTCAGACTTCTCTGGGCAGAATGTCATACCTGCATGCTGTTAGAGCTGTAGGTATACAGACTTCTGATGTACTGGACACTTTTCCTTAGATGCCCAACTGTAGAGTTAGGTGCCAAACTATAAACATCTGAATAGTCGGAGGTCCTAAATCCACGTTAAGTCATCTAAATAAGTGCCTTGATTTATTAAAGTTCGTACATGCCTGTTATGGTTTAAGTCCCACTTTAGGTACTCGTTCAAGAATCTATGTGGCTTCATTTTTGCTGTTTTAGTCCTTTTTCCACTGACAGCATGTTATGACTTATCATAGTCAGTGTATAACAAACTCTAAACAGCTTTAACACCACTCAAGGTATGCCATACAGTTGACTGCTATTTTTAAAGTACATATTTGGCAAACAGCATGTTATATTAACCAGTATGCTTGTAGGAGTCTATTTTAGAATCCCACATACACATAAAAGGGTCGTCCTTGGGTTCCTCACTCTGAATCTTCTACCTGTTGGTGTGAGTCCTTTGGCCTTATATTGTATTCAATTGGTAAGAATAATACATTATCCTTACTAATCCTCATTGCATTTTCTTTAAATTTATTATAGAAATAGAACAGTTCTACTACCTTCACAGCAGCACTGTCAGTCCTCACTGTCTCCAGCAGAGCTACTTCTGATATATGCTGGACTGAGGGTGCAGTAATCCCACTGACTCATGGAATTACTCCCATATACTATAGGGCCACTGGACTGGTACCTAGGAGGTATTTCTGGAGGCAATTTTGGAAAGTTTCTTGGAGTCCGAATGGTATGTGGAAAAATAAAGAATGAGACTGCAAATGTTCTTCTGTGTGGGGCCATTTATCTTTGTTGTTTCAATTTACGAATACCCATATGTCATATTATAGCTTTCTGAGCAATGAAGAAATAGAAGCCTGGTGCATACAGAAGCCAGTTACTACCTTGCAGAGGACTTAACATTTACAAATATGGAGTGGTATGCTGCTCTGTTTATCTTCCCTTAGGCAAGAGCATAAACATCCTTGTACTTTGGGAAGAAATGATGGTTTAGACGGTGTTTAGAATGTTTTGCTTCATATATGAGCTAGGATTTGGGTTGAGTTTTTGTTACTGTTTTTTGAAATAGGAGGGTATGCCATTAAAATTATACAAAGCATTTTAGGCCTGAATGTAAGTACTTAATATGGATGCTAGGAACAATTTAGAGTGACCCTTTTTTAAAAATGCGTAAGCAGTCATTATAACAACATGTGAACTCTGAAACAGTGTAATGTGAAACCTAGGATGTGAGAGGAGCTCTTGTTTCTGTTTATTAAGCATCTGAGAATTTGGGGTCAGTTCTGTCATATATTACCATTATAACTGTCTCAGGAGAACAACTGTTACCCATTCCATAGCTTTTTAATATAAAAAAAGCAAAAGGATTTTTTATTGTACAATGGTAATAGGACTACATGACTTGCTAGCCAGCTCAACTAGTTTCCTGAGTTTTTTATCAGCCTCCTTGGCAGCATTGGAAGAAGAGAGACAAGGACATTGCATTTCTCTTTAATGTTCTTGAGCCTGAAGCCATAGTCAGGGCGCACTGGCGCAGTTACACAGGGAGGCTTCTACTGCATTGCTCCACCATAACCTGTTCTGCTCAGCAAGGGCTGCTGTGCTGCCTTGCAAATTACCAAAAGCTGACAAGTTGTGAGATATTTGGACCTTTGTAGAAAAACTCAGCCCCTGTGTGACTGGTCATGCATGAAAGAAATTGCTGTAAGGCACTATACCTTGTTCTCTAGTAGCATTTCAGTGCATATGTACATTCAGGCAAACCTTCTATCAGTATTATATATCCAGAATTATCCATATAAATCAAACCTTTAAAATGATTTTGTCATCACAAGATCACACTGCACATCCTGTGTCTATTAATGGTTCTCCTGACTGTATGTCGGCCTTTTTTCCAGCCTCCCCCAGATGCACCTGTGTGGCCCCAATTTGAACACTGACCATGTAAAATCACTTCAGCATTATCCTCTCTGTGATGTTTCCGTTGGGGGAAAAAAGAGAGAGCACTGACAAAGACAAAATGAGCGAGGGATTAGAGGCAAAAGTGGCAACTAATGACAGCCAGGTGAGGCACAGATTTCTTACAGTGTAGAAATAAACCATTATCATTTGTATTGCTCTAGCCTCAGGATATCACCTGGTTACTCAGCAATATGTAGACTGACTTTCCAGACAAGCTGTAGTTTTTCTCTGATTTTGTTTATTTCTCTTCACTGAAAACCCACAAAAGTTGAAAAATATTTTACTCATGTAAACCAAATATTCAGACTGCTGGAAAAAAAAAATGTTGAAAGCAGGATCTTCCTGATAAAATATTTGTTTAATGGACAGTTTTCTCTCAAAGGAAATTTTGGCAGAAAGCCTTTGACCACCACACTGGGAAACAAAAGCTGCCCTTGTTAGCACAAAAATAATATGGTGACACAGTGAGAAACTTTTATGTGGTTCTCGGGAACTTAAAGCAAGACACAGATGGACATAGAGAGAAAAGAGTCTTCCAAAAGCAGTGGTTTGTGTTGCGTTATGGTGCAGCCCAGGCTTTCTCAGTTATACGTGTCTCCTGTCTTCTTTGGGCTGAAGTTTTCTGTGGGAGAAAAAATATTCTTTCCCCTACAGTTTCTGAATGGGATCTCACTACTAGAAAAATATGTTCTGTTTGTAAATTTTTTTTTAAGTTTTTTACTGCTGGCAATTCTGATATAGCACAGTTAAGCTGAGCCTGTCTAGATGCCAGCTGCTCCTGGGGAACATTCTAGCACTTTAATCCATTTTCCCTGGTGCTGCCTCTATTGCTCTAATGCTCCCCTCTCAGTTAGGACTCTTCTTTTCTTTACTCAAGTTATCTGTCAGGCACTGGTTAGTATGCCTCATCTTTCTTCTGATCACAAAATTTGCAATGATATGTCAATTGAAATATTTGCTCTGAATTCCAAAAGATTTAAGGCAATCACTGTGCATGGTGTATTAGCATTGCAGCAGTACTGTCAATGCTGTGCATGTTCTGCTCATAAGGAACTTTAGTTTTCTGAATATTTAACAGCAGTAAAGTAGTTGTATATAAATAGTTGTACCTAAAACTGACAACAGTCTTGGGGATATTCTGATCCATTTGGTATAATACTCTCTTTTTTAGATCACTCTGTCGCTAGAGGGTTTGTAGAACAACGCTGAATTACTTGGACAATTTACCTGAGGTACCTTATTTCCTTTCTGTTCCTGACTACTGGAAGGGAAATTGCTCTTGTATCTTGAATTTTCTTTTAACCCCATACCTCTTTAAAAAGTCAACTGCTGAGCAATTTCTCATATTCACAGAGAAGTTAATCTTGGGGGAAACATGCTTTGTGAAAAACCTCGCCTGAGTGTTTGTTCTGAGAGTCCCAGGGAGGGCCCAGGCCCCCCACAAGCTGTGCTGTACCCACAGCACCCAAGCTGCAGGATCCCCCATGCAGCAGAAGGCACAAGGGGCTAAGGGAGGCTTCCTTCCCCCCTCACCTTGCAGCTGATTGCAGGCAGCTGCTGCAGCAGGTGACGGGGCTTGGCCAGGGCTCATCAGGAGAGTCTTTAAAGACTTGGGCTGGAAACTGAGTGGGTGAGATAGTGAGGTGTAAGGAAGGTCAGCTCTTGGTTTTCAGGAGGTTAGTGTAATGTGAGATTGCTAGACTGAAATTCTGATAAAAGAGGGAGAATGAATTTCTCTCTTTTGCTTTGTGGAGAAGGACCTGGGGGTCATGGTGCTGAGCATGGGGCCCTCTGAGGTGGAATGCAAGCCTCAGTGCAGTGATGTCCTGGTGAGAGGTCATGTCCTGGAGGCACAGGTATGTGGGGAAAAAAGCATGGCATAATAAATTACTGTGGGTCTGTGGTAGCCTTAGGGTGCTGCTGGGGTAGCTGTGGGTGCCAGCAGTAGATGGTGATTTTGGTTAGTCTTTCATTTAGTGAAAGATGGCTAAACTGAGTGAATGTGCTGTGGCTGTGCCCACATTAGTGTGGAGCAAAGGAAGGATTTTGTAAAGAAAGCTAGTGCTGAGGGCCCAGCCTTTGTGCCATATGTGTTTACTTTAGGGTAGCTCTACTCCCTTTCTGTGACCTGAGGGCTCCTTGCTGTGTAGACTTTATTAGATATGCTCCTTTGCTTTCATTTGAAAGCAGTTCTGTTTGTATGATTCAAGAGTGTTTCATTATATTAACCAGTATGTGTAAGTGAGGATAACAAGCAAACTGGCTTAAAAAAATGTAATCTTGATGAAGCTAAAATGCTAAAGTAGATGCACCTGTTATTTGTTGTGGGCTACCAGTGTATGCACAGACAGCAACTGGGGCTCAGCTTACCAGCTGACTGTCTTGGTTGTGCATCTGAGCCCTATAGTATGCAGATCAGAGAGCTGAGGTATGTTGAACCTGATAACAGGGTCATTGGGTTGCAGCTTAATGCCAGGCAAATGCACTCTAGGACACTCTGCAGTCCTGGTCCTCCAGCTGCCACAATGAAGAAATTAATTGGAATGTTTCATAGTGTTGCTCTTATCAGTGCATTTGGGAAAGCTGATGAATATCTTAGTGTTGCTCTGCTATGCTGCTGGGAGTACACACCTGGATCTGGGAAGTGCTTCTAAATGTAGCTATGGTTCAGATGTAGCCCTGCTGAGCCTTTGCACTGACTGAGAAAACTAGCAATCTGAGCATCAGCATAACCCATTCAGCTTAAACCTTTGTTTCTTAAAACAAAAAGACTTCTGTGGCTTAAAAATACATGTTCTCAATTCAGAGCAGGCTTTCCAAACCTTCAGTTACTCTCAACTGTTTTCTGATCCTTTTCCAGTTTGCAAGTTGCTTTTTAGAAAATAGACAACAGAACAGAAAATGTTAATACTGGATATAGTGGAAGTCTACCTCCCTGCTACTTATGGTCCCTTGCTCATACACACAAGAGTAGCTTCTTTCACTGAGGGGTTGCCTCTAGAAGATCCTGTTCAGTTGAACATCCTGTCTGATTTCTGAAGCTTCTTCTGAACTGCTGTATGGGTCTCGGGCTTGAAGCCAGTGTTGGTGAACCCCATTTACACATGCAGGTCTTGCATAAATCCATTGTTTAAAGTGTTAGCCTTGATTCTTTGATGGTTGGCCTTGTGTTTAGTTATGATAAAACATATGTTGCCCAAAATAACACAGCTTACCAGGCAGTCAGGACTTCTGTAGATCAGTTGTCTGTCTTCATTATGTTCACAGCTTTAGTTATGTCACTGGCAAATTTTAACAGTGGTGGCTTTGTATCTTCTTTTAGACCACTGATTTAAAAATTAATAACTAAGGGCATATCCTTGTTAAGCACGCTTCAACTACTGTTATGACCCTGTTGAAAACTTCCCATTTAAGGTTACTTTCTGAGACCTACTGATTAGCCAGCTTTTCAAACAGTGCCTTTCATTGCAGTAGCAAACAGTGCCCTTAGATGTCTTGCAGAACAGGATGAATTCAGAACAGCATTTAAGAAATACCTATTAAATAAGTCCTTTTTACCAAAATAATCATTAAACTTAATTCTGTGATTACAGACAACCCTTATTTTGTATAATCTTGTCAATCTCACCATGACCTAATAGCATAGTTTTTGTTTAAATGTGTCAAGTGTTGGGGTGTTCAAAATTCTTCCTTCCAAAAGTTGTGACTTTTTTTTCTTAGAAAAAAATAATCTGTCCAGACCTGTAATAGATGTTTTATTCTACAAGCAAGTTTTATCTGCTTGCCACACTGCAGGATTTTCTGCATGTAACATCAAGATTTTTAGTATAATCTCTGTGCTGGTATTTTCTGGCTCATAACTGAGTAACCATTAGTGGCTTTTTGGTAATGAGCAAGTTTCTAAAGAAGGCTTCCTTCCCCCCAAGGTTTTAACATCTGATCCTTTTCCTGCCTCAAACCAGTATTATGCAGCTAACTGGTAAGTGTGGATAAAACTTCCTGCTTCATGTCTGTATATTGTTTCACACTTGTAAGCACAAGTATCAGTTTTGTCTATTTGTACTGAGGACTCTTGCTGGAGAATGGGAGTATTTTGTGAATGAAGTGACTGCTATAAGAGTTTTAGTCTTCCAGAGATACCGATTCTTTTACTGTTGGAAATGTGTATGTCTAAAGTTAGAACGGAATATCTGTTTTTGAGATAATGACTGTTCTACTGTATGTTCAGGGAGATAAAAATAGGAAAGAAGCAGAGATAACAGGTCTAAATATATGATCAGAACACACTTTCAGTATGTGGGAAAGTAGACTGGAAGATGGGGGGCTAGCAGTGTGGACAAAGACATTGCCTTTTCTTTGTTCTTACCAGTATTAAAGCAGCAAGACTTTGATGCACTCCTTTTAGTAAGTAACACTTTCCCTAAAAGAAGCAGTTTAACAAATCTTGGCACTCTGAGTACAGATCTGATGTTTCTGAATCTGAAACTCTTTCCAAATACAGCTTGACAGATATTCCAACTTGAACAGAAGGGTAAACTTAAGTTAAAAAACAAAGTTAAGTGGACAATGTTCCAGAAGTAATAAGGAAGTAATTTGATTTGAATATAAACTCATCTTGACTGTAAAAGAACATATTGAACTATGAGAAGTCTACTTCAATCTAGAAGAGATTCAAAATCAAAGCAAATAAACTTGTGTGCTGCTTGCTAACAAAGTGGCAAGTGCTACTACCACTTGTGCAAGCGGCAAAACTGAGCTCCACATACCTAAGTACAACATAGGCAAGCCTTTAACTGTAACAGTACTACTAGTTGCTGCAACAAATTTAGCTACCTAACATGCTTCACTTAAATATATTCTAAGGCCAGCGTATAAATAAGCTAATACAATTGATAATTTGATAGCATTAGCTCACATTTTTCAGAAGCTAGTTCTCATTAATTGTTTAGCTATGTGTTCATCATAAAGTTCAGGATCAGGGATCCAAGATCAGTGTTCCCTGTACACAGTATTTAAAAAATGGCACTTAATTTCTTCTATTATTAAGCCCTACAGCAAAGGCAGAGGCTACCAAATGTGTTTAAATATATTATAAAGCTATCTGTTGCTCTAACAATTATTAATGTGCAATGCTTTATTATGAGCAGGAAGCAGATGTACTGAGTAGCCCAATTGTTAGTGTA
The DNA here is from genome assembly GCF_036417845.1 of Apteryx mantelli. NCBI lineage: Eukaryota > Metazoa > Chordata > Aves > Apterygiformes > Apterygidae > Apteryx > Apteryx mantelli. Next base: position 24,455,594 of record NC_089982.1, on the reverse strand, counting down.
TTAGTGCTTTTATTAGTATGAAATTAGAGAATTAAAAATGAAACTCCAGATGAACTGGATTCAGGTACAGTTCATTATAAGTTATAGGTCTAGGGCCTTGTTTTGCAATGTTTATGCACATAGGAGTCCTTTACACAGGTAAAGGAGCCTTTAGTTGGTAAGCTTTTTGAGATACAAACCTCTGTACGGTAAATTAAGCCTACCTGATGACAGGTCTGTTTTTTTAGTGAACTTTGCAGATCCTTTAAGTAGTTCAGACTCCAGGTTGGTAAACACTCTTCTTGCTAAAGACAAAATCCTGAGTGTCAGCTCACAATTTAATGCGCATCAGCATTTGTCAGAGCTTCTCAGGTCAGAGTGCCAGTTCTTCTGCTGAAAATGTTCTGAACTGTTCCAGGCAGGTGTGGCATGGTGTGAAATATTTCATAGTCTATATAATCAGTAGTGATGACACTGACAAACTCAGCACTTTTTTTTTAATCAGTTTTACAATGAGAACACCTAAATGTATTTCCGTCTTGACACTTTCTTGCCTATCCCCAAGCTTTGCCTTCCATCAGTAGACTTTCATTAATAGAAGAGGTCTGCAAATCACAAGTTCATATCATTTTGGGCTGTATAAACTGATAAAAAGAATGCAAGCCTTCATGCAAAGGAGAAACAGATTCCTTTTTCCTGGACTTAATATTGATATTAGTACCCATCCAAAAATTCAAATAGGAATTCTCTGTTCCCAAGCAATGATATACTTTGGTTATTTGTATTCATTTTGCACAAATGGTGTTGAAATTTGCTGATTTAGACCTTTTTTAAATTAAAAATGGTTGTTCCTACTTTATTGTGATTGTTACCCCTTCCTATCCGAAGCTTATTGTGAGCTTGCAAACGTTCAATTGGAACTCATTACTCTTACAATGTGATTTGCAGATAACTAAAGCTAATGTTTGCAGTTTCTAACCTGGAGTATTGACTTCAAGCTCTTCAGAAAAATAGACTGTTACTATCCATATATGTACAGATGCTGTTATTCCTTTAGTGAACATCACCAAAGTACAGATGTGCAGTATCTGCTGTTCCTTCTCTTGTATACTAGAAGAGTCCTCTTCTGCTTTGTGACTGTATCATGGTCTTTGTAGTATGGGGATGTTTTCTTACTTCTCCCTAAGCCTGTGCATTCTTGGTTACATCTCTTAATTGTTAATGCATTAGAACATAATTTTAGGGGGTTCTTTAAGGAAATTATTCTGGAATGTCTTGGAAAAAAAAGTATGCTTAATAGATGACTATGTAATTAAATCAGGTTTGATTTACCAAAAAATTTAGCCAGTGACACATGTACATTTGTGACCTTCCCAGTCCTTAGTTTACCCCATTCAGTCTTCCCCATCCATCTCTCAACCTGTCAACATTTAAAATGGTATTTATAGTTTTCAATGCCTATGTTTGGTCGGCTATGTTTGTGAACAGTATCCAGCTTTAAATCAAGACTTCTGGAAGCAGAGACTTGTCATTCAGTCTGTAGATCCTGATACATTAAAGGAGTCAACATCATTGCTGGAATAACTCCATGAAGGATGATTTGGCCCATGTCATGATTGGGAAGCGGAGTCATGAACGCAACTGGTAGGCTGAATGTTTAAAGTATTGAGGGATCTGAAGAAACAACGGGGAAAAACTAGACCATTTGTTTTAACAGTTAATAAATCTGGGCTTGCTGAAGTTAGCATGGACTTGTGTGTTGCTAATGTCTATGTGAAAAATGCCATGCAGCTCTTGAGCTCACTCTGGATTGTCAGTCTCATGAAATCGGTGCCTATGCAACACAGTTTATGCATTATATACACCTATATAATTGTTATTAGACCTCTGCTATGCAGTTAACATGCAACACTTATTCTAACCCAGCTTAACAATGCTGTCTTCAACATGAAAAGTAAGTCTTCACAGCTATTAGCTTGTCATCTTTTCTAACTACTTTGAGCAGTGTTTCAAATACTTCAACTAAATTTGCCTGAAATTCATCACTTAAATATTGCATTCTTGAAGGTCATTGTGACACAGGCAAACTAGTTTCCTTCAGACTTGGTAACAGTAAAAGCCAGCATGTAAACTGTTCAGACAGGGCAGATTCAGCTGCAGTGAGATCTGCCTAGCTTGTCTGATTGTATGGGCATGTGCTGCAGATCTTTGTCCCAAGAGTGTGTTAGATGCTAAAGCTGTAGTGCTGTCTTTAGAAGTTGTAAATTGGCCGGTTTCCTATATTTTGCCTTTTTTAAGTCATTGTCCCATGACTTGGAGAGTGTATGTAGGATTTGCACAGTAAGACTATTAAAATGTCTGTTAATTAACTGGAGTGAACAAAGATACTTCTAAGCTATCTCTTGAATGCTGTTCCTCAGAGGAAGCTTTGAGTAATGAAGTGTCCTGGGTTTGTAAGGAGATTGCAGAAATATTTCTGCATCACCAATCTTTTTCCAATAGAAGGTTACTGATATTGGGAATCTGGCAGTTCAGCGTGCTCTCTTTTGCTTCTGGCCTTAAGGGAGAGCTTCCAAACTTGCCCAATTATGTAGAGATGGTTTTCATGTCTGTCTGAAGTTAATTATCTTTCTATAGTGGGTTTTAAAATGAGAAAGTAAAACAATAGATCAAAGAAGAAAGGAATTGATATGTTCAGACACATTCTCCTGTTACTTACTGTTCTTAATCTCTGACATAATTCTTCAATTGCTGGATTAAATCTAAAAAGTCTTTCCAGGAGGTGAGGTAGGAGATTGCTATTTGAGTTCATGGGGGTGCTGCCATTGATCATCAAGATCATCACTAGAATAGTTGAACAGTGGTATAATGTTATACTAGTCTGGAGCAAGATGTGCTATAGGAGGTTAAACTGGATAAAGTGAAAGTACTCTAACTTTAAAACCAATTAATCTAGCTGACTGAAAAGGTCTGGGTTAACTTATTAACCAACAGCTAAAAGCAAAACTTTAATCATGGTTTACTCATGTAAAAGTTCATGGGACATTCTTGCAGAGTGGTGGTACCCATCTGATTATTGGTTTATTTATTCTTTAACTGTCCCCAGTCAGTCATCTGGTTGCACTACGTGTGCAAAATTACACTTCTTGAGTGCAGTGTTTCAATTTGGTAACTTGTCTCCTCCTTCCCATATTATGAGAAGAATATATATGAAGGTTCAGTTCTCCTGGTATATTTGACAAGTGCAGAAGAATCAGTTTCTCTGGTACAGCTTCTTATACATACTATCATGGGAGGGTTAAAGAACATGTTCTACCACTTACATGTTGACAGAGCACTTGTGCTGTTTGGAACCAGGGAGCAGACTGATCTCAGTGAAAAGAAAAGCTTGCTCAAATTCCCAAAAGCTATGCTTAGTGTACTAGTGTATCATCTTGCTAGTGGTTGCCTTTCCTTGGCAGAAATCCAAAGCTTGCAACTGAAGAAGGGATGAGATAATGACCTCAGAAATACTGATCTGGTATGCTGGCAACACAGCAAATTTCCCAATAGTGAGCTCTGGTACAGCACTTTAAAGTCTTACTCATTTTGCACAGCACTTAGTGTGTAACCTGGCTATGGATTACCATTTTTTTATTAGGTGATTTTTTGGGGGGGTGCACTAGTGCATACTTGTAGTTGATGCATCAAAACTAAAACACTGTTTTTTACTAGTGCTGCTTTTGACTTGATGAACATGTGACAAGGAAAGGAATGATTCTGCTGCTGCCTCTGAATGGCATGGCTGTGCCTTGTTTGCTCTATTTCCATTCTCTTTTTTTCTTACCTTTCTGGAATGGTGACTGGCTCTAGGCTTCCTGGCTTATTTTTCAATCCTAATGAACTTAGATTTCTTCATGAACATTGTAGCTATAGTCTCATTTTCCCCTTCCCCCCCCTTTTTTTCCTTTTGTGCAGAGAGTAATAATTGAATTGTTATTGCTTTTTTGGGATTCAGAAAATAAAGAAGTGTTATTGAGTGTTTTAGTATAGAGGTAGCATGAAGAGCTTTTTCATTACAGCCTAGCTTATGGCCAGGAGAAAATTTCTATGATAAGGCTAAGGGATGGTAATATGGCCTAATATAGACCAGATGTAGATATGTCTATATTAACTGCTACTGAGCAGTTGTTGGCAACATTGGAAGTTCTACAATAGATGGTGTTTGTGGTAAGTATATCCTAGCCTAATCTTGGTCTGAGCTCATCATGGTTACAGACAGTGGTATTGCTCTGTACTTGCAGTGTTAATATGGTCTCTGGAACATGCACTTGAGACCACTTCTAATAAAAAAAGCAGCGCTATCATTCTACCAAAATCACAATCAAAAGGCAGGTAAATGAAAAGTAAAAAGCAACACTGCCACCTGAAAATAGGTATCTTCTGGTGGTACTAGGATATTACTTAATTCTAGAATGTGTACGCTATTACAACCAGAACAGCTTTTGTAGCCTAGACATATGGCTGCTGGTGGAAGAAGACAATATGTGAGAAGTAACTAAAACTTAAAGCCATTTCAGAGCAGGAAGTCCTTTGCTTAAAAGGACAGCTGCTACTTTTGTTTTGCCTTTTTTTTTTTTTAAAGCTGAATTCTTTTCCTGTTTCCATGTAACTGAGATGAAGGAGGAAAAATGGCCATATACTTCCTGTTTGTGTAACTGAGAAATACATGATAGAAGTTTTTTCTTATAGTCACTTCTGTTAGGTCTGTATCGCATCATGCAGTACTGCAATACAAAGATGCATGAACTAGCTGCAGAACTAAAAGTGGGATAGCTGTATGAGGAAGATACTGAACAGGCATGCCTGAACCCTGCCAGCAACTGCCATCCACTAGGAAGAGGAGCTGTGGTCCCTTGGAGGCAAATGGGGAAGAAAAAAAAAAGGAGGTTGAGGGTGGAGTGCTGGATTTGGGAAAATAGCCCAGCTGCTAAAATATATGGTTTTAACTGCGCTGGAACAAAGGGAATATATACTATCAAGGGAGTTAGGAATGAGCTGGTTTAAATTTGTTGGGCAAAATCTATGGTGCCAAGGCCAGTCCCTTAGGAAAAAGTGTGTTACATCAACATGATTACAAGTTTACTTGACAAAGTTAATCTTGTTGGGAAGAGTTCAAATATGCCTGTATTGAGATCTGTCCCATAGTCATTAATTGCATATTCCTGATTCTTTGAATTGCTGTACTGGTTGTTCCATTAACTTCGTCAGAGCTGATACCAGGGTATATAATTACTTGTGTTTAGCCTTTTAAAACATTGGCACAACACTAGATTCCCTCGCCCCCTCCAGGCCTCTGACACTTAGCACCATGTTCTGACTTAATGACAATCAACATCAGCTATTCAGAGACCTATTCAGAGAGCTTCCAAAACTTCTGAATGTAATTTAAAAAAGAACAAAAGCTCTGACTGATTTTGCAGCAATTGAACAGATCTTCCTGTGCAAAATGCACTGATGTGCATGCTGACCCTTTTTTCAGTTTATTCAGTTATTAGCTACATGTGACAGTGCGGAACTGAGGTTCCAGACTCGGAGCAGAATTGGAGGAACAGCCTGGATTCCGGTATTTTTGCTGTGATGAGTAATGATGTCAGGTGGCAAATGATCACCATTCTTGGAGTGGGCCAATGCTGGCTGAGGACTAGGGCCTCAGTGTGAAGTTAGCAAGCATGCTTACTGATTCCACACTTCAGTAGTGGAGACTAGGTTGGTGGGAGGAAGAATTAGTGGATCCAAGCTGTGCTATTTTGGTTCATGGCTTAAAGCTGTGAAATCAGTTAGGATAAAACTTGCTCTGGCTTATTTCTCTATTGTAGGTGGCATGGGCCAGCTCTCTGCATTGGTTATAGGCTCCTAAACCAAAGCTACAATTGGCACTAGCACAGATACTGAGGTCAGTGCTGAAAGGCCAGATTATTGTCTCTGGTTAAGGCAGAGTTGGTGCCAAATTAAGGACTTGTTTGCTTTGAGTGCCTCTAACTTGAGGGCGAATTGAGGTTTTCAGTCCCACTTACTGCTTCAAACTCACTCCTATAATTCCAGGCAAAGGAAAAAGAGCAAAGCAGTGTTCACACAGAGCAAACTTGCATTCAGTCATTATGAAATGGGTCTTAAGGTCTTAATAGCCCTTGCTTTGCCTAGACTACTCTGAGCTTGAGTGAAGTTTGGAATTGTCTGGAGGTTTGTCTCAGGAGAACTGAGGCTGGCTTGTGAATTTCAGCTGCAGTTAGTTTTCTTGTACCTCAAATATATAAACTAAGGTACGTAATCTAGGATTAACTAATTGCTGAGAATAAGTTTATGAACAAGGTTTGAGGCAGATTTGCAAGTCCCAGCTGTGCTTGGACACATAGCTGTTAGTCTGGGTTTGATAATTCATGGTCTCCTGCTAAGAAAATGTTCTGGCTGACCTTTGGCACAGACCTAAGCAATATTAGAGTATGTATAATGACAGGAACATCCTTGGGAGCCTCAGACCGCTTTCTGCATCTTTCTTGCTGTGGTTAAGGTGGTAAGAAAAGAAGTTGCATAGTCTGAATGGCTTGATGCTTTGTGCTTCAGACAGATCCATACTGGCCCAGGGTGCTATGCTGTAGCTGAGCAACACCTAGAGTCCAACACTCCTCTCTGGTGAACGTATAGATTAAAATACTTAACTGGGGGAGGGGGAAATTGACATCCAGCTGGTCTATAAGGACAAAGTGAGGTTAAACTGGAGTCATCAGTTGTGCTAATATGCTTGCCTGGATGGGATTGACACTTCTGTCAGCCCTACTTACTCATCTGTTTATTTCTACAGTAGTGTTTGTAGAATCTGCTCTGCTTTCTCCATTTACATTTTAGAGCTGTTCAGTCTCAGCCCACAGTCGCATGGTGAGGAGACAGCTGGGCTAATCACTGAACATATTGCTTGTATGTGCAATGGTAGTGCTGGGAAACCTTACCCAAGTTTGGATATGGGGAGAGGCGAGGAGAACAGGCAGAAAGAGGAGGGAGGGTCAGTTCTCATTACAAATCCAGATAAGAGACAGCACATTTGATCTTTAGTGCAAAGCTAGTTCAGTAATAGTTAAATCTTTATTCAGTCTCCTAAGTCCATTCCCGGAAATGGTATTGTTGATGACAATCCCCTAACATTATGTCATGCGTTTGCAAATATACAAGCATGGCATATGGTCATCTGCCCAAAAGGAACAGCAAAGGCAGCATGAAAAAACAAATGTGTTCTTATAGGTTTCTGTTTCACTGGAGGCTGTAGCTATTGCTGTCAATGTCAAGGTTATACTGAAATGTGTGCCCAGTGATGTATTTCTTGCTACTTGCCTCACTGGCTAGGCAGCAATTCGGTCAACACCAGAAGGATTGTGAAGAGGTAACAAGTTCTGCCTCACTTCCAATGAAGAAAGCAGTGGCTCAGTGTTTGTAAAAAACCTTCTGTTTGTACAAGTGCTCAGCACAATTGGGCCAGATCTCAAATTCCAGGGTAGGGGGGCTTTGGGGACTTCATTAGTACAAACAACTCAGATTGTTCAAAGAAACACAATAAAATAAGCAGCTGGTAAATGCAGCATCTAGATAATGTACTTTAAACAATTATAATACTGTGCACAAATACGGTGGTGAATGCCTGCTCTTAAAAGGAGAACACAAAGCTCCAAGTCACTAGAGAAGTGTGAATCAAACACTAGCTCCAGCTCAGCTGAGAGCTTAGTACAGGGACTGAGTTCCAGTTGCCATTATTTGTGGTCATCTTTAGCTGGACTGTTCAGTTAAATAAACACTGTTACAGACTGCGTAAAATAGTCCTCTGTGAAAGCTGGTAGCTTTATTTGCCAGGATTTCACATTAAACTTGATGATGCTGTTCTCTCTTGAGCTTTTTTTCTCACTTTTCAAAGTAATTCAGACTCAACTTTTCTACTTCCCTCAAAAATTGTCTACTAGCAAATTTCAGTATTTCTTATCTTGCTGTTTTACCCAAGTTTCACTATTCTCTTTCTCTACTTCTCTGATTCTTCATATGTTAGCCAAATATATTTTTTTCCATTAAACACACTAACAGCTCTAGCCATGCAATAGTGTTTCAGACAGAACTTTCCAGGGCTCACTTTAAGAAAAACGAAAACAACAACAAAAACATGCAAAGCTAGTTATCAGTCTTCTAATTTACTTAGCATCTCTCTCAGGGTGTGATGTTTTCAAGCAACCTTTCAAAACTGAAATCAATAACAGGCCTTGGTACTTGGTACTTAGAACAGAGCACTCTCTATCAGCATCCATGTAATATTCACTCTCTTTTTCAGAGGTCTGCATAGCTGCCCTGCAGTGTCATCTGCCTGCTGTACTGGACAGCTCCTTTTTTGACTCATCAGGGGATTTGGGTGCTCCTCAGCCTCCTATCTCCCTGATAGCTCAAAGCTGGCCAGGAAAGCAGCAGTGGTGCCTTGGAGGGTGGATGGACACTCACTGTGCGCGTGCCTACCAGGAGAGGTCAATGCCCTGCTTCTGCTTTGCTTTCCCAGCAGAGGAGAAAAGGTTTCTGTGCTTGTGCTGGCGGCTCTGATGAAGGAGCAAACAGTAAATGGAGATCCTGAAAAGATGTTTCTGAAGTCTCCAGTGAACTAGGAGATAGAGCTATTCTCACTGTGGACTTTACCACTTGCCTGATAACATCACTGAGCGGGTTATTTAGACTTGTGCTTTTAATTAAACAATTTAAGTCCATAACCTGCCATGGAGACTTCTTAGTCTAAGCTTGATAAGACTCAGATAATGTTCAGAATTTACCTGTGTTTAATATGATGAAGTTTTAAAAAGATCTTAGCTGAACTGCTCTAAATCCTCATATAAAAATCTTCCTTCATGTACACAAAATAATCATAATATAAATAGATGTAAGCATGTCTATACTGCCTATTGCAGAGACTTACTTTGAAACCCCCTCAGTCAACTGTGAAACCTTTCTTGTGCAGGTGATCCTTGAACCCATTTGTCAATTTGTATGTTTCATAGGATTGACATGGAGATTAGTATTCACGAGCTACTTTCCAATTCTTAAATAAGATACTGTGTAAGGCTATATATCAGAATTTCACTATGGGACCAACCAGACTAAAAATGCAGTATCTTGAAAGTAGAGCATGAAACTTGCAGTGGAAGTGAGGACTGAAAGATCAAGGTAGACTAGAATCATGCCATTTCCTTAGGATTTTAAGGTCAGTACTCAGTTGTAGTTGTAAACTTAGGAATAACAACGTTTCAATTTCATGTTATATATGCTACTGGGGAAATATTACAATAATGGAGGAATAACATCTTTTAATATGGCAAATGTTTAGTTGTAGTGAGAGAGCACTGAGGAAATACTGTTTTATTTGGACTGTAACTGTGAAAGCTAAGCCAGACTCCTAGCTCCCATGTCTGTAGGCCACCTGTGGCTGTTGTCTTAGCATAGTCGTATCTGAGCAAGTCTGGCAGAGATGCTGGGCTCTATTTAATGCTCATGGGTTTAGCTCTCTGAGGAATTGGACCTATTTGTAGCCTTCAATTCAGGCATGCAGGCAGAGTTGTTGGCTTTTCTGTGTCTGATTTTAGCAAGAGTGAGTAGTAAGCATCTTTGAAAACTGGACCAAGAGGATTTGGTCCCCTTCCATTTCTATGTATTCTAAAGTGGAATGTGTGTGTGAGAATTGGAAAAACTGCTATGCTGATGTGCCGATTTGTTTGCTTTTCTCATCTGTTCTTCTGTCCTCGGTGCAAGTGCTGATCTTAAGTCAAGGGTATCTTGCCCAGTTGGGCAGCCTAGGAAAGGCTGGCAGTTGTATACTAGGGTGGGGGGGAAGAAAGGGTGTGTGTTATTTTTGCAGAGCTGTAAATCCAGCACCTTTTGCCAATGCTGTTTGTTTTTGTTATTGCTTGTTTCTAAAAAGCTGTTGCTGCAATAGCACTGGCTGCAAACAAAATCTCATTTACTCAAAGTTCGTGACAGGACAGGTCATACATTTTGCACATTTGTGAGACACTTCTAAAGGAATTGGAGTGCACTTTCCAAAAACTTCAGTTTGAAATGCAACAGTTTCCATGCTGCCTGGCACTTCAATGTCAGAGACTTCTATTTTTAGACAGAGATTCTACTCAATAGAGCTATATAAGGCTGTGCTGGGGAGATCATTACTTGTGTGTGTGGTGGGGGTTTTTTTGATAACATATGAGAATGTTTGTTACTCGGGAGAACAAAGACCTGATTCTTCTGTGTAAAATTGGGAAACACAAGGATATTCTGATTCCAGATGATGTTTTTGGGGGGAGAGGGAACTGAGATCAGAACTAAAGACCTAGTATTTGGTTTTGAATATTACTCTGATTTCTCTCTTAGAGCGCAGCAAACAGAGGCAGCAGTTTGCGCAGCAGTGTTTGGGCTCTGACTAGAACTTGAGGATCTTGTTGGAAGTTGTGGGCTTTCTGAGGACCCCTGAGGAACTAGCAGGTGATTGCTGTGAACAGGAAAGGGGAAGCTAGGCAAGGACAACTGCAGGAGGCCTTGAGTTCGCCTGGGAAAAGCTCGTGGGAAAAGCTCTAGCTAGGAGTGGCTGCTGCTAACAAGCTCTTGGTTGCCCCTGGCCAGAGGGAGTTGGGGCCTTTGATCCCGGTGGCCCTTGATTAGGGCGGGTCAAGCACCCTCTTAGCCAGGGCTAGGGAGAGGCCTATATAAGAGCCAGGCCCAGAGCGCAGCTAACAGATGCAGCAGTTTGTGCAGAAGGGTGCACGAAGGAACCTTTGTTTCCGTTCCCTTGGTGTACGCTTCCTCAAGTATGGTTGTGACATGCCGCACAGCGCGTTCCCCAGTGCTGTTGGAGTTGCTGTGGCAGAGGCTTGGACCCAGACCGACCCTCTGACAGTAGATGCGGCTCTACAGGTCTCAGGCTGCAGCGAGTGCTTGGGGCCTCTCCGGGAGGCCTGGGCTGGCAGTCAGCTCTCCTGCAGGAGGTGTGCTGCTGTTGGTGAGTTGTGTCGTCAGGTAAGGGAGTTACAGGAGGAAGTCGGCAGGCTGCGCAGCATCTGAGAAGATGAGCAAGAGATAGGGTATTCTCGGAGACTGTGCAGCTTCAGGAGTCCCAGCCCCCCACAGCAATGGAGTTGCCGGAGGGCTCTGTGCCGTGTGAAACAGTACATCATAACACTGTAGAAGAAGGCTGGAAACTGGTCACTGCTCGTGGGAGGAGAAAGGCTTCTACTCCTCCCGAAGACTTGCAGCTGAAGAACAGGTTTAGTGCCCTCCAGGATGAGGAGGAGATGGGCATGGCTGTAAGGGAGGTACCTGGGACACCAGACCCTGTGCCTTGCTGGAACGCCCGGAAGAAGTGGCGGGTGATTGTTGTGGGGGACTCCCTGCTGCAGGGGACGGAGGCATCTATCTGCCAACCTGACCTCATGTCTAGAGAGGTTTGTGGCCTGCCAGGGGCTTGTGTGAGAGATGTCATGGAAAGACTGCCAAGGCTCGTCCATGCTTTGGACTATTACCCACTGCTGCTCTTCCATGTGGGCGCCAATGACACCAAGGGCAAACTGGAGACCATCAAGCAGGATTTCAGAGCTCTGGGGATGGTAGTCAAGGGTCTGGGAGCCCAGGTCATCTTCTCCTCAATCCTGCCAGTGAGGGGAATGGATGAGAGGAGGAGGAGACGGACTTTCCAAGTTAATGACTGGCTGTGCCGCTGGTGTTGGCAACAGGGTTTTGGTTTCTACGACCATGGGACCCTGTTTGAAGATCGACAACTGATGGCAAGAGATGGAATCCACCTCACGAGGCGGGGCACGCGGGTCTTTGCCAACAGGTTGGCCAACCTGCTAAGGAGGGCTTTAAACTAGGAAAGATGGGGGAAGGGGAAAGTTATAGTGCCAGGGTAGTTGGCAAAAGACAGCTCAAGTCAGGATGCCTCCAGCAGGTGAATGCAGCCAGGGAAGTGCGCATGGGATGTGGCTATGGAGGATCCTCTTGTATCCCTCCTGGGAAACCTGCATGCTCGATCACCTCCCTGAAATGCCTGTACGCCAATGCACGCAGCATGGGGAACAAACAGGAAGAACTAGAGATCTGTGTGCGGTCGCAGGGCCATGATCTCATTGCCATTACAGAGACTTGGTGGGATAGCTCGCATGACTGGAGTGCCATCATGGATGGCTACGTGCTTTTTAGGAAAGACAGGTCAGGAAAGCGAGGTGGTGGAGTTGCTCTTTATGTGAGAGAGCAACTGGAATGTATTGAGCTGTGCCTAGGGGTGGATGAAGAGCGAGTCGAGAGCTTATGGGTAAGGATCAAAGGGCAGGCTAGCATGGGTGACACTGTTGTGGGTGTTTACTAGAGGCCACCTGATGAGGAAGAGGAAGTCGATGAGGCCTTCTACAGACAGCTGGAAGTAGCCTCACGATCGCAGGCCCTGGTTCTCATGGGGGACTTCAACCACCCCGATATCTGCTGGAAAGACAACACAGCTAGGCACAAACAGTCCCGGAGGTTCCTGCAGAGCATTGGTGACAACTTCTTGACACAGGTGGTGGAGGAGCCAACAAGGAGAGGTGTGCTGCTGGACCTCATACTAACAAACAAAGAAGGACTGGTGGAAGATGTGAAGGTCGGGGGCTGCCTTGGCTGCAGTGACCATGAGATGGTGGAGTTCAGGATCCTGCGAGGAGGAGGCAGGGCACCAAGTAGGATCGCAACCCTGGACTTCAGGAGAGCAAACTTTGGCCTCTTCAGGGACCTACTTGGAGGAATCCCATGGGTGATGGCCCTAGAAGGAAGGGGTGTTCAAGAGAGCTGGTTAATATTCAAACATCACTTCCTCCAGGCTCAAGAGCGGTGCATCCCTATGAGTAGGAAGTCAAGCAAAGTAGGTACCTGCATGGATGAGCAAGGAGCTCCTGGCAAAACTCAACCAAAAGAAGGAAGTATACAGAAGGTGGAAAGGGGGACAGACTACTTGGGAGGAATATAGGAACGTTGTCAGAATATGCAGGGATGCGACGAGGAAGGCTAAGGCCCATTTGGAATTAAATCTGGCGAGAGATGTCAAGGACAGCAAGAAGGGCTTCTTCAAATACATCAGTAGCAAGAGGAAGACTAGGGAAAATGTGGGCCCTTTGCTGAATGGGGTGGGTGCCCTGGTGACGAAGGATGCAGAGAAGGCAGAGTTACTGAATGCCGCCTTTGCTTCAGTCTTTACTGCTCAGGCCAGCCCTCAGGAACCCCAGACCCTGGAGGCAAGAGAGAAAGTCTGGAGAAAGGAAGACTTTCCCTTGGTGGAGGAGGAGTGGGTTAGAGATCATTTAAGCAAACTTGACACCCACAAATCCATGGGCCCTGATGGGATGCACCCACGAGTGCTGAGGGAGCTGGCGAATGTCATTGCTAAGCCACTCTCCATCATCTTTGAAAGGTCATGGAGAACAGGAGAGGTGCCTGAAGATTGGAAGAAAGCCAATGTCACCCCAGTCTTCAAAAAGGGCAAGAAGGAGGACCCAGGGAACTACAGGCCAGTCAGCCTCACCTCCATCCCTGGAAAGGTGATGGAGCAGCTCATCCTGGAGGCCATCTCCAAGCATGTGGAAGACAAAGTGATCAGGAGTAGTCAGCGTGGCTTCACCAAGGGGAAATCATGCCTAACCAATCTGATAGCCTTCTATGATGGAATGACTGGCTGGGTAGATGAGGGGAGAGCAGTGGATGTTGTCTACCTTGACTTCAGCAAAGCTTTTGACACTGTCTCCCATGACATTCTCATAGACAAGCTCAGGAAGTGTGGGCTAGATGAGTGGACAGTGAGGTGGATTGAGACCTGGCTGAATGGCAGAGCTCAGAGGGTTGTGATCAGCAGTGCAGAGTCTAGTTGGAGGCCTGTAGCTAGCGGTGTCCCCCAGGGGTCAGTACTGGGTCCAGTCTTGTTCAACTTCTTCATCAATGACCTGGATGAAGGCACAGAGTGCACCCTCAGCAAGTTTGCTGATGATACAAAACTGGGAGGAGTGGCCGATACCCCAGAGGGCTGTGCTGCCATTCAGAGAGACCTGGAGAGGTGGGCAGAGAGGAACCTCATGAAGTTCAACAAAGGCAAGTGCAGGGTCCTGCACCTGGGGAGGAATAACCCCATGCAGCAGTACAGGTTGGGGGTTGACCTGCTGGAAAGCAGCTCTGCCGAGAAGGACCTGGGAGTGCTGGTGGACACCAAGTTAAGCATGAGGCAGCAATGTGCCCTTGTGGCCAAGAAGGCCAATGGTCTCCTGGGGTGCATCAGGAAGAGTGTTGCCAGCAGGTGGAGGGAGGTGATTCTCCCCCTCTACTCAGCCCTGGTGAGGCTACATCTGGAGTACTGCGTCCAGTTCTGGGCTCCCCAGTACAAGAGGGATGTGGCACTCCTGGAGCAAGTCCAGCGAAGGGCCACAAAGATGATTAGGGGACTGGAGCATCTCTCTTATGAGGAAAGGCTGAGAGAGCTGGGCCTGTTTAGCTTGGAGAAGAGAAGGCTGAGAGGGGATCTTATCAACGTGTACAAGTATCTGAAGGGAGGGTGTCGAGAGGATGGGACCAGACTCTTTTCAGTGGTGCCCAGCGACAGGACGCGAGGCAACGGGCACAAACTGAAACACAGACACTTCCATCTGAACATGAGGAAAAACTTTTTCGCTGTGAGGGTGACAGAACACTGGAACAGGTTGCCCAGGGAGGTTGTGGAGTCTCCTTCTCTGGAGATATTCAAAACCCGCCTGGCTGTGATCCTGTGCAATGTGCTCTAGGTGACCCTGCTTGAGCAGGGGGGCTGGACTAGATGATCTCCAGAGGTCCCTTCCAACCTCAACCATTCTGTGATTAAGCTATTGAAACAATTGCTTTAGTCATTAAAAATATCAGAGAAGGCTCTTTATCAAAACTAATGATGCAAGACAGAAGGGATGGTTCCAAGTACAGTCTGCTGACAAAAGACAACTTACTGTGCGAACAGGTAGCAACACTGGGGAAAAAACAAGTTACCTTCATATCTAAAACTATCAAAGATAAATTATGCTAAGAGTAGTCACAGTTAATGGCAGAAGAAAGCTGTAGTGTCTGAAATGCTGGCTTTTAGCATGGTTCACTACAGAACTTCTTTGAGAGCTGTTTCCTCATGTAGAATCATCCAGCAAGCACATAATTTTGTAACATTAATCCCTAATTTTCTATAAATAGACAAGAAAAAGGTATAAACATAATTGGTTAAAACTGTTTCAATTAACTTTCTCAGTGTTATTTCTACTGCTGTTTTAAGAAAACTCTTTGGATTCCAGGGAATAATTTGCCTATGAAAAGGAGCCTTTCAGGTTTGGTAGAGCTCTTTCAGAGGCAGCCCCAGTAACTGAACTGATTCTGGTCTTAACTTGCCTTGGTTTTATACCTTTATTTTTCCATTGTCTTGCTAGTTATGATATAACCTGTTTGGCTTCAGGCACATAAAATTATGAAGAGCAAGACTATCTGAACTAGGTGTGAAAAACAGCGATTGGAAGTGGTGTCCATGTTTCAGTAACATAAGAAAAAAGAGCAGTTGTGTGGCATGCAGAGGACAGGATAAGGCAGGACTAGCTGGTGGCAAAGCAGAAGCATAGGCAGCCACTACTGAGTAGCCTGAACTAGGGAAATTCCTTCATCCACCCAATACACCGAGCCATGAACAGCAGGAGGAGCAACACTGTCTGCTGCTTTGGCATTTGCTATTCAGAAGAAATATGATTGATATTGAAGTGTGAGTGTATATTAAGGGCTCTAAAAACACTCTTAATAATAACCAAGGACTAGTATGCATCAGAAGCAGTTGAAGTATATTGGGGAATTACTGCTCTGGCCAACCTACTGTGCATACAGGTACCTCTGCAGTCTTGTTGCTGAAATCAGCTTTATATACTAACTATATTGCTTTTGAATAGTGGGCAGGAACAGACCAATTGGATGGCACTACTTATATTTTGGGGTTGCTTTTTTTGGTCGAAGTATAGGGGCTGCACCTAATAGAAATAAGTTAGAAAGAGATTAATTAGCTAAAGAGAAGGTAAATTTTAACAAGTCTTCACATTTTTAAATAAAGCAACACTGCCCCTTAGTGGCAGAGTTCTAGGTCACTCCAAAAAGTCATGCATGTAAACTTGTGGGGTTTTTAGTGCAAATATACTAGAAGAGTATAGTATTACTCTATCACCAGAGCATCTAGGAGCTATAGACATGAGCTATAATAATTCCCAGGTAATTACAGTAACTGTAAAATATTAATCTTGTCGAATTTATGGAGCCTGGCTGTAACTGCAGTATGGTTCTGCTGAAGTTCTATTGCAATGTCATGTTCATTTCTGGAGCAGCTTGGCAAAACCAGTTCCTCATCCCTCCCAATCCATCTAGAAGTACCTAACTCTGCTTTGAGCTGAAACTTTCTTCTCCCTCTTTCCTATGAAGTGCCTCTATACCTTTCCATGCCTCACTGAGAAAGCACCCAAGGAATCTTTCCATTGCAATTCCTTCTTCCTTCCTAAATGTCATCTGTACTGCTGGCTTACTCTGCACCAAAGACATGTTCCTAATTTGATCCACTTCCCAGCTGTCTCAGACAGGAATCCCAGCCTCCCTCTCCCCAGTTCCTGAACAGTTTCCTTCTGGAACTAAACAAATCTCTACACAGTCTCCCTAATGAGTAGTTGGTTAAGCTTGTAAGGATTAATTTAGACTTTTTGTGAACTATGCATTAAGATGGTAGTGAATGTTGTACTTTTTATTAATAAAAGAATACCCATTTTATGTTGTTGAAGATATTTGTTAAAATGCTGTACATCTGGTCTGTCAGATGTCTTAGTGTGTAGCTATTGTTATATGCATATTTTGCACTTTGTCTTCACTTTCTGTTGTGCAGGGGAAGATTAGAACTGGTGACTGCTAATAAAAATTTCCACTTGATGGATGCTAACTTTATTAACTATAACACTATTATATAGTGTTTCCATTTTGCAAAATGTAAATACAAATGCAGTAATATCATATGGATGCCTCACCCAAAGTAGTAATAAAGGACTATAGGCTAACCTGTTAGGGCTGGAGAAAGGGAAGTCTTAACTGAGTGTTAAGTTCTATTCTTGTTTGCTTTACAGCAAAGTATACGAACTTGCATCACTCGGAAGCTTTTCTGCCTAAGCTGAATATGATGGATTGAGTTGAAATAAAGCTGAAAATCAAGGGGACAAGAAACTTAATACTTCAAACCTGAACTTTCAGTCATCATTGATCAATCTTCTAAAATGGTGAGTGCAAGCCTTGAAGAATTACTTACTTGATCATTCAAATGGGGCTTATCTTTCAATTTTATTTGCAAATATTTGATTTATAACTGCAAAGCATGACTGAATACCATTGGAGACTGACTGTGCAATTTTTTTCCTCACTTATTCTGATGGTTGTTTTTCATGTGCCTCTATGTGTAATTCTGTTTTCAGTGTGTAATGTTCTCCAGTCGTGTAGACAATAACATACTATGAAAATTAAAAGGAAATAAGTATTTAAAGGATGTAATGAGGGAGGTAGAAACCTAAGCTGCTGCTCTTTAAGACTCTCTGAAAACACAGTATCTTCTTACTGAAATGCTGCTGTAAGATGCAAGTAAGATTAAGCAACAGCATTGCACTGTAAACAAATACCGTCAATCTAAGTCATGATTGTACAATGACTTCATCAGACCTCTTCTGAATAGCTGATGGTTAAAGCAGCAGCACAAAATGCATTTGGTTACAGAAAACAGCTGTATCTTTTTATGGAAACCTGAATTTAGTTAAGGATTAATTTTGTTTGAAAAGCTACTAATTAACAAAATATTTATAAACAATCTTGGAGTCCTTTTGAGTAGCTGTTCTAGAAACACATTTGCCATAGTATTTATTCTGAGAGTCCAAAACAAGTGAAACAAACTGGATAACAGGAATGAGACTGAAGGAAAATGTTAAAGCATTATTTTTTTTTCTACTGGAGAATTTCCAAGTTTAGAAAAAGCAACTGTCCAGGCAATGCTTGTGACTTCCTCCTCCCCTACCATCCCTAGTAAGAGAATAGAGTAGTGAGAGTAATGTAATGTGGTCAGGCGAGCATTTTTAAAGAAGTTGATATATCATCTTCAGTAGGAGTTGTGCACATCCTGTTGTCCAGGAAAACAAAGTTCAAAACTTCTCACAATCTTTCTGAACTAGCTAGCTCCAACATCAAGGAAAACTACTCGGATTTTATGATGCCAGCTTTGTAAGAATGTTATTCAAGCTCCTTATATTTGTTAGTCTCTCAAAGATCAGGCTTTAACAGATTCCTCTTCACTTCTCTCTATGTTCAGCCATGTAAATACTATATGTTTGGACAAGGCATCACAATTTATTTCTGTGAAGGGAGATAGCTTTTATTCTGAGAGCTGTGTTAGAAACCATTCAAGTGTGTCAGCAGAAATGGCTGGCTACTGTCTGTTTGGCACAGTCCTTGGGGTAGGGAGTTTCCTCTCTACATCTCTGAAAGCACCATGGTAATAATGGTTGTGTGTAGGCGATTATGTCCATGATGGGGCCACTGTGTATGATACAGATACATACTGTGTATGTATACCGGTACACACTTTTAAAAGTTGTTATGTATATTGATTTCAGTGTTAGAGATCTGGTGATGCAAACCCAGGTGTATGCTGTAACTGAAGGGGGAGCAATACTTAGTCGTGACTGGGCTCTCTGGGAATTATTATATCAAAATAGAAAGTAGTTGAAATAGCTGGTAATGGTGTTGGACATGTCTGAAACCATCATTCAATAGCCGCATACACAGCTGAGGCAAAAAGTAATGTCTGGGGAAAAAGCCAGGTATTTTACCAGAACAGTATTTGGAGAGCAATGAATGACTAATAGCTACCTAGTTAGGTAGTATATGTAGAACACTAGTGTTTGATATGGTCAGGTAAGGAGGGATTTCCAAATACAATCTGCATGTGGCTGTTCAAGCAAACTGGCAGCATCAAAGAAGGCATGTAATTATAAGATATGATATTTGCTTAAAGTGATATCTATTTAAAAAAAAATGCACAAAAGCAGCCTTCAGTGCAAAGCACTTACTGAGAATTATTGTCTGGCTGGTGTTAGCTGCATCTCTCTTCCTCATTGGTTCCTCTTGGCAAGTTACTGTAATCTCCAGAACATTTTAAGCTGCAGTGTGACACTACTTGTATATTAAACACGGTGAGAAGTGCCCAACAAGCCATTAATTTGTGATTTAGATATTAGCAATGTGAAATTATGCTGTAGGAATAAGCATGGCGTTGTCACTGTGCGCTATCTTGGGTGGAGGGGGGAAGTATACTTGCCATTTTCACCTTGCTATTTCCCCTGTTACTGTAATTATACTTCTCAGTAGCATTACATTAGCCCATTACATTCTAAATACATCAAAAGTATTTAGATACCAAAGGAGTCATTCAGGTCTAAACTGTACTTAACCCCCCCCTCCCCTTTATACTAAACACAGTTCAAAAGTAATTTAAGCACTTAAAGTCTGGGTCTATGTATCATGCTGATCACCACCAGAAGGC
Organism: Apteryx mantelli; assembly: GCF_036417845.1. Lineage (NCBI taxonomy): Eukaryota > Metazoa > Chordata > Aves > Apterygiformes > Apterygidae > Apteryx > Apteryx mantelli. The sequence continues at coordinate 24,435,958 of NC_089982.1, read as the reverse complement.
CTGAATACTTCTTTGAGCAAGCTAGCTCAGGTATTAAAAACAGGATGGTGGAGTTCAGTATTAACAATCAACCTCAAGTTATTTGCCTAAACAAGGCAAGATGTTGCACTTTAGTGAGTTTTAAAGACTTTGTCCAGACCAGGTCTGAGACACCCTTATGTCAAAGTCACATTTGAAAGTGAGACTTTACACCTAGGCTGCTTCATGCCTAACTTCAGGTGTCTGTCATGTTGATGTCAACATCTAATTAGTTGTCTAGATACCTGTATTGTCAAAGACTAAGTCTTACTTTATCCTTAAGTAAACACTCACGCTTCATCAAATCAATGTATTGACTAGACCTTCCTTTACTATAAGGCTTGAATACAGGGTGGGATTTTAAAGACTTGTAAAGCCCTGGCTGTTCAGAAACCCTTGAGTCTCAGCCTCTTGACTTCTGTTGAAATTTCAACTCCTCTATTGTTTGCATGCACACAAAGTTATACCCTTTCTACACAGTAGTATAATGTATTTTAAACATCTTTCTTTAATGCAACAATACCAAAGACCTGCACTCTAATTCCGTGTTATTTTAACAGAAAGCTTTATTGCTAGTACAAAGTCTAATTCTCCTTAAGAAGCAGGTGAGATTGGGGAAAGCCCCCTTGGAAGAAAACAGCAAAGGGGCTTCCAAGTCAGGTGGTATTACAGGTGGCTTATTAACAGAAGCTAAATTATTCCCTCAATGGCTGTGCCCAAAACAACAGTTCTGCATTCTTGGCTCTCTTCTAAGGCAGCAGAGGGCAGTGAGTCAACTACACACAAAAATGAAAATGTCCCATCATAGGAAGACAATTGTTCTCTGTCCTTACAAACACGTTTCCTAAGTCATTCCTAGTCAGAAATATCCCATATAGGGCTCACAAAATAAATTACAGTTCTGAGTATATAGCATGCTAGTTGTTGGGTGGTTTTGTTTTTACTTACTAGGCCCAATACAGCCACCATTAGATTGGTTATATTTATTTTAAAGTAACTGTTACTGCATTACCAGAGTTCTGTTTGCTATCTTGCACAGGTATTCTAAAACCATCCTATGAGTTTTTAGTAGTTGTCTTGATATTTTGCAAAAGGGAAGAGGAATGAGGCAGAGACAAAAAGACAGACAAATGAGGTCAAAATTAACACTTAAGGGAAGTAGTACTGAAGATAGAAGAAAAAATCTGCAGCTGGAGCTGGATGACTTTTTTTGTAGTTTTCCATAGCTGAATACTTTTTGATGGAAGTGAAATATGAACATCACAAGCAGTTTGGTTGAGGGGAGGGAGTTTAAAAAAAGAATCTTTTTTTGAGACTCTTGCTCATGAAAACGTATTTCTTCCTCCTCCTGCCCCCAAACTATTGAGTTTAAAACTCAATTTTCCAGAGAAGCAATATCTTTATGGGACGTATTCAAGAAGCTGTATTAAGACATCCTGAAATAAATTCTGAGGAAGGCATATCCTCATTCTAAAACATTCTTCATATTGCATATTAAAATAATTCTTACTTGTTCAGACAGAACCATTTTCATATGTCTCCATATGACTTTTATGTTCCTTTAAAAAAAAAAAAAAAATTATTCATGACCGTGTAAATCTGGCTGAGGTAAATGTTCCTATGGAAGGGGGCAGGAATTTGTGCTTTTTTGCTGTTGGGGCGGGGGGGGGTGGTATTTTCCTGTTTTAGTCCTCACTGAGTTCATTGTGACACAGCAATTGTTGTGCTGCTCTGTCTTCTCACGTGTTCTTTGATGTAGGGAAATAAGAATTTTTCATCAAATCTCATTAGGAAGAAAAAAATAATCTTGGAGTTGAAAATTGGCTATTATCATTAAGGATAGGTCTCCTGTGAGTTTTGCTATTTCCTTGCACAAAGCATACCACATTTTATTTTAGTAAGAATTCATCTTTAATTAGAAATCTGCTAATGCTGAGCTCAGAGAAACTAGTGAAGGGTTTTTATTACAAGCCTTTTGAGTAATTCATTATTTGTCTGGATGCACTTTGCACGGTTAAATCCTCTTGAAAGCAATATTTTTCAAGAAACTTTAAAAAAATAAAATTCCACTTTGAGAGCAGAAGGGTATTTCAAACAGTGTCATAAGTGTATGTCATGGACCTAGTTCTATGACTTTTTCCATTAATTTAGTGAAGCAATGGCATACAGATATAAAACTTGCTAATGATAGTCTGCTGGGTGTGACTAGCATTATAGAAGAGCCAATTTCAAAATCTGCCAAATTGAAGACAAAAACTGAAATGGTATAATTCATTAGAGTAATGCAAACTGTTCCACATGAGAAAAAGAATTAGTAAGACAAGAAGAGTACCTTGCTGATACCAGTTCTGCTGCAAAGGCTCTGGAGGACTTTTAGTGTGTTCCTAAGCTAAATATGTGAAGACTGGGGTTGGAAGGTTTGCTTGTTTTTTTTTGTTTGTTTTTTTCCTTTTTTCCTTAGGGGAAGAGGGAAACATGATCCTGGGCTGTATTAATAGGACAGCCCAATCTATAAAACATAGGAGGCAATTATTCATCTTTCTTTGGCCCTGGGAGCACTCTGTCAAGTTCAGAAAGATGTACGGAAATTGGCTAGAGTCCAAAGGAGAGCAGCAAGTATGCTAAAAGAGTTAGAAAGCATGACCTATGAGGAAGCACTGGAGGAATTCAGTGTTACTCAGGTGTGGGGGGGTTTTTTATCCCCCCCCCTCTCTCTGTAGAGATGGGAGGGAGCACATAACCTTTTCACAGCAGAAGACTGGTATAAAGGAGACAGTGCGGTTGTTTCTTCCTGTGCATGGGCTGAAAAACAACAAGAAAAACTTTGCAGGAAAGAGTTTAGGTTTCTATATGAAATATTTCTGAGGACAGTGAAAGACTTAATTACCTTAAATGTTCTGAAATCTCCTTCACTGGAAGACTCTGGAAGAGTTTCCTTAAACTTCTGTAGCAATGGCCTAAGATTATTTAATCCTCAGGGCAAGAAGCTGGTTTTCAGTGGTTCACAAGTGAATTTTTTCTGTAGCTACAAGTCCTAAATCATGATGATTGCAACAAGTCACAAGTGTTGTTAGCGGATATGGCGTGGCTTCACAAAGAATCAGTGGAGTGTGTAGCTGAGGTGCAAGCAGCCCCGCATATCTATGATCAACACTAGCAACCACCATCTAAATCCCTTTATTGGGGGGGAAAAAACAGCCAGGAGGCAAGTTCATAGGATTAGAAAGGTCTATGCAGAGAAACATATCTTGAGTTGTACTCTGAACATAGCCTTGTTGCATCTTAGACACTTTTCTTGAGGAAAAAGTGTTTACTTATAACATCAATCATTGAAAATGCCAACCAAAAAGCTACCACTTTTCCTCTGTGTCCCGGATAACAGCATAAAAGAAGATAAATGCATACCTCTCCGGAATAATTTTGCACAAAGCTCTTCAGACTTTGTAAGGTCCAGAATGATTCTTACAGAAGAAGGCAGCAGCCAAAGAAGAGAGTGTGTAATGTGATCTCTACTATTCTGTTTTGTTCACTGCAGGAAGCTATATTCTGTGCTAGAGAGGATTCTGTAACCATTTTACAAAGATGACTACACTTTCATTAGCAAATTTGTCAGTGACTATAACAATGTCTAGTTCTTATAAAGACAAAATTAATAATAGGAAAAAGAATCGCATAACTCCCAGTGTTTGAATTAGAATCTTTCGTCTAGACTCTATTGGCAAATTGATTTCAGATCGCTTTTGCTATTGGGAATGTAATTACCTTTTAAAGTATGGCTAAGATGAGTTAAGTAGAAGAATGATTTAATGAACAAGTGCTTCATTTCTTTTATGCCCAAATCATATCTAATACCAAGAATCTGGAATGAGTTTGATCTCAGTCTAATCCCCTGCAAATGCTTGTTCACCTTGCAATTGGAGAATATTTCAGCATTATGAGTCATCTTTGTTGTAGTGGCCCCACACTAAAAGAGCAGATCAAGACTGAAATATTGAGGAGAAAACAGGCACACACAAAAAATCTTTGGAAAGTCTCTTGTTGATACTCTAATGATACATCAAGATGTGAGAAGAAATCAGAATGCTTCCTGGCATGGGTTACTGAAGGTCAATAACTATTTCATTTAGCACTGCTATTTACTTGATTGATTACTGTGTCTAAACCTCTCTGAGAAGCATTGTACCATAACAGCAGCACTGGCTTCCTATGTAGACTGTCTGGTACCAAAATAACATGAGACTTTTCTTTTAAAAAAAAAAAAAAAAACAAAAAAAAACTACTGATGTTTGTAGGTGACTGTATCTGCGTAAACTAACTTCAGCTCTGAGCAATAAGTTTTGGTATATTATGTCCCTGCCCCACAAGTATGCACAGATGCATATGGGCCATGAGATGCTAAGATTCTTTCCCTGTAACTATTACACTAGTTATAACTAGTGTAGAGATTTAAGTCTCTTCCAGCTCTGTCCTCCAAGTTTTAATTACTCCTGATCATTAATTTCTTCCTAATAGGGACAGGTAACAATCCATGTATTTAGGAAAAAGCACCCCATTTAACAGGGAGAGGGGAGCATTTGTTACACACAAGACAATTTCTTACACACTTTTAACATTCACTGGTAGTCCAGCTAAATATTTGTTATTAAAACGTCTTCTCAAAATCTTTTGTAATAAATGGAGGAGAACTTATGTTATTTAGATGGCTAGCAGAGTTGGCTTAACTATGTCAGTTGTCATTACAAAGACCAGCAGTTTCAAAAGTGATGTGTAAGCACTGGAAATACTAACACTTGGAAGGGGGGGAGGGGGGGACACAAAACAACAACCAAAACCCACTACAAGTAGTAGAATGGAAATTCAGTTTCCTGGCCAATTCTGACAGTGTTTTATTTTTGCCTTTCTAGGCAATTTTCCTCTTCTACTGGGCATGATGGTAGCTTCAGTATTCAGTGATACCATTTTCAGAAAATCCTAATCGTCTTGCTTTTAGAGATCTCAGTCCTGCTTGGATTACTCTGAGTTCTTCCTTGCCTTATGGGATATTGTAACAAGAGGGAATACCTGGAAGCATGCTAGGTTGTATGGATTACGTAGTATTCATAAAGCTTTTCTGCTCAAATCCAAATTCTGAGGAAGATGAGGAAATAATTGACTAAGCAGAACCCACACTAGGCGTTGGAGCTAGTTATTCCTGCTGATAATCTCCATCGGACTCAAGGCTCTTAGACTACTTTCTCTGTACCTCTGCTCCTCATTTTTCTGTAAGTCTCAGAATGCATGATTACCTGTGCAAGCCACCTGTCTTTCCCTAGATATCTGCTTTCTGGTGGGTTTCTGCTTATGTAAAAAATGGCAATTAGTCATATTTCAGTACCTATTTCTACCCAGCAACATGGGAGAGAGCCAAATGGCTGTTTTTAACCCTATTTCTAGGCAAAATAGTTCAGACCTGAGTTCAGTGCTCCTCTCTTCCCCCACCCTATTGTTCAACTTGATCTTGGAAAGTTATTCCAGTCCTTGAATACTGGATTACAGGAAAAAATACTGTCTAAACAGAGTGCCTGTACCATGCATAGATCTGCAGTTCCTACCATGGTTGTCTCTGGAGCTCTTTCTAGAGATGATTTTTCACTGCAGAGGAGAATTTTAAAGGTATAGGGAAGGGTTCTAGCTTTGTCCTGTATTTCTGTTGGAAATAGGGAAGACGGGGATAATGGCACCTTGTTTTGTTTTTTTGTTTATCTGAAATAAGCCTATTCCTACATGCACACACATATCCTGCCCTTGCAGAAACTCTGCAAGTGCATGTGTAAGTAAATGAGAGCAATGTCATGAAGGCAATCACCCTATCATCAAAGATGAAATAAGTTGGTATGCAGAAACGTTTCCATTCAGAATACAAAGGGTGTTCAATTATAAATTATCTCAATGTCCAAAGGAAATATGAAAAGAGCAAGCCAGTTTTGGCTGTTCTACAGTTACTATGCTTGCAAGAGCTGAGAGTGAGTTCTTCAGGTTGTAAACTGAAAAATCAGAAGAATCATTCCACTTTCTTCTGGAACAAAGTTTGCTCTTTGAACTTCATTCTTGCCCACTGCCACATTCAAATAGGATTAAGTGAAAAATCTTAGCAACGCAGATATTAGCAAGTTTTCTTGGAATAAATCACTTTCAGTAAGAAGCATCTGGTTCTCAGTAAACTAAACTATGGGAGTAATCAGAAATGAGATGACATCTTAGAGCAGGGCTGTATCTTAGTGTAAACAAATCACTCCCCTATTTCTTTTGGAACTCTGCTGTCCCAAGCTAGATATGAGAACAACCAAGACTACCATTAAATTTCACAGTATGAAAGTCCCTTAAAGCAGTCTACTGGGAAAAGTGGGTCTGAAAACCACTGGCTTTGTCTCAACCTAAGCTATTGGAATTGTGATGAATTAAAAATGACATCATTCTAATTTTAGTAGAGTTTTAAGTAGAACTGTGAGAACTCAGAAGAGGCTAGAACTTGCTTGCTCATAGAGAAATGACTGGGGGTTTTTTGTATTAAACTTTTTCTTCAGAGGAAGCTTAAATTAGATGAATATTAATTAGGACATTGGCACACATCCCATGATCTCTTCTGCAGGTATGGAGATCATCGAAGAAGGTCAAAGGGCCAATTATGCCATTCTCTTTCTTAGTATGGCCTGAGATATAGGACTTTGCAGTGCAATTCCAGCAGGGACCTTAGCAACCATAAGCAGTTTCCTTGCCTGGTATGTGTTCCTCTACAGCAGATTGCACCCAGTAAGTAAATGAGACATCCTATTCCCTCATTAGATATTTACTTAACAGTGGCAGAATGTAAAGGGTGAGAAGTTGGGTTTGTCATGCAGAGCTGGAAGGAGCATGGCTGTAGAAGCCATATGCAAAGCAGAAACCCAGGAAAACACATGGCAAAAGCAATATCTCTTCATTTACCAATCTATGTAATGGCAGTCATAATCAGCCATGTATAGGAAAATGCTCCTTTACTCAGTTTTTGCTTATGGGAGCAAACGCTTCCCTTGCTTTCTAGTTTAAGCATCTCTAGCTACATTTTGTTGAATCGGCAACTTTTCTTTTGTTGAAAAGTAATGAGTCAACCCTATAACAAAACATTCCTCGCTGTTTTTCCTTCTGTTTAGCTGAAGTGTGCAGGCTTGTTCTGCAAGCATGGAGTTCAACATTTCCAAAAGCTAAAGGTCAGCCTGAAGTCTCACAGCATACTTACTGTACAAAAGCCAAACAAGAAATGCTTTGGAGAGCATTATCTTAAAATATCAACATAAAGTCACTTCAATCCCATGTATCTCATGCCCTGTATCTTTATATATATATATAATATGTATATACACACACAAAGGATGATATTAATATGAATCCCTTCCTATCATGGAATCTCTAAATAACATTAAACAGGTCATTTTGCCAATTCTTCCTCTCTCCACCAAAATAGGTGAGATACCACCTATTAGGTGAACTTATAGCATCTATGTTAGCTGTTTTAAACAGGTTGAATTTTTATTTAATGTTGAAGCTATTTTTCTCCTCAGACTAGATTTTGCCCTCATTTCTTTTGTGATGTGCTCATAAAGTAAATAATTAGATATTATAATACTCTACAGTGAGAGTGGATGGTCTTAGCAGCACTACCTGTCCTGTATAATTCTGTTATTAGCGAACACACCAGGATCTCCTGAGCCTCAAAGGGGTGACTTAGCCTCATGATAAAGATGCTTATTGACTTTCTTTTGCCTGCTTATGACTGCTTAAAACTACTAGGGAGGATTTCTGTGTAAAGTAAATGTATATAAATATGCACGTGTGTGCACATCCACACATGCTTTCTGATGACTGCAGTTACTGCAGAAAAGTAAATGCTTCCAACAAATCTGCTTATAATTGGACTCAGTGTTGATCCTTCCAAAACTGGCTGAAAAATAGATACTACTTCCTATCAGAATTATTCATATTCTGCTGTGAGAGGGTGGGACTCACTGTTTACTATACATAATATTCTTCACAATAAGTTGAAAATGCTTGTGCTACCAATAGAAGAAACATCCCTTAAGTAGGAAAACTGTACTGAATGCATCTCACTAGTACTTGGACAATGTTTAGTGAAATGGGAAATTCAACAAGAGAAAGCAGGACACCAGGAAACTGTTGTCTAAATATGCTGCAAACAAATGGGATTCAGTCTGTTTGGAAACCTTGTTCCTTAGGGTCCTCTAAAACTAAACAGAAGGAGATGAATGAATAAATCATGCCAAGAACTAAAGTAATTTGGGAAACTTTAACAACGTTGTGTACAAAAGACCTCCTCAGCTCACTAGTGTTAGGGGTTGTTTTTGTTTTTTTTCCTCTCCACATAAATCAGATATAAACAGACTTGCAATTTGGGGAAAAGCTAGTGATGGTTACAGTGGGAACAGAATCCACCCCATATACAGCAGTCTCACATTCAAATTAGAGGTGTATAAACTCTTCTTTCCAAACTTTTGTGTAAGCTTCCATTTTGATAATTTTCAAAACAAAAACAGCTGTAGTTAACATTACTTGTTGCCTCTATTTTCATATGTAAGTGACTGCCCTTTTGGTATTCAGTAGTGTTAGAAATAGCAGTGCTGTAAGTTCCCCGAAATGATTTTTTCCAGATTTTACGCTCAGCAATACTCAAAAGTCTGTGTATGCAAGGAACTACTGAGACTTCAGCTGAAGCTTCAGGCCTTTGAGTTTGTCATCATTACTGTAAAAGATAAACTTATGATTAGGAAATAAAACATACTGGCCCAGATTTGTGGTATAGTGTCCATGTGTAGATCTACAGGTAACTAAGATTCAGCCACAGTTTAGACTGCCAGCCAGCTGGCACGATTCTAGTTCTCTCTGGTGTAAAATCACTAGATGAACTTTAGAGAGAGTGACACTTGTGTAAGATTAAGGCAATCTTTTTATTGTGCTTTACATCTATATTATCATTCCAAAGTTTAACAAGACTCGATTCTTGTTACCTCTTCTTTTTCTCTGAGGGCATTCGCAGTTCCCTGCATGTGGCTAAAAATGCTGCCTGTTACCATTTTAATGTTGTTATAACGCTTTTTACTCATCATATTCCTCTACTGCTAAGAAGTCCTTCACTCGCTTCTATTTTCCTGGGTTTTTTTGATGTTTATCTTTTGTGGGGGTATGTTCATGCCCAAGGTATCTTGTTATCTATTTTAGTATTCAATAATAGATTATATTACATGACCTTAGCTTCTTTAAATTTTAACCTTTGTTTCCTAGAAACAAGAAAAGAAAACAAGCGTGCCTTAGTATGGCCTAAATCGGAGAAAATGACTGGCTTATTTACCAGGTCTCTGAGCACGGAGTCTCTAGGTGCTTGATTTGTTCTAGCTTGGGCTAGGTCTACGCTACAAAACATTGCTGGCATAGCTCTTTTGGGCCAGGAATATTGAGGGGAAGAAAGAAAATTTTCCTCCCTGAGGTAAGCACGCTAGGATATCCTGATGTAGACGTAGCTATGATGTCCTAAGACTTCTTTCAGTGGCTTAGGTTGAGTTGTTCACAGAAGGTGCCTCGGTGCCAGAGAGAAACTTGGAGAAATCCACTGGTACAAATGTGCTGCAATAGTTATGAGGGCAGCTGTTTACTGTCTCCTGCTCTTGGTAAAAGGAGGGTTTTCCCAAGAGATTCCTAGTGCAAAGAGGTCATGGATACTATTGCCACTTTGCTAACAACACAGAGCCAGCTGACTGCTTTCCTAAGCAACTGATGGGGCTCGTGAGTGGCACAGGACAGAGGAGGCTTACGTGGCTTAGAGCTTACGCCTTACTCATTCGAGTTGGAGAGTGCTTCAGTCTCCGGGACTGGTAACACGGCACTGTAGTTAACACAAGAAAAACGGAAGAAACCAGCATGCTCTAAGGGGTGGGGGAGGGTAAGATGACCCAGGCTCTGGCCCTGTATTATACAGAAGAGAGGTGGTTGTTCTCACACAGAAAGCAGTAATACCTGTGCAATGAGCTCCTTAGTGCTTAAGCACAGATGGAAAAGAGGGCCAACACATAGATCTAAGAGCAATCCCTATTATAAATTTCCTTTCTAAAGCCTAATTAGCTCCTAGACAAGAACAGTCTTGCAATTCTGCATATACATTCACCTCTGGACTTCCCAGAACTTCCTGTGTAAGTCAATGGTTTCTCCTAGGTGCTCCTACATGCAGAACCTCTAAACTGTGCGAGACCTTGTGTTAAGAACTTGTGCGCATGAACAACAAGCTAGGATAGCAAGTTCTGTGGGACATACAAAATGAAAAATTACGACATTTAGTTGGCCAATTTGGACTTGAGGACTGAGCCTATGAGGAAAGGAGAAAGTAAACTAATTTTCTGTTAATGAAAAAAAAATGTATCTAAATTCTCCAGTTATGTTTGGAAGTTGTGTGTTATAAAAATGTGTCTACAAGAATATGTAGACTGGTAACCCAGTGGAACAGACTGACTGGAGTTTGTTAAAACAAGGCATCTATAGGGAATATAATTCTTGCATGGGGTCATTGGAGGGATTATCATTTCTTAAAGAAGCTGTAAATTGAAAGTAAGCTGGAAAAGAAGCTGAGGCTATTTTAAGTGGCACACTGATCAAAGGAATATATTATTTTGTGGTGTGGAGTTCTGTGCATTAATCTACCACTGAACATTAATAAGAGATGATACAACCTTCCTTCTATTGTTTTGAAGAAGAGACAATATGAAATAACCATTGTAATTCTTAAGAGTGTTGTTCCCCCCCCCCCCCCCCCGGTCTTTGCTTCTAAATGCTATGAATGGAAACCTAGACTCATGGCAATGGTGACAAAGCCCCAGCTGGGTCCAGGTTTTCACTACAGAAACCTGCCATTTTGTTGTTGTCACTGGGACTCAGCATTTCCCCAGTGGTCTGGTGGTACTTATTCTCTCCTGTTCTTTCTCCAGTATGTACAGAAGTTTAACACTTGAAATCAATTTAGCAGATTAAATTTAGAACACAAGTTATGATTCCCTTGCAAAAGGGAAAAAAGAGCTTTGCATTTTAGATACTGAGATGATATACTTATGGGACTGGTATAAGAACTATCACCAGTGTTAACTTGTATGGTCTCATGGTCATATGAAATTTCTCAGTTTTGTGGCAATAGAATCCATATAAAGAAATTTTGACTTCTGTTTAATCTATTTTATGTTTCACTGTTTCACAGGAATGTAATTATGTACAGACTGACAGTGTTATATGCTGCGGTTCAGCCACAACTATTGTTATTGCAAGTCATATACTACTTCTGGCTGAGAAGGTAAATAGGAATCAGGATCTATTAGTTGTGGAGTCTGCCCCAAAAGAACCAAAAAGCAAAACTACCAACAATTTTTGAGGAAAGTATTCTCTCATATACATATACACACCATAACAGTCCTTGTTCTGTTGACTGCTTATTTATATTTTCATAGAACATGCATGTATGTTGCATGAGTATTCCACAATTACTGCTCTTTAGCCTGTGCAGGAAGATACTTGTTTTATGAGGACAACTAATGCTATTATTGCTTAAGATAACAAATAATATGATAAATTAATATGAGTAGCTTTATCTTGTATTTAGAGGAAAAAAGTAAATATCTTATGATACTTGTTCATCATTTAAATATAAACTCTTAAAATATAGGTAGCTTTTATAGCTTTACATTTCAAAGTTATTAGCACAGCTGTGAAAACTTAAGTTTTGCCTTTTGTATATATGTCTATGTAAACAGGTCATATACTTGGAAATTCACACTGACTTTGAATGAACTGAAACAAATCTCCTTGCAAAAATTGATTAAAATTGCTGTTTCACTTGGTTCCACACAAAAGCTAAAGAAAAACAAAGCAATCTCAAGTTGTTTGAAACTGAGCTTAGATTCTTTTAGCTTGCTTGTTTGTGTAAATATTTGTGCTACTATATGCTACCTCGTATGAAAGTCTGCTGTGGTTATTTGGCATTCCTTCAGGTGATCTCCACAGGAACATTTGTTTCCCACAGGGAGTGGAACCACAATTTTAAAAACAGTATTAAGTTGCTTTTTCATTTTTAAAGGTTTTTTTCTTCTTTTTTTGTCTAGAATTTAACATTCAGGCACAGTTACTAGCTCTTTATACTGATGGAAAGTTGGTAGGGTTGAATTGTTTTCCAGGGCTTGTAATGAGTTCATGTCTCATAATTTAATGCACCAGAAGTATTTTTGCAGCTAGAATTTGAACTATTAGAGGATCAACTGATTTTATACAGTGTATTGTAATCATAGTGACAGCATTATGCTTAGTAGTTATTATGTGATTAATTTACGTTGAGTCTTGTGGATATTTAGCACTTCACAAATGCAGATGGATGATAAATCAGAAAATCTCTGTTTTAGTGTTTCATCAATATAAAAAATTAAATCTGCTGTCTTCATCTTCTCCTTTGAAGACGAGGATTCCATGTCTGACAACTTTCATGCAGGGGAGTTTAAGTTAACTTCTATGGCTGTACCTAAATATATTTAGGCCTGGAAACTTTATTCTACATACTGTAATTAATATACAGTGGTTTGGAAGTAGATTATTTTTGCATCTAATCATCAATTGGTATCTACTCTGAAAGTCAGAAAAGTATATAACTGTGTTATTTGGTACTCTCAAGTAAGAAAATGGCATTCAGCATTACAGTTGTTGTTTCTGGCTCTTAGAAAAGTAATACATAAGATATTACAATCATGTTGGAGGGTCATTTGCACGTTGTTTCATATTTTTTATACTCAATCTGGCTTCTTATTGAAAGTACTAAGTATTCAACAGTGATAATTATGAGATAGAATTGGGGATTTTCTGAGACAACTTTAGAAATGCTTGATTTCTTTATCTGTTGAAACTTTAAGTGCTAGGTAGGGGTTTTTTTTTTCAGAATGAGAAAAGATGGATAGAAAGACTCATGTGGATATGAAAAGTAAAGCTGGCATTATTAATCAATTACCATGAGTATCCCATTGGACTGAGTCATCTCCAGTGGGGTTTCAAAAACTTGAATTAATACAAGGCCTGTATTTGATCAGAGCAGCTGCTTTACAAGGCAGGAAAAGGGGACTGGGAATTTAAATGGGAACCACAAAACTATAATCACTAAACATCTTAGCAACTTTTAATAAACTGTATGTTAAAGCTTGATAGAGCAAGAAAGGGGCCAAAACAGCAAGATTTCTTCTGATCTCTAATCTCTAAAATAGAAAGAAGCCAGTAGTGATGAAGGTAATGATCACTCACAGGGAAAGAGAATTCAAAGTGTGATATGTTTTTTGGAGTCATTTATGTGGGTTTCAGGGAACAGTATCACAAGGTTAACGTGGCTAGGGCTGTTACTTGTCTTGTGTTGAACAGTCCTATATCTTATTCTTTGATCTTGTCTTAAAATGGGTAATAAATCCAGCTAAGTTCCTGTTTAATGAGTATACTGTTGCTAGTGGTGGAAGTTGGGTGCTGCTTTATCCTCCCCTCTTTTTTTTTTTTTTCCTTATGAATCCTCCAAATTCCCCAGGGAGCTTTGTGGTTTTTGCCCTTGCATTCTGTTTCTTTTTCTTTTCCTCCTCTCCTTTCTAGCCAGCTACTTTTGGGAGGGGCAAGAATAGCCACTGACTTGACTGTATGATTTCATCTCCTTATCACCCCAGGGAAGATAAAAGGCAGCTTACTTCTGAAAAGAAGGAGAGTGGGAGAGCACTTCACATAGGAAAAGATTCTTTTGTTCTTGGATTTAATAGGAAAAGGACTCTGCTCCTCATTCAGGAAGGACACTTGTGATTGTAATAATTATTCTCGTTGACACCATGTATATTTGATGTTGTGGGAGAGCACAGAGGAAGCTCTCTACTTTTACTGAGACAACACTGAGAGGTTCCTTCTTGCCTAACTCAAGTCACTAGTCGGACAAAACTTAACCCAGGCTCCATACTGTCTCCTCTGTGTGATGGTCTCGTGTATGAAGTAAACCAAGAAAGAGCAAAATGGACTTTCTTTGCTCCTTTCTGATACTGAGGTTCTCATTCTCTTTATGAATGCTAGAGTTTTTCTGTTTTATTCAAAAATAGAACAATTTCATTACAAAGTAGAAAGATAAACTGGCCTGTGGATAGAACAAACCTCCTTACAAAAGGGCTATTCTGTAAAGAAATAAATATGGCACTTTGTACTTCATTCTTGATCTTGTTTTTGATCCAGCTCCTAGTGTATTTCTCAATTCCTTACATGGTTTGGTGTTTGAATTGTGATTACAGAGACAGTATTTAAGAAAACGTGACAAAGATGAGTTAGTTGTTAGTCTTAGTAAAGACTTTGTGTGTTTGAGGAAAGCAGGCAATACCACTAGTGAGGGGTTACAAAGATGAACTTTTTTTCATATGGCTTTAATCAAATCTGGGATGTCTGGAATTAAGGGTCATCACCCTGCGAGGCACCTTGAGAAGAATTGCTGTTTCAAATAAGGCCATTGCTGACATGAATGTGGACAGAAAGTTATGCTTTGTTAGAAACCAGGCATAACAACCAAACCAAACAAAACCAGAAAGCAAACCCACATATCAACAGAATATCTCAATTTATATTTTACAGTAATTTATAGTACATTAAAAAAGGAACATTGTCTCATCGTCGAAGAAAACAAGAAATTTACCTTGTTCAAGCACATCTAATATGTTGTACAGTAATGATTCCCAACAGTTCTGTAGCTAAACCATACTTGAGAAAATTGGCAAGACTTGTTCTCTGCCATGTGCTTATCCTGCTCCTAAAGTCTGCCGCAGTGTCTTCCTTGCCTCTGCTGCCTGCAGCAATAGCACTGAGACTGGGCTAATAAATCTGGTTCAACCTAACTGAACGTATCCAGCGCTGTTCTCATGTCCCTCCATTACACTCCCAAGTACTCCCAGTTTCAGGACTGTGGTACAGATGCCTGTGAACCAGCCTCACATGGAACTGCACAGACCTGACAGACTTGATTCACTGACACTCCACAGTTTGCCTAGCTTTATAAAATACTAGACCTTCTGTGGAGAACCACACTTCGTTGGGTACTACAAACATCCTCTGAACCCCTCAAATGACCTCCTCTGAAGACATTGTAGGTGGTTGACAGGTCATGGTGCATTGCATCCTCTCAGTTTAAAGTATTTTAATGTGAAGTAGATAAGTATTAATCAAAACTGAATATTTAGTTGATGGTAAAGGAAACACATATGAGTTAGATATGCTAGGAATCTGCAGGATTTGGATCTGAAGTTAAATCTGCCATTGTTTCTGTGCAAGTGATCTTGGGCAGTGTCAATATTAATTTTTTGGCTTTGTTTTTGGAAAAAACAAATGAGAATAATGTTAGATCCTCAGAATTCATGGTTTTGATCTATGATTTTGCATTCAACTTTGTCTTCTGAAAGAAAAAAAAAAGACATGTACAGCTTAATACAGTGTAGTTTTACCAGGCCATATGTAACTGTTGCCTAGCTATCCTGAGTACAAACAAGCAGTGCATTTGAGGCAAGCATAATTTTGTGTGGTGGGAAAGGTTAAAATGTTGTTCTGGAAGACTAAAATGCATAGATGAAAACAGGTTCTGACACATCATTCTGCACCATTTTGGCACAAAATTAGCCTTGCTTTTTGGCCAAAAATTATATCAAAATTGTTTTAAGACTGAAAAAATATACTCTTCCAAGGAAGAAAAATCAAAGACAAGACTGCAGTAAGACACAAGGCCAGCCCTCTGTGTAACGCTTCTAGCAAGCTCTATGGTATCTGGTTGCTTGTGGAAAAAGGATGGTTGTTTTGCAAGGACAGCAGCAGTTTCCCTCGCAGTGACCACAGGTGAGCTAAAAGCAGTGCAGCTAGTAGGTCTTCATAGGGAAACTTCTATATGCTTTCCCTGCTGCGTCCTTGTGAGATTAAATGGAAGTTTTACAGAGAATTGGAAGCCTCAGGTTTCCAGTTTGATGTCTAAATTGAATGATTTAATGATAAAGGAAGAAGCTAAGAAAGGGTGAGGGGGAAGGAAAGGAACTAGGTGAGGCTGAAAGGTACACATTTAGGTTCATTTGAATCTAAATCTCTAGCAATTTGAGGTGGAACATCTAAATCTACCTTTTTTAATGGAGCACAGCGAGAAAATAGAAGGAAATGGGCAAACATCTTCCCAGTATTTCCACTTACTTGTGAGGGGAATTACTGTATGCACTTGGTTAATGAGTCCCCAGCCATGCCTAGGTCTTTGCTCTTTATGGGGAATGATGTTGCCAGTGGTGGTGTCGGGCAGCCTGTCCAAACTGTGCTTTCCCTCCAGTGTGTGCTGCAGATGCTCTGGCCATGTGAAAGCCAGTGGCCTATGTCATGGGATGTCGTAGGCCTGACTTCTGCCGAGTAGCATCATGTTCTGAATACAAGTGCATAAACACTGTGGAGCAAATCTGGGGGATCTTGCCCTCCAAACTTAGCTGCGCAGGAGAAATTGTAACTTTTTTCCCAGAGCATTGTATACAGTCCAGCCCTTCCAAACTGGATGTTCAGAACATTTTTGTTGTACAAGAATTTGATGCACTGTCTTTAAATTTATATACATTACTATTGCATATAAATGTACTAAATCAATAATCCTAGCAAATTCTGTCTGCAAAGGTATTGGCCAAGAGACTGCTTTGAGTCTAACAGACTCTTTGCAGTTCTCCTTACAGACAAGTAGTGAAGTGGCATCTGTGACTACATTTTAATACTCCACTTGGAATGGAGCCTATTGTCATTTTGGATCAACTTGCAGTTACGTTATCAGACCCAAAGCAATCTAAACAAAAAATTTCCTAAATAGGGCAAGATGGTTACATCGGTTAATGCTGTAGAATTCAATGTGCTGTAGATTGCCAGGATATGAGTATATTTTTGTTTTTACTTCTTTGCCAAGCCTAGTTAAATATTGAAGCATACTGTAATTGGGTATTTTTATTTGCAAAGTACCACAGGTAATTTTTCCTGGGAATTGGCTACTTTATTTGTGTTTCGTATAAACTCTTTCAAAGATGTTTGGCTGATGGTTGTTTGAATGCATAAGACGTAAGCTAATCCCATAAAATCTTTTATGTGTATATAGTACTGTTCTGTGACTTGAATGGTTAAGCAGTGTATGTATTGGGCCATAAAAATGCTTACATGACTGTTTCTGAAGCTGTTTTGGGTAGTGGAGGTGGGGGCAGAAGTGATGTTAGAACTGTTTTAGAAAAGCCTTAAGTTTATAAAAACCAAATTGGGCATTTCTTCAAAGCTATCTCAACTATACAGATGTGTTCTCGTTATGCAGTCCAAATAGTTCTCTTAGACCCCCCACCCGCTGGCTGAAGTAAACTTACTCAGCTGCATAAATGAAAAAGAATGTCATACTGAGCATCTTTGAAGGCTTGTGAACCAAGTTAATCTACTGTCATTATCATTTATATCTTCTTGTGCAGACATTATTTGTAGCAAAGTAAATACGTTTCAAATACTGTTCTTCCATGTTTGATAATACTCACAATCTCAAATAGTACTTTAGTTTTCATTGTATATTATCTTCCCATTATCTTAATATAGAACACTTTCTTTCAAATATGCCTATATAATTCTTTTCTTTAGAACACCTAACAGAGGAAGGAAGGAGAAATTAGAAACATCAAAAAAGATGTGTATATTCCAGTCAGGATGAAAAAGTGGAGAAGCACAAGAGAGCTGTTTCACATGGTAGAAATTGCGAAGAAGATCCTTACACCACAGATATTTGATATATGTGGAAGGACATGGAAAAAGGACCAAAAAGACAAGGAGAGAGTAGAAAAGGTAGAGAAGAAACACCCAGTTTAGGAGGTAGTTGGGCCTAAGCAATGCCAGATGTTTGAAGAAAGATTTTTAGACAAAGGTAGGATTATTTAGAAACAGATTATTCAAGGACAGAGGTTGTAGGCTCATGTTTCTATGTATGTAGGAGGAAATATGAGCAGCCCACTGCATGTGCTCAAATCTGGGGAGGAGCAAAAGAAAGGTGAAGGATTTGATGAGGCTCTGAGCAGAAAATGTATTCAGAGCTGATCCACTTAGTACTTCCGATGTGATGAAAGGCACATTTGCAGATAAAGAATGGTAGTTGGAATCCCAGGGCCATAAATATTTACCAAAAAAAAAGTGCATTGGACTCTTTAAGTTTAGATCCTGGCCTAAAATGCTAATATGAGATTATTTTCTTTGGACTCTGAACTTGTCCTACCCCTCATCTGCTCTTTCTTTGCAGTACAACAAACAGTCATTGAAACCAGCTCTTCCACAGGAGCTATTTGTCATAACTCCATTGACAGTAATCATTTCTGCTGATCACATTCATAGAAAAGTTAAACATGTTTCTAAAAAGAATTTGCTGGAACACTACTGGGCCCAAGCTAGGTATTTGGTCCTGGAATCCCAAACCCTCAAAATCCATGAGTGTAAAGTTTTACAGCTATCTGACCCATATTGTGGAAGTCTGAAATGACTCTAAATAGGAAATTTGAATATTATTTCTAACTTTTGGATTTGGGATCCATCTTTAATTCTTTGGGAGTATACAGTTGGCCAGATACTTTTGTCCCTGCTGTCACGTGTTCTGTTCATCAGGCTGTTTTGTGTCTAAAGTAATTACTGCAGTTAAACAACAGGGTTGGAAACTAATCATGCTGTCTCTTGCACTTTTAATTTTAGATATTTTTAGATGTTTCACAGATATGTCTGTATCTTGTATTTGTACTGTCAAAAATGGACTAGATTGCCATTTGGCACTTCTGCTTCTGGCAAGAATTAGGTATTTGCCGGCCCCCATTGGTCGTAACCAAAAAAGGTATTACTATGTATTAAAAAAAAAAAAAAAAATCTTGCAAACGTTTTCCATTTCTACTGATGATTGCAAAAAAGCAAGGAAAAGAACATTTTAAAGTGTAAGCATGGAAGTTTTCCTCCAGAAGAATTAGCTGTCAGGTTTTCTTCCATAATCATTGGTTTAAATCCCAGTGTTCAGACTGTTACCTTTCTTTAGGAATGCACGTTTTGGAATGGAACTTATTTAAGAGCACAGATAGATTTGTTTATTAATTTAAACTAGCAGAAGTAGTTTCACCAATATTGTGTTCTTATGCATACTGAAATACATATTGTCTAGGCCTTCAAAATGCACCAAGTTGGAGTTCTGCTGGTGCTTTGTATAACTTCAGCATCCTCAGCTCCTAGCAACATAAATAATCCATAGGAGCGCTCAAACCTGTAGACTGGAGCACAAAGAGAAGGCAAGGGTAAAGGGAATAGAACTTCCCTTTTCAGTTTTAAGTTTGACCTCTGTCAGACATTTGCTGTGCTCTTAGGAAAACATAAACTAAACCATTGGCCTTTAGCATGCAAAGTTTGAGAATTGTGCTCTGCAAACATTTGTCATTTTGAACCTTTGAAGAAAAGGGAACTCATGTACAAATTCCAGAACAGTTTGAGGAAACCTTTTTTTTTATAGACTATCATTGCACTTTCTTTGGAATATTTTTATCCAGATACAAAATTTATGCTATTTCCCACACAAACCTTTTTAAGAAGCTTTATTTTTTTGTTTCCCACAATTAACTTGGGGTACTTTCATTATTAATTTTTTAAGCAGATATTATAGTATCAGAATACCACTCAAAAACAAAAATACTTTTGAAACAACACTGAATGCCTGTGCTGTCTCTTTAGGGGACACTATTATTCTCTTGAAAATATGACCTAGCAATCACTTGTAAGTTAATGTATGACATTCTCTTAACTATTTTCATGTATCAATATATTTTTTCACTGCAATTTTTACTTGAACATATCTATTTACAAAATTTCCTATCAAACAAAAAGTCTAAGCAGAAAATCTGCAGGAAATTCTCAGGATGCTTCCATTTAAATAAGAAAATCTCTCCATTAAATCAATCAGTAACAACTCAGGGGAAGATAATCTGGAGTATATGAAGGCATTAGCAGACTGTTGGGTTGTATCTACTTGGTTAGGGTTATAACAACTAATAGTTTGGCCAGGATATTTTGAAATCTGGAGTTACTCTTCTAAACAACTATTTCGCCTCTGAGGGGGTCCAGCAGGAGTCCTGAGCAGAAGAGGCAAGGAAGAATATGCTTGTAGTCCTATTTGCCCATGCTGCTGCTTTCCTTTCATCCACAAAGAAACAATGCAATTCCTCAGTCTCTGCAGGAAAATAGTGCCCTGCTGTGCCACCGCCTGGCATGGATCCTGAAAAAGTGCCTGCGTCAGATGCGCAAAGGTGGGCTAAACCCCAAACATATTTGTGTCCTGCGCATGTTGCAACTGTGCAATGCAGAGGCTCACATTAGACAGCACTGATAATACATTATAAAACAAATCTGTGAAAGAGCTGAGTGATTTCTGTGGTCCTGCCCATTTCTGTTTTAAGGGGCCTGTTTATTTTACTTGTTCACTTAGTTCTACTGATGAAATTTAATAGCATTACATGGAATTATCTTTTCCTCTCTGCTCCCTGCCTCTCCCTCCCTCAAGTCCCAAAGCAGCCAGGTCTAGAATAGGCCTTTGAAGAAGTGCAGACCCTGTTTCAGTCTTCTCCGATAGCACTTCCATTGCTACCAGAGCACTCAGTAGGTGAGGAGAAGTTCCCCAGCCCTCCCATTCCTAGCAGCATGACCCCTTAGCCAGTCCTCCTGGCTACCAGCTGTGCAGGCCCCCCCCACTGAACAGCACTGTGGGACACCAGTGAGAGCAACAACAGTTTAACCCATATGTGTTTTTTTGATGTGAAATCTACAAACTACATTTAGAAAAAAATCTATTAAAATTATCCAAATTCAAAAATTCTGTCTATCCACAATCTACTGCAGGGTAACTTAGGGCTGCAGCTTTAGGTCCCTAATCATCAAAGGTACCCTGTAATGTATCAGCAGTGTAAAGTGCTGTAAGCAGAGAGTAATCTAAAATTATAGGGGCTTTCTGGGTTCTTCAAAAACTGAGTGCTTGAGATACCTATGTGAAACCTGTTTGTCTAGAATGTTCTCGGCTGATCATTAGCAAGGTGAAAGGGAAGTGGAGAGCACTTTGAAGCAATTTTTATTTTAATATTCATCTTTAAAGACCGCAGGATATTCCACATATATTCAGAAGAATATTCAAATCCAGTTAGTCTCATGACAAATTGAAATGTTCAGCATTTTCCTCTAAACTTCTTAGGAGTGGGAATTTGGATACATGGGGACAGTCTGGCCAGAATATTGTTCTGTTTTTGCTCTCCAAATGTGCAACTCCCACTGAAATTGCTTGGTCACTTTCTTTTGACCTCAGCCTCAGCTGGAGCAATCTTGGAACAAGCACTGGGGAAAATGTTCCATAGTGCTAGAAGTAAGAGAAATTTAAACAAAATAATAAAAATGCTTTGGGAAGTATTAATTTATACAAATGGCCAATACTGTATGCACACTTTCACATCAAAATGAAGCCCCATAATAACTGTTTGATGTTTAAGGGAACACCAGAATGTGCCTTTGACTACAAGTGATGAATGCAGCAAATTTTTTCACAATATATATGCAGTAAGGAGAAAGCAAATTAAATCTTAAAAAATATGAACACCTTTGTGTTGTGCCTGACAAATAATCATCTTCGTGTAGAGCAGAATAATCATAAATTATTTATGCAGGGTATTCTTTGGACTGCATAGTAAGAAAGTGTCTCGTTATGAACTGACTTACCCTATGAAGTTCTATTTCTTTAGGATGGCCTACAACTTTAAGGCAAAATAATGTTTTTCAGTGTATTGTGTTTCCTTCCAGATGGTTTCTACAGAATCTTGGCAGACACGCTCTATGATTAGCATGGTTGCCCTTCTAATCTCACACACTTTAAAAAGACAAACCATTTTTCTACAAGAGCTATTACAGCCTGTTCAGCAGATCTTTAACTAGGTTGACTATCACAATAAATACAGTATCCTGACCCTGTTGCTTGGAGTTTAGATAAAAACATCTTAACGCTTAACTATTTAAAAAGAGGAATGTGTAGCAGACTCTTATAGTTCAAAGTATTGCGTACAAATTTCTCTTGCTTGAGTAGCAATAGGCAAATAGCTAGTGCTGAGCTTAAAAATCTGCATTTTTCCATGTCTAGCATGGAATACTTGCTACACAGTCAGCATACTCCCTCCCTTACCCAGCTATTGCATCTTGAAAATACATACACCAGCCAGTATTCACTTTTTCTATGAATATTCAATTATAAACCCTATTAAAATTCAGCCTGGTGAGAAATAACACTAGCTTCCCTCCCTTTTGTAAATGAAGGTGAGATACGTGAGTGCTGCAGCACAAAATGAAGCAGAATTTTAAATGACATGTTCACAATCCTCTGTGGAGACTCAATTTCATATATAAAATTGTAAAACCTAAGACAAAGCCTGTAATGAAGGCATACAGTGAGTGCTTGAATACTGTCTCCTACTTTTTGATCGAGCTTCCCTTTGAATGGTACACTGAGCAAAAGCTGAAAGGTATGAGACTACTACTACCATGTTTCCTATGTTATGCCAAGAATTACAGAAGCTGAATCATAAACAATATCAGAAACTTTAAATGGAAGCAGCTTTTTTCTGTCCTACCTTTACCATTGTATCCTTAAACCATCAGGGAAGAAAGTAATACAACAATAATATTTACTTGTAGCATTTGCAGTCTCTAATGTACTCAGCATACTGCTTGTGTGGTTAATGTAGTTTCATGTGAAATAATTTTATTATTTGTGACCAGTTTGACTTACTGTGTTAGGGTTTTGAGGAAGTTCCAAGAAGCTGAAGTACATGGGCAGTAGAAAAGTCACATTATCTGTGCATAGCTAAGCAAGTGATGGTTCCTGAATTTGTTGGTGCTTTCAGCAGTGATCTGAGCTGGTGGGTGTAGGAGCTCGCTTCCAGAGTAGACCAGCATAAAGTAAATGTAAAGTTTGCTTATGAAAGGAAACTTCTAACTCATGGATAGAACTGAAGAGAGGGGTAAATGTTTTATTCTTTCCTGACTTTTTTCCCTCCCTTTTAAATCCCCTATGGAGATTTACAGCAATCTTAAAAAAATTTTTTGAGTTTTTCCTCTTTAAAACTACCCTTATCGTGCCCAGTACAGAATGTAATTGGGTTCTGTTTTATTAAAATCCTATCTGAACTTTTTACATTGTAGCTATTCTTCTCAAATGAGTCATACAATAACCATTCCCAGTTTGTAGCCAGTTCTCCAAAGAAGCAGAAGAAAAAAGAAACAACTTCCTTTTAAGGGAATGAGACCTGTTTGTAATGATAAACCTCTTTCTATTTCTATTTGAAGACATTCTTCATAACCTAAGAATTGATAGTTATAAAAACACTACCTACTTCATTTGGCTTACAAAAGCATTCCTAGCTATAGAACATTGTTTAATGTTAGCATAAAGCATCTGTGTATACGCTGACACATAGGTACTGTTGAAATTACACATGTGTCATTTCAAAGGAGCATCTAGTTTACCAGAAATCTGTAAGACACAGCCTGGAAGTTGTTAAATTTTATTTTACTTAATATTTTAAACAAACGAGTCTAAACAAAGAATATTTGATATTTATGTGGAATGAGAACAGTTCAAGAGAATGTAGCTGTGTAGGTAAGTTACCACAGCAATTTCTGTTAAAGAACTGTATGTTTCCAAAAATCATGATAGAGGAGAGTTTGAATTGCTAGAGTATTCACCTGCTCTTTGAATATGGGAAAATGACTATGTCATGCATCTCTGGCAATTGCTGCAGCCTCTGAAAACTGCTCTCAATTCCTGTCCATAGAAACTGTAACAGGTATTTACATGCCCTCAGTGCACCTTTCATTTGCAAACTGACTGTGGTCTTTCTAAGATTCTCCTATTAGCCTTGCTGCTAGTAAATAAAAGCTTCTCTAATACAACAAGAAAAAAAAAAAAGATTTAAGCAATAAAAACCCAGTGCATGCATATGTAATGATATCACAGAAGTTATTCTTCAACACATTTTGCTAGACCAAAAGGAGTCTCCCAGCTGTCCAGATGAGACCCCCTTTGCAAGCCTGGACTGATAAGGGTTACTTTTAGTCTACCAAGGCTGGAGATTGGTGTGACTGACAGGGGGTTTTATTTATTTATTTTTTAAATGGGAGGAATATGGATAGAACAGAGCTGAATCAGATTTGAGCTGCTAGGTTTTCCTGTGCTTCCCTCCCATACACCTCATGAGAAGACTTTCTGTTTGAACTCTGATTTTCTGTAGACCTGAACAACATTTTTCTGGGACAAGTATGCATGGAGAGAGAAGGGTAGAGCAAGGGGGAGACAGGGAGAGATGAGAAAGGGACCTGGACCACTACACCCCTCACAGGAAGAGAGGTGGAGAAGAGAGCAGGAAGCTGCAGTACCTCTGATGTCTGGTCTTACTTTTGGTTTTCAAGCCAAGAAAAAAAGCTGTTGGTTTCTCCCTCCATTTAGTTCCTTGTCTTTTGCTCATCTTGGTTTCACTGCTCTTCCCAGGGTGGTGGAAGAACATAGGATGGCAGTAGGTTACTTGGGGTTTTCTCATGCAGTGGATTTCTTCCTTGCTCATAACACTGTAGTGAGTGTTTTTCACTAACATTTCCAACTGTTAGAGCAGGCAATTCTATTCTTTAGTCTGTGCCAAAATAGTAAGTGATTAATGCAATAAAATTACTCTGTGGGTTAACAGTGAAAGTATTCAGAAGTCTGATTTTTTTAATAAAGACTTTGATTTTTTTAAATAATGAGATTTAAAATTTTGTTGACTCGGGGTTACTTGTTTTTTTCCTCTCCTGGGTGGGATCACTCTGCATTCCAGAAAATCTAGAAATGTTTTGTAGTTTTAATGTACACATTTAATGTGTTAATGTAACTCAGGTTAGAACCTGATTTCAGTATCTGGTACTGTAAGAAAAATAGCATGTGTCATGAGACTTGCAATAAATTCTAAAACAAATAGCAAGATAGCCATGATGAGTTTATGCTTTTTTTTTTTTTAAAGACACCTGACCAATGCAATAATAAGTAAAATTTTGTCAGGATATTCATTTTAGTCATGTAAAATGGATGTTACTGCATTTATTAAAATACTTCATTGGATATTTTACTTAGGAAATTTTAGAGTAGAGTTACCAACTACCTAAAGACTGAAGGGGAAAAAAAAGAACCCTGATGTTTAATTCAGACACAAAAGCAGAGATGAGTTAAGTCATCTCACTCTCCCTTTAGCCACAAATCACTGGCCCTGTTATTTATTAGGGAGGTGGAGACAACAGAATTCTCTGTAACACAGATTTATATTACCAGAGGAGCTACAGCAGAGTTCTTCTGTGATGTTAAAATAAATTAATCAAAACCAGCAGGGGATTGTCTTTGAATTACAACAGTCACATTATTCAGAAACTTTAAAGATTGAATTTTTAAGGAAATCCAAGAGCATGTAGGTTGGGAGAGAGCCAGTTTTTTAACATAACCATTTTTAACAATTCCTAATATGAGAAATTGGAGTATTGTTTCAAGTAGCTCTTTGACATACATTTTCTGTTTTTTAAAATTATCTTTCTCTGAAATGTTATTATTACATACTAACTCAAGCATAATATGGCATCTCTCCTCCCAGACTGATTCTGAAGTGTTTTAATGACCTTTGGCGAAAATCTGTGCCAGCTTTAAGATGTGTTGGCTTACTCAAGGGTGCAGCCATGTACACAGAAGGCTGCCGTCCACACACTAGTGAAATGCAGCCATCCTACAGCAAGAGCACCAATAAGTGTGTTTTTTAGGAGATAAAGTAATGCTTTTCCAAAAAAAAAACTTTCAAAGAGTAAAGGGACATGGGAGTAACTAATGTAATCAGAAAGTAGGTACAAGTTGAAATTTGTCTGGGAGACTAAAATTAGTCTCTTTCCTGCAAATAGTTTTTTAAAACGCAAAGTTACTGCAGATGGTCAGGACCTCCAGGTACACGTTTCTTGCTAGGGTTCTACAGGGGTTGACTCAGCAGGGACACTGCCATGGGTTGAATGGCCTGCATTAACTTGTCGCTTAGCAAAGCTGGAGCACTGCAGAAAGAGCCTCGAAAAGGGGGGTTGCAATTTGAAGTGATATTATTTCAGTTTGATGCAGTTTTTAGTTTTAGCATAGATATGTTTTTATAAAGCTATATTACTAAATATGACAGACAAATCACTGCTGTTACTAACTCCATTAAACGATGGAGAGCTCACAGATGCAGTGTGTCTGTCAGTTGTGGCCTACCAATGAGATAGATGATCTTGCCTAGAAGATGTACAGGTAAATCTCCATTTCCTGAAGTGGAAACTCAATTGTGAAAGTTTCCGCACCTTAGATAATACTATAATGGAAGAGCATATATAAAGAGCTTTGTGTTAAAGAGTGTTTTTTAAAGATGTCATGGTTCCTGTGCAGCATGATTTTACTAAACTTCCAGAAATGTTAAAGTCAGTTAGTGGGAACAGAACCTAGGACAAAATCCTAC
This sequence comes from Apteryx mantelli, assembly GCF_036417845.1. NCBI lineage: Eukaryota > Metazoa > Chordata > Aves > Apterygiformes > Apterygidae > Apteryx > Apteryx mantelli. Next base: position 24,409,271 of record NC_089982.1, on the reverse strand, counting down.
TGGCTTAATTTAGATTATACTCAGGATTTTGCTGCTAAAGAACATTCCTGTTTTCAAATCTTGCATATCAGAAATCAGCTATAAGACCAAGAAAGTTATTAAGAATACTGTGTTACTCCAAATTATGGTCATATTCTCCCCCGTAACTCTTCTTTATTCCCCTTGGACTTTGGGGAGAATGCACTACAGTTCTTCTGGTGTAGCTCTGTCAGCTTCTGGAGGGTCATGTCACAGAGATACAGCCTATTCTGTCTGGGTTATTGAAATAAATGTTAGAACTTGAAGTCATGGTAGACTTCTATTCTTTTGTCTCTTATTCCAAAACTGAAAATAATAGAAATAAAGATTAAGAAAGATAATTGAAAAATGCTACTGGACTGAAATAAAAAAGGTTTTCAGATCTTACACAGATGTTAGAATAATAATGAGCTCTAAAGAATTTTCTAAAAATAACAACAAAAGAAACAAGCACATACAAATGAACATGATAATCTTGATTCTATCAAACATCTGCAATATATAAGCATACATAAAAGAGCTACCCATTTTAAAGATTTAATTTAATAACTCATCCAGTTCAAGAAGATTAACATGTGGCTATAAAATACCTACTTGCTATTTAGAATATTTTATCCTAACATCTTTGTAGAAAGTTTTTTGACAGCTCTAGTTAAATTAAAGTATCAGCATTCCCTTTCATTTTGTGTGGCTTCTATTGCTCTGACTTTATTACAAGATATTTTGCATATTTTCCAACTATTAGCTGATGTGCCTCACTTTGTTGAAGTTATTGCCATACGGAACCTCAAAGGAGCCTTAGTGTGCAGAAACCAAAACTATGCCAGATCTTCATGACTTGGTTTTGAGAGTGCATAAGTACATAAGAAAACAACAGAAAACTGTATTTTGTACAGAGTTAAGAGAGACACTTTTTGTAAATACTTGCGCTTCTGGAGATTAAGGGTTTGGCAGCTATAAAAACAAAATTCCCCATGTAGTATTTCCCTTTAGATCTATGGAAAGTGCTCCAACTCCCAGCAAAGGTCAAATACTAGCTTAAAGAGATGAGGCACAAAGAACATGAAATGGAAATCACTCTGTCTTCTCCTTCTCTCATATATGCTGTGCTGCTTTTAGAGCTTATTAGTGAAAGGAAAAATAATCTGAAGGGACATCTGACAATACGGCAGTATGTTATTCATGAAGGCTTGTTAGGCTGCGTGTCAGGAAACCTGTGTTGATGGCAAAGTCAGCCCTGAGCTGTGGCACCCTTCCAAACGCGAAACAACAAATAAAGAGAGCAGAGATTAGGAGAGACGTGAAGGCACAACTAGAAACTGAAAAGACATTTACGTGGAGCAGTTCTGTATTTTTGTATTTGTTTTCTGAGCAAATACTTCTCTATGGTTCATGGTACTTCACGCATTTGAAATTGATGGGTGGCGTAACTACGTGTGGCATTGTTTGGCCTGTTTATAGTTGTCTCTCTAAGAAACCTTTACTGTTGCACATATGAAGTTCAGCATATCGGTGATTAAAGAAGTGTTTTCTATGATAGGTCATTTAAAAATCAACTGAAGATCAAGTAGCATTTTAAGCAGTCAAATACAAATGTGGAAATGTACGGTACACTCTTTCACCTAATAGAGGATTGTCTGACTCAGATTGCCTCAGAAAATGGTTATAACTTTATTGATGCCTCTCTCACTAATACAGTTTTGAGAGAAAAGTCTTATTATAGGAACTGCTAGTATCTGCTCAAGTTTCTCTGGGAAGCACGCTTTTTAAGGATTGCATAGTCTTTAAACAGATGTCACAGGTCATTGCCTTCATAAATTAAATTCAGTGTCAAGAGTGAGTGCCTGGTTTCCTTTTCCCTTTATTATTTTGCCCTGAAACTTACCTTTTTCTTATAAACTTAAGCATCATAATTAAAAAAAAAAAAAAAAAAGCACACGCAAAAAGAGCATATCAGTGTCCCTGTGTCAGAGGGGATTGCTTTTCAGATCTTTTCAGTTTGGGTGAAAGCAGAAATCTGCATGTTGGAGTAAACTTTATCTCATTCTCTGTGCCTGAGTGAAGGCTCCTTAATGCCTGAGATTACTGTAATTCGGGTGAAGAAAAAGAAGACCAAGTCTACTATGTCCCTTCTACCGCTGTGTTTTGCACACATTGCATAGGTGTTTTGTGCTGTGGGAAGAGCGCGTCTGTGACTGACACCACAGGAGTTCAGCAAAGTTTTTTGCATTCTGAAGGAGAGAGTAGCAGAGTGACCCAGAGGCAGAAGGGATGTCTCAGTAATGACAACCTCAGCAAATGTCACAGACGTGTAATTAGTTCATAATAGCCAGTATCAGCTGAAGGATGGGGTAGGGGCCTGCTGCTGAGAGGATTTTGCCTTAAATACTCCTTAGCTGTGGTCTAAGTCCAAGCAAAGCAGTCATACAAATATATTTCTGACTACTCAACTGCAATGGCAGCAGGATCCGTATTTGAGGTAGTGGTTCAGACTGTGACTAATTGTGTTAAAATGAGGGAGAAACTAGAGGTATACTAGGCCTAAAGGGAGCCAAGTGAAATATGCCCAGGGAAACAGAAGCACATTTAAATGTCATCTGGCCTGAGTGTATGTTACACTCTGAGTATAAAACTAGAGAAATCAAAAAGTGCAAGAAAGCTTTTTCAGTGAAACTGAACTCAGTTGGGCCAGTGTGGAAGTTTTGCTTGAAGTGATGCGTGGGTATAATATGTGATTATGAATCCCTAAGGGAGAACACTGCTTTACATGGTACTACAAGACTATAAAAGCAGAGAAAAACTTTTAGGATCTTGTTTCCTCTCTCAGTAAGAAGAAAGGAATACAATAGTGCTAAAATACAAAAGGGACTAGAAATCACAAAGAAACCTAGGCTATGACTTTCAGTGTGTGCACCCAGCATGATTTGTCCAGGCACTGTTTTCCTTGCCCTCAGTGGAACACAACAGCACAGAAACACAGAATAGCAAGGTAACAATGAATATTTTCCAACCTTTATAAAAACGTTTGGGTCTAGAGCAGTTTAATGTCTGGGGGAAAGCTTTGGTTTGGCTTTCATTTTATCCCAGTTCAGATGCCATGCTGTTGCCCAGAATACCTGAAAATAAAATATTTGTCATATGATGAGCAAGCCCCTTCCCACCCTTATCAATTTCAACTAAGACTGTGCTAAGACATGATTCAGTTGCTGCCTATTTTTATCCCAAGACCCAGAAGCTGTTGAACTGTGCCAGGGCTTAATTTTTCAGAGCCTGATGAAGCAGGAATCCAAAAGGCCTGAATTCAAGCCTGATTTGAACAGGTCAATGAATCTTTAGTTTTTGCTTCAGTCAGTTAACACCCAATATCAATTTATACAAATTTCCAGTTTCTGCAACTTTTCCTGGCTTCTTATGCAAATCAGGACTGGGAGCAAACAACTGCCTGACACACCACAGCGGTATCCAGCACATCACCGTTGCTCTCAGGCAATGCATTTCAGTGCTCTATTTGTTTATGCAGTAACACTGAAAAAAAATGACAGGCCCCAAAGATAACTATCTCCTCAGACTTAGTTATCTTTCCCTTGCTCTTGTTCTTGCCAGCGCAGAAAGGCAGGCATGCATAGTCCTCTCATTAGATTTAGATTCAGTAGATTGCTTTCCACTGTTGCTGTAAACATAGAGGAAGAAAACCATAACTCTGGCACCAGGTTATTTCACAAGCCTACGATTCTAAAACTTCGGGTTTCTTTCCACAGTGAGGGATGTCAGACTTTTCACTTTTGTAGAATGACAAGAGGTTTTAAAGTCAAATCCTTTTTGGAGTCACAAATTGTGTCATAAATTCAGAAAGCTTTTGGTAGCGTTATCTGGACAATCTGGGAGATGACTCTTGGAAATGTAGCAGCATTTAGGGGCTGAATCAGACCTCAGTAAAATCAATAGAAAGATTCTGCTGTGGGAAAGTGTTGGATCAGACCTGTATTGATCTGTTAATTTTAGGCTAGTCAAGCACAAATGAGCTCAAGTCGATCTGCAACACCCTTGCTGCTCAAGGATGCATTCCTGGATTTGTTTTTGGTGCAGTGCATGGGAGTCCAGTTCTTCATCAGATTTGTGAAATAACCTGTTTTTAGAAGAGCTAATGTTACAGACTGAAAGCACAACTAAAGAAGAGGGGAGGGAAAGGAAAATCAGGATAATGATGAACTTAGGAAAAATTCTCATTTTAAGATACTTCAAAGTTCAGTTTAAACTGGATACAAGACCTGGGAGACTTCTTGCATCATCTTCTATTGCTCACAGCCTGGCTGCTCTGATTGCTGTCAGTTTGGGCTGGGGGAAACTGACATTTGATTTTTATTTTATTTTTTTTATTTTTCACTACATCAAATGAATGGTAGAGTATAATATTACACTATATTATGAACATGTGGTGGTAAAATAGGTGTAGAAATATTATGCTGTTTTCTCTTTAAAAGATTATGGCTGACTCTTTCTTAATGCTTTCTGGAATATTCCTTTTCTATTTATTTTTTAAGGATCAAAATGTGTCTTAATTATGGTCTTACAAAATCGTGGCGCAAACTCCAGTATAAATTTATGGAGCCCTCCTTTAAGAGATTACATTCTATGGGTATGCATAGCGTAATGAGTGGTTGTAATAGCAAAATTTGGAATGGCTTGAGAAAAGCAATGAGGGAGGTACAGCTTGATTAATTTGATATTATGTAATTCTTGATTTTTTTTTTTACATTTTTATCTGGAGTACATTAATTCTGTACTTCGAAATTATTCAGTCAAAGAGATACTGAGCTGAACAAACTTTGCTGAACAATACTTAGCAGCTTCAGTAAGAAACCATCAAAGCTAGCAGCCAAGATTTCTCCAAGGTGAAACTGTCTTTACATTCAGTTACCTGTTCACAGTCCCAAAAGTTATAAAAGCACCATCTAGTAATAATCAATAATATGTCAGTATTATTCTGAAAAGATAATTATTCAGTTTGGGCATAAATGCACATTGATAATTCACTTAGCGATAGGATTTGAGGACATGAAAGGGGAATGGTATTCTAGCTACGATTTCCATTCAGTTTAATGACGAGTATCTTCCCCTACATACCTCTGAACATGCACAACACATCCCAACACTAACTTTGGCTGATGCTATGGATCCCATCAAATAACACTTCAAAAGTAATATTCTGCTTTCATAAACCGATGATGTAATTTCATTATGATGCACTTTTGTAACAAAACCCTCCAAGTCTGTGAATGGTTCCTTTTGGGCTGATCAGCATAATATATTCTTTCCACTGACTGAGCATTTAGGTGAAATTGTACTGATTCCTAGGCACCAGGTTATTTCACAAGCCAACAATTCTGAAGCTTTGGGTTCTTTCACAGTGAAGAATGTCAAACAGATGCTTGTCTGTAAAGATCTTAGGAACTTGATAATATATATTAGAATTTGCTTAAAACATCCTTATTATTAATAGCTTTTTCTAATTTGAAGAATCTTATAAGCAGATCTTACACAATGCATTCTGGAAATATTATTTCCAGCGTGCGGGGAGATGGTTATGAATACATGATAATACATGAAACTATTTATCCCTTTCAGATTATTTCCATATGCATCCTTTGTAATTAAATCAGTGACATTTGGCAGCTGGTCTTTGAAGTGATCTCTGCAAAATAGGAAAATGTAATTTGTGGAACAAAATGATGATCAGCCTATTCCAGCCACATCTGTTATGCCCTTGTAGTTTAGAGATTTCTGTGATAAGAGAGTTCATTCAAAGCAGAAAGTTTCCTGTATTTCTTTCAGTCTAAAGGAAGTTCATTAGAAGTGATGGGCACTATTGTAACCAAGTAACAAGGTTTAAAGTCTGAGGCATTGCTTGGCCAGAATTTTCAGTGAATTCTTTGAAAGTGACGCTAAAGTCACTTCTGTGCTTCTGGACTTAAATAAATGTAATTCCGAGGGAATGATAAGGAGAAAGCAGAGCAACAGTTCCTGGCAAAGAAGACAAGAATTTGAGTTTGCATAGAGGGATAAATAGAGATATGATCTCTTTGGGGACACTACTGAGTAGTGAGTGGTTGAGTAAAGCTAATAAAACTCATGACATGATTTCCCTTGAATGCAGTACAGCTTGGAAACACCTGGTACTGTACAGGTATAGATAACCACTATAACTATGGTTTCACAGTTCTCCATGTAGATGTTTTTCTTCCAGAAGAAGAAAATTTTGCAGGACCCTCAGAGCCTTTCCAAAGTGGTGTCAGTTAAACTGTTGACAATGCATCTACAACAAGATAGGTGTGCCAACATGAGGAGTTGTATGGTTTTATCTGACTTGTCCAGCCACAGCTGTGCCAGCTGAGAAGGTTGTCACCCACTGCTGCTTGGCACTCCTCCCTCTTTCCTCCTCCCTGGCCCTGAGGTTTCCACACTGCAGATCTTACAGATGAGCTGCTCAAATGATTATTCCCTAGGCTCTCAGGCAAGGTGAACTCAGTCAGCAAAGCCTGGTGTTTAAATTAAGAAATACCTGCTCATTTTAACTCAAACAAGCCTATCTGTTGGCAGAACTGAAGGAATAAAGAGGGCAGTTACAAATAGTCCCTTCGACCAGTAAAAGTTTGCAGCTGAGACAGACGTGTCCACAGTCTAATCTTTCTCCTTACCCTACACTAATACAGTATCAGTCCTTTATAAATGAAAGCTTCTAGTTTCTAGTAATGCCAATCTAGTGCCTATCATTAGCAACAATTTCACTTTCTTATAAATGTACACATTGAAATGTGTTCAACTCAAGGGAGTATCTTTGTGCTTACAAAGACTTATAAGACAGCATGGACATCAAATGCAAAATTACAGAATAACTTGAAAAAATTACATTATTTAATAATGTTATCAGAATATCCCAAAGTTTGTTTTTATGAGGATTTTTGTGTTCCTTTGAAGGGAATGACTTCTGCTAGACACAGAATATTTTACTAAACAGATCTCTAGCTAAAACTGCTACACCCTTCCCTATGAGGATTTTTATTCATGATATCTGCTTCTAATTAAATAACTACACTATAGTTTACATACTAAGGCCCAATCCTTTGCCCTTTTAAGTCAGTGGCAAAGCTCCCATTGAGTTCATGGGAAAAATGTAACTCTTTTTGTTAAGGCTTCCTTTATAGTAATTTCAGCTGTTTGGTTTTTGGAACAAAGATTCAGCTTTCCCACCTTTGCCTGCAGACGACAATCAGTTCCTCAAACTCCTTATATTAGGCAGAGTGACAGGAGGGGAATACTTGGTCTCATTTAATTATGCTTGCCTGTCGTTCAGTTTGTTTTTCTTTCTATTACTATGGAGTGCCACAATGGACATATGACTGTCTTGTCTTTATTTTAGAAATTTTCTTTCTTGAAATTCTTGAATGTAGCAATTTATGCCATACTTGCCATGTTTGTGCATATAGAAAACATTACAAATGAAACCAGCAAGACAGATGATCAGTATGGAAAACCATAGCTTATCTATGTTGCTCATAGTTTTGACCCACCACCAGTTGGCCTGCTAATGAATTGTAATATAAAACATGCTTACAAAAAATAAAGCATCCAGCTTCCTAAATGGGGTTGTATTTCTGAAATATACTTGCAAAAAGGCAAGTTTATAAAATAGTAATTCTAAAGCTACAGAGTCCAGGATGACATAACTCTTTTCAAGGAAAACGTTACCAGCGCATTAGATGCCCCAACCCAGATGTAGGAAGGAGATATCAAACAAAGAAGAAACATGAAGGATTCAAAATATCTTTCTGTGGAAGTAGAAAGAAGACTTGTAGATGGTGTTTCCCTACTAACCAAGAAAGAAGATCCTGTGCTGTGCCATAGGGCTGCAGCAGATGATAGGGAGCTCAGCATATAAGCCCATCAGCTTTGGAGAGCTTACAGCTGTGTTTTCAATGCAATTTACCTTCCACATAAGCAACAAATAAAGCAGCCACTTCTTTGCTGTTCTTAGCACCCCACTGAGAGCAAGGTGTTGAGATGTTTCGAAGGTTTTTGGCTTCCGTGCTCAACATCATACTACATTGGCAAGTAACCAACAAATAGCACTTTGATTTTGGTGCTCGTTAAAGTTGTTCAATCTAACGGTGCATTCGATTCTCATCCTAACAGCCCCATTGACAGAGGACTGCAGATTTTAATGAAATAGGCCAGATGGGAAAAATTACAGAAAAGGCAAAAGAAATCAACTCTATAAATTGTGTACGTTAGGTCTGAAATTTTAAACTTGCAAGCTGATATCCAGCTCTTTTTTTTACTGCTAGTTTTCTTCCAGCCAGCAAACAGTGCTTGTTGCAATCTAAATGTTATCATTTTTGTCCACAGTTAATTGCAGGCACAGAATTGTTCCTCTTAAAGTAGAAGCTAGCTCTGAGTGGTATTTTATAGAGTGGTAAGCATTTAATCCATGAAATTTGGTGCCTTGCAATAATTTCTGCTCTAAAAAACAAATACGAAGCACAGTAAGTTCTGTATTTGGAAGAAAACCCTTCTATGATATGCATAAGTTACTAGCTGTATCCTCTGAAATGATGTGATACAATCCTAAAGAGTTTTGTAAACAACATTTCCTGTTGTGATATTTTATTGTGAACTTGGCCATAAGTCTTACTATTTAACATTCGCTATAAGAATAAAATGGCAGAAAATACAAAACAATAAAATGTAATAATGTCATGCAGTGTGTTATAAATGTTTCCAGCAAAGGACTTAAATGAAACAAAGCTCTATACAAAGCAGCTAATCTAATTTAGTAGGAGTACAGTCTTGGGGGGGGTAGCTTGTTTGGTTTAAATCAGTGTGAATTATGTTGTTTATTCTATCCCATTGAAAACTCTCCTAGCATGAGAGTTGGAAATGTATCTGTTAGAAACAGGCATAAATGAATGCTCCCATATATCCAAAGGCATGCTGTATTTGCCTAAATACTGTGGAAAGCATGCCAAAAACAGCTTGGTATGTAGTTCTGTATATCCAAAACAGGGGATACAATCACGTGTTAGTTCAGCCTGCAGTTCGCAACAAATAGGTAGGACTGTAGTCCTAAACGTTTCCATTGGCACAACAGCTGGAATGCAAAAGTTTGGAACTAGAAAATGCAGAACGCAAACTTTGAGAAGTACAAATAAACATTTGCTAGTAAAGGTGTATGGACGTTTTATCTTCATTATTTATCTGGCTCTAACTAGCAATGACAGATTTTCATGAACAGGGTTATTTAGCAGTGATCCATTTTAGTTAGATTTGGGAAACTTAATTTTTCCCTTCGTTTGGCAAAATAAATTAACCTAACCTCTGTAAAGCCCTGTTTCTTCCCAGTTTGTCAATGGAAGTTTTGTCATTTACCTAAATAGAAGCTGAATTAGGCCATCTGAACATATGCAAAATTGTAACAGTTAATAAATTGGGTCAAGGCCAGTAAAGGTTTCAAAATCTTTTCCAGAAAAAAAAGAAAAAACACAATCTTCCACATAATTCCTTATGCAAAAAATATGTAAATATGCCTTAGAGGGTTTCCTGAAAATCAGCAAATACAGGCTATGTCAGATGGTCTGAGAATAAGAGTTTGTCCAGGCTGGGAAACAAACTATGTCTGGAAATGTATTAGCTAGCAAATTTAAACCAACAGTTTTAAGTACAGGCCAAGTGAGGCAAGTTGTGTTTAAAATCATGTAGGTCAACTCTGAACTCCCCTCCTCTGTTGCCAGAGTTCAGCTAGCGTGTTTTAAACATAGCTTGCTTGGTCTGCATTAGCATAAAGTTGTATTTAAATTTTGTTTAAATGTCAATTAATGCAAATAAATATCAACAGGGTCATGTTAGTTCAGTACTGAGCCTTTGCATAGCATGCTGTGCATCTTCATTTCAAACACGCAAGTGTATAATAAGACCTTACTTGACTATGCTTTAACTAGTACATTTATAGAAGCAGCCAGCACCCAAGCTCCAGCTCTGCTTTTCATGCCATCTGGAGATGATCCCAAACAGTCTCTTAGCTGCATCTCACTGGGAGGAGGGTGCCACCAGGCAGAGGCAAGCAGGGGAGCAGAAACCACTGCTTTAGCAACTGGTGCTTCATACTCGCCGGGGTGCCTTAGCGCTGGAATGAGCTGGGAGCAGGGGCACGTTTACCATGTCCCAGCTAGAATGCAGTGAGCAGAATCCCAGCTTCTGCTAATCCAGGTTTTCTGCCTGGCAGCGTCAGCATGCGTCACTGGTGAAAATGGATGAGAATGACATGAACTTGAAAGAGTTTCCTTAATCCTAGCAGCAAGGATGTTCTTTGTGGATGGGCCAGCTGCTAACATACATTTCAAGACAGTGGCTTGCCTTGCCTTGCCTCAGGATCAAAAGCATAACTGTGCTCACGTGGCTTATCACTTATTTTTTCCTCTACCAGACTAAACATTAAAGTCACCTTGATGAAAGTGTCACTCTGCATGTGTCATGTATTTCAGATAAATGCAGGCAGAAAGTCGAACTCTGACACAGTAGATCCTACCTCTGTATACATCCAGCACTCAGTAATTGTATCTAAACATCAACTTTTCGTGCCCTTGGTTCAGGTTGTTTTCAACCCTTTGAGTTTCACTTTCAGTTTCAGGTTCTATTGAATCCAAAATGATGAAACTGAGACTTGAATTGAAATTGGAGAGTTTTGCTGGACAAGTGCACTAGTCTAAAATAACTTGGCAGACAGTTGTCACATTTTTGCTAAGCCAAAGGTAAAACAACTATGCAGCAGCAGCAGAAGTCTATTTTGGAAATAGGCAAAATATTCACTAGAACTATAGTTCACATTTATAAGATAATGCAAAAAATTAAAGGTTTTGGCATGTTTTGAAAAAAAGAAAATGTCCATTGTGGAAAAGCAAAATTTTGGAGATGCAAGATCACATTGGAAATCATTTTAAAATATCCATTTTCTTTTTCAAATTAATTTGACGTGTTAGAGAGTAGGCATTATGATTGTATTTTTGCACTGGAAACTGGTATGGTGAAAATTAAAGCAACTGAAATTTTACTATTTTATTTTGCTAAGAATGTAGTGTTGCTGAAAAAGCACACAAGGTCTGTCAGCGCTTTATAAAAATGACTGTGTGCTTCTCTGTATGCAACTACATATTATTCTGCCATTGATGAATCTGGGAGCGATCAGGATCAGTGCTCTCATACAGGATAACATGGTGCCCTTTGAAGAGATCTTTCTTGCTGGGGTACGTGTGTATGTACATATAAATATGTATGTATATACTACATATTGACCAAGTACTTCCAGAACTGATCTGATCTGAAATCATTAACAAGTGAGGCAGCATTCTAAATAACATTAATTTCCCCAGAGTCTCAAGCATGAAAACCTACAACATAATCAAACATAGGGGTTTTTAAGAATCTGTTCATTTTTGCTTTTAGGATACTGATATGGAGAAGAGAATTGAATTTCCTTTGAAATGCTTAGAGGTCTGAGTAATGGAACTTATGGTGCTTGAATAGTAGAACTATGCAGTTAAGTTCCCAAACTTAAATTAGCAAGACGGTGGCTGAAACAAACAATGAGTTTATTAAATTGCTGTTTGGTGTACGTAAGGAATATGCTGAACAGAATGTATCTCAGTTGCAACCAGATAATTTAATGGTGTTACACTGTGGATGAATTATAAATCAAAATCATCACTAGGGAAACTCCATTAAATTACCCGTTGCAACAGGGATGCATCACAAAGAATATAGCTTCACTATATATAATGTAACTGGTGGTGTAAGTGTAGTAGAAAAACTCACAGAACTTTCTTTCAAATGCTAGTCTGCAAAATCATCCATAGTTTTGTACATACAAGTTTTACGTATTTTATAAATTAAAAATTACAAGTAAATTTGACTAGGAAAAAATCCATAATATACAGGAAAAAAAGCATTCTTTCATATATGTTACTGTGGCAACAGAAAGGATATCACATGCCACTTTGCTGTTCTGTATCGTGACTTCTTAGGCACCTAGGGTCACTGTCCTGAAATTTCAGAACCATCCCCTGGTTTGGGAAGCAGTTAAAGTGCTATCCTACAATGCAACACAATACTGACATGTTTTAGTGTCTTGGTACATGCATGGTACAGTTGATAAAAATACTGTATTCTTGGTTTAATACTCCCGATTGTCACTCCTTTTTCAGAACATTTATTCTGTTAGATGTCCTTCTTCAGCACAGTGTGTACTTGTGACGCTGTGTTTAAAACATGCATTTTTTTAAGGCATTGTAGTTTAAGTGGACAGTCCATAGAATGTACAAATTCTTTTTAACTGAAAATAAATTTCTAAGAAGAATTTACAACATTAGTGGACATAATAAGAAGTTAATTTGACTTGAGGGACAAGGGGTTTGCAGGGGGAGGGACAAGGGGAGAAGGTTGTTAAACAGTTTGTACAGAAAATTAGTCAAATATTTTAAAAATCAATGTGTTTTGAATAAGAGTTAAAAATGGATAAAGCAAAATGATACTTTATGATACTAAAAAAAAGGAAAGTCTCTATCTGTTGCTATCTCACATCTAACAAAATTATTCAAAAGTCTTGACCAAAGTTAGGGGCTATAGGATTATTTGCCAGTGAAAACTTCCTATTTTATGTGCTTGGGAGAAAAAAACACCAAGATTTTTGGGGGAAGGAAAAAAGTTTGTCTCTACCTCTCTATTAATGCTTAGCATGATAATGGAAGATGATACTTTACAGTCAAAGCTCTCATTGATTTTAGCGGGAATTCTATTTGCATGTATTGAAGAGGTAGGCAGCAAACGAGGTTTTTGTTAGGTTTTACCCTTTTTAAGATAAATGTAATAAAACAATATTTTATAAAGCAAGCATAAATCAAACTGGTAGAAGTTGCTTATGGAAATGAACAGCAATGATTTATTCTTTTGCTTTAAATAGAGTATGTTTCTTTTATCAGAAGGGTAGATAAGTGAGGATTCTGGATTTTTGTATCTTGCCACGTTTTCATGGATTATCTTATTTCCCTCTATTTCACATCCGTCTCCCCTTAAGGCCTGTATCACAGCCACTGTTCTGCTCATGATGGGGGCCTGGGAGCACCTCCCTCTGCAGCGCTTCGGGGGGCAGCTGCCCTCAGGTTGTGCTCAGCAACCATGAGAGCAGCCCCTTTGCAGCTTTCCCAGCTCCCGCCGGCTGAGACTCCAAAGCCAGAAATACACACTTCTGATCAAATGCTCGGTTGGAGTAAATTGGTAATGGCCCACTGGTTCCATGGAGCTACCTTAGCATGCACCAGTGGAGAAGCTGAACCTTACACATAAAAGAGGAAAGAATTTGGTTGTGTTTGGGAAATGCAACCCTGGCTCCTTGGATCTTGGAGCCTGTAGGAAAGTTACTATACAGTAGTTGGGTAATCCTTTATCGTTTCATGTGTTATTAGTTTCAGTTTTCATCAATAACAGAAGAAAAGCTAGAAGCTCTGCCTCTCCCAAGAAGGGTCACACACACCGTAGCTGCAGCCCCCCCTCACCTTGCTGCGCATGGCCTGGCAGTGGTGGCTGACCTGGAGCCCCAAGCCCATGCGCCCCTCCAAGAGGGCCCAGGCTTCCCAGGGAGGATGTTGAAGCCGGCCGATAGAGTGAGCCCCAAAGAAAGCTGTGGCCTTTAAGTTTCAGGTTTTTAGCCAGCTACCAGTGTCAGTTTTCAAACCTCTCTGACCTGGACCAAATCATAAGCATGGCGAAATGAATGATCTGCAATTTATAAACCGACCAATCCACCAGCAGTCCCTCCAAACGTTTATAGTGCTTGTCTATGCAGACACATGTCCTGTTACCGAGGATATTCTGTAGTATTGTATTACTTAGCCTTTTGATTGATTTCATTTGCAAGGAAACAACCTCATGCTTCTTTGATATTTCTTCTAAAAATAGATATATTTTAATGGTGAATTTTCCTATTAGAGATAAGTCACAACCATTACCATTTATCTAGTTCTCAAACCTTAAATTGTAGTGATTCTTTTAAGACAGAACCCAGACTCAAGTGCCCCTGTCTAGAATGTGAATATGAAAAAAATATCTGGTTTAGTTCATTTGTATCTGAAATACTAAAACTTTTTCAGAGTCTTGTGTTCAGACTACTGTGCTTTTACTTTTGGTTTTACATAATGAAGGCCACTTGCCTTTCACCGTTATTTATAATTTTTGAAGTTCTAGCTAGAAGTTTTCACTAGATGGCAGGATTCCACTATCATCTATTATCAGTGGATTTCCTTGCAAAGCAACAGCTGCACATCGGTAGGAAAAATTTTTAAACATGTTCAACTTTTGCAAAATATTAAAACAAGCAAAGAACTCATCACTATCAAGCAAAAATGATACATATGCTCAATAAATCACAGCTCTGTTACTGAATATGATTAGTATTATGGGCTGAAAATCATTCAAAATTGTAGTGAAAGACATTCTTGACAGAGGAACTAACAGGACCTTCTTTTATAAGATGAGGTATACTTGCACATACTATTTTTGCTATTTGTGAAAAACTAACTGATCCAGTAAGTTAACTGTACCTAACTAATAAGTATATTGACTTAAAAAAGCTTTAAAAAGTAAGAGTATGAATAGCTAAACTACTGACCTAAAAGAGTATATCAAAATATTAAAAACTTAAGAAAACTAAATGTACTGGATTACCAAAATACAAAAAGGTGATCTGCAATTCCGTAGTCATCTTGTTTCTCTCCCTATAATTTTTTGGCCTAAGATACATTTTAATCTTTGGACCTCAAGCTAACAAGGCAGAATTAATTGTATGGTCATCAGTCCCAATACTGCTTCAGCCAGTGGTAATGTGCCGATTCCAGAGCTCTGGACGTTTGTCCCCCTTGTCTAGGAAACCAGAATGCAGCTCCATACAGTTACCTAAGCCTTAATAACCCTGACAAATCTTCCTTGTTGTGATGGAATGAGCTCTGATTTTTAGCAAAACTACTTTTAAAAAGTTTTATGTTTGTAATTTGGGGTTACCAGTACTTGAGGGATGTATTTTTTATTTATTCAAAACTTCTACTTCTGTTTTGTTTTCATTTTATACATGGAAACAATTTATGAAGTGTTCAGTAACTTTCAGTGTCGTTCACAAAATACAAGAGGGAATGTTTGGTATCTATTAAAGCTGTTCTTAAGACCGGATAACTTTCCAAAAACAGAGATAACTCAGTGTAATGCTTTCCAGGATTCCCAAAATAGTAAGAATATTTTCTCATGATAAAGCTGTATTTATTTTATGCCTAGAGTATAAAAAGTATCACAAATAGATGACAAACAGCATTTCCTAATATGAGATTCAGTTTTTTGCAATATGCTGCGTGCCTTCAAAAACACAGAGCAAATCAAATAGGAGCTGAAAGGCACATATCACCTCAGTTTCAAACCTTTTACATTCCAGAAAATATTTGCAATACTTGAAATTTATCAAAAAGTAATCATTCCTTTATATTAACAACAAACATAATCAGCACCTGTAGAAGCTCTGCAAAATGCGTTAGCAAATTCAAACAAGCATCACAGTAAGATTTTTTAGACAGACTACTGTCTTCTCTCCTCTTGTCACAAAACACTGAAAACATCTTTCTCTCATGGTCCTACCTTGGCGATTTGCAAAGGCTGCTTTTGCTCCTTGCCACCTTGCAATCTAAAGCCCCAAGGCGCCCCTCCACTCATAGCAATGCAGATATAATCCCCTGTGCCCATTTTTGTGCTGCAGTTAGGCAGTGTTCGTATGCAGAAGAAGATGGAAAAGTTGTCTCACAGCTGTTCAGCGAGCTTGAGATTTGTCTGCCAGGCAGAGCTGGAGACCCAGAGCACCACACTGTTGCTGCTGCTGTTGCTGCGGACTGCGCTGGCTAATGTAGTCATTCACGAGAATGCAAGAGCTCGGTGTGTGAAGGGCACAGCCCACTCTGTCGTCAGATTCGTACGCTCAGCCCACCTTCGCACTCAAGTAAGCAACGCTGAGGAAGCGCACACAAAGAGTTGCAGCTGTGGGGCAGAAAGGGCTATATTTAAACATGGGGCTCTTGTGGCAGCTAAATCAAAACAACAGCAAAAAGTAGTGTAAATCTCCTAGTGATGATTTAAGACCTAAGTTTACTTTAGTACACGGTGCCAGACATTTTAAACTCTAATTTCCCTGTTTCTTGCACTCATGCTCCAAACAAAAGAAGAAAGTGGAATTTCAAGTGAAACATCATGCAGATCACCTGAATAAATAATACACTTAGAATGAAAGCTAAGTTTAGGGTTTTCCTCTCTACCCCACATGCACTTTCTGCAGAATGTAGATATGCCCCCCCACACCCATAAGCTTTGTAGTTTTTTAATTTCCTTATCCTGGAATTGCTTATTTTACTGGCTCTCTCTGGCTCCAGTGCAATTTAGAGTGCACTGCTATCTAGAATGGCCTGAATGATTCCTGGGCTCTAATAACACCTGCTCTTATGCATACTGTGGCATTTCCCACCAGGGAAAGGAAGGGCATTAATGGAATGAGGTAGCAATTTGATGTACCGATCATGATTTGAATTTGTGTCACCAAAGGGGAACCTCATTGTAAGCATGGGGAAGAAATGATTCAGTAGGAAATTAATTAGCTACTGACTTACAAGGCCTGGGTTCAATTACGTTCTTTGTTGCTGACTTTGGGTAAAGTAGACTATAAACAGGTGACCTCCTGCAGATCTAGTTGGAGCTGTTTAAAAGGTGGCTGTTCTTTAGAAAGGGATGGATATTGCCCTAGCTGAGTGTTGATAACAGATAACATGAGTGCTTGTGCTCTGCCTCAGCACAAAGTCAGTTAGCTTGGCTCTAATCATGCTGCATTTCCAATGAAGCTAGTTTGAAGGGAGAGCATTCAGCAGGTAGGCAGAAACATCTTTAACTGCCGTATTAGTTTTGGAAGCAAACATCTCTTGCTTAGAGGCTCAGTTTGCTGGGGGCCGATCTTGGATTCACACAACCTAAATTCCACCTAGGTCTCTGTACATAGTGTTTGCAGGTGGCTGGTTCTAGGTCTTCAGAGATATCAGGACAGGAGGAGATGCTTGGCAGTTAAGCTAAGAGAATTTGTAGCTAAGTACATAGTAACCTAAGCCTGTGTCTCGGTCAATTCAATGTCCATAGAGTGATGCTTCCCTATGCTACAGAAATGTTCTCTAAAGACCATTGGGTAAAATACCAGAGCAGAGACAGGATCTTCTGTTAGACTGAAATATTATGGCTGGAAAAAGGAGACAAGCTTTTAGGCACTTGAGCCCTTTATCAGGCCTCTAAAGGCACTAAGGTAACCCCCAAACTGCGGGAAGACAAGCTTCCTAATCAAACGGAGGGAAATGTGGCCCTCTCCTTGTCGGGACTGAATGGAGGAAGAATGCTTGCTTTTATGGCTGAAAGTCAAAGGCTCTGAAGAAGCAGAACAACTTAAGTTTGCTGTATACTGAAATACTTAAGGAAAATACTACCAGAAAAGGCATACTCAGAAACAGAATGGTCTTTAAAGATTCCTTGCCACAGAAGCTCTGAGAAAGGAAGCCTTGTTTGAAATAACTTGGTTCAAGGTAGCTAAGTGCTTTTTACTGTCTTGTACAATGTTGATTTGTTGCTGTAGCAGACAGCTTTTTACTCTTTCTCCGGGCAAAGTCTTGCGTTAGACAAAATTCTCTCCCTTTTGCCTCTTAAAGCAAAATGTTTATGTATATTTTTATGCCAGTAAAAATCTATCACATATAGCTGCAAAAAATACCCTATGACACACTGGTAAATACAAAAGTAAAAGTTTTTTCAAAGTAAATGAATCTCATAATGCATCGGCCTTTCAAATATTATAAGTTTATGACTAAATTTCTGTGTTTAATTACTGCTAGGGTGTTCAGAGCTTGTATTTAGGTTTTCTTATATCATTTCAATAAAAGGAATGATCAAATCTTATCTCCATTTCTGAACTTCTGCATATAGTTATACAAAAGACAAGGTAAAGGGTACCATAATTACACATATCTGCATTTGGCCGGTCACATATTTGATGGGAGATTGTACTAGAAATAGATGTTTTTTTATCTCCTTTGCCCATATAAGAGACTGTGTAAAATGCTAAAATGGAACAACCTTGTTTAGTCATCACTCATCTGGGGGGGGGGGGGGAAGGCAGTCAGAACACCAGGAGCTGTTTGATTTTATTGTATGCCATATATGAATTGCTTCCATATAGCTGTTGAAGTATCAGTATTTGCTGTTACTTAAAGCTAATTTCTCAACCATCTATGTATGTTCTTTTAGGCAACAGAGCAAAGAGAAGCACTTTAAATTTGATTTTGTCATAGCAAAAAACAAGATAAATTTGGAATTATTCAGCAAGTACAACATTAGAGAAATTTATCTTATTAGCAAAAATTAGTGGTTTTCTACAGCATTGTGCACTTGTTTTTTGGATTCTTAAAACTGAATACTTTAGTATTTGTTTAATGCTCTACTGGATTCTCATTTTTGAAATCTACATGGTGCTCTATAATTTGATTTTAACGGAGACAGGAAGAAATAAATTTGTTCTAGTCAGTGTGTTGAGGTTTTTCATAACAACAATTCCAAAGAAATTTTTTTGTTGTTGTCTTTTTCTTTTAAGAGAGAATGGGTAGCTTGTTCCTCAGTAAGGAAAACATTTGAAGTCTGTAACTAAACTATTCCCATGATAGACCTAAAGCTTCTTTTTTCCTTATCTCTTAAAAAATAATGCTCAATAGGCATTAATAACTCCCATTTACCATATATGACTTTCTTAAATGCTTATGCTTCAGCATGTCTTGCTTTTTAATACTAGTCTTATCTTATTTTACATTCTCTGCATCCTTTGGGATTTCTAAATGCTGGTCAGAAACTGGACACATGATAAAAGCTGAGCCATTCATGGGTTTTTGTCCTTTCAGTCTCTGTTTTAGCATGAATATATTGCATAAATATTGAGATAATTTTTGAAGGCAACCGAAAAATTTAAAGATAACAGCAGCCACAGCCATTTAACCATTCCCACCATCTCCATCACTTTCACTAAAGCCAAACGATTCAAGTCCAGGCAACAACTGATAAAATTTTTATGTCACAAAAATTAATTTTGTAAACTTGGCAGATGACATACACCAGACCTCACCCAGTACCAATATCTGTCTTTTCCCCAAATACAGGCAAAGCTTTAGCTTGGATCTGATCCGCTATGATGAGATCTGTATGAAAAAAGAAAATCCCATGTCAAACTGCAGCTGCTCATTGCTTTTAAGAAGTGCCAATCAGAAAATTTAGCACATTAGCTTTAACATGCTGTGATAACTTGAGAGCAGCCATACTTAGAGCAAAGTGAGGCCATCTAGCCTATCTCTTTGATAGGGAGTGAAAAATAGGTCCTTAGGAAAGAAAATAAGAACACGGAAACAGCACAATACTTTTCCCAAATGGCCTCCAGCAGTTGCCACTCAAAGACTTCCTCAGTTCCTGGGTATTTAGTAACACTCAGTGAATTTCTCTTCCATGAACTTTTCCAGTCTCCTCTTGAGACCACATAATTTTTCGTGTCTATAGGTCATTGCAGGAAGTCAGCCTTAACTACATTGTAACATGAAGAATCACCTCTTCTTGTTTGACTCAGACTGATGCAGTCTCAGTTGATGTCCCTTGCTCCTTGGATCAGAGGAAACTGAACAAGCAATCCGCAGCCATGCTTTTCCAGGCCACTTATTTTATAGACCTCTGTTATATCCCCCTCACTCATCTATTTTCCAGACAGAAGAGGAATGGACTAATTAGTCGTTCCTTATGCAGGAGCTACCTCATACTGGTTGCCTTTCTCTAAATCCTCTATATTTCGCCTACGTTCTTTTTGAGACGGTGACCTAGAACACGGCACTGTTCAGAATGTGGACAAAATTAGGATTTATGCAATAACATGATAAAAATCTATTTTGTTCTCTAATTGCTCACCCTGACATTGCTAACACCTGATTTGCTTTTTCAGCTGCTGCTGAGCTGATGTTTTCGTGGAACTATCTTTTAAAATTCCAAGATCTTGCCTGATGATAGTCAGTTCAAAGCTCATTTTTTTATATGTGAAGTTAAGTTTTTTGGGTTTTTTTCCCCCCATATGCTTCATTTTGTATTTATAAGCTGTCTTATGGCTGCTTAGTTTTCTCAAAAGCCTTTGGTGAGGGAATTTGTTGAAAGCCTTTTGTAAATCCAAGGTCAATCAGATCACCCTTATGCATGTGTTTTTTGATCCCGTCAAAGGACTGCTTTAGGTTTGTGAGGCAGGACTTCCCTTTATGAAAGCCATTTTAACTCTTCCCAGATAAGTCATATTTATCCAGGTGTCCACTATTTCTTATTATAGTTTCTGCCTATTTGTTTGGTATAGATATCAGGTTTACAGGCATGTCGCTTTTTTTTTTTTTTTAAGTGGCACTCTGTAGTCTCAGGTAACAAGGCAGTTTTAAATTAGAGATAGCTATTTCAGTCTTGAATTCCTTTAAAGGTCTTGGGTGAATACTGTGCGGTCTCAATGGCTTCTTGTTTGTTTTGCTTGCCTCATCTACAGTCACTTGTCTGTATAGTTTCTTTTCTTATAATAACACCCATTTGTGATCCTGAACAGTTTTACTATCAGAAGATTTATCTAAAATCTAATTTGAGTCAAGTAGTTCTGTAGTTCAGTTCAGAAGACATTTAAAAAATGCCAGAAGAAGCAAGACCATATTTCATTCATCAATAAAAGAACAGCAGCCATTTCACCTATGGTTTCCTACTGTAGTATCCTAGGTCTAAGGATTCTTTAAAAATGTGGAAAACATTCAACCCATTTCTTAGTAATGAGGAAGGGAAAGAGAGGATATCATGATCTCTAATTTATGGGTGGCATTTTTTGCTGTAAGTACCTAGATGATGCCATTTCCTCCTTATTATTCATTTCATTTTCTTTATCTGATCTTTTTCACATAAAATCAAGATAAGCTAATTCCCTAAAAATGGCTATTTTTAACAGCTTTCTAGTAGATTCTAACTATATCTGCTATAAACAATTTAAGAAACCAAATAATTTATTGCAGGATGTGGTTTAGGCAAATGGGAGAATCAGCAGGAAAAAAAAACAGATTGGTACTTTTTCATTTTGTTTGTTTAATAATTACAGTGAAAAAACACTTGCAAACATATAACTAGTTAAACGGAACAAAAGATAAAATCACAGCCATATCACTTAAGCAAACATGAAATACAGTCTCTTCCAGATGAAGTGAAAATGGTCTCTTCTAATATATTCCTTCAAATTAGAACAAATAAATAAAAAGTGGCTTCTGCAAGCTAAGAATAATATAAGGTTACTTAGCCTATGTTATTGTCCTAAATCACTGCCCAGCAACATTCCTTGTTTAGTAGTACAACTTAATATAGTTGTGTAAAGTAAAAGCAAATTTTGAATGGAGAGGTAAATGCTGTTTTCCCCAAGCCTTATCTAAGTAGAAAAATGCCCTTAACTTTTGTTCTCTTGACTTTAGAAGCAAAAAAACCAGAACCACGTGGAAAGGATTTCATTTTCAGAAAAGGTATAAAATGACAAAGTGAAATATGTTGATGGAACATTCAAATGCTCGGCTCCAGCTAACATTCATTAAGGCTGATTGCATGGGAAAAAATGAAGAGCAATTTCTCTTGTCCTGCAACAGAAATTAATACAGTCCAGATGTTTTGATTGCATGAGGAACTTAGCAGTCTCCAAACTGCAGAGGGATTGCTAACTAAAGGTACAGACATGTAGTGATGAAGGTATTGTAAAACAGTAATACTGAGTTCTTTGTGAGGAGAAAAGAGGACAAAAATACAACAGTTTTTCAGAGTGAGTACCTCGAAGGCCAGAGTAGGAAGCCCTGCCCACACTGATAAGAGATGTAAGCAATTTCTCACCGGTGAAAGTAAAGGCTTCAGATTCAAAACCCTCGTGAGGATTATTGTGTGATGGGTATGATACCAGTTACAAATTTTAGAAGTATTTCTGCTTCAATCTTTTCTTCTACTTCAAGATGCTAAATGAAATATAGTGGAAGAAGTAGAGAAATGTTCTGAATCTGACTCTGGTGTGAGAAATGGCTTTCTTGGAAACATAAAACAAATTTAATGATGTTTTAGAACCTGAAGCAATTCTTTCTCTAAGCTGAAATACACAGGGTTGCACTGTCAAGTTCTGAAAAGCTGCGAGTCTGCAGTCTGCCAAGTGTAAGTGGCAATGAAGAATAATTCTCAATCAAGCTTCTCTTTAAGGGGGGAAGTAATATGCTGTTGTGCTCTGCTAGAAACAGATTACTTTCACCTCTGTACCAGCTCAGCAAAGTTTAACAATGTTTTAGACGTTAAAGAAGGGTCAAAGCTTTGCTTATTTATCTCCCCTACCTCTCTGTTTCCTGTCTTGGATGAGTAATAGTAACTCTGGTCACAAGCAAAACTTTATTAATGCAGGTAGCCCATGTAGAGGAATAAGGATAATGTTTCTCTTGATGGTAGACTTAGCAATAGTCACAATTATGCTTTTCATTATTAAGTTAAAGTACCTCTGAGAGACCTGAGCTGACTGCATATGCAGTTAATATAGATATTGTTATTCAACAGGTGTGTTTTAGTTACAGATCACATTACCATCAGCTATATATGGTTCACTAAGAAGGCAAGATATGAGTCAGCTGAGTTCAGCTGGAAATGGCAAGTTTGCCATGCCATCACCAGAAGGGTATTTCTCAGCAGTTACATTAGTGTGTGTCATCCTACATCCTTGTGGTCGTTTAATCATTATGGTTTTAAGAGCTGTTGTGAGAAAACAGCAGACGAAGCCATTTGGTCCTCCAAAACACAGAAGCTAAGTATGCTTGAGCATTACTGACTATTGATGACACAATAAATAGCAATTCATATAGAAAGATATCTGCTGAAACTCCACATGCTGCCAAATTCACCATGCCAGTATGTAGATTAGTGAAGATATGCTCTCTAAGGATATGTCCAGATGAAACAGGTCACAGATCCTCTGTACCAAAAACCTGTCACCATTAAATACAGTGAGTAAAAAGGTATGGATAGGTTGAGTAAGGAGCCAGGAGTTTGGAGAACAGAACTCCAGTGTCTCTTTGGTCTTTGTCCTACTCAGTCTGGAACCAGTTCCAGATACCCAGGAAATATTTTCAGAGAGACAGATTTTTTTTTTTCTGGGCTCTCAAAGTCTTTTGAGTAGGCTTTTGAATTTCCAGGCGTGCATGTGTGGGCCCGCCATGTCCCAGTAGCACACTACAATAGGAGCTAGACTGGCTCCCTTCCTTTCTCCCACCCCTTCATATTGGTAGACACTTTGGAAGTGCAGGTGATCTTGATGCAGCCAACATGCCTTGCGAAAGGGACCAGTTAGCCGTATGAAAAGACAGGGATTTCAGAATGATTCAGAAGAATCAATGTGCAAAATAGCTACAAAAGGTCCCAGAGATTTTGTTGTGAGGACAAAGTAAAATTCATTCACTACAAGACTTGTGAATATGGACAAATTTTCTGCAACACTGGACTAACTATTTTTTTTTTGTTAAACTTGAAGTAAGGGTTGGAATTCATGTTTTCATGTGTCACTCCACTGCTTTTTTTTACTTATCATTTGGTTTTAGCAAGCAAAAATTAATTTTCCCTCAGGATTTGGGGAGACTCTTAGGTGTCTATCTCCATCTCATTTTGACTCCCAAAAGATGGGATGGTTACATTTTGGCTTCATTTTGGGGACGGGGTGAACTCTGCTAAAAGTCTCTAAAGAGAAAAGAAAACTATTTCTCTATTTCTGAGATATTTTTTCCCCTTTTTGGCAGGACAAGGTCTTATCAAATTCCTCTTAATAGAGCCTACAGGGATCAAAGCTGTATTTTCTGTGCAAAAGCTTTTGGATCTTGAACTGAACAAGTATATAAGTAGGTGTTCTATGTTTATTTTAATTCCTCACTTCTGCCATAATAATTCACCCTGCCCTTTGAATTATCATTTAAAAGTGGAGGTTAATTAAGACAAGACCTTTTATCTATTTATTCATCTTAGGCAGTCAGCTTTTGTGATCTCCCCTCTTCCTACTGAAAGAATCCAGTGCAAACATTTCATGCCTACTTAATTGACTAAACAAATATACCATGCTTAACTCTGTTCTGATGTACTGCAGTGGCATAAATCCAGAGTAATATCATACTCAGTTGGAGAACTCAAGATTTTAAACATAGTTTAGTGAAGAATTAGACCCAAATGATGGCTTAACATGGACCTGGAGATTGAAGAGATCTTGAAGATTTAACATTAGTCTGGTGAATATTCATCTGCATCGTATTTCATATCATTTTTAAAATTTTGTTTCATGTCAGCTAGCATACAAGTTAATTCCCTTTGACTAGTTGCTTTTGAGAAGCACAATGACTGATTACATGCATGGCCATGATCCAGCATAAAAATCAACTATTTTTGCATTGCAATTTAAAGCAGGCATTGTTTTTCACTTGAAAGGCTCATAGGATTGAATTTATCAGTAGTGAAAACAAGAAAGCTAGAAGCAGAGGAAGAATTGTGTTATAATATAGCATGGGTCTCAGGAACCTTGGATTCAGTTTGCACACTTGCAAATTCACATTTAACTTTTGGTCTGGGTCTGTAAACTCCTCAGTGTAACCTTGAGAAATCTGCTTAAACTTTTCAAATACTTAGTGCTTAGTTTGATAGTTGCTATCCTTTTGTATGCTATTCTTTGATCTTTCCTCTGTACTACAAGTTAAGCTTTGTAGAGCAATTTCTAACACTTACTTTATAAACACCATAGGCTGTTCAGTATCTGCCCTGGTGGGTCTTTGATGTTGGTGGTTAGAGCTACAGCATCTAGCAAGAGGTCAGTGCATAAATGTTGTTACAGCATCAGGTTATGTCTGCATAAGGCTAACATTTCCCTCTGTCTGCATCTGGATGGTTCTGTTTGGATTCTGAACAGAGAAACCATAACAATGAAAATTATATACCAAGGACCTCCCTGCGTGAAACCTTACCCCACATGTGAATAACTGCAAGAGATTAAAAAGCACTCCAAAATACCCTCATTCCTGGCTATATGAACAAGAATTCCAACTCTCTGTTTTGATTACTAATTCCTTTCCAAATGGAGCAGATTATATTAGAAAAGTCTGCCCTCCAAAAACACCTTGATGTTTAACCCCTGCTGATCCTATGTACTTTCCTGTTGCGCTGTATCTTCTTGCCAAGAACCAGTTTACACTTCTCAGTTCCTTCTGTCTTTGGCACAGGCTTCTGCTTTTAGGTGATAATCTACTACATAGCTGGTTTTGGCATGGATTTCTAGACAACTGCCACTCTCCGCAAATCCTGAGCAAGCGGTTTTTGTGCATCCAGAGAGCAAATCTAGTCTGCGTGCTGTGAGCTTGTGTGCTGTAGAATTTCGGTCCTGCCCTTTGTCACTTTGATGCTAGGGGCACCTACTCTCCGTTCGTTGGTTTTGTCATTCAGATAAAGTGATGGATTATTTGATTCAATTCTGATTTTCTTTGACTTAATCTTCATTTTATTTTTATTGGTGATGGGGAGGGATTCAGTTAGTTGATATTAGAGTTACCTAAATAGTGCAAAACCAGTATTTTGAAAAATAAATATTCTTGCAACCAGTACTGATATTTTTACAAATAACAGAGATCAATTTGCTTTACTGCTGTGTAGAACTTCTACCATTTTTGCATGCTCAGGTAGAGCATTTTTTCCTCCCATATCAACAGTGGTGGAAAGCAGAAGCACAGTGAATGTTAGCATGAAGAGACACAAAAGTATTTACATCTGAAGTGCTTTCACAGTGATTTTGAAAAGCTGTTTTTCTTATACAATGGATTCACTCAACAGTTATGAATATTCCTCAGTGCGAACAAATAGAAACCAACTTACCCTGCTTGTGATATCAGCCAGTCTGGGAAAGGAAACAATATCACATGAGTTACAGTAGGCTATCAATTATATGGAACAAATACAACCTATAGGAGTAAGAATATACTTGTAGTGTGTTAAATGGTCACTACCACTGGCTGAAATGGTACTGAGCTGTTAACAGGGCAAATGGAAAAAACAGACTATGTAAATTCACCCCATGTTTTCCAAAGAGAAAACAGAGTAAATTAATCAAATAGGTAGTTTGCTATGAAGAGTTTGCCTGCTTCTTGCTCAGATATGGAGTTCCTGATTATTATTTTTTTAATTATGATAGTACACTTACTTGAGTACTTTTGTATAGCAAGATTCTACTAACACGTGGATATTACACGTGAACAGGAAATATTAAATGAAACCCAATGAAAGCAAAGCTACCTCAGATGCCTTTGAATATAGAATTGAAGTATAATTGAAATGTACATTTGAGAAATTCCACATATAGCAAGCAAGCAAACAAACCTGGAAGAGTTTGTATAACATTCTGCTGTCCTTTTGCATGCTGTTACTGATGGTTTAATGTTTATTCACAGTGCATTGTATTTCATCCATTATCTGTTAGATTATAATGAGAACATCTTGTATCTGTTTTTATGTTAGCTTGTTATGTAGTAATTATAACACAGTAATAAAGTCTGTGTTCTCCTTAAGAACTGGTAGTTTTTACAGTACTAAGTTGATTTAAAAAAGAGAATTGAAATTCCTTGAAATATCATAGCAGTTTTCTCAGCATACTGAATTTATCTCCTGTAAATTTTCCAATTCAGCTTGCCAGAATGCTGATTTCATTAGAAAATCAAAATAGCAACGGCCAGTGAGAGTAAGCAGAGGAGCCATGTTTTCAGATACTGAATTGAATTAGCCAGAAAGTCCTTTTTAAAGAAAGCAGTCATAGTCAGTTTTCTAAGGCATTTTCACTTTCATAACATTTGACTTGATGAGAACTTACTAGACGTGGATTCTAGAGCATTTTGTAATTATTCCTGTTTTACTGAGTTTCAGGGAAAGAAAGTGGCTTTAGCTACGAAATGCCAAGCTAAAAAGAAATCAGGTACCCTATTCACAAGACCCAGGGAGTGTCCTAGGCAAATAATAGCATTAAATACTGTTTCAACTGCACACCACCTTTCTTCTGTAAATGTAAATTTCTGTTTTGCAAATAGGCCATTAAGCTTTCCCAATACCCTTCAGAGAGGCAAGGAACCTTCTCTGTGGCAGTTTATTTTTGCCCCCGGGGGAATCAGGGACTGTAAAGGTAACAGGGTCAATCATTGTGGATTTACTAGTTGTCAGTGATGTTTAAACTTAGTTAATGATATTTAAACTTAGTTAGCACTTGATCTTGCAAAAATGGTAAGGAATTAACTCTTCCTTGACTGTGACCCCAAGCTTGAGCTGAAACAGACCTGACTATAGCTGAATAGGTATAGTAGGAAGTATCTATTAACACCAGTTATTTAAGAGAAAAAATATATAGCAATGAATGTATACCTAGAAGTTCAACATTACTGTACTATTTTCCCTGAATAACAGCAGCTATGTCAGGATAATATTCTGAAAACCCTTTGCTATCTGTGTTTTCTTTTTTATATAGGACAGTGTTTAAGGGGTGTACTCTAATAATATGTTCTAATTGCTATAGAGATTACTTAACCAAAATATCATTATTCATTTCTGTTGTAACCATATTTGTTTCTAGTGTGTTTAGTGTTTTATATTAGAAATGCAACTGCATGAGTCACAACACTGATGAATGTGTTTCATCTTACATTGGAGAGTGCTGTTTCTGGAAATACCACATTTTTAATCTGACCTCACAGTCACATTTTTTTCAGAAAAGTATAATCTCTTCCATATATGATTGCTTCTGTTAAAAAGTCTGTCTTTGCTTTCATTTTAAACAAAGTTTTTTTGTAAATATTCATTTTCATTTTGCTTTTAAAGTGCTTTAAACTGTAAACTGTTCTCCATAGATCTTAATTATAACAGTAGACAAAACATTAGAGTTTAGTGATTATATGTAAGCAAGACAAGAAAAGAAAGGCATCCTTTTATATAAACAGCTTTTAGGACCCTTTTGATGTTGTGCAAAAGCAAACCTGTTATGTCTACAGGAAATATATATGAAATTAAGAAGCCAGTATCAACAGAAAAGCCTTTTAAAATATAGAATATTTGGAGCTCTGTGAACCATTCCCCATCTTCCCCTCCAGAATGGTTTAGAATGTACTTTGATACAAGGCGATCATATAGTGCTGAACTTAACTACAAATACTTACTGAAGCTTAAGTTAACACAATTAATGTCAACTGTTAAAAAAGCTGCGGTAGGGCTAACATCATGAGAAATACCTGTCTGTATCACAACTGCATCATAGTGGTCTGATTCTTACTGGCAGCTTGTGCTAAAGTCATATTTTAAGGACATCCGCTAAACGAAAAGGTTAGGTTAGGATTTAGGTTTCCCTAAATCACGCATTGTCTTAATGCAGTGTACTATGACATACAGATATGGAGTTCTGCACACTTTGCCTATCAGGAGCCTTTATAGAGCCCCAGTAGTAATTTCAGGGAACAGATAAAATCCCAAATGATTAAAATCATTGGAAAAAATAATTGAATGTTGATGTCCCAAAGATTTGAGTTAGTCTTTTACAGAACCGGTATTGGTTCTGTAACCAATAGTCTCCCAAGTTGATGGGAGGTTATTTTGTTTCGGAACTAAAAGAGAAGTTTCTAATGAGAACTTAAATCAAGAGACATTTTAGAGGCAGAAGTTTTGCTATCTTTTAATCTAGATTAAAAAGCATACAGATTTAGACAGATTCCTCTATTTACTTTACCAGTACTACCACCAAATTAGGTTTTAAATGTATGTAATCACATTAGTTTTCAGTAGCATTACACAGGTACAATTTTAGGATAAACTGATTGCTAAGGAATGTAATTTAACTTGCAAGATCTTCATTACTGATGATGATAGACAAGAAGAAAAAAAACCTGTCTGATCTCAGATCTTGTGATAAAGTTTGATTAAAATGATTCACGTTTTCAAAGTGACACCAGTTTAGTAACCCTGCAATGTCATTTTTATGAAATTACTTTCCAGACCAGGAATGCACTTAAATCTTGAATGATGTTTCCACATTTTTGAAATTGAAGAACTCAAAATTACTTCTACTGTTTACAGCTGAAAGCTGTAAATATTACTTGTAGCTTCAAAATATCAGTACTGTAATGTGCTAGTGCCTTCTGTCTCAATGTTACGTGCTGAAAGAACAGATGTGGAGCTGCTTCCTCTAGGAAAGAGGCATCTTGATCCGTTTCCAGAGTGTGCCTAAAACAGGGGAAGAATTGACAGTGGCATAGCTTCTCTTTGCTGTCTTGTGCTGATCTCATCTTTCAGTTTCACTAGAGCTGATTTCAGAGAGGGAGAAATTGGGTAGGAAGTGTTCAGTGGCCAAGCAAGTGCAGGGCTCTGTGCTGAATTATCCACAGCTGCTTACTGTTAATAGCTGCGAGCTAGACACAGCTGCACTGGTGGGACAAGAGATCGGCCCATCTCCACAACAAAATATGGAACGTCCACACTCAAAATAGCAGTTTTTTCTCTGAGTGGCTTGGGTTTTCAGAAGAATTTTTCATAACTGAAAGTAATTGCATGTGTCTGTGTAACCAGCCAAAGAGAGAGGGACAACAGGTATGTCTGAAACTACAATACACCTGTGACGAAAGATGCGTTTTATGCCTTGCTTTTGAAAGGGTCACTGAGAACGCTGCAGTAAAAAACACAACTTAACTGATACTTGTCACCTCATGGACTACATTTTTCATTCTGATTAGATAGATGTGTGAGATTTGAAAAGTTTTAGCAAATTTTCTCTGACAAATCCAACAGTAATGGTTCCAGTAATGTGTAAAGAAGCAGCTCCTGATAGCAGTATAAAGACAGGCCAAGAGTCGTTCCTGCCCACTTTGTGTTGCTTACTGAGATTTCTTGCAAGCGTAAGAAAATTCTTTCATGAAAGTGAGGCCCCTGGGTACCTTCATTTTGACATATATTTTAAAGGCATTGTGGGTTTTTTTGAAGAATTATTTTGTATAGTAATGCATGTTTTGACAGTGTTTTCTGAGCTATCCATTACTGAGATTTAGCTCCATTTACAAATCATGTAGAAGTGTTTATTAATATTACTCTTAAAAGCTTTAATGTTGTGGATCAAGCACTCAAAGTCTAAGAAAGGATATGAAGCCTGGATTCCAGATACATATGAGTTATGAAGCTGTCTTTAACTGTTGGCTTTTTTTTTTGCTAATCCTCTGCCACTTTTTTTTTTCTGTCTTTATTCCCCTCCCCCCCAACCTTAACTCCAGGTCAATGATTGTTTGTTTTTGGATTGGGAAGCACAGTCACTTTACCAATAAGTCTTTCGCATGTTACTACATGTTTCTACTTTGTTAAGTAGAAAAAGATTGACCCTATGCTGTAACCAAGGTAATATCTGTAAATGTACTTGAACAGTAACTAAAACCAGAGTTGGCAAACAAGTAAAGTACCTGCATCATATTTCACACTTTTTAATTTTGCCATCTGAATATCTAAAAATATACATTGCCACAGATGTCTTTTAAAGCATATATAAGAAAAAGTATATTTTTAGGACTTTTTTATGTTTAAAGAGGAGTTTCACCACTCTTTATCACAGAAGAAAAAATGTATCAATAACAACAATTATAAGCCCAATGTACCCTGTGTATGGGTCTCCAGTCTACCATCAAGTTACTTCTGATCCTCCTCTTTGGTAAGCCAGCTAGACTGAACCACCTGAGTCCTGCCCTCAGCGGTTCTCGTAGCTCTTTTCTGAGCCCTTTCCAGTTTATGAATTTCCTTTAGAAAGCCTGATCGGCGCCCCTGGCTTCCTCAGCTTCGCTGGCGCATGGCGACAACGTGGCTTTTCGCCGTCCCGCTAGGTTGCGTGTCTAATAAGCAAACTACGTGCGCGGCTTTATCCGGGTGGCTTCTGCGCAAGGCCAGGGGCTCAGGCAGCCTGTCTTCGGGGCGTCGCCCACAGCGCGACTTTCC
The DNA here is from genome assembly GCF_036417845.1 of Apteryx mantelli. Lineage (NCBI taxonomy): Eukaryota > Metazoa > Chordata > Aves > Apterygiformes > Apterygidae > Apteryx > Apteryx mantelli. Next base: position 24,378,032 of record NC_089982.1, on the reverse strand, counting down.
CCAAACGCCAGAAGGCCGCACGCCGAGCCTCCAAGCAAGGCCTGAAAAGAAGCGGAGTTGAAAAGAGCACTTCGGACACCGTTTTCCGAGAGGCTCAAAGGCATCCTTTTCCCGCCCCGCTTCTCGGCTGAAAGCGGAGGGGGCAGGGCGCGGGGAGCTGCGGCCCGCCGCGGCCGCACTGCCCGTCGCCCAGCGGCCCCCCGCCCTGCTCCCTCCCCCGGCGGCGGGCGCCGCGGCGGGCAGTGCGCAGGCGCCGCGGCGGCGCCGGGCGCGCTCCCGGGCGGCCTCAGACGTGGCACTCGGGTGAGCGGCGCGAGCGGAGCCGCGGGAGGCGCGCGCGCACGCGGGCAGCCGGGCGGGGGGCTGCACGCGGCGCCCAGGTAACGGCTCCTAACGGTCCCAACGGTCTGGGGGGTGCGCGCCGGCAGCGCGGGGCGGGCGGCGGGGCTCGGCCGTCCCCTGCCTCTCGGGGGCCGCCCGGTCACGGGCTTGGGGAGCGGCAGGCGCTTTCGGGGCGGCCGGGGGAGTGGGGCATCCTGCCGGGACGGAGCCGGCGGGAGCCCGCGTACATCGGCACGGGGTGCAGGTACTTCAAACGCGCCTTACTGTTAACCGGAGCGGGCAGACGTGTCCTGCGCAGGGCTGTGCAGCTGCGCCGGGAAAATAGAGAGCACCGTTATAGTGACTTAAAGTTGTCAGTTAATGGGGAAGCAAGTGATAACTGTTGGCAGTTTTTGCAGTGAGTTGGAGGAAACTTTAAGCTTATGTTTTCATAGCTTTTTCTGAAATGCATGTTATAAAAATATGATGTGAAAGTCTAATATGTGTAGCTATATTCCATTCCATATGTGTATCTGCATATAAATACGTGCGCATACACCCCAAACATATTATTTGTCAAACTGAGATTGCAGCATGCATTGGTGAGGGACTGCACCTCTATTTCTAGATTATACATTACTAAGCACAGTGTCTTAGAAGAAATTATAATGTTAATAGTTCTCTTTCAGTTAGCTGAGAACATGAGCCTATATTTTTAACTGTTATCCTACTTTTTACACGCACACAGTGGAGTTTTATATCTTCATAGAGATACCAGTGCAGTAAAGCATTGCATAGGTATAGTAATCCGCTGAAAAAAGATCATAACTTGTTTTGTTTCATCAGTAAGTTAAATTGTGCTGTTAAATTTCAATGAAACGGGTGTGAAGTAAACTAGTGTTAAGGGAGACCAGGAGAAAAGGTTTTCTTGTCCTTCTGTTTAGCAACACTGGTAGTAAGCACACCCAGTAAAAGATCTTGGCTTAGCAGTTCTTCTAACCTTTCTTTTGCGATTTCCACTATGATTCTATATGCTTCTTGTTAAATCAAACCTTCCTAGGTGATCAGTTTCTGTTGATATTTTGGGTGCTGTCCAAACCAGTTTCACTGCATGTTTGCATTTGTGCATATCTTGAAAAAAGATTAAATATGCTCCATGTCAAATAGAATCTGGAACCGAGTTCAATACATTTATATTATTTGGTTTAGGGTTAAGAGTTCCTGTCCCTCTTCAACCCAACCTCTGTGTGTTTATGCTGTCTGTGGGAAGTTTGACGTGGCAAGACTTTTTTTTTTTTTTTTTTTTTCCTCCGAGTGAGCTGTGGAGGAAGTATTCCCCCCTGGATGCTGTCACAGCTAAAGGTGCCAGCTGTTGCAGCTGCCTCAAAGTGAGCATCCCTTTCTTTATATAGATATAAAATGTATATAAGCATATGCTAGCGAGTAGGTAATTTAGTGCTGATTTTCTGTCTTATGTAGGAACTAAAGCTCATGCTGCCACGTCTTTTCTGCTGGGGAGGGAGAGTACGGCTGGTAACCAGAAGCTGTTCCATGTAGACATTTTTTTCTTTTTCTCGCGCTTACCTCGTTAGCTAAGAAATAGAAGACAACTCTCTAATTTGTCATATCTGAAACACTTTAACACTTAAAAATGTCTTAGGCAATTGGGAAATTTTATGCCACATTGAGGAATGTGGCTTAGTACAACAGGCAATGTGTGAGGAGGTCTAGGACCTGTACCCATCTCAGAGTGATTTCCTGTCTGACATGGAAAATCAGTAAAACTATTTTTTTCAGAAATGTGTGTCTAATATGAAAAGCCTAGAGATGGGTTTTCTGGTAGGGGTAACTTTTTTCTACTGATATGTGCCAGTGCAACATGAATTTGTCTGCTGTGTAGTGTGATCTTGGAGCTGCATCTATTTCTGAGGTGACATCAGGCAGCTCCTGGAGCACAATTCCTGATAGAATTTCATCCAGTTTGCATGCTTGAAGATCACTCCATGATGCAACCCAAAGCAGGTCAAGTAAAGATGGCTGGGAGAGCTATTTCAAAAGAACACTTCTGTTGTCAAATAAAATGCTAGTTTACATAGATGTAGCTTTAGCTCTTTGGGGATGCTTGACCTGCATACTTGGGACTTGACTTTGCAGAGGCAGGGCTTGCTGCTCACTCAGAGTCTGGATCTCCTCAGTATTCCACAAAACAGCTTAATTTGGGCACTGGTAAAGTTAGTGGAATTTGTTGTTGTTTTTGTTAAAAATTTATTTTGACTTCATGTTGGATTTCTCTTTTGTGTAGAAATGAGAAAGTTACCTATGAAGGCTGCAAAGTATACAACTTCAAGAACTTTTCTGATTTCCTGATAGAAAGTGCTCCATATCTGAAAATTAATCTTACGAAATACAATAATTTAGTTTAATATTGTAGCGTTCTTTAGATTTTTAGTCCTAACTTTAAATGATTGCAATTACCAGGATACCTGAAGTTTCTTTTATCCTACTTAGCAAAATCTGACTGCAACAAACAAATGAAATGTCTGCGAATGCTCTCATCATTAAAAAACTTTTTTTGAGTTGCTTCTCAAATTGAATTCTTGGGTTTTGGGTTTTTCTTCTTTAAAAACAAAACAAATCAAGATGTGAAAGCTTAGAGAAAAGATGTATGGTAATAGCAAGGCTGTGCTGTGGCCATACATCCTCAGAAAGTGCATTGCTGCTTATATTTGGAGTCCCTTGAGCTCGGTTTCATCACGCTGCAGGTTCCCTTAGTAAAAAGACTGCTCAGGCCTGGGCAGATAATGCAGAAGAAAGCTGGAAATAGGGTCTCTTTCTATCCTGTAATTTATTCTCTGATGTTTTTTCTGTCCTGCCCCAGTCTGCTTTCCTGTGAGCAGGAACTAGCTGTGGAAATTTATCAGGAGCAGGGCCAGGTAGCAGAAAACTGGATTGCTCAGTTGAGTGAGAGTGGCACTTTGACATAAGTGATAGATGTGTCCCTTTGCTTCTTTTGGTGTAAGAAAAGTTGTGTGGCAATTACTGTAGTGGATTTTTTTTGTCATGTTTAAAACTGAGCTTTAAAAAGGGCCAGCATCTATCATACAGTACTTGTGTAATGGGGATGGATTTGCAACAGCAGTGACTGTGCACTTAGACAGACAGTGTAATTTCTTACCAGCATTGAAAGCATGGAATGCTCCCTCGCTTGCTTGAGATGGGGCTGATGTAGAAGGTGTGATGAAAGCTGGTGCCATGTTCCATACCTCCTCTAAAAGAGGGCAGGAGAATGAATTGCTAGAGGAGTCTTGTACTCTGGCAACTGTGCCTTTCCTGATTTTTCAGGAATATCTGGTATTTCTCTTTGGAATACCTGGTATTTGGGGAGTGGGACTCGCAGTCTGTTTTTTCAGGTGTAGAAGTCTAGGTTCTACCAATAAAGAGAGCAGTTTGAGAATTTCCTTTGAGTTTTCTTTTCCACCTATACTTCCTTCACTTCAAGTTACTCTCCATGGGCCTGGGAGAGGTGAATCCTCTTCAGATAAATTCAGTGATTTGTTTAAATTCACGCAATAAGATTGTGGTAGTGTTGAGAAAATTAAGCAACCAGACAATCAAACAGGCAAAAACATATTCTCCTGACTTACAGGTCCATTTTTACCCTCAAGTCTGTCTACTGTTGTGGAGGGGGCAGGGGGACACAGTTCTCAGCCTTTTAAAATGCATAAAGACTAAAGAATAGTAGCAGGTATAATTTCCTTTTTTTGCAGATTCTTAAAGAGGATCCCCTACTTGGAATGAGAGTATTGTCATCATGAGTCAACAAGGTTATGTTGCAACTCCTCCATATTCCCAATCCCAGCCAGGGATAGGAGGCTTTTCTACAGGTTTTGGACCACCTACTTCTTCACTTCTTTATGGGCATTATGGGGACCCTAATTCCTCATACTCAGCACCTCAAACAGGTATGGAGTTTGCTTAAAATGCATTTTGAGAGTCTACTTTTCTATGAAGGTCTTTTATATCTCTTCCTGTTACTTGTGCTTACACAAAATGCTCTGTTTTACACTGCTAGTGGAACAGTATCCTGCACTAGCTTTAGCCATGTTGTTGCTGATGCCCTAAATGTTGATATAAGATGCCTGGTAGTAGGAATCTAACCTTTGTGTGTGAATTCCATTGTCCGGAAAGCAGTAAGCACCAGTGCTTAATGATGTATTATGATTAACATCTAATGCAGACAAATACAAAAGGAGCAGTTCAGTATTCATTTTGGGAGTAGAAAAATGTTTCTGAACTCATGTGTGTTATTGGCAAGCAAGCTCTTCAGAAATGAGTTGCATTCCTGACCATAGGACCAGTGTCCTAGTGGCACCAAGTTCTTGAGCACAAACTTGCGTATGAATATAAGCTGGTGGTTTACTACTTAAGCTCATTTACTGAATGATATATTTTGGGGTGACAAGTTGTAAATACAATCTAGCTGCCTCCTAGACACATAGGAGACAATTACCTACTATCAGGGAGGGCAACTTGGGTAGCTTTTATAAGCAAATGGGATATTTGGTCTTTATGTCTCAGCATAGTCATCCTACAGATAATGTAATTGATATCCATCAGATAAACATGGATGTTACCGACTCTCCTTTGCTTTTTTTAAATTTTAATTTACTGATATGTGGCTTCGGGTTTTTCAAGAAAAAAAGTGGTTTCTGAGAGCACAGTGTTGAGGCCCATTTTTTCAATAAGTCATACTGTGGCCCCATTTCAGTAAAGCCAAAGAGCAGGTACTAGGCTTGCAAGTCAGGGCTGTGGAAAACATCCAAAGAGTAAGGTTTCCTGTAAGTCTGCTAATATACCTAGGCAAAATAGGGATGAAAGAGAGAGGAACCATCTAAATGTTTTGTCTGATGTTCTAGACAATAATTATAGTTAAAATAGTAAAGATGTCTGAATTATTCTCTAAGGCATCTAGAAAAAATAATTTTGCCTAGTTTCTCTAAACTTCTTACTAAAGACTGCAGGAGTTGTGTTACTTTAATCCAAGGCCGAATATAGTCAGAACACAGAACTACTTCTGTTAATTGGCTTATTAGAATACTTGGGAAAAATACCAGTTTTGACAGCAAACAAATTTTTGATGTTGTAGTAATTTAAAGGAAAATAATTAAAGAAATACAGGTTGAAAAGCTATCTATTCAACACTTATGTTTACATAAATTGTAATCTCTTTACAGTCAGTGTCTAGATAATTCTGCATTAAAAACCATTCTTAGCATAAGTTTACTGGTTCTATGTATGCAGGCAATTTTTTAAAGGTTTTTCCAGGTTTTCTTTCTGACTGTTTTCAGAAAGCAAAGGGACCTGTTGCTTCTCCCTAAAAAGGTGAGTGAGTGGTAGGGAATTTCCAGTATCCCAAGCTGAATTGGAGGGTCTGTTTCCTTATTCTTGCATCTTCATTACTGTCCTGCTTGTATTCTTTCACCAGAAAATTACTAAACTACTATTTCCTTCCTTTTTAACTATGTCTTCTTTTTCATATTTGCTTCTATAGCTGGCCAGAAATCTGCCCTTATTCCTACAGCAGGACTGTACATTTGTATTTCTTGATGATCTTGTGCTTTCTTACAGGAAGTACTTTTTGTTTGGCAGGCATGTCGAAATCAACTGTACCTTTTGGATCTTCAGCTCCTGTTGGACCTCCACCACCTGGTGCACATCAGTTCAGCCAGACCAACCTCCAAAACGGGCCCAATACACCAGGGCAACAGCCACATAGGTGACTTCACGAATTAATACATGAGATCTAAGTTGTTCATTCTCTTTTTCCTCTCTTTGGCTGCTTTGCTGGCATCCAAGTATCACATCCCTTCTACCTTCAGCAGCTCTGACTTATTCCAATTCTGAACTGGAGCATCAAGTTCAGTTCCCTGTTACTTTAAGCTGCCAGATGGTACAGTGCAATCTGTAATCTCATTAAGTTCCATTTTACAGCAAGTTAGGTCTTTATCATGGGTTGGTTTTCTTTTTATTCTTTCTGCTTGAACTTAGACTCACTGATTAAAAGCAGCAGTAAGGTGTTACAACTGCTGTTTGTTGTAGGAGTTGCGCTTCTTTTATTCATTTTCTGATGTCTTAATTCTCCTCTGTTGTGAGGTACCAAGATGATGTTATTTAATGATTAACAGTTGCCAGTGAGTTTTGACTAGAAGCTGGTGCATGTGTGTGTATCTGTAGCTTTTTCCCTATGTTAGGATGTCTGTGGTTCAGTGTTGTGGGATCACAGCCAAGGCTCCGTAGGGTATTTTAAAGATATTTTATAGTGCCATAGTCTTTGAGATTAGCGCCTGCTGCCCTTTTGTTCAAGTCTCTGATTGACTGACTATGAAGAGTTTACCTGAAGTGGTATTGTCCTGCCTCCAGAGCTCACAGGAAGAAATGAAAGAGAAGGGAGTGGGACAAAGTAAGAAGGGAAGGGAGAAACTAGAGACAGGTAGAAGATGTGAAAGGGAGTCTTGGAAAAATGATATGAAGGGATGTAAGGAGAGGGCAGAAAAGCTTGATTACAGTGATATGACATAATTTATATTTTAGGTGGTTGTACATGGGTAGATACACTTAACTATCTTATTTAATTCTGTCAATTGTTAATTATTTTGCTGTCCTCTTAGGAGTGACAAAATTAGAGTTTATGTATGTATAACTGTTTTTGTGAACTTGATGCTGTTTAACAACAGTCTTGTTTTAGTTGATTGAAGTCTTAATCTGCCTCTGTGCTTTTTAGTTGTTGTACAGTTATTTGTGTTCAAATAAAGCCATATATATGTTTTATTAGGCATCAGAATAGGGAAGCCTGTTGTCTGTGTGTTATCACTGTGTGTAGAGGACCCACAGAGACTGGTGGTTCTCTGTAGAAGACAATGTGTCAATGCGTAGGGAGAAGTGGCTGTTGTCCTGAAGACCTAAAAATGAGGAATGGAAAAACAGGGTGAAGAGAGTTGAGTTGACATGACCAGCCCAGCAAAATGTTGTTTCTCTTTCCTAGTTTCCAGTCATCACCCTGACAGCTGCCTGTTTACTGTTTTCACCTGATCTTGTTTTATTCCCAGGTTACTGAGAGCCAGGAAATTTCCATAACAAAATTTCAAGGAAAGTGAATTCTACTTCCCTTAGTATACGTAGGACCTTCCTCAGTTTTAGAAATGGTTGTAGGGAAAGCAATGTAGATCTTCTGTGGAAGACGGCCTGCAATCTCATTTTTCCAAAATGTATATAGAGTCTGGTAGAAAATATCTTTACAGGTTATATGTGTGTTATCTCTTCCTTTTGTCCAGTTCTTTTTCTTGCCTTTGTGTTTTCCTATGTCCACGCAGTAGTTTTTTCTGACCTTGTGTCTTCCTTTTCCCCTGACTACTGGGAACTCCTTAACAGTCTCCCTCTTCATTTGCCTCACTTCACAGAGATTGTCTTAATGTTCATCCCAATGTCCTCACCCATTCCCAGTAGGGAAGCTTCCTGTATAAGCATGGAGAGAGGTTGGAGTGATGTGGTATGTTCAGAAGCTTAGATTTCTTGATCACCAAGCTTTCATATAGTTACTACCTCTCTCTCTTTGCCAAGGCATACTCGCACTTCTTTGTTTCTAATAAGTATGCAAAAAAATCATATGCTGTCTTTTTTAATTAGTGTGCATTCTCTCTTCATGGCTATTTTAACAAAAATATATTTTTTATGATCAGAAGATCAGCAAACTTTAGAGTCTGGCCCTCCTAATTAACTGTTTCCGCATCACCCTGGAGAAGGTATTAGGCCTTCTGGAATTGTTATTGGTTGCTGTAATTCTCTGTATAACTGCACTAACTTCTCCCTTTAGGTTTCAAGGCCCTCCACCTCCAAACTGTACAGGATCTTCCTATCCTTCCTACAGTCATCAGTCACAACCAGCCTATCCAAATACTGCATCCAGTTCGTCTACAACACAACTTGCTAACCAGCTCAACACCATGCAAATAAATAACTATGGTAATTAGTTTTATCTGATTTGATTTACTTTTTCCTCAATTAAAGCTGTTAAGATTATGATAATTAGCACTTTACTGAACTTATGTAGAACATAAAATCTTTGACCATTATCATTTGCTCAAGTTCTTAGATCTTTAATTTCATCCTCTTACTTAAGTGAATGCCTTTGAGTTAGTTCTGAATTGACATTTGTTGAACCTTCCAGAAAGATCAGTTATCTTATCAGTTATTTCTCATAGTCTTTGTTGATCCTGTCAGTAACAGGCAAGGCAAGAGCAATAATATGCAGATAGGGCTTGTTTTCCTCAGTTTTTCAGTGTTTCTCTCTGTTTTGAAACAATCTTTTTCTTTTCTTGTCCAAAACTTATAATTTAGCTTTTTGTCTAAATTTCACTTACATTTAATCTGGGGTTAAAACATCTCAAAACTAAGCCATGAGGTAAAGACGTGATTGTGTGATTCTTCTGTGTAAATTAGACTTGCCATCACTGATCTTACTTTTTATGTTATATCTGCTTTTCCTGAATATTTACTGAGGCCTGATCAAATTTACTATTCAACTGAAAAGGAGTGGAATTTAGTTAGCATCTTGTTGTGCTGTGACCAGCACATTTAGGAGGATGAATTTGTTTGAATTTGAGATCGCTTTTGTGGTCGATATCATTGTAAGATATGAGTAGAGATGAACTTTTTAGTTCAGGATGCACTGATAATTACATCATTGTTCTTGCCCTGACTTTACAAGTTGTTGATTCGAGTTGAATGAAACCTGCATAACTACTGGGGATCTGGCCCTCTGTTTGTACAATTGCTTGTGAAAACTTACACCTTCTTCATCTTATAAAAATTAATTTAGACTTGAATTCAACTTTGGTGTACTGAACTGCAAGTATGCAATTAAGTTAGACTGTTTTATACAGGATGAAATGTGGCCCAACATCCCTGCAACACTTCATGATTTATATTATGTAGAGCAAAAAGAATTAATTTGTTTCTCTGCCTTCAAAATATTGCCTTCAGTAATAATTATGTAGAACAGAATATTTTTGCTTATCTCATTACATACTGGAAGTTTCAGATACCCTTCAGACCACTGAAGATATGGGTTCTTTAATGCTCTGCCTCTGTGTTGGTTAACTGTAAGCCTAAATTTTTTAGACTGATTTTGCTTAACTGTAAGCCTAAATTGATGTAACTTGGCAGATTGCTGAAGTTCACAGCTTGTAAAGCTAATGGAACAATGTCTGTTTGTACCAGCCGTGAACCTGAGCTTGTGTTTTTTTTATGTGAAATTCTTGTTTTTCAGTTAACATGTCTGAGTGGAGATACATTTCAGTGTTTTTATATTAATGTATTAGTACTTTTGTTCCAAACTTATTTTTGGTTAGGTTCTTAGCTTTTCTGAAAATTATTTTACTGTAGATTTTTTGGGAGAAATTTGACTAAAAATGTAGATATCGTAAAATAACAAGCATTTGCAGATTGTAAGACTCAAAGAAATATTTCCAAAGTCCTATTATTTCCTATTGGAACTAGATTCTTATAAAGAACTAACTATTCCTCATCAATGTACAGAAAGTAGTCCCCACAAGTTTCATCTTTTAACATCAAAACCAGAAGGTGGTTGTAAATCAGATTAAATGAATGGATTTACCTTCCGTTAAACCTTTCAGTGAATTGCAAACAGCAAACTAACAAAAATGTGCCACATAAGAGAAATTGATTATTAAGTCAAAAGGAATGTTACTTCATATTATGAAATTAAATATTATTTCAAAAGCAAATAGCGATTTATGTGTATTTTAATCAAGTATTGATTAATCAAGTAATCAAGTATGACCTCCCTCTCCCCTTCCCCACCCAGTTTCAGGTTTTTATTGAAAATAGGGCCACAGGGAATAGTTGGACATTAGAATCAGTTCAAACTTAAGCTGTAAAGTCAGAATTGTTACACAAAAAGGCATTCAGAATTCCTGTAATAAAGCATTATCAATACAAGATGCAATATTCCCGTACACATTGCAAATGTATGGAATTAAAATGGATTACCTTCCACATGGTAGGTTGTTGGTTTGGGCTCGTTTGACATATGGCTTCCCGCTCAGGTCCTGGTGCTACTCAGAGCTCTTGCATGTCTTCTGGGCATCCAGCATCTTTTCAGGGTCCACAACCACCACCACCACTGGCCCAGCAGCAGATGGCTTTACCACTTGGATCACAGATTCCTCCACCAGCAAATAATGTAAATGGCCTTTGTGCTCAGCCATCGTTGCCTCCAATGGCCAGACAAGATGGGATCCCTGGATCTGGCCCCCCGAATGCTAACTTGCAACAGCTTCCAGGACAGCCCCCAGGGCCTGGATATCATCCTCAGCAAGGTAAGGAAGGATGTTTGGTATCTAACAGAAAACAAAATGTGGTTTGGGAATCACTGGTGAACTGCAGCCAGTCATGGATGGCGTTTTACTGACTTGGAAAAATAAAAATTAATTCTCTTTTTAGTTGAATGGAAAGATTCCTGTTGTCAATCAGTGCATTTAAGGCAGGCTCTACTTTTCCTCAGAGGTTCAGCATTCTGGAAAAGAATGTAGCAAGAAGTAGATTAATTTGGGTCAGGAGCAGAATTATTTGGTTGGTAATGGGTGAAGGTACAACATACTACAATAAAGAGTCTTTTATTAGCCAAAAAGGTGCAGGGTGCTCTCCATTTTATAGTACTGTCTGCCATCAGCAGCTTTCAGAAATGCTTTTTATAGCAATAAAGAGTTGTAACTGAATGCAAAGAATGTGCTTTGTTTTACCTGATGCAGGTAAGTAAAACAATTAGCTGGCTTTTTAGTTGTCAAACTAACTAGACCAGTTTGCACTGACTGATGTTACTGGAGAGGTTCTCGATAAGGTAATAATCTGGACTGAGTAGCCGTGGGAATCTCTCCTAACTATCCTACTTGGGCACATACCTGAAAACTTTTGGGTCCAGAGTTGTCACACGCATTTTTATGTTTACTTTTAAAACAACAGACTGCATGAGCTAAAATAATCAGTTTCTTTTACTTGTTGAAAACAGAAGGCAAAGAGAAGTGGCATTTGGCTTCAGTAAGAATGAGTTGTATGGCAAAACTTGATGTTAAAAATTGATATGAGAATTTAAATACTTAAATCAGTGGTCATTTGTAACTCTGCAGCAAATTACGGCCCTCAGATGGCAGGAGCTCAACTGTCTTATCCTGGTGCTTTCCCTGGAGGTCCAGCACAGCTTTCAGGTCCACAGCAGAAGAAGCTTGATCCTGACTCTATTCCAAGCCCTGTAAGTAATGTGATGCTATTTTATGATTTTTTTATGAAAGTAAATTTCTGCTGCAGTTTAGACAAATGACAATGTTAATATTGTTTTTATTTTAGTTGGTGGTTGTTTGAACATACAAACACACTTATGTTGCTTAGTTCACAGGATATGTTCCAATTTTTGCATAATTTTGTTAATTACATGGAATTTTGTACCCTCTGCTGTACTCTCTGCTGTCTGTTTTGGGTGAATGAATAGTGCATAACATTAGTTTAGAACTGAAGAGGCTTTATAACTTTATAGCTAATATGGGATATAAGCCTGACTCCAAGTACGTTAATAGGAATTCTCAACAGAGTTCTCAGTATGACAGTAAGCAGTATTGATAGATTACTTGCATTCCCTGCAGCTAATCACCTTCCCTTTTCACTCCAGAAAGATGGAAGGCTTAGACTTAGTACCTAGAATAGGACTTAAGCAAAAATGTAGCTTTTTTTTAACTCTAAAATTGCAATCCTGAAAATGCTGAGAAGTTGCATGCTCAAAAGACACCTCACTATTTGATTGCAGGGGTTCCCCAGGCAACTAGAATTATTTGTTTGAGCATCCTTCTGGTTGCAATAAACTTGTAAGGATTTCAGTAGCTCAGGATATAGTTCATGCTTAAGCCTCATACAGGTTCAAAAGGCTGAGTTGTTTAAGCATGCCTAAACATGCAGTGAGAGGACAGGCCTCTTTGTTTAAAGCACTGGAAGCTGCCTCTTCTTTTCAAAATGGGGTTAGGGGAAAAAGAGAACAAGCCTATGGCTGTGTCCGTCTTTTTAAATGAAGTAGTTTAGTTATTCCTCTGGGTAACTATTAGTCAGATGAAGGCCATACCTAACTTCTTTTTTATTGAGAATAGCTGATCGAAGTAGAGGGGAAAAATGTGCTGACCTTGTGGGTAAAACACACACTCCGACACACACACTTCTACTGGTCCTGGTGACCAACTGGCCAGGCTAAAAGGTCCTCGGAGAGCTGGGATTTTTGAGGCAGGCAATATTCTGCAGCTTTGATGTAGGAAATCAAGATCTACGTTTTCCACTTAGAAAAATGTAGAAGCCACCACACTGTAAGCTAGTCTGGGTGAAGGAATCTTACACTTCCTTTGCTGAAGCAGTATTGCTGTACAGAAAGGATTTGTGTTTCACCAGGCTGAAGGAAAAACATTTTTGTAAAAGCCCAAAACTGTCTAGGATTCGGCAGCCTTGCTTTCTTATATTGAGTTGTTGTTTTTTCCTTCCAGAAGAGATTATTTGTTTTATCCAGTGTTCATTCTAGTGTAAGACTCAGAAAATCTTGAAAAAATGCTTTTTAATAATCACTTTGCAGTTAACATAACAACTGCAATTCCCTCTGTTAGAGGAAATATTCAAGTTTAATGTAATTGAAAAATTTTGTTTAAGAAATTGAAGTGAGTGAGTGTCTGTGTAATTAGCAAGTGTAGGTAACACCCTTAATAGGCCACTCATCCCTGTGTTTCAGATTGGTGCTTTTATATAAGAAGGATAAAATGGTTAGCCTAATTTAAAAAAAATGGAGGAGGCGGTCTGGCATAAAAGCATGGGCTGATGTCTTGTTTCAATTACGCATGTAGAATAAACAGGCTTGACTATGACAGCAATGTTAAAATAGGTTAAAAGGTTTGTTTTAGCAGCAGAGAGAGGATCAAAATGACACATTTAAAAGAAACATGATCTGGGTCAATGTCTGTAAAGGGCAAAAAGCTAATTCAAAATGAGGAGCAAGTATCACCATGTGTATTTCTTGTTATATTTACATTATAAAATTACAATAGTGTTGCCAGATAAATTTGCTTCTTATCTATAGCCATTGTTGATTTATATTTTCTTACATATGTTAGAGGTTGATATGTGCTCTGACACCACCTATGAAAACTAGCATCTGGGCTTTGTCAACAATTATTTCCAAGAACAATGATATATCTAGGTCAGTTAACTGCAGAATACCATGGTACATTGATGCTTTGCAGATCTAAGTCTGAAAGTGGTTTGCTTTCTTCAGCCAATGGACCTTTTTGGAGCAAAATCTTTTTCTTTCTAATGCAAGTGTTAGCAATAGGTATACAAGCCGAGGAGGCAGAGAAAAGTAATCATAATGTTGAAGCTAAGGAATGTATTGTACTTAAATTACAGTACAGGAACTTTATAGAAAAAGAAGTAGTTACGGGCCTCGGATTATTTCCAGTGTGTTAGGAAATACCTCTTGGACAATGATCAATGGATTCTATGCAACTAATTTTCTTTTTCCCCTCTACTTTCCAACAGAGGCTTCTGAAGTTCCCCAGCTACTATTAAAAAAAAATCACATGCAGTGTAAAGATACAATGAGATGGGATGCCAGCTTCAGTGGCAAAGCCAGCTTCAGAAATTCCCGTTCTCTTTCCTCTTACTTGCTTCTCACAGCAGTACAACTGTTAGGCTACATTGTAAAATGGATTGCTAAAATGATAGCTTTTTTGAGGGAGGAAGAGGAGTGACGGTATCATTTCAGTGATCTCATTTACAGTGAGGACCAATATACGGCTTTATATAGCTTCAATTGTATCCTGAAGAGTACAGAACTTAAACAGTGGCGAGGCACTGTGGGCAAGTGATGGGGGAGAGTATGCATGGGAAGGAAATTTGTTTAGTAGCAAAGCCAGCTTAAGCAGCGTTTCATGAAATTACATCTTAAGTTGCTTCAACCAGAATAAATCAGTACATGATCAGAGCTTCTCCACTTCAGCAAAAATCTCTTCTGTAGTTGCTGTCCTTTACTCTTTTTCCAGGAAGAAGCTCACAACATGGTAGTCTGACTCAGAGAAGGTAGACCATGAACTCCGATGTTGAAATACTAGCTAGTGGCCAGCAAGGCTTTTCTCAGGGGTCCAAATTACTGCTTGCTGGATGGCAGTGCTGAAATATAGCTCAGCTTAGAAGGAGATATGCTATCTAGATTACTGTTTGCTTTTCAACCACCCTGTGGTTTTTTCTAAGTTTTTCCCCACAACTAGTGGGGAGAAATGAGAGCTAACCCCTCCCACCATTGCTACCTGATCAATTACTTGCACTTTCATTTTTGAAGAACAGCAGCTGGCACAACTACAGTCATACAAAAGATAATTTGTATCTGTGGCATCTAACTGAGGTGATGCAACCTGTTTTCACCTCAGGTTGATCTGATCTAGGAGAATGGAAGGCCAGATCCAGTGACAGCAACTTACCCAACCATTCCCCTTGTTTTACTGTCTAGCCACTCTAGAGAAGGTCTGTCCTCCCAGCAGTCAGTATACTTGCTCTAAACAACTCATTTTCTTTCTGTGTATAGGTCTCACCTACCTGTAGGTGTAGTGTTACCCCTGCAGTTTCCCTACAAGCAGCTATATTTGTAAATGAGTTACACTGCTCAGCTATGTTGTATAGTTTTCAAGCTGTTAACTGTCCCAGAAACATGTATATCTTGGGTTTAGGACAGCTACTTGGTGTAAACATTAGCATAACTGTTTATGACAGTAACTGAATGCATGGCTTGGC
The DNA here is from genome assembly GCF_036417845.1 of Apteryx mantelli. Classification (NCBI taxonomy): domain Eukaryota; kingdom Metazoa; phylum Chordata; class Aves; order Apterygiformes; family Apterygidae; genus Apteryx; species Apteryx mantelli. The sequence goes on along the minus strand of NC_089982.1, from coordinate 24,362,828 downwards.
TTTCTCATACTGTCCTCCTTCTTATTCATCAGATTCAAGTAATTGAAAATGATAAGACTTCCAGGGGAGGACAGATCTATGCTACAAACACAAGAGGACAAGTTCCTCCTCTTGTCACCACAGACTGCATAATCCAAGATCAAGGTAACTATCCATGTTACTGCTGTGGGAATCTTGCTAGATAAAATCAAAGACTAAAAGAATATACTAAATTTTCAATTTTCTCATCTTAAAATGGTGTTTCTTGCTCTAAATTGGACATGAAATGGGAAACTTCTTCCCTTAAAAAAAAGATTTGGGGACAAATGGGAGTTGAGAATTCTTGCACCTTGTGTTAACTTCAGTGAAAGCCCTGAGACCACCTTGCCAGCATCTCCTCAACCATTGCTGACATTTAAAATAATAAGAATAGGTGAGACAACTTTTCCTTTTAACTTCAAGTTGAAAACCCTCTTCAGATTCTTCTGAACTTTTAAAGGTTTCTAAGATGAATGCTAGAGGAAACATGCAGTCCCATGCTAAAGTTAGCAATGAAACTAACATCATTGTCTTTTAAGATACGAATTTTGGAAAATTCTGTTCAAGCTGTAGGGGTAGAGTACAAGCTATCTTAGCTTAATGTTTTCCTTTGGCTAGCGTATCTACATTTGTCTCTTGCCAATCTTCAATTTCCTCTGTCTAGAGCCTGTAAATACCATACTCCATGTGCAGTTCTTGATGGCAGACTTGATACTTTCATATAGATTAAACTGATGGTCTCATTCAGCGTAGCATTAATTTGTCAGTGCTTGGATGAACTGAACAAAATGTACAAACACATCAAGCTTTTTTGGCATTATCTGGGAATGGGGTAAAGCAGTTCTGATGAACAAGGAAATTCCTTTCAAGAAACTAAGCAGAGCTACGGCCTGATGGTTAAAAGGGAGCATGAAGAAGTTAGTTTCTGAACTCCCATTGACTTTCAGTGCTCTTGTCTGCAGTGCACAAAGCAGTTTCTCATACAGGGACTGAGCTAAGTTTGACACCAGAAGTAGTGTAGTGACTTTAGCACACTATATTTTGCAAGATAAATGATCGTGTTGATGTATGCACAGGTATAGTATTTTCTGAATTGGAACTGGTTCATTAGAGCAGTCTTGACATTAGGGATCAGTCTACAGCATTTCATTATACAGTGTCAACATTCCCACTGGGGAAAATCCATATTATTTCTTTTTAAGATGTCAGATATGATTATTTTCAAACCAGACACTTCTGTTGAGATTCTTATTGCAAATACTTGGATTTTTTTTCTTTATATGTTTAAATTTCTGCAGTAAACTCAAACAACAAGAGAAGATTTACCTGCGGGGAAGAACAGTAGGCTGACATATAAAAAGGAGATATGGGCAGAAGCTTGCATGAGGACAAAAAAATGAATGTATTTAACTTAGCATATGCACTTGTTGCTTTATGCTGGTTTGGTTTTGCTGGTGTATCTTTGGAAGCAAGTTTCTTTTGTCATTGTATTTCAGTTGTGTTTTGTTGGGTGTTCTAGGCCACGCCAGCCCTCGTTATATCCGATGTACTACCTACTGCTTCCCATGTTCTTCAGATATGGCCAAACAGGCTCGCGTTCCCCTGGCAGCTGTCATCAAGCCATTTGCTATAGTTCCGGCAAATGAGGTAAAGGCTAAATTAATGTTTTTCTGTGTTCTTCTGGGAGTTCTGCTGTGACTAGGGGTGGAGGGTCTTACCCCTGAGTTTTGAGGAGCAGGGGAGAGTGAGGAGGTGACACAAGACAATGAGATGCAGTCTAGTCATGATGCAAATTCAGGGGATAAAAATTTTTGTTTGGAAAAGGTGCAAGAGTGACTACTGTGTTATCTGAATCACTTGGATTGTGATGTTGCCACAACTGTCTCTAGTTTGTGGCAGCACTGTCAGTTTAATGTCAGGCATTAAAAGAACATAGCCACAAACTGTTTCAACAGACCCTGTCTTTTTAAGACATGAACAGTTATAGTTAGAGTGATATTTTTCCATTTAGTTTTTTTAAGAAGTAATTAATTTCACAACAATCTGAGAGAAGATAAGGATATTTTCTCCTTGAATGAACTGTCATAGAAAAAAGTCAAAAGTAACCACCCATTTTTGGCACCCATTTGTAGACCCATTTGTAAAGTAAAGGGGTGGGGAAGCAACAGCAGGAGTTTTATCTGGGAGAAAATATGGGGGGAACAACAAGGAAAGTCTGCACATTCCCCTCAAGAACTGGAATGAAATCTAAAATTACTATAGACAAATGGTGAGACCATTTCATCAAAGGATTTTGTCAGAAGCAGGGATTGAACTAGTTCTCATGTGCAGCATTTAACTGCATCATCCATAGGGCCATGCTTTCTTGTGTGCGGCTGTCTGCCTCCTCCTTTACATGGCTTCTAAATTCTGCAACAGAGGTCTGGAGACAGCACTTCCTTTTGATGTGCTGCACCAATTTACTTTGAGTGCTGTTTGCTGAAAAAAATCAGGGATCTCATGGAAGTTATAGTATATGATCATGTCTTCAAAAACTCCTTCATAGAACACATGCACAGAAAAGCCTAATTAAAATCTCAAAGAGCTTCGGTGCTTGGGGTTACACTCTTTGATTTTCTTTGTTTTATTACTAGTAAATTCTTACTTTTTTTGGAAAAATATATTGGAAAAAAACAGATGTTGTTCTTTATCAGCTTTATCAGGGTGGATGACTTCCAATCCAACAGACCTCTGTAGTTTCAATTAAGAGTATTATTTTAGCAGGGTAGTATGTAGTTTTCTTTGAGGTCCACAGGGAAATGGGGTGTATTGCTTGTGGTTCTGCAGATACTGAATCTCACCATTTGTCTATAGTAATTTTAGATTTCATTCCAGTTCTTGAGGGGAATGTGCAGACTTTCCTTGTTGTTCCCCCCATATTTTCTCCCAGATAAAACTCCTGCTGTTGCTTCCCCACCCCTTCACTTTACAGGCTAGGCTTTACTCTTTAGTACTCTGTATCCTGGTTTCAGTGTTGAGATAGTACCGATTCTGCTTTCCTGCTGGCTCCTCATTTGCATCTGTCTTTCACTTTCAGTATGCTTCTAGTCATTTATGCCCCCTGTGCATGCATTCCCTGTCTCCCACACAGTGTTTGGATAGGGTGATCAATGAGTTGCTAAAATCTAAACCTCTTTTGTATATGTAAATTAGCAGTATGTACAAACACTTGTACTTGGCCAAGTTCAGGAGGGTTTTCCCAGGGCTGGCAAAAATAACTGCTCAGTGACCCACCATTTCCAAAGTGCTGGTGCTCTCAAGCTGTTCAGAAGAAAGGTTGGCAGAATTCATTAATCTGTATAGAGCAGAATATTTTTCCCTAGCCTCTTTCTCAGAAGAGGCTGAAAATCTTTGTTTGAAAAATGTCTCTCAAAATTGGCCAAAGTCCAGCGTGGAAAATTTCAGTCTGAACAGTTATAGCTTGGTAAAGTTAAGGACTGAAGAGTTGTTGTTAATGTAGGAAGTGCCAGGCAGTTCTTAGCTGATGCAGTTTTTCCGAGGCTTGCCTATATCCTTTGTCTTCACTGCTGCTGCTAAAATAAGATCTTGCTCTTAAGATCTTATAATAAAAATGGTCTTCCATATGGGATTTATAACCACTTTAATTCTGTATAGCCACTTAATTTGAAAGAGCTGGGCTTTTTATAGAGGTAAAATATATTCAAGAGCTTATTTGTGTTTCTGAATTTCCTACTATGGTGCTTTCTGCCTGGAATTAGTGACTACAAGGCACAGAATGTTCTTCCTTTCAGAATATCTAGCGTATCTTATGGATGCTTTTAAGTGCCTTTTAATGATGCCAGCAGGTGATGCTCATCACATGTTACAGAGTTCAGTGCAGAGTGGGAATCTATCTAATCTCTTTATCTCTTGATAAGTAGTAGGTTGTACATAGTAACTGTTTAAAATCATGATTGTTTCTAGCCTTGTATTGAATAGTTTCCTTTCATTCATCTTCACTGTAGCTTCAGCTGCAGATATGTCTCCATTTCTGCGGTTTCTAACATACTCAGTGCTAGCATCCATAGAATTTCAGTTCCCTTTTCTTTTTAAAGGGGGAAGAAGAAATGCAAGTGTTATGAGGATTTAGCAGACCATAGCTGTGAAATGCTCATGAATGGTTTGTGCAGCTGCTTATATGGTTAGGAACAGCTGAAAAAAATCTACAGATCTCACTAGAACTGTAAGATTCACTTCATCAAACCAATGATACAATTAGCATTTAGCCTCCTTTTAATATTGCATGTGTTTTTTTATTATCATGGGAAGAATTTCGGAAAGTCCGTGCACAGTCCATTATGATGTATGGATATTGCATAAGCCTTGTCTTTCTGTGTTAATAAAGCCATATTTAAAAAGCTATGGGCATTCAAGGTCATTCAGGTGACTAATAGACTTATGGGTGTTGTATGAATATAGCTTTTTAATTAACTGGTGTTGTGCTCTGACCATCACTTATAGTTGAGAATGAATTTAAAATAGTATATGAAATATATTTGCATTTTCAGTGGTCTCTGTTACCACAGAATTCATGTCATATTTTTTCTATGCTATTACTATATTAGGGCAGTTAGAAGTAAAGGAAACCCTTACCTTGCAAGGTAAGGGGTAGGGGTTGGTTACTAATTTCCACGTAACTTGAGGATACAGTGCCAGCCTTCAGGTGGCTTGTTCTTCTTTTCTGGATGTGACTGTCTTGAACATGGATTTTGATTTCATTGAGGGGAATGTTGTTTGCATTAATGAAGCATTATGTTCTGGTCAGGTGGCCTAAACATTATCAGTGAGAACTGCAGATCATATTCCCTCCTGTCCGTGCTTTGTTTGATGCTATATGATCTGCACTGCAGCAAAAATTTAATAAAAAAGTAATGAAATAACTAAGTCTACTGACACTGATAGAATTGGATGTGTGTATGAGAGGGAAAGCACAAGTGCACACCCCTTATTTTCTTCCTTAATTGAAAACATTTTGGTGGATTATTTATAAGTAGTGGTGTTCATGTTGGTATGGGTAGAAGACTGTGTAGTCTGCTTAGTGTCTCTTAAACTTTGACCAGCAGAGCAATGTATTGAACTGCTCCCACCTGTGCAGGCAGCAGCAAGGAGTACCAGAGAGATTCTCTGTCTGTAGCAATTGCATACAAAGAAGTGGGTAAAGGTAACTGGGGACCTGGAAGTGGCAGAGATGTATGTGTAATGGAGACTACAGACATCACCTTGCAGTCAAATCTGTTTTGTTCCTGTCACTCATTGACAGCAAGGTCTTGTGAAAAAATTTCCAAGCTAGTTTACATCTGGGAAATTAGTATAGCTTATTAGCATATAGTTCTGCTTGAAGTTTATTGGAAAATAAGCTATTTTTATCTGGATAGAGTATTGCTCTTAAATAACTCTATAGTTTTTACAGGTTATGCAGCATTTTATTCTGCCAATTAGATATTTTTCACTTGTCTTCCATTTAAGATTTGACTCTGAAGAATCAATAGTGCTCTGGCTGACAGAGCCTGGAACACTTCCTGAAATTTTGTAATTAGTGTCTGTCATAAATTCAAAAAAAAAGAAAAAAAGAAACCCCAACCCTCTTAATAGTAGAACCTCCTAATATTCTTTATATTACAGTTCAGTAGATGAACTGTTAACAAGACTTCACGGTCTCTCAAATATTGCTACAAAAAAAATCCCCAAATGTCTAAAGCCAATCTAGAAAACTGTTGACTAGTGAACCTTTCACGTATGCTGTAAATCATTAGAACAAAAGCAATGAGAATATTCCCCCCTCCCCAAGAAATCTCACCAGGAAGAAACATTTCTGAATCTTATCTATACCAAGTCCTTATTTATCATTGCTCAGAAATAACACTTCATCTTCACTCTCCTGTTTTGGATGATCTATGAAAAGTATTTGTTTGTTAGAGATTTTGAGAATATGGTATCATTGTTTGACAGAGCTTATTTTTAGTGCGCCACTGCTTTAGCAACAGTCTATAAAAATAAACTAACTCTCACAGTTATCATCATAGACCAAGCCCTAAATGAATTTGTTTTGGAGATGTATGAATGTTTCCAGAGCATGAATAAACCATGTGATCTTTGTTTAACATTTAATAGTGCTTGCTAACAGAAGTTAGTTAAAAGAGTATTTCATGTTTTAAAAGCAAATATAAACAACTCCAAGGGATTATATATGGTTTTAAATATTTAAATTTCTGAAGTAACCTTCTTTGTTGCTCCTTAGCATTTGTTTAATCAATCTCTACAATATTTTTTCATATTTATTTGATTTTTTCCTTGTAGAAATAGTCATTGGTGAGAATTTAATATTTCAGTTCTAATTTTCTTCTCAGTTAATTCTCTAACTGGTTAAAAAGATAAAACTAGAATGGGCTTACTTCTTAGAAGTGCTGATGTTGGTGAGCTTAAGGCCATTTTACCTTTTTGGAAGAATATTAAGCTTTCTGAAGATGACCAGTCTGGCTGAGTCATTTGGAAAGCCATGGTTTTCATAGGGATGGTGCATTTCCTAGGTAGAGCTGTGTCAGTGCTGTAAGGTTTGCAGAAGCTAGAAGATGAGTGAGGTGGATATTGGCAACCTGCCTGTTCCTTTGAGTTTTAAATGAGTCATCCAAATGTTAAATGAATCTGAAGAATTAGGGAAATCCCCACACTAATTATCTACCCTCGTCTTAGTGGGGACTCGGAGAGGTTTTGCTGTTCACATACTGTGGTCAGTCAGAATTGTGGGGGGGCTGTAGCTTTAGCTTGAAGCAAATTTTTATATAGGCACACACATTTATTAGTGGTTATGTGCTCATGCTGATCTTTGGTTTGAGTAGAGTGGGATACTTCTGGAACACGCAGTTTGCAGGCAGTACAAAATGATTCAAGCTAAATGCCTTACTGATTGCTCCGTTGCTCAGATCACTTACAGATGTGTTAGAAAGCACAGATTGCAAAACAGATCCTTGAGTTTTTTGCCAATAGCATCTTCCCATTGTAAAAAGCGGTCGTTTATATTTTACCCTTTGTTTTCTGTCTTTTATTTAGCTACTTATTCACCAGAGGACTTTCCCCTGTATTTCATGAGAGCTTAGCTAATTTAAGAACTTTCGATGAGGAATCCTGTCAAAAGACTTTTTTCAAAAGCAAAGTACATTATATCAACTAGGTCATGCTTGTCTGTGTGCTGGCTGACTCTTGACAGAACTCAATAGATTTATATGTAATGATGTTGCTCCTCAAGAGCCACGTCAACTCTACTTCTGTATATCCTATTTATCTGTGTATCTTTTTATGTTCTCCTCCATTGTAGTATATACCAATTTTCTTTCTGTGGAAGTAAGACTTGCTGGTCTGTAGCTCTGGGTTCACCCAGAAGTTCATTGTAAAGTTTCTTTCTATATTGCTGCCGCCTTTTCTTTTGGGCATGGAAGCTCATGTGAGCAACAGGTTTTATACACAGTTCAGCAGTTTCACATTCTAAGTCTCTTTTTAGACATGAATTGCTTGGATAGCTAGTAAAATTGTCCATACTACTAGAAAGTTTTGTTTTATAGCAAAAGATGGTAGGCTTAAGAAAACTTTCTGAGGGAAAAGTTCTGAAAGAGAGGTTAGCAACAGTTTTGTGCTGCTGTCTGTCTGTTTTGAAAGGTCAGACCCTTTTCCACGTTGGCTTATAACTTTGTAATCCCCATATGTGCTTGAGACAATGTAACTGAGATTCCTCTTCATATCCAACACCACTGAAAATGAAATGTGAGAGCTTATTGAATGTTTCATGTTGTTGAAGACAATCTGATCTTTTTCCTTTGTGCAGACTTCATATGACCCTCTATATCTAGGTTATTTGAAATTACTTTATCCTGTAAGGCACAAGACTTTTCCTCTCCAGTGTAGGTAACAAAAGCTTCCTTCCTTTAAATGGGGACCCCAGAGCAAAAACAGCAGCTGTATACCACTGAGTGGATAATATTTTGCTAACTCTGAATAGTAAGCAGGACAGATAGCTTTGCATGCTCTGCAGTCCTGGTCCCTGGTTTGTCCAAGATCCAGTAGGATGTGATTTTTGTCAATGTTTTAAAGAAACTATCAAAGCCATCTGCGCTAATTGCAGTGTTCTTCTAAAACATGGTGAGAGTGGAAGCCCTGCTCGTGTGATAAAACTTAGCAGTTAGGACACTTAGCCTGACTATGTTAAAATTTTCCCCTTTTCGTCTGCTAGGACAGGGGCCTAGCCACCAAGCTGTTGACCAGTCTATACAGAAGAGTTTGCTACCTTGTTTAAACTTTTTTAAACTTCTGCAGATGGAAGTCAGTGGACCAGAGAGAGCACATGCACCAGTACCATGCTGTAGCTTGCAACTAAGCCAGTTGACTTAGAGATAGGACCGTGCTACAGGACATTACTCCTTGTTCTCAGGCTTGGTGTTTTTATACCTAATCCGTTGTTGAGCTGTTTAGAACAATCAATACATGTAGAAACTGTCTTGGTACCATAAAGTGATATCCTGAACTCATTGCTGTATACCCACCCTGTTAAGTGTAAGCCTAAGCCTATTTCCTTCATTTTCCAGATGCTAAAATATAACATGTTTCAAAGCATCCTTGTTGACGCCTTCATTTGGGAGAGGACTGTGAGACTTTGGTCTCATAGTTCTGAGTCTGCCTGGACTCTGGAGCGGTATGGATTTTTGACAAACCTTGCTGCTTTGTCAACACCATTTTTTTCCTACTAGCTAGCTCCAGGTTGATGTCTAGGTTTTTTGCATGGCTTCTCTGGGATACCTGACTCTGTCATGTGTGGGACAGGGAGCCCAGAACTCATTGCCGTCTCCAGATGGCTCACTAGAGAGTTTTATACCACTCCGGAGGCCAGTGCCTGTAAGCTAGACTTTGCAGTGCTTAACTAGAGGTGTATAAATCCTGTATTAGATAAAGCTTTCTTTGTGGAGTGTGCCCTGGGCTAGTCTGCATTTAGTAGTAAAGCATTTGGAATTGGATTGTTTCCCAAGACTTCATCGTGTAGGAGAACATTTTTGTTAGGCTGTAACTGCACTCTGTAAGAATAGAACTATCAGAGCCAAAGTTAGCAAAGGCTTTGTCTGCAGGATTTTTACTAATTCAAGTAAATTTACTGATTTAAATTTTTCTGCCTTTTGTTTTATTACATGTTTTAAAATACTCTTCGTATTTCTGTAGTATGTTGTTCCATGCACCATTGTTGTTTTAGTAAGGAGGTAATTCTGAAGGACAGTGACTTGGAAAACTGACAATTGTATGTGCCTTTTATTCAAATAGTACTCAGAATTCTTGATTAATTTATACAAATTTGAAGGGAAACTGCTTTTCTAAAGATTTAGTTAAGATGCTGCAAATAGTTTTCTAATAAAATAAGAGCTGTGTCTGTTCTTCAGAATGGTAATGGCAGAAGAAAAAGATGACTAAGCAACAGTAAATAGGGAAGGGAAACAGCAAAGGAAAACAATATTCATATCCACTTAATTAGCTAGCATTTGCCAACAAAAATTACACGCAAGTAAAAGATTACTTTGGCTATTGCTAGGTATGATCTGTAACTCAAAATAGCTGCCTAAAAGGTATTTGCCATTCTACGTGTGCATTTCCCTCTACAGACTGCATGCTACTCTCCTGAAATGGTGTTTGTCTCCTCTTATACGCTGGCCAAAGTTAATCATAGCAACAACAGTAAATTAAACATTGTAAGACTGTGCAAACTCTAACATTCAGCCTTCAGGGATGTTACTCAGTTACCCTGGAAACTTTACAGAGTCAGAACACACTGTTTTTTAGTAAGTTCAGGATGAGAAGTTTGTATTTTGCTTTTGAAACATTTATACATATTCTTGTGTTTACCAGTGCATTAGTGCAATGTTGTGTTCTGAATGTAACAATGTGGAAGTATGTAATTTCATAGAAAAAATGTGGGTTTTTTTAAGTTGAATAGAAATTTGATTTTGATTTTTAGAATAGTGTCAAACAAATGCTACGCCAGATTACATCTCGGTTCTAATCATAGAAGGCTCTAACGCTGTCCTGTAGGAAAATAAGAGGGACTAAGCCTTCTTTTACAGAATGTCCCATCATCTTTTCTGCGGGAAGGGAAGCTCCTCTCCTTGTAGGACAGGAAACTGGTGTTTCAAAACTGGACTCCTTTTTCATACTGTGTTTAACAGAAAGAGGTAATCTACACATGCTACATGGAGGCATAGATTACCTCCTCAGCCCTAGAGTAAAGGAGCAAGAGAACAGGTTTGTGTCCTTTGCAGGAATGCTTAGTTCACAGCTCAGTTCCACACTGTCCTTACTTGTAGCATTCAGCAGAAGCTCAGTCTTAAAAAAAAAGAGAATAGGAAGGAGGGTGATTGCATACAAATGTTTTGAATGTTTGGAGGTCCCAGAGTCTTCTTGAAGCATCCAGCGCTCATAGCAGTGAAAGTATTCATGGAAGGGAGACTCAGAATGTGAACACTCCTGCCTGATGTGGTATTTTTAAAATAACAGCTAGCTTTGCTGCTGAACTTCGAAACTAAGCTTCTATATCATGTGGAAATGACTTTTCTTTTGAAAAGGACATTAAATTCATTTCAAATCTCCTTGCTTCGGAGATGAGGATATTCCTAATTGCTTTTTGTTCACATAAAAAAATAATTCTCCTTATTCTTGCTAAGTATTCCTGTGGTAGAGGCAAGTGGGCAGCTACAGTTGGCTTGTGAATGTGGCATGACACGTCAGCCACTCCCAGTTCTTTCTGATATCAGTGGAAATAAATCAATTAGCCTTAGAGATGTGTTTGCAAATAAGCATTTTTCAAGGAGGCCTAAAGGTAAACAAAACTATTTTATCCACCTCCAGTTAAAACACTCTTAAACCGGTCAATTTTTTTTTTCTAATTAAAGTTTCTTTCTTAAGTTTTCTTAAGGTTTCTTCAGTTGTGCAAAAATATGAGCAAGAGTGCTGCTGTTGTAAAAAGTTCTCAGACATGCAAACATGAGTAGTCAGTTGCTTTAAAAAGTTTCAATAATGCCTTCTAACAAAAGAGAAACAACTCTGGGTGTTTGAGAGGCAAAAACACTCCATTCATCAGACCATTCATTCATGCTATAAATCTTAAGTCAATAATTACTTTTCTCTCAAATATTGAAGATAGATGCACACAGACACACACACATGGAAAAACATGCATTTGCCCTCTAAAGCTGATAATAGCCCTGCAGGCCAAAACAGTCCTGAAATCCCAAGGTAGTTTTTGGTTTTGTTCATGCTACAAAAGTGTGAAAAATATTGCTAATGCTCTCCTGTTGCAGCATTTTGTCTAGGAGAAGTGTTGCCTCAGAGATCACAATGCTACACTCAGATTTATTTATGAACTTAAATATTTGTTCCCTAAACCTTGAGCTCTGCGTTCCACGAGCACTATTTGGAGTGTTGCTTGATTGGTTATCCTAAGGATATTCTAGAGCATGTTAGAAATGGTAACAGCTGTGTTTGTGTTGAATGGTCTTTGACCTTTTAAAACGGAATTGATCTGCTGGTGTGTCCATTATGTTTGTATGTCAGTAAGCTGTGCCTGTATTTTAAATTGTGGTGTTAGATTTATCATGTGTTTGGCAATCTTGAAAAATTGTATGTGAGGATAAACTAACGTTGATGTAACCATTCAGCACATGTAAAAGACTGGGCCGGTCAAGGAGAAGTCAGTAGTAGTAGGCATTTGAGCCCAAATTCTGCTTTGCTCTCTTGAAAATACTTTAGGACTCTCCTACCATGGTCTGCAAAAAATAAAAATGATGCCCGAACAAGGCATCTTTACTAATTCCAATTACTTCTGTAAAATGTGATGCTAAATTTCTTTTATTTCATTCTGTCCTGAATGAATGTCAAGCCAGACAGAGGAAAATATCAGAATGCCATCTCACTGAAAATCGGACTTCTGATTTTATTGTGAAACTCCTGTGACCGTTAAAGCTAGACTATCTCCCTTGTGATTATTACTTACTGTGTCTGTAGAGAGGCTTCTTAAAAGTTGCCTTTCTTATTTTCCTACAGTTTTACAGTTAGTGTGACAGTAGTGCCAAAAAATCTCAGACAAGGACTGCGGTGCTGGACCATTTGTGATATTGATGTGTGGGAAGTGGAGCTGTGGATTAACACAGGCATGAACCTGACTCCTCTCATGTGATTTAACATGTGCATATCATACTTAAGGGTGCTAACAGGAGGGGGATGGGGGTGTCCTAGAGAAGATTTGTCTCTCTTTTGTTCCATCCCTTGTTCTTGTCTTGTATATATACCTCTGCACCAGTCCTCCTTTTTTCTGGGATGAGCGTAGACTGAACTGAGATGGGTCCTGTTTGCGATCCGATTGTTTTAAAGTGCTAGCATTTTGGAAGTCTGTTGTTCAGCACAGTTTGTTGATTATCCAGTTTCACACTCCTGCTTATATCATCAGTTAATCCTGGCTGCTGACCTTCACTTGAGATACAGCATGTCTGTACATCCAAATAACAGTCAGCACTTCAAAGTTGAGAAGTGCCGGAGAGCGCTGTCTTGTTAACGCTTGGTATTCCCTGCCTGGGATCCATGACCAGGACAACTTGTGGTGGTTCTCTTAAGCTTGGATAGTAAACCTTTTTCTTTTTCTTTTTTGGTCTTCTGTCAGTTGTGTGATGTGGTAGTTTTAAAGAATAAGCTTACCTAGTTTTTAAAAGCCAGTTCTTACTTTGCTAATGGGAAGGACAACTTTTCGATGCCAAAGTTATATCATTATTTCATGTATTTCCCCCATCCTCAAACTTTTTACAATCCTTCCCATGTTGAATGGAGTAGCCTGTATTTATACTTTTCACTCTGCCAACTCTAAGGGTAGTATTTGCAACCAACTGAATAAAAAGGGAGCGCTGACTGAATAAAGATTGTGTAGAAAGACTGAGGTATGATTCACTGAGATCAATGAGTGTCTTTCTGTTTATTTTGGTACATACTGGATCATGTCCCACGTGCAGTGCTGACTGGAAACTCACCAGCCATGCACAGTAGTTTCTGCATTGCTGAGTACACAGTTAAATGTTAGGCCTGGGTCCGGAGTGTTTTTGAGCAGAAAGGTTTGAATGTGCTTCTTGGATTATCATGTGGTCTGTAAAGGCAAGGTTTGAGCCAGGAGATACTGCATAATATGGTTGATGCTTCAGCCGTGCTGCTGCAGTTAGACAAGCAAACAAGAAAATAGATGAAAAAGCACTGTTTGCAGAGAATGTTTGAACCTGCTGTGAACCTTGCAGAGGAGATAGTCCAGATTTGGTTTTTGAGTCATATCTGCTGAGGAGGCTGATAGCGTTTAACATCTGAAAACCAAGAATAGGCAAAATCATTTCTGACTTCAGAGGGAATGGTTTCTGATAAAAGGCCGTAGGAAGATCACAAAGGGAAATGCTTCACTTGACATTTTAATGCAAATCAGCAAAGCAACTCAAAACCCAGGGATTATTTGTAGGCTGGTTAGTCTTTCCCAAAAGCAAACTATGATGATATAATAAAAGAAAACAAACCCCTCCAGCAGTCCTAGGAAATACAGACAGTTGGGGGGGGGGGCGTTGAAGTCATCAAAAGATGTGCATCTTTGCAGCTCTCCAAACCTGTGAGATATTCTTCTCCTTTGGAAACAAATAGCCTGCATCTAAAAATGAGCATTAGGTAGTCTCCTGAAATCTTAGATCCTCTAAATCTGTTTTTTTCGTAGGATATGTTGTCATAATCATTTGTCTGCTGATGTAATTTGCAGTTGAACAGGCAGCTTGTCGTGTAGTATACAATGTTACATTGTGTAGAGTGTCCCTCAGTGACTTGCTGTGGTAATGTTCTTCAAAAGTATATAGAGGAACTGGTGGCAAATTCCCCCTCTTGGAGGGTGTGAGAGAGAGACAGACACTGATCTCATTGAAAACTCTGGTTAGCATAAGCCATTTCCTTTTGCATGCAGTCAGACTTTGCAAGCTGTGTGGGCCACGTTTCAATATGATAGCATTCCTGCCATTTCAGTCCTGGGGTGTTAAATGCATCTGAATGATGATGGAGTAAACTAAGGGCAAAAATGTGGTCCCTAATGCAGACCTGTTGCTCTACTGATAGGGTGTGTGTTAAGGAGCAACTAGGAATCTGCCTTGGCCATGGTAGGTAGGAAAAGGCAAATGCTAAGATATCCCATGTGGAGCTTCAGCATGCAGCACAGATAAATGCTTTTTTGCAGCCCGCTCTATACGTGCAAGTCTGACAATGAAAACAGATAGCATGCGGTGTGTATTTCTTTTTTGCATGATTAATGGCTAGTTTTCTTCAGTGTTTGTGTATGTCTCTTTCTCTAGACAGAGACTCTTTCTCTTCTCTGTCTCTCTCTTTACAATACCTTTTCTGAGCTGTGCCATGATGATCTAGAGCTTTATCACAGCCTTATTTCTAATAGTTTCCAGCTGTGGCCCTGATCCTGCAATATGAATACAGTGATACTTTGCTCACATCACAGGGAACCCTCAGGAGTGGGTCAGAACTTTATTTTAATAGCATGCTCAGTGATTCAGTTTTCTGAGACAGTAAAGCATAGGCTACAATCCTTTTGGTAAATGATACAGAAGTGTTTCACTTTGGAGCTGTGCCACCAATGTATAACTATTGCTTTTTGATATTTTACCAACTCCTAAAAGATGTTCTTGCTGAATTATGTACAAAATAAAACTCTTGGTTTCCCAGCTATATTTGGACTAATAGTGGGATAAGTTATGGTTTACAGGATCGGCTTTCAGTACTTGTACTCCAGTGAGGCCCTGAGCTTCCAGAGAAGGGAAAGTTTATGCAAGTCTGTCAGAGCATTTCCCATCTCTCCTGCCCAGTCCCCCTTTGCTTTAATGTAAGACCATAATGTTCTACCTCCAAGCACAACTGATTCTTTCAGCCTCTGTTCCTTCAGATTGCGTAATAGGCACCCCTTATATGTGTCCAATCCAATTCAAATTTTGGCTATCATGTATTCATTTTAGTCATTGGTTTTGATAGGTATTTATATTTTGATAGTGCCAGAAGACCACCAATCAATATCTAAGAGTCCATTTTTGTGAGATTCTGTCTCTGTTCTTGATTGGATGGTCCAAATAGGAAAGGGTTGTGAAGAGATAAGAATCAAGAGAGGTATAAGGACATAACACACAAGTATAGCAAATGTCCGAATAGTTATGGTAGATATCTAACTTGATTCAGTTTTTATTGGTAGAGATTTAAGGGAGGAGAGAAAAAGTGCTCATAATTTCATAGGTGGAAAGGCAAATGAAAAAGGAATGTTGCACTGGTTTTCAGAAAAAATGGAATCTCTAAGATTTTTGGATTTAATCTTATTCCCCTGCTTCTCTGGGAGTTTGCCACTGACTACAAAGGGGAACATAAGCAAATCTATTCTCTGTCTTCTGGTATACAGTGACATCTACAGAGAGTAGAGCACATAAAACAGGACTTTCTCATTTAGCAGCATTGCTTTTGGCTTTGGATGATGACACTTTTTCTTTTTTGTATTCATTAGTGCAGACTTACTCTATTTTATGATTTTTTTTTAATGCATGTGCATTATTTATTTTTTTTTAATTCCCACAGAGATTTATCTGGATTAAAAAAAAAGGTATTTCACCCTGGCAGTGGTTACTTTAACAGTTGGAAATGCAATAGCATTTTATACACCTAATCGGAAATAATTTCTCTTGAGGGGTAAAAAAAAAAAAATTAGTTTTATGTTGGAGTGCCCTGGAAGATTTCATTTTTATGAGGTGAAGTTTCTCTCACAACCCAGTTGTTCAAGAAGTGATTTGATGCTTTTTGTCAGAGTGTTTATTCTGAAATTATCACACCGAACACTTTATTATTAGATGTTGCTCATTACTGAATTAATGGTTTAAATTATTTTTTAAAAAATCCCAGAATGTACATACAAATTTAAATTTAAGAAATCAAATTTGTGGGGGCTTTTTGCAGGATTATCCTTTGTTAGATAAATTCCTTAAAATGCTGAGTGAGTAAGGACTAAGTCATTAGTCACTCCTGAGTGAGAAGTAATGGTGGAGGAAATTCTATTGCATGTGTTTCTTGGTTGCGTTTTGCTTCACTGATTGTTTTTTAAGGTTTTACAAGTTTATCAGCAAGAAAAAATAGCCTGCTTCATTGGTATTTCATCCTTTATTTCTCTGGGTAAGACAAAGCAGAATCCAACCTAGTAAAAGTTTACAGAACATCGCCTGTGGGCATTACTCTTTTAAGGCTTGGGCACATGTTTTAACTTCATGCACTGTACATAGTCTGAGTGACTTGAAGACAACCATTTGACATACAGAGTTAAACATGTACATAAATCTTTGCAAACATAAGCTTTAGGCTACTGGGGCTCTAAACCCACATTTTAAAAAGGAACTTCGTATTGACTGTTTTTGTTTGTTTGTTACTTTTTAAGAAGCTTAAAGGGAGAGGGAAAATAAAATTTCCACTCCAAATATGGAAAGAGAAGAAAAAACATATTTTTCTTTCTGCTGTCTTTAAAAAGTTTATTTATTTATTTATTAAATGTATAGAAGAAAGTAGACACCAATGCTCTGAACTACATGCTATTTATTTTTGTGACTGTTCTTATTCATGCTACATATGAGTCTTCATTTTTGGTCAGGTGTTTCAGAGTATGTTCATTTGGTGTTTTGTATTTTTTCTTTGTTCTTGGATAATATTAAATGTATCAAAATTGGGTTTAAAATTACTAAAACAATGTGTATAAATACATCCAGAATAGGCTTTGTTTTGTTTTGTTTTCTGAACCAGGTCAGATACTGTAATGATACTACCTGCAAACAAGATCCAGGCCTTGTTAAACTAATACAATAGAATGATAAGCAGAAAATTGCCTAGTAATGAGCAAAACCCAGAAGTTTTAAAACTTATTAAGTGATTGAGGCTGATGAACAGGTTTTATAGCCTGGGCTCTCATATCTGAGAAATGTCCCTGGTAGTTTACCAGCTGACGTTATTGGTTAATTTTTGTTAAACTCGATTTTCATAGAAGAAAGAACACAAAGTAAAATAATACCTCAGTAGAGCAGGAGGGAGCACTTAAAACTCATGTAGTAGAATCTACTTGTATGTATAAAATCCTTGGCAAAAGCATTAAGCCCATGGGAGAAATAAAGGAGTAAAATAATTGTCTCCATAAAGTATAAACAAACAATATAATGTACTGTAAGCAGTGAATGCTAAAAAGACAAGTACGACTTTCTAGTTTTTCAGAGACTCTTATGCTCCAATAAAAGATAAAAGTGTATAATAGATTAAATATGTGCATTCTGTAAGAAGAGGCAGAAAAATTTTAAATGAATAAATGAATAAGTGAATATGCTAGTGGAAAAATTTTAGCATTCAAAGGCTGTCAGCATTTTTCCTCTTGTGGAGATCTGCCTTGTGGCCCAACTCTGGATTTATTTTCTTACTCTTTTGCTCAGGGGTGTTTAGTTGGGATTGAAAGGAGTAAGGAAAAAAAGAGACAAATGCAAAACACATTTGTGCTCAGTAAAGTTTCAGGAATAATCGAACAAATTTCCATTTGTATAATGGTTTCAAGTATGACTTTTCACATGAAACACATGAATTATAATCACAGGAATCTTCCAATTGCTGCACAGTTATTACAGAAAGAGACATCTGGGAAATGTCTTCCATTAGCTGTGGTTTTGGCAGAGACTATAAGCAAGCATGGTCAGTGTAATTAAACTGACAAGTGTTTGAGATGCTGCATTTGTTTGCTCTACGTACTTTCCTTCAATAAATATTACTATTGCTTCTAAATCTTCTACTCTAACTGGTAACCCTGACAACATATAAACCTTAGTAGAGCATATAACATGGCAGCATTAGCGGGGGAGGTATTTAGGAGAAAATATTAGAAGCTTTCTTAGCAAATACTTGTTTGAGAGAGCCACATGCAACAGATGAGCATCAGATAGATTTCTTTGGGAAAAGCGCAGCCTGACAGAGAGGGCAAAATAGCTGAGGCCAGCAGCTCTCCTAGTAAGCTGTAGAGCCCCTTTGGTGGAAAAAAAGCCAGCCTAGAGTGCTAAATTTCCAGTGCCTTCACAATTCTGTAGGCTGGGCTGGCTCTTATCAGGCACTACTGCAAGGCTAGATTAACTCTTATTGTAGGCTTTCGGTGTGAATCCTTGTTTCCTTTTGTGATAAATACCAGAACAGGCTTGTGAAGTTGTAATTTAGCCTTTCTCATTCCTGCTGGAAGGTACTTTTCCAGACACTTTGTTAAGCAAGATGCATTGTTTATTTAAGTAAAAACAGGGTTACTGCAGCTCAAGCAAGTTCTCTTTCCAGTTATGGCTGCAACAATTCACCTAACCCTGCTCAGGACCTGTAATAAAGCTGAAGGGGAAAAAATGTTATTGAGTGGCCAAATCTGAATGCTCTGGCTTCCTGCGGGCTGCATGAGACCTCTGGGCTTGAGCCAGCTGTACTGCAGAATTTGGGTAAATGCTGAACAATGATCTCTTGATCCAGGTGATATCTGATAAGAGTTAAGTCTGAGCAGAAGCTTTCTAGCTCCCTTTATTTGGTTTCAAGTTTGCACTGCTTTTTACAACGTTGTGTACCTCTTTATCTAGACACCTCTTTATCTTGTAAACCATGGGGACACTGGACCAATCCGATGCAACAGGTGCAAAGCTTATATGTGTCCCTTCATGCAGTTTATTGAAGGTGGAAGGAGGTATCAGTGTGGATTTTGCAACTGTGTAAATGATGGTAAGTGTTGTTTTTCTGATATATGATTCATACAAATGCCATAAAGCTAAAAAGAAACTATATCCATAAAATGACTTTCTTGACTTGTTGACTTGAGGAGAAAATAATTTAGTGAGATGCAGTTACTAGGCCTGTTTCAAAATGGAAAAAAAATACTACCCAAGTAAAGTACTTTTGTTCAGTACAATTTTTGAAAAGAAATGTAAGAAAAAATAACAATGCTGAATCATGAATTCCAGTCTGATATGATCAAAACTTTATTTAAAAACAATATGTCACCACAGACTACAAAGTTGCTGTATCGTATATTGCTAACTGAAGCAACTTTTCTGTAGAAAAATGAATTCCTTTAAAGAAATCTGTGTTCAGCAAGAACCAAATATTTAGAACTATGTTAGATTAGTCCTGTCCATGACTGTGGATGCAATAGTTAAATAACCTATTAATCTTACTGTGACAAGTGTTGGTTTTCACAGAAGATACCATGCCATATTTGTTCAAGTGTGCTGCATGTGACTCATAAGTGCCCTTGTGCTTTTGGCTAAATCCCAAATCTTTGCCAGAACTAGCCTTTCTAGACATTTGTATCAAGTTAGATTTCCTCAGCTGGATCACAGCAGTATAGTGCTTTCCCTAATACAGTAATCTTTTCAGCTCTGAAATGTGAACCTTGACAGACTCGTTCCAACTTCTTTTCTGCCTGAGGCCCAAATGTTTGTGCAAGATAACAAATTTCCTAGTTTGTTAGTGATTTAAACTCTCATAAACATAAATTTGATTGCATTATGAACATTTTAAGTAAAAGATTTTAACTGAAGTGTCAGTTTAAATCTTGCTTTGTATTACTACAGTGCCGTTCATCTAAGTCTGAAAGCACTTTAAAAAAAAAAATTTAATGAGGCCTGAAAGTACCCCGTGAACTAGGTAAATGTCCCTCCCCCCCCCCTTTTTTTTTACAGGCAACAAAAACCTGAAAAATAAACATTTTCAATGTATATTGGTCAAGGAAAGAGGAGTTAAAATCCAGAGATGACTTCCTCAGTCTGACTCTAACCATTAGACTAGCTGCATATAGATTGTTGGTGCCAAAGCCACTTGATTTCTTAATGCTTCTTTGGAGTTGAGTTCTGCATCTTTTATCTGTAGCTACAGAGGGTTCCCAATCTAATGGACTCGATGCAGTTTGCTGTACAGTAGGCCAGGGTTGTGAACCTTGTAGTGCTATTTCTGATGAAGCAGTATTTTGGACAAAGCAGCACAGGCTTCAGGAAAAGTGCTGTTTTTAACTCTGTTCCTCTGCAGAGCTTCTGGCTTCTGTGACCTGAATTAAGCTTTGAGTAGACTGTATCTACTAACAAAATAGCTGCTGTTAGTCTATAACCTGAGAATGGCAGACTCCTGCCTGTGGAAATAACCTGTACCAGTTTCACCTGCTTAAGCCTGAATAGCGTAGGGCTGGAAGAACATAGACATTTATAGGGAAATATGCCTTGTCCTCCAAATACAAGAGGAGCTTGCATTACTAGAGTGGGTTTTTTTTTTTCTATAAACCAAAGTGATTCTAAAAAAAGCAAAAAAAACATTGCAACCTGGCTAAGCGTTTGCACATGTCCCTTGAACAATGAAAGAAGAGCCTACATTAGTTCATTGTATTTGTTGGAAGTAGTTGTCGGGTTGTTCCCCTCACCCCAAAATATAAATCCTTTTTTTTCCCCCTCTCATTTTGGTTTTTAGTCCCTCCATTCTTCTTTCAACATCTGGACCACATTGGCCGACGGGTAGACCACTATGAAAGGCCTGAGTTATCTCTAGGATCTTATGAATATGTTGCTACCTTGGATTATTGTCGAGTGAGTATTTCCAGTATGTAAAATTACAATTTTATATCAAAACAAACAAAATCCTTTAAATACCAGCATTAGAATAAACACACCTGTAAGCTGAATATCAGAGTCCAGGAACATTTTAGAAAACATAGATAGATGCACAGAATTTGAGCTTACAATACTGTGTTTTGTTCTTTCATGCCGCTGAGTATCAGACTATCAAGTAAGAATAACAAATAGTGCAGCAAAGTCATGGATCACTGGTGTTCAGCCGGGGCATTGGTTTGGTCCTAGCAAGCATGCTGCACCGTCTAGAGGATATAGCTGAAATTCCAAAGCGATGCTGAATTTTAGCTGCGTGTCTTTTATTAGTTTTGAAGGCAGATACATATCTAAATTGCCTTCTCAACTTTGAAAACCTTAGCATGGGAATTTGACCTCTCATTTTTTTCCTGACATGAGTAGTTTTAGTGCTTTGACCAAAAATTAAGTTCTAGTGGAATGGGTTAGTTCTCTTATTATTAACTCACTTAAGGGCTTGGTCCAAGCCTACTTAAGTCACTGAAAGTATTTGTGGCTGATTTCATTAGAGAACTGTATTTGGTACTTCCTGAAGTATAAATTATTTAAACTTTTCAAATTTTAGCTTGGTTTACAAAATTGCAAGTGTGACTTTGTCCGTCTGCAGTATGGATGTATTTTTTCTGTTCTTGCTGACATCGGGCAGAATTTTCTTCCTGTCAGTGGAATAAGTGTCAGTGGATTGAGGTAGTAATAAAATTAAGAAAGACAGTTGTATCCTGTGAAGTCTTGAAGTAGATACCAGTAACTTCCACAGACTTCAGACCATCAAGTTATTGCTGTTACAAAAGAAATCAACAGACTGTTTAGTTCTGGTTTCTCACAAGGGGACTGGTCCATAGTCCAGTGAGATCCCAGAGATCTGCTTTATGGATTTCTTTGAGATCTGGGTTAACCCCAGAACAGGAGAGAACTGAGTAGCTGTAGTGAGGCATTACAAAAATAAAGCAAGGGACCTTCAGTTAGTGTTCATCAGTGTAGCTCCATCAAATTCAGTGAAGCTCTGCCGGTTTCTGGCAGCTAAGCTTTTGAAAATTCACGTGTACTGAAGGGCTCCATGTCGTTTTCACAGTTCTTGTTGTCTGCTCTAGAGCGTGATCCTACGTGATGCAGCCTCTTCACAATGCAGCTTTCAGTGCGGTGGCTTTTGCCATACAGTTTAAACCATGGAGTTTCCTTGATTAGTCCAGTATGGTCTCTCTTTTTGTTGCAAAGACCTGTTGTATAAACTTACTGGAATGTTTAAAAAAAAAAACAACACTGTTATGAAATACAGACTTTCTCTGGAAATGTAAAGTCATGGGTTGTAGAGAAGTTAACGATGTTATTTTGTATTTCATTTTTCATTTTGCTCTAAGTTAGCAAAGTTTAATTCTTTTCTACGTCTAGTTTAAGACCAAAACTGAAAAGTCATTTCCTTTTGTGCTTATCAAATGACAAGGATGAACAGCTACAGAAAATGTTAACAAATAACAGCTGTTTTGCCTTACTGTGCTCCTGCTAAGCAGATGTGGCAAGAGCACAAGTTCTCATTTCTACCATATATATGTCAGAAATTAGGCAAGGATTCTTTATAAATGGTGGTGTGATATGGGAGTTTAAAAAATAGTATTTGATACAGTTTTTGAAACTAGCATCCAAATACAGAAAACATAACAGCTTTTAAAAATACCACCTGGTTTTATTTAACTAAAGTTAATCCTGTATTAAGTGATTCAAATGAAGTGAGATCAAGGATATAATATGAAGTTTAGTGTAAAGTGTGCCAAAGGTACTATGGATGAGTCATAATTAAAGGGTTAGATAATTTTTTAAAAACAGTTTTCTGGGTTTGAGTTATAATAAGTATAACTCAAGTGGCCAGAACTTGTGTGAAGGCTGTGAAATAGCATATATGACTATAATGGAAAGTTGACCAGCATTTGACACCAATTAATGACCACTACTAGTTTAATGAGAATTAGGAAAACTGATCTTAGGCTTATAGCAAGGACTGTGAAGATTGTTGTTATGCTTGCTTTTCCTGGGTACATCTGTAAGCCTTACGTTGCTTTACTGAGGAACAAAAACTACATCTTGCTTCTTGTTACTTATAGAAACTTGTCACAGTACTGTATGTTCATGATTTGTGTGCCACTTACATTATGAATAAGAACTTATGAGTAAGAAGTTATGCCCAAAGGAATCCATATCAGTCCAAGTCACTGCTGTATATTCAGCAGTTACATACACTGAATGTAAGTTTCATGCTTTATATATCTTGCAGAAGAATAGCTTATTCTTAAAAATACGGCTTTCTCAGATGTCCAGAGTGCACTGGTGCATGAGACAGACAGCCAGCCACGATGTAGATGGTCACCTCTTAGTACTGCTAAGGACTGAGATATTTTAACTCTGGTTTAGCAGCTAACTGGTATTTTCTGTTTCCATGTTGGTTAGGAATTACTTAACAGTTGTTAGGGGCAAATGCTAATGAAAACTAAATATTTATATTAACAAAATGTTATTGTGTAAGTGTACAGGGAATGCAAAAACTGTATGGGGTACAGAAAAGAGCAAAAGACAAATTTATTTAAAAACTTGAATTCCTACAGAAATTCCTGCAGTGTTTCATCTTATCTAATAAGCTGTTACTCTTTACATATTTTATTCCATTAGAAGGTTATTTTCTGGTAATTGTGTTTTATTCCAAGGATGGTCTTTGCCCAATATGGGTCATCTTTCTGTAATAATTACTATTTATGATACATAGCATTTTTCAGACTACTGAACACTAGATTGTCTTGATGGTACAATCTGTAAATTTTATTTGTTGGACATAACAGGGCACTGTCTAATTTTTCCTGTGAATGATTTTTTTTTTCTGTAGAACAACAAGCCTCCAAAACCACCAGCTTATATCTTCATGATTGATGTATCATACAGAAACATAAACAGTGGCCTTGTTAAACTTATATGTGATGAACTGAAGACTCTGCTAGATAAACTTCCAAGGTAAAGAAACATAATTGTACTTTTCTTAACTTGCTACACTGCAGTTTTCATGAAGCTTTGCACATTGAGAGGTGATAACAAGAAAGCTCCAGAAAATGACAAATTTTACAATACAGGTATTTTTTTAGGTGACAGTGACCAAATGTTAATTTTAACATTGTGACTGATGTCTGGGTGTACTATATGGATAGAAAGAATCTGTTCTAATTGCAGATAGAGCATTTTTTCTTTTCCTTTCTTGTAGTGAACTCTAGTGGTATTATCAGCTAAATCCCAGCTTGTAGCTTGCCTTTACTTGCTGTAGTTCTGTTTATTGCAATGCTGCTTTTCTCATGAAATTAATCAGGGAAGTATCGCTTTAACAAACCAGAGTACTCAAAAATGTCAAGTTTCTCTAAAGCCAAAATGTTAGTGGTTTGGATCTTTAGCTCTTCGTCATTACTTAGCAAGCTTTTAAAGCTTCTTGCTGTGAGAATTGTCTGCCTGGTACGTGTCTGAGAGGGGAAACAAATCTCGTAAGCAACAAACCTTTTATGAAATATAGCACATTTACTTTGTGAGTGTTAAACATGCAGCCCTAATATTACTACTGATTAATATTAGTGGCAGTATATTTTTTTGTATAGCTTTCATTAAAATGTAAATAATGCAGGCACATAGTTAAATGAGACCAGTGAGAGTCAGACTGAGAAATTAAGTAGACAAAATATTTCTCAGTTAAAGCATATAAAGCATTGAATGGCCTATAGAAAGGAAATAGGTTCCAGATAACAATACTGGCAGGGGGGAGAACAGGCTTTAGAAATGGAAAGAGCAAAGTGAGGAAGGGCAGGAGACAAGATCCTTGAGGTAATCTGGGATATGGTATAAATCTTTCTATCATGTTTCCTCATTGGATCTCAGTGCATGAAATAAATTCCAGTCCAGGGTGGGGACTCAGTTTGTCAGACATGGCCCATGTAAGGCCATCTCACAAGGACTTTGTTATTGAAAATTGAACTGGAGACACAAGTGTTTGATATTATCCTGAACATATCTCAAAGCCTTCCATCAGGATTGCACATCACTCCGAAGATGATAATGAGTGTGGTAATAAAAAGCAGTTGGCGGTTTAGAAACACGTAGGCTTGAATAAGGGAAGTTAAGGAAAAATGAAAGCAAGTGCCTGTCCATCATCACAAAGATGACATATATTAATTCTTATTGCGCCAGGACTCTGCAGAGACGTGCTGCTAGCTAATTTGTCTGCAAGGCCAAAGTTTTTTCATGTCCACTGAAAAAAATGAAAAAAAAAAAAATGGCAGGCCATTCATTTTCTTCAAAGACTAGTGTGTTGTCTTTAAAGAGTAAGACAATTACTGTAAGGCACTCCACCAAAATTTGCAGTGAAACTTTTATTTTGGCACTGTGGCATGAACTTCACTGTGTGCTCATTTTCTGGTGCTGGAAACTGACACCTGGAAAAATATTTTACTGTTATCCCATGAGGTGAAAGCCCTGTGCTGGGAATTCACCCTGTGCTTGGATTTCCAGGAACCCAAATCTGTAAGAGGAAAGACTTTGGATAACAAAGTAATGCGCGTAACAAAAAGGTCGT